>NC_091700.1:46997500-48247500 GCF_041296265.1 Equus caballus | reverse complement strand
ATAACTAAGCGTACCTGTCTGTCTCCGTTCTCACCAACAGTGTGTTATCAGACATGGAATTCTGTAGGTGACTACTGATATCTCAGAGTAGTTTTAATTTCCCTTCGCTTTATGGAGGGAGGGTACAGATGTTTCTAGTTTTATAAGTCATTCGTATTTCCTTGTCTGTGCACTCCCATTCATCTATTTTGTCTAGTTTTATATTATGTTAAACGTACTACTCAGTTAAAGCTAAACCCTTTCCAGGGTCTATAACATCCTACCATCTTGTACCCAGGCACATGAGAATTTAATGTGGACTAGAAAATACTGGGGGAAACTTATGAAAGAAGGAGATGAGAAAATAAGAAAATGATGCCAAAGAATTCCAGAGGCTCTGGGCAGGCACTAACTTTTGCTTCGAAGGCTTCTATCTATTGAGAGTATCTTGTTGGGAAAGTATTTTGATTTCATAATGGAGATTAGGAAGAAATATTTGTATTATGAAGACGTGTTAGTTTCCATTTTGATAGCGATCAACTCTTCCCGCCCCCAAACCTACAAGTAATAAAATTGTGTTATAGATTCAAGAGCAAGTGATTTTTTACAGTGCTTTAGTCAGGACTATACTAGCAAAGTGAAACGGAGCGTGGAAACAATTTTCTGGATTTCTCTGGCTACCAACTACCTACCTCATCTAATATATGCATATAAATGAGTTAATTTTTTCAAAGTTTAAAATAACTATGGCAGTGAACTATTTTCTAGTATCCGTTATTCTTTTCTTCTACTCTACTAGAATTTTTCCTGGGCATAAAGAATCTTGCCCCAGCTAAAGTCAGTATTTCTCAGCCCACTCTGCGGCTAGATGTAGCCACGTGATTACGTTCTGGCAATGGAAAGTGAGCAGAAATGATTTGGTACATCCGAGCCTAGACCCAAAGAATTGCGTGTGAACATCCAACATTCCTCGCTTTCTGCTGGCTGGGATGTATGTGATGACAGTAGCTGGAGGAGCCACGTTGGACCCAGAGATGGAAAACATGTTCAGGAATCCTGGACTTCTATGTAGAAACTTCTTTTTTAAACTGTTATATGTCTAAGTCTTGCTGTCACAGCATCTTAGCCTGTATCCCCCAAAATACAATGTATCTTTGTTGCATAATAAACTTCCCCCAATCGTAGTGGCTTAAGACAACAATCATATATTAGCTCATGATACTGTGGCTTGTTATTTTGGGCTATGTTCTCACTGGGAAGTCCTTTTACTAGTTTTGCCTGGGTTCACTTACATGACTACAGGTAGCTGGTGGGTCTGCTAGGGAATAATTGGCTCTGGATGGCCTTACTCATGCCTGGCAGTTGGCTGGGGCAATGGGAGCAACTGGGCCACATGTCTAGCAGTTAGCAGGACGTCAGACTTCTTCACGTGGTGGCTAGGATTCCAAATGCAGCAAGAGATGGCGAGCCCCAGTGAGCATTCACTTTTCATTCCTCGGCTTTTGTCATAGTGGGTGATGTCACACCGACTAAAGCAAACCACATGGCCAAACCCAGAGTAAATGCAGGAGGGGACTAACCAAGGCTGTATGTTTTCAGCAGGGTTTGTCAATAACACTACTGACACTTGGGCCTTTATAATTCTTTATTGTAGGGGCTGTCCTGTGTATTGTAGGCTGTTCAGCAGTGTCCCTGGCTTCTGCCTACCAGATGTCAGTAAGAGCCCTCTCCACACCCCCAGGTCATGACAACAAAACCTATCTCCAGACATTGCCAATGATCTCTGGGTGGCAAAATTGCCTTCTGTTGAAAATCCCTGGTTTACAGGGAGATATGAATCTGGTGTAAATTGCTGAAGGTTGTTAACGCAACAGTCTACCACATACAACAACTGATACCGTACCCCAGCTTACTTTTCTTTGCTACATTGTTAACCTTACATTCTGAGACTGTACTGATTATTTCCCCAGCCTGATGTGAGTGTCTTCTTGAAAGGCAGTTCTTTGGTTCAGGAATTCAGCCCTTATTTCAGAGCTTCATGTTGTTTGGGATTCTGACTTTTAAACTTAGACTTTGCTAGCATAGAAGTGACCTTATTTGTTGGAAAATAGTTAAGCATTGTGATTAGTTGGATTATCATACCCAAATCTCTCTTTCCTCTTTGTAATATGTTTTCCCCCAGTGTCATGTGACTCACCATACGTCATAGGAGGCAGATACACATCCTTGCTCCATTGTCTTTGGGCTTGGCCATGTGACTTGTTTTGGCCAATAGAAGGTGGCATAAGTGACAGAGGACCAACTGTGAGCAGAGGTTTTAAAAAGCGTTGTGTGTTTCTGCTGGTCCCTCTTGTGCTTCTGCCTTTTGCCATGAGAACAGCATGTCCCAGGTAGGAACTCATCCTTCCGCCTGGTTTCCTGTAGGAGAAGACTTGAGGAGCAGACCTGAACTTGACCTGGAGTCTGGAACAGAGCTGACCCCCAGACGCTGGGTGAGAATTGAAGACTCATTGTTCTAAGACTTTGATATTTTGCAATCGATTGTAGTAGTATTACCACAGCAAAGGCCAACCAAAACAAGCACCACTTTCAAAATTCTAAGTCGTTTTTATTCCAAAAGTATATAACCATTGCAGAAAATTTAGAAAATTAAGAAAGGAAAAATCACCTGTAATCCCACTGTCCACAGAAAAACCATTGTTAACATTTTGATACATATATTTCCAGACTTTTTTCTGTGCCTATTCATTCAGTCACTTATTGTTTCGTTCAACAAATGATTTTGAGCTGCCTACTAAAAACTAGACGCAGCCAGATACAGCAGTGTGTCCGATGGACATGTCCTTGTCCTCGAGGAGAGTATATCCAGGTGGGAAGGCAAAATCAGCAACCACGAAGCAATTAAACATCCATTTACAATTCCGATAAGTGCTATGAAAGGGAACTACAGTATGCGGGGAGAGTGTTTAACAAGAGGGCATCGGACAGTCCAAGGTCAGGAAAAGTGTTACGAAAGAAATAACACGTTATATGTATGTTATAATGTATTTCATACATTATAAAATATAATGTTTCGTACATTAGAATGCTTACATAATTTCACATATCATTTCAATAACTGTAATGTTATTTCTCTTATATATAATTCAAATATTACTTAATATGTTCTCTTTGATAGACAATATAAAATAAACATCTTTCCACATTAATAAATATATTTTTACAGCATCATTTTAATGGCTGCATCATATTTCACTGATATGTATATATTATGTTGTATTCAACCAATCCTCTGATGTTGGACATTTGGTTTGCTTTTCATTTTTAGTGACTTGAAGTAATCTTGTAAGGAATATTCTGGCAAGGACTCTAATATGTTTTGAAGAGAAATAATTGTGGTGAAAATTAGAAAGTTATATGCTGCGAAGCGAAATTGTATGACATCTCCTGACCTCACATATCCTCTAAGGAAGCATAATATTTATTTTTGAAATAAAATTTCTCATGTATTGTCAACTACATTCAGTTACTCATTTCTGAAGATCCTTGGGGAAAATTTAGACTATCTTTCTTGGATGAAGATTTATTGGTGGTAGATAGGGGCAGAATGTCAAGGGAAATATATATACATGTACATAAAGTAAAAAAACCCAGAATATCTCTGCTTTTTCAAATCAAGATGTGCTCTGTTGTCATCGTACTGTGTTGCTGGTTTAGCCTTTTTTTTCGTCAATGTGGTTATTGTTACTTCATCTGTGGCCTGTTTCCAAAAGCAATGACTGAGCCTCCACAAGATAATCACTAGAGTATCTGATTCTTTCATGAGTAATCGGCCAGGAGAATGTTCTAAGCAAACAGTTTAGCTTGGATGTGTTGCAGGAGATTGAAATTGTCTGAATGAAAACAAAGTATGATAAAACAATAGAATTCACATGATTTGTTTTACAAAGGACAACCAAGTCTGATGTTATTATTTTGTTTAAGAAGTAGTAATTTAGGATTATACATTCAGGAAGGATATAAAATGTAATTTTGGCAGGTTTAATGATATAAAGATACAATACAGTATTTTGGGTTTATAATATGGACAAATCTATTTACCTTGTGGTTGACTATGAGGTAAACTGGCAAATATGTGTCCATGGTACACTCATTTACTATGAGCAAATACTTTTGGATTGTGAACCCAAGAGAAGAAAGTGGTGAAAAAGTCTCACGAATTTCAGGTTACTCGAGTGACATAAATGTGGCAAAGGCACAATTTGGGGAGTTGTAACATAAGTGGCTACATTTAATCAAATGACCATCCAAAATGGAATTATTTGGAACACATTCCCTCTTCTTTTTGGTTAAACCCGAACTGACTCACATTTTAAAGCATTTTTGTCGAAAAGAGTAATGGAATCTAACAACTCTCTATTTTAGTCAATGACCTTGAATCAGTCAGTCCATAAGTAAAAAAATACAAGCTAGTTTTTCAGAGGAAATAATTTCTCTCCTTTTCTAAGATACCAGATTCCTGCTTTCTGGTGACACAAGGAGGTATATTTCTTATCTCCCTATTTCCTTGGGAAAAGTTCAGATCAGAACATGAGAAAAAAAAGTTCAGGGACTTCAGAAATCCCGTTCAGTTTAAACAGTGAATTTATGGTTACAATACTTTATTCTATGTTTAGTACAAGTTTAAAGTAACCTTCTAAATGGTGATTTGGCAACGTCACAATCTACAGCAACGTCCAGGGCTCTGAAAGGCAACTGACCACTCTGTCCTCTAAAAGGGAGCCTTTGCTATTCAGCTTTGCCCTCTCAGAAGATTATCAATTAAACTCAGTTTATTCTTTCAACAAATGTGTGTTGAGTGCCCCTCAAGTGTTTTCTGGGTCTCTGAAGTTTTGGAGCTTAAAGTCTGGTATAATATACAGGTAAACGAAATGAAGAATGAAGGTAAGTCTACGAGAACAGTAAAAGCAGAGCATAGGGATGGAGAGCAAGAGGGGGGGACGGGAGGAGGGCCTCTCAGTTGAACGCTAGGAAGGAGTCAGCATGACTGCTTGTTAACGGCTGTAACTGCAGTGCCTGTACCAGGGCCCAACAACACATAGTAAGATTTCAATAAATATATGCAGAATGAATGAATGGATGGATGTGTGAGTAAAAAGCACTTAGGGAAGAGAGACAAGCTTGGTGAGCAAAAGGGGGTCAATGTGGCTGGAGCATCATGGACAAGGCAGAGGATGTTGAGAGGTGAGAGTTGTGAGTCCTCTTAGTAAAGAGTATGGATTTTACATGTCATGGGAAGTCATTTGAAGGTCTTAAGATGGGAGTAATCTGAATTTTGATTTAAAAGTTTGCCTAGCATTACTACAAATAGCCAAAACAATCTTGAAAAAGAAGAACAAAGCTGGAGGCCTCACACTCATTGATTTCAAAACACGACAAAGCTACAGTAAACAAAAGAGTGTGGTACTGGCTTAAAGACAGACAGGTAGACCAATGCAATAGATAGAAATCCCAGAAGTAAATCCTCGAATATATGGTCAAAGGATTTTCAATAAGGGTGCCAAAACTGTTCAAAGGAGGGAAATGATAGCCTTTTCAGCAAATGGTGTTGGAAAAACTGGATATCCACAAGCAAAAGAATGAAGCTCGACTCTTCCTTACACTATATACAAGAATTCACTCAAAATGGATTAAAGACCTAAACGTAAGACCTAAAACTATGAAACTCAGAGGAAAACACTGGGGAAAAGCTGTATTGGATTTGCAGTGATTTCTTGGATGTGACATCAAAAGCACAGGCAACAAAAGTAAAAATAGATAAATTAGATTACATTAAAATTTGAAACTTCTGTATATCAAAGGACACAATCAACAGAGTGAAAGGGCAACTTCAGGGAAGAGAGAAAATATTTGTAAATCATATCTCAGATAAGGGGTTAATATCCAGAATATATAAAGAACTCCTACAACTCAACAACAAAAAAACAAACAACTTGTTTAAAAAATGGACAAAGGACTTGAATAGACATTTATGTAAAGAAGAAATACAAATGGCCAACAAGGATATGAAAAGATGCTTAACATCACTATTCATTAAGGAAATGCAAATCAAAACCACAATGTAATATGAATTTGTAGTCATTAGGATGGTCACTATCAAAAAACCAGAAAATAACAAGTGTTGGGAAGGATGTGGAGAAATTGAAACCCTTGTGCACTGTTGGTGGGAATGTAAAATGTTATGGTTGCTATGGAAAACAGTATGGTAATTCCTCAAAAAATTAAAAATAGAACTACCATATGATCTAGCAATTTCACTTCTGGGTACATGTCCAAAATAATTGAAAGCAGGGTCTTAAAGAGGTATTTTCACTTATGTTCATGGCAGCATTATTCACAATAGCCAAAATGTGGAAGCAACCCAAATGTCCAATAACAAATGAATGGATAAACCAAATGCAGTATATACATACAATGGAATATTATTCAGCCCCCAAAAAGGAGGATTTTGGGGATTTGCTATAAAATGGATGAAACTTGAGGACATTATTATGCTCAGTGAAACAAGTCAGTCACAAAAAGACAAATACTGTATGATTTCACTCATATGAAATAGTATCTAGAATAATGAAACTCATAGAAAGAGAAAGTAGAAAGGTGGTTGCCAGGGGCTGGGTGGAAAGAGAAATGGGGGGTTGTTGATTAATGGGTAGAGTTTCAGTTTTGCAAGATGAAAAAGTTCTGGAGATTGGCTGCACAAAACTGTGAATATACTTAGCACTACCGAACTTTACACTTAAAAATGGTTTAGATGGCAAATTGTATGTGCATTTTGCCACAATTTTTTTTTTAAATTGTCTAATATTAATGCCTTTAGGCAGAACACAGAAACATGTCCTTTTCCTTGGACAGGCCCATAAGGCTCACCCCTGGAGTAACCCGCATGCCAGGTGACCTGAATACTCCAGCTAGGTGTTGGTATCACGGCTCCCTTGATTCCGTGCACTGTGCTCATCCTCCTCCTGGACTGGAAACTTCCCAATGGGAACTCCTTTGCCTCCTTAAGCTGCCAGGCAGCCGGCCAGTTTGCTCTTCATGAACGCTTGCCTCTTCCTCAGATGTGAGGGGCAGCGAGATTCAACTGTCCAGGGACTGACGGTCTCAGAGACGGAGGGCTAACAATGACGGAAGTGAAGACCTAGTACGCAGACCTTGAGAACATCGCCCCCGAGTACGGAGACTTTGAGAACATCAATGGTGGGTTAAAGGCGGTAACGCTGTTTCGGCCTGGGCTCAGGCACATTCTGATAAGTAGATTTATCTGGCACCCGTAAAAAGCACTAGGTGGCGACTGGCAGAAGCATATACTCAAACAATCCCTATTTGGATTCCTTTCAGTTAGTTATACAGCATGACATTATTGGCTTTAATTAGAAATGTGAATATGTGTATACAAAGGATTTACGAAATTTCCTTGCCTAAAGTTTACTCTGGTCTGGGGTACACAATGCCTAAATTGACTGAAAGTGGCCGACTGTCAATTATTGAGATGACCCAAATATTTATTTACTTGGCATCAGTTGGGTTGCTTCTTCCCCACACATCCTCACTCTCAGCTTTTTATCAATGGATTTTGGCACAGCCCTACGATTCCAAACAGTTGGCAAACACAGGCTGGGAAAGAGGGTGGAGGGTAGAAATGGAGAAGAGGGGAGGGGTGGGTAGAGAAATGGAAAATATATTCTGTGAGCCTCTAAATCAATGGTTCTCAAACTTGAGTCATCATAGTGTCATATGGAGACTTGTTACCACACGGAGGCCGGGCCCACCCCTGAGTTTCTGATCCAGGTCTGGGGCGTGGCCCAAGAATTTGCATTTCTAACCCATTCCCAGGCGATGCCGATGTTGCTGGTCCAGGACCACATTTTTGAGGACATCGCTCTAAACTTAAGTAGTGGGTCTAATCACAACTGTTAGACAGCAGATTCAGCAGAGGAGCTTTGAAAAATCCTGCTGTCTAGACCACACCCTAGACCAATTAAAACAGCTTCTCTGAAGACAGAACCCAGATAATGGTATTTTTCAAAGGTTCCCAAGTGTTTCCAATGGAGCGGCCAAGGTTGAGAACCACAGCTTCGGGCCCTCATTACTCAAATAGAGCTGGGCAGGCCTGCAGCAGCAACATCACTGGGGAGCATGTTGGAATCTAGACTCTCAGGCCCACCCCAGGCTGCTGAGTCAGTATCTGCATTGAATAAGAAAACGTCTCAAATTTCGACGTGCTTAGGAACACCTGCAGAGAAATCCAGCACTGTGGAGCAGAGGTTTTGTAGCGCTGGCTACAGGACAAGAATCCAATATTTCCAGGAACAAGGAACTTGCTGCTGCCACTGTCACACTGGGCAGTGTTAAAGGAGGGCGAATCCAACGACTGAGCCCTCTGATGCACATCGATTTTTAATCCTCTGGGTCCAAACACAGTTTCTTGCAGTGAGCCTTTCATTTCAAAAATCAAATTGAGAAGAAATAGATTAAACATTTTAAATTTTACATGCACATATTCCTTAGTGTACTGAAACAGTCACTTTTACATAGAATGTGCTTAAAATACCAATAGCTACAATTGCTATAGCTAGGAGCATTGAGAATGCCTGCTGCCTTCATACAGAGAAGGCTGACTGAGTGACTGCATCAGTGTGGCCCTTCATTTGGTTGTTTTATGGTCAGTGGCCTCAGTGGCTCACCACGTCGTCATCAAAGTGGGTTTGGTTACCTGTTTTTAAGATGCTGTTTTGTGAACTTAAAGGGTGATCCACAAGTGCCAGATATGAAGTTCTTATTTTATCAAAGCAAATGGAAGCAGCTCATACAGTGGAAAACTACCAGGAGAGGCACAGAGCACAGCAATGGAAAGGGAGTAAGCACAGGGTCTCTGGAGCTCAGCTGTGTGGGTTCGAATCCTGGCTCTGCCACTTACCAGCTGTGTGCCTTTTCTAAATAACTTAACCTCTCTGTAACTCATTTCTTTTGTCTACAAAATGAGGATGATGACAATAATAGTCCCTATCTCACAGGCTGTTGAGAGGATAAAATGACCGTTAAATACACGGGAGAAGAAACAGAAGAATTTATATTCTTTTGCATAGTTCAACCCTGGGAAAAACCTGGAGGATCATGTCTCAGGTTACGGAAAAGTATCTTCTGTGTCTGTGGGACCAAGTCATTTTAAATTGTTCCCATTAAGGGGGCCTTTCACGGGGAGGGAATCTTTAGGCTCTGACGCTGTGGCTGAGTCAGTTTGGTGACCAAATGTCTCTAAACAGAATGGGGCATAACTCTCAGTTACATAGCCAAGGAACAGGAAGTAAGTAATACATCATTTAGAACAAAAAATGATAAAAAGACATAAATTAATGAAGAGGAAGAGGTATTTTCAAAAGAGGATAAAACAGTAATCATCAATAAGCACCTTAGAAAACCGCCTTCTCTGCAGAAAAGAATTGGATGCTGTGGTTCAGAAGAAAAGGCTTCTGTAGACCATTTATACCCAACAGGATTCATATTAGCATGTGATTAGAAAATTATTTTTTAAATGCTCTCAACCAACAAAATGACAAATAAAATGTCTTCCCCTCTGTTAGGAGGGAGGAGATGCCCCCGGCAGCCTTATCCAGAGGGCTTTCCCGGTCACAAGGTTCTCTCTTGGGGCATGTGGGTCCACCCCACCACATAATCCAAACACGCTGAGACACACACACAAACACATACTCCAGGCTGCTTTCCCCAAGCCCAGAGCCTCCGTGAAACCACCCTGACCCGTACACAGGGTCACATCACTTCACCCCAAATCACACATTTCGGATTGTAAGGACAGCCTGGCCAATAGCCTCCCTCCCACCAGCTGAGAAGTTTCTCCCTCCTGCTTTGCAAGAAATTGCCTCACCAGTCAGTCCTTCACCTCTTCTGTTGGTTCCCTCTCTTCCTGACTACCCTTCAAAGTTGAAGTGCCCCATCCTTGACTCTTTTCGGTCAGCAGCTAATCCCCGTCCCCTGGGAGATCTCGTCCTGCTGCAAAGCCTTTGCCTCTGTATCTCCAGTGTAGACCTCCCTCTGAACTCCAGCCTCAGCAAACACCAGTGTCTATCCTTCCTCTAGCTTGTCTCACAGCATCTCAAACATACAGTGTCCCAAACTGAACTTCTGATCTCCCCCCGTAAACCTGCTCCTCCCAAATCTCTGTCGATTGCAACTTCAACCTTCCAGCTGTTCGGGACAAAAACTTCAGAGCCATTCCCAAGTCTTCTCTGTCACATCCGACAGTGAGTCCATCAGGAAATCCTGATTCTGAAGGTATCCAGAAATTTGGCCACTTCTCACCACCTCTGCGGTTACCACTCTGGTCTGAGCTGCCGTTGTATCTTACCTGGATTATTGCAACAGCAGCCTAATCTTTCAAAAACATTAGTTGCGTCCTGCCACTCCTCTGCTCAAACCCTGCATGACTCCACATTTTACTCAATAAAAATTGGAGTTCTTACAGCCTTCCATGGTCTGGTCAACTCCCCCTTGTTACCTTTCTGTTGTCATCTCCTACTGCTCTCTCGCTCCCTTGCTGCCCTTAGCCATACTGGCCTCCTTGGGCGTGCCTCACCTTACAGCCTTTCTAGGTGGTTCTGGCCACCTGCCAGACTCTTAACTCAGGTAACTGCATGGATTACTCCCTTACCCCTTAAAATCTTTGCTCAGTGATCATCTTCGCAGTAAGATCTACCCTGACCACGGTATTTAACACTGTAGCCCTACCTGTACGTACCCAATTTTCCTTACCCTGCATTACTTTTTGTTTCCCTTAGCACTTTAATCTTCCAATAACCTAAATAATTTACTTATTTCCTATCTATGTCCCCTTGCTAGAAGGTAAGCACCATTAAGTAATGGAAATTTGACATATTTTATTCATATAGTAGGTACTCAAAAAATATTTGTTGAAGGAGTGGATTCCCGATAGGCTGGCTCTGATTTTAGCACTCAGCAATCCCGCTAGGCCAAGGAGCCCAGTAATCTTGCTAGGTCATCAGAAGGGTATATTGTATTTAAAAGGCTGAAAAAGTGACCTGTTCTAGTAAGGAGCTCTGGGTGTTGTCCCTGTCCAGGCCCATGCCTTGTGCCTGTTGGCTTCTTCCTCTTGGCCCCCCAATGCCCATTTGTCCTGTCAGGTACCTGCCGTACTGATGCTAGCCCTTGTCAAGCTGCACCCTCATATCAGTCTGCTTGGTCTCTGGCACCTTCTGGTACCCAATTCAATGCAAATGTTTACAATCATCAGTGACTCCAACTAGCCTTGTATGCCATGGCCAGTCCCTGGTCCAATGCTAGGCTACAGTAAATAGAGGTATATTTTTAGGTTTGGGGTCCTTAATTTTATATATTGTACAGCCCCATCACTGCCTTGGAACCAAAAGGAAGAGCCAGTGATACCAAACACAATCAAACCTCATAGCCTCGCTCCTTGGAGGGGCGGCCATTTCACAGCCCCCATCTTCAGAACTGTAAGATGCACATCCCTCAAAGCCTTAAGATCTGATTGAGAAAGCCATAGGTTCATTTCAGGATGAATAGTCAGGATGAGCTCCCATAGGTTACTGGCAAAGCCGTCACTCCCTGTCATCTCAGAATTGTTGATCATCATTCCACCTTTCTATCTCAATTAACTCTTATTCTGTAGTTTAAAAAAGAGCTACAGAGAGAATTAGTAGAAATTGTCAAATATATCAGGCTGAATAGTAAATAAATGCTAAGTATGAAAGCATATGCCTATTGGAAGTTTAACACTCTTTCTAGATCTTTACATCATTAATTTTTGAACCTTTGCTGTACATGTAATGATTTAAAATGTTATATTTTCTCCGTGAAAGAAAGATAAGAAATCATGTTTAGATTGTAAAATGACTATTGGCCTTGAGGTCTTCCAAGGGAGGCTACCAGTTCCCCAGGAGGGAAAAGTTGACAAGTGATTATAGAAGCAATGTTACTTTTGAGAACCTGCACTATGCCAGCCACTTTAATATACCTAAATATAAACTCACTGGATCCTCACAGGCACCATGAAAATTAGGTGTTATATCTGTTTTACAGAAAAGGAAATGAGGGCTCAGATGCCCAAGGTCACACAGCTAGCAAGCAGTCGAGTCAGGTGGAGTGGAGGATGAGGTCCTTGCAAGGCTGTGCTAACTACCTGGATTCTACTATACTTCTCTCTACCAGGGTCATGGGCTCCTGCAGTTGGGAGGAATGACTCAGACCCAGAGATGGTGCATCCACATGCTCTGGAACAGTGCCTAGTGTGTAGTAGCAAGTCAATGTGTGTTAGTTTCTCACGTCCTTCTCTCTTAAGAAGATTTCTGATGGCTCACGAAGTCATGAAGGCAACATTCACTAACTGTGACCTGAGACAACAGAGTGCAGTATAATCATAATAATAGCAAATGTTTATACAGTACCTACTATTTGCCAGGTGCTATTCTATATCATTTATGTGTATTAGTTCATTTAATCATTTCAACAATCCTATGAAATATATTCTGGTGTCACCCCTATTTAACAGATTTGCCACAGTTTCACATAGGCAGCTAGTGAGAGAAGTGGGATTTGAACTCGGGTAATCTGTCTCCAGAGTCCAAGGCCTTAACCACAATACTATACTGCCTTCTAGGTCACTGACCTGCTGTAGTGGTGGTACTATGTATGTTACATGTGTGTGCACTCCAGATGTGATGACTGCTGTGAACTGCATTGATGAGACTTTGTGGCTCCATCTTACACTGCATTGGTGTGATTCCACAATCTATTTTCCTTTATCCTATTACAACAACTTAATCAGAGACATCATGCTGTGAACCACGTGCCAGAGATGCCTTCAACACACCCAGGGAAAGTGGGTCAAAGCCAAGGGGATCGATTATGGCCCCACTACTCTTCAGCTCCAGGCACAATGCTTGAAAAAAGCACAAAAAAGGAAAATTGACGCTGTGATTTGTTGAATTGTTGATTGTGCTGATGGCACAGTTAGAATAAATACTAAGCCCTTTGAAGGTCTTAAATCATTACACAGTGTTAGACATGAGAGGATTCTCTTACAAGTTGGCAATAGGCAAAAATCCATTTTCATAGCAGAAATGTGTTTTGGAATTCATTGCTGCCTTTTGGGAATGGCACTGTTTGATTCTGTCTCCGAGGCGTGGCCAGACCACCCTCGGTCTCTACCTTCTTTGTAGATCTATGAATAAAGCTCTTTGTAATGAGACCCCTTTTTGTGCAACAATGAAATGTTTCTGAGAAGGATGTTAGAGCCACAGACTTTCTTTAAATGGTGGTATCTGGTGTTGTTTACTTTAAAAATCATTTTTAGCACAAGAGAGGGCCGTGTCCTAGAAGAACTGTCCCAGAGAGCTCATGAACAAGAACAATGGTCTGCACCACTGCTTTCTGGAAAGCAAATGGGATTTTCATGTGAACCCAGCAAGGGGTCAGACCACACTGACATATATTTTCTGGTTTCTAATCTTACCTCCACTGCCATTATGGACTGCATTACACAACCCTCTGACCCAAGGCCCAGCCATGTGAGCTTTTTATCAGCTCATAGATTGGTCTTTGCATGGCATGGTTCCCGCCAGAGCTTAGGGACCAGTGGGCGGTCAGACCTCAGGCTCTGGGCACTGACACTCAGACCCTGAGTTCTACTCTGAAATAGAATCATGATATCATTGTGGGCCAATCAAATCTCTCATCTGAATTCAGTCCTAGATGTTCCAGGATGGTAATTACCAGATGATTGATCTATGATGTTGTCCAATAGCCTGAATAATATGATAATGTTAATTAACTGAAAAATATGTCTTTCGTCATATTTCTTCAGTATTTTTTTTTTTTTTGCCAGTGCAGGAGGAAGTTGGGGAAGGGGGACTAGCTTTTTCTTTTGCTAATTTTGCAGACGGTAAGCTAAGTAGACAATTTCTCAGTAACTGATGGGCACCACCCACTCAATTATTTAATCTGAAATTTTAGCCAAGAGTCATGTATGTGTCCTCTCTCTCACACACAACCAATGTCAAACCCAACAGTAAATCTTCCTACCTCCAAAACATTTCTTGAATTTGACCATTTTCATCATATCTACTGCTAAAACCCTCATCCAAGGCATGATTGTCCCGCTTCTGGACCTAAGCAACAGCCTCTTAACTGGGTTCCTGCTCCCCTCTTGACTGTCTATACTCCACATAACAGCCAGAAGGGTCTTTCTGAAGTCAGATTATACCACTTTTTTGCTTAAAGCTCTCCAGTGCTTTCTCTTTGCAACCAGATTAAAATCCAGACTCCTTACCCCGGCCTGCAAGGTCCTGCATAGTGCCTGTTCCCAGCCTCTCTCTTCACCTTCTCTCTCCACTCACCGCCTCATTCGCAATGCTTAGGCACAGTAGACTGGTTCCTGTTTCAAGGCTTTTGCCTTGATGTTCACTCTGCCTGGAATGCTCTCTTAGATCTTTGTACCACTGCCTCTTCCTGATCATTCACGTCTAACTCAAACACCACCTTCTTAAGAAGGAAGAAAAACGCTTTTCATGACAACTTGCACACTCATTGGGTTCTTCCCTCCACACCCGAAATGTAAACTCCGTGGGAGCAGGGACTGTGTTCGTGTGGTTCACTACTCCGTCTGCAGATCATAGCACCGTGTCTTGATGTCTTACACAAGAGGTGCTGTGTAAATTATTCGTGGATCCCAGCTGTTTTGGCTATTTATTGCTAGTGAAGTTCTTGGCTATACTGTGCAATGGGCCCTCATAAACTGCCTTGCACTGCAGCCGCATGGTGATACTAAAAAGCACACCGATTTTTAGCTGATTTTATTGTTGTTTTAAAATTTTCCAAAAATAATTCATCGCCTTATTTCCTGTGCTTGGGATAGAGCATTCCCACTGCTCTGCTTTTTCTGGGGAAAAAATAGCCTTCCTCATACCGTGGAGGGTAGAAGACAGAGTCAGTTGACCCCGAAAACACAAAGTGTTCAGATTATAGGGATTCACAAAGCAGGAGCACTAAAACTTGCAGAGATAAATTGCTCCTAGTACAAAAGCATTTGGGGGTAGGAATTTTGCAGAGTATTTTGGAAGAAGTATTTATATCAGGCAGGATAAGTTAAATTATGTTGCAGTAACAAACAACACAAAAATCTCAGTGGCTGAACACAACAAAAATTGTTTTGCACCCATGGTACATGTTTAACATGGGATGGTAGGAGAATTCTGCTCATTGCAGTTACTCTGGAACATAGGTTCTGTCTCAACACGTGAGTCTATGCTTGTTGAGGCAGGAAAAGAGAACATGGTGAAGTATGCACTAGCTCTTAAAGACTCTGCTTGGAAATGACACCAATCACTTTTTTTTTTTTAGATTTTATTTTTTCCTTTTTCTTCCCAAAGCTCCCCGGTACATAGTTGTGTATTCTTAGTTGTGGGTCCTTCTAGTTGTGGCACGTGGGATGCTGCCTCAGCACGGCTCAATGAGCAGTACCATGTCCACGCCCAGGATCTGAACCGGCGAAACACTGGGCCGCTGCAGTGGAGCGCACGAACTTAACCACTCGGCCACCGAGCTGGTCCCCCAATCACTGTTTTTGTTTTTTTTTTGCTGAGGAAGATTTGCCCTGAGCTAACGTCTGTGACAATCTTCCTCTGTTTTGACTTCTTTGACTTCCTGCACATAACAGAAACTGGGGGCACTGTGCTGCAGCACAGCAAACACTGACCTAGGAGGCAGCGGCCTGGACTCTCAGCCTGGCAGGCCCCCTCCACTTGTGAACTTGAGCAAGTCGCTTCAGCTTTCTGGCCCTCAATTTCCTGTTCTGCACCTGGGAACTAATGGTAAAGTGTCCTGTTTATCTCCAGAGGTGTTGTGAGTAACAAATGACATAGAAAACGGGAGAGGATGTTGGAAAACTGCAGATTACTGCCCATGTGTAACTGGGGCAATTCATCTGAATTCTGGTCTTGTTAACCAGGTTAGGACATGCGCTTAAGGTGGCTGAGTCTGTGGGTTTAAGCTGCTTAGATTTTACACTCAGGAAAAAGCTGTTCCAGGAATACCCTTAAATGTTGCTTCTCCCCAATCTGTTATAATCAGGGTTTAGGAGATGCAGAGCAACTTAGATGCTTCTGGAAAGAGAGGTTCTGGGAAAACCTGACCCTGAGTAATGTATTTTAACACAATTTTTGAGGTTATGGACCACATTGAATGTCTAAAGGAAGCTATGTCTCCTCTCCCCGGGGGGGCGAAACGCATCTATGCACATGAGCACGCAATTTTGAGTATAATTTCAGATTTAGATAGGGGAATGTTCCTCCTAGGACCCCTGCTTCAGAGAAATAATTTCCCTGTACATAGTCTCAGTGCTCAGCCTGGCACTATGAAGGCACCGTCTATGTTTCTTCATGACCCTTCACCAAGATGACTCCATATGGAGCTCAACAGAAAGGGCTGCGCCTTCTCACCTGGCTTCTTTCCTGCATTTTCAGCTTCTCTCCACAGACAGGGACAAATTTAGCTCCAAGACATTAGTGTATATTAGCCCAGTGTGTCCTTCGAAAGCTGAATTGCAAAAACGATTCTTCTGTTGGCCATTCACTTCTTCCTTCCTTCTCCTCTTTGTTCTCTTCCTCTTCCTCCTCCTCTTCTTCCTCAGAACCAGTTTTTCTATCACTTTACAAAGCCACACCATTAGTTAGGATGTGCCTTAAAAATTACAATGTCCCTTTAAAAAACATCTTAAAAAGGCACATCCTATAATTAACATAAGCTCAGTGAAATCTTTTAGTTTTGTAGGGAAAGAATGTAAGGTACTTATTACAACTCTGTAGGTGAATGAACAGTATCACCTTATATAAACAACTAACCAACCAACCCCTCTAGTGTTTCATTTTGTTACACAACTGCTAGTTTAGCTCCCCAGTATAGGTTGCTGGTTAGAGGTGGACATGAACTCAGTTATCATCCATAGCATCCCACCTCTGAGGCAACTTAGAATTAGAACCACTGAAGGATGAGGATCATTGGAAAAAGTGAGCCAGGCGAAGAAGGACCAAGTGCGGGAAAAGAAACTATGACTCCAAAAATTCATAGACCATGACAATTGCAAAAAACATGATATCAGCAAATGTGGTGATTTTTCTACAGCACTCAAATTCCTGCCCTGTATGTCAACTGAAGAGAATTTTGTCAGAAGGATATCACACAATAATCCACATACACCCTGAGGTTTTGACATTTTTTAAAATAAGCAGTTGAAAAACAAATTTAAATAGAGTCAAATGTTCCAATTTATCTGTTACCCCTCTTGGTGATATTTTATGATGATGGACAAGCGATCATTAAGTTACACTGTTTAGCGTCCATATCGTTTTTATACTTATTGTACATTATGTTGCTCAGACTTAATTTATGAGCAATTAAACAGAGGTGTTGTCCTTTTAAAATATCTTTCTAGGTGTTTAAAAGCTGCTGAGTGAAAGAAAAGCAAAAGGAGGGCATTGCTGAGCATTGGGTTTTAACAATTCTTCTGTGGTTGTGGACTCTGTCAGAGATCTAAAGAAAGTGATGGCTCCTCTCCTGGGGGGGAAAATGCACCTATGCAAAGGGGCACATGATTTAACGATTTAGGTAGAGGAATGCTCCTCCTGGAACTTCTGTTTTAAAGAATTCGTTTATTTCCCATGCACTGGTAGGAAGATTGCTGTTTTTCTAGCTCATGCGTCAATGATCATTTTCTCCTCTTTCAGGCAATAAGCCTAGTGGAAACAAATATTAAATAAACAAACCAGGTAAGGTCTCATAGAAAACAGCCAGTTCACTTAAAAGAAAATGGGAGTGAGCAACCACACCCTTCTGTATGTTTGTATTTGGCTTTTATGGAAATCTTTTGGGTGTGGGGATTCAGTGTTTGAAACTGTTAGGTTCTCTTATCCTTTGAACCTTGTTGTATGTACAGCAGCTGGAGAAAGAGGTGAAGGTCACGGATAGAGGATTAATCATCCATGCAAATTATATTTCATTGCATATTTTGCCACAGCATCTCAGAAGTATTTCAAATAAGCGCCTGCCTATTTGAGATGGCTGGTAAATGTGAAAATGATCAAAGAAATTGCATGGACCATGATTTCCATACCATCTGCAAGACTGTTGGAATATTCGCTCTGCCATTAACAATCATTGCTCAGAAGTGGTTTGAAAGGGGTGTGGTTGGAAGAAATAATGTTTAATCTGGAAGATATATTGTTTTCTTTGTTCTGTTGCCACTGAGAAACTTGCAGTATTAGGTAAATATCTCATCTAATTTCTTTAGTTAAATTTTTTCTCTGGAGAAACTGGACGCCCATACTATAATGAATACAATAGATTATCTGTATATTTTTCTTCCATTTGTAAAGAATAAATCAATAAGCCCTTCAATACTGCACTAAAATAATTTACAAATAAAAGAAATATAAATCAGATGTCCACGATCTAGACTTCTAGTTCTTCTTCTTCCCTTTTCTTGCCTGTCGTTAAGGAAATGCACTTTGAATAAATCTCTGCACTAAAGGATAGGCTGTATGCTTGGATAAAGAATAAATCTCAGTTAATCACTCGTCCTGTTGGTTAAGAAAATGTAATGGCAATAATTTGAAAGGGAGATGTTTCTCCATCATAGTTGTTGTGGTCATCACCACCACCTCTATCTCCACCACCATCACTACCACCCCCCCACCACCACCTCCACTTTCACCACCACCTCCACTTCCATCCCCACCAGCACCACTACCACCATCTCTACCATCACCTCCGATTCCACTTCCACCTCCACTTCCACCACCACCTCTACCTCTACCTCCACCCCACATCAGCACCAGCACCACCACCTCCACCATCATCACCACCTCTACCTTCACTTCCATGACCATCTCTACCCCCAACCGCATCCCTCCTGTCACCATCATCACTGCCTCCACCTCCACTACCACCACCTCCACCTCTACCTCCACCACTTCTACCTCTACCACCACCACCATCATCTCCACCTCCATCACCACCACTACCTCCATCTCCATCTCCACCACCATCATCACCATCATTAGTACGACTAAGCATTACCATGTGCCAGGAACTGTGTTGGGTGCTTTGTTTGCACTATTTGAATAAAACCTCCCCTTTCATATGAGGAGGGGCTTTTGCATGTGCTAGTTCCTTTGCTTATAATGCTTTTCCCTACCTCTTTTGGGTTAACACTGATTGACTCATCCTTCACCTGTCACCATCATCACTGCCTCCACTCATCCTTCAGAGAACACCTCAGATATCACTGCCCCCTGAGAAGACCTCCCTGACTGTGTCCTCTGCCCCCTCACCTTTCTCCATTACTAAACTACAAGTTCTGGGAGGGCAAGGACCATAGCAGTTTTTGCTCACTAAGCAATGTACAGCACACAGCACACTACCTAGTACATGGGACTTTGTAATTGCTCGGTACATGTTGTAGTTGGGCCATATATGCAGCCGTATAGCCAGGAAGTCAGGGTTCATTCCAGTACTTTTCTGGCACTGGAGATTTAATCACTGTTATTCTACCTTCCTCCCTTCCTCCTCGGTCTTCCTGCTCATCTTCTCATCGCAACAGCACAGTGTAGTAGTAAAAGTGGTGGCTTCACATTTAGACTTTCTGAGTTTAAATCCAGATAGTACATGCAAAAAGCACTAAGTCCTCAATATTTATTACTATTACCAAAATTGCTCTCCTTCCACGTCCAATCTGTGGGTGAGGATCTGTCAAATCAGATGTGAAGTTGTATCTTTTGAGTTAAGTGGGGCCCCCACCAATGGACTGATAATTTAAGACTGACAGTACTGATCCAGAGAGGCATATAACACATAGAGAATGGGATGAAGTCTGTTAACTAATAGTTTATTGTGGCTATGGAAAAGGGAAAAGATGGAAGACTAATTATGCAGATAATGGTGATGCAGGTAGGATTCTGATTAGAGGGAACTTCAACCAATGAGGAAAGTTTGGGAGCTGTTTGAATTTTAAGTTATGGCAAAACCTTGAATACACTGCCCAAAGAGCTGAGAAGGGCTGAGAGTAGTGGATGAGAGAAATAAAGGGTACCTAGAAAAAGTCCTAAAAGTAGATGGTAGATATTAGTAAAGATATGAAGTATGATGAGAATTCACTGCAAATACAGAGATTGATCCAAGCACTAGGTGACAAAAGCAATTATTGGCTAAAATGATGGTGAATTGAGATAAGCATGGATTTGCTTCACGTTGTCTGTTTTTCTTTCTTTCTTTCATCCTTTCTTTCTTTCTTTTTTGAATAGTGTTTTCAAGGATAAGTAATATGAACACGTTGAATACATTATCATCCTCACATTAAAAGTCAGCTAACAAGGGAGGTTATAAGGAAGATCAAAAACTGTCTTAAATTTATTAAAATCATCATGACATGGCAAACTCTGGATTTACAAGGTCAACATGTGAGAAATAAATGAGTAAATTTTATATATCTGTGTACATGTTGCAAAATAGAGAAAAATCAACATATCCTAGAAATTGGTGCTATAATTGCAGGTTTAATTTTACCAGTGGTTTCATTTCTCATAGTTTCCTGTGTTGGAGTTGATGGCATGGGAATGAATGACCACAGAATTAGCAATTATCCTATAATTTAAAAAGTGTGGTCAAATTTGTTTCTGTTAGCATTAAGTTTTCCACTTGCATAAAAACTACACAAAAGATTTGGGGAAAACGGATCAGTCTCATGTTCCCTAGGGTCAGAGGCTAGTGAAGATAATGACATCATTAAACTCATTATCCTTATGAAAAAATAAAAGTGATGACTGATTTGTATCTCTAAATAGTTACATTCATTAAATTCTACTCTCTTACAACACTGAGATTGTAACAACTTGGGAGAAAACAATAAAAAATGTTTTTGAATTTAATTTTGCTCAATAAAACTGATTAACATGATTCTGGACATTCTATTTATTTATAGCACAGAGTGATTTAAAATAAAAAACTGGAAGTCCCCCAGAAACATTATTTCACCTACAGTAAGCTCATGCTCCCATATTGTTTTGGAACTTTCTCTTGATTCTAATTCCTTAAGGCAGGAAATTCGCAGTCATTTCTTTATACCTACGACTTTGCCGGGTACAGAGAAGGTACCCACTGAGAGTTGGCTGATGAGGATGAATATATTTACATGTGTTGAAATTCAAGTTCTGGAACTCTGGTTTAGTGGTTAACTACCTGGGAAGGAATGTAGGTAGAGAGACCTGGGTTCACCACCACAGAAAATAGTCACTATGCCATTTTCTCACTCAAACGTGCCTTGGTTTTCCTTAAAGCTAATGAAGGTGGAAGTGTGCAGTGTTGGAAAAACAGGAGAACTAGGTGCTCTTCTAGAACTTTGACCACATCATCTTTATGTGCCTGGGATTCCTTGTATGGAACATGTTGGTCCATGTTACCTTTCAATGATGGTGGGTGGGTGATGGTGGTGCCCTCTTTCTTTAAGAGAAGCTCAGAGGTAGATGGTCAGTGCCTAGATAGAACAGTTGGGGTATGTGTCTTCTTCCTGCCTGCCTGGCCCAGGAACGAGATAGAGAACAAAGGCCAAATTGTCTCCCATCCAGATATGTTCGAGAAGCCAAACACCTTGAAAGACAAGGAGCCGGGTTAGAAGTTCGCTAACTTCAACTACCAGGGAGGCAGAGGCACTTCACTTCTTTCATTTATAACAGGAAGACTCAGCCTCTCAAAGGGCTGACTTAGCCATTATGAACACAACTAGCGTCTTAGGTATTGGCGTAATTGGCTTGTTTGAACTTGAAAGTAACAAAGAGTCATTTCTTTCCTGATTATGATAGTAACGTATAGTGATTGCAAACATTTTGCAGAATACAGAAAAATATTAAAAAGGTAAAAATCACTTTGGAATCATCCAGAAATTATCACACATTTAACCTTTTGGGATATTCCTTTCCTTTTTCCATAAATAAATAAATACGTAAAAGCAGATGACATCATGATATCCATATTGTATGTAACCTTATTTTTTCCTTCTTAATATACTGTGATCACTATCCCACATCCTTAACTGATTTTTAATGACCTCATGGCATAGTTATGTTTATCTAAACTCTACTTTTGACCATTTAGGTTGTTTACAGTTCTGGAATTAAAAATAATGCAATGATGAATCCCCTTGTCAATAAATCTTTGTGTATCTTTCTATTTCCCTATGGTACATTGTCTACAGTAATCATATTTTTTATTTGTAATTAGACAAAAAGACTTTTAAAAAATCTTTAAAAGGTTAGTTTAAAAAAGGCCGTTGACCACACACACACATATACAGACGCACAGTAGACAAGGCTTCGTACATTTAAGAATACCTCAGACCGGCTTAAAAAGCTGCAGACCTCCCATTCTTAGCCTTCCCATGCAGTTATCAGTGAATGGTGACTAGAAAAATCAGAGAAAGAACACCTCAGTTAAAAAGCATCACCTGCGGTGAGGTTACCCTGGAGAGCGGTGGATTCACAATAAAGTGAAAATAATAAAGTGAAGTCCAATTTGATAAAACCTCTCATTCCTTACTTCACTTTTTTTGGCCTTAGGGGATGAAAGGGGAAGGACAATTTCCAGAGCTGATTTACTGAGATTTTCCACAGGCTGGCATCATGCTCATTGCCCCTCAGCCTGGCACTATTGAAGTCATTCGTTTTTTAACTTCCTGGCCCCTGTCTTTCACTCAGGTTTGAAAAAAGGATCTCAAACCGTGTCCTTGCATTATCTCTACAAAGGTTTTGCAGTTTTGAAGAGAAGTGAAGAGTTTAGCAAGTCACTGGGTATTAAATTCCACCCATGTCATTGCTCATATGCATCACTGAACAGCTTATAAAACTAGATTTTATTTCTGTAAGCTGTAAACTTGCCATAGGCTTGGCCAATGGGGAGAACCTGTCTCATGTGACTGCTTCCCAAGCACTCTGATGTGGCCACACTGGGACAGCAGCATGGGGACCTAGAATAGTGGCAAGGGAGGGAGACAGAACCAACAGAAACTGAAGAGTTAACACTCCAGAAGAACCTCAGTATCAGGCTAGAATAGTGAGTCCTTTTGCCCCTTGGTGCTCCACTAATATCAGGTCTGTGCCTAAGGCTGTCACAGAGTAAAACCAAGATGGTGGGAATATTGGTCAGATGCTGAATCCGGGCTCTTCAGCCCTTTTCTGCCTTTGTCCTGCTTTGGTAGCTTTATTTTACTCATATGCTCACTGTTTTTTCACATCTCTTCATTACCAAAATTTTCTATCCAGAATTTCTCTCCAGGTTTATTACCCCCACAATTTAGCAGAAGGCAGGGATTGGTAAACTGGTAGGAGAGATGAAGGTGGGGTACCTGGCTTGTCCCTGAATTTCCACCAGTCATAGAGGGCTCCCTTTCTCCTTGTAAGGAGAGTAACGATGGCTCTTTCTATTCCACCATCTGCAGAGAACGGTGATTTGTTGGTGAAAATGGACTGAGGGTGGAGTAGATGAATATTCATTTCAAGTTATAAATCATGATACTTAGAACATAAAACAATTTCTCCACATAAGCATTTTCCGTGTAAGTCTGTTTGAAGCCAAGAATAGGGGTGATATAATAACAAGGCTCCAAACTGATCAGCAGATATAATCGTTCTCTTTTTGCTCTCTTCTTTTGGGTGTCCTTGAACTCTGATTCTTTGGATAGTGTTGTTCATGCATTCATCAAGGCATAAAGACCCACTTTGGAATTTACATTCAACTGCTGCTATTTGGGTCTGTGTCAAAGTCACTACTAGAGTTGTTCTATAATGCTAACAGCATATACCCTCCATCAGCTAAAAAGCAATGCCCTTGATGCATAGATTAATTCATAAGTAATAGAACTGCATATTAATTTTTTCTAATCAGTTCCACTGGAATTACAATGAAGTGCAGCTCAATAAGCCAGGAGGTTTGTAAATCATAACTGATGGGGAGAACTCATTTATTAAACATCTTAAATTCTGACATTCCAGGTGGGTTGCAAGGATGCTGGGAAGAAAAGATCAGGAAGGGGAAGAAGCTAGAAGTTCAGCATGCAGCACTGGCATGAGTCAAGCCCGGGAAGCTGACGGACATCTGTATGATCTGTGAGGATGTGTTCTGTGCTCAGGTAGGGAGGTCACTGAGGTGTGCATCCTAAAAATAGAGGATTGTCGGATTAAAGCCTACAGGTGAGAGTCCCAATGAGTTGGCCTTTTTGGTGGATTTTAGCATCATGTCCCAAGAAAGCTGGACTGTCACAAAGTTGTTTCCTCATATTTAGGATTTTAGATAGTTTCTCTCCATGGCTACGAGAAAATGAAAAGAATTACTGTGAGATGGGGACACTGTCAGTCTTGGAGTTACTGCCATTGGACTTTCTGGCCATGTGGAAGCAATTTATTTCTCTGGTCTGTTATAGCCTGGTGTTAGCTGGATGGCATCTACCTCACTGTTGATACCATTCCTGGCCAGGTATGCCCTGTCCGTTTGGATAAGTCACAGTCTGAAGTTCATCTTTCTTGATCATCCCATCATGAAGTTAATTATTTCTGAGACTCTGAAGTCAGGATTTGTTGTGATTTCAACTGAGATCAACTGAGAATTGCTGAAGAATGGGAAGATTACTTTTTCTGTAGACCGGAGAGTGATTTTCAAACACTTGTTAGCAGTAGAATCTTTTGACCGAACACAATTTTTATGTGGAACCCTGGTATAAAACAGATAAAAGTGTATGTTCTCTGGTACCCCTGGAGTCCAACCGTGGAACTTTATCCCAAGACGTAGCACGCAGCCTTCTCAGCATGAGATGTACTAACCAAAGTGGAAAATTCCTCTCCAAATTTGTACGTGAGCAGAACCTGCTTGCGCTAAGTGGTAGCACATGGAAAGAACCTGGCAACGTTGAGGGATGTCATAGGAAGCAACTCCATGAAACTCATTTTTATGTTTACTGTAAGGATGTTGTTAAGGATGTGGTTGATGACATCCCACAGTGTTTCCTTTGTGAAGATCTGCTGAAGAAATTTTTCTCTTCCCTCAGGACTACGATTAACCACATTTCTCCTGAGCAACTGGGTAGTTTGCATATTGTAGGTACTGTAAATCGTGGCTTATACATACCTATAGGGTGGGGTTCTCAAACCTTACTGCCCACTAGAATCACCTGGGGAGCTTTTTAAATGCAAATACCCAGGCTCACCCCAGACTAATTGCATCAGAATCTCAAGAGGGACATTAGCATTTTTTAAAGTACTCTGGGTGATTCTAACGTGCAGTAGAGTTGAGAACTACTGCTCTGTGGCCTTATGGCATGTAATTATGGGCATTTTCTTTTTCTAATTGCCCAATTTCATTTCTTATATGTCTTTGTTAGCCTTGTAACTCTTTCTTTGAAAAGAGTGGATGTGCATACATATATACACATGAGTTTATGATAATTAAATAAGTGAGTAGGAATAGTCACTTTCTTTTAGTGTAAAATTCAGTTATTCTTACCGCTTTCTCCTGTAGTACATGTGCTAGTTTGGGTCCTCCAAGAAGCAGACGCCAAGATGGGATCAGATGTGCAAGAAATTTATCTGGGGAGTTACCCGGGAGCAAAAACAGAGACAGAGCTGGGAAGGGCTAGGAAAGCTGTCAGTGCTAGATGTAGGTCTGACCTTTGGGAGGGAGGGAGAGAAGGAATAAACTGTGGGTGAAGAGTTTCAGCTTGCAGGACAGTTCTGGGTAGGTTTGGCAAGGCCAATAAGGAACATTTGACCCCAAGTCACAAGTCAGAGGAGCTCTGGGCTCCCAGGGACAGGACAGACTTAGCATCCTGTCACTCTCAACCATTGTCTGGGAGCAGTCAAAGGAAGGGTGGCCTCACGCTAATGGGGTGGTGGATTTTGGAGCATAGCACTCAGAGCCATAGGTCAATTATGCTCCCTGCAATTGGAGATCTGAGAGGCACACGTTGATGGCGACCACAGTACATCACCTGAATTCCTTTCCCACTCTGTTTCTTCCCATTATTTGTGTTTAGAAATAGCAAGAGATCATGAGGGATGAGGCTGTGACGGGGGATGAAAGAAAGCAGCAGAGCTAAGAAAGTGACAAATGAGGCTGCATGAAGGTGGCTGCAGGGGGCAGAGTTGGCACTGCATAGAGCATTAGCCCTGGTTCAGCAACAGATCAAAGAGAAAGATGTGGGATGGGTGCAGGAATGACAACTGAGGGAAGAGTGATACTTCTAGAATGAAAAATTTGGACAAGGAGTGAAAAGGACTGTGCTGGTCAGACCTCGACAGAAGCCATCAGATTAAAGTATGGGTGTCACTTGTACATGAGAAATGGAGGCATATTTCAACCTGGGGCGGCTACCTCACACCCGTCACTTCAGCAAAGCACATTTTGAGCTTTAATATTAAGAACCATACTTTATTTATCTAGCATAGTGGCTTTCTTCCCTTGTTTCGTGTTGCAATCACTGAGAAGTTTAAATATACTGATGCCTGAGACCCCATCAGAATAATTACAGCAGAGTTTTTGAGGGCAAGTACAGATACCAGTATTTTTTAAAAGCACCTCGGGTGATGGTAATGTGCAGCCCGGGTTTACCTGCCTTAGTAAGTGGATCCAAAAACTATTAAAAGAGCATGCGAAGGGCCCATGAATAAAATGTACATCTATTCACATAAATATTTGAGTCATTTGAGGGTATGGGCATTGTATAAGGTGCTTCAAAGTGCTAACATTTAACATTTAAATAATCCATGAAAATTGTGTTTTCAGCCTGACTCTCCCAGTTTGCATCAAAGACCGTAATACAAACATTATCTGCTCTGCCACACCAAAATTATGGAAAGAACCACTTTCCACTCCCTTCTTACATTTTCTTCTGGAAGTAGGTAGAAAACGGGTTTCCATTTCTTAACAGGCCAAAGCTGATATGAAGCAAGGATGTATAGGCCTACTGGGTAGGGAGCACCTTACTGAGGGTTTGTTTCAACAATTATTCATGAAATCTTTAGCCTGTGTGAGCCCTGTGCAGGGCTCTGGAGCAGATGTGCCACAAAACAGAATGAAGAGTGGTGCTCTCAGGACTGCTAGACCCAGCCCCGCTTGAGAATGGGAGGGCCTGGAGGTGCAGTCCTACAAAAGGCTGAGGGCTTCATAGTGGGAAGAGGAACGCCATTTGGATAGAGATGAACCACCTGGATGGTGGTACAACACTGACTACAGGACAGGTGGCAGTAGTGCAGTAATCTCATTTTCAGTACAAATCAGCAATCAATAACTCATAAAGAAGCTCCTGTGAGCTGACAATATGCAGGATGCTTCAACTGATTTCATGGGGGAAGCCTTGGGATTTGTCTTCTCTTCTCTTTGGGGGTTCAGCTCATAATGTTTCAAATGCGTTTAGTAAACTAAATCCATGCATAAAAGGCTATTTTCTTTCCCAAACGTGAAAAAATGTTGGTGCTGGCATGGGGAGAGTTGTTTCCTTTTTCCTGAAATGTCCCTGTGGTAGGTAGAATAACGGCCCCCCAAAAGATGCCCTAATCCGGAAACCAGTGAATATGTTGTATTACTTGGTAGAAGGGACTTTGCAGATGAGATTAAGGATTTTGAGATGGGGATTATGCAGGTAGGTCCAATCTAAGCACATGTGTCCTTAAAAGAGGAAAAGATTTTCCAGCTGTAGTCAGACAGAGAGATGACAATGTGACCTGCCATTATTGGCTTTGAAGGTGAAGAAAGGGGCCGTAAGCCAAGGAGTGCAGGCAATCCCTAGAAGTTGAAAAAGGCAAGGGAAAGGATTCTTCCTTAGAATTTCTAGAAAAGAAAGCAGTTCTGCTGACACCTATTTTAGTCCAGTGAGACCCAAGTTGAATTCTGACTTATAGAACCAAAAGATGATAAATTTGTGTTGTTATAAGCCATTAAATTTCTGGTAATTTGTTACAGCAGAAATAGGAAACTAATACAGTCTCCAAAGGATCCTAAAACCATTTGTACAAAGAAGAGACATAGTGCATAACTTTTTTGGTTTTTATTTTTTTCAGTTTTTTTATTTTGAGGTAATTTTAGACATAGAAGAGTTGCAAATAGAACAGTTTCCATATGCTCTTCACTCAGCTTTCTACAATGTTAACGTCACACATAATAATAGTAAAATGATTATTAAGAAATTAATGCCGGTACAATACTGTGAGCTAAACTACAGATTTTATTCCAATTTTACCAGTTTTTCTACCAAAGTTCCTTTTTTTCTGTTCCAGGATCCCACTTGGCCTTTAGTTGTTCTGTCTTGGTCTCCTCCAATCTATGGCAGTTTCTCAGACTGCCCTTGTCTTTAGTGACCCATAGAATTTCCTCAGTTTGTGTTTATCTGATGCTTTCTCGTGATTATGTTAAGATCATGTGTTTTTGGGAAGAAGACCGTGGAGGAGGTGTGCCTTTCCCAGGGCATCATACACACACAGTGTTGATTCACCTTATTGCTGGTGATGTTAGCCTTGAACACTTGGCTACAGGTTTTTCCACTGCAAAGTTACATGGTTCACTTTAAAATTAATACATATATATTTTGAGAGAGATTCTTTGAGACTACACAAATATCCTTTTCTCCTTAAACATTTGTCCACTAATTTTATCATCCATCAATGAATGTTGCCTGCAGTAGTTACCACTGGGGTAGAATCATGGGAAATTTGTGGTCCCTTATTCCTTCTACATTTATTAGTGAGAGTTCTTAAGGAAAAGATGTCCCTTCTCCACTTTTTATTTATTTATTCAGTTATTTACTTTCATCAGTATGGACTCAGGATATTTATTTTATCCTTTGGGTTATGACCCAATGCTATTGTAATTTATTTTGTTACTCAAATTATTTCAGAATAAGCTTCTGTGCCCTTTCCATATGCCTCTGTCCTTTTTTGTTTTTTAGCACCGCTCATCTTGTATTTTCCCTGTCCCAGCCCTGGAGTAAACCACTTCTTCAAGGAGTGCCCTGGTTCCTTTATTGGAGAATAACGTTTAAAAAACAAGATCTGGGAACTAGATGTGCTAATTACTACTGAGGTGTCACTGCTCCCAGGCCCTGAGAGCAGACAAAGCTATATATACATATCTGTATCTATCTATGTGTGTGTGTGGGTATATATGTGTGTGTGTGTGTGTGTGTGTATATATATATATATATACTTAAAATCAGTTCATTCTGATTTCTCCAACTCCAATCCAGCACCACAGGGTTCATTCTAACCTCCTCCTTTTTCTTATTTTGAACCTGTTTCTCTAACTGTGAGAAACTTGGCTTTCATTATCTACAATATGCTTACTTATTTCATTTTTTGAAGACAAGTATATTTTACTTGCAAATCTCCCCCCTCCATCAACCATATCATTGACCAATCCAGGCTGCCAGTTGCTGCTTGGGTTCTAGGTAGAATGTTGGGGTGTTTCCCTGGCTTTGTTGTGGCTCGTGTATCCATGGTTACTGAGCAGAACCCTGTGGTGGATCAGTGCCACGGAGGGGCTGCGATCTTCTATGGAGTTGGGATTTGGGTTGATCCTTGGGAAGCTGGCGGAGATGGTGGTGGAGTTGCTGCCCAATTACCTCAATCTGCAACTCAATTTCCACAGCATCCAGTGGGAGACAGAGGTGTGTCTACTTCTCATCACCTTGTTGATGAGTCTCTTCTTTCTACTCAGACTTGTCCAGTCTATTAGAAGCCACCTTTACTCAAGACGTGAAAAGCAGCTCTCAGAAATACTGGCTGCACAGATTAAGCAG
The DNA here is from genome assembly GCF_041296265.1 of Equus caballus. Classification (NCBI taxonomy): domain Eukaryota; kingdom Metazoa; phylum Chordata; class Mammalia; order Perissodactyla; family Equidae; genus Equus; species Equus caballus. The sequence continues at coordinate 48,217,586 of NC_091700.1, read as the reverse complement.
AAATGCCAAGCTGTTGAGAAGCTTTGGGCCGCTAAAAAGGAGTACACAGAGACTGAATCAATTTTAGAGAATGTCAGGCTAGAATCAGAGTCTTTAAATGTAACCAGTCTTATAGAAACTTATACAGATGTGAAGAGGACCAACTTCATGTTGATGCAGGAATTAACTTCCACAATTCAAGACCTGAAAAAAGAGAGATCAAAATGCTCAAAACAAAAAGAAGAGATGTTGGAGATGCTAAAATGTCTTCAGTCCCTAGAAGAGGTCATGAAACTTACTACATCATAAGGAGCTTTCTCAAACCTGCCAGGAGGCCAACAGCCAAGCCCTGATGGTCCCTTCTGCAGGAGTGGGCCTAGGATTTAAAGCAGCCCCGTTCCCTCCTCTTCACTCAGGCCGTCCAAGCTGCTGGGCTGCATTCATCCATCTTGACCTTCATCTGAGAATCATTAAGGCCTGTGGATCCAGGAGAGCCCTCCTCCTGAATGTATTTCCTTGACCTTCACCTGCTGGACCTCGAAGTGAGCCCCTTCATGGTCTGTTTCTCCAAATCTAAACAATATTGGACTTCCTGGAGCAAGCCAAGAAATGTAGGACTTTCTCTTCACATAAAGTTTGAATGATCTCTCATTAGCAATGAAAAAAATATTGTACTTAAGAAACTAATCTTTTACTCGAATTGAATCTTCATTAAACTATATTTCTCAAGGCAATGTTTTGTTAATATTATTTACATATTAATCTTATAAGTGAACTCTTTATATTTTATTCTCTATATAAATATTATAATTTGAAAATATATGCAGTTTATCATTAAAGACTTTTAGTTATTAACAGCAATATTTTTTCCCTAGAGTTGTATTATGTAATGTGTTTACTTATTAGTCCAACCCTATTATGAATATAAAATAGTTTCATAATTGTGAAGCTATAACCCTGTGAGGAACAAATTTACCAACTATGGTGTTTGTGTGCAGTTCTTTTTGTATTTAACCTTACAGTATCCAGTCAAAACACTGTTTTCCAAAGATACTTAGGTCAGCTGCTTTCTTCCCCACTGCTTAATTTTCTAGCCATTTTTGCAACTTTTCTATTATTTTAAAATATAAGATGACATGCAATTCACTCACTTTCATGTTCTCAACTTGAAAACATCCCTTTTGAGCAAGACTGGTACTTTTGCATCTGTTCCAACTTTGTCTCAGAGATGGAACTTGGGAATCTGGGCTCTAATACTTTGGCATTCAACTCCTTTAGTTCTGGGGAAGCCATTAATTCTGTAAAATAAGTTCAGTGAATCACTATGCAGCACTCATCAACCTTGGATAGCTCAGACAGTTCCAGCCATGTGTTGATTTCCAGCCTTAATTTGTGATTTACCATATGTGCATCTTATTTTCCTAGCTAGATTTCAAGCCTCTTGAAGGCATTAATTCAGTCTGTACATCCTTTCAGCAATCTACCTTGGCCGCAACAGATGCTCAAATAATTTTTCCATCTTTATCTATGATAAATTGAAGTACGAGATTACAAACATGGAGTGTGTTGGGTTTTGTGCTACCAAAAAAAGAGACAATTTCTTCTTCCACCTGAAGCCCTCTTTCCTGCATTCTCTCCTGTCTCCTTCTTGCCTGACTAACGCTTCTGGTAAGTCTAGACTCAGTTGAAGCATTCTCAGACTTCTCTCTTCCCTCTGTTGTCATTGGGGAGCCCAAACTCTCTTCTCTCAAACATTGTGTGCAGACTCCCTGGATAAAACTTATGATATTGTGGTGTAATTGTTGGTTTTCTTGCCCATCTCCTTCACAAGGTAGTCAGCTTTTTGAGTGCCAGCTCTGGATCTTTTTCATCTTAGTATTCCCAAGCACATGGCCTGCAGTGTATGGATGCTTGGCAGGGCTTCATTGAACAAATGGACAACACTAGTGGTTAGAGGAGTGGTGTGGCAGGTGCATTAACATGTGGTATCATTCGGTCTTGGGAGCAGTACAATCTGACCCTTGGGGACGAGTAGGCATTTGCAAAGAAAACTCAAGTGTGGTGCTCTCTAACTTATGGGAATCAGACTCATTGGAACCAAAAGATAATTGGGAAGAGAAGTAATATTTATCAAGCACCTATTATGTGCCAAGAATTACCAGATACTTTACTCATGTTATCTCATTAACCTTCAACGACCTAAGTCAAGAGACTTTTGTCACTGTGCAGAAGAGAAGCATCCAGTGCTGAAAGGTGGGTGGTTCATAACTTGTCTAGTTCTCATAGCTCTTAAGTGGGATTTCAATCCACTTCCATCCTCCTCCAAAATCATTACACTTCCTAATATACCATGTTGTTTGGAGGGAAAGAAATGCATTAAATTAATTTTTGAAATTACTAGAAATGTAAATTGAAGAGCTTTATTTTGTAAAAATAATTGAAAATGAATAAAAATCCTTAAATTGAGGTCAAACTGCATTTTATTAGCAAAGCAGTCAGATGCAAAATCTCCCACTATTGCCAATAGCACACTTGACAAATCCACTAAATCCTTACTGAGATCCTTGAACGATTTTGTTCACTTTTTTTTTCTTTTTGGGTTAGGAAGGTTCACCCTGAGCTAACATGTGTGCCAGTCTTCCTCTATTTTGTATGTGGGTCACCACTACAGCATGGCTAATATGTGGTGTAGGTCTACACCTGGGATCTGAACCCGAGAACTTGGGCCATTGAAGCAGAGTATGACGGACTCTACCATTATGCCACGGGTCTGGCCAGACCCTGTTCACTTTTAATACAGGCTTGCAGGATGAAACTTGAAAGATCAAACTTGGCAGGCACTTAGACATCCAATATACCCATCAGAAGTTGTAATTGTTGTTATTTTTGTCTAAAACACATGACCTGTCACTCTTTTTATTCAGAAGATTCAAACAGCCAAAAGGTCACCGTATCACTGATTTCAGTACAGAATCCAGCTGAGCAAAGGCTTTCCTATGATTTCTGAGGTCTCACTCATTGGATTGGAACAGTTATTAGAATGTCTTCCAAGTGTTATTGGGTCTAAACTTGGCTCCACGAGACTTGACAGAGAATGATGAGGAGTTATATTTAGTGCCCAACTTTTTTCAAGTAGAATCTTCATAAAACACAGTTTTTGTTCTTCAGATTACTATGATGAGAATGGGGGAAATTTGTTACACTCCAAGAAATTTTCTCCAAATTTTTGTGTTGCAACTAGCTTTGTTTTCTAGCCAATTTTGTGTGCTTGGTAAACAAGTTATCAGCAAGAGCATCTTCAAATGAAATACCCGCTTTCACTTCCCCATGGCTGATCACTCTTCCACTTCAGAAGACATTCATTACCCCCTGTTAGACTTGCGAGAGGTCAGGCCAATACTTTCCAAGACAGTGTCCCATTCAACAAAGTATAATTCTACTGTTTCATCAAGCTGATTAAAATGTTTTATTACATCCTGTGACAAAGAACCTTCTTACTTAGAACAAAGAATAATTGGGAATGAGGAAGTGGAAAATCACTTACTGGATGAAGAGTATAAACAAGCAAAAACCATTAGACAGGAAAATGGTTAGCAGTTATTTGTAAGCCTTCTTTACTGCAGCCAGTCTATCTAAAGAATCGTGTCTAAAGGATAAATTCAACAATTTTTCTTTAAGGAGTGAAAAAACCCTCCAGCTTCCTTTCTCCTTTACTCATGATTACATGGAAGTATTTTGGATGATTGACTCAATGAAAGACAGATTGAAAATCTACAAAATAATCTAAATTTAGAAGAAAGTTTTGGGGCTAACTTTTTGCGTAAGATACGCTCATGAAAAATAAAAAACCCACCATCTGAGCTAAGAAGTAATTTTAATAGCTTGTTGAAACTAAAGTCTTACAGCTGTGCTTGGTAAGCTTTTTTCTTTTTCTTTTTTTTTTCTCATGCAAATAAAACCAAGAAAAACATACAGCCATGCAAACCCCACCTCAGGCAAGTCTGAGAATATATTATTTCTCAGAACTCAGTTGGATTTATGGTCTATCTAATGTGGACTCTGCTCGTAGAAGATAAATATAGGAAATAATTTCAAAAGGATAACACTTTTGCTTAAAACAAACACAGTTTTCTGGCTCTTCCTTTCTCTTACTATGCCTCTGGCCCTAGATTTTATTATCCTCATTCTTAATTTTCTTTTCCCTTTATTTCAGCTCTAGGCCCTAAATTGGTTCTGGGTACATGATATGTACTCGGTAAATTTTACCTCATGAATTCATGAGTTCTGGGGGAAATAAAAACCTCCTTGTTGTATACAGGCAAAAGCTGCTTCATTATTACTCAAATTATCTCCCGCATTAGGCAAGCCTCCATTGTAAGGTGTTAGCTCTATTCAAGTCACCAGTATACCACTGGATCACTTCAAAACCAGAGCAGTAATGCTGGAGTACCACTCAGGGACTGTCATGGACCCACCCGAGCCAAACCAGGTCCCAGCACAACACACCCAGAGCTGCCCTCCATCTCCTCATTAGAGGGGACAGGACATTACACTGGAGGGTTTAACTGGAAAACAGAACTGTGGGGAGCACTTTTTCTCCAAGCCCTCTTCCTACACTCCAATACATACCACTCACACACACTCACCCCCATACCCGCATGTCACATGTGAATGTCAGTTGTTTACACGCATGCTATGGTATATCTGTTGTTTTTGCTTGATCAGTATTCTTTACCCATCTTTTGATAATAGAACCCTATCTTTTAGGAATCACCTCTCTCTCACTCTCAGAATATACTGTTTTTGTGTGGCTCACCACACTCCCCACCCAGGGAAGAGTTCATCATCATTATCATTATCATCATCATCACCATCATCATAGCAATAAGTATCTAATTTATTGAGTGTGTAGTATGCACCAGATTTGTCCTAAGCACTTTACATCTATAAGCTCTTTTGATTTTTATGATACTTGTCTAAAGTTCAATAATTATCTCCATTTTACTGATAAAGAAAGTGATTCACAGAGCACACAACCAATGTATAGAGGAAGTGAGATTCGAATCCAAGCCATTAGGTTTTGGAGGTCCATGCTCTTAATCATATGTTAAAATGCCCTGGGCCAGACCAGTCACAGTATTTCTTATACTCGGCCATAGAAACTGGTTGACATATGGGCATGTGACCCCAATGAGAGCCTTGCCTGGGACTTACGATGGAGATATCGGGAAAGAGATACGTTCATTTTTGCTGGAGTGCTAAGCTGGTATGATGTGGATGGAGCTGCTTGCGACTTTCTTCCCCCTCTGGGGAAGAGTGTGTCTGACAATGATGTCACCACGGATGAAAGCAGAGCTTAGGATTAGAGAGAAAGAGATTCCTAAGGACTTCATTTGACCATCTGGATCTCTACATATTAAAGCTAGACATTGCTTATTTTGCTTAAGTCAGCATGAATTAGTTTTCTTTTTTCCGCTAGAGTTTCAGCTGATACACACTAGAATCTTACCTGATATACACATATACACATTCTCTCTCTCCACTTGACAGTCAAGAATATTTTCTAAAATATTCTAGCAGTCTGTAGGTCAACTATTGTTGGAAAGAGGTCTTTTGTTAAATGCAATTCTGTTTCTCTATAGCTATCACCTGATTATCTTCTTTTTTTCCCTGGATGCACTCCTAAAGAATCCTTTCAGTTATCCAAAGCCAGCTATCTGTTCGGTTAGTGTGTTTACAGATTTCTTTACAGTCTTTCTTGGCCTAAATCACAAAAATCTCAGGTTCTGCCTACTTTCAGTATGACCAGTAATATGTTGAGTTAGGAGGGCTCAAACTGGAGACACCATACAGCAGGCTGTGGCTTGACTTGGCTCATGGTCTCAGTGAGGCATCAGTGGAATTGAGATTTGATAGGAAAAGATTGACCAAGGCAGAGCCCTAGGCAGGGTCAATGGGATCAGACAGGATGTGGGTTGCTTATACATAAGAATCAGGACCAGGTAAGAGAGTAAGGCAGGCTGAGGCTGAGGCTAGATCAAGATCACAGAAACAAGGACAGCCGAAACCAAGGCAGCTTTGGGAATCTGAGGTTGACTTTTGCTATTTTTCGCACCCAGCTTCTACTCTCCCTTCTTGTGATTACAGCACTCTCATTGTATCAAGAGACCCACTCCTCCCTTGCTCTGTGTACATGTGGTTCCAGAGAAGCTGAAGCTGACTCCTCCCTAGGATCCAGGGTGGAGCTTGTGCAGTAGGCCAAGTCAATCAGTGCATTCCATCTCCCAGGCACTGCGATTGGTTTAGGGAGACACATGACCATCCAATCAGGCAGTGAATTCCAAGACAGTGAATTCCAGAGTGATTGTCGAGTAGCTGGGAAAGTGAACTCAATATTTCTGGCTGGACCTGAAACCTAAAAAGACGTAAGGACTCAATGCTGCCACCATCTTATTACCATGTGTACCCTGTGCCTAAAGTCAACATGGAGGAAGAAAAAGTTGTGAAATTGAGGGAAAGAGGAAAAGTAAATCCTAATGACATTGTTTGGGCCCTCAATCCAGCTGAACCTGAAGCCATTAAGCACTGCTGTTAGACTTTTTCATTAACTGTGTCAGCAAATCTCATTTTTATTTAAGATAGGTTGGTTTGGGTCGTCTTCCTTTTGCAACGAGATGGGTCATTTGCTGATACAGGATTTCTTGGGGTCTGTCTCATTACCAAATTTTCTAGCCATCTACAGCTTTTGAGTCAGGGTGGCTCAGGCTCCATAGAAATGCCATAGTTTTTCATTTTTTTTCTATAGTAAGTACATAAAGATCATGCTTTCTGGATGAGAGCAAAGGGAAATGGCACAGGTGAACACAGGACTTGGTTGAGGGCACGACCATGAGGATGATGTAGAAAGCCCTCAAAAACCAGACACCCTTCACTAATCACAGCCCTTCTTAGATAGACATGGTCCAAGAGACTCTTCCAAATGGGCAGCTCTAGTGTGGAGGACTCAGTAGTCCTGAACAATGGCTCAGCATTCAAACTCAGAGTTAAGACCATGGGATGTCCAAGCAATGGTGTGGTTCCTGGACACAGCATTCCAAGGACTATGAAGAAAAAAGGGAGTTGGTTGAAGTCTCAAAGGAGTTGTCCACCAATCAAAGAGAACATTGGTTTCCAGCAGTCACTGAAATCTTCTGAGACTCCTGTGTCCCAAGTATCCTTCAGTCTATTGCAAGTACCACCACGTGGCTGGATTTTAATTGCCTAGGATGTATGTGTGGTTTATGAGGTATACTTCAGTGAAGTCCTCTGGACTTTCCAGATTGTCTCATAACCTTGGCCTTAGTGTTTTCTGACCTGGTTTTTCCTGCGGTTGCTTGTTCAGAGCACAGGATGGATATAACCCATTGACAACCCTGCCCAGTTAGCTGGCTCATAGGAAAACTCACCCTGTATAGAGGAAAGAGATGCCTTGGCCACAGCTCCACGAACACTTCAGCCTGGACTGAGTATTGTTATGTCCTATTGCACTTGACTCAGGCACTTGTAGAAAGCAATCAGGGTTGGGACCCTACAGCCTCAGTGTGATGGTCCTGAAAGCTCTGGCCATGGAGTAATAGATGATGGTTCATGTCCATGGTCTTCTGCCCTGTGCCACAGACAGTGTGGGAACCACCATCCCACCGTAAAGTGCTAGGATAAAGGCAGTGTTTTAGGTGTCGTGTCAGCGGGTGGAATCACAGTGGGCTGGAACCGAGATAAGGCAGGATGCTGGCAACAACAGGGAAGCAGGAGTTAGAGTGAACATATTCACTAGTGGAAGTGGAATGATAGTTTGGTGTCAGATGGAGGCCCCTGACAAGATGTGGAGGCTGAGTTCCATACACAAAAATCAAGGGCAGGGAGTGAACAGCAGAGACCAGGCTTGGTCAATAAGGGAAATCAGGACTGGAGAAGCAGGGGAAATAGGAGCATGATCAGAAGCAGAACCAGGGATCAGCTCCAAAGAGTAGACTCGTTGCTTTGCTAGGACCCTGGAGGCAACTGCAGACTTTTATCTTCCCTATCCCCCTTCTGGAATTCTTCTAGGCCCTGGCCCTGCCTCTTCCTGAATCACTTTTCTTCGAGAACTGTGTGTACTAGTCAACATTCTCTAGGCGGACCCCTGGAGGGCCAGTATGGGAAGCTGGAGGGGAGCAGCGGCTGGTTCTTCCAAAGCCTGAAATTTCCAGTGAATTATTCCTGTCCATACCCACTTAGTCTTGGAATGTGAATTCTTGAAACATTGGTGTTTTTTGAGCCTCAATTGTTCCTGTCAGAGAAATCAATTTTAGAGCTTTGTTTTCTGGAAGATAGGACTTCTTCAAAAATAGGAAATTTTCCAATGTCTGTAGCTATTTGATTATTTTAAGCAACAAAATAATATATAAAATGCTGTAAATTTTTTAGGATTTATATCCTTCTTCCTTACAAATAAGGTTTGGGGTAATTTGAAAAATAAGCATTCATAAATGGAGGCTGCTGAAATTGAAAAGGAAAATTACAAGCTATGCAGAAGGAGAAAACCAAATGGGTACATTATCTGATACATCTAAATAAACCAGTTCCTTGGGAGATGCAATCTTTTTCCTGGTACTAAAAGGAACATACTGTATATGTCTATGTCCTAACACAGGAACACACATACTGGACAACATGCTCAACAGCAGTTTCAGAGACAATGGAATAGTGCTCATGAGTACACGAGTACATAGTGCTCTGATGACAGGTTGTGTAGGTTCAAATTCCAGCTCTGCTGATTTCTGCTTGCGTGGCTCTGGGCAAGTTGCTTAACCTTTCTAGGTCTCAGTTTTCTTATTTGTAAAAAGGGGACAGTAACAGAACCGCTTTCATTTCATTGTCAGAAAGATTGAATGGGGGGCTGGCCCCATGGCCGAGTGGTTAAGTTGGTGTGTTCTGCTTTGGCGACCCAGGGTTTCACCAGTTCAGATCCTGGGTGCAGACATGGCACTGTTCATCAGGTCACGTTGAGGCGGCATCCCACATGCCACAACCATAGGCGCTCACAACTAGAGTATACAACTATGTACTCGGGGGCTTTGGGGAGAAGAAGAAGAAGAAGAAGAAGAAGAAGAAGAAGAAGAAGAAAGATTGGCAACAGATGTTAGCGCAGCTGAAAATCTTAAAAAAACAAAGATTAAATGAATTAATATATAATTAGAACAGTGTCTGGCACATGGTGCGTGCCAATCAATAAGTCTTCTTCTTCTTCTTCTTGCTATTTCCTATATTAATCCTAAATAGAGACTTGGGTCCAACAAACCACTAGTTCAAGAGTGGTCCAAGGTCTTCTACAGGTGAGCTTAGAGGCTCCAGGCTAATTCTGTCTTACATTACTTCTATATTCCTCCTCATCCTCCAACTTTTGGGAAAACTTTCTCTCCTAAGCCTGGCTTCCCATTTCCCACAGCCAAATTCCCAGTACCCTGTGCTCTCACCATCCCCTTCCTGGCCTTGGAGTCCTCTCTACAATGTTTGCCTTACACCTCCTATCCTCAGGTATTTCTGTCCTGTTGTTCTTTTCTCCCATCTCCTTTTTTATGCCTCATCAAAGCTAGCCTTTCCCAAGTACTGACCCCTCAGGAAACTAACAAATAAACATGGTGTACTAATTCAAGCCAAAATGTTTGTAATGGTTCTTTTTATGTGTCAACTTGGCTAGGCTGTGGTGCCCAGTTGTTTCATCAAACACTAGTCTAGATGTTACAGTGAAGTCATTTTTCAGATGTGATTAACATTTGAATCAGTAGACTTTGGGTAAAGCAGATTACTCCCTGTAATGCGGGTGGGCCTCATTCAATTAGTCAAAGGCCTTAGAGAAAAGACAGATCTTCCCAAGCAGGAGGGAATTCTACCTCCTGACTGCCTTTGGACTCAAGACTACAATATCAACTCCTGCCAGCGTTTCCAACCTGCTGGCCTGCGCTGCAAATTTCAGACTTGCCAGCCCCAACAATTAAGTGAGTCAATTCCTTAAAATAAATCTCTCTCCCTATATATATATACACACATCCTATTGGTTCTGTTTCTCTAAAGAACCCCAACTAATACGGCATTAATACATATACTGCTAAATGTCTGAGGTTCCTCATTAACATTTGCATTTTAACAAGGGCTCAACTTTAAAATGTGATCATTGTGAGCAACGTGAGCAATGTGAACATTTCTAAATACCACCGGAGAGCTAGTTGAGGGCAGAGAGGTACTTCCTAGTGACTTTGAAATCACTTTATACAGGCAGTGGTCTATTCATGAGATGGGCCCTAGGCTAGTCCATCTTTGGATTTATTTCCTCCTCTCCTAGGCTATGCATGAGACATGTAGAAATGACTAGCTATTGGTGCATACATACATATTTCTTTTAGTCTGGGTTAATATTTGAAAATCATATATAAATAAAAACAGTCTTCATATTGCTCTGTGCATCTGCTGCAAATGTCAATATAATTCACCTATTCATCATAATCATCATAACAGCAAGGTAAACACGAATCATTGTTTCCTTAAGAGTCTGAAAGGAAACAAAATCAAATGTTTCTCTGAAACTTCTTGGAGGAAAGCCAATCTTCTACCCATTACATTAGGGCAGAAAAATCAATCAGTCCAAAATCCAAGTCTTTTTCTTCTTTAGCTTTTCATGTGGAAGACTGTCATCAATAAATCTTTCAGCGCCATCATATTTCTTACAAAGGTAATATCACATCCTTTTAGAAACGAAAGAACAATGATAATGTAGGGGCAAGGTGGACTTTGGAAAAGAAATGAACTCCACCTGGGATGTGATACAATACCAAATGGCTTTGGTTTCTACAACGCAGACTGTTATTATGGGGATGGTATTTTCTCTGCATGAAAATGTAGAAAATTTGTATTCACTGATAAAACATAGGTACCATATTTCTTTTTTATTGGTGGAGTTTTGATGGTCCCTTATCCTCATCCATTCTTGCTTGCTCATCTGCTCTTTTCTCCAATTTTTGATCTGCCTTGTGAAACCACAGATATCACCTGCTGTGTTAAGCAGAGTTTGTGATTCCGTATCTTGAAACAGCAGTAGGTGCGCCAGGCAATCTTCTCTATGAGGTTGAGGAAGGAAGTTTGCAATAGAGGAACAATAAGCACAACAATTTTTAGAAAAGTTTACTGGCTGGGACCATGACTCACCTTTTGGCAGAGGCTTAACTAACCCTTGGGGAAAGCTGGTTGAGAGTTAACATTTCTGGGAGCCATCAGGAGAAGGTGAGTACTGGCTGATGGAGAGGTGAAAGAGGAGCAAAGGGAAACGTGTAAAAGGACCAGGGGATTGAGGTCTAGTTTTCAGCCTGATTTCAAAGGGTAGCATAAGGTATTGCCAAGTATCATGGAGCCAGCGAAGAAAGGAGAACTGTTGTTTTATTAGAAATAATATGAAAAGTGAACTGCTGTTTTATTAGAAGTAATATATTGAGATAAATATGAAAGTAGTAGTTATTAAATTTTGCCTCTACCTCTGCACTTCCCAAATCCCTTTGCTTATATCCTGAAGGCCTCCTGCCCCCCCACGCCTGAAGATACAGTCATTCATTAGCCACCCACCGTGGCAGCAGAAGCAAACACTGGACAGAAGCTAAGGGAAAGACAAGCATCTGGAAGCAGAGGGCAGGGCAAGTCTTTCCAGCTCCATAGACTTTGAGACAGATGCATGGGGTCAGGAAGGGGAGGGAGGATGACACAGAATGCCCCCACTTGTAGCAAGGAGCTTCCTTTGCCCAAGCTGGGAGATTGGAGGATGCTGAGTGGCCACAGACTGGTCCTTCTTTCTGCTTTTTTGTGCACTACGCCCAGTTACTCAACAGCGTGATGTGAGGGTGAGGATCTGTCCCCTTCAGTGGGGCTGAGAAGGGACCAGGTGGATCTAGACTAGGGTTTCTAAACTTTATGTATTGTATGTATAATCTTATGCATTACGTATTGATATTTTGGGCTGGATACTCCTTTGTTGCAGGGCTCTTCTGGGCATTGTAGGATGTTTAGCAACATCCTTGGACTCTACCCACTAGATGACAGCAGCTCCATCATGCAAATTGTAATAACTCAAAATGTTCCCAGACATTGCCCAATGTTCCTCGGAGGGGGCACAACCGCCCTCGCTCCCAGCTGAGAACCTCTGGTCTAGACTGAAGCTTTTCGAAATCTCCCACTCCCTCTCTCTCTTTGCCCAATCTGTCCTTTCCTCTCCATCTCCAAAACCTTAGGCTAAGTTATAATCTTCTCTCGCCTGGACAGCTGCTGTAGGTTCTGTCCTAACTGGTCTCCTGTATCCCCTTTCACCCTCCAAAAACCAGTTCTCCACCGTGAAGTCACAGTGATCTGTTTAAAAATGTCTGTCCTGTGCTTAAAACCTTTTGGCCTTCCCATTCCCTTAGGGTGGAGACAAAATCCTTTGCTGCCTGACTCGGCCCTGTGTGACCAAGCTGCCCTGCAGACTCCTCTCCCCCATTCCCTCCATTGTCCTCTGGGCTCCAACAACCCTGCTCTTCTGTCACTCTTCAGTGGGCTGTGAGTCATCCAGCCACAGGGCCTTTGCACACTCCCTTCCTCTGCTTGAGATTCTTTCTCCCTACATATTCTCCTGGTTAAAGCATAGTGTTGCTCTATCAGCTCAGGCATCACTTCCTTGGGGAAGGCTTCTCTGCTCAGAAGGAATCAGGCTCCTCCTGCCAAATGCACTAGTATCAGTGTGGAGGCTCCTTTGTAGCCCTTACCCCAAGCTGTGATTTTACACCAGAGGATTATTACCAGTTAATGTCTATCTCCTGCTCTGGATTGTAAGATGTAGGAAGCTAGTGCTAACTGACTCCCTTGCTTTCCTCATCTTCTTTCCTTCTTTTCTTCCTTCCTTCTCCCTTCACCTTTTGTGGACACAAGCCCACATGAGTCTGCTGAGCCCGATCTGTAACTGTGCCTCTGCCCTGCTCCCCGCCAGGGCCCTCTAGAATACTACATCTGTTTTTTCAGTTATTTATCTTTCAATCAATCTCTGTTTCCAGCAACCTACCATTAACCCTCCCGCCCTTTCTGTGGGCTAAGAAGTCTTTTGAAGGAATACTGAGTTGCTGGAAAGATTCTGCCCAAAGCTCTGTTTATGGGACCCCTCTAAGGTGGGGGAAAAGCCGCAGTCTTTTATTCAAAGCAAAGGGAGTCCTGAGCCTTCCAATCACATCTCAGCCACAGTGCTGCCCAAGGCTCTAGCCTGTGTAGCTGATGATAAAAAAAATAATAAAAAAATAAAATAACATCAGACAATGGCACAGAGGGGAAATCTAATTCACTGCGTGATTTTTCAGGCAAACTCCAGCAGGGCTTTTGGTGGTAGGCGAGAGAAAGTATGTTAATGTTAATGGCTGATAGCGGTATTGCTGACGGGTCGTGAACTTGTCTGGCTCCTCTGTTTCTGGTTTGTGGTTCTATCTCAAGTCTGTAATGACATATAAAATAATAGACCGCTTATCCGGGTCCTTCCTCCTCATTGCAAATCACATCTCTCAAGACAACACATGGAATTTACAGGATGTGAACATGTCAGTAAAAGTGTGCATCACTTAGTAGATTGCTACCGATTCAAGACCTCACACCTCATGTTTAACTGAAATCTATTTCCTCCACACGCTTCCACTTCCAACCTGTATTTCCATTTTATCTTTCTTCTATCTCAGTCTCTTTAGGCTGTCAAAATTCACTATATCCAGAGGAAATCTTCAGAAAGTGTTCTATACCAAAGAATAATGAAGCCATGAACTCTTCCAGTCTTGACAAGACAGTGCTGGGGATATAGAGCTAATAATCATAAGGAAGGAATAATAATGGGAATTGCTACAGATTGCTATAGGTTATGACACTTTTCACATCCATTATTGCATCACAATGACACTTTAGCGATATTAAGAGAAAACTCAGGGCCCCGGGCAGAGATGGGAGAGATGTTCTTCTCCGCTGGAAATTCCGTTGTACTAGGATTTCTACTGTAAACACCTGGGGCTACATTCTTGTTTGCTTTACAAACTTCAAGGAGAAATGCTCACTGAGAAAATTGACGGAACAGCTAGATGGGGGAATTGGGCTGCTGTCCTGGTGACTGGTTTCAGCGCCACGATTGCAGAGACTGTGTTTTCTCCAACATTATATCCCTAGGGCCTAGCAGAATGCCTGGCATCGAGTGTTCTCAGTAAATATCTGTTGATCTTCTGTGTGTGCAGCAAGTAACACAATATGAGGTGGGTGGGAATCCTCCCAGAGAGATGAGAAAGAGGAATGAGAAAATGTGAAAAATGAGGAAAAGTGGCAGCAAATGAGCTTCCGTTATATTCTTTTAAAATATTTCTTCTTCAATTATATTGTCCTTCTCGGGCTGTCTTTCAGACGCCTTCTTAAATGATTGCTATTATTTCCATTTTTCATAGCTGGAGAAGCAAGGACACAAAGCACAGATTCCCTTGGGTTATATGGAGGAATCCATTCAATCTTTGCGCTGTTTTAAAATATGCTTGTTTACTTTTTGATCTTAAACAGGTTCATGTCTGTCTAACCTTGTCAGACAGTGCTGTTAGACAGGGACAAAAACTGTGCTACTGAAAACATTATGGTCTAGTCTAGTGTAACATAGGCTTACTTCCGTAGAGAGATTTAAGAAGAGTCAAGAGTCACTCGTTTAAACGAAGCAACTGAACTTACAGGAGTGATCAGTTTTCAATTTCCGTGAACAAGTTAAAAATTTTCTTTTGACCTTCCTAACCCCGGAGGCCTTAGTTCTGCTGGAAGAATTTTCCCTGGAGCTTGGTGATGAGAATTTATCTACCTTCTTTTTCCTTCTTCACCAGCACATGGTAGACATCATAACAGGAATATGTTAGAAAGTTTTTCTTAAGAAAGGAGAGGTTTGTTAAGCACTAATTGGATGCCCAGCTCTTCAGGGTGTAAGGAGCTGAAAATGCATGGACCCTTTCGTGGAGCTGAAATCTGAATGTGAAGCTAGTACTCTAGTTGGGGACGGTACATTTGCACAATAAAAAGGCTGGGATCTGACTTTCCTTTGAGGGTCAGGGCCTCCACAACTGTCTCTGCCGCTCAGGCTTCTTAACCAGCACTTCCTGCTCATAGTGCTTCGGCTTCCTTCTCTTTTCCAATTCCCAGCCTGTGTCATAGCGCTGAAGATACAAACTCACACTCACACAACACACACACAAGCAATTCCTTGTCTGCTCTTTTACAGTCTCATATTCTTTATCTGCATGACCTAATAGAGCCACTCTACTATTTTCGAGTCTAAATTCCTCACTGCTACTTTGCAGTGTGATACTGTTTAGATCACTAATCTCTCTGCCACCAGTTTTTCACATTTGCATCTTGAGGATGTTCTTACTTATGCCACAATATAGGTCTACAAAGAGAAATACAGGGAGATATAAGGAGGATGAAGCAAGTCATATTTTTATTCCCAAAGGAAACTCAAATAAGTTTACAATCGCTACCACATTTCTTTGAATCTGTGTCACCATTGATTGTTAGCCCAGCAGTATTTATGTACTACTAAAAAAGAAAAAAATGCTGCCAATTGAACTAGGACAGAATGCTTTCTTATCATATCAATTTTAAGATACATATCAATTTTAGAGATTTAAAAGGTGAAAAAAATTGACAAAACATGTTCATGCATCTTACCTATTAATAGAACCAGTGGTATGCCATGCCCAGCCCGAGCTACATTTTGAAAACTATAAAGTAGGCATTATCAATTATATGAACTGTTATTTCAGAGGCATTCTATTTTACTACAATTATTGTCATGTGAATCCTGAAAGAATGGAAAGCACAGAACTTGTGACAGCTGTTTTCACGAGTAGCGGATGGACACCGCCTAATGCTGAGCATTTGACTTATGTTACAGTTTTATTCAGCTTCCATGAGCCCATTTATTTATTTTAAATCCAACATTCTTTCTATGAGAATTTCTTTTAAAATAATAGCCACTCTTCGTGCCTCCCACAAATAACCATCCTTGCACGCTTGCTGCTGACTCGGCACTGGCAGTTAAACACAGTCTGTTTCCCAGGGCTGTCCCAGCTCTCCCATCCAGCAGGAGGGATGCTAAGGCAGCGTGGGCCACCACGTTGCAACTCTGATTGGTCTTGGTTGTACAAGCTCATCAATCAGACTGTTGTCAGTCTGCATTTAAAAGTGCAATGAGGTTTACATTTTCCAAGAGAAAAATATAGGAGTGTTCCCTGCTTCCTTTTTTCATTTTATAATAGGAAACTGCTCAGTGAAGAATAGATGCATCCAAAGCTGTGAGAGGTGACTTAAGAGCCACTGTGACCACCTTCATAATGAGCTGTCATGGAATTTTGATCATTTGCTTACACATCAATCATGCAACTTTCCTTTGGGACCAAGGCATGAGCCATCAGGATGGATGGGCACAGACAGAGAACATTCTACACCCTTTTGTTAATTTGTGTGACACTAGCTATTATTTACTGAGCACTTACTATGTGACACACACTGTTAAAAGCAATTCATAAGCTTGAGCCACTCATTTCTCATAACACATAAAATGGGTAGGTAATATTACTAGTGACTTCTCACAAATAAGGAAACTGAGTGTTATACGTTGAGTTGTATCCCCCCAAAATTCATATGTTGAAATCCTAATCTCAGTACCTCAGAATGTGACTGTATTTGGAGATAAGGTCTTTAAAGAGGTAATCAAGTTAAAATGAAACAAACAGGATGGGGCCTAATCCAATAAACTGGTGTCCGTATAAGAAGGGGAAATTTGGATACAGAGACAGGCATACAGGGAGAACGCCATGTGAACATGTAGGTGGCCACCTACAAGCCAAGGAAAGAGGCCCGGAGCGGATCCTTCCCTCACAGCCCTCAGAAGGAACCAACTCTACCAACACCTTGATCCCAGACTTCCAGACTCTAGAACTGGGAGACAGTACATTTCTGCTGTTTAAGCCACCCAGTTTGTGGTATTTGTTATGGTAGCCCTAGCAAACGAATCCACTGAAGTTATGCAATTTGCTAAGGATCACCCAGATAACGGGGTCTATAGCTCACACATGACCTTTGGTGTCTGAGTCTGGAGTGTGGGCTCCATTTAACATCACTCTCTACAGCCCCTACTGAGTCATAAGGGAATCTCTTCCTGGGCTTCATGCTCCATGAAAATGGATGAGTCTGTCTGCATGGGGTTAGTAGTTCCTATATAATTTTAATATCATGTAGTAACTGCTGGTCTGCTATTTCATACTATTGGTGAAATACTGATTATATTATTATTCCCCAGGGAGAAGCCAGGGCCAAACTGACCTTGTCCATCTGTCCTACAGTCTGTAGGCCCACACTGGAGCCAGAGACAGACTTCAGGGACACTGTCGCTCAAGTCATCCTCTGGGTCTGATGGTTAGGGTCACTATGACTTTCAAATGAGGTGCACTTCCTGAAGACATTTCAAATCTTAAAGTCCTGATCTTGTCATTCAGCTGCTCAGAGAATTGGATGACCATCCACCGCCTTGACATGCAGAATAATGTCGCTAATACTTCACCTCACGCAGCATTGCCTTGGTGTATGTTTTCAATCCGCACTGGAGAACCCACGCCTTTGCTCCCCAACCTGCAGGCACATTCAGGCATGTGCACACACAGACACAGCCAGGTTCACAGTCCTGCTGGCTCACCCTCTTCATCCGGGATTCACCGTGTCTTCTCTCACATCTGGGCTCTTAGTCTTGGTGCTTCCTTGACTTGAAACTTCCTTCTTTTCTCTCATTCATCTATTGACATACTACTCACTTGCAAAGTTCAGTTCAAACCTCATATTCTCCAAGACATTTCTCCCATCCCTTCAAATAGAATGGTTTCCCCTCTACCTCAAAGTCCCAAGGCCTATTTCCCAGCCTGCCTTCAAATGGAGATAATTACGACTCTGTCATGCCCATGAGCTCTAGGGAGACGGGATCTTTGTCCTTTCAACTTTTGTGTGTCTTCCACAACATCTAGAATGGTCTTTATACAGTAGGTACTCAATAAGTTTTTGCTGGGTTAAATGCAGGCTCAAGGTCACCCCAATGGAAGCTTCCAAACACCAAGAGAGTCTTCAACTTTCAGGAACAAAAAGCAAAGACCTAGCGCCTTGCCTTGGGCTTTCATTTTAAGCAGAGCCAGCTCATAAAGGCAGAGAAACTCTCTCTCATGTTTTTCCTGGAAGACAAACGGAGGGCCTATGATCACCAAGTGTGCTTTGTGGTCTCAGTTTCATTGTCTACCAACTTATAAGGTTTTATTTTGTTTCTAGATTTAACTACTTTGTACTTCAGGAGTTGATAATGCAGCCTCTTCTGGCAACAATTCTTTCACCTGGGGTCAGGTAATGAAATGACAGCTCAGATGGTGGCCCCAAATAGAAGCAGCATTCAGTGTCAAATTGGAAACTGCATATGGTCAAGGTGTATTTCATTTCTCTGGATCGCTTTCTTCTCAAGAAATGTGAAGGCATCACAAAAGAAATATGCTTCCCGGCTCAGAGGCCTCACTGAGAGTGACCATCCAATTTAAAACCACTCCTGGTCCTTGTAACTAGATCTTGATAGCAACACCTTCATTAGCAGCATGATCAAAAACTTTTGTCCCTTTTCCCTAGGTTCATTTTGCATTTGATGGAAATTCTCAGCTCTAAATGGCAGCTGGGTATAATTGTGAAGTGTATGGAACCTGGAACCCTCTGCCTGGGGACAAATCCTGCCTATACTAATTAGGGACCCTGGATATGACTTAACTTTCTGGACCTCAGTTTCATTGTCTGTAAAATGGGGACAGAGGACTGTTTTAAAAGATTACTATGATAAATTAACTGAGTCAACACATGGAAAGTACATTGACAAGTAACCAGGACACAGTGCTGGATTTAACGTTAACTGTTACTATTTTGAAGTATTCTCCTCAGCAAAGAAAGAAAACAGTAGAGAATATTATTGGCTTCTGTTATGGATTCCATCTCCAGCTCCTTTCTCTCTGCTGTTTTCTCTTCTCAGAATGTGTTGGAAATTATAAGCAAACCTGCAAGTGAGGCATGTATATTTAGTTTCATATACAACCTCATTGTTACTTCCTGGCGTCCTTCCAAGATATCTTACAAGTTATCAATCTCGCCAGGACAGTGTGTTTTCTGACCACTTCCCCTTTGCAATTAAGGACTGTGACCACTCGCTTACGCACAGACTGAGAACAGCAGCCTTAACCCCAAAGGAGGTCAGAAACTCCCAGCTCTTCCCGCCGAGGGGGCTAGCTGAGAACCCGATACTGTGTGTTTTAAGCCTGTGGCTACGACTGTGACCATAGGAACTGGGAACACCCACCAACACCCTGCTTCCCCCCGCCCCACTTCCTTCGCTTCAATGCCATTAAGCATGGTTGCAGTGCATTTGTGAATGTTTTGAGTGGAGTTAGGTTTCTGGTGTTTATTATTGAATTGCTAAAGATTTGGAGAGAAGACAAACAGACAAACAGACAAGCAAAGAACTAGACAGAAAACACCCTTGGATAGGCTAGCACGATGAGCAGACATGTTCAGGGTGACCGGGGATCCACGAAGGTCTGGGCTCTCACCAAAGCCCCAGGATTTGGTCAGTTGCTCTGCAAATTAAACCTGCCCTAGACACACAGAGAGGAGGCTTTATTTGCATAGAAGACCTGCCAATCTGGGCTTGCAGATAGTAGGTCACGGTCGGGGGTGGTGAGTTTTCCTGTTTACCGTCTACCTTCATGGAAGCATTGAATGTGGGGGCTGAAAGGAGGTGGGGAGGGCCATCTCTTTTCTTTCCAGATTCTGTGTGTCTGTTAAATCCAGGACTTTGTTTGATTGCTCTCTAGATCGCTTCTGCCCGATAGCATGCAAAGCATAGAGAAGTAAGATAAACTCACAAAGACTTCTCTTCTGAGTGTGTGGGAGGCCCTGGGAGTGGGGCTGGTTGGGCTGTCGATAGAAAGGTCAGTTGCATTGTGTTGTCCACAGGCTTTCCCAGCTGCGCGTGAAGGCTTCTCCAACTGACTTCATCATGGTGCCTCTTACACACACTCACTCACCCACATAAACTAAACTCCACGTGGGTGCAGACTGTGTCTATGCTGTTTGCCATTGGATGCCCAACATTTACCATAGTGCCCAGCACATGTAATAATCTTAGTGTTATTTGTTGAATAATATATGTGCCTATTAATAGACGTAAACACATATCAATTGCTACGGTCTAGATTTAAAATATCCAGTCCCATTGTCTTCATAAGTTCCTTTGTGAACAGTCACGCTAGTTTTTTATTTAGTCTATATAGACGTTATGTCTGTTTTCCCTTTTGAATTGTTGAAATAGGAGCAGCAACCCTCCAAGATCTGGGGAGAGAATACATTTGAGAGCAGCCTATGGAGGCTGTGTGTGATTTCCTTGCAGCATGGACTGCAAAGGCTCTTCCATCATATTTGAAGAATCTTGTAGTATGCAAGCTTCTTCATCCAAGATAGATTACATACTCCTTGGGAGTCTAGAATTTTATCACTCCTTTGAGAGGAAGTTTAAAGAAACTGAAGTTACTGGATCTGGTGAGGAGGAAGCTGAACGGCACACTTTAACATTATGAAAGGTTACGCTCTTTGAAGATGATGTTGGCTGCGAGAGTATAAATTAGAGCTTAATATATGAAGCAAGAGCCTTAAAATTTTGCCTTTTCATCTAGTAATTCTTCTAGGAATATAGCCTAAAGATATAAAATGAAAATCAGTGAAAGTTCCACAGCCAGTAAAGTTCATCACATCATTATGTATGAGAGCCAAAAGTTGGAAACAATTTTAATGTCCAGCAATGGGCATTGGCTAAGTAAATTATGGGGTGCAGCCATTGAAGTGGAAAGTAGGACACTTTCTTGTGGCTATTTTGATACCATGGATATTTTCTGTCCCTAAAGAACAAACCACTGAATTCATAAGTTGAAAAAAAAGTGATGTCTTATCTCTGGAAACCTAATTCTTCTTACCTTTGACTCTGATCCCAGGAACTTCAGCGATTGAGTGAGTTTAAAAGACAGGATGAGGCTAGCTGATGTAGAAATAATTTGTAATTTAAAATCAAAAGCTTAATGGTTTATTTTCAATGTCAGCAAATAGCTGTGGATGTTAAGATAAACATGACAACCAAAAAAATAGAGTCAACTCTTTACTTATGAGGGTAACATTTATAAAGAGTACTTCTTGATGGGGAGGAATACTTATAACAATATCAAGTAGAAAAACAGGACACAAATGTGCATGTACAGTGCAATCTAAATAATATAAACATTTACATAAATACATAGATATTCATATGCTAAATTATTTATATGGATTTTCACCAGTGAGAGATTGTGAGTAATTACTTTCCCCTTAATATTTTGATATATTTTTATATAGATACATTTGCTTTTATATTAAATTAAAATATTATAATAAAAATATTAAAAAGTAATTAAAATTACCATGTGGCCGATTGAGTTAACTATAAAGAGGAACTTTTTTTTTTGTAAATAGACTTTCTTTTAGAACAGTTTTAAATTCACAGAAAAATTAAGATGGTAGTATAGAGAGTTCCCATATACCCCTTCACCCAATTTCCCCTATTATTAAATCCTACATTAGTTTGGTACATTTGTTATAATTAATGAACAAATATTGATACAACATTATTAACTAAAACCCACAGTTTATTCAGATTTCCTTAGTTTCTACCTAATGTCCTTTTCCTGTCTGGAGACCCCATCTGGGATACCACCTTACAATTATACAATTAGTGTCATATCTCTTTAGGGTACTCTTTGCTGTGATAGTTTCTTGGACTTTCCTTGTTTTTGATGACCTTGACAGTTTTGAGGAGTACTGGTCAGGTTTTTTTTTTTAATTGATGTATAATTGACATATAATGTTATTTTAGTTTCAGGTGTACAACATGATGATTCGATATCTGTATACATTGTAAAATGATCACCACATAACATCCATCATCATACGTCAGAAAAAATTATTGATGGAAAATATTTTTAAATACTTGAAATGAGCTCCTCAGGTGAAATGCTTGGCTATTTCCTCTCTAAGAATTATGGGGAAAGGATGCCCACTTTTCTTTCTGAAGGTTTAGTGAATCTGAGAGATGGGCAGTCTGGACCACTGAGTACCTCTTGTGTTCTAAATATCTGTTAAATTATGGAGACAGAACAAGGACAGCTTAGTGCTGCAGCAAGAAATGGCCATGGTTTTTCTGGCAAGTGCTTTATCAGTGAGGTGGCTCAAATACCTTTCCCAAGGGCCCAGCTGTCTTAATAAATTCCCTATTTTTTACCACCTTTCCCTGTTCATACCCCCTTTCAGTACAACCCCCCATTATATATGCTGGAGCCCCTCAGGGCTGGAGTTGATCTATTTCTCCCATGGCCTCCCATATATTGCGCAATGCTAGGTGACAAGGGACTCAATGACAAATTTACATAAAAAAGCCAGGAACAGCCTAAACTGAATATTTTCTCACTTTGCACTTGGCTCCGACCCCTACTCTCAGTCCCTGAGGTCCAACTCTCTCAGGATATAGTTTCAGACTGGGATAGGCCTCAGGAGGGGACAGGAGAAACTCCTGTGCTCTGTAGTGACCTTTGGAGATCTCAAAATATGGCCAACAATTTAATATAGTGGTAATAATATGGCAATACTGAATAGCAAAGGGAACCACATACTTGTGATGGGAAAGAGAATAAAAACATCTTATCTTCTGAGTAAAATTGAAAGCAATACCATTCATTTCATTAATAATTTTGAGTATTTGGGGCAGTACATGGAAGAGGGTGTTTTATGGAGAAGGTATTCTGTTCCCACAGATCCTAACAAAGTACCCCTTGGATCAGAAGCAGCTGGTAAGAGCTACTTTCCATAGCAGCCTGGGTTTTCCTAGGGCCAACTTTGGAAGAATTGGCCCGAACTCTGGGAACCCCTCAGAGCTTCACTCGCCTCCCTGGGGGCCAGACTGGATCCTGGGAATGTTTTCTGGGGCTCTAAAGACTCCTTCATTCTGGGCATTGGGAAAGGTGGGAGCAAAGGGAGGGAGGGAGCAAATGAATTGCCAAGACTTATTTGCTCCATTTTGGATAAAAGGGTCCAGGGGAGGAAAAATATCTGCGAGCTGGGGCAGAGGAAAACGCAGCTGTTTCTGCTAGGTCTATGTTCCAGACAGTGAAGGAAGATACCAGACAAGGAGATCATACCCCTGCTACGAAGTTTCTAGCCCTACAGAAATGGAGCTGGAAGACGCCCATGTCAGTTTGCTAGGGCTGCTGTAACAAAGTGCGAGACTGGGTGGCTTAACCAATAGAAATTTGTTTTCTCACCATTCTGGAGGCTGGAAGTCTGAGATCAGGTGTTGGCAAGGTTGGTTCCTTCTGAGGGTGGCAAAAGAAGGATCTTTTCCAGGTCTCTATCCTTGGCTCGTAGATGGCAGTCTTCTCCTTGTGTCTTCACATCATCTTCCCTTTGGATGTGTCTGTGTCCAAATTTCCTCTTCTTATAAGGAGCCCAGTCACATCAGATTAAGGTCCCGCCCTAATGGCTTCATTTTAACTTAATTACCTCTGTAAAGACCCTATCTCCATAGTCCTACTCTGAGGCACCAGGGTTAGGACTTCAAAAAATATGAATTTTGGGGTGGGGGTACACAATTCAACCCATAACAAAGCCCATTCATTTCTGACTATGGTAAACTCTGGCATAGAAGTATTCTCCAATCTTTAGTGTCTGTAGATCTGGGGTCCTCAACTTTTTACACCCGTGAGAGTGGGGTAGAGAAAATCAACCAGGACATTGCATCCAAGACTCCACTCTTACAGCGGGTGTGGAACGAACCACCTACTCAATCCCAGCCTAGATTGGATGTACTCTTCTTCTAAATGTAGCAGTTGCAGAAAAAGCAAAGTTTTATGGTGAATCTAAAATAGTCTGAAACTATGAAGCTGGGCAGTTTGGCTGTGTGGTAGAGCCCATTAATTATAGTGTTTCCTGATCATGTTTATTTGTCTAAACTCTTCTGGGTATTACAGAACTGCCCCCTTGGACATTAAATAACAAAAAAGTGAGAGCCCATGCAGCAGTAGTCATCTACCCTGTGGCTCAGGTGTATGGTGGGGACGTGCAGGGAGACACACTGCGTCTCCCTGGGATGGGGCCCTGCATGATGTGGGTTCACCGGCTCCCACGGAGAGAGACCTTCCTGAGCACAATTGTGGGACAACTGGATTAGTCCCCAGGACCAGCTGCCATCTCACTTGTCATCAGCCAAATGCTTCGCAAATTAAACTGATGGGTTTGGAGTGAGGGGGATGGGTGATGAGGTGAGAGAAACACTAGCAAGTCCTTTCCTAAGTGTCATTTGTCCCTGCCTCAGACTGTGGTAAAATAGAGCAGGGACCAGCTGGCCAGCCTTGTTTGTTTAAGATGTTGACTAATCTCTGAGTTCATGTGCTGAGCTGGTTCAAGAAGTTCTTGAGCTTTTATTATCCTTGGACTTTTGGCACAGTGGAAATGAAATAAGAAACTGGTACTATCTTTAAAAGAAACCTATGGGATTGAGTGAATTAAATGTTTGACTTCAGATTAAGAGATTCAAGGAATCCCAAGAAATTTGCATAATATTTGTTGACAGTTACTCTGTGCCAGGCACTGGGCTAGTCTCTGGGACTGGAGTGATATTGAATTTTCTTCACAGCTCTATCAAGAATTTTACTCACTCGGGCTGCCTCTAGTGTCATTGGGCCATGCCAATCCTCAGTTTCCGTGAAACATAATGTTCTAAATGCAAAACACTAATAAGCAGATATAAACCAGAGATAGAGAAGAGTGAATACAGATCTATACTTTCCAATATGGTAACCACTAGCCTCAGTGACTGGTGAGGAACTGAATTCCAACAGAATGTTCTATTGGACAGCACTGATGTAGATAATGAACAAATAAATTCAGGTTCATATGGAATATTTTTCATTTCAAAACATTTTGCCAACTGCAGCTTATGACACCTGGAAGGGCCAGTTATGACTTTTAATTTGTATCTCAGGACTGGAAGCAACCAGATTTACTACCAGCCTGATGATTCATCCACTCTACATCATCCCCACCAAACCTCTTTGATGTGCTTGAAAATTCCAACAATAAACTTTTGCCTTTAAGACAGTGAATTTTATCAGTGAAACCCCCCAGTCCAAAATGGTTGGTATAATTTAGTCCAAGGCTCTTAGAAATGCTAATTTTTCTTTGAAAATATTAAGGAATTCCATATTCTTACCAATGTCTTTACAGATGAGTCATATAATTTCCATTATGATTGTGTATAAAAAGAGTAAATGTCAAATGTAAAAGCAAATGTCAAAAATAAAAGGAGGTTACGCAGTCGCCTGCCCACTTGTCTTGCGGTATGCTACTAATACTAAAAAAAGTCAAGGTTGGACGTATTAACACACCCAAATAGGTGACTTATTACTAATAGTGACCTTACACGTTTCTTAATGATTTTCTTTCTCAAACGTATTTCAGCATTGAAAAACAAGCAAATTTTACAGATCAAAAATTAAGCTTACCTTTTATAATACCCACATCTTGAGAATTATAATCAATCATAATAGAAATATTTCCATAGAATATCTCTGCTTGAGTGAGCAGAGCAAACTGATGTACTCCAACTGTTTCCCAAAGTCTTGCCGTTGTCAGAATTATGGGACTGAGCCGGGCCATCCCACCACTGGGGCACCGCTGTGTGACCCTGTAGCCACCCAACTGTGTTCCTTACTTGTTTGGTAATTGTTTTGACGCCTGCACTGCTCTCACTGATCATTTCCAACTGTGGTTGGCTATCTATCATTAGAGGGGAGTTTTTATTGCTTTAATAAAATACTTCTGTCTCTTTTCATGCACACTAAATTTATGTTTAAAGATAAGGAACTGAAATGACTGTTCGTCTAAGATTCCTAACTATTGATGCTAAGTGAAGTGCATAGACTTGGGGACAGCTCTTTTCCTCAGAGTCCTTCACTTACTTCCAGTATGGACTGATGTTGACAGAAATCTGACTGGCTGATAAATGATGGTGTGTAGTTGTCACAGTAACAACAACAACAACAATAATACTAAGAAGAGGAAGAATGATAAGAACAGTAACATGCATCTAGTAAGCACCGTCCAAAGGGTTTTGAGTACATTGACTCATTTTGTATTCACAACACCACCATAAAGTAAATACTGCTCCCTCTCTTTTTCAAATGAGTTAACTAAGGCCTAGAAACATAGGTTACTCAGCCAGAAAGTCAGCCAGAAAGTGGCAGAGCCTGGATTTAATCACAGGACTTATGGCCCGAGATTTTTTAACTTTTAACAATTATAACTATTTTTTACCATTTTGTTTTAGGATGGATTTCTCAAGTTTTCACTCCGTAGTAGAGCATGGATATATGCATAGTAAGCAATCGTTTCTTTCTATCCTCCGTTTTGCTTGGGAACTGTTGGTCAAACCCATGTGCTGTTTTACGAGAGGCAGTTTGGTATAACAGAAAGAACATAAGATCTACAGTCAGACGGAACTGATGTGACATTTGTTCAGGCATTCAATACATATTAGTTTGAACAAAGAACCATTTGAGTATCTTCAGTCTTTAGACTTTTCCCTCCATCTTTCCTAGAAGGCTAAAGTGCCTTGTTTGCATATGACTATGTGATATACATTTGTTGTGCTGGTGGTGATGAGGATGTCTGCCATACTGGTTATTTCTGAAATGTATTTGCTCAGAAATATCTTATGATGCATAATTTTGCATCTCTACTGCTGCTTCAATATTTCAAGATTCAGGAGGACCCAATTTATTCAACAACACAAATTAAGTGCCCACTGCATGCCAGGCATTTTGCTAGGTGATAAGGTTACAATAATGAATGATATGGATTCCATGTGCTCAAGGCTCTTATAGTCCACTGTGTAAGATACTCATATAAATAGAAAAAGTCATTGTAATGAAGAAAGTGATAGCATACAGGTGAGTGAGGGATAAGAGAGGAAGGGCTCTTAGAAAAATCTAGGGATTTGGGAAACCCAGAAGGAGATATCACACGGGTTGAGACTTGAAGGTTGAAGAAGAGTCAACCAAGTAAACAGAAGTGGCAGAGAAAACTTCAGAGGTGCAGCTCAGACCTACAAGTGTGAAGTGGAGCTTGTCCAACGTGCTCTTCCTTCAGGGTTTCTCATTCCAGTGAATGGCACCCTTCAGTTGCAGAAGACAGAAACCTGTGGGATATCTTCAACTCCTTCTTCTTCCTGACCCTCCACAGCCAGTCAGTCACCAAACCCAATGCATTACACTTCCTAAATGGCTCTGAGACCCATAGCTTCTGCCACCATCATGGTCGTTTCTTGCCTGTGTTTGGCAATGGACGAGTAACCAGCTCTCAACCTCCAGGCTTGATCTGCCCATCT
This sequence comes from Equus caballus, assembly GCF_041296265.1. Lineage (NCBI taxonomy): Eukaryota > Metazoa > Chordata > Mammalia > Perissodactyla > Equidae > Equus > Equus caballus. Next base: position 48,189,991 of record NC_091700.1, on the reverse strand, counting down.
CTTTCCACCCTCCTCCAAACTCATTCTCCACCTATAGCCAAGGCATATTCTAAATTGCAACCAGAACATGCATTTCCCTGAGGAAAAAACCTTCCAATGACTTTCCATTGCTCTTAGAATCAAATTCAAATTTTTATCATGTTTGACAAAGGCTTGGTGATTTAATCCCTGCTTATTTTTCTAGTCTCAACCTTTACTAATTCCTTCCTCACACTCGGATCAAGCTATACTGAATTTCTTTTAGTTCCTTGAATACATCCTGTTTTGCTTGTAGGCCTTACATGTGGTTTTCCCAATAGTTTTGGATAACTATTACTCATTCCTCAAGTCTCATTTTAAATATGGCTTCCTCTGAAAAGTCTTTTCCGAACTCCCAAATCTAAGTTAAGAACTTCTCTTATGTGCTCCCAGAACACATTTTACTAATTTCCCTATATGGTAAGTGGCCATTTCCTTGTGTAAGAAAATGTTAAAGTGGGAACGAGATATTAGGTGGCAAAAACTCTCATATTTCAAAGAAGGATACTTGTAGAGAAGGAATCTGGGAACCAGATTAAGGATATAAATGACTGAAAATGGAGTAAACAAGGAATAGTTTGTTTAGAGAATCTATGAGAGGGGTTTTGAGAGGACCAGTTGGGGAGCTTGACATTTGTTCTGAAGTTTGAGATGACAAAGAGACTGGGATTTGTCTCATGTCTAAGAAGACTAAAAGTAAATGATTGTGGCTGAAGCTGTCTGTCTGGTGGTGGAGCTAAGATGAAGCTATCCTGGGAGCAAAATGTTTTCACTGACAACAGGGCAGAAGTGTGTACCAGGGACAAAATGTGGGCAACCAGGGAGGAGACAGTCTGAGGATAATATTTAAAGGGACTCCATCCAAGTGGGCTTCCAGCCAGCGACAGTCTGTGGCCAGAAGAAAGAGAATAAGATGGATTATTAGTTACAGAAATGGAAGAGGAAATTATAAGTAGTTAGCCAGAGGAGAGGGGAATTCACTCAGATGTTTTTGGTGGGAGAATCTTCAAGGAAACATGAAAGTGCCCCAAGAAATAATTAGCTCTGAAAATTCATTCACCAAGATCAAAGAGCACCAATCCAGGTTATAACTATACCAGTCAAATAAGACCTTTGCTATCCTTTGCCGCTCCTTACCCCACCCCACCCACAGCACCCCCTTTTGCCCATGGTAAATTTTCCAGACTTATAGTTCTAAACTGGGAGAGAAGAAGATTTAACTTTAAATGGAATCAAAGTTTTTATTATTAAACAGATCCCTTCTTTTAATTACCAAACTGAGTGTATTCTCAGGACTAAAAATGACCAGAGAACTTTTTATTATATAAGTGTGGACAAAGAAATTACCAAGCTTGCCTGAGATTTCCACCTAAAAGGAAAAGAAAAACATGGATTACTGAGTGGTTTTAAGGTTTGTTCTTTATCTTTAGTTTTCAGCAGCTTGATTATGGTATGCCTAGGTGTGGATTTCTTTATATACATCCTGTTTGGAATTTTCTGACTTTTGAAACCATCGGTTGATGTCTTTATTCAGTTTGAAAAATTCTCCCCATAGTCTCCTCATACATTTCTTCTTCCTCATTCTTCCCCTTCCTTCTGGAACTCCAATTACACATATGTTAGACCATTTGATTATGTTCCACATATTTCTAATGATATATTGTTTTATTTTATAATTATTTTTCATCTATGTGCCTCAGTTTGGAAATCTTCTCTTGAGAACTGTCTATGAATTCATTCCTTTTTTGTATTCAGTCTGCTATTAAGCTATTCCAATGAATTCTTGATTTCAGATATCTTATTTTTATTTTATTTTCTAGAATATACACTTGGTTACTTTTAAACTATTCCATTTCTCTTGTGAAATTCTCTTTTAATTTATTTTCTTTATCTTTTCCTCTATTTCCTTTATTGTGCTAGTAATAGTTATTTTAAAATTCTTGCCTACCATCTCCAATATTTGGGTCATCTGTTGGTCTGCTTCTATTGGATGTTTCTTCCTCTTGATTATGAACCACACATTTTGGCTTCCTATCATGTCATGTAATTTTTTAAATTGCATGCCCAATGTTGTACATGAAAGAATTTACATAGATGTTATTTTGCAGTTAATGTAAGGAGGACTTCAATCCAATCAGGAATCAAGCTAGGTTGTACCTTTAATCAGCTTTAGTGCAACTTTTGTTTCAAGTATCTTGAAGGCTATACTTGCTTAGCGCTTATTCTAAATCTTTCTCTTCAGCAATATTCTCTGACATACACTGTGAGACTTTTGGGACCTCTCCCTCTGCCTTCCCAACCCAGTCCCCCAGGCTCGAGGGCTGCCCAGGACTCAGGAAAAGTCATGTGGAGGAGGAAACAAGTAGTTTGAGAAAAGTAGCTGGGCATTTGGAGTTCCTCCAGATTTCAATGTGTCATGTCTTTTCTTGCAATATCTCTCTGCCTGTAGCAAGCTTGATCTTATTCCTGCCTGGGTTTGCTTGGCAAAAGCTCCCAGGGAAGAAAGTGGCTATTGATACTTCCTCACCTAGGAAAGATTTTTTCATATAGAATTTAGTCCCTTTGGATTTCTTTGCATCATTTTCATCTTTGCAGCTTGTTGATGTCTTTAAAAAGCTATAATTTTTTTTCAGTTTGTCTGGCTTTGCCTAGTTGTTATGGTTATGGTGCTAGCAATGGTCTGTTGAGATCTACTAGCTAGTAAATAAATAAAAGCAGAGTTTACTGAATGGTTTTAAGGTCTCATTTCAGGGGGAAAATAATATACATCCTTTTCTTTTATTAAGTTTTGTTCTTTTAATGTAAGTGCAACATTTATCTTAGAATGTAAGCTTTGTAGGGACAACAATTATGTATCTTATTCAGCATTGTACCTTCTATGCCTACCACAGTGCCAGACTCATAGCTGGTGTTCAGTAAATGTATGTTGAATGAATAAATTATCAGTATGAACTTTGAAATAAATAAGAGTTTGAAATAAATAGCATACTGTATAGGGAAATTATGATATTCTTTGTGTTCTAAAACTAGAACTTTAAATACAAAGCAGAGAATAACAGAAGATGAGGTTAAAGATACAGATGGGGAAAAATTAAGGAAGGGTCTGTAAAGAGCTTGAACCTTATCTAAAGTAATCATGGCCAGTGACCAGTTTCAAATGGGGAAATTGTGCAGCTAGTTGCACATGAAAATTAGGTCATTCTGGAAATGGGTTTAAGTGGAAGAAGGTTGGTGGAAAGGAGGACGATAGGGAAGACACTTTAATTTTAGTACTATAGGCAGGAAATGATGAAAGGCTGACTTAGATAGAGACAGAGAGGAGGGAACAAGCATTCCGGGAAGATGGCAGCACAAGCAAATACTTCTGACATCCTCCTACTCCCACGTCAAACAATAAAGCAGAAGTATGTGGGGAGAGAAAGCTTACCCGAGCTGAAATAAAATTTAACTCTGAATTTCAAAATCCAACAGATGACTTGAATAATAGAATAGAAAGTGCCGAAAAATGAAATAAAGATCTAGAAGATCAAATAAAGAAAGATATTCATGAAGAAAAGCAAAAATATAATGAATGGAAATTACAAGTTAAACAATAGAGATTATGAGAGACACAGACCTAATCTGGTGAAAATAAGAGTTTCAATGAGAAAGAAAGAAGAGAAAAGAAAAAAGAAACAATGATTTCCTGAACAAAAGTGAAGAGGACAAAGATTCAGGAAACATTTAGAAGATAAATACAATAAGACTCTTTGATATCATTAACACCATTTGAGTATGTTTTCAGAAACAACTATAATCTCTCTGATTAACTTCTGTATTTCCCAAAAGTTTATTTAAAAGGTCTAATACATTTTAAGAACAAGTTTGAGATAATGCTAATTAATTAAAAACCTATCAAACACAGTTGTTTCCCAGAAAGCTAGAGGTAAAATTACTTTAAATATTTCCAACATTTGCACAGGAGAGATATGGGGTTGTGGACAGGCACCCTTCCTTCATCCATGATCAAGATAGGTTGTCCACCTCCATTCAAATTCCCCAGTGTCTCAGTATTTACCATTAGAAATGCACACTCACCACAAACAAAGCTTTAATCAACGGTCCATTGACACAAGTCAATGTTAATTTGTTGTAGTTTATTAGTTAATTTGTTAGCCCAAGAGAATATGATGAGACCAGGTTGCTTGTAAAGGGTAATGGAAATGCTGGGTTAGGTTTTTAGGGAGGCAAGACCTGGGTGAGAGATTTCATTCGTCTCCAAGGAGCAGAAACAGCCTGGACCTGAGATCAGAAGAGCAGGGACACTCAGGCCATGAAGAAGAGCGCTAAAAGGACAAAAGACAAACTACACCAGCTTCATATATTTGCTTGGGCTGATCCCGTTTCCAGAGTAAGATATTCTCATGTATTTTTTGGGTTCTGAAAGGCAATTTCAGATTCGGGGGAGGCATCCCCCAGACCACCGATTCTCAAGCAATTCTCAGACAGCAGCTGGGTGTCCTACATTTCAATTCAATTCTGACACTATCTACCTGGAGACAGCATCAGATTCCACAAATTAAGGGTTCAGTCTTACAAAACTCTCCTCTCCATCACCACTTCAGACACCAGTTGCAAGTTGAGGTTGTTACCTGTACTTCTGACTGACTAGCTATAAATCAGAGGATCCCATGGTCCTCACCTTCCTTGGGTTCGATTAATTTGCTAGAGTGGCTCACAGAACTCGTGAAACATTTTACTTACTAGATTACCAGTTTGTCATAAAAGAATATAACTCAGTAACAGCCAGATGGAAGAGATGCACAGGGCAAGGTATGGGGAAAAGGCACGGAGCTTCCATGCCCTCTCCAGACACTCCACTATCCCTGAACCTCCATGTGTTCACCAACACCAAAGTTCTCCAAAGTCTGTCCTTTTGGGTTTTATGGAGCCTTCATTACGTAGGCATGATTGATTAGATCATTGACCATGGCAATTGATTCAACTTCCAGCCCCTCTTCCCTCCCTGGAGGTCAGGAGGTAGAAATGAAAGTTTCAACTCTCTAATCTCTTAGTTGGTTCTCCTGCCAACCAGCCCTCATCCTTAGGTGGTTTCCAAAAGTCATCTCATTAACATAACAAAAGACACCTTCCTGGCTCCCATTACTTAGGATATTCCAAGGTTTTTAGGAGCTCACTGCCAGGAGCTGGGACAAAGACTAAACACGTATTTCTTATTGTAAACCACAATATCACAATCTACTTATTACTTATCACAGTAACACACATTTTAAAAATGTTATTAACATGAAGGGATACATATATATTTTATAATTTCCATGCTTACAAGTTAGTTGTAATTCTTTTCAGACTTAGAAAGTATATCACGCAGGGTCTTGGCAGGAAATAGGTGGCAAACTCAAGGGATTTAACTGGAGAGACTTAAATTTGAAGAGGTGTGGTCAGTGTTAAGCAAATTACCAAGAGATGGTGAGAAACCCAGGGACTAGCAAAAGTAGGCTGCCTTTCCCATACTGTAGGAGGCTGAATAATGGTTCCCCAAAGATGTCCACATCCTAATCCCTGAAATATTTGAATATATTACCTTAAATGGCAAAGGGGATTTTGAAGGTGTGATTAAATTAAGGATCTTGAGATAGGGAGATTATCCTGGATTATGCAGGTGGGCCCAATGTAATCACAAGGGTCCTCGTAAGAGGGAGGCAATAGAGTTAGAGCCAGAGAGGAGACATAAGGGCAGAAACAGAGGTCAGAGATTGGGATGATGGGCTTTAAAGATGGAGGAAGGGGCTGCAACCCAAGGAATTCAGGCAACCTCTAGAAGCTGGAAAACACACAGAAACTGATTCTCCCTAGAGACTCCAAAAGAATGCAGCCTTGCAGACACACTCTAGACTTCTGACCTCCAGAACTATAAGATAATAAATGTGTGATGTTTTAAGCCACTAAGTTCGTGGCAGCTTGTTACAGCAGCAATAGGAAGCTAATACACACCTGTTGGCTTGAGGGGACAAGGAGAGAGAAGGTATTACCAGAGCTTAGAGAGAGCTGTGACTGTGCAGGAGGGGAGGCCACATGGGAGCAACGGCCAGAGAGGCATGCAGTGAGGCTGGGGTGGGGGTGGGGAAGAGAATCAAGACTCTGCTTTCTCTCTCCTCTGCCAGTGCCTCCCATTGGTTGAACTGAAAGTCAACCATGGGCCAAAAGATCCCAGGTGAAGTAGGCCATGGAGGTCGGAGGTCGGCCTCCTGGCTACAGAACAGGACAGAGAATGAATCTTGTGAAGAGAGGGGAGTTGGGCAAACAAAGAATACTGAAAAGAGCAAGATTATTATAATTATGCCATCCTTGTAATTGTAATAATCTGCATTTAAACACTATTTTATACAGAAAAGAGTTGTATCATGATATATCTTAGCCTATTTACTAGAGATTGGAAAATTGCTTTTTCCCCTCTCCTTTTTTCAACCAGAAATTACTGTTGTAGCCTTGACAAACTAAATAAATAAACAGATAAATAAATAAACATAGAGCTCATTATTGTGTAATTTTAACCGTGTGGTCACATTATTGGAGGCAGAATACCAAACACATCCCACAGTCTCTGAGAGTGGGGGACTTCTAACAGGCTTTTAGTTTTCACAGAATTCTAAGGCCTGGGCATCACACTTTCAAGAATGTTGTAACTGCCCAAAAAGTTGGATGTGGTGATTAAAATTCCATGTTGAACATGTTAAACATGGAGATAATAGATCCTCACTGGAAGTCTCTTTCAGAAACCTTCTTCATGGAGACATGAACCATAAGGGCAAATGTATAATGGAAATACTGACAAACGATGTGAATTCTCATCCTCAGAAGCTGGAAGAGAGGGAGGTCTGGGAATATTGTCATTTCAGTGAAGATTAGATCTAAAATATCTGAGTTTTTCCTGTATATGCTCAGAAGAAAATAAAGTGCCAAAACGTGGGAAGCTACTTTTAGGATTTCTAGTAAAATGTGATTGACAGAATAATCCTAGTAGTCCAGCCCAAATACTTAATCTCTGAAGGATAAAAGAGTGCTTGTGAAATCAACTGCATTTGGCAGCAGCAAGCACTTCAAATTCAGCATGTCCAGGATAAAACTCATTGTTCTTTGCACCAATCTACCTACACCTGATTTTTCTCCAGTGCTCTCTCTCTTTAAGACAGTGTCGTGGGGCCGCCCTGTGGCATAGTGGTTAGGTTTGTGTGCTCTGCTTCAGAGGCCTGGGTTCAGGGGTTTGGATCCCTGGTGCAGACCTATGCACAGCTCATCAGGCCATGCTGTGGTGGCATCCCATATACAAAATAGAGTAAGATGGGCACAGATGTTGGCTCAGGGCTAATCTTCCTCAGGAAGAAGAGGAACATTGGCAACTGATGTTAGCTCAGGGCCAATCTTCTTCACACACACACACACAAAAGATGTGTATTGTAAGACAGTATCACTATTCAATCATCCAGGAAGAAACCTTAGTCACTCTTGACTCTTCTCCCTTTCTCATCTCCAGTGAAGTTGCCTCTTCCTTCTAAATATCCTTGTGATCAGTTATCCCTTCTCCATTTGACCCTTTCTGCCTTAATTCACGCATCCATCATTTCAGCTTGGACAACGGCAGCTGCCACCTAACTGGCCTTCCTGTTTCTCCTTTCTTCCTCCTATAGTCCACCATCCTCAATCACGTCAAGATAAACTTTCTAAAGACAGTGTCATCTGGTTATGTTGCTCTGGTGCTTGAATATTGTCAATGGACACCTGATGTTCACAAGATAAAATCCAGCTCTCTCGATGTGGTTCAGAAGGCTGTCCACGATTTGGCCCCAACCTACCGTCTCAGTTTACTCAGCTCGTGGGGGCTCCTTGTGCTTTAGCTGCGTTCAGTGCACTGTCTTCCCCAAATATACCACACTCCCCGGGCCTCCAAACCTTTGTCCACACTCCCAGAAATGCCCACTTCGCTTTGTTGACCATGCACACTCCCAAGCTCTCTGAAGACCCAGACCGAATACTACTTCTGTGAAAACCTTCTGGACCAGCCCACCCCTGCAGAGTTGGTTGCACCTTCTCTGATTACTTGCAGCATTTGGTTCAGACTTCTAAGACAGCACATAGAGAACCATATTTTAATTTGGCTTAAATATCTCTCTTATCTACTAAATTATGAGTCTAAAGGGTAGGAACTGGGTCTTTCTCAGGTTATTAAAAAATGCTTATTTAATGAACAAATGAGAGAGATTCAATATCTTTGGCAGTGGGTTTCAATGCAATTTTATAGAAAGGGAAAATTTATAAATTCAATGACCAAGTAGTTAGGCAGTGGATTGTTTTAAATTGTCTAGTCAGAGGATATCAAGGGTAATAGACTTTTTTTATATCACTAAATCAAGACTACAAAACATTTGTCTACTCTTCACTACTAAGGGGGTGTGTGTATATATATATAGTATAAAGTATTTGTTTACTCTTTACTGCAAAGATAGCAGATATATATATATTACATACTCAAGTAATGCAATAGAAAGAAAGAAGATCAAAAACTTTGTAAAATGAGGAAACTCAAGGAGGTAGTGAGACAAATGGATTAAATAAAATAGTACAAGTAAGATGACATTTGAAAAGGCAAGTTAACTGTGATCTTTGATTCACAACGACTTCACCCTCTATAGCGTCACCAAAACCATCCATGTTCTTTATCTGGACTCATGGCATCACCATCCGTGCAATCACCCAAGCCAAAGGTCAGAGAATTAATCCTCCCACCAGCTACCTCTTACATCCAGTCCTCGAGTTCTGTCTACTTTCTCTCTTAAATATTTAAAAAATAATACCCACTAATATAGTGCCCACTCTCTGTTGGGCACTTTATCCAGATTAACTTATTTAGTCCTACCCATAACCTTATGGTGCGGGTACTCCTATTACCATCCTTATTTTATAATGAGGGCTCAGGGAGTTTAAGTAAATTGCCGGTGGCTGCATAGATGGGAAGTAGTGGAGCTACACTGTGGACCCAGACACACTGCCTCTAGTTTGCTTACCTCTACACTTGACTGCCTCTCCTCAGGTCTCCTGCCCCGAGTCAGTCAAGATTTGACCTTCCCTCCCTGCCCCCACTAAGACTCACCATCTCTTACCTGGATTCCTACACCTCTTTGTAACTGCTTTGAGTGAGTCACAGATCAAATCCAATCTCAACTGAACTCCCAGAGTCACATATTTAAATTGCCCATCCAATACCACTTCCATCCTTAACATCCAACAGTGGCTTCCTATTTTAAACTTGTTTTTACTTTTGTCTTTGCTGGAAATAGTATGCTTGTTTAAGGGCTTGTTGATTTTGGACCCAGAACTTCTTCTTCAATTCAAAGTTTAACAGAAAACTTGATAAATAAAGGATTTAACTTGAGTAGCTCAGATTGAAGCTCTATCCTTGTGATGGTTCCATGGTTCAAAAAGGGGTTCTAAGGAATCCTTAAGGGGAGATGTGAAAGCAGCATGAGAGATACTTGAGAAAGCCAGGCCACTAGTCCCTGAATCAGCAGGCCAGGTGAGAAGCAATCCTGGGGGCCTAAAGAGGAGAACAGACATAACTGGTTGCTAATGAATGCGGAGTAGGCATAGAGAAGAAGCCCCAGCAGTGGCCCAATGTTCAGTGTTTTTCTACTCCAGGATCCCTCCTTTCCTGTTGGCCTATTTCTTTTCTCTGGACCATGGGACTTTCTTCTTGGTTCATGATCCCCAGATCTTAATGTCCCCAAGACCTTCTTTTGAATGAATATTTGGCAAATCTAATAGAACTAGGTAGCACTGGGTAAAGCCTCGCCAAGAGATGCCTCCATCCAATAGAAGAATTGTTCTCAAAATGTGATCCTCAGACCCTAGGGTCCCTGAGACCCGTTCAGAGGATCCTTAAGATCAAAGCTATGTTTATAGTAATACTAAGATCATTTTTCTTTTTTACAGTGTAGACATTTGCACTAATGGGTAAAATTCTGGAGCCATAGCTCTAATCAAATACAGTTGACATGAAAACTGTGTTAGCAGTCACTGTATTCTTCACTGCCACACACCTCATAATTAAAAAAAAAAAGCCAGTTTCACTTAAGAATGTCCTTGATGAAACAGTAAAAATTATTATTTTTATTAAATCTTAACACTTGAAAATACATCTTTTTAATGTTATATGGGACAAAATGGGAAGTCTGCACTTCTGCTACATAACTAAGCATGATGGTCACGAGGAAAAGCACTTGTGTGATTATTTGAGTCTCAAGATGAAGGATTAACAGGCAGACTATGCTTTTCAGACTTGGGTACTTGGCAGATATTGTCTGGAAAATGAACCAAGTGAGCCTGTCAATTTAAGAAAACAATTGGTAGTATTTTTGCCTGTGATACAATGCAAGCTTTCAAAAACAAATTAGAATTTTGAAAAATTCCTATCTGCCACTGTGAACTTAATAGCTTCCCAATATTAAAGACTTTCCTGATGAAATCAGTGGTGATATTAGTGAATGCAGGTTTTTGATATCATATAATGAAAGACATCAACCTTTGGAAGATCTGTGGAACTCAGTGAACGGATACTTTCCAAACAACCAATGCCTGAAGTTACAAAATCGTGGCTGGGTTAGAGATGCATTCAAAGAGAAGGACAGACCAATGGATATTTTTGTAATAGAGGAGGAAAACTTCACTGAAGGTTTTAGATTCCTCAGTGCAAATAATGGCTAAGAGATGACCACTTGTCAAGCTTTGGTGTAGTAGAAAAGAAGTCCGTAATTATCAGGAAAGGCAATTAAAATATCCCTCCCTTTTCTAACTATATGTTTGTCTGAGGCTGTGTTTTCTTCATACACTTCAAGAAAAAACAATATATCACATCAGACTACAGAAGCAGATAGGAGAACACAGTTGTCTTCTAGGAAAGAGATTTGCAAACATAAAGGATGCAACTCTATTCACTAATGTTTTTATTTTTAAAGTGGTAGTTATTTTTCATAAAATATGTTAAGTGTTACTGAAAATGTGTAAAAAATTTCTCTGTTGAATTTCTAATACGGTAAATATTGATAGATATAACCCACATTAAAAAAGTTTTGGGGGTCTCTGATTTTTAAGAGTTAAAAGATCCTGAAACTAAAAAGTTTGAGAACTGCTACTATATACATAATTACATAAAATCTGAAAGTCAGTCAAGCTCAAGTTTTAAGTTCTATAAGCTTGAAATTAAAATTCTACAAAATTAGCATTAAAAAATGCATGCATTTAGGGCCTGGCCTGGTGGTGTAAGTAGTTAAGTATGGCATGCTCCACTTTGGCAGGACCATGGGTTCAGATCCTACACACCGCTTGTCAAGTCATTCTGTGGCAGCATCCCACATACAAAATAAAGGAAGATTGGTGCAGATGTTAGTTCGGCGCCAATCTTCCTCACCAAAAAAACCCATGTATTTATTCCTCCTTATTGTCCAGGACTTTAAGTTTGCTGCGTGTTTTCCTAGTCAAATTAGGCGATCAGTATTTTTAGAAAGTGACATGATTTGGGGCACTTTCCTCGTTAACACTTAGTCTTCTCCAGAATCTAGCCCTCTGCTACCAAAATGCCAGGAACATTTGTACGTCTTTCCTTTTACTGGTTCATTCATTTTACAAACATTCATTAAGCACTGTGTAAGGCAGGAGGGGTACAAAGATAATGACTTCTCTCAGGGAACTTACAGTTTAGTAGGTGAGACATGGAAGCAAACTAAAGATTATGAAAAGATGTTTCACAGCTACAATAAACGTATGCACATTGACCAATGAAGAATCATAGAGAAGGGGTATCCAACTAGGGAAGGGTATCAAGAAAAGCTTCAAAAGGACAAGGGGCCTTAACTGAATGTTTGAAGATAAGCCAGTAATCAGGTGAGAAAGTCAGGGGAGATCAATCCTGGCAGGAGAGACCAATGGTAGGAAATGGGAGGGTACCAGTAGTTCTGTGTTGCTGGGGTGTAAAGTGTGAGGCTGGAGGGGAAAAAAAGGAGGCCGCAAATGAAGTAGACGCCAGAAGATGATATAAGCCATGGTAAGGAGCTTGAGAGTGATCTGATGGGCAATGGTGTTTAAGGGGCTCCATAAAGCTCTAGCAAGGACTGACAACTCCAAGTGTGTGGATATGTTTTATGTGGCCAGCACGATGCTTTAAAGTGGCTTGGAATGTTTTTCTCCAATTTTCCATAGTCTTGAAAATTCCCAATGTCTTGTCTCTTGTCTCTCCTCTTCCTGTTCCTTCAGTCTCTGTGTGTTCCCCTGGCTACTGACCATCTTACTGACACCTAGGCCATTTGTGGTATACTGTCCATTCATGTCCTACAGGGGTCTCTCATTTAGTTTTTACCAAATCCTGTTCCTTAAACCCTTGATATGTGAAGTCCCCTCCAACCCCCAAAAAATTTAAAATGTTTGGAAATCAGTGAATACCGAATTCCTTTTCCGGAGATTTACAATATACTTATGTACGTTAATGCCACTGTCAAGATGTGCATTAAAAAAAAAACAACTGACTTTGTTTAGCACAGTATTTTCCAAGCTAATCTGATGTAGGACAACCTCTTTTATTAACACCTAAAACAGCCATTTTCAAAGTGTGTTCTGAGAACGCCTGAGTCTCTGAGATCCTCTCAGGGGTTCTGTGAAATCAAAAGTATTTCATAATAATACTAAGCATTATTTTTCTTTTCCACCCTTATTTTCTCAAGAGTGTTCGGTGTAGTTTTCTAGAGGCTGCATGATATATAATACTGTAACAGATTACATACAGAAGAGGATAAGAGGATCTATTAAGCCAGATAGTAAAGAGACTTGAAAAAATGTAAAACAATGTCACTTTTCTCCATATCTTTTTTTAAAAAAATCTGGTTATTTTCCATAAAACTATATTATGTTAAAATGCTAATACATTAAAAAAATCTCCATTTGGATTTCTAATATGCCAAATATTTACAGATACAACTTATATAAACATAAGCCATTGGGGGTCTTTTTTAACTTTTAAGAATGTAAAGTCCTGAGACAAGAGTTGAAAATTATTAGCAGAATTGCTGGTGGTGGATAACTATTATTTTTGCCTATCCAGCAGCACAGCATCAATTCTTTATCTTTTTGATATCTGTGCCTTAATTTTCTTTGGGAATTATCTCTCTCCTCCTCTCAGCCCGTGAAGATCAGATTGGGTTAAGTCAATGCCCCGGCCCAAGGGAAAGGCATTTGATTCAGGCCTGTATCCAGCCATACCTGACTCTAGACCTAACACTACATTTTTAAACTACATGAACCAATAAATTGTCATGTGGGTGCAAAAGAATCCAGCTTTATACACCAGGGTACAGTACCAGGAAACACAGTGTGAGAAATGTTGATTTAATCATTGTGTTGTTTGTAGCTGAGTGTTGACATAAACTTGAATATTTAATTGTGGTGTTGGTCTTGGCATCTCTTAATACATATTAGCTTACTAGGGCTTTGACTTTATTATTTTGTGATTTTGTTAATGAATTAACTGGTTAACTGAAGATTTAGATAATAATAAATATATTAATGAATTCACAGTAAATAAGACAGACATCCCCAATCAGGAAGATATACTAAACAAATAATTATAACATAATCGTCCTCTACTTAAGATAGCCCCCTGGTCACTTTCTCCCTGGTTAGCTATTACTTGGGTTAGTTTTAATCATATCTTTGCCCAAGAAGCCTTCTCTGACTCCCTAGAATGGGAAGAGAATAGGGCCTGACTATTATTTTAATGATCTTATTGTGCATGCACTTTGCCTTCATCACGATTCACATAGCACGCATCACAGTTTTAATTAATTATCTGTGTGATTATTTTGTCAATGTTTTGTTCCCACTAGAGTGTAAGCCCCAAGTTCATCTTGATCACCACTCCATCGCTAGGATCCAGCTCAGTGCTTGGTAGATAGTGGGTGCCACTAGTATATCTGTAGGGTGAATGAATGGATGCAAGAGTGTCACCATAGGAGAAGACAAGGGTGCTATCAGAGCATAAAACAAAGGGAGCCACCTTGGGTTTGGGGAACAGAGAAGGACTTCTGGAGAAGCGACATTTGAGCTGAGAGGGGAAGGAGGAGTAAGGAAGGCATCCAGGTGTGCGGAGATGGGAGAGAAATATACGACAGCTAGGGGTAGTATTTGAAGCTGATATAGAAAAGGAGTCTTGAGCCAGATTGTGAAGGACCATTTGAAGTTTTTATCTTAAGAGTTTGGACTTTATACCAACAATACATACAAGCCATTGAAAGCTTGGAAGTGATATATCTTTTTGCTTTAAAAGGAAATCCTGATCCGTGTACAGAACTGTTCAGGGGCAAGCAAGACTGGAAGTAGTGGGGTCAGCTGGGGGCGTGACTAATTTAGGCCAGAAACAGTGTAGCGTGGACTGTGATAGAGGCAGGGCCTCTGTGGATTCCTTCAATCATTTTTTTTTTTCCTAAAGATTTTATTTTTTTCCTTTTTCTCCCCAAAGCCCCCCGGTACATAGTTGTATATTCATCGTTATGGGTCCTTCTAGTTGTGGCATGTGGGACGCTGCCTCAGCGTGGTTTGATGAGCAATGCCATGTCCACGCCCAGGATTCGAACCAACGAAAGACTGGGCCACCTGCAGCGGAGCATGCGAACTTAACCACTCAGCCATGGGGCCAGTCCCCTTCAATCATTTTTTATTCAACACATATTTACCATGCACTTGCTGGGAAATGGGGATATAGAGGTGAATAATACAATAAAGTCCTTGAACATATGGGGTTTATGCATTAGCAGTGGAACGTAGACAGATGAATAAGGAAATAAATAGGCCAGAAAGGTGACCTTGGAAGGGCCAACAAGCAGACAGACAGTGGAGTTTCCACTCTAGCCTATGGATGCCGGCATACAATGGGATGACATCTTTAGGGCTCTAAAGGAAAGTAACTGCCAAGCAGTAGGACTGTCAGATGAGGAATTCTGTAGGAATGTCATATACAGTCCTATATATGAAGCTACTGGGTCAAACATACCTTAACATGATCCAGAGATTTAAGTAACCTTCTTGTAATCTGAAGATCGAGAAGTCAAGGCATAAAAAACATATATAAAATATTGAAAAAGAATGGAAAGAACTACAAGAAAGTCATTGTGGGTTCTCTTGCTATAATACATTCTAAAAATCTTTCATCCTAATAAAGATTTATAAAAAGGATGCAATATAGAATTGTTTCCCAAAAGAAGAAGGAGGAAGAAAAGGAAGAAGAGGAAAATAACATCTACTTCCCAAAGTTAACAAACAAAAAGCAGGAAGAGACCCAGGACTGCGGGAAGCAGATTAACCTTAATTGTTTCCACCTTGGAGTTTGAAATTGCTTTTTTCCCTATCAAACTTGATATACATACACATAGACATGCTAAAAGCCTTTTTGAATTTGAACAAGTCATTCATTTGTTCAGGTGCTTTAAAATCCAACCTGGTTGATCGTTTTCAACATGTACTGATTTCTAAGTTTTCATTTGGAACACAAGCTTTAACAATTCGAAGATGTGTCATTTGTGAGAAATCTTGCGTATGGAAGTGCCTATTACAGAACTATGCAGAAAGAGGATGCAAAATTAAAAAGTATTAATAAAGAGTGGAACTATCTTAAGTTTTTATAGGTGTTTAAATTGGCCAGCACCTGCCTTTCTTCCAGCTGAAAATGTATCAGAATCGGTGAGCAAAGTCCACATTTTCCTCTTCTCACTAAGGGGCACAATTCTGAGCAGAGGCTTCTTAACAGCCGTGGAAAGTTTTCGTTAATAACGAAACTAGCATTTACCTGCACCTCAACTTCGTTTAACATCCCTCTTACCTGATTGACAGTTGGATGAGGTCTCCTGGGTCGCCTGCATCTGGGTGTACACCCCTCTCACGTTTGGGGTACTGAAGGAAAACCGCCCAGCAGTAGGAATGCCCTACGGCGAACTCTGTAGGAATGTAGCATACGGTCCTCTATGTGAAGCTGCTGGGTCCTACCCTTCTCTCGGTACCGTTTTTTTAGAAAGCCAGAAGTGGTGCCTATTGGCCCTCCTCTGCCACATTCAAAACCTGCCTCACTCAAAGCGACTTTGAGGGTGTAGAACCAGGGATTTGGGAAAGCGGTTCTGGAATTTTCTAAGACTGCCCAAATACTTAATTCGGAACCTAAAATTGGAACCGTGATAGAGGCTGCACCTTCAGGATCCCGGAGGATGCTGAATTTTTTGGAGGGGAGGGTGTATGGGGGAAGAGGCAGATAGGAGGGGCCTTCAGAGATCACCAAGTCCAACTTTCTAAACCCTATAAGGGAAACTGAGGCTCAGGGATGCGAGCTGCCCGCCCGAGGGATGTATGTGAGGTCACCTTTCTCCTTTACCAAGGCACTCATCTGCACCTCCCCCAGCCCATCTCTTTGACCTCCACAAAGGCAGCTGAGGATGGCCCAGCGGCGTCTGGAACCACTGGAACAACCCACAGCCTCCTCCTCTGAGGGCCCCGATGGGGAGGAGACCGTTGAGCGAGACAGTAAGAAAGAGAGGGAGGGCGAAAGGAAGGAAGGGGAGCCAGAGGTGGGAGTGGAAGAGGCAGCCTCGCCCCGGGCTGATTGGCTCCGGAGGCCAGCCCTCTCGAAGAGGTTTATAAGAGTTGGGGCGGCCGGGCGCCCTGCCCGCTCGCCCGCGCCCGGGAGCCCTGCCCGCTCGGAGCGCCCCACGTCGAGGCCCGCCTGGCCCCGCGCCGCTCCTGCCTTTGGAGTTGGCGGCGGGCAGACGAGCAAGGGACGGAGCGAGGGACGGAGGCGAGCGGCCGAGCCAGCGGGCCGAGCGCCATGCGCCGCGCCAGCCGCGACTACAGCAAGTACCTGCGCGGCACCGAGGAGATGGGCGGCGGGGGCGCCCCGCACGAGGGTCCCCTGCCCCCGCCGCCGCCCGCGCCGCCCTCGGCCCCCCAGCCCGCCGCCGCCTCGCGCTCCATGTTCGTGGCCCTCCTGGGGCTGGGGCTGGGCCAGGTCGTCTGTAGCGTCGCCCTGTTCCTCTACTTCAGAGCGCAGGTGAGTGCCCGCCTCCCCGGGGCGCGCGGGCGCGGCGCCCCCACCGCCGGCCTCCCGCGCTCGTGGGAAACTGAGGCTGGCCGCTCGGCTTCGCTCCCCAGACCTTGCATCTTCAGGAAGGCAAAGTGACCCTAAAGAGGGAGCGTCCGGCTCGGGGACAGCCCGGCCCGGGTCCGCGCGCTCGCCTCTGGGCTCCGCGCACGCCCCCTTCCCGCAGCGCGCTGAGCCGGGCTCGCCCCGCCTGGTGCGTTTGAATTTCCCCCGGTGAGACAGCATTGGCCGCTCACCTCTTCTGGAACTGATTGCCCACTTTCCCTCCCCTTCCAGTTCTCACTTGAAGCTAAGAATTAACTGACGTCCAGTTAGGAAAAAGATTCAAGCGCCTTCATTTAGGCATCCACCCTTTCCCTCCCGTCCACCCCTTGGAGGATTTTGGTGTCTGGGGCTGGCTGTTTGCAGGGATGCTCCGGGCCACAGGGTTTGAGGGGCGCGCCCAGGGGAAGGTGCGTGCGCTGTCGGAGCACCAGTGGTGATGCTCAAGTCGCCAGATGGCCAAAGGACAGAGCGCGACCAGAGAAGCCTGGTCTTAGGACAGGGGCTCCGCTTGCGCGGGGTGAAAGAAGGAAGAAGGGCCCACGTGCCTTCTCACAGAGGTGGGCGGAGGAAGGAAGCAAGGTGTGTGTGTGCCGGGGCTGAAGTTCTCTCCCGGCACAGCCTCGCTACAAACTAGCGAGTAAGGAAGGCGGCTCAGAACTGCAGAGAGATAGTAGAAAGGAAGGGGTAAATTTGTAATATTATGCTTTCTGGTGGTTTATGCTCTTGTGTTTTCTTGGAAATTGCAGTGCAGTTGGTTGGATTCATTCAAATATTCTTGTCTGGTGCCTTGAACTCTTTCTCAGAGGAAGTGGGGGGCTGACTGTGCATTTTTTTTTTTTATGGGAAAAGAGAGTTGGGTTTGGACTTCATTGGTTTTCAGATTCAAAGGTGATTACTAAACCAAACTGGATGCATCAAAACGTGGCATTGCTTGGGTTGTATGGGTTTTCGGCATGCACCACTCTTGAACTTCATTACTTGTAATCATAGACTCGTTGTTAAATATTCATTATCCACTAATTTGCTTTTTATAGAACTAGTTCGATTATCTACGAAAACAAAGCTAGAAATACAATGAACAATACTTTGGAAAATTTGTATTTGTATATTAATATACATAATCTTTACCTATTGAGAGATTTTTTTTCTAAAAAGACAATTTTTGAGTGGTTTACTTGCAACATAGATCACACAAATCTATATGAAAGGGAGGAAGGTTTTTCTCTCACTGGAGTCTGGTGCAGTCAAGAACGAGTGGTTTATCCATTTTCCCATCCAGCATGTTGTTTTTCCCTCCATTTAATGCTTGTGCATTCAGTGCCTGCATTGCTCATGACCCTATTAAATGCTGTGGAATGTGAGTTAAAAATGATTTATTCAACATACAATGTCCACCTACTGTGTGCATGGCATGGTACCAGGTAACAGAGGGGCCTACAACAAGAGAATTAAAATTCCTAGTCAAAGAAGAGAGCAGCATTCAGAAAAGAGACAGAAGATGTAGTACTTCTCTACTATCTTTTCTACCACCTTCGGGATATGGCATTTTCATAGCAGTAATAGTGAAGTGAATGTTCAGTATTAAAAGAATAGTAAGGAATCAATGAGTTCTAGGGGTCTGGGGCAGCTTGCTTGGCAGGAACAATGGAAATCCGTGTGGCCTTGGAGGAAAGAGTGACCTGCTGAGCTCTTATTACAGTTGTTCAGCTTCTCCTTAGGAGTTCTTGATATCAATGGTCTGGCTGGCTGAGAGATCTAGCCTTCAGATGGTCACTTAGCATAACTTAGTGGTTGATGTCACATGGATAATCATGAAACTCTCAAAATCTTTTTCTGAAGTAAACATGCAAGTTAGTAAGCCTAGCTAGAAAGTTTTCATTTGGAGAATTTAATGTCATCGGATTTCTGGATACAACTTTCCCAAATGCATGAAAATTGGGTTTCTCTAAGACTTATGCAAAATATATTAGCCATTACTCTGAACCCAGTTTTGCACTGCACTTTTAAAAGGTCATCTCCTTCAATAAGGAAATAGTATTAGGAGCAGTGTGTTCATAGGAACACACCACTAGATCTGGTTGCATTTTACTGAGTAGGGTGTCTATATTTGATGCCTGAAGGAGTCCTAATCATTTAGTTACATTCTGAAGTAGTTACAAATGAAATGCTGTGATGTCTGGAATTTGTTTCAAAATAATAGGAGGGGAGGGTTGGGGGTAGGGAGGCGGTTGCCTATACATGAAACAAGATTGGCCATGTGTGGTAATTGTTGAAGCTCCGTGATGGATACTTAGGGGTTTGCTCTACAATTCTTTCCACTTTTACATATGTGGAGGCCTTCTTTCACAGATCTAGCTAAGAGAATAGACTCAATTTGACCTGTCACTGATTTGATATTTTCATATCAGCTCCTTTGGCTTAGAACTTGGTACCAAATAAGAGAGAACTTTTTGATTTCCACTAAAGTTGTGGATCAACTACTTGGGGTTTCTGAATGCATTTGAATTAGAATGAAATTGTCTAGTATCAGGTAACATATTTGCAGTTTACTGTAAAAAAATGAGGAAAGGAGACAGTTTTATTGTTTTTGTTTAAAGGGGGTGGGGGGAAGACGGGGGAAGCTATGCAAATCCTCAAGAAAAAGCAGTTTAATTTAGTTTTAAGTGCATTTAAAAGAATGCCCAGAATAGTGTAAAAATTACAGTGACTTTTAAGAAATTTTTTTCCTCCTTAACTCATGTCTGAATAGTTAAAAATGAATCAGCCTCCTGAATGTTTGCAGATGGCCTGTGCCTAGGTTTAAAAAAGAAAAATAGTAGATCCAGTGCAGATCGGCTTTCCCCCCCAACCTTGCCGAAGAAAAAACAGCGTGTGGCTTGTGCTATATATTTACCACATAGTATGCATACTTCGGTTTACAGAGGAAAAAAAAAAACCTTCCAAAAAGTTCTTGTAAAATTTATGTGCATGTTTTTTTTTTTTTAACATCCACATAACCATATTCAAAGTTTAGAGCTTAGCTACAAGATAAGCTTTTCAGAAAACTCGAGCTCTATTTCCCTTTTAACTCCTGCCCCCCCAGCTCCCCAATATGCACCCCAACCTCCCTGGCTGTTTGTTACCCAAACAAGAGAGCAGTCACTACTGAAAATCTGATGTAGGTGTGTGCAGGTTGCCTGTTTGAAAAAACAGATAACGAAGTAGACAAATGTCAAGCATCCTGCCTCATTTAACCCTGCAAATGATAAAGTTTCAAGGAAGTTTCAAAAAAAAAAATGTCCGAGTTCATTTCATACGAACTACATCATCTGACAAATGCATTTTAAAAGTCAGTTTTAAACCAGATATTCAAGATTTATTTAATGTTTTCAGATATTTCTAGATACAATGAATTCATTTGTAACTCAGCTTGTGATTTTTTGATGCGTTTCTGTGTTCCTCTGTCGAGTGTAAGTTCCGTGAAGCTAAGAACTGCCTGTTTTGCTCACTATCTTATTCGCAGCATCTAGCCCAGTGCCTGGCATGTTTAATTTACTGCAAAAGCTTTTCAGGTAATTTGCAATGCTAGAAATATATCTATTTCTAGTTAACACGTAAATTATTATTAACATGTAGGTTATCTAATCAGCAGGGAAAATAGACTAGGGAGTATAATTTTCCAGTCATGCAAATTCTGTCTCCAGACTGTGTGTCAGGAGATAGGTTGTGGGGTAGGAGATACATTCAATCAGTCACTCCATGAGCATTTGTGGAGTGTGCAGCACCAATCCCAGTCCCTGCCCTGCAGCTCCTCCAGTGCAGAGACCACAGGAGCACCGGCTCGGTGTGTGTGGTTGGTGGGGGGGGGGGGGGGGGGGTGGTTGGCCCCACATCGCCACACCTCTGCTCCTCCCTTTTCTCCTGGTGTCCCTTTTTCAGGAAAGGAGAGCTACAAGAGCATTGGAACCAGAAAGACATTTGGTTGTAGATTAAAAAGAAATTTCTAACATATGATCCTTAAGGAAACAAAATAAATGAGTATATCAAAATTAATTATGGCGGGCATTCATGATTTCTTTTGGGAAGACAATTGGTGACATTTTATGGATGTTTTAGCTCGAATATTACCTTCTGAAACAGTGATTCTTAGCTGCACATTCGAGGCACTCGGGAGATTTCAGTTGGCCCCCACCCTTAGGGGTGTTTATTAAATTGGCCAGAGGTGGGATCTGGGCATGGACATCTTTTCCAAGAGAGCGGGCGAAATCTTTGCATTATATTTCTTTGCATCAGATCATTAACCGTTATTAAGTGTTGCAGTATTTTTCTACTAATTGGTGTTTCTTGTGAACACATTTTTAAAATTGGCCTCGAAGGAAATTTGGAGTCCTTTTAAGAGCAGAAAATCTACATTTGTATACTGGATAGTTGAAAGCATTACTTCTCAAACTTTGATGTGCCTCAGAATCACCTGGGTCTAGTTAGAATGCAGATTCCCAGGCACTGTGCCTGGGTGGGACCGGAGATGCTGCATTTCTAACAAGCTCCTGGTGAGCCCCTGAGGCTGCAGGCGTTTGGACTACACATTCACGAGTGAGAGTATTCAGGACTGCTGTTGCTGTTAGATGATGCTTAGCTTGTCAGCAGAACGTGAGCTTAACCAAGTTTAGGGTCCCCAGGCATTTCCCCACTGACACCACATTGTTCCTTCAGCTCAGCAGTTTTCGGGTGGTGAGCCAGCGGAGGAGGCCTGTGCTTGATTCTTCTTTCTTGAGGTCTGAACCCAAGGACCCTTCATATCAGTTGCCCAGGCTTCTCTGGTTTTGTGGGAAACCTTGGCATAAGTTTGCTTATTTTTTAAAGTATGTGATTTAAAGCTTTCCTTATGTAAAAACTCACAAATTCTGATTTGTACTAATTATTTTAAAGAAAATATGAAAAATAAATATGAATTGCAAATATTTTTGCTTCATGAGTGATATCTCTCCCAGGATTATAGATCATCCTTACGTTTGCAAGACTAGAATAATAAAATTCATATTTGTGGGTGCACATTTGTTGAAGGGCTAGCATTTGTTTTTGAGAATTTCAGATACGGACAGAGTACTTTCCAGTTTATTTCTGGGGGTTGGTTAATAAACCTGCACATCTTTCTGATTTCTTTTAAAAAGATAATTAAACCAGGGAATGAAAGACTTGGTATTAAATGAGCTTTGGCTGTTGTAAACTTATGTATTTTTTCCTTTTTCACCTAGCTTTTACCTACTAATAAGCAAATGCCCATGAAGTACCTTGAATTTTTGAAAGAAAAGGACAATAAATTAAACTGTTATTATTAAAACCAGTGATGGCTAATTATCTCTACCCTTTTCTTGGCAGTTGAAAGCACTACAAAGGCTTAACAGATCCCCAGGAGAAGCAGGCAATTTAAAGAAAAGAGTGGTATTTAAGGAAATGCTTATGCTGGCACCTGTTTCAACCAGATGATCAGCTAATAACTTGATGGGAATATTTTGGGTGGGAGAATTCATATATTACAAGAATTTTAGCATTCCCCCCTCCAGCACTTATCCATACAGCGTGCTCACCCCATGTGACATCGAATATCCCCCAATTCTCAGGCCCCCCAACAGACGTCCCACTCCAGGTTGAGAACCACTGATGAAAGATTCAATAAAAAGGAAAATTATGCTTCTGGCTTCAGGATTTTTTGGGGACTAGGAAATGGATTTCTCTCTCCCTTCTCTGGCTGATTAAAATATACATTGATTAAGGAAAATGGGCAGGCAAACATGGTGGCTAAAGATGATGTTAATTTCACCTGACTTATGAAGGCTTCTTGCTTTGAATATCCAAGTGGGCTTCATCTCCCATCTAGCATGCTGCACTCAACTTAAAGACAAAAAGTTTCCTCTCCCTGCGCTGACCACACGTGATTTCCTTGAAGCCCCTCCCCTCTATGAGGACTTTCACGTTGTCAGATAACTTCGATCATTTCCCCGTGAATCACGTGTGTGCACTTGTGTTGTGGATGATAGTTACAACTCATGAAAATAAATTAGAGGTCAATGTTTTCACCAACTTGAGGGTAATTTTATTAACTGTTAACTGTTGGGAACATAAGGACGCTTGCAGGAATGAGTTCTTTTGTCCTTAGGTCACACTTTCTGAAAGAGCAGAATGATCCATGATAACCACTCTGACGTACTTACAACTTTTTTTCTCAGATGGATCCTAATAGAATATCAGAAGATGACACTCACTGCATTAATAGAATTTTCAAGCTCCATGAAAACGCAGATTTGCAAGACACAACTCTGGAGAGTCAAGACACGAAATTAATACCGGACTCTTGTAAGAGAATTAAACAGGCCTTTCAAGCAGCTGTGCAAAAGGTGCGTCCACATTGAAGCTATAAGTCAAGGGCCCTTGTGACTCTAGTAATACTGAAAATTAAAACTGGCTAAGTGCTGTTGACTTTGTTCTTTTCTGTTGTAATAATTTATAAAAGAGCTAAAGAGAATTTTAAAAGGGATTAGCAGAATCCTATTGAAGTTGGTAGTGGTTGATTATGGTGACTGGAGAGTTTCATACAAATATTCTTTTCTTTCCTTTCTTTCTTTTTTTTTTCTTTTAAGAGGAGGGATTTAAATTTACTCTTGGAAGGAGGACAAAGATGGTTTGTGGTAGTCAGTGGGTCAGTTTGCTGGTTTGAATTCCTTGCCCTAGAAACCATTCCCTCAGTTCACAGGACTCTCTGGTAGCTGTTTTCTTTATATTTAGCTTTGTAATGGCAGGAGCCCCTATTTCACATCTGTTGATCCAGGGCTCTGTTGAGAATAATTGTAACTGGTCCGATTGTCATCTGTGGTGAGGAGGTAAGCGAGCAGAGCAGGAAATGATGCGGTGGGTGAGATGGAAATCCTACATCTATTTTCTCATTTTGGGGGGAGCTGGGTGAGAAGGGAGGAGATGGGGACAGAAGAACAATGACTGCTCTTACATCTCCAGTTGAGAAACACTGTAATAACTGTTTTACTTTCCTGGATATAGTCACTTGAGAATTCTGCAGCCTTTGAATTATTTTACTTACTAACTCCACCAACAACTGGGTAGAACCCAGAGACTCTAGTGCATGCACACCTTCATGCATGCACATGTGCGTGGGATTCTTGCATCCACTCATACATACATCCCAGCCTCTATTTTGCAACTCCCTGGCCTACCTCTGATCACCTTAGAGTAGATTCTAAAGCTCTCAAAGTCCTTAAATCTAAATTGAATTTAATTTAGATTATTTTTTGAAGATCCACATACAGGAATAACATTTTTTAAAAAGAGGATGTGTATTGGAAGTAGAGATAAGGAGGTGAAGCTGTTTTGTAAAATCAGCTAATAAAGGTTAATATCTGTGACACCCATAAAGTTAATATTTGCTATGTTTTATCAAATCTAAGATACCACCAATTTTCAACTTACGTGTTATTTCATGCATCACTAAGAAAGAAAAAAAGTGGACTAAAAAATTAAACATGACCATCATAGATTCTGGTTGCATTTTCATTTTAGCGATATTAAAATGTAAAACAAAATGTACATCATAGAATCAATGTACATATTGTTCTAATATCTATAAGAAAGCATATTGCTTATTGAAATCCCATTTTCATTATAATTACTGTCTAGGTGCTTAGTTTATGTGGTAGATGTATATTTTAAAATGTGGGTTTAAATCTGGTGGTCTTTTTATCTTACATTGTAACTTTTGAGGTATAGTAACAGCAATTCTGCTAGTCTATTCATATTTGTTGTTTTGTTTTATATTTCATTTTCATTAGTCTGCTTTTTATCTCATTTGAGAGGCTTATCTCTCGAATTTTGAGTAATCTATCTCTAAACAACTATTTACATGTAGTAGAGGTATTCTATTAGTTCAAAACTGACTCCCTTATTAAGGTAATTCTGGTTAGGTAAATGATTGTCTCCTCATTTTCTGTTTAGATCCACTCATATTGGACGGATATCCTTAAAATGAAGAGATAAACTTTTAATTTTATCAGCGTCCAGTCTTAGAAACTATCCCTTGGGTTTCTTTTGGAAGCATAAGTATGCAAAATCAGCCAAGATAATTTTCAAAATAAGTAATATTACAAAGGGCAGATACTATTAACATTTATTTCTGAGAATGCAGGAATGGTTCATCTTAACAGGTCAAAGGAGAAAAGTGTTACTATCTCATAGAAACTGAGAGGTGATCTACAAAATTTTAAATTTATTTCTCATGTTAAAAATCCATCAGAAAATAGAACAAGAGGAATTCTTACTGTTATCCTAAATAGCTCAAACTAAAAGTTAGCTAGTGATGAAAAACAGGGGCATTTCTCTAGAAGTCAGGAATATACAAAAGATGCCCACTGTCCGCATGCTATTTAACATTGTTCAGAATGTGCTAACTAATATAATTACACAAGGGTATGAAATAAGAAAAAATATATATATAAGAGGAGAAGGCAGAATTTGCATGTGATATTATTGTATTCTTGGGAAAATTCAAAAGAAACTAAAAGACTACAAGCAAAATAAAAAAAAGAAATCAGTTTGTAAAACTTAAGTAGTAAATACTAGTCGTTCCCATTTCAATCAATCATTAGAACATGAATGAAAGATTCCTTGCATAATTTTTTAAAAAGCCCTAAAAATAAACTTAACAAGGAACATACAAAGCTTATGGAAATAAAACTAGAAAACTCTACGGAGGCACTTAAAATAGGATTTGATAATGTAAATGCATAACTATACAAAGTCATAATCCATGAAAGAGAGCAGACACCTTAGAGTAGAATTTTTTATATGCATGTGAATATATGTGTGTATGTAATTTAATGTAATTCAGAATTATTTTAAATAAGTGGGCATAGTTTGAATTATTCAAAAATGGTACAGTGGGACAATTTGTTTAGTATTTTCTAAAAAGTGATAACCTTATTTCATATGCTAAGTGAAAATAAAGGCCGGTTAGAGAGAGTACTTGGTGGCCAGGCTCTACTCCCAGGCCATCCCGCAACACCTCTGTTGCTTCAGCAAACTTTTCTGCCCCTACCTGACCCATAAGAACTTCCCCACCCATTGTCCCATTTCCTTTGAGCTTTCTAAGTGACTGCCTAGATAGTATGGTAAACCAATTTGTACTTAAAAATGTTGATGAGTAATAATGGAAGAATTTCCACTATTTTAGGAGCCTTTTGGAGACAAGTTACCTCGTTCCAAATGAGTGACACTAATTATGAGAGATTCAGTACCTGGCAAGCCAGAAGGATTTGCGGGCAGACAAGAAGCGTCAACTGGTCTTGTCAAAGGCACACAGTTTTAATTACACTCATAGATTAGTATGACTCACAGGATGAGCAGAACTTTATTTCATTAATTTCACGTTTGTTTTTGTTGTGCTGTAGGATTTTACTTCTTATGCATGGGTGATAATATTACACACAGGTAATCCTTGTTAAAGAATGAGGAGCTGTCATGATATACCAATGTGGGTGTGGGGGCAGAAGATGCCATTTCTTTCCCCAGACAAGAGGATCTTTAGGAAGGAGACAAGCGTTATCCATACCTTATTGTTCGAATCTACCAATGTTTATTAACTGCACCTACCACGCCAGGCACTTTGCATAACTTCTCCTCTACCCAAAGACTTACTCTTCTCTTACCCTCACCAAATAATGATTTGCCAAATGTGTTATCCTTTGATGAGGATTATTGGTTAATGTGATGTTTTACACATCTTGCCAAAACAATCAGATTTCTCATTTCTCTTTCCAGTGCTGAAAATAGGATGGATAAGTAAGTCTGTATCTTAGTTTTAGTTCTGATATAGATACTGAGTGAACCCATAAAACAAAATTACATGTGTGGCTGCAATCATTATTGAGAGATCTGACCCATCTAGTGGTAGCAAATGCTAGACATAAGCACAATATCACATTATATGTGTGCAAAAGTGATGTTTACCCAGTCCGTCTTTGGTCAGACAAGTAATGCTGTTTTTTCCCCCTTTTTTGTTTGTGGCTGGGTTTTCTTGGCTTTTCTTCCCCTTTAACACAGAACTCTGAAAGCCTCTTAGTGATCCAACCCTACCAACCACAATTTACAAAGTCTATCATAACAGTCTATGACAATAAAGAAAACACTAGTACAAATACGGAGTCCAATTTATAAAGCAAATCTTGTTTCCAGCTTTGGCAGCCTGTCCGGCCCCTGCCAGCCTCAGGACTGGAGTGGTGAGCTCAGGCCTGAGCGGGGGCCTGCCCTCCACGCTAGAGAGGGCACTTGGCCCGCAGACCTCCCGGCCAGTCTCGGCGGAAACCCATCTATTTATGCACTAAATATATGTTCTGAGCACTCAGGGCTGTGCCTCTACGACTTTAGTATGCCAGGTTGTGGATTTCACGTTGGGTACCTGCTTGTGAAAAACCTCCTGAAACTTACTTTCAAAAGTATTTGAAAGAGTATCATGGAGGAGAGACATCAATATACAAATTACGCAGTCACCTTACTCTCCAAAGTCCGATATTCCCTGTGTTCAAGATGAGCCCCTAGGATGTAGGACGGAAGCACGGGGACTCACATGGAAATCTATTTTTTAATATTAGCTTTTTAAAAACTAAGTTTTTATTAATATTTTATAATGTACCTCATATACTGGAATGTTTTAATTTAATATTTAAATAAATAAATATGCACCTTTGGGAGCATTAAAATTCTTTTCCCTGAGGGAGCTGTACAATCAGAAATGTTTAGAGATCGTGGAACAAAGCTACAAGCTCTGTCGGGATAAGAACTACAGCCGTTTTGCTCATGTTTGAATATATCACACCTAATTGAGTCTCAAGAATGAAAGAAAGGAGCAAATAAATGATTGGTGACTTGCTGAGCTCTGTAAACTAATATTGCTAAATAAAAATGGGACACCAGCCAACTCATAAAACCATTCAGAATGTTATAAGCCTGGTTCTCATTTATCTGATGTCTTTTCAATGTTACAATTGATAATTATTGATATTATAACCTGAGGCAATGAGGCAGGTTAATTTTTGTTGAAGGTTATCTTCGTCTGGACTTCTCCCTTTAGTCACGTTTTCCTCGGGTCTCTTTACCTCCCCATGGCCTGTAAACTGTCTAGTGGCAGGCCTATAATATGAACTGAAAGCATGGTTCTGGCTTCTCATAAAAGTATGATTTTATACAACTCTCTGATTTCACTTCAGAATATGAAAAGCCAATGACGATAATGACTACCAATAAGTTATCTTGTTGGTGTGTTCTTGACTAACCATTGCCTGTATTCAACAAGCTTCTGAGCCTCCAAAGACTTACTGGAAAATGAGGGGTAGGACCAGAGAGCCATCATTATTGAACAATTAACTCTTATCTGGAATTCTTTTTTTTTTATTCCCTGGGGATCAGTACATATTTGGCCTCATCTCCTGCAAGATTCACAATGTAAATGCAAAGCATCCCCTGATATTAAGAATGGTGTACCCAAGGATTCACAATGCTTTGATCCTCAATGAAATAGTCACTGTTATTTGGTGTAGTTTAAGCTGCTGTAACAAAGAGACCCATCATTCAGTGAACTAAATGAGATAGAAGTTTTTTCTCTCACATGCAATAATCCGGAGGTGAGCAGTCTATGGCTAGCAGGGAGGCTCCTCCCTCCTCACCAAGTACCTTCCATCTCTGGCTCCAAGTTGGCTTCTCCATTTGTTGTCATTTCCAGACAGAGGAAAGGAAGAAAGGAAAAGCAAGGGCAGTAGCTGGGAGTTGAGATATCATCACTTCTAGTAGCATCCTATGGATTGGAACTTACTCTTAAGACCACACCTTGCTGCAAGGGAGGCTGGACAATGTAGTCCCTAGCTGAGCCGCCATTTGCCTACCAAAGCTTGAGGAAGGGGGTCTCCTGTAACTAATTAGAAAAAGGAGAGGATGGATTCTAGGGGCAATAAGTGGTCTCTGATATTCACTAAATGCTGTTTAGGCAGGAAAGTGGGCTCACGGTATGAGCAAGAATTTTAACTCTGTGGATACACAAGTCCGTGAAAAAATTTCATGGTCAAGATTTTATTTTCTGAAGGCTAAAATGCTTTAGGATTATTTAGATTGCAGGAGAGAGAGAAATGTAAAAGTAGATTTAGAGCCAGACCTGATGGCCTAGTGGTTAAAGTTCAGCATGCACCGCTTCGGCAGCCCATGTTTGTCTCCCGGTTGTGGAACCACACCACCCTTCTATCAGTGGCCATGCTGTGGCAGCAGCGCACATAGAAGAACTGGAACGACTTACAACTAAGATATACAACCATGCACTGGGGGCTTTGGGGAGGAAAAAAAGTAGATTTAACAGCAGGCATCTTTTTGAGGACTTTTCAAAGGTCTGATTAGGCATAGGCATCTGTGATCTTTGAATAAAACTTGGTTGTCACTTGCATAGTTTTTAGTAGGTCTTGTGGATTTAAGAACATTAACTTAAAGCCAGAAAATTCATCAGATTAAGTGGTTGTTTTCTCCACATGCAAAGCTGATCCCTTAGAATTCCAATGTCAATTATTACAAGAAACCTATTCCTATTTTTAAAACTAAAGCACATGAGAAATCAATTAAAATTTGAGTAGATCTTAACTGCTTATGAAATTGTAATCATTGGAGTTGTTATATAGCCATTATTTCTCCTTTGCTTTCTAGTTAAACATACACACATACACACCAAAACAAGGGGAAAAAAATTAAACCCCATTCATTATCTCTTTGCCTTTGTATACATGAGTATATGTCCCAAGAAAGTTTCTTGTAAACCCACAAGGAAACTTGGGGTTTGGGGGCACTGATGTTCCCAAATCAAGATGTTAGTCATGTAGTGGTTTTCCAATGGGATTTCATCTCTGTTTGCCATAACAGTTTTGGGAACTGCAATTCAATCAACCCCAATCATATCTAGCATTTATAAAAGCTGTCTTTATGGGAAAGCTGAAGTATGACCCACAGAATTTTCCTACAAAACCAAGGCCATCTATTGCCTTTTGTCCAACAATAGGCAATTGGCTGTGATATGCTCAATCTCAGGAGAGGCCCAAGGCAAAAGGTAGGAGGGTTTGCAAGAGGGAAATAACCAGTCATCAGAGGTGGGCTTATCTTAGTGCTGGAAGTACTCCAGGATGGAAGAAAGGATATTCTGGGTTGACATTTTTAAAGAAACAGAGAACAGGAAGCACATGCCTGAAAGAGGAGCATCTCATTATGTGGCATGGGATCTTGGGCTAAGATTCTAGAAGTGAGTAAAACTGAGGGCCTGGGTTTCAGGAGAAGGGAATAAAGAAATGGATTGGATTGTGCCACCGGGAGTGGCTTATCCTAGGAGAAGTACAGCCTGTGGAATTGAGAGAAGGGTGGACCCAGAGCAGTGTTTCCCAAACCTACTTGATCTTAATCACTTGGGGACCTTGTTTAAAAAAATAAGTAAAAGGCTCTCGGATCTGTCATAGGGATTCTGATTTGGTAGTTCAGAGTAGACTGTGATTTCAGAAATCCTCTGGTAGAAGGGCTGGTCTGTCTTTGAAGGAAGGCTTCAAGGTTGCCACTGATATAGCACCTGGGACTAAGGAGGTGTTCTAAGCATCCTAAGAAGAGATGAAAGTCACTGGAGGACAGGAAGCCATTAGCGAATGAAGTGACTATATATGAGAAGTAGGATCAAGCCTGTCTGGTGTGGAAAAGGCGGGTCTTGGGAGTTGCAGAGAGCAGTCTGTATCTGAGGTGCCAGACACCAAATGTTTGCTTGAACTTTTTGGAGTTCACAGTCTAAGGAAGTTCCATTCTCATGAGGCTTCCTCACCATGGATGCTACCCCAGTCCTCAGTCTCTGCCCTTTGATAACACTAGGTGGTGGTGGTAGTAGCAGTAGGATTAAAAATAGAAGTGATAATTGTAAACCGTTAAGCTCATATTCATCAGAAAGCTCTGGTGAACTCAGAATCTCTTCTTCTTGGTGCCTATACCTGCTTCTCATCTGCTCCCCCTTTTCATGGTGAATGACAGCACCGTCATCTCCCTCACCCCAAACCAGAAGCCAGAAGATGGTCTTGTCCTTCTACTCACTAACTCTCCCTCTCACTTCCATCCTGTGTATTCTATCACTTTGCAAAAGCTTCAACTACTTCTCTCTACTCAGTGTTGCTACTGTCGTCACCTTCATACAGGTGTCACCATCATTTCTTGCCTGGATCACTGAAAGACCATCCACAGTCTCACTGTCTCTAGTCCATCCTTTCCACAGCTCAGTGACTTCTAAAATGCAATCTGAATATGTCGCTTCCTTTACTGCTTAAAAACCTTCTTCAGTGGACCCCTGGAGTCATGAGGGTAAGTCTGAGCTGCTGAACATGTAACACCAAGTGCTCTGTGTTCTGGAAACCCTCATGGCAATCTCAGCTCTCCAGGCTCATCACCTTGGGCGCCATCTTGTCACCCAACCTCAGCTTGTGCTCAGTGATGGCACCAGAGTGAAGTGCCAGAAGTTCCCTAACCTGGCTGTGCCCTTCCCCCTCTGCCTTCCTGCTGTGACCATAAGCACAGTGAGGACAAAGAGGATATCTATCCTGAAAACACAGCATCCTTAGCACCCACGGGACACCTGGCCCCTAGCAACTGACAAATAAAGATGGCAAGTAATAGGATATATTGGAGTATATGAGGAAGCCATTTTGTGTAAACCTAATTTGGCCTGACCTTGTCTTTCCAAAAGGGCCTGACCGAGGCCGTTGAGCATGCATTGTATATCTGCTTTAGAGATTCCCTATGGCAAGAGCAAAAGGCCCTTGAGATAAAGGTGCAACTTCTCTCCCCCTCCCAATGTTGGCATTTCCTTAAAGATTAAGCATCTTTCTTTAGGCTGGGAACCGAATGCAGCATTCATCTGTGACCCCCCAGCCCGAGGCAACACACCTGCCACCCCGCAGTGTTCACTAAGACAGCAGACCTATCTGCCGTTTCCATCAATCGCTGTGCTGACAGAGCAGCCTCGTGACTATTGTAAAAGGGACATTTCAGTCATATGTGAAACATACTCTTTGAGGGTATATAACCATCCTGTGTACCCCCACTTCTTTGGAGTGCTCTGTTCCTTTGTGGAAAGACTCTCCCGGGTTATAATCCTAAGATTTAAGCTCAGAATAAACTCACCCAAATTTTCATTTATAGATTGGTTATGGATTATTTTCATCAACATAGCCCTCAGTAAACTTTGTGGAATGGATGCATGAGTGAATTAGGGATCTTTGTGCGTGGACCTTTATATAGTCAGTTTAATAATTGTCTTTCAAAGTTCAGGTCAGGCATTACTTCCTGAAGGAGGTCCCCACTGATGCCCACCTGCCCTCCTTTGGGGTTAGGAGCCCCTCTCGTGCATGCCCAGGGCTTCCTGTAGGTGCCCTTGTCATAGATCACATGAGCCCAGCATTGGTCTGGCTCACTTGAATGTGAGCTTTCCGAGGACAGAGACTGTGTGATCTTCACTTTCTCTCCCTAGCGGCAGACACACAGTAGGTGCTCAACAAAAGTTTAAAGAACCAGTTTAATGAAGGAGTGATCTGTGCCCATTGCTGCTCTTGGTGTCATCGGGTGGCTGGTTGTATAATATTGCCAGAAGCTAGCCACATTATGAATGCCCAGAAAGATTCCTGAAGGGCTGGAGGCCACTCCCAAGCCTGATGTTTTTCCTGCTTCTTCCAGATGGGCGCGTCTTTCCTCTTTGGGGCATGAGCACATCAGGGACCTTGAGGCTGGAGGACCTTCACTGGTCACCCTGCCCCTGCCCTCCCTGGCCTTATTTGTCCACAGTGGCTGGCCTCGTTCCTCTGTTCCCCTTTGAGTCTCTCTCCTCGCAGTCAGAAATTCTTCGGGAGGGCCTGTGAGAGTAAGCCTTCTTCAGAGATGAGGCTTTGTGAATGTGACGGCTCTGCCAGTGCAAGGTGGCATTATTGTGCTTCAAGTGGCAGAAGAAAGCAGAGACCCGGTAAATAGCACAGCCAGCCCAAGAGGCCGCACCTCAGGTCTTCTGCCAAGCCCTTAGATGAAACTTTTTTAACGAGTACCACAGGGCAAGACATTTTAAAATTGGGCTCTTTATGAAGACTAATATTGCTGTCATAAGGCTACTTTATGAAACCCTGAGGGGACCTTTAACTGGAGCAGAAGCTTCCTCATTTAAACCATGAAGGTTAAACAATAAAAACTAATTTTCTATTCCCAGTCTAGCCATCGCACGGCTGGGAAAGCATCGCTCTGCTTTAGGAAAACAAGGGCACACTATTCTTCAGCCCTTTGTGGGTAGAGTTCATTATTTGTTTGCAAAGACGTGTCTTTTCCAATCAGCAGCCTCCCGTTGGAAGAAATGAGACCCCGGTGGCTCTCCTCGGAGGGGAGGAGGAGGCCGCTCCAGGTCTTGGTGAAGTTCTCCACTGAGAATTTTCAGAGATGGTCGTGGGCTAATGGCGGCCGATTCACTTAGGAGGCAAGGAGATTAGGGGTTTAAGAGCAGGATGCTCAAGTCAGGGGAGAGGTAGGATCTGTGTTGAGAAGACTTTGGCTGTGGGAGAATTCTTAAAATCAGTAGTATATATTACAAAATAAAGAATTTTAGGTGTCAAAATGTAAAGTCACAAAGTCAGGATGAGTGGTGCCCAGGCCCTATCTACCATCTACTCTCTCCTGCTACTTTCTGGGCCGCTGGACCCCACCCCGTCCCGCCAGTGGGGATGATGAGGAGCTGCCTTCTCCCCTTCTCTGGTGCTCCCATCCTCTCCCCTCCTGTACCCTGTGGGGCTCTGCCCCAAGGGACCTGGGCTGAGAAATGTAAGCTCCACTACACCTTTCATAAAGTGTATTGAGGCGACAGACCACTCAGTGGATTCTGCTCTTAAAGTTCTTTACTTTGAGGTGCTTTTGAACTGTCACCATTGGCTCTTCTTAAGGAACTAGAAGGTCACCAGCTCCATCCGGGTGCACGTAAAGTGTCTCCCCACACCCTGTGGGTTAGGTCTGTGTGAGCTTCAGGGGAGGAACAAAGCGAGAGGCTGAGACATCTATTTTAGTCTTGTCCCTTTAGTTGCTGCAATACCCCATGGGCATTCTTTCTGTACCTGGTAAACCAAGAATACCATAGAGGTGAAAGCTTTGCAGTTAAAGATGTGCTATGAAGACGGTAAGACATCTCTCCAGGGAGCAGTGTATGCAAAGCTGCATGAAAAAAAGGAGAGCAGGATGCTGGCAGGGAGACCCAACCATATGTAGCTATGTGTGGCTGGAACCCGTGGCCTTCTGAGGGTCCTTAGGGGTGGTGGGGTTTGGGAACGCTGGGGAGGACTAGCAAGAGAGCCTGGAGCCGTCACCAGGCCCCATTGTGCAAGGTCTCCTAAGCCCGGATAAGGATTTGTTCCTAAAGTCTGTGGGCAGGCCCTGGAGGACTTTAAGAAGAGAGGAGACATGCCCCCATGTGTCCTTTAGGATGCTCAGTCTGGCAGCGATGGCTGGGTTTGAGGAGAGCAGGAGCCAGGGAGAGGAGATAGGAGCCTATTGTAATCCCAGTGAGAAATGATGAAAGCTTGAAGGAAGGCAGTGGTACTCTGGCTGGAGAGGAGGGGATGGATTTCCGAGCTATTAACAAGGTGGAAGACTGCAAGACTTCTCTGCAGGAACGGGAAACCCGCTATTCATTTTCAGAAACAACCCATGTGTGGCATTCATGTGCTAACTCGGCTGATGAATACACTATTCTTGTAACTAGGTTGGAGAAGAATTACGAGAAGGGTATCATTAAGATGTTAAAATGAATGCATTACATATGTTAACAAGTGTATGAACCCTGTATTATATCTGGCAAACGGGGTGTTAAATCCTTGTTCAACCAGCCAGATGTCCCTGCAGCTGCCGCTGGTGTTGCAGAGGGAGGCAGCCACCTGAGACCCCAGCTATGAGCTGGTGCCAGTGGTTCCTGAAGCATCTGGCTGTACAAATTGCTGCTTCTGTGCTCTGATTGACAGGTACCACATGGGTCACACAATTCGCATCACTGTGCACAGGTGGGATTTTCAGTCTGATAAGCCCAGACTCCAGCAACTTGACCTTTTCAGGGAATCTTTATAGCTGGGAATGTCCTCCGTGGGAGCTTAAATCTATTTATATTATTTCGTAAGGCAAAAAAACAAAACAAACAAACAAACTGTAGTCAAACAAACTTAAGATCAATTAAAAAACATTGGCTCTTGAATTGGAATGTTATCAAAGTCTTGTTTGGGGAAGTTATCCAGCTGAATTTGCAAAGGCAGGCTTAGCGTTTGCTGTAAATTTTTAAATTACCTGGAGCAAAATTCCCATAACTACTCAAAGGAGTTGAAAGTACTTGTAGATGCTTATATTTGTTCTTGTACAGGACAATCCCTCCTAAGTGGCCCTGACTTATCAAGATTGTGCCAGTTCTGGGATGTCTCGCATTTCCCTATGTTTGGCAAAAGATCATAAAACATCTTAAAAGATGTTAAAAAGGGAGCCTGCTCCCCAAAGCCTGAAGACACAGTCCGCCCTTTTCATTTTCCCTATCACACTCCTGGGAACTGCGCTTCTTGGATATAGAGTTCAGGAAAGTTGAAGAGAAGCAGGCCTAGAGACCACAGTTACACAATCACATTGATCTTATGTGTACTTTCTTTCCTGGAGGAGAAATTGTGAAATCCCAACATTTTTCTATGAGTGAAATAAAAGTCGAGATTAAAAAAAAAAAATCCTATCGGTTGTTTTCTTGTCTGTTCAAATGGTACTCTGACGGCAAAGATGAAAAGTTAGTGCAGTCTAAATAGGAAAATACCACAATGAGAAGATTAAAAGAATGTTGTGAAACTTCCTCATCTCTATTGTTTTTAGACTTCTGAATGGGGGCAGACGACAGTTTTAAATTTGCAAAGCCCGGCTGCGGCGTCCCAGGCTCGGCAATGTCGGGCAGCGTCCACTAGGTGGCAGTATGTCAGAGGATTTCTTTTATCCTTGACTTGGCTGCGATTTCTTTGGCTGCCTACCAATAGTTCGGTTTTCCTTTTTGTCCTGTTTTGAAGGGTTAAATGAAGCTATCATAATTTAGTCTAGACCCAAATTATGCTTATCTAAAAACGCATAAATTCTCTGGAAAGCCTACTTGTTACAGTGTGACCGTAAATAAAGTCATTCATTTCATTCATGTGAATTTTCTTAGTGACATGTAGGTAATGATCCTAGTTGTCATGGGTAGTTTATAGAAACCAGCGGGCAATTCTTTTTGTCCCTTCATGTAACAGATGCTAAATATGCTTTATTCTGAGAAGGCAGATCACCCATCTTCCTGGGAAGCAGAACACTGGGCTCTCTTTAGTGGCTCTCGGCCAAGAGAAGATTGCAAGGAGGGCCGCCTGCCCAGCTTCCTCACCCTGGAAACTGTTTCTGGCTTCTGCTGGAGGCTGTTTGCTGGGATGTGTGTCGAAGCTACCTACGCTTCTTTATGCAAATCTGTGGGCATTCTGATAGTGTAGACAACATATAATTGCATTGGATGTTTATCCAGAGAGTTAATTTAAAATAAGACAAAACACATATAACATTTTTTAAAAAAAGATCTCTTTCATCTCAATAACTTGTTCAGAGGACAAGAGTTAGGATGTTTTTTGTTGTATTTTCCTCAAATTAGATGATCAGAATTTTCTGAATTCAAAGAAACCAGAAGCAATGTCTGAATGATAAGACTTGAGAATAAAGAACTCTGCAAATTTGAAAACACTAATTAATGTGACAGAAGTAGAGGACTAATGTGAATGGACATAAATGTAAATGCAAAGCTTAGAAGGTAAATGGAATTGTCAGTTGGGGTGAAGTTTGGATACTCCTTCAGAAAGGTTTCCTATAATCTTGAAAATGAAAAATATTAGGGCGGCATTTGATACGGATCTGTGCTTGGGATGTACAAAGCAAAGTGTCTGATCTTTTAAAAAATGACAAAACAAAGTGGCATCTGCTCTGTGGAGTGGACATGAGAGAGTCACATTTGGAGACGTGATGCTCCTCATGCCGAGGGCCTGCAGGGCTTGGCTTAGGGGTTTCATCAGCCACGCCCTGAATGTGGCTCAGCCAGTTCTGAGCCAATTGTTTTCTGAAGCCCCTGGGAATTCTGAGACCATATTTCCTGAGGTCCAGGCTCCTTTTTGTCACAGCCCCAGTCAAAGTGTGCCTCCTTTCAGAGTTACTACTTCAGGGAGGGCGCCACCCTCTAAGGGTTTCCTGACAGGTGTAGGGAAGGAAATAAAGATCTTCTCCCCTCTACCCGACCAGGTTCTCTAGCTGGGGCCTCTGTAAATTTGACTGACAAAAGACAGAGGAACAAGAGAAAAACATGCAAATTTATTTGTCTTTTTATGTGACGTGGGAGCCTTCATAAGGAAATGAAGGCCTGAAGAAATGGTTAACCTGAGTGGTTATACTAGGTTTGGTGGTGAACGGAAAGATGTAGAAAAATGTGATAGGACAAAAAGGCCTAAGTTAAGGGCAGTAAACTGGGGGAATCTTAGAAGGCCTGTTCACTCAGATTTTTCCTGGTGTCCTTTTGTCTGTGGAGATAAAGATGCTCCTTTCCTCCAGGTAAGGGGAGAGCATCTCTCATGTGAGGGTCTTATGACCTGCTGTAGGGGAGAAGGAGGAGGTCAAAGGGTCCTTGCTTCACCTGCCGTTTCTCAAATTCCTTCAGCTTAAAATATTCAATATGCAGGGTGCCATATTTTGGGGTAGCATTGGTACTTTTATTCCAGTTTTCAGGGGTATATTTGATAACTACGTCTTGCAAAAGGATATGGGTTTGTAGCTCTAGAAGAGGGCATTGAAAGTCACAGCTTCAAGTCCCAGCTTTATTAGGGGAGTTCTTACTCTCTGCCTCCATTTCCCGGTCTGAAAAATGAGGTTAGTAATAGTTACCCAGACTTTCATTCTAGTAAGAATCAAACATGATAATACAAGTGGAAATTCTTTGTTGGCTATGAATATAAGGGATTATTTAATTTTCAGTATGTGGAATATATATGTGTGTGTGTGTGTGTGTGTGTGTGTTGTGAGAAAATGATAAATCTATGACCAAAAAAAAGATGTCACCAAACAGCCATTCATGGGAACACTCAGTTAGCAATAATGTTTCTCAACGCCTGCTACATATTAGAACCACCTGGGAGCTTCTTTTAAAAACTAACCAGTCGACATCTAATTGAGTTAGACTGGCTGGGGTTGGGGCTTGGGCACCCTAAAAGTGTAGTCTTAGAAGAATGTTACATTAGTGGTTGTTATCTAAATAACAATGATCTTAGAACTCAAAAAATTGGGTGTGGGTGGAGATAAAAGAACAGATATTGAGAATACATTTTTTTGTACCCTGAGCTTGTAGATACATCATGTACTCCCTTTTTCACACAGAAACTACCTTATAGGATTTCTGAGAGTAATTGAAATTCTTGGATACCCAACAACACGTATTAACATAAAAGCATGATTACCTCATGGGTC
The DNA here is from genome assembly GCF_041296265.1 of Equus caballus. Taxonomy (NCBI): domain Eukaryota; kingdom Metazoa; phylum Chordata; class Mammalia; order Perissodactyla; family Equidae; genus Equus; species Equus caballus. The sequence goes on along the minus strand of NC_091700.1, from coordinate 48,151,155 downwards.
TCTAGCTAGAGTTTAATTGATCCTGGGTCTTGATGCCTTTTCTTTTTTTTTAGCAGACATTGATAGTGGTTCTGATTGGTGATGCCTATTGATTTTCTTGTAACGAAAATGTTCTATGACAGCTCTGACCTCAGGTGGGAGAGAGCAAACTTTCCCTGCCCACATAATCAATGACTTTAGTCTGCTGCTGCTTCGGCCTGGGTCTTCAAGAAAATCTCAGATTTGCCCATCTCTGAAATCTCCTGGGATGTGAGAGGATTGTTCTTCTCAAATTGAGGCCCCAGAACAGCAGCACCAGCTCGCCTGTTAGAAATTCAAATTCTCAGGCTCAACCTCAGAGCTGCCAGATCAGAAACTCTGCATTTCAACATCCCCTCCAGGGGACTGTGATGCATGCTCAAGTTTGAGAACCACTGGGCTTGCACAGGCTCTTTCCTTGTTTTTTCAATTATTATTAGTGTGTTTTTCTCAATGGAAAGGCATGAAACAGGCATTTGTAGGCATATGCCATTCTTAGCTTTTCTTCCTTCTCCCCTCCGATGATGAGGCAGATCAGGGCTAGAGGGAAAATGAGGGGTAGGTTTAATCTCTAAATGACTCTTTCATCAAGGTTCCTCTTCCAATCTTTTAAAGTATAGTCATCAGATAAAGGTACATTTTCTATGTAAATGTATAAAGAAATACACAATGTATAAAGTTATATTGTATTATAAATATATAAAGATACAAGTATATAAGTATACATTGTATATGTTTTTCTCCACTACAAATATGTAAAGATATATAATGTATAAAGGTACGTTGTATATATGAAGGTATAAAGATACACACGATGTATAAAGATATATTGTACATATTTAAATCTCTCTTGTAAATGCAGAGGAGAGCAAACCAGGAAATTCTGGGAATCAGGGCACCATTGGGAATTTGAGGTCATGAGAGGAAACTTGGGAGATTGGAGGTCAGCAGGGGACAGAAACAAGAGTGGGAAGAAGAACAAGGTGTGGTAAGGGCCACCGCATTGCACAAACTCAAAAGAGGTCAGCCCCTATTTGCCTAGAATTTCCTGCAGTTGGTGCTCCCAGAGCTGTGCAGGGCAGTGCCCTGGGTGAAGGCAAAGGCAGACGGCAGCCCTGGATGAGCCCCTAAGGTTTCTCTCTAAAAGTCAGTCACACTGTGACTTCTTTGGAGCTTTAGAATAGGTACTGAAGATAGCTGTGCTGTCTCCTCCAAGGGTCTTTTTAAAAATAGAATAAATTCTCGTCTCTCTTGGGGGTCTAAAGGCAGAGAGAAAAATCAATGTTATCTTATTTCTATAACCCTCCCAACTGTTAACAGTTGAAGTTGTGTTATTGCCCCACCTATCATCTATATCTATCTATCTATCTATCTATCTATCTATCTATCTATCTATCTATTTATCTATCTATCTATCTCAAAGCTCTTCTCTCCAGACACTCAAAGATACAGCCTATCTTTTAAACATCATGATGGTGGTTAGCATGGATGGTCATCCCAATAATTGAGAAATCAGAAATCTCTCCAGGGTGTTTCTAGGATCTAGATACATGAATTTACCAGATGCTCTGCTAAGTGCCTGCATGCATTGTCTCATTTAATCTTGACAACCAACTTATGATAGTGGTGCTGTTAATATCCTCAGTATGTGTCAGTGGCTGAGAAGGGGTTTGAACAGAGGTCAAAGCCTGAAGTTTCATTTCTTCCACCTTACTATTTAATGATAGCGAAGGTCTTGATTCAGGTGGGATTGTGGTTACCTATTGGCTCCTTCATTCTCAGGGCTCAAATTGAGATATGCAATTACCTACGCTCTTTATGTACTTGTGTTCTTTTTCTGGCTTGTGTGTCTAAACCTCTATTTGTGGCAATATTTTAAGTTAATTATTAGTACTGTAAAAGCTCTTAGACTTCCGTGTAATACTTTAAACACACTGTGACTTTTTAAAATAAAAAATTAACCACTGAGAGCTAGGCATCATTCTCTTTTCTATGGGCTGAGCTTCAATGTTATAACAGGAACTCACTAATGAAATAGACATTAGAAAAGCCTTCCTAAAGATTTAAGAGGGTCATTTATTCTGCGGTAATTGTTATTTTCCTAGTTAACTTCATCTCCACTTGTGTACCTGCTACAAATGTTTAATTATGTTCAATTATTCCATGTCTTATAATTTACATTGCCTTTTATTTCCTCTTATTGTCCAAAGTATCTTGTTAGGTGGCATGTGTGTGGTCTACTTTTTGAGCACATCAACACAATTCTTTGGGCTAAACTTTCCTTAATAGCTACTTAGAACATCAAGGAATTTCACTGCATATGTACTTCTGGCATATTTTAAGGAAAGAGGATTAATTTATTGTATGTCCAACAGTCCTGAATTCTTACTGCTTTATCAAAAGAGTACATGTATAAGTAAGAGTCTTTATTCTTTTTATTTCAGGAATTACAACATATTGTTAGATCACAACACATCAGAGCAGAAAAAGGTAAGCATGGATGATCTGTATGAATGTTTAAAAACCCATAGGATCATTATTCTTTGGGCTAATGTGGCTTCTCTCATCTCCAGCTACCGTGGAAGGTTCTTGGTTAGATCTGGCCAGGAGGGGCAAGCCTGACACTCAACCTTTTGCTCATCTCACTATTAATGCCACCGACATCCCATCAGGTAAGTTCCATTTGCATCCGGCCTGAAAAGTATTTCAAGAGTCATTTTTCAGCCCATTTGAATACTTGAACCTATTATTAGCCTGTTACTAAAATTTTGAGAGCCCTTAACTTTTAGACCAAAATTTAGACTTTAGTTCATAATGCACATCATGGAAACAGTGATTCTCAATCATGCCAGAATGGACATCATTACTATATTCATATTCAGATCATCAGAGCGGGTTTATTTTAAGTGAGTGCCAGTTGAGGTTGCATAACTGAGAAGGACAATCCCTTCTTATTCTCATCTATATTTACCTAAGCTTAAGTTGACAATTCCCTTTGCTGACCTGTGTGGTGCATGGATTCATGCAGGTAGTCATATACTCAGCCATCTCCTGCAGAGTTTCAGATAGGGGCTCAAAAGAGTGAAACTTAACAGGCAGTAGCCCTCTAGAAATTGAGACATACTCCTTCTCCAGGGAGTTATCATTTTGGTGGGTGAGAATTTAGCTCAATAGACTGGAGACCTGATTATCTTTTGGAAATGAGGAAACCCGGAGCTGTATGCCTACATCTATCTTAATTCACCAGCTGTTCCGTCATATAATTCCCGCTGGTTACTTCATGTTGGGATAGGTGGGCATCAAAAAGATTGCAGAGACCATCATCATAGAGTGACCATGGAACATCGTTGATATCATTGTTATGCCATTTAGTGGACACACACTATGTATCAGGCATTTTGCGCTGTATTTGTGATCTCTATTCCTTACTACAACCCTGCAAGGCAGTTGGCATCATTCAGATTTTGCAGACAGGGAAACCAAGGTCCAAGTTGATTCCCAGTCCATGGTTTTTGTACTATAGGTTATCATATAAGTGCCTGTGGCCAGTTGGCTTTGTCAGAGGGAAATAAAGTCAGAGCCCTATGTTCCTCTTTTCCCGAAGGAAATAGATTAACGTAGTTTTAGTAACAGGGGCTCTGAAGACTAACTTCCTGGGTTAGAGGCCCCACTGTGCTACTCTCTGGCTGAGTGATCTTGTGCAAATCCTTGAAATCACTTGGGCCTCAGCTTCTTCATGGGGATGGTAATAGCATCTACCTCATGGGGCAGCTGTGAAGATTCCCTGAGATAACAAACTATTAACACTTAAATGGAAGCTGGCAGTTGGTAAACACTCAGTGAATGTAATTTGTTATTATTATTCAAATTTAATTAAATAATTATACATATTCTAACTTTTTTCCAAAAACAATTCAAGGCAATGTTTTCTTAGAGTTAAAATATCCAAATTTTAGGGGCCGGCCCAGTGGTGCGGTGGTTAAGTGCACACATTCCGCTTTCGGTGGCATGGGGTTTGCCGGTTCGAATCCCAGGTGCAGACATGGCACCGCTCATCAAGCCATGCTGTGGCAGGTGTTCCACATATAAAGTAGAGGAAGATGGGCACGGATGTTAGCTCAGGGCCAGTCTTCCTCATGTTAGCTCATGGCTGATCTTCCTCCAAAACAAAGAAAAAAATCCAAGTTTTAATAAATGATTCTGAAGCCACTATCATATCATGGGCTGTGGAAGGATCTTTCCTGACTGCAGATGGAGAAAGTAAGAAACCAACTCTTTGATTTTTAGTAGATTTTCCTAAATTATCCATCCTGTCCCGGATACTTGCTTCATAAACAAAATGTGTGTGTGTGTGTGTGCGCGCGCGCACCTTACAGTGGAGCTACACTAATTTTCTGAGTGGAAAACTATTTTGCATCTTAGCAAAGGCAATCAAATTAATACTGATGTGTCAGCTGGGTGTGCTGTGAACGTGCTCTGCATTTATCTTTTCAGTTCATTTTAAATGGCATGTGATAAATATTGCATTAGACTGTGTGCCAAAGTCTGTTTGGGAACAGCATGTTTAGCTATTAAGCTCTCTCTCCAGGCACCTAGCATCAAATCATTGCCCAAAAGTAAAGCAAATTCCGGGTTATTTTCTGATGGTTACTGAGTTGGAGACTGAGTGAAATGAGTTAGTGTATGCTTCTGTTTAAGAAAATAGAATTTGCTCCTCTGACTGAGCCAAAACCTCTTGAGTCCATTTCTCTCTCAGTTTGGGCCAGTACCGGCTACTTCAGAGGAAGATAGCTTTAGTTTTGCCAGTTCATTTTGGACCTCTGATTCATACCAATTTACACAAAAGAAATAAGTCAGAATCTGCCTTACACTAACTTGAATAAATGCATTGGGAAGTATTTCATGAGGTCAGAATATGTGGCTTTCTTTAGGGGATGCTCAGGCTAAGTATTTGGAGGCCTTTTCTCCAACACCTAACAGCAGTGACCATAGGGGCTCAGGAGCTCGGGTAAGAGATCATCAGCGTGCTTCATTAGTAATGGACACTCAGGTTTGCAGGTGAAGTCCTTCACCTTGATCACTGCGTATTTTCCTCGTCTTTTCTCCCGATGTTGTCTATTCATGAGTCCTCTAGTTCACACTGACAGATTTTCTCCCCTTTCTCCTCTGCATTCTGTGTGCATTCCATCCTTTGCTCGGATAGTTTCTCTCACTGACAACACTCTCCCTTTTCTCAGCGCATCCACCTTTGGCTCAAGTCCTCCCTGTCCTCTGGCTCCTCCATCCCCTCACTGGGCTGAGCTCTCCTGATCGCCATTAAATTCTACAGCTTTCACTTGGCAGTGGCTTTAACTGAACTTCAACTGTGTGCTATGTGACATGCAGAAATGAAAATGTTATATTTTTCATTTTATATGCCCATTCTTATTTTCTCCACTACTAGTGATAAGTACCTTGAGGGTACATTGCTTGATAAAATTCTTAGTTATAGGCAGAGTGAATGTCCATAGAAAGCACCACTTAGATATTTGTTGAATGACTGATCAACTGAATTGAGCAGTGAATACGTTAAAAATAAAGATACATTTAGTAGGAAATAAGTACACTCCTTCCACTTGACTTTAGCTAACAATGGGAGTGGTATGTGGTCCTAGTTCCTGTCTTCTCCCCTCTCTATTTCATATTCCTTGCTTGCCTTCCCAGACCATATCTCCAAGCCCTTGATCTAACACTAGCTTACTTTATCTTAGTCATCCTACTGCTCTCTGTTAAGAGCCATCATAGGAGATAAACTATAAGACCCATAATTGATTGAATAAAGGATTGAATATAAGAGTTGGGTAAGAAGGAGAGAGACATGAGCTTTTTTGAGATAGGAAACATCTTGAATTTTATTACCTTTATCAATGGATTAGGTGGCTGTTTACCAGCCTGGAGGAATTACTTTACTAGTGTTTATGAGGATATGATGAATAAAGTCCTATAGTCTCATTTTGACTCACTTGGGACCATGGAATGATATTTACATTTGTGATGCTTTAAACTAGGATGACCTGAGGTAGGACCTCCAATGACAAAGGGCATGTGCTGTGGTGGGACCTGGAGGCAGCAGTGTCTGTGGTGGCTTCTCAGGCTCACTCTAGCACCTTCTTTTTGATAAGATGTGGAGTTCAGGAAATATAATGTCCCTGGACAGAGGGATTGGCACCACTGGATTCTTCACCTTCACAGGCCTATCTAATGATAGATTGTCTCACTATAGCTGGGCCCTTGCTGCATTTTTTTCTCCCACTTGCCCCACGACCTGGTTGGTTCTTGGAACAGCCTGCTATTGAGGTCCCCAGACCATATTCTAGCTGTGCAGTGGCCCTCCAGAGACAATAGGACATTCTCCTTTTTTGGCTCTCTAGAGAAAGATGAAGGTGTTGAGTTTCCCCAGAATTCAGGCGAGTCTGGGAAGGCAGCAAGTGTGGGTTTCTGATTCTACAAGGATCTCCCAAGGACCCACTCTAACCAGAGGGTTGTCAGCTCTGATGGATCGGTGGAATCCACCTTAAGTCTGAGTCCCGTGGGTGGATTTCTCTTGGGTGGCAGGCAGCGAAGAACTTCTCCCTGACCACAGAAACTAATCCCACCCCAGTTCTGAGACTCTCGTTTTGCCTTGTTGAAATCTTGACAGATGACAAAACTTAACTTAGCATAAGTATTCACAAAATCCTCTGGAAGAAAAATGTGTTTTTGGACTTTCCTCAGTATAACCACTTTCCCTCCACCAGTTGACACCTTTTCCAGCTGGATCATAGATGTCCACATAAATACAAACCTTTGATTAATTGGGTTTATCGTGGAGATATTGCCTGTTCTTCAAGAACTAGTAAAATACACTAAAGACCTGAAATGTTGAAATTGCTAGATACATTGCTGATTTAGATGATATTTTAGAAATTTTCACTGCTCCAGAAACAGTAGCATGAGGATCAGTGGTCACATTTCAGGTGTGAGAAGTGGCTAAAGGAGAATTGTGGTCTATCAGGAGAGATTTTATGATCCTTTGGTCACAAAGGATTGTGTGAAGTTGTGAAGCTGGGGAGTGCAAAGCCAAGAATTTTTTTTGTGAACTTCTTTGGGGGCAGCTTTTCAGTTGTATGAACCTAGGAGGTATTAGGATTTTTGGAGGAGGGGAAAATCGACAGTGATAAGAATTGAGTTAGGAGTTTGACTCTTTGGTCAGAGTTCTTGTGATCCAGATTTTCATCTCCTTCTACTTACCCCTCTCCATGAATTAAAAGAGAAGATGGAGTCATGTGAAGTGCGAAAGTTCTCTTCCTAGACTTGTTTCTTGCTTTCCTGTCTCAACTGCCCTTGGCCCATTCTCTTCCTTCAACCTTGAATAATCTTCCCGCTTCTGTTGGCTGCACCTTATTCCTCCTTGAGTTCTCAGGCTCAGTAGCACAATAGAGTCACTCCATCCCTCTGGGGGAAAATAATCTCTCTTTCCTTTGAATTTCCTTAGCAGTTATCTGCACCCTTCCTATAGGGGCTCACTCCTTGCTTCTTATCTGAACACACATCATACTTATTCCTCATGCACTGTAGTTTCCTTGAAGTCAGGAGAAATGAGATTTTGTCTTTGTACCCTCTCGAAGGCTTAGTAGAGAGCACTAAGTGCATCTTAATGTGTTTCTCCCCGTTTAGAAAATAAATTCTGAGAAGTTAATCTCCCACTGGAACAATGACTATTATAATATGTTTTTCTCCAACCTCATAGAATTGGGAAGATGTCCTTCTCATTGAAGGGGTGGATTTTAAATCATGTACCTCTCCTCTCCTCAGGTTCCCACAAAGTGAGTCTGTCTTCCTGGTACCATGACCGAGGGTGGGCCAAGATCTCCAACATGACTTTCAGCAATGGGAAACTCAAAGTTAACCAAGATGGCTTTTATTACCTGTACGCCAACATTTGCTTTCGCCATCATGAAACTTCAGGAGACCTCGCTACGGAGTATCTTCAGCTGATGGTGTATGTCACTAAAACCAGCATCAAAATCCCAAGTTCTCATACCCTTATGAAAGGAGGAAGCACCAAATACTGGTCGGGGAATTCTGAATTCCATTTTTACTCTATAAACGTTGGAGGATTTTTTAAGCTACGGTCTGGTGAGGAAATAAGCATCGAGGTATCCAACCCTTCCCTACTGGATCCAGATCAAGACGCAACGTACTTTGGGGCTTTTAAAGTTCGAGATATAGATTGAGCCCCCTTTTGTGGAGTGTTATCATGTATTTCCTAGGATGTATGAAAAACTTTTTTTTTAACAAGCCAAAAAGATGTATATAGGTGTGTGAGACTACTAAGAGGTATAATCCACATGGTACAAGAAGACTCTATCCATGCTTTTGAGTCTGTAGAGAGCACATGTATTTACAGCCAAAGGGAGATGTTGGAGGCAAGGGATGTTACAGTCGAAAGGCGTTCTTACACAATGGTTTTTAAATTTTGTAATGAATTCCTAGAATTAAACCAAATTGGAGCAATTATGGTTGCCTTTATGAAAAACTGCATTTGGGCTGTGAGAGGGGTTAATTCTCTGGATCTAGCCAGCAGTTATGTGCCACTAGGCAGCTGAAGTGGAGAGGATGACATCTAATTGTAAATGGATGGTCATCAGAAGGGTTAAGTTCTTTTGAATTGTTACATCATGCTGGAACCTGCAAATAAATACTTTTTCTAATGAGGAGAGAAAATATATGTATTTTTATATAATATCTAAAGTTATATTTCAGATGTAATGTTTTCTGTGCAAAGTATTGTAAATTATATTTGTGCTATAGTATTTGATTCAAAATATTTAAAAATGTCTTGCTGTTGACATATTTAATGTTTTAAATGTACAGACATATTTAACTGGTGCACTTTGTAAATCCCCTGGGGAAAACTTGCAGCTAAGGGAAAAAACGTTGTTTGCTAATATCAACTGTATTATATTTCTTCATTCTTTTTAACTTAACAGATTTTTCAGACTTGTCAAGTCTGTGCAGAAAAATTTAAATGGATGCCTTGAATAATAAGCAGGATGTTGGCCACCAGGTGCCTTTCAAATTTAGAAACTAATTGACTTAGAAAGCTGACATTGCCAAAAAGGATACATAATGGGCTACTGGAATCTGTCAAGAGTATTTATATAATTATTAAACAGGTGTTTTTCTACAAATGCTGCAAATTGTAAATTTTTTTAATGGAAAATTTGTCAGTGGCTTATCGGCAAAAAAGATCCTGTTCTTAATTTAGTGGAAGTTATTTTATACTGTACAATAAAAACATTGCCTTTGAATGTTAAGTTTTTGGTATAAAAATAAATTTATAAGAAGACATACCTTGTGATTTTGTACTTCTCTTTCATGTCTGTCTTGTTCTGTGATCCTGTTCTTTTCAATATGGTGATGTGACTTCTATCTTTCCAAAAGTTACTGGGAGAAATGCAGATTTAATTAAAAATTAGGAACAGATTCAATTAAATTAATAAACCTTGGAATTTGAAAAATAATTTGCAAGAAATTTGTATGTAAGAATGTAGCTAGCTCGAAAACAGAGTCTTTTCACTCAAAAAAGAAAGGTTTATGGGGCTAGCCCAATGGCCTAGTGGTTAAGTTTGGTGGGTGCTGCTTTGGTGGTCCATGTTCAGTTACCGGGTGTGGACCTACACCACTCATCAGTGGCCACACTGTGGTGGGGACCCACACACAAAAAAGAGGAAGATTGGCACAATGTTAGCTCAGGGCCAATCTTCTTCAGCAAAAAAACGGGGTTTATGTTATCTTATCATGAGAAAAATATGGTGTCTTTTACAAAATCATAATACCCCATGCAAAACCGTTTGACTTGGAGGAACCCATGAACATTTTATGCCTCACCCCAGTGAAGAAGGATTAACGGTAGACTGGGTACTTGTCCTCATGGAAAGGTACGTGGGGGAGCTGTCCAACCTGGGTTGGTTATTCACGTGAGAGATATAAGAGAACAAGCAGCTTGGAAGGCACAGGAAGCCATAATTTAAGGCTCTCGGCCATTTGTGGATAAATGTTTCTCAATGGTTGTAACAGGATAGAAGGAGAAAAGAAATAGTAGATGTTATAAAGAAGAAATCGTAAATTTTAAACAGCAGAGCTTTGATGATGGGACTCAATCATTGACCAAAATATGCCTATTGTTTTAAAACTATCAGCCAATTTGAGTTAGCTTGATACAAAATATGATTTTGTATCCCAATTGCATATCCCCATTGCTGAGCCTTGGGTTAAGGAAAAATTAATTCTGATAAGCAATCGGAAAATTACTCTCCGTTGACACGAAATCTTGTTACATAGAGAGCCTTATTAGGTGCCCTGGCCCCTATAATGTAATTCTGTCATTTCCAAAGGTGAATAGCATTCATTCATTTGTTTGTTTGTTCCACATTATTTATTGAGAACCAACTATGTGCTAGGCGCGGAACCAGGCACTGGTGTTGCTATGGCACTCTTCCTGCCCTTGAGAAGTTTCCATTCTAGTGGGGAGCCAACCTCACAAGAGTTTGGTAAACTCCAGGGTATGAGCATGTAAAGCATGCTGTGGGAACAGAGAGGAGGCCATCAAACCCAATCTTGGGGATCACAGAAGGTCTAGAAATGAAACCAGCCTGGCTAGGAGGTGAGTCGAAAGGCTCCAAAAGTGAATACAGAATATCCATTGCTATTTTTAACTTAAAGGCTACTAACTCATGCCCTCTCAAAGATGAGCTAAAACCCAAAGTCGGGATGGCGAGAACCTGGGATCTAGTGAGACAATACATGGTGGCACCAGCCAGACTGGGGAACTAACATGGCGGATGGTCTGCAATGCTAGGGGAGATCCTTTATAGAGGACCTTGAAAATTCAGCCTGCCTATAATGCGAATTTTATGTCCATTAACAACCTGGTAGGCTAGGAATTTTTTGAGCTTTGCTGGAATGAATCTATGACTTAACGAAATGTTGGTATGAACTGGCTGTGCCTCAAAGGAGGCAACTGTAGCAAGTGGCTGTGCCAGAAGGTATGGGAAAGCTTTTTCTCTTACCCAGTCATGCTCAAGGCTTTCCAGGATCTGATAGCCTACTTTTCCCACTCACATGCTACTTTTTTACTCCTGCTTTTTTTCCCTCACTTATTCCTTTTCCCATTTCCAGTCTTCCGTATGTGTTTTAAGCCTTGCCTTTTTTTCCTGAATCCCTGGCCCTGCCTCAGAGGACCATTTAATTTCTCTGGTGGCCCTGGGGGAATAAGGAGGCTGCTGCATCTGATTGAGATAGAACCAGATCATGTCAACAGTCAGCAACGGCTAAGTGAACGTGTTAGGAGTGACAAAATCATGTCAGGAAACAAACATACTGGATGCTACGGCAAATTGAATTGTTTGCTCATTTTAACTACTCCATTTCAATCTTCTTCCCAACACACGCCAAATCTGAAGGAAGAAAAGCCTGCCAAATTTGAAGTCGTCTGTCTTCTCCAGTCAACTTTCACAGCTATACCAGATTCAGGCACCCTTGCAGGTTTCCAAAACACTCCCTGGGCAGCAGTTCTTGTTCAGTGAAGTTTCTTCCCTCCATTTCCTCTTGCTTCCTTTTGTCTCATCCATCTCCATGAGGCCGTCCTAGAAAAGATATATCCAGAGATGACCTATTTCCCTGGTGACCTTGGTGGGAACTTGAGCACGTCATGCCTCATCCTTTCTTTCTGTGTCCGATCATTGATTCGGTTTAAGATAGTGGCATGAGGTTATACTTGTCCATTTTGGGGACACAACTTTGACTCGACTTGCAGTTCCACGTTTAGCTGTAGAGTCATTCAGGGCACGCCAAGCACATGCTGGCTTCACTTTTGGCTGTTTATCGACTCTCTGTCTTTCTTACTACGAAATTGAATTATGTTTCCCGGTAGCTGCATTTATAAACGCTAATTAGTTAGTGATTCATACTATTATGTTTAGCCTTGTGTAACTTTTTACAATAAAAAATTGTACACTGTGAGTGTTAGATTTTAGCTATAAAACAGAAATCTATCCTTTTGATTAATAACCCTTTTATGATACTTCTACTCTTCTATTCTTGTAATCTAAAAATTCTGTTTCCTAATCATCTACCTTCACGTTCTCTCTTTTCTGGGCTGATTTTCTTTACAGCAGTTTATTGTTACTGCATCTTGACCAGTACTCTGGCTATTTGTAGTGAAGAACTCTTAAATATTATCAGATGTGGACCAGTTATAATAACATTATTCATATGGCTATTGCCTTTCAGTGTCTGTAGAGAAATTCTGCAGCGTCTTCCATTTTGAAAATTCTGAGAAGCATCCCTTCCTGCTTGCAAAGGAATGAGATAGAACAGCACCTGGAGCTGAGAACCTGGGGATCAGGGCTGATTTCAGAGACAATAAGATTTCCCAAAAGAGATAGATATTTCAGTCTCCTTTATCAGGGTCTTAAAATCATGAGCTGTTACTCTCTTGGGCAAAACCCCTTTTCTCCCTTTTCCGATGGATTCTGAAGCAGCTTCATTTCCTCAAAAGACTGATCTCAACAATCTCATGTGGGTAGAATGAAAGCTTCTCATGAGACATGAACATCTTTTGGAAGAAAGATTGCAGATTTGGGCATCAGCCAGAACCAGGGTTGTAATCTGAACTCTGCAGCCTGGTAACCTCGGGCAGGTGGCCATCATGTGCATTTCAGTTTCCTGCCTTGTAAAGCAGGAGTTGCCTGTCTCTGTTGAGGAGGTGTGAGGATGGGCACATGGGAGGGGCTCAAACAGGAGCCATCATTATCATGCTCCCAACCTGTTTGCTATATCCTTAGTCTCTATGTCAAGCACACAGTTTGTTCTCTTTTTCTGTGGCTGCTGTGCGGGGCCTGCATTGAGTAAAGCACTGTGCTCTGAGTTGTGGGAGATGCCAGGATAGATACTGTATTAATTTCCCAGGGCCGCCTAGGTAACAATTAACCACAAACGGGGTGGCTTAGAACAACAGAAATTTCTCCCACAATTTTAGAGGCTAAATGCCCACAATCAAAGTCTCAGCAGGGCCACTCTCCCTCTGAGGGCTCTAAGGAAGAATCCTTCCTTGCCTCTCCAGCTTCTGATGGTTGCCAGCAATCCTGAGTATTCCTTGGCTTGTAGCTTCATTGCTCCCATCTCTGCTCCCATTGTCACATGGCCATCTTCCCTGTGTGTCTGTGTTTCTCTGTGCCTCCAAATCTTCCCCTCTTCATAAGGACACCAGTCATTGGATTTAGAGCCCACTCTAATCCAGTATGATCTCGTCTTACCTTGATTACATTTGCAAAGACTCTATTTCCAAATAAGGTCACATTCACAGGTTCTGGGTGGACGTGAGTTTTTGGGCAACATTATTCAACCCATTACAGATATCAAGGCACTAAGAGCCCAGGAATGAAATAAATATCTAAAAACCCAAACCATAACTAACCTAGAATGAAATTAATGCCAAAGTAGAAGTACAAGCAATGTGCTGTTCAACTCACCTAATCCAATGAGGGCTAATTTTCATTGAAATATAAACAAAATAATATTTGGATTCAAATAACTGTGATGTGTTGGTGTTGGCTGTGTACTTTCATGAGGTTATGGACATGTGGATTAGGACAGGCTGTTAGGCACCCTCCTATACCCTCCTTTCATGTGACATCTCCCCACCTCTTCTCCCAACTCACCCACCCTGCACCAGGGCATCCTAGCTCTGCTGATGACAGCTACCAGGATTTGTACTTGTGCCTTCCTTCTAATAGCAAGTATAGTTTTGCTCAAGGATTAGGAGTTAAAAAGAACTGCTTTTAAAGAGTTGGTCTCTCCAATAAACATGGAAAAAGATGGAGAAAATGTTACTCTCCTGAAGTTCCAGAGTACAGAGGAAGACAGACCAGCTTGATGGAGCTTTGCCCAGGGAGATGTGCAGGGCTGGTATTTAGCAACGAGCTTTTCCTTCATGCCAGGGGGCTGCAAGATGACCTTGTGGGTGATGGCAGGCAGGGCAGAGGGGTGGAGAGATCAGAACCATACCTGCGATCCTGAGTTCTTTGGTGAAGTTACCAGCCTCCTCATAAATTTCTTATTATTGCTCTTTTGGGAGCCAGTGGAAGGGCAGCATTTGCCCAAACACTGTGAGATGCAGAGCAGAGTAGCCTGCAGGAGCAGGAGCAGAGGGAAGCATGAGGCCACAGCCATGACCGTGGGATGGAGGTGCTGGTCCCGTGAGGTGGTGTCCTTGAACTCTCTCTGGGAGGGGAAGCCAGCCCTGAGGATACTTTGTCAGGTTTAAAGTAATGTATTCAAGTTGAGAAGGAAAATGTCCTAGGCCCTAATAGGTAAAAGGAGAAAGTTCACACACAGCTCTAGAGAAAGCACAAATAATAAATGAGACTTTCAAAAATGCCTAAATGAGGAAATAAGTCATGAAATAGGAGAGGAACAGCTAGAAGAGTTTACCCAAACCCCAAGGTTCAGAGAGACATTGTCTACACAGCAGGGGAAAAAGAGGCCCCACAGAGCATCAGACATACACAAGGGACAGGAGCAGCACCTTTCACCACTTCCTCTTCTACAAAATCACCCACACAGGTGGCCCATAATCCAAAAGGCAAGTCCCATCCAAATTCAGGCCCAGGTCAATAGTGCGGGAGTGGTGAGGAGCGTCTGGCCCAAGAGAATGAAACAGCAATGCAACTTAGGGGTGCGTGTCTGCTCAGGGATGTGATGTTAGCGTGTGGCCAGGGGCTCAAGTGGGGATTCAGCTCTGAAAGAAGACTGCAGGATCCCCAGAAGTGGATCAGACTCTGGCCACCTTGGGATATAGACGGTGCTTCCTGTTGAGACACTGCAGAGCCTAAGGATGGAAAGAGCCCCTGAGTGGCCATGGTCCCCGGGGCAGAATGGGCCTGACAGGCAGATGACCTTTGGGGAAGAGTCAGGAAGCTGCCATGCAATCCTGTCCCTGAAACTATGAAAGGCTGTAACCCTCTGAATGAGTGTCCTGTAGCTGCTGCAACAAGCGACCACAAATTTGGTAGCTTCAAAAGACAAAAATCTGGGCCAGCCCGGGTGGCCTAGTGGTCAAGTTCAGCATGCTCTGCTTCAGCGGCCCAGGTTCTGTTCATAGGTGTGGACCTACACCGCTCTGCTAGTGGCCATGCTGTGCTGGCAGCCCACAAAATAAGAAACAGAGGAAGATTGGCATGGATGATAGCTCAGGGAAAACCTTCCTCAGCAAAAAAAGAAAAAAAATTTAAAAATTTATGCTGGAGCCAGAAACCTAGAATCCAGGCATCACAGGGCTGCACTCACTCTGAGGGCTGTGGGGAAGAATCCTTCCTCACCTCTTCCAGCTTCTGGCGGCTCCAGGCATTCCCTGTGGCTGCTTCACGGCAGTCTCTGCCTCTGTCTTCCGTGGCCCTCTCTTCTCCCTCTGTCTTGTTTCTAAGGACACCTGTCTTCGGATTTGGGCCCACCTGGATCATCCAGCAGGCTCTTCTCTCCAGATGCTTAGTTACATCTGCAATGACCTGCTTCCTAAATAAGGTCGCAGCCGTAGGTTCCAGGGGTCAGGATGTGGACATTTCTTTTCGAGACCACCATTCGACCTACTAAACTTTCTGACTCCCAACCATCAATGGGGCCGGTCACCCTGGGATCCTCCTTTTTGGAGCTAGGGCTACTAGGGGGAGAAGGGGAAGCCACTGGGAAGAGGCTGAGACTGGGAAAACAATTAATAAGTAAGATACTGAATGATATAAAATCCCCAGATCTGCGACTTTCTTCAAATGTGAATGCACGGAGACAGGTCCCAGAGGAGATAGAGAGATATGAGAATGTTGCTGTGTTAGAGAGCTGGGGTTATGGATATTTCCTTCTTTTCAAAATTTCTCTGACTGTTGTTACACTGCCATTGAATTCAATGATACAGAGCATTAAAGCTGATCTTTTCAATAGAGAAATGACATTGCAGCTTTTGGCGATAAGTGAACCTAGGGCCCAGATGTAGGCCTGCTCACTTTTGAAACAGAATTCCCCCGAGGCTCGAGGCTCGGAGAATGTGCATCAGCTGGATGAGAGAGGAGCCAGCTTTGCAGAGTGGGAGGCAGCGCCTTCCCCTGTTTCCAGCCTTTCACTTGGATTGCATTCGGAATTAGGGGCTAGAATGCCCTACAGGCACCAGGTTTAGCATAGACCATTCCCCTCTTCCCTCCTAACACTTGTTTTTTCACCATTCTCCCTGATTTCAGAACACAAAATGAGGAAGCAGGACAGGTTCAAAGAAGAAGAATGTTTTCCTGAATGTGTTAAACAAACCCAAGAGGCTCAGAGTGAGGTTTTAAAAGATAACTTGACAACTTGTTCACCTTGTTTTCTGCCCTTGACAAGGGAGTGAGCTTGACAGAGACAAATTAATTGAAATGTCCCCTTAGCGTGCAAGCTGCTTGGGTAAAGCTGCTGTGTGGCTGTTTAAAAAGGTGCTTTTCTTCCTCTCTCTCTTTTTTTTTTTTTTTACTGGATTGTTGAAAGGATCTCTAAGTTAGCTGGACATTTTTGTTTGTGATATAATAAGGGTTGGTGATAAAAGCTTTCTTTTAAAACAGAAATTTGGTGTTTAAAACCCTAGGAGTTCTTCTTTAGACCTGAGATATTGGCCCACAGAAGTCCAACACTGTAAGCTACAATGGCTTTAGGGCATCTGCTGGCCTGAAAAGAGGGGTAAGCTTCTGACCCAACACAAGCACAAAAATTCTGATTTTCTATGAGTAAAAGCTGGCTAAAGGGAGGGAAACAAGCAAACGTGGTTAGAAAACTTTCTTTATCTGTGCTTTACAATAAAATCCTTTGGAATTCATTGTACATTATTAATATTAATGTCTGCAGCTTTTAAATTATTTTTAAAAGCTATACGTGATATAATCTTGTTTTTATAGGGGTGTAAGGGAGATTTCTGTAGTCGTTGGTATCCTTGGAAGGACAAAGTCCTTCAATGCCCTAGATGTACCAGAACACAGGTCCTGAACCACAAGGGGTTGACCAGTTTAGTCCACTTTCAATGAATATTTTAAAATACCTCTTCAGGATTTATTTATGAGAGAAGGAGAGTGATGTATACGATAAAACAGAGAAAGGGGTTGCTGGTAGCAGCATAAGTCTCCTTGTGGCTGTCCTGAACAGTTAAGATCTGGCCCAAATTGGCACATACCACTCGGTAAAAGGGTTCCTGCAGTTTATCAGAATCCTCCTAAATTGTTGAGCAGCTCCCTTTCAATAAAGGAACATGTCCCTTAGGATCTTGACCACTGTGGATGGCCCTGGGGCCAAAAACGAATTCCTTCCTAGTACACAGAGGAGTAAATCTATTCTCTCCATCTCTCTCTCATTTCATTTCAAGTGCCCCAGGCACCAGCCCCTCCAGCCCACCAAATTTGGCTCTATAAAACACAGCACTGCTGCCATGAGTCTTTCCACGAAACATAATTTCCTTTCTCATCACTGAAAAGGACTTACTGACTATATCACATGAAATTGTCAAAAATTATCAATAGTCTATTAATGCATTTCCATTCATTTTTCTTTGCCTGGATCAATGATTATGAAATATCTGTGGGCCAGCCCTGTGGCCCAGTGGTTAAGCTCAGCACTCTCTCCTTTGGTGGCCTGGGTTCAGTTCCCAGAGACGGACCTACACCATTTGTCAACAACCTTGCTGTGGCGGCAACCCACATACAAAATAGAGGAAGATTGGCACAGATGTTAGCTCAGGGAAAATCTTCCTCAGAAAAAAAAAAAGGAAAAGAAAAAGAAAAATATCTGGACTTGTTTCTTCTCTTTAGGAGATCCCCATCAGCATTCATCCTATGATTAAAATTGTGCTTAGGACAGTAGCAAGACTTGCTTCTTTTCTCTTCAGTTTCACCCAAAAAGTGTTGAGATCCTCCTATGTATTGAGCACTATGCTCGGGCTGTTCTTATACACAATCTTTTTTAACCCTCACTACAGTTTTATGCGGTAAATATCACTGTCCCACTTTATAGTGACATCTGGAATGTGTGTGTGTGTCTGGGATTTGACTGTAACCCTATAGGGCTTTCTTCCACACAACTGTTGTGACAGACAATGTGACTGATGTAGTTCCTTCTACCTGAAATGTCCTCCCCCTTCTCAGCTGGCCAGATTCTCATCATCCTTCAAGTTCTTGGGCAAACCCCACCTCCCCCGTGAATTCATCAGTCACCTTTTCCCTGTGAACTCCTATTATTCTTCATGTTTTAACTACAGAGTCTAAGGCGCAGTTATCTCTTATCTTCTACAAGCTTCTAATTGTTTCCTAAGTCTTCGTCTTGCCTTCCAAGAGGTGAGCGAGCTACTTCAGTGCAGGGAGAATCTGTTCTCTGTGCTTTTCTTATATTCCCAAAGATGCTGAGCAGATAATTGGGACAGAGAAGAACTCAATACAGGCTTCTTGAATAGGTGATTGACGAATTCACCTGTGTCCCCTGTCAATCATGAACAACCACAGCCCAGCTTTTGTTGTGTGGCTTTCAAGGATCTCTTGAATTTTCACCCCAATTTCTTGCTTGGGCTATATAGAATTGGGTGGGTGGTGGGAGTGAGGATGGAGCCAAAGGGGCCATTTGGCATTATGAGCTTTTCCAGGTGTAAAGCCTCCACATAGAATCCTATGGCAGGGAAGTATGACAGAGTGGAAAGATAAGCAAATTTGACCTTGGGAGATCAGAGATCTAGTCCTGTCTCTTCAATAATTGTTTCATAGCTTTGGATAAGACATTTCACCTTTCTGTAACTCCACTTCTTTATTCATAAACTTGAAATAAGAATAGCCACATCAACTATCTTGTGTTGTCTATGGTTCAAGTAAAACAACAAGTGTGCAAACATGTCACAAAGATGTACTATGAATTGAGCAGTGTCATTATTGCTGAAGTCAGTCACACTAGTTACACAATTTGACCTGATGGACATCTAGTTCCTTTCCTGAAGCTGCTTTCCCACTCCAGCTCATTCATACCCTTTTTGGTGCCATCCCCCAAACTAGCAATCATTTCTGGGGAAAGATCTTAGAGGTCTATGGGGTCAATTTGTGCCCTGGTCTCTATGGTGACCCAGATATACAAATTAATTCTACTTTGACTTCGTATTTCAAGTGGGTTTTCTCCTGTTGAGCTCTGGTTTCACATTCTAGGGACTGAACTTCTCTCTTCCCCCTTTTCCCTTTTCTAAAGTAGAAGAGAAAGAGGAACGGTGGAAAGGAAATGCACTTCCATCACCGTTGCGATGGAGTACACTCTCTTTCCTGCAGGCAAAGTAAAAATGTCCTCCAAGTAGCAATGAATTTGAGTCTCAGAGCCAAATCCACCTTCTTCTCTCTTTTCACCGAGTACTGCTGTACTCTCCTCTCAGCCCGGTGGAGCCGGTCAGCCTGTGGCAAGTCCCGCAGTGAAAATGAGGGGAATCCAAGAAGATGGCAGCCTAGACAATTCTTCTTCTTAATTTTTTTAAAAACAAGTCTTTAAAGACCACCCCCATTTATTGGCCTTTTCCCTTAACCTAAAATCCTAACAGCCTGGAGTGTCCAGCACTTGGTAAGGACTCAATAAAATACTTAACAAAATTTAAACCAATTTTTTAGAAAAATGAAAAGACTTAGAGAGTCTCCCAGAGATATGCATCTTATAGCAAGAAAATTCCTCAATGAAAATAATGCCTCACTAAGGAGAAGCATTTTAGACAGCAAAGGTTGGATGGAGAAGAGATATCTTGGGGGGTGTTGTGTCCCTGTATATTTGGGAGGTATAACTTAGGATGTTTTTATCTGGAAGAGACAATCCTGACTCAAAGTGGCTTAAACAATGAAGAAATTATGACATTTGTTTTCTTGCGTAATAGGAAGTCGAGCACCCGATTAGGCTGCAGGTGTAGTATGTCATGGCTCTTGCTTCCTACTGCTCTCTTTGATCTGTTCTCCTGCGTGTATCGGCTTCACCCTCTTGGTGTTAGCAAAATAGTCACAGCAGTTCTGGGCATTGAATCCAGATCCAACAGTGTTCAGAGGAAGAAAGGGGCTACCCTTTCATATCACTTTGTCAGTAGCAGGGAAAACTTTCCCACAGCAGCCCAGGCAATATCTCCTCACTTATGACTGATCATAACTCCCTGCTTATGACCCAGGGATTGGGTCAAGGGTCCGTTCTGAAATCCTGTGTAGTTCTGGGTATCAAAGATCTAGGGGTTTAAAGTGTAGGACAAGTTGCCCCATCTTAAATTCTCTATTGCTAGCAGAGAGTCTCAGCACTTTGTGACCAATCCGGGTTTTGAAGACAACATATCCCTTTGGGATGATCTTGAACTCTTCTGCCAAGTCACTTGAAAGGCTTAGAGCTTTGAATGAGGACTGAATGCTAACGTTTCTCCAACTGACCCAGGCTGCAGGGACACCTAACCGTTTATCAAAAGTGTGGGCCTCTCTTTTCTGGGGTTGCTGCTGGGAAGTAGCTGTCCACCTAGTGACTATATTTCTTAATCTTTGTGTCATGGAGCCATATGACACATTCTCGCCAATGGCATGTGAGCAGAGTGAAATGTCACCTCCAAGCCAAGGTGGTTAAGAAGCACTCCTTCCTCTCTGTTGGCTGGAAGCAAGAAGACTCTAAGGGTCTAAGGAATAACAGATCCACAAGACGGAAGGAGTCTTGATCTCTAAATCTTCACGTGGAGGAAAGCCATCTGCTTGTTGGAACACCTGCTATGTGAGTGAGAAGTAAACTTCTATTGTGGTAAACCACTGATATTTTGGTGTTTATTTATTACTGTGGCTAGTATTACCCCAACCAATGTGCCATATTTCAAGGAAAAATGCAGGAGCTAAGCCCTTTTTAAAGTTCCGGTCATGAAGATCCCAATCTCCAAAGTTATTTCTCTGTCCTAGGTTTTGCATGTCTCAGCATCAGTCTCCTTATTCTCATCTCTCTGTGTGAAACACCTACTTATCAGGAAATGCCCACCTTTCATCCTAGTCTCATGCTCACAGTAGTACGTCTCCCCAACTTCGGCAGAGGCCAGCAGGACAATTCTTAGTTGGTCTCTGCCCTGCAAGTCCTTCAGAATAGACTGCGGCTGTTGGTGGGGACAGGAGGGTGAGTAGGAAGCTCTTTGTATTCTGAGTCCACAGGGAGGTCCAGGGCGTGGGACTCCAAGGGCAGTCCCCCTCAAGATCTCCTCCCAGCAGGAGGTGCGGACAGCCCTCTTTAGTCAACCATTTGTTCAGCAAGTAATTGTTAAATAAGACACGCACAAGCATGCACACACACACGTCTCCCAAAGACAAACGTAAGTTATGAGGTTCATATAGTATAAATCCATTATGAAAAAGAGAAACATATTACTAGCTGTCCAGACAATTTGCAAGACTGGCTTTCTCTCAATGGAGTACAAAAAGTACCAGCTCTCAGAACAGTTGCATGAGTCCCGTTTTGCAGACCAGAATTAACCCCTTTTCTTCATGTTCCTCTTCTTTCAAAGAGGGTCACTTTGGGTCTGCTGGGGACAATAAACTGGGTACATATTTATATATAACTTAATGGTAGCTTCCCTAGCTAGTAAAGGAAGCTTTGACAAGTAGGAGACTGATTAAATCCTCAGTGGGGGACAGCTGTCACTCCAGTATGGCTGGGTGATGTGGGAATTGGGGCGGGTGGGGGCTCTGGTTGGTTTTGCTCTTCCAGCCGGAGCTGCATGCCTTAAATTAGGACAGATCAATTCTCCTGAGAGCTGGCACCTTTCTCAGCCTTTATCTGTATAGGCTGAACTCATGAGATCCCACTATGTTGCAAATTCCCTTGGATAGTCATCACAGGCTCTCCACTCTCTTTCTCATTCGTCTTCCCTCCACTTTCCTTTCCATATGATGGGCTGATACCAGAACAAGGACTATGATGGAAGAATAAATGTCAGTAATGCTTAGAAAGCTTCCAACTCCCACAATGGAAACTGCCTTCCTGGTTCAGATACCCACTCACTGCCCAGTACTTGTTGTAGGTACTAGATGAACAGTCAGATCTCAGGAATGCCACAGCCTCATCAGGGTTGCAACTCACAATTCTTGGAGTGTTTGGATTTTCCACCCAGAGGAAAGGAACCTCAGAGTTCTCTGCAGGACATTTGCGGGCACCATCCCAAGCTGAGAGGCTTCGTGGCAATTTAGCCCTCCATTTATTTAGCATTGACTGGTGGCAGACAGGCAGTGGGAACAAAAGGATGAATGACAGAGTTCCTGATTTCTAGGAACTTTGAGGGGGAGGCAGCTGTAAGTTTCCACGTTAGGTAAAGTGTTATAATAGGAATATGTCCCTGGGGCTTTGAGAACACAGAGGAGAGGCACAGTGTCCATCCCAGGAAATTCAGAGAGGGCTTCCAGGAGGAGGCGACAGCTAAGACAAGTCTTAAGGTTTGGGTAGTTGTTAGGCAGATAAAGGATTGGAGAGAGAAGGAGTGGAGAAAAGAGTTTAATTAGGAAAGTTGAGAAGAAATTTGAAAGAATATGAAGACCTTGTGCAGTTGAAGAGAGAAAAGGGACCCCAATAAAGGTAGAGTGGAGAAGAAGGGGTGGAGAATAGAGATATGAGAATGAGCAGCAATGGTGGATTTCACAGTGTTTCCTGGGTCTTCCTTGTCACACTGGGAGCAGTTGTCCATCCTACTTAAAATTCAAGTGTGGAGTCAACAGAAGTATTTCCTGCAGAAATGGGGTTTTCTGGACCTCTATAGAATGATGTGCCCTCAATTCTTGGGGGCAGATGAGTGCTCCTGTTGAAATTGGGAGTGAGGTCTGAAAAGGGCAGGTCCCCAAAAGGAGCTGTCACACCTTGAGCCCTTTGGGAACCAGCCCCTCCATGGTACATTTCTTTTCATGGAGATACAGTCAGAAGTTTTCTCCAGGGGCTCAGCTCAGGAGAGGCCTGCTTCTGCCTTTGGAAGGTGAGGTAGCAACTACTAGTCTTCATTTACATGCAGTTCTCCTCTCCTTTCCCACACCTGGGTAGATTACACATCTCTACTTCCTTGTAACTGATGGGGGTCAAATAACTAGGTCTAGACCATGGGTTCTAGACTACATGACGTGTATCACATCTAGGTAGGAGCATTTAATTCCTGGTACAGAACCCTCTGACAGTCTCTTTACTTGGCTACCCAAATCAGTAGCCTTCCATGTCGCATAGCTTCCAACATCTTGGGTCCTGGAGTGAGTAGGATGTAGACACAGCCTCCCACTGATACACAGTAAACACACACTGTAAGCAAGATACAAACGCTAGTTTTTTGAATTCAGAGTTACTTATTGATGCAGCATAACCCTGACAGAGACAGAAGGGCTACCTCCTCCCTTAGACTTGAAAAGTTGCCATCCTTTATGGCTGTTCAGCAACAATAAGCACCACTGGTCCAGGCTCAGCCAGTGCCATGAGGGCGCTCAGTGGTGAAGAGAGTAAGTTTTGCAATTCCCACAAGCCAGCTTGTAGTCAGAAGTCAAACGAGAGCAGAGGGAGCTATATGCTTAGCTTATGGAAAACCATATTGATAAGGATCTTTATGCCACTTTTGTGTACAGAACACAAACTGGAAGATTTCTCTGCAGCAAAACCCCACTGAGCACTAATCCCCTCACAGCTGTGTGACCTTCACCTGACCCTTGCCCCCTGTGCTCCCTTGGCTCACAAGTAATGCTTTGGGCCTACACTTCCAGCATGCATGCTTTTTTCTGAAATCTGAAATTCCTCTTCAGTTTCCTTCTCTAGCCAAGATGCTGAGGATCGGAGATAAAAATGTCCATTCCTTTAACATGAGCCCTTTCTGGCCTGATGGAGCCTATTCAAGGCTTCTTCTTCCAAACTTGTTTGCCTGCTCAAAACATGAGATTGATAACCACTTGGGGTTCCCAGATGACTTAACAACTGCTTTGGATAAACTGCATAACTGGCCCAAATGACTGCAGAAATGGGTCATTAAGATGACTGAGAAACATGTCCCAAAGGAACCACAGTTGATTTCGTGTCAGCAAGTTGATGCGGCCAGGCCCTATTCTGCTCTCCCTACCCAACCCTGCCTCTGCACTGCTCCCAACCCTCCTTCACAGCACTAGCCAGGACAGTTTTCTAAAACACGGTTACAGCCATGTCACTCACTTGTCTCAAAGCCTTACATCATTTCTCAATGCCGACAGATGAAGTGCAAAATATCTGCTCGCATCAACCTCTTTCTAAAAAGTTTTCTCCTGAAATCTCTGTCGCCTGGCCTCTACACACCATGCCCCGGTCACACCAAGAACTACCTGTTGCCTCATTGACCCTGCATGCACTTTCACACCTACGTGATGGTGCATGCAGCCTGGGTGGCCTTTCCTCCTTCTCTCTGTCTCATATCTGCTCCTCATCCTTGAAGATGCAGCTCAAACATCACTGTCCGCATGAAGCTTTCTTTATTCTTATGGCCATCAGTCAGTCAGTCCCTCCTCTAGGTCCCTGTGGTGCTTTGGTTCAGGGCTTAGAGATTGAACTGTAAGTATTTATCCATCTGGTTTTCCCCTCACTAATGCAGAGACTGTGTCTTATTCATCTTGTGGGCATGGTGCCTAGCACAGTGACCAGCAACTAGGGGCTGTCCAAAGGATATTTAATGAGGAAAGGAAGGATGGAGGGAGGTAAGGAGGGAGGAAGTGGGAATGAAGAAAGCAGGTCGACAGGCTATCCTAAATCCTAGCACTCTTTGTCTCCCTCTTGAGTCTTGTCTCCGGGTGAGAGTATGAATTAAGCCTGAAGGTAAGGAAAGCATCCAAAAGGTCACCTCTAGAGAGTGTCTAGCTTCAGTAGCCAGCCTGAAGAGGGCAGGCAACAGCCTTCCTCCCTCTGTGGAGCAGATGCTCCTCACTCAGGAAATGTTTTACTGAGAACCTCTTCAATGCTAGGCATGTGCCAAATGCCACTGATATTTAAAAAAAGAAAATGGGGCCTGGCTCTGTGGTCTAATGGTTAAGTTTGGCACTTTTGCTTTGGCGGGCTGATTTCAGTTCCTGGACATGGACCTACATCACTCATCAGCAGCCATGCTGTGGTGATGACCCACATACGAAATGGAGGAAGATTGGCACAGATGTTAGCTCAGGGCATATTTTCCTCCAGCAAAAATAAAAGAGGAAGATTGGCAACAGGTGGTTGCTGAGGGCAAATCTTCTTCTGGGGAGAAAAATGAGTTAGACACAGTTTTTGGTGGTCTGCAATTTGGTCATCTCAATCTTCTTTTCCGGATACCTCAGATTCTATACCCTTTTCTCATCTCATAAAACTTGCCCTTCTTTTTTGTTCTTTGTTGTTTCTGAACCCTGGACGTCACTGCTCAAAGTCCTGAGAAAGCCCCTATTTTCACACCACACTGAACCTGAATGCAGAAGTCAGATGATCAGACTCTTATTTCTTTTTCTTTTGGTTTTTCTTCCCAAATGTGCTTCTCAAAGCACTCTCTCTCTCCTCCTTTTCTAGGATTCCAATTACACATATATCAGACCTTTTTACTATTTTCATATGCATCTCACACTTTCTTCCTGTACTTTCCATCCTTTTTGGTCTGTCCCTCTGCTTCAGTCTGGGTATTTTCTACTGATCTGTCTTCCTGCTCCCCCATCCTAGCCTCTGCTGTTCTTATCTTCTGCTAACCCCATTTAGTGAGTAAATTTTAGATATTGTATTTTTCAGTTCTAGAATTTCTATTTGATTCTTTTTCATAGCTTCTAGTTTTCTGCTGAACTTCTCCCTTTTGTCATCTATTTTTCTAGCTGATTAATCTGTGTTTGATGTTTGATTACTTCAATATCTGTGTCACTGTTCTGGTTATTATTGCTGTGTAACAAACTACCCCAAAACTTAGTTGCATAAGGCAACCATGTGGCTGGAATCATTTAGAGACATGTTCACTCATGACTGGCAGTTGATGCTGGCTGCTGGCCAGAGCACCTTCAAATGTCTTCTCTTACAGCCTCGGCTTCCTGACAGTATGGCTGCCTCAGAGTGATTGAATTTCCTACAGGGTGTCACTTCAGAGGCTAAGTGGAGACAATGGGGGTGGAAGGGAAGGAAAGCAAGAGTGTGGGGAGAGCAGTCAGAAGGTTATTGCAGCAAGGTCAGATTTCAGCATCTGAACTATTGATGTTCAAGCGTGGTAAGGACACACAGCATACACCTCAACCCTCCTACCCTCCAGCTGCAAAAATAGTGAAAGATTGTATTGCAACAACAATTATATATTGTTATATAATGATAATTAACATTTATTGAGAGCCTAATATGCCTGTGAAATAATTACTATTATTATCTTCATGTTCAGAATAGAGAAACTGAGGCAAGAGAGGTTCAGCAACTTAGCCAAGGGCACACAGTAAGTGGCAGAGCCAGAGTTCAAACCTAGGCAGTCATACTCCAGAGACCACTACTCAACACTGTATTATGTATATTACAATGGGCCTGGAATGCATTGACTTCCATTTTCCATCAGTTTCCTATCTAAATACCTGGCAACAGAAGTTAATGAGAGCTAACTGCAGTCTTTCGTTACATTTAGACAGACGAGGTTGAGCAGGCTTCGGGCTTCAACACCGTGTATTAGGTCTCCTAATTAAGGGCCTCAGCAATGTCGCAGTGGGAGGAAGTCTGGATCTGGAATTTGGATTCAGTCACAAGATCTGTCTCGGGTCTAGGCTCTGCCGTTTGCTAGCTTTGTGACCCTGAATAAGCCATTTAACCTCTCTCAGTGTAAAGTTTCTCATTACTAAAATGAAGATACTCATACTGTAAATGGCTGTTATCTTCATGACTGTGGAATTGGAGGGGACACAGAAAGAGGGAATAGATATGCCCTTCACTGTTGGGATAGGCAGGGAGAGGTGGCAGCAACCAGTCAGAGGAAGACAACATTTGGACAGAGACCCCTCTGACTGCTGACAATACTAAATTAGTGAATAATTTACTCGGGGCGTGCCTTGCTCTGGGCAGTCACAGAGTTGAGTGCTCTGCAGCAAGGCAGGGCGGGCTTGCGGGGCAGGTGGGGTTGATTCCACCCCTGCAGTCTCTAAAGGCAACGTTTCAAAACGCAGAGCCCCAGCAACAAAGGAACGTTTATTAGTTTCCCTGGCTCCGATCTACCGGTTCAGCCTCCTCCGCCCTCCCTTTAGGGAGACCAAGGACTGTCTTCCTCTGCATTGGTTTTTGCTGAGCGCCGCCCCCTGGGAGGAGGGCTTGGGCATTGAGGTTCAAGGGCTGAAGCAGTTGTGCTAAGTGAAAACAAACACTAATAAATCCTGCTTTACACACTGGGTCACATGCTGGCTTTAGGGAGCCGTTTACATCTATCTATATTTTTTACCGAGGCTCACAGTGGTGAAGTTACATTATTCACATGTCACTGTTCGACACGCATTTTATTAGACATGAGCCCTCTAAAAATCATCACCTTCCGGCCAGCTTTAACTCCTCTGCTGCCACCAATCTCTACTAACCTCACCTTCAAGGAGAGCCTCGTTTAGATGGGGCCACTTTTTGGGGTGATCTAATTCATTGTTAAAAAAGGCCCCTCAAAATAAACTGCTACAGAAGTGGCCTACACTTTTCCAGATATAAAAATCAACTTATATCTGACTATAGGTGCAGCCAATGATATACAAGACAAAAGAACAAACACATTGCATCTTGTATAAAATCCCACGGCTGTCTGTAACAGAAGGGTTGCTCATGCGGTCTAAATTTTATGAACATTGCCTAAGAATACATTTCTTATGCATTGTATATTTTATCTAAAATTATAATGTTGGCTATGGGATATATTAATTAAACTCTTAATCGAATTTTGGTGGATTTTCATTTCATTTTTTCCAGCTTTATTGAGATATTATTGACATATAACCTACAGAAGCTTAAGGTGTACAAAGTGATGATTTGATACACATATATTGCAAAATGATTATAGCACTAGAATTTTTTTAATTAATAGAATTATTTGGATGATACTTTAAAAATTATGTGGTCAAATACATCAAGTTCCTTAAGAAGTCCACATTTTCTGATAGAGAAATTCTGTCCTAGAGAAATGAGAATGGGAGATAAACATATATGTAAAAAGATGTTTACCAAAGAAGCATTATTTGCATTTGCCAAATACAGAAAACAACTTAATTATCCACCAGGAGGATGATTATATAAATGATGGCATTAGAAAAACAATATAGTCTAAAGGTTAAAAATGGTCTATACTCGGTCAGCCAGGTCTCTGTTTTGAGATCTGCAGAAAATTAATTTTCTCATCTAATGTATTAATTAGCTATTGCTAAACAACAAACTGCCCCAAAACTCAGTGGCTTAGAACAGCAATCACTAGTTATCCCAGCTTCCACTTGTGCAGGTCGTCTGGGGTTGGCCGGGCGCCTCTGCTTCTTACTGCAGGTCCGTGCATCCCCTGGGTGCCCTGCCACTGCACTGCCCTGCTCCACATGTTTCTCATCCTCCTCTCTTAACCTGGTGGGATAGACAAGCGTGTTCTTTGTATGGTGATAGAAAAGCCACAAGAAGGAAATGTGAAAACACATAAGACAACGTCACATTGTAATTTCCACCTCATTCTATCGGCTAGAGCAAGTTGCATTGACCAAACCTTAAGTCAAGGAGTGAAAAAAATCACACAGTAAAGGTTATGACTCCATAGCAGGAGTTCTTAACCTTGACACTACTGATCTTTTGGGCCACATAATTCTGTCTTGTGGGGGCTGTCCTATGAATCATTGGATGTTTTAGCAGCATCCCTGGCCTCCACATACTAGATGTCAGTAGCACCTCCATAATTGTGACAACCAAAAATGTCTCTAGATACTGCCAAATGTCTAGGGGACTGCCAAATGTCCCCTAGGGGACACAACTGGTCACTGGTTGAGAACCACTATTCTGTAGGGAGGGATGAAGAATTAAGTACAATAACGAAATCTGCTACTGTGAAGGTTATGAAATTATTGACCTTATATTGTTTATCAAAGGATTAAATTCAATTGCTGATATTTTAATATGTTTAATAAATGCTAGCTTCTATTGCGTTATAGCCATATAATGTATTTATTAAAAATTAGATTTTTGAAAGATTTCTAATATCATGGGAAAATATATGAATATGTGTTTAAGTGAAGAAGAAACGATATGAAATGATATATGCATCAAGAAAACATCTGTAAATAATATAAACATAAATGTAAATATAAATACTTAGGAAGAAGGATAGATAGATATACAATAAACTGTTAAAAGGTGATTTTCTATTGTGGTGTAATTAGGGATGATTCTTATTTTTAAAAAATTTCTTCTGTTTTTTTCTCCCAATGAGATTCTATTTATTTTTTAAATTAGAAAATAAGTTTTACATGCAAACACACACAGTTTAAAATTGTTAAGGCTGGCCCAGTGGCACAGTGGTTAAGTTCCCACGTTCCACTTTCGTGGCCCAGGGTTCGCTGGTTCGGATCCCGGGTGCGGACCTATGTACCGCTTGTCAAGCCATGCTGTGGCAGGCGTCCCACATATGAAGTATAGGAAGATGGGCATGAATGTTAGCTCAGGGCCAGTTTGCCTTAGCAAAAAAGAGGAGGATTGGCAGCAGATGTTAGCTCAGGGCTAATCTTCCTCAAAAAAAAAGAAAAATTGTTTCAAGTGCTTCAACCTGACTCTTCTCTCCTCCCCAAATATTTCCTTAAAACAGGGAGAGCCTTTAAAAATCATTCTATTTACCTTGGTCCCTCAGAAAAAATATTGTTATAGGTGGTCAGGAAATATTTGTGATTGATGATCTCATTTCTTGCAGTAAAAACTAATTCTAAAGGCAAGAATACATTAAATTAAGGAGATTTTAAAAATGTAAAAATATTAAGTATTGGAGATGATGTGGGGAGGCAGATTTACATACTCCAGCTGGAATTAAAAATACCTGCAAACTTCTAGAAGGCAATTAGTCAATCCTTTAAAGTAACGTTTCTGAGTATATCTCTGATAAGTAAAGCTTCCAGAGAGAGATGTTCAATAAAGTGTTATGCAGCACAGCCAAAATTGGGAAACAGTGTCCAACGATAGAGGGACATGGTAAAATATTCTACAGCCAGCGAAGGTTTTGTTTGCAAAATCATTTAAGATTATTGGGAAATACTCATCATTTGTGAGTGTGGACGAGCTCTAATTGCCCCCTAGTATCCACATATTTAGTCATCATGCATTTAGTAATAGACCCCCACCCCCACCAAGCTTTAGCAAGGCACGTGGTCTCCCACCAGCCTCACAACTGAGATGTGAACAGAAATGATGTGAGCACTTGGGAGGTACATCCATAAAAAGCAAGGAGCTGCTTGCCCTCTGCTTCCTCTCTACTTGCCCCAGGCTGCAGTACAGATGCGGTGCTTGGGCGCAAGCTCCAACCATCATCTGGGGTAGGGCTCCAGCAGGTGAGGAGACCTGGGTCCCTGGATGATGTCATAAACAGAGACACTTTCATGTCCCTAACTCCTTATTTTGTGAGAGAAAACTCAATCTATTTTGCAATATTGTATTTTTGGGTCTTTTGTAACAGTGGCTTAGTCTGGATCATAAATTGGGACAAGAAATAGTATCCTGCAGGGGTAACACAAAGACAAACTACATCACTTTAACAATTGTGTCATCTGTTAACAATTGTGTTAAAATTGATTGTGTTTAAACTTGATCCTTTAATAATTGTGTGATATGAAGCAAGAAAACAGATATTTCAGGCTGAAAGCTGGTGACTTTTGTCAAACCAAAGCAAAGCATTTGGTAAAACTTGTCCCTGTGGTAACTTTGAAGGCAGGTTACCTGCTTACCAGGCCTAGAGCTCTGGGAGAACTGGTGAGACAAACTCGGAATGTTGGCTTCTGTCGGCTGCTCCTTGCTCCTTTTAGTAGGGAGCGATGAAGACAGAGATGAAGTTTGGCAAGAATTTGTCAGCTTGCCAGCAGAGATGAAGGAAATACAGCTCGGATAGGGACGTCCCCTATGCTTGGGACTGCAGTCTGAATCGACTCGCAGTCCAGTAACTTAAGCCTCATGGAGCTGGAAAATTGAACTGCTTCAGTACCATAAACAAAAAGAGATAATACTGTGTCTATGAGCCTTTCTCCAAGGCCTGTTGTTAATGGAACCATAGGAGCCAATCTGATGGCAAATATAGAATTAAGTGTATTGTTGTCTCACCCAAGCCTGCTATTTCAAATGACCTCAAAGTTGCTTTTGAATTAGAAAGAAAATAGTCCAAGTAGAGAGATGAGTAAACAAACGAGTGTTCATAAACTTGAGATTTATGCAGACAAGATCTTTGGCTATCTTTACATGTTCATGGAAATGACTAGTAGCAAATAGTCTAGAAAACTGCTAAGAATTTTGAAAGAATCGTGAAATCAAAGAAACCACAAACCTGGCCTGTGAAAGCTGTAATTTTCAGATCCCTAAAGCAACCCCCAGGGAGTTGTGCATCCCCAAGTAAGGCATGCGCTCCCACACTCACTTTAGTTGTGGCTACAGAAGTTAGTGGACAAGCAGAGTCTCTGAGAGGTCAGTGGACAAAGGACTTTCTCCCAGAGACCAAGGAATTTTCTTCATTGGCTGCGGCAGAGGCTTGTCACAGTTCCTTCCCAGGAAGATTTCATCATTCTTGAGGACCATAACGGTTCTTTCTCTCATTCACCCTTTTTCCAAATGAGAGCTTTGATTGCTGCTATCCTGTTTGACTACATTGTTGAACAGTAAGTTTGGGGCAAGTGCCAGAAAACATGCCTATTAGTTTACAAATCCCCAGATCCAGGCACCTCCAGCCCTGATGGGGAAGACTTGATGTCATCCAGAAATCTTGAACTTTGAGTTGGATATAGTAACTGGATGGCTCTTTAGGCTGTCTTCGTGGTGAAGGAGTGAGTATTTTCTAAGTGTGGCTAGGAGGGCACAGATGAGTTACTGGGGGACTTGAGGCAGAGACTGGCAATTGTTCCCAGTATTCATTTTTTCCTTACATTTAGCAATAAGCTCTCTCATGTTGGGATTTTGCAAGATATATGGCTAGGCAATGGGTGACTAAGTTTTCCCAGCCTCCCTTATAGCTAAGTGCAGCTGTGTGGTTGAATTTTGGCAAACGGTAAGTGGGGAGAAAAGAAGTAAGCCATTACTAGAGCACATTCTTAAAAGAGGAAGCTGCCGGTCTTCCATCACCTCTCTGTCTCCTTCCCCTGGGCTGGAACATGGGTATTGTTGGGCCTGCTTCAACCACGCAGACTAGAGCAGCACCCCGGGGATGTGGAACAAGACAGCATAGACCTGGTCCTGAGCAACTGCAGGAGCAGAACTGCCTATGACGCCCTGGAACCTCTGTCCACCTCTGCATCTATCCATGAGAGAGAAGAAAGCTTATATCTTGATGGGACCACTATATTTTGGGTCTCTTTGTAAGGTAGTTTCAATCTACCCTAAAAACTCAATCAATCAGGTAAAAAAAAAAAACCTAACCAAGATGTGCATTATGATCTCGAATCTTTTAAAAAAATGTATGTATACATAGAAAAAACCTGAAAAGCTAAGCATCAAAATATTTATTTCTGGATAATGATAATATGAAGAATTGCATTTTCTTCTTTATGTTTTTCCATATTTCCCACTTTTTAACTTTGCATAGATATTATTGTTATAATTAAACAGGCACCTATATACACTATTTTTTAAAGATAAATATCCAGGATCCCTCGTTTCTCTCCCTCACACTTAACTACTACTATTTTCTCCAACCGCCACAGGTTTTTCAAAGCTGGGAGCATTAGACCAGATAAATGCCCTGAGGAAGCTCTAAGTGCTTTTTCTTATCTTTTAATTCCATAAGACCTGTTCAACACTTGGTTGACATCTATCAGAACACTTCAAATTTCACGGAAAAACTATAATAATAATTACCAACTGCTTACCCCAGCTTTAAAAAAGACCCTTATACAGCTGCTGACGCACCCCAGAATGAGAGGGCAGTTACAAGGAAGACAAATGGCCTGTTGAGGAACTTGCCTACATTTTTTTTTCTCTCCAGAAGCCTCTTTGGCAAACACGCTTCTCACACTTTATTCGTGGCGGTCATGATTGTTTTTGAAAAACGTTTTTAGAATCTCTCAAAATCCTCTTTCTCTCTTCCTACATCCAGCCATCTGATAGATAAAGCTGTTCCAGGCTCAATAATCTCTTTACTCCATCTCCTTCATGGTGTCCCTACTGCCATGATGCCAGCGTAGGACATCGTATCTCTCCTTGATGACTGCAACAGCAACTGGCCTCCCCACCTCTCATCTTTCCTCTTTTTAATGCCGTCTCCACACTGCAATCAGAGCTGTCCTGTGAAGAGGCATGTCTGATTTCATCTCTGCTCCTCCTAATGGTTTCTATTCCTTTTAAGGTCGAGTCTAATGATTCACAGAGCCTTCATGTTGCGAGCAGTGCCTACATCTCCAGTCTCCTCCCCAGACACGATCCATCCCAGCAAACACACCCTATCTAGTACTTAATAATTCAGCTACACTGAATGTCTTTTTCATTAATAGTCTTTAATTTTTAGGGCAATTTTAGGTTTATAGAAAAATTGAGAGAGAATACTGAGAGTTCCCACATACTCCCTAACCACCCTCCCCAACACACACAGTTTCCCCTATTGTTAACATTTTGCATTAGTGTGGTACAATTTTACAATTGATGAGGTAATACTGATACATTATTATTAATAAAAGTCCATAGTTTACATTAGGGTTCATTCTTTGTGTTGTACACTCTATGGGTTTTGACAAATGTACAAGGACACGTATCCACCACTAAATTATTATACAGAAAAGATTTACTGACCTAAAACCCCTGTGCTCGACCTGTTCATCCCTCCTCCCCTCGAGCCCTGGCAACCACTGATCTTTTGTTGTCTCCATAGTTTTGCCTTTTCCAGAATGTCATACAGTTAGATTATTATGCATTTAAGGTTCCTTCATGTCTTTTCATGGCTTGGTATGAAATCAAGGTATAAGCCTTGATTTCCAGGCTTATTTCTTTTTACTGCTGACTAATATGCCCCTGTATGAATGTACCATAGCGTGTTTATCTATTCCCCTATTGAAGGACATCCTTGTTCCTCTTAGTTTCTGGCAATCATGAATAAAGCTGCTATAAACATTCATGTGCAAGTTTTTTGGGAGACATATTTTCAACCATTGAATGTCTTTTATTTTATTTATTTATTTATTTTTAAATTTTTATTTTTTTCGGATGTACATCATATTTCGAATTCTGTATACATTACATCATGTTCACCACCCGAACACTAATTATAGTGCATCCCCTCACATGTGACCCTAATCACCCCTTAATTCCTCAAATGTCCTTTAGTTGGGTCCCTGAGCTCTGGTCCTCCAAACATGCTGTCCTGACATCCTAGAACACACTTACATCTTTTGCCACTCAGTGATTCCTGGTCACCTGTCAAGATACAACCTAGAGATCACTCTTCCCAGGAAGTCTGCCCTACCCCTCCCCCCTCGTACCTCCCAGTAGGTGAGAGATGCCGCCTACGTGCTTCTGCAATACTCTTTTCTACTCCTAACACAGCATGCATCGTCCTAAACAGAAAATGTCTGTTCATTTCTCTGTCTCCTGCACTAGACTCTAGGCTCACTGAGGGCAGTGACCAAATGTGCCTTGTTCATCACTGTATCTTAGCCATGTAGCACAGTCCCTGACACATAGTAGGTGCTCAATAAATATTTATTGAATAAATAGCCACTGGGTCCTTGGCTTGCACTGCCTAATTTAGTAGGAGTAATATATATGTACACATACACACACACATATATATACTTATGTATAGGAGTAATGTATGTTAATATATTAAACTAATATATATTATATGATCATATGTAACATTACTATATATATAATTATATATTATGGTAATATAGTGTATATACTAATATATATTATAATGCTCATATACATGAGCATTATGTATTATGTATAGGAGAGATATATATATCATATTATAAAACATATGTAAGAGTATTAAGTACAAATACAAAATCAGAGTATTTTATGTTGTTTGATAACCATTCTGAAGTCTTCATGATCTTTATTTCTTTCATATTTCTTCCATCGTAAACCCAAAGCCTCAGGACACATCAGAGATTCAGTAATGTTGCTGATTAACCAGTGATTTGCTTGAACTCACCCAGTTGGGAAGAGATGGTGACAGAGAACTACCCAGTGCATGAGAGCCTTGCCTGGTATAACCCATCACACTTCCTTTGCTCTCTCACTTGCTCAGTGATCGATACTTTCAGAGAACTAGTCCAAGGTGCCTTCCATTCTCTCTTCACCAGTGGTTTTTATTTGGTCTGCAGCAACGCACTTGTACGTTCTCAGTAGGCTGCCAAATTTCATCAATATGTAAAACTCAGTTTTGTTATAGTTAAAAATATATGCTGTAACAAAGGTGACTATCAGCAGGAAAAGTGCACTGTATCTACTGTGTAACTGTGTGTTGTGTAGGGCACAACTGACTCCAGGGAAGAGATACGAGGTAGAGCAGAACAGCACAGCAACATCAAAGAAGTTCCAGTGCCCCTGGAACATGTGTGAACGTGTTGTCTCGGTCAGGACAACAACAGTTCTGTTCAAACGGTGAGCCGAGGCTGAAGGGCTGCCAGGTGAATAGTATGGTGATGGTGGGTACTCTTCTTGGAATCTGTGCCACAGTGAAACGATCTAGTATGGATGATAGCTAAAAGACTGCTGACTTAATCAGCGAAGTTTTGAATCTTAAAATCCTTTTATGTCACCTCCCAAGATTCCGTTATTTGAGAAAATACACACAAACACAAAAGAAGTTAAAAGTTACTGTTTCAGCCTGACAAAATAGGCACTTCTTTACGCCGGTTTAGATACATATTTTTGAATATAAACAGCTCAGATCTCCTCTCTTTCAACCACTTTCTACACAGGGCATTGGTTTCGGCTTCACCCTACCCCTTTGTGTTGTTGTGAAGAGTAAATGATACAATGTGTGTAAAGCAATTTATACCACACCTGGCACGTGGTAAATGGTAGATCTCAAAAAGTATTGATAACTGATCAAGCGGGTGAGGGAAGGAGATGGGACAGGGTTATGCCAAAGCTCACACATATTGGGAAATTCCCATTAGGCCTGAAAACTCTGGGCTAGTTTGTAACCATCTCTTCCCAACTAGATGAGTTCAAGCAAGTCGCTGAACACTGTAGGAGTTTTCTTTTCTACATTTTGAGACAAGGAGCATGCTATTTCCCTGTCTCTCCAGGAATCTTTATGAGCAGGCTGAGTTACTAGTACTGAGTTCCTGTGAAGGTAATTTACAGGAATGAAAATGTCTACAAGATTTCTCTTTAGTGGTAGGAAAGAAAACTGGGAATTCTTCATACTGCCCTCCACATGGCTTCCCAGAGCGCTTGTGTTTTGGGCTAAAGAAAGCTGCAGGGTGCAACCTTCTGTGTGAGCCACTTGCACACACATCTAGAAATCACACCCAAAGAATGAACTTCTCAAATGTGGCCCTTAGCCCTTTCATCAATAATTTTAGCTTCAGCCCTGTCAGACTCAATTGGCCTGGTTGTTTAAGCATAGCTTTGCAGGCAAGCTAGCTCTGGCTCAAGCAGCAATAAATCACTAATAAGCATGAGGAAACTCAGTTTTTTTCCCAGAGCCTGGTCTCAAATCATCTCGCAGCACATGCCCCCAAACTGGTATATTTTAGCTGACTGCTGAAGAAGAGGAATATATCAGAAAGTCAGTTGGCCTCTGACCTGCACCCAGTGGTGAAATCTCTTTCTCTAACGACTTTCATTTGAAGCTTGAAGAAGAAAATAAATGTGAACAGAAAATACAATAACATGAGGATTGGCCATGCAACGGAATTTCTTCTTGACTATCTTCAATAGTTCAGCTACCTCTTGCCGCATGCCTGTCATTCAGAGCAGAAAACTATAGATTGCAGCTTCTTCCGGTTCAGTGCTCCTGGCTTCTTACCTCTTGTTTACTGGGGCAGAAGAGAATTTAAGAGGCTGAGCAGCTGCCTCTGTCAGACAAATGTTTATACAGACTCTATAAGGAATACTCACGTTGTAGGTTATCACTGGTACATTTCAAACCCCAAAAAGGCTTTCCCCTGCTCTTGACCAGCCTCCTGTCTTTCCATTAATAGTAATGAGCTTCAATAAGACAGAGACTACTTCTAATATAACTCAATTATATTAGAAAAAAGTCCTAAG
The DNA here is from genome assembly GCF_041296265.1 of Equus caballus. Lineage (NCBI taxonomy): Eukaryota > Metazoa > Chordata > Mammalia > Perissodactyla > Equidae > Equus > Equus caballus. The sequence goes on along the minus strand of NC_091700.1, from coordinate 48,113,676 downwards.
AAAAATTTGCTAAAATCATAAGGCAATTCAACTGATAAATAAGATCCAGGTGGCAGTTATCTCTCCTATGTTCCTTTCCCCGGTTGTCACTGTGATTGAGAGTTGACTGTGCAAAGCCTGTGTAAGTCATAAAGCTGGGGAGATGGGAAGGTCAAACATCTTCCATGTGCTAGCCCAGTATAGTAGGAGCTCAAGACTGTACCTCGGATGATAGTCTTTCTTGTCCCAAGAACTGTCACTTTTAGGACAGGATCACCTTCTAGGACATCTTGTAGGACAGACGTTCCTTGTCTGACAACCCTCTTGCCCATTCTTGCTTATCCTAGCCCCCTGCCACACAGATCATGTCCCTGTCCTCAAACACAAGACCCACACCTGTCCAATGAATTCTCACTGGCTTGGCAGTTGTCTGTATTAGAAAGGAGTCTTAAGGTGAGGTAAGACTTGGATTTGGGTCTGACTTCCGTTACTCACTATCTGGGTGACCTAAAACAATTCAATAGTCTCCAATTTATTTCTCAATCTAAAAATGGGGGTCAATCTTTGCTCTGCCCAGCTCATGTGACAAATATGTGAAGCTATGGTTTTTACATGCTTTGTGGATGCTAAGAGCTGTAGAATGCAAAGGATTTTGGAGAGGCTGAGTTATTGAGAGCATATGTTACATCAGTTTTCAGTGCAAGTCAGACCGTGGACATGGGACAATTTTGTGCGCCTGCTAATTCATTTCTTCAGGGAAAATAACTAGTTTTCTTTTTTATCGTATTTTTTTCCTTTTCCTTCTGGGCGCATAGGAGACTATATTTCCCATCCTCTCTTGCTCTTAGATGCAGCTATCTAGTAAATTCTGGCCAGTGGAATGTGGATGGAAGTGATGTATATTACTTCTGGGCTTGGCCCTTGAATATTTCTCAGCACATCCTCTATTCTCAGTTCATAGTGCTCTTAGAGTCTTAGGAAATTTTCTACTCTTCTCATCAGCCAAAGAAGTATCTAACATTTCCAGTTATAAAGTGGTAAAGTCCAAACAACTTAATAGGTATTCATATTCTAATAACTTCATGATGTTGGAAAAAATAGCACACATGAATTAAAAGCCAAATATTTTTATTTCATTCTCAAATAACCACAATTTCTAACTGATGGGATGTGTATGCCTATTTAAGCACTGCATAACTTAAATTTGGGAATCACATTGGACACAGCTATCCTCATTTTCTGTTGCACATTAATTTCCACGTGGTACTTGCTTTTTATCACAACAATGGCTAAAAATCCAAACGCAAAAAGATGTAGCACTATCAGTCATGCCAGCACCATGATGGTGTAAAATGTTCCTCTTTTTTATCTCCCTTTTTTAACAACAAAATACATATCCGTCCATGAATAAAAGCACCTTTGTGGGTGTTGTGGAATCTAGCACCATATATCCAGGGAGCTAGGAAGAGTCTTGGCCACCTGTGTATCTGGTAATAGGCAGAGAAATCTTGGTACTGGCTGCAGATCCAGGGGAACCAGCATACTTGCCCTGACCCCTCCTGCCACTGCCAGGAAAAAACCTGGACAGTGCTGACCTGGGTAGATTCACATTCATGAGAGAGAATTTGCAGAAGTTTCGCCCTCCTGAGGGGAGATTCCAGCACATCACTGGAGAGAAAAAAAAAAAAGACAAGTTCAGTCACAGTGGAGGCAGCAGTAAGGGAAAGATTTCCAGCGCCCCCTGCCACTTGCAAGGATGCAAGAAAACACTGCACAGGGTTGATCTATCCAGCAGCGGCAACTTCTCCCTCAAGGAAAAAGGATAGCAGTGAGTGCCTCAGTTGTGCAGGACATGACTGTGCTCAGCAGGAAGTCCACCCATCAGTCTCTGGGAATACTATACCTGGGGATCTCCCTACTAGGTCCTCGGGCACCCACGAGCCTCCAGTTGCTAAGCTCGTACCTTCCTTCACTCTGCGGTGGGCTCCTCTGGTGTGCTTCTGTGTATGGCGGTGAAAGAGAACTCCGGTAGGTAGGGAGCACGCTCAGAAAACAAGCCACAGTTTTGGGGGAAGGGAGAAACCACAAAATTGAGCTATAACGCCACCTTCAGGAAAACAAAAGAGAGACCTGCGGTAGCCAGCCTGGTGTCTTGTAAGAACCAGAGAAGACATAAAAACTTAAGAATCCTTCCACAAGAGGGAGCAAGAAGAATGGAACAGGTGTACCTAGATAAAGACAGACAAAAGCCCAAATAAAATCACCATCGAACAGAATACCCACCTGATGGAGGTGTATGCTATTTCAAATGCAAAAGCAGCAGCGCAAAACTACAAGTAACACGAAAAATCAAGAAAACATGCCATTGCAAAAAGAAAGTAATTCTCCGATAACTGAGCTCAAAGACACACAATTATGTGATCTAGCAGATAAAGAATTCAAAATAGCTGTTTTGAAGAAAGCCAATGAGGTACAATCAAACTCAGAAAAACAATTCAATGAAATCTCAAAAAATACATGATCAAAATGAGATTTTTTTCCAAAGAGATAGAATTTACCAAAAAGAACCAAACAGAGATTCTGGAGCTAAAGAACTCAATGAATAAAATTTTAAATGTAATGGAGAGCATCTGCAGTAGAGTAGAGCATATAGGAGACAGAATAAGTGAGTTAGAGGATAGGAATTTTGAAACAAGCCGGTTAGAGGAGAACAAAGAAAAAAGAATGAAAAAGATCAAAGAATGCCTACATGATCTGTAGGATTCCACTGAAAGAACAAATATTAGAATAATTGGTATTACAGAAGGAGAAGAGAGGGACAAGGGAGCAGACCATTTATTTAAATGGGGAGAGAATTGGACATCAAAGTTCATGAAGCTAATAGATCACCTAATTATTCTAGTACAAAAAGACTGTCTTTAAGACACATTATAATGAAACTGGCAAAAATCAAGGAAAAATAAAGAATTCTAAAAGCAGCCAGGGGAAGTAGATTATAACCTACAAAGTAACTCCCGTTGGCCATCAGCAGATTTCTCAGCAAAAACCCTACAGGCCAAGAGAAAGTGACATATTCAAAGTGTTGAAAGAAAAAAAAATCATCAGCCAAGAACATATAGCAAAGTTACCCTTCAGATATGAAGGAGAAATAAAGACTCTCTTAGACAAATGAAAGCTGAGGGAGTTCATCACACTAGACCTGCTTTACAAGAAATGGTGAAAGGAGTTCTTAAGCTGAAATGAAAAGAGACTAATCAGTGACATGAAGACATACAAAAGTATACAATGTACTGGGAAAGGTAAATATAAGTCAGACTTAGAAAACTATAAATCTGTAATAGGATAGTGTATTAACCAATCAACTATAGTATAAGAGTCAAAGGAAAAGAATATTAAAAATTATAGCTACTATAATATGTTGATAAATACACAACATAAAAAGAAGTAAATAATTACATCAAAAACATAAAAGGGGGAGTAAAAGGGTGAAGCTTTTGTTGATGAAGTGAAGTTGCTATCAGCTTCAAATGGACTGTTTTTATCTACAAGATGCTTTACGTAAGTCTCATGGTAACTGCAAAGCAAAAACCTAGAGCAGATGCACAGAAGACAAAGAAAGGGGAAAGAGCATATCACCACGGAAAATCATCGCTTTACAAAGATATACAGAAACAGAGGGAAAAAACCAAATAAAACAATGGAAGTACAAAACAAGCGGAAAACAACTAATAAGATGGCATTAGTAAGTGCTAATATATCAATCACTCTAAAAGTAAATGGATTGAATTCACCAAGCAAAGTCACAGACTAGGTGGATGTATTAAAAAAAAGACTATATGCTGCTTACAAGAGACTTACTTCAGCTTTAGAGCCACACATTGGCTCAAAGTGAAGGAATGGAAAAAGTTACACAATACGAGTGGAAACCAAAAAAAAGTGGAAGTAGCTCTACTTAAGTTAAATAAACTAGACTTTAAGACAAAAATGGTAACAAGAAACAAAGAAAGTCATCATATAATAGTAAAGGGCTCAATTCATCAAGAAGATGCAACAATCATAAATATATACACACCCAACATCAAAGCACCTAAATATGTTAAGCAAATACTAACAGATCTGAAGGGAGACATAGATAACAGTACAATAATAGTAGGGGACTTCAATATCTCATCTTCAGCAATGGATAGATCACCCAGACAGAAAATTGATGAGAAAATAACGGACTTGAAACATAACATTAGGCCAAATGGACCTAACTGACATAGAACATTTCATTCAACAGAAGCAGAATACATGTTCTTCTGAAGTGTGCACAGAACGTTCTCCAGGATCGACCATATGCTAGGATGCAAAACAAGTCTTAGAAAATTTGAGAAGATTTAAATAATACTAAATATCTTTTCTGACCATAATGGTATGAAATTAGAAATCAACAACAAGAAGAAAGCTGGAAAATCTTCAAATATGTGGAAATTAAACAACGCACTCCTGAACAACGAATGGGTCAAAGAAAAAAATCCCTTGTGAAATCAAAAAGTATCTCAAAACAAATGAAAATGGAAATACAACATACCAAAACCTATGGGATGCCACAAAAGCAGTTCTTAGAGGGAAGTTTATAGTGATAAAATGCATATATTAAAAGTTAGAAAGATCTCAAATATATGATTTAACTTTGCACCTCAAGAAACTAGAAACAGAAGAACAAACTAAGCCCAAAGTTAGCAGAAGAAAGGAGACAACAAAGATCAGAGTGAAAATAAATGAAATAGAGACCAGAAAAACAATATTAAAAAATCAATGAAAATAAGAGCTGGTTTTTTGGAAAGATGAACAAAACTGGCAAAGCTTTAGCTAGACTAATAAGAAAAGACAGAAGACTCAAAGAAGTAAAATCAGAAATGAAGGAGGAGACATTACAACTGATACAACAGAACTACATATGATCGTACGAGACTACTATGAAGAATTATATGCCAACAAATTGGGTAAGCTAGAAGAAATCAATAAATTCCTAGAAACATACAACCTACCAATATTGAATCAGGAAGAAATAGAAAATCTGAATAGATCAATAACAAGTAATGAGATTGAAGCAGTAATCAAAAACTTTCTAACACAGAAAAGCCCAGGACCAGATAGCTTCACTGGTTAATTCTTCCAAATATTTAAAGAAGAATTAATACCAATCCTTCTCAAACTGTTTCAAAAATTTGAAGATGAGGAAACATTTCCAAACTCATTTTACAAGCCCAGCATTACCCTGATACCAAAGTTAGATAAGGACAGTGCAAGAAAAGAAAACTATAGACTGATATCCCTGATGAATATAGATGCAAAAATTCTCCACAAAATATGACTAAACCAAATTCAACAACATATTAAAATGATTATACACTGTGACCTAGTGGGATTTATCCCTGGGATGCAAGGATGGTTCAACATACTCAAATCAATAAATGTGATGCACCATATTAATATAATGAAAGATAAAAATTGTATGATTATCTCAGATGCAGAAAAAGCATTTGATAAAATACAACATCCTTTCATGATTAAAGCTCTCAACAGATTGGGTACAGAAGGAACATACTTCAACATAATAAAGATCATATATGAAAACCCACAGCAAACATACTCAGTGAAAAATTGAAAGCTTTTCCTCTGAGACAAGGGTGACCACTCTCATCACTCTTATTCAATATAGTATTGAAAGTCCCAGCTAGAACATTAGGCGAGACAAAGAAGTAAAAAGCATCCAAATTGGAGATGAAGAAGTAAAATTATCATTATTTGAAGATGATATGATCTTATATATAGAAAATCCTAAGGACTTAACCAAAAAACTGTTGGAACTAGTCAATGAACTCAGTAAAGTTACAGGGCGTAAAATTAACATAGAGAAATCAGTTGCATTTCTATACATTAACAACAAAATATCTGAAAAAGAAATAAAACTATTCCATTCACAATAGCATTAACACAATAAAATACTTAGGAATAAGTTTAACTCATGAAGCAAAAGATCTGTACGATGAAAACTGCAAGACCTTGATGAAAGAAATTGAAGAAGATGTAAACAAATGGAAATATATCTCATGTTCATGGATGAGAAGAATTAATAATGTTAAAATGTTCATACTACCCAAAGCCAATTGCACAGATTCAATGCCAGTCTCTATCAAAATTCCAATGATATTTTTCACAGAAATAGAAAAAAAAAATGTCTTCTCCCGATTGTTAGGTTGTCTTTTCATTTTGTTGATGGTTTCCTTTGCTGTGCAAACCATATATCAGATAAGGGGTTAATATCCAAAATCTACAAAGAACTCATACGTCTCAACAACAAAAAAACCAACAACCCAATTAAAATTGGGCAAAAGATCTGAGCAGAGATTTCTCCCAAGAAGATGTACAGATGGTCCACAGGCATATGAAAAGATGTTCAACATCATTAGCTATCAGGGAAATGCAAATCAAAACTGCAGTGAGATAGCACCTCACTCCAGTCGGAATGGCTATAACTAACAAGACAGGAAACAACCAGCGTTGGAGAGGATGTGGAGGGAAGGGAACACTCAGATACTGCTGGTGGGAGTGCAAACTGGTGCAGCCATTATGGAAAGTAGTATGGAGTATCCTCAGAAAATTAAGAATAGATCTAACATGTGATCCAGCTATTCCACTGCTGGGTATTTATCCAAAGAACTTGAAAACACAAATGCATAAAGATACATGCACCCCTATGTTCATTGCAGCATTATACACCATAGCCAAGAACTTGGAAGCAACCTAGGTGCCCATCAAGGGACGAAAGGATAAAGAAGATGTGGTATATATACATAATGGAATACTACTAAGCCATAAGAAATGGTGAAATCCAACCATTTGTGATAACATGGATGGACCTAGAGGGTATTATGCTAAGTGAAATAAGTCAGAGGGAGAAAGTCAAATACCATATGATCTCACTCGTAAGTAGAAGATAAAAACAACAATAAACAAACACATAGCAATGGAGATTGGGTTGGTGGTTACCACAGGGGAAGGGCGGAGGGGGGAGGGCAAAAGGATGGATTAGGCACACGTGTGGTGATGGGCCATAACTAGTTTTTGGGTGGCGAACATGATGTAATCTACACAGAATTCAAAATGTATTATGATGTACATCTGAAAGCTATGTAATGGTATTATCCAATTTTAGTGTAATAAAAAATAAAAATTAAAAAATAAAACAAGTTAAAAAAGAAATAGAAAAAAATCTTAAAATTTGTATAGAACCACAAAAGACCCCAAATAGGCAAAGCAATCATGAGAAAGATAAACAAAGCTGGAGACATCATACGTCCTGATTTGAAACTATATTACAAAGCTATAGTAATTAAAACCATATAGTATAGAATAAAAATAGACACATAGACCAATGGAACAGAATCAAGAGCCCAAAAATAAACCTCTGCATATATGATCAACTGACATATGACAAGGGAACCAAGAATACTCGATGAGAAAAGGATAGTCTCTTCAATAAATTTTCTTGGGAAAACTGGATAGCTGCATGCAGAAAAATGAAATTGGACTCCTATGTTACACCAGTCACAAAAATTAACTGGAAATAGATTAAAGACTTAAATATAAGACCAGATAACTGTAAACCTGGGGAAGAAACTCCTTGACATTGGACTGGGCAACAGTTTCTTGGATATAACACCAAAAGCACAAGCAACCAAAGCAAAAATAAGCAAGTGGGACTACATCAAACTAAAAAATTTCTGCACAGCAAAAAACCAAAAAAATGAAAGGCAACCTGCAGAATGGGAGAAAATATTTGCTAACTCCGTACCAGATAAGGGGTTAATATCCAAAAAATATAAAGAACTTATACAACTCAATAACAAAAAGCCAAAGAATCCAATAAAAAATGGCCAAAGGAACTAAATAGACATTTTTCCAAAGAAGACATCCAAATGGCCAACAGATACATGAAAAAATGCTTAACATCACTAGTCATCAGGGAAATGCAAACCAAAACCACAATGAGATATCATCTGTTAGAATGCCCATCATCAAGAAGAAAAGAGATAAGTATTGGTGAGGATGTGGAGATAAGGGAATACTTGTATGTTGTTGGTGAGAATGCAAATTGCTTCAACCACTATGGAAAACAGTATGGAGTCTCCTTAAAAAATTAAAAATAGAACTACCATATGGTTCAACAGCTCCAACTCCAAAGGAAATGAAAAGAGGAATTCAAAGAGATATATGCACTCCCATGTTCAAGGCAGCTTTATTCAGAACAGCCAAGATAGAAAAAGAACCCAAGGACAGTCAATAGGTGATGGATAAAGAACATGTGGTATATATACAATGGAATATTATTCAGCCACGAAAAAGAAGGAAATCCTGCTGTTTGCAACAACAAGGATGGACCTTGAGGGCATTATGCTAAGTGAGATAAGTCAGACAGAGAAAGACAAATAAGGTATGATATCACTTATATGTGGAATCTAGAAAAGCTTAACATGTGAAAACAGAGCATAGAATGGTGGCTACCAGGGGCTCAGGGTGAGGGAATTGGGGATAAGTTGTTTAAGGGTATAAACTGGGACCTAGTAGATGAATAAGTCCCGGAGAGCTAATGCACAGCATGGTGATTACAGTCAAAAATACTCTATTATAAAATTCAAAGTTGCCAAGAGACGAGATCTCAATTGTTCCCACCACCAAAAGGAAATAGTAATTATGTGACGGTGACAGAGGTGTTAGCTAATACGACAGTGGTAATCATATTGCAATATATAAATATATCAAATCAACATGTACACCTTAAACTTTCACAATGTTTTATATTAATTAAATTTCAATTTAAAAAAGATATAGCACTATTGAAATGAATATAGCATGATTTAAGGATGAAACTGGGTACTACCTTGAGCTAGTAGTTTTTGCAGTGTCCAACAGATGATGAGTATTGCTGAGTTTCCCTAAAAATTTTAAAGTAGCATGTGGCACGCTAGTGAATTCACAGCAGCAGCCCCCAGCACATTTGTGCACAATTTAGAAATCATGGCTCCCTTCTTTTTCTTTAGCTGCCAGTTGGATGGAGAAAACTTTGAGGATTTAGAGGATGGTGAAGAAAAGATGAAGGCTGGATCCCCGAGTCTCCGTTGAAGGGCAGGCATCCAGGAGAACCGCTTCAGAAGGAACTCCTGTTTCTGCTGTGGCAAGAATAAGATATCATTTTTTCTTTGGACAGGCCATTGATTTTTGAGGGTTGTTTCTAACAGCATTTGGTAAATGCTGACTCATACAATCTCCAAATTCATACAATATCACTGTGGCTACTTTTGTAAATCCAAGTTTTGCTTCACATTGGATGGTTCTCTCTCCCATGGGGAATTAATGTTAGATTAGTAGGTCTCTAGTCTTGCTGACTTGGTTTATCTATAATGCCCTGGGGAAGCACAGGCAATATTCTGGGGTGAGGGGGTGGTCGTTCTCTAGAGGCAGGTGTTCTCTGAGTCAGGGCAGTATTTTGTAAAGTAAGCAAAAGTATTACCCAGTGACCACATTACCAACCAAGATGCAAATATTCTTGGGGGCTTTTGGGATGCTTGTTTTCCAAGAGAAGAAAGTATTGTTACAAAATAAATAAACAGGAGAGAGATGCTCTGGCTTTCGTCTATCAGCATGGACATGCACTCGGAGTGCTGAGGTGTAAAATGCACCTTCACAGGAAGTCGCAGTTCAGCAGATTTACAATCTGAGACTCTCTCCCTGAAGGAACAGCACAGCTCACTGTAGAGCACTGGTGTTCGAGCTGGCATTCAGGGCTCAGTGCTGGAAACTTAGGGGCCATTTCATCTGAAGTAGTTCACACGTTCAATTTAGGGTTTTTTTCCTGACCTACCTAGAGAAGATGGTAGTTCCAAATCAGGTAAATCTTCCTGTGAAAGTTTCCATTTGGTTAGAACCTTGTTCACAACATCTCTGAGAATTTCCCCCAGTTGTCCTGGAGAAGCATAGAGCTGAAAGGAAGTTGTTCTTCTCCTCATGAATATTTAAATGTGGTCATGCTTCAGGAAACCTAGTGCACGTATTTCTATGTCATCTTGATGGTTTAACCAAGGTACCGAGACCCTCACATGTTCAGCGCAGATCTCTCCCTTTTCCCTTGTTTATTGACTTTCTTCATGCCCAACCTTCTTATTGGCTGAACAGATATAACACACTGCTGGTTGTGGATGGAAGAATTAAGAATGGAGCTTCCTTGGCCCCCTGACTTTTTCTGAAGGTTCTCTGAAGTGTTTTCACAAAGAGAGGGTTGGGCAGCCTTGCTGCCATGGATTCAGTCACACCGCTGAAATGTCTCCATTGTGAGTCTCTCTGATGAGAAAATAACTGTCCTTTAATTTCTGATTTTTTGGGGCTTTATTGAGATATCATTGACAAGTAAAATTGTAAGATATTTAAAATGTACATCATGGTGACAATATTTAATGTTTTTATGTCGCATAATCAAATTTAAGAAAATAATTTTTAAAAATTTTTCTGAATTTTATTTTTCTTGCCATTGAATCAAATTAAAAGATGGCAGGTAACAAAGCAGGTGGCTGAGGCTGGAAATATGCTTGAGGAGGGGGTAGGATCCAGAGTGCTTGGTATGGACATCACAGGTCTATCAGAACTATTTAAAGGGAAATTGGGTTGTTAGGGGCTCTGTTTCTGAACAGTTGGGGGGCCATAGTTACTTCACACCATTTTCCAATTCCCCATTAGTAACATGTAAAGGGGAGTGAGCTATATTCTTATTCTTCATGATGCATCATGTACTCAGCAGAATTCTGGCCCTCATGACCTTCACCTTCTGGTGTTCCACCCTTGAATATGCTATGCTACCTGACAAAAGGGACTTTGCAGATGGAATTAAGTTACTAATCAGCTGACCTTAAGATGGAAAATTACCCTGAATGATCTAGGTAGGCCCAATGCAGTCACATGAGCCCTTGAAAACAGAGCTTTCTCTTAGCTCAGCACTGGAGAAGTCAGAGATATTTGAAGCACGAGGAGGATTTGATGTGCTGTTGCTGGCTTGAAGATCGTGGGGGCCACATGGAAAGTGTGAGAAGGAATTGAATTCTGGCAACAACCAGTGAACTTGGAAAAGGACCCTGAGGCCCACATGTCAACCACAGCCCCAGCTAACACCTTGATTTCAGCCTTGTGAGACCCTGAGCAGAGACTCTAGCCACAATGGGCAGAACTTCTGACCTACAGAAACTGAGGCAATAAATTTGTGCAGTTTTAAAGAACTAAATTTGTGGTAACTTGTTACAACAGCAAGAGGAAACTAACAAACATCATGAAGTTCATTTGGATCAGAAGTTACAACCTGTGTTAAAGGGGAGTGTTGATGAGGATGTTGATGAATGTGGGGATGGGTGGAGAAACAAATAGATAATTTTCTGCTTTTTTGTCTCTCCACTATGGTTCAATAGACATTTTTTGATCCCTTACAGTGTACCCTACACAATATGCTTCTTGTACTTTTTCATTTGATGCTCATAATCACCCTCTAAATAATAATTTACCTTTTACTTAAGAAATGGAGATTCTGGGAGTCCAGATAATTTGCCCAAGTTCCCACCACTAGAATTTGTGAAATTTGAGCCTAGATCTTCTGACTATCGGCTCAGGGCTATTTCTGTTTCTACACTGTGCCAACTCCCGAATCCATGGAGGTGACCTAAATATTAGTTGACAGTCATGAAGACTAATAGAAGGTCACAAAAAAGGAACTGTGGGATTTTTATTTTAACGAAGTATGGTAAATGTACCAGATCAAAGATTATGAGATTCTTCAGCGTGTTTGAAAATCTGGCTCTCTGTCAGCAGCCAGAAGCTGAGGAAACCCAGAATTCTTATTTCTCAGTTGCTGGCTTCCAACTGTTATTTCCATGGAAACATATCAGATCTGCAAAAACAAGTTAAGTGCTTTAATATCATCACCACCCAATGGCTGGAACCTCCCATGTTTCAATCTAGCTAGTATCTATTTCCAGGGGAAAAGAGAAGAAAACTGCATCACAGACTTGCAGCGAAATGAACTTATTTCATCTCAGTGATCTGTTGCTGGCCAAGAATGGAATCATTGCTTTCTAACTGCCATTTAACTTTAGGCAAAGACTAAAAAGGAAAGATGTCTGTGAACTCTGCTTCAGAGGAGCATTAACAGGACTCTCCTACTTACTTATTCCTTATCATCAGTCATTGTTATTGGCCTGCATTATTTACTTGTTGCTCTAAATACCAAAGATAAATTTATGTGCTCCAGACAAAAGACACTACTACATTTAAAAAAAATGGAAGGATTACCATTGGCCAAAGAGATCAAAGCAGACTTCGAAGAGTAGGGGAATAAGAGGTTTCTCTGTCAATGGTCCTGTGAATGTTACCAGGGACACACACAAAGTAGGCTCCATACCCTCCGTGGTTGCTCCTTTTCTACAGAGGGTTAGATTACTCCCTAGCCACAATAGGAGGGCTAATCAGACAGTATGTCTAAAAGGCTTCAGATGCTACAAATTGACTTTCTCTTAAGAAGGCTTGTAAACAAATACTGTGTCGTTATAAGACCATTACAACATCTTGGGTGGGCTTTGGCTTTCTGCCCAGAGTTTGGAGGTTGAGACAATCAGCAGTGTGATTACACCACTCTGTGGTCCATCGGTTCATGAGGCTGTTGAAGCTTTCATTACACCCATCAGTCAGCAACAACTCTGGGGCACCCACTGTGTGCAGAGCACTGAGCACTATAGGGAGTATCAGAGCAAATAGAAGCCATCACTCCTGCTCCTGAAGAGTTTAAATGTACTGGGGCACGAAAATGTGTAAGAAAAGAAATGACAGGAACAACCATTCCGCCACACCCAAACACAAACTCCAAACCATCACTTTCCTGACACAGGTGGCTGTGTCAGGTAGGTTTAAGTGACTGGGTGATCAGAGTTAGATGAAGGTAGAAATGGAGTTAGATGGAAATGTGGAGATTTTGAAAAAAGAAGAAAGAGGAAGAGAAGGAGGAGGAAGAGGAGAAGCAGCAGCATTCAGAAAAGGAGCAGAGGTTAGTTGGGGGGATTTAGGGGTAAGAACAAGAGGTGAGACTGGATGAAGCCAAGAAGGGTTGCTTAGATTAGAGCCATGAGCCCAGCACTGACGGTGAGGATAATGTGGTACCATGGGTATGGTAAGTTATAGAGCCCAGCATCCTGAAATTAGAAATTGAGAGTTTTCATTTTTTTTTGAGAAAATTAGGTATTCTTAAAGGTTTCTGAGAAAGGGCCAGATTTCCTAGAACAGAGTCAAGAATAGTAGCAGAACATAGAAAGAGGCACCATCTTCTGCATCACATGGTGGAGAGAATTTGAGTCCAAGCTCTTCTATGAAGCTTACCATGCCTCATCCATTCTCTGAACATTTATAGTACTTAGAGATTATGGCACATAATTTAGCACTTGTTCATTCACTTCGTTAGCCTGTTCATATTATATGAAATCAATTTGGCAGCCATGGCTGACACAAATATCACGTAACTGAAGGATTGTTACCATCAAGGAAGTCTTCTCTAGGGGAAGTAAGGGGCTATGCAATGATTTTTTTGAGATGAGGGAAGAAACTGGTGAGTGAGCCCCATGAGCACCTTGTTGCTTTGGATTAGAATGTAGTAAACTTCATGGGACTGAGGCTACCCATTAACTTGCATACTAGAGCAAAATGACAGTACTGGTATTTTGTTATTTATTTTTCTTAACACTGGCATTTTAAAAATTAGACATGGTTACCATCATCTCCTGCTCTTGTTCTCTGATGTTGTGCTACCTGAGAAGAGCCAGGAGCCAGAACCAAGATCCCTTTGTCCTCTCAGCTTGAGTCTCACCTTTGATGTTGAGTGAAGAAGGTCTGGTTTGAATCAGTTAGTCCAGGGAAGGGAGTTATACTCTGTGAGCCTGGGTCACACCCTGGGGAGAAAGAGTAGGCTGGAGGGGAGTGGACGGAATGTAGCCCAGGGAGAAGGAAGACGTTAACCCTCCAGAAGGTTTGCGAAACAGCCTGAAACCCTCTAGCCTCGCCTCCTTCTGCAGGTAGATTTGGGCCCCAAACAGTTCTGGCTGAAATACAAATAACCAATAAAAATATGGAAAAATGCTCAACCTCACCAAGGACTCAGTAAATGGAATTTAAAGTGATATTAAAAAGCCGTTATTTTTGAAAGTTTTGAATGAGAAGGATATAGCAAGAATGCTTTCCAAACGGTGGCATCTTTGATATGAAATTTTAACTCAGTGTTGAACTCTCTAGGTACAGCTTGTAATCAGATTTCAGATTTTTAACGTGTTACGAGCTTTACAATTAGACATTTCCATACTGAAAAACCAAATCTGACTACAATGGCTGCTTCAGCAGCCTCAGCTGAAGTCAGGCACACCTAAAATGATGGCTCCTAATTAACGCCCCTATTGTCCACAATAAAAACAGCTAACTCACCTTGTGTTGAGCACTATACTAAGTCTTGACAGGTATGATCTCATTTGATTTTCATAGTAATTCCACAAACTAGGTTCTTTTACTTTGCCTCTTTTCCCAGAGGAGGAAACTAAAATTTAGAGAAATTAAGGTTGAACCATACAAGATTGCTAATATTCAACAGTTTTTGACCTACACATATGGCAATCTCATATGGTTCAACCTGATAACACGTGCAAAGTCACACAGTGGGCAAGTGGTGGAGCAGAAATTATCCAAGGCATCTCATTCCAAAACTGCAGGGCCTTAACCATTAGGCAACACTGCCTGCATTTCACTAAAAGAATAAGGGTGGCTGAACCTGGGGTCAAGATTATAATGAAATAGATAAGCCATTGAAGGCAAATCATATCAGGACAGTTTAGAAAAACAAATTTATGTAAAGTTTAGAGAGGCAACGTGATTTACCATGGGCTAGCAACAGTATTAGATTAAGCAGAGTTCTGACCACTTGGTTTCATATGTGCCACAAAATTGCTGACGGTGACTTCCTCTCTGCATCTCATATTCTTTTGTTAAATGGTTGTGATAACCATGTGCATCTTGAAAGATGCTTTGGAAGGAATACGTAAGCTGAATGGACCAAGAGACAGAAGCCACTTGACATTTCCAACATGGAAAGTTCAAGCACACAGATGCTTCCCAAGAGGCTGGCCTCACCGTGGGGGAGACAGCAGGGGGCCAGGTTCCTATCGGTACTCTGCAGGGTGGATGAGCAGCCATTTTCTCATTCTAGACTGTTTGCTCCTTCAGAGCTGGAGACCTACATTGATTCAACAGTTCTGACTCATTTTGATGAGACAGCTTGTCGTTAACATAAATCAGATAAAGTTGAAAGCCCACCTCAACATCATGAGGAAACACTGGCTGTTGTCACCGGAAAACCTCCCGAGGCACTTGCTTTTATAACTGTCGTTACTAAGCAGAGGTTCAAAGAAACATTTAGGCAAAAGGATCTTTGTACTTCCCACGGTGTATGCAGCCAGGCTGCAGATGAAAATGATAACAATTTATTTTGAAATTTGCTCTTTAATTCTGATGGATTTTCTAAGCAAATGATTCCGAATCCAACAGCTGCCGGGTGAGCAGTATGTACCAGGATAAATCAATCCTTCTGCTACCTCCAGAGTGGTGAATAATATGTCTTAGTTAGTGCAGTAAAGATTCCTGCATTCAAGATGCAGAGCACCAGGCACAACTTGCATGTGACTGCAAATATTCAAATGAAATGTAGGGCTTCTGCAAAGACTGAGTAATAAATCATGTGGCAGGCAAGCGCCTTTCCATTTGCATGGATTTCTGTCGAGTTGAAAGAAAAAAGAAACAAACTAGGGGCCAGCATAACACAAAAGCCAACTCAGGATGTCTACTGCTGTTTGTGACTTGGTTGGGTCTCACAAACATGGGACCTGGCCTGCTTTTGCAAAAATTTAAATACAGGTTAATATGGTCACTGCCTGGAGAACAGTTTGCTGAGAAGCGAGTTATAGACTGTGCACCTCACCTCCGTCCCCATCCACCCCAGGTTTAATCCTACAGGCTCTGAGCAGGAATACTTGCTTACTACGTCCCAGAATGGAAAAGGGTGTGGTGAAGTCCTGCTCCAAAATAGTATCTTGGAGTTGAGGGAGTACTGGAAAGAGAAAAGGAATGTGCTCATTATATGGAGGAGAAAATAAGCAATGGTCAATGGAAAAGAAGAAAAAAATCAACGAGCCAGGTAAAGGAGGTGGATTTTTAATAGTGAGATGCCAAGCTTTCCCAATGGAAATGCTCATAATACTAAAGGGAAAGTCTGCATGACATAGTGAAACATTTATTTATTTACCTTTGAAATCCCTCTAGATTTAATATTTAGGATTTTCAAAAACGGTATTTAGCTATTCCTTGAATCCCTGCTGCCTGTGAATAAAAGAGTGTTCTTTTTAAGGAAATCAGATTGCTTTGCCCCTTCTATGTCAGCTCCTCTATTTCTTGGAGACCAGAAAGATAAGTTGAAGGATCGGGGGATCTGTGTTTCAAATCTAGAGATTTTGATGCAAAAGAAAAAAGTCCAGGAATATGAAGAATAAATGACAAAAGGAATCAATGTATGGATTTTGATATCTCTGCAAGATTGATCCAGATGGTTGTAAACTTGCAAAACACAGTGTGTGTGTGTGTGTGCACGAAGAAGTTAAAATATGATATGTCTTTCTTTTGGAAATCTATTATTCCAACGTCTGGTTGTTTAAAGGGGTCAATTTGGCTTCGGTGGCTTTGCTTTTCTGGATCTTTCTTCATATCAACTGGGCAATCATGAAGTGCATCCTTTTGTGGGCTGTAAGGCAGTTTTGTTGTGGCAGCAATGGAAAAGCTTGAAAAGGTTCCTACATATAACAAGACGTCATAATTCCCCATCTTACACTTCATGCCACTTCAATAAGATTGCTTCAGGCATCCAGGTTCAAAAGTTAGACCTACCAGCTAGTGTTCCTTCCCCATGCATCATAAATATAGAATCAAAACAAATCCATCACATCTGTTAACAAAACAATATAAAACACATCCTGAGGCAATGGTAAGTTAGTGCTGCTTTTGTACGTTCAAGTCTCTTAGATTTTGTTCAGGACCTGTCTTTTGCTAAAGGATATCCAAGCATACCTGCACATGTGAAGAGGTGGCATTGGAAAGCTGTCTATACCAGCGTTGATCTAGACCTGGTCTGTATTTGCAGATTGCTAGCTCACTCAGAGATTTGAGCTGCAATTTTGCTGGATATGTTAGTTTCCAAGTTTTAAGACTTGCGGCCTTGGGGTAGTCACTCACTGGGTCTTAGTTCTCACATTTATTTAAAATAAAAAGAGCTTAGATTTCCAAAATATAGACATTATGCTAAGGAGTTTATAGCAAACACAGATTAAAGTTTCTTTGGCCAACTGTGATTACTATTGGGAAATATTAACTTCACAATAATGTCTCCTGGCTGGCCCAAGTCTAATCCACAGGAAACACTCACAAATCCACCTCTGGTGGTATAGGCCCTAGGCAATGCAGCCACACTATCCACCACCATTGCAGGCAATTTGAACTTTCCCAGAAGCAGGTCAGGCATTGGTCCTCATGGTTAATACTTTCTAAGTAGTTTCCAGAAAGATCTCCTCACTAGGCTTGAGGTAAGGAAACTAGCACCTTTCCACGTCCTCTGGGAGAGTTGGCGAAGCGAAGAGTGTTGGAGAATTAACATAGCAGTAGTTTTCTTCAATAAAATTGCTTCAAACGTTCTCTTGCTATAACCTTTCTATATCAAAGCTGAAGGGGTTCCAAATGTGTTGAAATTCCACTTGTGGAGAGGATCTGCCTCACACAGCTGAACCAAGAAGAGACCTATTTTAACCTTCCGGCAAATAGGTAAATTATTTCAGCCTACACTGAAAGGACTCCTCCAGGCACTGAAAGAGCTGCACAACTCCACTCAAAATATCTCCTTAGCAACAACCTGCTACCGCAAAGTTTCAAGATTTATATTATAAACACTTTTTTCAAAGACTTTTGAAAGACATAACCCATTCAACTAAGAATCATACTTTTATTCCAATTTAAAATAATACCCAGCAATTCAGAAGCCATTTAGAGCGTCCACAGCCAAGAATTTCAGAAAGGTCTCTTACGTACTTAATTCTATATTTGTGCAAGGAGGTATACTTTGTGCATTTGCTTAGTATTTATTAGTTGGTCTCACTGTCATTCTTTATGTTTTCTGAGAGTGTGACATTCAGTCAACTAGAGGGGTACAGAAAAAGGTGCAAAATAAATGTGAATAATGATGATTATTATAGAGATGTGAACTGAGGACAAAATCTTATTCTATATTCAATTAAATAATCATCACAAGAGTAGGAAAGCGTAATTCCTTCCAGCAGAGGGGTGTAATGAAATAAACTGATGTGACAGATGGCCACACCATAATCCACCCTAATTAGCATTTATTAGCATACCAGGTTATATCTTGCCCAGGCACTAAACATGAGGTGTGCACAGAAACAGCATCTCCATTAACCTCATCCAGAAAAGATGTACCTCTTCGTTTTGGTGGGGGAACTTGGTAGGAAAATGATGCTGTGATGATCGGTGTTGAATCCTGTTCCATTAGCAGAAAGGGTTTCAGGCTCCTGCTGAGCCAACCTGGAGAGAGTTGACCGTTTCTAAAGAGAAACTTAGGCTACACGGGACACTGAGAAAGGTGAATCTTACAAGACATGAAGACCCTGAGAGGTGGGGGAGGATTTAGAAGGGGAGCAGGGGAAAGTATTGTTTTCACCTTTGCCCTTGAAAAAAAGCCATTCCGTGATATTGAAGGGAGAAATATTCTTGTTTGTGTATCATTTCCGTGTGTCTATGTTGTCTTTGCTGTTAGTGTGAAAAGCCCATTATTTGAGTTACAAAGAAACCAGTGGAAAGAGAAAAAAAGAAGGGAAATGAATGCACACCACCACCTGTTTTCCTAGAAAGACAGAAAGCGTCAAAGGAAAATACATGTAAGGTGCTTTGGGCATAATAAATATGTGGTAGTTTTTTAGCACTGCCTTTCAGGATGCTGTTGAAAAAACACTTTTCTCTCCTAGGGCTGTGTGATCATCAATTTAAGTGAAATTGCTTCCGCCAGCTGATGACGCCCAAATCTATATCTCTAATTTCAGATCCCACTTTAGAGCTTGGCACCCATATATCTAGAGGTTTACGGAACTCTCATTCACTGAGGCATCCAACAGCATTTCTTATGATGTGCCATGTGTAGCGAGGAACTGACACAGTTCATTGTTTCATTTGGAAGATACACAAGTAAAAAGAAACTAATATGCCTGAGGGAAAGAGAGAACAGAGTGCTGAGGAGCATTTAGCAAGAGCCTCACCTGCCTGGGGTCATGGAGGCCATGGAAGAAATGACATGGAAGCTGAGACCCGAGGTGTGAGGAGCAATTACCCAGGGAAACCTCAGGGAGAGGAGGCAATGAAAAGGTGGGAGACAGGCAGGCGCCATTGCCTTTGCAAATGCCTGGTGGAGATAGAGATTATGGGATATTTAAAGAAACACAGTGGTGTTTAGCATAGCAGGACCATCCTTCACGCTTTGGGTACTCCCAAATCCAAACCTGCCCCTCTTTTTGTATCTGTCTTCTTGTGACCCACACTACCCTCTTCCCGGTCATCCCGGGCAGCAACCTGCCCATCCACCTGCCCATCTTCCTGTTTTCTTTCCTTTCCATTCTTCCCTCAAATCCAATAAACCACCACCTTTCTTCTGAGAGTCTTGCAAATGGGTTCCTCTTCTCCAAGCCCTCGCCTCTCCTCTGGATTGCTGTGATAGTCTCTGTGCTTATCCTCCCGCCCATGACTTATGTCACTGTTGCCATGCTCTCTCTAGAACATGGAATTCATCACATCTTTTCCCATCGATAACCCCTCAGTGTCTGCTCATGGCCCTCAGGATTAGCACCTGTTCCATCATAGGCCAATTGAGGCCCTCTGCTCAACTTTCTAGAACCACATGGTTCAGGCTTCTTGCCTACACATTTCCTAAGATTGCGCTATATGGAGTGGCCTTCATGTGATGGTTAATTTCATGTGATCACAGGGTGCCCAGATATTTGGCTAAACATTATTTCTCAGTGTATCTATGATGGTGTTGCTCAAAATTAGCATTTAAATCTGTGGACTCAGTAAGGTGATTTGCCGTCTCCGATGTGGGTGGGCCTTGTGTAATCCACTGAGGGCCCGAATAGAACAAAAAGGTGGACGAAGGAAGAATCTGGCCTTTCCTGCCTGATTGTTGAGCTGGGACATGGATCTTTGTCTGCTCTCGGTGCTCCTGCTTCTCAGGCCGTCAGACTAGGGCTGAATTACACCGCAGGCTTTCTGGGGTCTCAGCTTGCAGATGGCAGATCATAGGACTTCTCTGCCTCCATAATTGTATAAACCAATTCCTTATAATAATAATATTATTATTGGTTCTGTTTCTCTAGCAAATCCTGACTAATACACTCCAGTTACCAGGTCTTGTTGAACTCTCAAGTTTCATGTTTTGTCCTTCTTCTTTCCCAAGATGTCCCCACATTTCCTGTCTAGCTGAATCTATTCATTCTATATTCTCAGTGGAAACATCACCATCTCGAAAAGTCCTCTTTGAAACCTCCATCGCAGTCTAGGTGGGGGCCCTATGTCCTTCCAGGCATTCTGTGCTTCTTTCTTCCACAGCACAAGTCACAATATATTTTTTTTTTACTGAGTCTATCTTCCTCATCAAGCTTAAAGTTGTCTGGAGGCAGATATCAATTATTTCATCTCATATTCATCTGAGCATAGCACAGTGTTCCCAAGCATTCTCTAACTCTATCCTGCCTTCTTAATCATCACAAGACATTTCTGTGCATTATTTGCTCCACTATGAGACAGAATTTACGATGCCAGGGAATGTCTGTTTTATTCAATTCTCAGTTTGACAACAGAACCTGGCATAGCATAGGTGTTCAAATAAAGGTATATTTGTTGAACGAATGAATGACTTTGTCATTCTTGCCCTTATTCTAGCTTTGGCCCATTCCTTCTGCATCATGGCAAACCACTACTTTTTCGGCTTTCTTTGACTTGAGATTTTCTGGTAAGCTGTCACTGACCATGTGACTTTGGACGAGTTACTGATCCTTCCTCTGTTTCAGTTTCCCCATTTGTGGAATGATGATTATAATAGAACCTATCTCATTAAATTTTCATGAGGGTTACATGAATTTACACATGTCCGACATTTAAACAGTGCCTGGCATGTGGTAAATGCTCAGTATGTGTTAGCTATCATCATCATCATCAAAATTACCTCCATTTTCATTTTATGTTCCCTAAGTCTTTAAAATCACATCTTTGAAACATTCTTCCTATGATGAAGCCTTCAAGTAACAACTGCCTCAATAATTTTAGGGGCCATGGCGCTGTTTCCTCCATAGTTCCCAGCACAATGCTAGGTGGTTATTAAATACTTGACTGGAATGACAACTTGAAATTCTTTTTTTAAAATACTTGCGTCTTTCTGTACAGGTCATCTTTTCAGATTGCCCAATACTGAATTGATCTGCGCTATTCAACAGAAAATGAGTTTGGGTGAAACAGGCTTTTCCAGTCTATTCTTACCACTTTAGTTATGAATAACAGTTATGAGCAGAATAACACTGGCGTTTCTATTTTTATACATGACATTCATCCACCTGCTTTTCAAAACCTGACACTTGAGTCAGACACATCTCATCCTAGACTTATAAAGGAACTTAAATTGGAAAAAAAAATGTCCTCCTGTGCTCCATGAAGCAAACACCTGGCCGCAGTGGCATTTTCATGGAAATGTTAAAAAGCCAATTGGAGTGTGCTATGCCAGGTAGATTGGACAGGTGCAAGTCACACTATTTTTAACATAGTGGCTTGCATTCCTATGGTGCCAATAAAAGTTTTCATGCCCTGGAAATTCACTAATGATAAAAATAAGATCTTTCTAGCATTTGTGACAGATGCTTGTGGGTACTGAGTATGTTGCCTGACACAGGTATAGATGATTGTACATATGCATAAAGTTTAAGTCTTGTCCAAAAGATGGCACTGTTTATTTGTATTTTTATGATGCTTAATTGCAAACTTTATATTATGCAGGCACATTAATGAACTAAATTAAGACGGAGTAGAAATATCATCCTCCACACAAATCAAACTGTCACTTTATTAGGCCTTTCCAAACTCTTCATTTTGTTCCTCAGCAAATGAATATGCCCAAGCTGTTAAATGTGATAGCTGCAATGTCAGCAAAACTTCTCCTTGTTAAGTACTTATTTTTTTTTCTATCTTAAAGAGGATTCTGGGATCCATGTTTGAAATCATTACTGATGTACTAGAGAAGATAAGTAATTGAGACATATTTAACTTTTCAATCTTAAAAAGCTAGATGTTCAAATGCAAGTACTTCTTGATGTTCTTTTAAGTGTTACTACACAGGGAACACACAACTGGGAGTTGCAGGTCACTGGTTATTAAAAAGAATTGCTCTTTGAAATTACTTGTCAAGGAAAAGGTGAAAGCTCCAAAATAGCTTTATTAGAACAAATAGGAAATTAGGACTGATAACATTGGTTCAGTTCCAAGATGTACTAGGGGATAATTCCGTGCAAGAGTGGGACATGGTGACATGTGGATTTTTCCTAAAAAATTGTGCTCTGCCATTGAGGTGCACATAGATATTTTTGTTGGTCCAGCACATCTTTAGGAAATCACCTTCTCCATTCTAAGTCACTTCTGTTCACAGTTTATTGGCTAAAGCAAGTCAAATGGTGACCCTAAATTCAATGGCGCAGGATAGTACAGGGCTGCCATGTCCCTAAAGGGGAGGGAAGCCAAATACTTAGATAATAAGTACTATTACCTAAATTTGGGGTAGGGTCTGCATGAGGCTTGGAAGCAGAAGCCAGTGAGTGGTTTCACCAAGTTAAGGGGGGGCCTTGTTAACTGTGGAGATGAGTAAAATTCCTGACAGAAACCCTTCCTTCATGAGCAAAGAATCATCATGGGGAAATGACACTGAGTGTGCATTAATGCACATACTAGGATGGGTGGATATGGTTTTTACTCCAACTCCTACAAAGTAACTTACAGCTAAGGCTAGATCAGATCTTTATAGAGCAGAAAACATTTCCCCTTCATGCAAAAAACATTCAGGGAACTAACATCCTTTCTGATACTAGCAGAAAGCGAACAGTGTTAAGATACTTTTATTATGGTAGCTGGTGTTTGAAATACATCAATTATTTCCGGCAATGTAAGAGAACAGGGAGGGGGTAGGCTCCTAAGAGTTTTGTAGCAATTAAGAATTTCCAAAGAACCAATAAAGATTTTTCTTATGCATGTTTAATAGCAGCTGAAATTTTATGGGAGAAGGTGTCAGAAAATTTAATTGTATCTACAAGTCTGTTTTTCTTTATATCTTACTTCCTATTGCATCCTTCAGTATCTATAATACTCTGTAACATTCTCTCAGTGGTTTCAATACAGAACTTGTATTGAGGTTATCTGTTCACATTTTACGTTTCCTGAAGAACTGAGCGTGAGGAGATAAGGTTAGAACTCAGTGACACAGGGAAGCTGCTCAGATGCAGAACAAACACTGAGGAAAAACCTAAGAGACTAACTGAGGTCCACTTGTCCTCTATTAGTTTCTGGGCAGCTATGCATTAATGTTGTCGGCCATTTGGTTTCCCTTGACGCTGTGTCTCAAACGAGAACTGTTTGATGCCTTTTCCAATGTACTTTAGGTGATGATTAAAAAGTGAATTTGGTCATATGGTTCACCACCTCCAGCTACACTATGAATATGAATGCATAATAAACCTTAATATAGTTGAATACAGCAAAGAAGTTAACCCATAGGCTTCAGAGTCAGACATAGCTCACTTTGATTCTGAGCTGCTGTATACTTGCTGTGGGACCTTGCCCAAGTTACTTTACCTCTCTGGGCTTTATTGTCCTCATCTATAAAATGGTATCAACCTCATAGGATTATTTTGAGAATTAAGTAATATAATTTATGTGAAGAACCTGGCATAACGCCCAAACATAGTGACTATGCAATAAACATTAGCTATTAAAATGCATGATTTTTTTCAAAACCTTTTGCATACCTTATCTCCTTAAACCTCGTGATAGCTAAGTAGAAAGGTATTATTACCTCCCACCCGAGAAAACTGAGACTCAGAGAGTTTAAAGGACACACTTCCAGGTTACCTAAGGAGGTGGTGCAAAGCCCAGGTCTACTGACGTCCAGCCCGGTGAAATTCCCCTGCCATCATTGTTTAGAGGACTCAGTAGCACTCATGTCTATGAGCTGTCTTCATGTGTGCAATGGTCACCTTTATGGGTACAGCTGGCTAGGCTGTGGTACCTAGCTATTTAATCAAACATTGATCTAGGTGTTGCCACGAAGCTGTGTTGTAGACGTGGTTAGCATTTATAATCAGTTGACTGTAATAGGAAATTACCCTTGATGATGTGAATGGGCCTCATTTAATCAGTTGAAGGTCTTGAGAGCAAAAACCGAGGTTTCCTGAAGAGGAAATTCTGCCTCGAGATTGCAGCATCAACACCTGCCTGAGTGCCCAGCCTGCGGGCCTGCCCTACAAATCTCAAACTTGCGAGTCCCCATAGTCACATGAGCTAATGCCTTCAAATAAATCTCTCTCTCTCTCTTTCTCTCTGTGCCAAGAATTTTAATCTTGTCATTTCTAGCTAGAGTAGTCAAGGATCTCCAGAGAAACAGAGCCAGCAGGATATAAACGTACAGACATACATTTCCTGGGTGTGTATATAAATATGTGTGTATACGTATCCTGCATGTGTACATGCACACATATATACATGTGTGTATATATATCTACACACATACATATTCTGTATGTATATATACACACACATATATCATCTTATAATTTTCTTCCAAGCCTAAAGGCAGCAGGCTTATCTCCTCCTTCCCCCATGGGTAAGTTTCCTGTGTTGGCATCCATCAAGACCTCATGGCATCAAATCTGAGAGGAAGAGGTGTCCTTCCTGCTGTCCCAGGATGGCCTCTCCACTCACATTTTGAGTTTCACTCTTTCCTGCCCCTTCAGGAGCCTCATTCCATCAAATATCTCCTTCTTCCTTGGCAAACTTCGTTAATAATTATGATAATAATAATAATTAATAATAACCTCCATGTATAAACAATTGCACTGAATCAAGTTGCAAGTGTGTGAAGCCATGGTTAGTTTTCTTCTTGTATAAATGAGGAAACTGAAGCTTAGAGAAGCTGCCAGTGGGCCCACAGCTATACTAGCTAGAAAAGACCTGGGATTCAGAATCAAGCATGTTTGAATCCATTAGCTCCTTCGCATCGTGCTCAACTTGCTCAAGTTTACTCAACGGTCATTGTAACATAAGGCATGGAATCTTGGTTTCTTCAACCTATTTTAGTTATAAAGCTCAGCCTCACAAGAGTCTAATTGCCAAAGTGTTAAAATGGGTCAGTTACCTCTTTGTGAATCCTTGAGTCCTGCCACATCAGGTCTTCAGCCCAGAGTTCTCTCTCAGCTTGGGCTGCCAAGAGTCTGCAGTAAGGTTATGGGAGGAGGTATCCTCTCCAGCAACAACAAGTTCCTCCTCTTTAAGAGTTGATGCTTGCTGTTCTACTATTTCCTATAGTGCAGAAAATTCATGCATGGGCGTGGGGCTGCCTGGAACCTGGGCCTTCCTGTGCTTTGTAATTCTGTTATTGTGGAAAGCCTGGTAGGGGGGATACCAATCTCCGCTTTTCTCCATGGTGTCTCTCCATCATGGACTCCTGCCGTGCCTGCCATAATTGCTGTCTTATCTAATGCTTGGAAAGTTAATGGAAGGTGAACCTAGAAAGCCCAAAATATAGAGTGAAGAGTGTGGGCATTAGAGTCAGACAGCCTTGAGATGGAATCCACCTCAGCCGCTTGCTCTGGGTGTGACATGGGACAAACGGCTTAATCTCCCTATTCTCTGTATTCCCATTGGAAGTGCAACTCATCCTTTCCTCAGTGGGTTGGCAAAAGGGATACAGTGCATTATGTGTGTAAAGAAGGTTATGTCACTCTATGTATGGCACACGGTAAACTCTCACTACACATGTCAATTTTCCTTCCTGTTGGATACAGATATTTGCACTAATTTTATGTAAATTACCACCTAGTCTTATAGTTTCTTCTTATCTCTGCGTGGGTCTAACCTCACGCTTCTTAAAATCAGGAGAATGGTGCTCACACT
The DNA here is from genome assembly GCF_041296265.1 of Equus caballus. Classification (NCBI taxonomy): domain Eukaryota; kingdom Metazoa; phylum Chordata; class Mammalia; order Perissodactyla; family Equidae; genus Equus; species Equus caballus. Next base: position 48,087,285 of record NC_091700.1, on the reverse strand, counting down.
TCCTTATTGAGCATACAATAATTGCTCAATAAATATTTATCAAGTTGATTTATTGAGCTCCTACTCTATGTGGTGCAAAAAATTAAGTTTTGGACGGCAGATGTATCTATCTTTGAGGAATTTATAGTTTAAGAGAGAATTTTTTAAACAGCCTATAATTCCATTTTTTTCCTCTGAACCAGTTCCAAATTTACTCGTGGCTAGAAATGAGTGGTGGCTGGAAACTTAAGAACATGGTGCACTTTCACATTTCCTCTGATAAATGGACAGGTCTAGTAAACTGTAGAACCGTGATCTGAAATGAAGTCGGGAGAACCTGTTTTCAACAATGTGAGTGACCGTCTGAAGCCTCTGCCTCCCTGGCTGCCCGTCTGAGCCTCTTAATACCAATGAGGTGATGAAGTAGTTGTCATCTGTTAGCTACTGGGGTGTGCTACTTTTCTGAGCCTCACAGTTCTCTCATCTATAAAATGGGTAATCACGCTCCCATGTGAGGATTAAATTAGGCTGTGTTACAAATGTCAAGCACCTGACCCCTATTATGCACTCAACGAGTAGCAGTTAATGTTCCTCAGCTTCAGCTCTCAGCTCAGTCTTGATGTCCTTTACCTGGCTGCCCTCCCCCACATGTTGACTTACTCCCTCTATTTCCCTTGCAGGGATGGCTCCTGTCATGTTTACTGCTGGGTCCCCAGCACCCAGCAGAGTATGGCACATGAATGGAGCTCTATAAATGTTTGACAAATGAGGATTATATTATAGATGCAGGATTACTGTGTGAGCAGCAGCATCGCGTCTTCCTATAGTCAGTTTCTCCCTACAAGGAAGTTACTCAACTGCCATAAAAGGGCTTCTCTAAAATACCTATGAGGTATTTACAAGGTAATTCCTCAAAACCTGAAACATAGAATTATCATCTGATCCTGCAATTCCACTTCTGGGTATATTCCCAAAAGAACTGAAAGCAGGGAGTTGAACAGATATTAGCAACCCCATGTTCATAGCAGTGTTTTTCACAATAGCTAAAAGTTGGAAACAATGCAAGTGTCAGGTTTGGAAAAAGTATGTGGTGTATATATACGATGGAATATTATTCAGCCTGAAAAAGGAATAAAATCCTGATACGTGTTACAATATGGATGAACCTTGAAAACATTGTGCTAAGTGAAATGTCAGACACAATAGAACAAATCTTGTATGAGTCCATTTATGCGCAGCATCTAGAATAAGCAACTTCATAGAGACAGAAAGGGGAAAGTGGTTACCAAAGGCTGAGGGCAGGGCAGAACGGAGAGTTATTCTACAATGGATACGGAGATTCTGTTTGGGATGACGAAAACTTATGGAGATGGATGGGGGCGATGATCACACGACAATGTCAATAAACTTAATGCCACTGAATGACGCACTTAAAACTGGTAAATTTTATGTTATGTAATTTTCCCACAATATAAACAATTCTTATCTAGGACAGTTCAAACCAGCAGGAGAGTCTGCTGTGCCCAGTCGGACCAGCGGCAGGGCCGGAGCTCCCACATGGAAACTCCAACCCCGTCAGCACTCCCTGGTGCTGCCTGGCATTTTAAATTACCGCTAGCACCTGACTCTTCCTCACAGTCTCAACTAGGGGCTGTGTCAGTTGGCCCCCGTCAGATCCTGATTGCCCTGCAGAAGCTGCTTTCCTGGGCTGTAACCGTCTTTTCAGATTACCATGGTGCAAGAATGGTAATCATTTGCTTGAACCTGATTGCATCCTCAGCGTGACACTAGCCACTGGGCATAATAGAGCGTGAATGGAATTCAGCTGACTTGAAATTTGGCACCCCCAATTGGCTTTCTTCTCACCTACTACCCAACCCTCTCTTCTCAACTTCTCTGGCTTCACTGTGTCTTCCACTCCTTTGTCAACATAGGCCAACTGTCAGGGTAGACATGGCATCTTGTGCTCATCCAAATTTCCCATTGATGACATCCAGATCAGAATAAGCCTGTCTATATTGTAGATCAAAATGATTTTTTCCCTCCTTAGCTGCCAGAACCATTCTCATCGTTGAGAATCAAATCTGTTCCGTGAGCTCATATATCATCATTACCTACAATACAAATTCTGAAATCAAAGCAGACTTGGCAATTTTATTGATGCTCAGAGCGGAACAGAGCCCAGGTCACCCTGCATCAGTTGTGCTGGCTTTGCCTTGCTGACAACAACAAACATGTCACTGACAAAATTACCAGAGAAAAGATGACTCGGTAAGTTCAGCACAGGAGGTAACTTGTCAGTGACAAGGGTGGGATATTTTTATCCTGATAACTCAGTGCTAATGAAATTGGTGGGAATAACACCTGACTGAAAAACGTGTCCCTTAGGGAGGAGGGAGAAGCAGAAAGCACTGGAGTTGGCTTGTTTTCAAAGTCATTTTTCTCAATATAGCCATGATTTAATCAGGTGATCTTAACAAGAGCCGAGGAATTGGGGACCCGAAGCAATAACCAATAAGGCCAGTTTTGTCACTCATAAGCATGGCCCCTGGATCAGCTCTGCAAGGCACAGATAATCCGTCACACCTGGGTCTCAGTTTTCTCATTTGTGTGGTGGAAAGAATCACACTGTATGGTCCTTTACTATTTTGAGGATTTGATGCTATTTGTTAAAAGATTGGAGATCCAAGAATAGAAAGAATTATAAATACAGATGCGCCCCACACTATCATTTTAGCAGGGGTTGAGATGGGGAAAGAAAAATGCTCAACCATGAGAGAGGTTGCTGTCTGCCTCTTTAAGGGAAGACAGGTGGGGGGAGGGGAGAAAGGGAATTTAGAAAGGAGAAAGATGTCAGTTGATTGGAGGAAGATGAAAGAAAGAAGAAAGGTAAAGAGACTGTGTCAGGGGTCCCCAAGACTACCCCCAGGTTTGGTGATTCACTGGTCAGACTCACAGGACCCAGAAAAGCTGCTGTACTCATGGTTTTGCTTATTACAGCAAAATGATACAGATAAAGTCAACAAAGGAAAAAGGCACATAGGGTGGGTTCTGGGGAGACCAGAGCTTCCAGTTGTCCTCTCCCAGTGGAGCCACATGGACAGCACTCAATTCCCCCAGCAATGGTGTGTGACAACACGTGTGAAGTATTGTCAACCAGGGAAGCTCACCCTAGCCTCAGTGTCCAGAGTTTTTACTGGGGGGTCAGTCAATCACATAGGCATGGAGCACTTACATGACTGATCCTGGTTACTCAGTCTCCAGCCCCCCTCAGAGGCCAAACTGATCCAGGCCTTCAGTAATACAAAAATAGGCATTCACCGTAAGTCACATTATCAGCAGAAACTCTCTCTTATGGTCCAAGGCCCCAGATATAAAGGACACTGCTATCGGGCAGGTTATTCCAAGGACTCAGAGGTGATCTGCCAGGAGTCAGTCAAGGACCAGTCTTTTCTTTGGAATGTGCAGTGTTGGGCACCCCCAGTCTGCTGAGTTAAGCCTTTACTGCACAGACATGGAAAGAAGTGGAGTCTAAATCCCTTCTACCCCCCATCTTGAGGGTAGGTCCCTGCTAAATGTGCAGAACCCTGCATGCTTTGTGCTACTAACACGTTAAAGTTATTGCAAACACACAATGCATCCTCTCTTTCAGGAGTCTTTCAATAGTCTTTATTCTCAGATTTGATTCACCAAATTTCTTTCATAACTCAAGGCTTGGAAAATGTCAGAAAATCTTTACCTTCTCATGTACTTCTTTTAAAAGCCAACGAGGATGATTGTAACCCCAAGTCTTTCCCTTTTCCTTGGCTACCTGAATGTTCAGCGTTAGGTTTTGTGCCCATTGTAGAAACTTTTCTCGGCCTGTTTTCTGATGTAATTGCTCTCTTCTCTTCCCCTCTTCCTTGTGACTGAGTAGCAAGAACATGGCTTTGGAACCCAAAGGTATGGATTCAAATCCTGGCTGTTCAACATGCTGGCTGCATGGCCTTAGACAAGTCACTCAACCCCTTTAAACATGTGCCCCCAGTAGTAAATGGCTTTTCAAAGTTTTTGAAGGATTAGAGATAAGAATATAAAGTACTTGGTGCTTGGTAGGTGCTAAATAAAGGGTAGCAGTTCTTCTGCTTATTTTTTTCCCCTGTATTAATAATTTATTTTTTATCTTTTCCTGAGTTTTTTTAATTAATGCAAACCTCCTTAAATCTCTGTTGATAGCTGACAGGATACAAACGTACATACAACCTGTGAGAATCTAGGCTAGTCACTTTATATGGCGGAGGTGAGAATAGGCCTCCCAGGTCCCTGATTGCACACAGCACACAACTGATGGCCCCAGCTTCTGTGTTCTGAAGTCCTTTGCTGCATTCATACTGAGGCCACCACATGGGCTGTGCCCCGATGAGTACCCCAGGTTTACTTAGGCCGGTCCCTTCCTCGGAAACGTAGTATCCCTCTGACAAACAATTTTGGCTCAATGACCTCCCTGAACTTTCCTTAGAACTACACTGGAGTCCAAGATTCTTTCACCAGACTCTTCTTCCTTCCACCTTCTCTCTTTGACTTGAGCCCACCCTGCATTGTGGTCTGATGGCTCTCCCAGCCTCTCCTGGATTCTGCCCCATTTTGTCTGACAGATGTTTCCTTAATAAGTCTCTTGCACCTTTAGCCTCATCTTGGGGTCTACTTCTTGGAGCCTCCAGACTTGTCCATAGACTGTTGGCCTAGAACGTGGGGATTGACAGAGCGAGTTGCTCTTCCCTCCTTGTGGGGAATTATCTTTATCCACGATGGACCCAATTGATACTAGGACTTTCCTTATCCTGTGGTCCTAGCACTTGTTCTGCAGCAAATCTGCACGCGCGGTGACGAGAGATGCTCTTCCTTGGGTTACTTGGTTGCACTCTGGAAGGAAGAAGTGGTCCACACAGCTTCCATCCCGGTCATGAGATTGTCCCAGACAAAAAGAGCATGCCTGGTCCTCAGGGGGTGGATTGGGCTGGTTAAACGTGCTGATCTGCGTGTTTATAGGCAGCATGTCCCTTCCTTAAACTAACCACCTCCCACCAAGGAACATTCCTGCTTGACTAAATTACATTTTAACACAGATTCTCAGTTGTTTGCCTTGCCTACCTTAATCAATAAGGCACCGAGAGCAAATAGCTTGACATCTATTAGCTGAATCAGTGTGAAAACATAAGTGAGCTTATTACTGTGCCTCCGAGTCTGTTCAGGGAACGGAAACTAATTGAAACTATTGCAAGAGCCCATGAATTTGGGACAGTTTTGATGCTATCCAGTCTCAGCCAGGATACAAGTTCTTTTGAATATGTCTGTATTACTAAAACCTTACTTGCAATGTACTTACTCTCAGCTGGCATCATTCCCCTGTCTCTAGATGGAAGCCCCAGTCCTAACCAGGGTCAGGCAAGGAAGGCCTTTCAGCAGCACTGCAGCCCAGAGGCCCAGCTGAGGGGCAAGGGGGCGGAGTAAGTGTGTGAAAGATGCTTTAGGCAGCCACAGGCAGGCAGTCAACAACAGGTGTGCAACAGGCCAAGATCTCAGCCTGTGAATGGAGCCTTTGGATGGCGGCACCTGGTAGCTGAAAATAGAAGTCCGAGCATAGCGGTGGTCAAACTCGGGAAAGCCCATCAGGAGGTGATGTTGCTCCAATCCCTGAGAAGGAAGGATCCTGGGCAGGGAAGTAGAGCAGAGACAGGGGCTGGGGCAGAAAAACCAGTTATCAGCGAAAGACTGATGGGAAAGATAAGGCAGGGGCCCAGGTGCTGGAAATGCATTCCAAGGCCAGAATGGGAAAAGTGGCAAGGCCGACAGTGCTCCAGGGAAGAGCTCCTTCTGATCCTCATGAGCAGGGAAAGAATCCTTGTCTGATGGCAGAGTCTGGGGAGAGGTTGAATTTCCTACAGGTCTGTGCGGTGGGGCTAGGGAAACAGGAAAGGATCAGGGAAGAAACGGATTAGGTTAAGAAAGATCCAGAGATTGGGACACTGGCAAAAGAGTACAGCAAAAAGCCCAAAAGATCAAGATCTGCAAAGAAGGAATGCCATTGTCTCTATAGTCCCACCAGCACTTCACTGTCAAAACACCATGGAGGATGATGGGGTGCTTCCTCCCAGCTCTCCAGCCCTATGGGCCTGTGCAGGCATGGCTCCCTGAAGAAGGGACAGGGAGGCTGCATGGTCTCATGTCGGGGCCAGCACCCTCTGTGGTTAATTCAGCTCTGAAAGCCTCGGTAATTCGGCCCTCTTCTGAGTTGGGCTGACTAGACCCGCTTGTGTCTCAGGCTTAGGACAGGTTCACTGATGCCTCCTCAACTGCCAACAGAGAGAATGGAGCTTCCACAGGCGCCTCAGCCAACTTTGTTCAAAGGAGCACTGATCTTAGGGGATTTGCGAGTGGAGGCGTCACTGCTGTTGTGCCACTGATACAGCAAATTGGCCTCTTTTCCTTTCAGAGTGTGTCCGTGATTATCTGTACACTCTTCTTTCTCCTTTATAAAGAAACCAGAGGCATTTGCCCTTTGCCATCAGTAGATCCTGGAACTATGAGCTGCCGTGAATCCTTGGGCTCTCCTTGTTCCTATGCTCCAGCCGCCACCCATTCACCCTGCCTTACCTAAGAGTCGGCTCCAGGTGTTCAGCCTCTGCTCCTACAAGGACACCCCATCGTAGAATCTTTGCTAACTTTTCCTCCTTTCTGGGAAGTTCAATTTTAGCTGCTCATTTGCTTAATTACCTCTATTGCTGATACTCACAAAAAGACTGAAGATGTAACAGATGGTGCCTTGGGATGGATGCATGTTATGGATGCAGAACTGTTGCCACACCTCTCTCGATCCCATTTTAACTTTCACATTATGTCCCCCTGCGGACTGTTGGCAACAAGTTAAGCTGATATGTGCTGCCAGCACCTGGACTCACATCGAGCTTGGTAGTTATTTTTCCCTCTTGCTTCCTCCCCCACTTCTCCTCGCCCCCATATTTAGCTTCCCAGTGCTTTTGTAATGATCTCTGTAACATCTTTAAAAACTATTCCACCTCATTTAAAATGTGGTGTAAATGATGGGGTTTTGACAAATTAAATAATAATAAGAAAACATTTCAATATTCTGCATTTTTCCATTAAGCCCCCCAAAAATAGTGATTATAAGAGTGCCATTCTCTCTCTACACTTAATGATGTGTTATCCCTGGTTTCATTAAAAACCTCATTATTCAAAGATTTATAACTCAGCCCAAGAAATCTCTCCTGAAGTTGGAAATTGATCCAATCTCAGTTTAGAAACTTACTTTTTAAAGCATTTGAATAAGGATTGAGTATCCAAAGACGATACTGGTTAATAAATAAATGTCTCAGGATGCTGAAGTGATAGGACAAAATCAACAGAATGAAACAACACCTGCTATGGTTGAGTGCTTTATGAAGGCTGAAAGGTTACAAACGGGAAAGAGTGGATATTTGGGAGTTAGAGGACTTGACTTTGGTCCTGGCTCTGTTTCCAAATAGCTATTTGAGTAACTCACTGGAACACGCTGGGTTAAATTTACCTCATCTGTCTAAAGAATGAGCTGGCATATGATCTCTAAGATACATTTAGGCTCTTAAAATATCAACTGATTATAAAGTATAGATTTAACTCCCCACCTAAAGGGGCTAGGGCTCTTTGGAGAAGTGGCCAACTCCAGGGCAAACACAGCGTGGGTGAGCCTAGAACATCTGGCTCTGCCAGAAAGTAAGAAAGTGCTCAAAAAAGTGAGAATATGACAAAAGGACACAAAAGCCACCTTGAAGTGCTCTCAATGCTCAAATCTGGGATAATTTGAGCACCAACATATTTAAATATGGTAATAAATTATGAGGGAGAGAGACAGAGAGATTGAAAGAAAAATCAAATGATGAAGCAAATGGGGTAAAATGTTAACAATAGTGCATCTGGGTAAAGGATACGTGTGCGTTCTTTGTACTGTTATTCTTATCAATCTGAAATTGTTTCCAGAGAAAAAGCTTTTCTTTTTTCCTTCTGCCTTTTTTTTTTTTTTTTTTTTTTTTGATGTGCAGACTTGGAGCTCCCTGGCTCTAGAGTTGAGGTAGGAAAACCCAAAAACAGAGGCGATGAAACATGCAATAAAAACCAAAGGTGCAATACAAGTGAAAATATCCTGTTCAAACATTAGAACACATCTGGGGGGTTGGGATTAGCACCTGCTGAGTTTTTCTCAGTAAATGAGATTCTGAGAAACTCAGGCATGTTTGTAAAAGGATGACTAGAAAGGTGAAAGGTTTGGGAATAAGCTGTGAAAGGAAATTGAAAGAACTAGCAAGGGAAAACCGTGGTGAGTGTGGGGGAGATGAAAATTATTATCTGATATTTGAAGGACTAGAATGCTCCAGAGAATAAGAATTTATTCACGTTAGCTCTAGGGGACAGGACCATAGGTAGATCTACTCCACATGAAGAAAATCTTTTCTCTATTAGATTTTTCCATAAATGAAATAGCTACCCCACCCAGTAGTGAATTCTCCTTACTGTTTTAGCCTCTATGGTAATTGAACAGAAGTGCTATCCAAAGAATTATCAATATGAGGGGATAGTCAGTCTAAATTGGTGCTTCCCAATCCATTAGCTAGATGGCTTTGGAAATCTTTGAAATTATATCAGGAGATGCTCAAATTCACATATACCCCAAGTATCTTTGGGTCGAATAAATAATGTCTTTCACTTGCATTCATTACTGTTTTCCAAATGTATGTAGATGTTATTTGATTAATAAATAATTTCATTTTGAAAACTTTCAGAATTCGTACTACCCTTAAGATGTTACATTTTGATTCAGTATCCACCTTAAAAGTACAACTATAACCATGTGTGAAATCTGTATTTTTTCTTTCTTTTGTTCTCCAACAGAAGAAGGCTTAAAGAAATGGATATGCAAACCCTATTATTCTACAGGAAAACCTAATATTATAAAGATGTTAGTTAATCCTCCAAATAATTTATACATTTAATTCAATTCTAATTAAAATCTTAGTGCTTTTTGTAAAGGGCAGATACAGAGAAATTTTACAAATTGTTTCCAAAATTTATTTGCAAAAATTAATGTTCAAGAATGTCCTGCTCCACCCCCAAAAAAGTATATGAGGGGTAATGTCCTAACAAATAGAAAACTCAATCAAACTACGATAATGGAGCTGAAGGACACTTTGGATGAAGGGAAGAGGAGAGAGGATCTTAAACCAGACTCATGTACGTGGGAATTCAGCATGTGATCAAGCTACAACAACTACGCTTTGTAGAGGAGATACAAGGCACTTAAGGTATTTTAAGCACAGAAGGATTTAATTTAGATCTGTTCTTACGGTCGTTGAAAGGGCAAAAGGAGCAATTTCAGGACAGGATCTCTGAAATAACCCAAAATCCTGCAGCCTGCCTCCCGGGAGTCCTACCATCTCAGCCCCCATTAGGAAGAGATGGGATTACAAAGCCACCGCTTAACTATCAAGTTTAAGAATGTGCTACAGAAGCTGTGATCCAGGGGGCAGCAAGCTGCCCTCTCCACTGCCTCAATTTCTAGCTGAGCATTAGATTTTCCTGCAGAAATGTCCCACATTTCCAAGACCTTCAAAAACCTGTGTGAGTGCACCTACCTGGCAGCACCTAATCTGTACTGAGAATTCTAGTTGCAAAATCACTGCTTGGTTAGGAAAGAAGGTTAGATTAGGAAGGAAGGCTAATGGTGGGTATCAGAGAACCTGCAGCCAATATTGCCAGGAAAAGTTTATAACCAGGGAAAACAATAGTTATTTTGTTATCTCCATTTTGAAAAAAGAGCCAGGGCCACTCATAGTTTAAAAAGAAATGATGATGATGATGATGATGATGATGATAATAATAATAATGATAATAATAATAATAGGAAACCACCGGTCTGGATTAGAGGTTAGTAAACTTTGTCTGTAGAAGACCAGATAGTACATTTTTTTCAGCTTTGTGAGCCATGTGGTATCTGTTGCAACTACTCAGTTCTTCCATTGTAGCAGTTAAGCAAACATAGACAATACACAAATGAATGGGTGTGACTATGTTCCAATAAAACTTTATTTATAAGAACAGGCGATGGGCTAGATTTGGTCCATGGGCTGTAATTTGCCAGCCCTTCGTCTGGAAGATTTTCTAAAGTATTTTCTTATACTAAGATTCCATAGCACTGAAAAATGTGCTGATGTGATTATTGATGCGTGCTTACCTACTGAAATTGTTTGTGTCGTAGTCTCTTAGCTTGGAAATATCATTTGCAGCAATTTCATTCAAAAATGAAATAATCTGCTCTGTGTGTTATCTTTTTCAAGAAAGAAAAGAAGTTCTTAAAATGCCAAGCTACTTAACTTTAAAGTCTCTTAGAGCTTGAACAGTTCATTAATTCAGATATTTTCACAGGGACATGCCACAGATCGATGGGCACCTTGCTTATGTCTTTGCCCTGAAACGGGGAGGAGAATAAGCTAAAAGTGATATGTCTGAACCAAATCATGATCTTTTATAAAACTGTCACATTCTATCATCATTACCGAAGAGCCTGAAAACAGGGCTCCTTTGAGGAAAGTTCTACCTTTTCTCGCCATGTCTACACCATATTCTCCTCTTGCTCCAAAATCACCAGCACACTCACCCACAAATGCATACACACCTGCACACACTTACACACATGCACACACATATGCTGCCATGTTTTGATGATCCCAGTTCAAGTGTCCTCTCTCTGAGATAGTCAACTTCATATCACCAGTGCATATGAGCTCATAATCGTATTTCTATTCCATAACGCTCAAGACTCCTAGGTTGGAACTACAGAGCATGCTTGGGCTAAAAGTAATTGATGCTCTCACTGACGTTAGCAGATCTTAGCTCACCATTTATCTAACTGATTGGGAATTTTAAAGCAAAACAAAAATCCTAAAATCAGATGTTTTGGGATCTTGGATAGACTTTGAGATTATCAGAGCCAACCCTTCCTTTCTTTGTTGAATAAGAAACTGAGGTCTTGAGAAGTGAGCTTATACAACTAGTCAGTAGAGCTCAAATCCGGAATACTTGCTCATTTGGTGATTAAATCTTCTAATAAAGAAAGTGTTCTCATACTGCAAACCACTTGAGAAATGTTTTAAAAATAGGAATGACTAAGGGAAAAGCTCACCCACATTTGTTTGCAAGACTTAACTTTATATGAATCAGTTTTCAATATAAGCTATTCACTTTTCTCTTGTAAATAGCATATCAGTATATAACTTCCCTAAGCTAAGTAGATTTCTCATGCAAAGTTTTTGTAATAAGTTTACTGTTTGGGGGTGTTCATCATATGTGAATGACCGGAGTCTGTATAATAATTTCAGCCTCAAAAAATCATACTTCAAATGTGAAGCCAAGGCAGAAATATAATGTCGAGAAAGATTTTTCCAGATTTGATGTGTTATATAGACAAAATACAATTCCATTTATGCAGGAAAACCATACCAATCTCTTACTTAACCTCTGGTTATGCACCACGGATGTATTTATACCTCAACTCGTACACTTCTTTCAGGATAGGGATGGAAATAACTCATGTTCTGAACATTAGGAAGGCTGATCTTAAACCCTGCTGTCTTCTCCTAAGTGAGTTTTGTCACCTCTTTGGTCTGAACATTTGAAAAAAGGATCTTGTCAGCAAAATCTGGGAACTAGTTATCTTGGTGAATAATGGGAGCATCTTGTCTCAGTGGAGAAGATTAATGCTACCTCTGTGGAATAGACTCTGATATCTCGGGGAAATTTAATACCAGAGGCCAGAGTTTCAGTAATGCACTTGAAAATTTGTATTGCCCAAACATGTGATATAAGACAGAAAAGTCATCCTTTATCACAGTATAGAAAAAGATCCAGCTTCTCAGTTATATTTAAAAATTACTAATTTTTCTAAAAGTGAGACAAGTTATGCTTGTGGTTTAATGTTTCCAGCAAGTTTGAAGATAATGTAGAATTATTAGGAAACATTTAAGCAAGGATTATTGAGAAATGAACACTAAATATATGTCCTCAGGAAAAACTGGGAGTAAAATTCTTAAAAACCTAGACAGACATGGGATTTTGGATTATTTATCTCCCTGGTGTTAAAGGGAATGACGTAACAGACATTTTTGAAGGGTTTCTTTTTTTAACTGAGTGTTCTGAAAGCAAGTATATTATCACATGACTGCTCAAAGTCCATTTGAACCCAAGAGCTCACGAATAAGTTCAGGACTCTCTACAAGATCAACTCACTTTTCCTTTACATTTATTAAACATATGCTAAATTGTAAGAATGGAATACAGAAGTAGAACAGCAGGCAGGCTTAGCTTAAACATGTAACTTTAAAAGAACTTAGGAAATTGACTTCTGGTTGAAGAAGGCAGACTACGCGCAGGCTCTTTCTTTCTTTCTCCCACCTCCTGAAAGCATAATGATTCTAAAAATGGTTCAGTAAATCAGAAACATTGTTGAATTCATGGAAGATACAATGGAGACAGAAACTTCGTTTTACGTATACGATATAGTGGCTGAAAAGTATAGCCAAAATACCACTTTCATATGAGGTCAAAATAAGATATTTTTTTACAATTAAGGTTTTTTCAAGTATTTTTCCTATACCTTTTATGAAAATAATTACTTGAGGATATAGTCCAGCAAAACAAAAAGGGAACCAAGAAATGAGGGGCAATGTGGGTTCATAGAAACATAGGAGATAATGAGAAGTGAATTGAAAAGATTGCCAGTAAGATATCTGTGCAGCATCTACAGAAAGAAATGAGTTCACGTTAAAACAAGAAGACAGAGGCTCCGTGCTGAATGTCTTTGGAAGAAAGTAGAGTGCATTACATTAAAAAAAAGATGTTTTAAATAATCAGGTAAAGGCATACATCTCTTGCAACAACATGGAAAAATAGACAATTTAAAATTTCAGGGGGAAAAAGCCTGCATAAGAAAGTCAAGAACCACATATAAAGACAATGAAATATAGCATGATTTGAGGATCTATAGAGCATTAAAAAAGAGGTTTCACATTATTTTGATGACTTAAATTTTCTCTTTGGAAAAGTTTAGGCATAGTTACATAGGATATATTTCCTCTTTTTCTGAAGCCAATCATTCTTCAGCAAGTAAGAATTCCTTGCATTCTAGATTGTAAGCTCTTGAGGGTAAAATGGGGTATGTCTTGCTCACTGCTCTCTCCCTAATGGCTAGGCTGGCAATTGGGATATCATGGATACTCAAGAACTATACGCAGACTGACTAACTGTGGCAGGCGGTGTCGGTTGCTCATAAAATAGCTATTCCATGTCAGACCTGTTCCCACCTCAAATTATTTAGAAAAGTTGATTCAGAGCACTAATTTGTTTGTGAGGAAAATTGGACCCAAGCTAACATCTGTTGCTGATCTTCCTCTTTTTGTATGTGAGATGCCACCACAGCATGGCTTGATGAGTGGGGTGTAGGTCTGCACCCAGGATCTGATCCCCAGGCTGCTGAAGTGAAACGTACAAACTTAACCAGTGCACCAGGCTGGCACCAGAGCATGGCTATTTTTAAGCCACTGATTTAGCAAACTCGGGAAGCTTTCCACTTTTTCTTGTGTGAGACAATAAATCCCTTTGATTAATCCTCTTTTGAGTGTTTTTAAAATTTCAATGGCAGGTCTCCTAACCTATACAGACTTTGTTACCAGAAGTAGGAAGCTGGGAGTAACACATACTAAAATGTGGAATTTGCTGAGGAGAGAAGTGATTAAGGTACAGCACAGAGAGAGCCCTTGTTTTCCAGGCTGGGCAGTTGGTGCTTCTTAATAGGTGAAGGTGAAACATTTTATCAGACTGTGAGCTTTTGTATCTTGAACTCAGACCATTTGCTGAATGGAATTATAATGTTAAAACATGGTGGGAAAAATTAGAGTATTTCTTGAGGCTTTTAGATATGTTTAGAATAAAAAAAGACAAACATAGTCTGAAGGTAGTCTACCCTAAAAGTAGAGCAGAAAGAAAACATAGTTTTGTTAAGAGATAACTTTTTCTGTTTGTGGCTTGCAATATAAGTTAATGGAGAATACCATTAGGAAATATGGATTATCATCGGCAGAGGTAGATGGACTCACCGGAAATCTGGTTTGAATGTGAAGCCTGATGATGCTACACACACACCAGAGGGCATAAAAAAGTTTATTGCTTACATAGTTAAGATCTCTGGGGAGAGCAGGGCAGACCTCCCACACAGGTCCAAAATGGCCAGAGAGAGAAAGGAAAGGTCACAGGCTTGGACTTTTATTGTGGCTAGTGCGTGGGGCTGGAGTGAGAGAGTGTGCATGAGAAGGGGTTTGAGTTGTTTCTCATTCATAAAGAATATGCTCATTCTTTAAAAGGGACATAGGCAATGACTTGCTCCTTCCTGATTATAAGTTGTTTCATAAGGATATGACACTTGAAGCACCTATAATCATATTGTGGCTCTGAGGGGAAAGCTATAAAAATTATAGAAATGACACGCAAAGCCTGAACATTATTTAAGTGCAGAGTTAACTCACATAGTCCCACTCTCCCACTGTGCCAAAGGAGGGAGCACCCTGGCTTTCTTGTCAGCTTGTTCAGATGTGGGACACAAAGAGAAGAGGGAGAGGTGAGGCTTAAAAGCTGCAAGCAATAAAATATTTTTAAAAAGGAGTAATATTTCTTACTATAAAACCAATACTTTATATTCTACTTCCACATAAAATAGAATAAGCAGAGGCAGGAAAACAGTAGACTTTGCTTAAGACAAGATTGGTAAGACTGAGTACCTAAGTCTTCCCTAAGAAGTTCTCCTAAGAATTCTCTGCTTAGCAACTTGGGGGAAAATCTAGCAGCATTTATCAGATTGAGGGTGGGTGGTCTCTCCCCTTCTAAGTCTTTTGCTGGACTCCAACTTGAGGAAGGATCATAAAGAAAGGTCAGAAGATAGAAGACAGGAATTCTCAAAGACCATGTCTAGACAAGAGTCGTACTATTGATTAATAGCTAATGGAATTGCCTAGAAACAGATACACTGGAAGCCTACTTAGTTATTAAGGGAAGCGTATTGCCAAAGAAAATTCAAACATAGTGACATCAGCTGTGATTGTTGGGCTTTTAAGGAAACATTAAGGCCCTTGAACTTACCTGAGAAGAAGTAGGATGCTAAACCTCTGTAGTTTCTAGAACTCTCTAATGACCATTTGAACTGTGGCTCTAGAGTATGATTATCAAACATTATTTTCCAAGAGGGAATAATCAGGAATATGAATCAGGGGAAGTCCTTCCAGAGCTCAGAGTTAGCAAGCCTCCAGTAATTATTTTGTGTGCTTTACCGTTCTCTCCTTCTTCAAATGGGGTATTTAAAAACTGAAGTTATCCTGTTCCTTATCCACCATTACATGTTGAGTATATTTGGGGTGAATATCTTGTCTTTTGGACACAAGTTCTTGGACCATAAACCCTATTTATATGGTTTGCGCTTCTTGGACAAGAAACCATATTTAGTTATGATAGAGATAACAGTACAATTCTAAAGATCCTGAACTTAGAGATTAATATAGTAACTGATGAGATGGGTTTTCTCCTTTGAGGAGCGGCTAAGTACATTCTATGGAGGATTGGGCATTTTTGAAAGTCCTTATAAGGGACAAAGTATTTGTAAGAATGTCAAGTAACAAAGATAAATAGTATTTGCTACCTACTCAACAAGTATTCCCTCCTTATTCCTTCCAACAATACCCAAATTATGCCCAGGTGTTACTCTGCATTACGTGGGCTTCACAACTCAGAAAATGAATAGTAATTAGTTTAAACCAATCATAGAAACTCTCTTCTCTTTCCAAGTGTTTAGTTTAAGCATTGGCGTGCGTTGCAATATGATACAATCCTGGCCAATGAGATAAAAGAGAAAATCTTCGTAGGAGAATTTCTATCAAAAAATATGCTCATTCTTTAAAAGGGACATAGGCAATGACTTGCTCCTTCCTGATTATAAGTTGTTTCATAAGGATATGACACTTGAAGCACCTATAATCATATTGCGGCTCTGAGGGGAAAGCTATAAAAATTATAGAGATGACACGCAAAGCCTGAACATTATTTAAGTGCAGAGTTAACTCACATAGTCCACTTATTATGTGAGGCAATATGTCCTTCACTGTTTAGGAGACTTTTGGCTAGATATTCTGTTACTTGCATCCAAAGGCAATCTAATGGAAACGTTAATATTATCATGATATTGCAAATAATGTTTGTTGCTTTCAGTATTTAGAATCAACATAAAGAAAGAGCGTGGAATGCTTGATAGTTATACAACACAATGTAAGTATCATAAATCTTGACAATGTTTTCCCAGAGTTGACAAATCAAGAAAGAGATACTTCAGTGTATTATTTTCAGGCAGTTTTAAACCTACACCAGAGGAGTCCTTTTGTGTTTCTTCTTGCTCTCCCTTATGGCTCTGCCATCACCATAAGGACGTGTGTGAGCTAGCCTGTTGAAGGATTAAAGACATATGGAGCAGAGACATCAGCTGAGACCAGACTAGATCAGCCAACACAAGCTGTGCACCACCCCCCACCAACACGTGTGAACAAGTACAGCCAAGAACAGCAGAACCACCTCAAGAATCACCCCAGAAGCTTCAACAATAAACACCAATCTTATGTGCCATTGGGGTATTGCAGTTGGTAGTTATGCATCATTATTGCGGCAATAAATAACTAATACAGGCAGCTCCCATATATTGTGATTCTCCTCCTTTCAGGCACATGGTAAGGTTGTCTTTCCTTCATCTGTTGAAATTAACCATGGCCATGTGACTTGCTTTAATAGGTGGAGTGTAGGCAGAAGTAATATGTATCTCTTCTGCGTGAAGGTATTTAATTACTTATGTAGGATAAGGCAGCTCATCTTTCCTCTGAGTGATAATGGTACAAATACATGGTAAAATGGAGCTACCATTAGCTTGGGTTCCTGAGTGACTACAAATAAGCAGGAACTACCCTGTCGACCTGTGTAGATAGTTAGCATGAGCGAGAAGCGAATTTTTGTTGTGTTAAGGCACTGAGCTTGGAGGTTTGTTTATTGTCACGGTATAATGTAGCCTATGCTGATGACACAGGTTGTCCTAGTAGACTTCATTGAAAAGATAATATTTGAGCTTGGACTTGAAGGCAAAGGGATTATCTGTGTGATATCTAGAAGAAAAATATTCCAGGCAGAGAGAATAGCTGGTGCAAAGGCCCAAGGCAGGAGTCTGACTGATGTGTTCCAGAAGACTTGTGTGTAGAGTATGGTGAGAGAAAGCATAGTAGGAGCAAAGGTTAGGGATGAGAAGGGAGGCTGCAGGCCAGGTACAACCGTGCAGTCCATTCCAAAGACTTTGGCCCATAATCTCTGTGAAATATGGAGAACTTGCAGGAGTTTGAGCAAATAATGGCATTTGTCTGATGTAGGTTTTTTACAGTATAGAGAATGGACTGCCAGGATAAAAGCAAGGAGAGCAGTTAAAGGCTGTAGTCCAGCAAAGAGACGATAACAGTGGCTGGGACCAGGTAGATATTGTGGAAGTGATAAGAAGTGCTTGGGTTCCATATATATTTTGAAGGTAGAGTCTACAGGATTTTCTTGATGGATTGGATGGATGTGAGAGAAAACACAAGTAAAGGATGACTCCAAGGTCAATGCAAAGGAAATATAGAAGCAGATAATGACAATTTTAAAAGGCAGGAAGGAAAGTTTGCATCTTTTGATGTAAACAAAGAAAAGCCATTTTTGGTTTGTGAATAGCAAGATTTGGAGATTGTGAAGTGAGGAAAAGGATGTGGTGAAATTAAAGTTAATTTTGCGGTGATGGAAAGCATTGTCCCCACCCTCCAGAAGGTTCAGGAAGAGGTCTAGTTCATCCTTTCTTTAAGCAGATGATGCAAAGATCTCTTGGAAGTGAGTGGAAAAAGTGACGACACAGACCGCAGTGGGGCTTCCTTCTTCTCTTTGGCTTCACGCTGCTTTCACTTAGATAATGTTTCAATGGCAAGCAGCAGAACAGAAGGATACGCAAATTCACTGTTTTATACTGGAGTAAGCTTGAAATGAATTGGCTATGCTTAGCAATAAAGAAATAAAACTACCTAATCCATTGATTAAAAAATAAGTGCTTTGACCTTATCAGAGGAGTGATAATAACAATCCCTTACCTCTGTGAGGTACTATATAGTAAAACTGAAGATTTCAAGACACTGAGGTATATATTTATAGTCCAAATGATATTTTGTTCTAGGTAGGCATTCTAACCTAAGTCTTTCATGAAAAGAATAACACCAATGATAACAAAACAATATTAAAAAGAATATAAAAATAAAGCTAATGCTTGTTTTGAGAGACATAAAATATCCTTGCCCATTCCTGGCCTTCTGTCTTGCTCCTTAAAGAGAGAGCACTTTGAATTAACAAATAACTTGTCTTATTTATATTCCAAGTGTGAGAACTGGTAAGTTCACTTAGAAAATAAAATCCAAACGTCTTAGGTGGCCTCAAAACTCTTATGGTCTGGCCTCTGTCACCTCTCCAATGTCATCTCACTCCACTTCCTCCTCACTCACAGGGCTTCAAACACACAGCCCTTCTCCTAATGCCTTCATCATGCCAATTCTTGTGCACATTGGAACCTTCACACATGCTGTTTCCTCTCCCTGCACTGCTCCCTCCAAGGTTTTCATGTGGCCAAGTCCTTTTGTAACGGTCAGATTCCAGGCTAAAATCAGAATTCACACCAGATGGAGATTTTTAGAGGTGAGGGCTGGGTTAGGAACAAACACTAAAGGTGTGGCACTCAGCGACTAGCAACAGTGGGAAGCCATTATCACACCAAGGGCTGAAGGAAAAAGAGGAGGAGGTGGTACTGTCTGAACTTAGTGTAAACTAGCCCATGAGGAAGGAGTCTTCCAGAGGGAGTTGTAGCTATAGAAGGAAGCAGCTGTCACCACAGATGTGACATCAGAGCATGGAGAGAGGGCAAGGTGATAACTTGATGTCTCTATCCTTAAGCTCCTCAATCTGTACAGCCAGTGTCTCACTTTGGCAGAACTCAACGGGAAACCTGAGGGCAAGGGAGCATAGGTGTTGCAATCGTCAGTAACCCAGCCTCCCTGAGTGTGAACAGGGTTGAGAAAGACAGAGAATCATTGAGAGGGTGTGTGGGTGTGGGTAGGGGAAATGGAGATTAATCAGTACACCATTCTTTAGTTTTCTGTTTAATTATCACCTCCTCACAGAGGCCTTTCTTCACCACGCTGTCTATGGTTTTGACTAGGTCCCTTGGACTAGTAGCTTGGACTCCTTTCTTTACCATCTGGAACTACAGCCGTATATGATTATTTGTTTGTTCAAATGCTCTCTCTTCCTAATAGATGGTAAAGAGTCATCCAGGAAGGCACCTGCTCTTTGTTCTGGATAACTGGTGCCTGGTACAGGCGCTTGGCACATAGCAGATACTGAGATATCTGTGGAAAGAAAGAAGGAAGGAAGGGAAATATTCTCTTTAAAAAGATAAAGCTGTGTGTGTTCATGTGTGTAATTTCAAAATCCCAAGCTATCACATTAAAAACAAAACAGAAATGGTTAGAACACATTTAAAACAGAAAAATGTAACAACTGAGTTGGGGAGAGATGATAAAATAGAAATTGTTGATTGTTTACTTAGTACCGAACAGTTTTTGATGTTATTCTACCTAATCCCTGTGACAGTCCTGCAAGGCAGGGACCGTTATTCCCATTTTTATGTAAGGAAACTGAGCTTCAGAGGTGTTAAGTGGTTTATTGGTATTTCTCAGGTCAAAAGTGGTGTTTAAACCCAGTTCACATAGACGGAAAGTTGGAGCTCCTTTCATTAACTCTTGGGTATTCTGTGGAAAACATTCAGGGTACTAGGTAACTTCTTCCTTCTCAGAAGACTCAGCATCATGTCTTTCAGGCTTTTATCTAAAAAAAAAAACATAACACTTATCTATCTCTCTATTTAAATGTGGCTTTTGTGAAAGATCATTTAGCAAGAGGCTTGGTTTACTGGAGAAAAAACCCCAGTCATGCTATAAAGATGTTCATCCTTGACAACAAAAGTAGGTGAGTAATAGATTGGATGTTAATTGAAGCAGATGCCTATGAGAATAATTTGAATAATCTGTGGGCAACAAAACAAAGTGAGTACTCTTTCCCTTCCTCAAGCATCACCCACTGAATATAGTCTCTTCCAGCTGCAAGAGGAGCAAAAACCCCACAATGGAACCTCTTTGCTCTGTCCAAAAAGAGAGACCTTCAAACCAACAAGCTATTCAAAGTTCTGAACTCTTAAAATAAGACTTTCTGAACTTGTAAAGAAAACAAAGTACAAAATAATTACCTCACTTGATTGTCAATAAATTTTTACAGCATGCATCAAATATCCATGGCATTCAGTGGGTTAGGAGCCATTAGTGAAGACACGTCCAGTGTGAAAGCAGGGTGAAAAATGCAACTTATCTATATATGTGGAATGACTTGAAGTAATAACTTGTTTAAGTAGCACACTAACATGAATTCAAAAGAGAGGAATATGTTCGAGCATTAAATTTCCCTATAATCCTTTCCATTTCATTCCAAATCATTCCCTATTATATTACATTAATTAATAACAGTTTCATTCTGTTTCTGCTCTTTTGAAATGTTAGGATAGTCTAATTTTGACATCAGAGAATTTTCTCAATTTTTATCTTGTGTTTTAAGCTTAAAATAACCTTCCATTTCTCCTTGTTAACACGTTGAGACTAAGTGTTGGACCATTGCCTTTCATTGAAAACTCATGAAGTGTTAAGTACCAATGTTTGGGAAAATTATACTGATTTGATTTATTAACTGATGCTAATGAGCTAATTTGAGCTCCAAAAAATTCTACCTTTACCTAACTTAAAACACCTGGCTTTTCATACTAGCTCAAATTGGAGTTATTAACTAGTGAGTTACTTATCTATTTCTAAATAACTGAATATTTGAAATAAGATAGTCTCAATAGTTAGTCTTGTGCCATATCAGACTATGCCTTTCAGCTCTATCCTTTGTTATTTATCATTGCATTTGGTTATAGTTCTCCACAAATAAGTAGGAAATCTTAAGAACAGGTTCTGCTTCTGGTAAAGCTGGAGCAGATTGTGTTTTCTGAAGATAGTTGCACCAATATACTTGTACTCTTTTCCCCCATCTGAGAACTGAGACTGTGTCTGCCTACCCTGAATTTGGATGGAGCCTTATGACTGTGACAGAACCAACGTGACAGAAGTGATGCTATTTGGCTTCTGAGTCTAGGTCATAATAGAGATACAGCTTCTGCTTCACTCTCTCTTAGATGCTTGCCCTCGAAACCCAGCCACTTTACGGTGAGGAAGGCCAAACTAGGCCATGTGGAGAGACCTCATGAAGAGGCCCACGTGTAGAGGAACTGAGGCCCCCAACCACAGCCAGCATCAATCATCAGACACGTGAGTGAACAAGCCTACAGTTGATTCCACTAGCCTCTGAGCTGCCCTGGCACTATGCTAAATGGGGTAGAGATGAGCTGTTCTCACTGAGCTCTGGTCAGGAGGAAAATTCATGAGCAAGGTGAACATTACTCTTTGTGTGTGAAGAAGATTGGCCCTGAGCTAACATCTGTGCCAATCTTCCTCTATTTTATGTGGGATGCCACCACAGTGTGGATTGGCTAGCGGTGCGAGGTCCACACCTGGAATCTGAACCCACAAAACTTGGGCCCCTGGAGCAGAGCATGTGAACTTAACCACTCCGCTACGTGGCCAGCCCCATATTAGGATTGTTTTAAGCTAAATTTTGTTGTGATTTGTTGCACAGCCATACTAACTGTTGCAATAGTATTACCCATTGGTTACTGGAAAAGTTCTTCAAATTGGACAAAGACCAATTCACTTTTCTTCTAAATATAATGATAACTATGTATTTAACATCTGTTGCTTTCTAATCTCCCATTAGAATTTTTAAGCAGATGGGAATTTCTGTTTGGGATCAGCATCATGACATGATCCAGTTCTGCATTGCTTTCTGACAGTGATAAGGAGACAGTTTGCCAGAAAGAGTAAGATTTTTCTCTTTTCAAACAACTTCAAATATTTGGTCTAAAACATTTTAATTTCCCTGCCAACTTCTTTTATTTTTAAGACTTTATTATTTTCAGAGGAGTTTTAAGTTCACAGCAAAACTGAGAGGAAATTGGAGAGAATAACCACATACCCTCTTCCCACACATGCACAGCTTCCCCAGTTACCAACGTCCCTCACCAGAGTGGTACATTTGTTACAAACAATGAACCTAGGCTGACACATCATAACCCCCAAAGCCCATAGTTTACCTTAGGCTTCACGCTTGGTGTTGTACAGTCTATGGGTTTGGACAAATGTTTAATAATGTGTGTCCATCATTATAGTGTCATACAGAATATTTTCCCTGCCCTAAAAGGACTTTGTGCTCTGCCCATTCATCCCTCTCCCCACCCCCAAGCTCTAGCAACCACTGATTTTTTCACTATTTTCACAGTTTTGCCTTTTCCAGAATGTCATATAGTTGGACTCACACAGTATGTAGTCTTTTTGGATTAGCTTCTTTCACTTAGTAATGTGCATTTAAGGTTCCTCCTTGCCTTTTGATGACTAGATAGCTCATTTCTTTTTAGCGCTAAATAATATTCCAATAATATTCCAACATATCCAATATCTGAATGTGCCAGTTTATTTATCCATTCACCTTCTGAAGGACATGTTGGTTGCTTCCAAATTTTGGCAATTATGAATAAAGCTGGTATGAACATCTGTGTGCAGGTTTTTGTGTAGACATAGTTTTCAACTCCTTTGGGTAAATACCAAGAATTGCAATTGCTGGATCACATGGTAAGACTGTGTTTAGTTTTGTAAGAAACTACCAGACTGTCTTCTAAAGTGGCTGTACCATTTTACATTTATACCAGCAATGAATGAGAGTTCCTGTTGCTCTACAGCCTTGCCAGCATTTAATGTTGTCAGTGTTCCAGATTTTGGCCATTCTAATAAGTGTGCAGGGATATCTCAATGTTGTTTTAATTTGCATTTCCCTGATGACTTTTGATGTGGAACATCTTTTCATATGCTTATTTGCCATCTGTTATATCTTCTTTGATGAGGTGTCTGTTAAGATCTTTGACTCATTGTTTAACTGAGTTGTTTGTTTTCTTATGATTGAGTTTTAAGAGTTGTTTGTATATTTTAGATAACAGTCCTTTAACAGATGTATCTTTTGCAAATATTTTCTCCCAGTCTGTGATTTTTCTCCTCATTCTCTTGACATCGTCTTTCAAAGAGCAGAAGTTTTAATTTTAATGAAGTTGTGCTTATCAATTCTTTTTTGCATGGATCATGTCTTTGGTGTCATATCTAAAAAGTTATCGCCATACTCAAGATCATTTAGATTTTCCCTTAAATTATCCTTTAAGAGTTTTATCGTTTCGCATTTTATATTTAGGTCTGTGATTTCATTTAGAGTTAATTTTTGTGAAAGATGGAAGATTTGTGTCTAGATGCATTCTTTTGCATGTGAATGTCCAACTGTTTCAGCACCATTTATTGAAGAGACTATCTTTGCTCCATTGTGTTGCCTTTGCTTTTTTGTCAAAGATTGGTAGACTATATTTACATAGGTCTGTTTCTGGGCTCTCTATTCTGTTCCACTGATTCATTTGTCGATTATTTTGCTAATACCAATACTTGATAACTACAGCTTTATAGTAAGTCTTGAAGGCATGGAGTGTCAGTCTTCCAACTTTCTCCTTCTCCTTCAGTATTGCCTTGGTCTCTCTTGGTCTTTTGCCTCTCCACATAAACTTTTGAAGAAGTTTGCCAATCTCCATATAATAACTTGCTGGGATTTTGATTGGGGTTGCATTCAATGTACAAGTTGAGGAGAACTGATATCTTAACAATATTGAGCCTTTCTAGCCATAAATACAAAATCTCTCTCTATTTGTTTAGTTCTGCTTTGATTTTGCTCATCAGAGGATCGTAGTTTTACTATATAGATCTTGTATGTACTTTGTTAGATTTATGCCTTCATTTTTGGGAGTGCTAATATAAATGACACTGTGTTTTTAAATTCAAATTCCACTTGTTCATTGCTGGTATATAGGAAAGCAATTTACTTTTGTATATTAACCTTGTGTCTTGCAAACTTGCTATAATTGCTTATCAGTTCCAGGAGTTTTTTTGTCAATTCTTATAGGTTTTCTATCTAGATGACCATGTTATCTGTGAACAAAGACATTTTCAGTTTTATTTCTTCCTTTCCAATCTGTGTATTTTTTCTTTCCTTTCTTGTCTGATTGCATTAGCTAAGACTTCTAGTACGATTTTGATAGAAGAAATGAGAGGCGACATTGTACCTGATCCTAGTGGAAAAGCTTTGAATTTTTCACCATTATGTATAATGTTGGCTCTAGGTTTTTTGTAGGTATTCTTTATCAAGTTGAGGAAGTTGGCCTCTATTTCTGATTTACTGAGAGATTTTATCATGAGTAAGTCTTGGAGTTTGTCAAATGCTTTTTCTGCATCTATTGATGTCATCATCTAATTTTTCTTTTTTTAGTTTACTGAAGTGATGGATTATTTTACTGATTTTCAAATGTTGAAACGGGCTTGCATTCCTGGGATAAATCCCACTTGTTCATGGTGTGTAATTCTTTTTATACATTGTTAGATTTGGTTTGCTAATATTTTGTTGAGGATTTTTGCTTCTATGTGCTTCTAAGTTCCTGAGAGATATTGGTCTGTAGTTTTCTTTTCTCACAATTTCTTTGTCTGGTTTTGGTATTAGGGTAATGCTGGCCTCATAGAATAAGTTAGGAAGAAATTCTCCTTCTGTCATCTGAAGGAGATTGTAGAGAATTGCGATAATTTCTTTCTTAAGTGTTTGGGAGAATTCACCAGCAAATCCATCCAGACCTGGTGTTTTCCATTTTGAAAGGTTATTAATTATTGATTCAATTTCTTTAACAGACATAAGCCTATTTAGATTGCCTATTTCTTCTTGTGTGAGTTTTATCAAATTATGTCTTTCAAGGAATAGTTCTGTTTCATCTAGATTATCAACTTTGGGGGCATAGAGTTATTCATAGTATTCCTTTATTATTCTTTTAATATCCATAGGCTCTACAGTAATGTCCTCTCTTTTATTTATGACTTTAGTAATTTGTATTCTCTCTTTTTGTTTTCCTTAGTTAGTCT
Organism: Equus caballus; assembly: GCF_041296265.1. Lineage (NCBI taxonomy): Eukaryota > Metazoa > Chordata > Mammalia > Perissodactyla > Equidae > Equus > Equus caballus. The sequence continues at coordinate 48,061,951 of NC_091700.1, read as the reverse complement.
GGCCAGAGGCACATTAGTTTTCTTTATCTTTTCAAAGAATCAGATTTTGGTTTTGTTGATATTCTTTATTGATTTCTTATTTTCAATTTCATTGATTTTTGCTCTAATTTTTATTATCTCTTTTAGTCTACTTGCTTGGATTTAATTTGCTCTCCTTTTCTATTTTCCTAAAGTGAAAACTTAGACGATTGACTTTAGATCTTTCTTCTTCCAACTTTTTAGTAATAAATGTATACTAAACTTAAAAAAAGTATTTATACTCTCATTCTGATTCACTTCTTAGATTAAAAAATTTCAAAAGAACAAATTCAAGCCGTAAACGGTATGTACTGATTTTAATGTTTGAGATTTAGTTAACTAGTTCACATTGACCTTATCCAGATTGGTCTCAATTTTGGACACTTACTGCCTTGTCCATTTGCATTTCCCATTTCTAAGAGTCTAATTTGCTAATTGGTCCTCAGAGAGCGTTGTATAATTATCTTAGTCAAATTAGGCATTATCTCTGAACTCTTCTTGCTCTGTCAGGTTTTTAAGATCTGATGACTAGAATTTTATACTTTTCAATTCCCATTCAATTACTTAAGAAATATTTATTTAGTGCCAACTATGTTTCAAGCGCAATATAGGAATATAGCAGTCAACAAAAAGCAAACAAGATCTCTGGCCTTATAAAACTGACCATCCAGTTGGGGGAAAACATGTATAAATATTTAATTTAAAACTGTGATAAGAGCTATGAACAAAAAGTACAGACTGCTGTGAGGCTATGTAACAGACGGATTTTTTTCTTATTGCCAGTTTATTCAACAGGCTGAACTAAGTCAAGTGCAACTGGAGAATAAGTTTTTCCTTTCTCACCACTGTCCCTTTAAACCTACTCTGTTGAATTGTTCTTCCTTGACCCTGGTTAAAAGTTTGAGCAGACTCCAGAGGTTTTCTAGTCATTTTCAGATACTAAATAGTCAGAGTAGTCTAATATCACAATTGTAATTTCTCATCTATTATAACCTGACTTAAAATATGGAGAGACAGTATTTTCCTAGGGTCCTGTCTGTACTTTTGGATCAGTATGAGTCTCTCATTGGGAAGCCACAATCCTGGGACACTGGGATCATTTGTAGTAAAGGTTGTAAGTTTTGGCCAATAGTTGCATGAATTCACTACTAACTTTGTTCAAAATTTTCTTGGAATAATACCTCCTGAGTCAGTGGGGAGGTTTTGGAGTGAACAGGTGTAGGTTCAGATGCTGACTTTACCACATATTGTAGGCTGTCAATAACGATAGCTATTATTATAGCTGTTATTATTTTTTTCTACACTAAATACATAAAGTCTAGAACATTCTGTGTAATAATCATAATTTGAGTTAGAATATGAATTTTTCTAACTCAAATGTTAATCTGGGAGTGGACGCTATGCTAAAGTCTTCCTTAGCAATTAATTAGCTTATTAGTGCTTTCACATGTTCCCAGGCTAATAATCTTGGACTAGCCTTTGGACCGGCACAAATAAATAATAACTGTAACACCATCTGTAGTGAGGGTTCACCCAGTTGGAATTAAACCCTGTAAGGAAAGCTACCCACCTGGGATCTATATCGCCTGGATATGGAATCCATCTTTGCCAGATATTTGCCAAACAAGATCATCTGCAGGGATTAAAGTTTTATGGAAACAACGTAAAGAGTGATCATTAAAAAGAATTTACCTTATAAAGTGTATGTTTAATGTATTCTAGCATATAATTAACTTTGGAGTAATTTATATAATGAAACAGAGCATGACAGTGTTCTGTTATTAAGTTTTTATTTTCCATTCCTACATGTTGGAACCTGTATGTGTTTAAAAGATTTTTCTCCTCTCTATTTTTTTGGACTTCTCTTCTTGAGTCAACCAGGTTCTAGCAGCCCTTGTCTGGTAATGCGTTGCAATTTTTCCAAGACTGACATAGTCACATAGGAATTTTTTTCAATAGAATTCTTGAATAAGAATTTTTTACCCAAGACTACATGTAAGGGTGTTTGCATCTTCCAAGATGCTCTACAAGCAGCCCCCACTGGTCACTTATCAATCCACCCAGGAATGTTGCAGCCTTGTTATCCACCCTGAGTGGCTTTTTGGGATCAGTCTTCTGCCCTCTTTATGGCCTGTCTAAGCTGTGATGAAACGATGAGGGCTCTTATCTCCTTTCCAGTATGAAAAATATTTCTATGATTGAGCTTCCAAACTGAAAATAGGTTCCCTTTTGAGCAGAAGCATAATTGTCATTATGCCTGTGGTTAATTCTGTTGAGTCTGCCTAGGCTGCTCAGCTCATTTATACCCACTGTAACATGAATTGCATTTTAAGGTTTAGTGTGTCCCAGAAAATATCTCAAGAGAATTATTTAAAAATAATTCCACGGTGAAGTAGATTGGGTAGCACTGCATAGTATATGTCTCCTTTGGAAATTCTTACTGCATGTTAGGGATTTACGGGCTCTGGAAAGTCCCACAGTAAAGACACTTGGCTTAACCTAAAATTTTCCCAACTTAATTTGAACTGACAATTTGATTTATTTTTTTCTTTATGTAAAGTATCTGTTAACCTCTTCAGGTTATGTTAGTAATGTAATGGGACACATTAGTAATGCTAGAGTAGGCTTTTAAGGTAAAAAAGAATTCCCACCAAGACTCTCATCTAAACATCACAACATTCCTGAAATGTATTCAGAGACAAGACTAATTTTATGGAAGAGGAAGCCATTATTCTAGTAGTTAAGTAAAAACAGAGACAGCTTTCATGTCGCTAGCATCCAGATAACGTCTACAGGCTGAAAGAAATGCTGACATGACATCATATTTGTAAGAAACATGAATTTGGTTTGATCAAAATGGAAAACACAATCTGTGTGCATATGTGTGTGTGCGTGTGTATGTGTGTGCATATGCTTATTTCTGGGTGTGTAGGCTTGAGCTGGTCCCAAGTAAGATTCTGAAAAGATGGGGATGGTTGAACTCAATGCATGATCTGTTGGTACAGCTGAGTCCACAAGTCCAGCACTACTCCAGATGTCCCCCAGAGCCTCCAACGTGACCTAAGTCATCATTTTTTGTGGCCTGAGAAATAGGAGGTCTACTGGTTTGAGCACAAGCCTAGAAACACAGACTCTTTTGGTACTAATCCAGTACTTATAGTACTCAAGAAAAGTTAAGTATAGAACCCATCTCAGTAATTAGGATGTCAATCAGAGAAAACAAGCCATTAACTTCTTTCTATTTCATTTTCCTTTGATGCATGAGAACTATGGTGCCACAAAACCTGCATCCCTTACATAGGCAGTCTCAGTTGTTGGATGAAAACTTACCAGACATCTATGGCAGAATTTCTGTTTGTGAAAAGTAACCACCAAAGGGGCATGTGGTCTTAAAGGTTTTTCCATGTCAGTCAGCAACCAAAGTGCCTGACTTCCTGTTGTAGCTTATTAATAGGCCAAAATCTCGTTAAGTTGGAAATTTCCTGTATGCAGTCTTTCTAGAGCTTCTGCGGATGGAACTTTAGCAATGCAACTGTTTTTATGACTTTAAGTGATCTTTTATCACAGCTTCATTGATTTCACAGCCAAAAGGTGTTCAGAATGGAGCTATTTTACCCAAACTCAAGTCTAACGAATATGCTTACGTACCTATTATACAGAAATTTTAGTAGGGAAAAATGTGTTTTCATTATTTATAAACTTAGTTGAATGATTCACAGAAATTGAAGACTAAAGATTTTTGTGGCACTTCTTTTTCTTCACTAGATGATACATACATTTATAGATATGAGGATTTGGTTTAGAATCCAACTGAACCTCACAAAACATCGGGTTAAATCCTGACTGACTGTGACACTTGCGTCTAGTTATCTAATGTGGAGAAATGGAGGGTATCGTTAGGTAGCCCAGGGTACCCTTGTGTCAAAGTGATTGGGCAAATAAGAGGACCCAACTGAGATGTTTCAAGGGGATTGTGTTTTGATTAGGATGCTAACACTAAAATGGATCTGAGGCTCAGAGACAAACAATTAGCTCCTGAGCTCTGCTGCCTGGCCACTACCTTCCATTCCACTCACTGTTGTGATTATTCAACAAATCTCTGCCTTCTTTCCACTTCAAGACTGATCTCTAGGTTCATATAATTAGGTTTAAAATGTGCTCTAAGTGTTTGTTGTTGGGCGGAAAGAGAGTCTTCCACACCAGAGGAAACTGACTTATCTAAAGTCAAAGAGTTACTAGGCAGCAGAGCTAAAATAAAATCTTTTAATTCTCGGTTTAGTGTTTTTCCAACTCTGCCATCCTTCCTTTCTGCGCTGATGAAACACAGTGAGGAAAGTGAGGGATAAAGATGGGGGTGAGGAAAGGTGTGTATAGCGGAAGAAGTCTTGCTGTGTAGCTTGTAAACACGTGGAGGATGAAGAATTGCGGGAACTGTGCATGACCTCTGGACTGCAACAACAAAGACATGAGATGGTAGCAGGACATTAAGTTGCTCACATTAAGTAGACATCCAAATTAAACGTTATGGTCTATATTTCCTTACCCTCGAAACCGTGACTGAAAGAGCTCTGAAAATGGAAACATTTTTATTGGCTTGAAGAAAAATCATTTGATAATATCTGACCCTAACTCACATTAAAAAGCATAATTGTAGTCATAATTTTCCCCTTTGTGTGAATATTCATGCTTTTGCGTTAGTAGTATTAACATGTTTGATTTGGGGGTGCTGGCTCAGATCCCCTAAGGGTGTTCCATAAGCACCCTATTAGCTTTCTAAAATTTGAAAAATTCTCATTTTGAAATACAACTGGTCCCAAGGGTTTTGAATAAAGGATTAAGAGCCAATGTTTTATATATTAATTGTTTTCGTAAAATAAAAAACTACACATACTCATTATAACCAGTCAAGCAATATAGAAAAATAGAAGGAAGAAAGTTAAAAAGTTATTCCAAATCTTACCACCCAGAAATAGTCACTGTACATCTAATGAACATTATCTGTGTTATTCTTTTATGCATTTACGCAGATAGCAAGATGATTAGGTGTAATTTTCTAAAATAAGTCATACTACAGAGTACAAGAAAATATTTCTCCATCATAAGAGCTGTTAGTTTCTAAAATATTTCTCCAAGTTTAAAGAAACAGCATGATATTAGAGTAATGATAAGAGCATGTATTCAGTGACATGTTTCAGTTTTAGGCCGTACCCATTGACTTCCCACTATAAATATGAGAAATTGCCCCTTCTACTTATCCTACTTTCCTTTCTCTCAACTTCTTAATTTTTACATATACATTCTGTTTCTTCCTCATAATTCCCTCAGTTCTAAAAAATTTGATAAATGAATGCTATGTTGACTGCTAGGCCTTTTACTACAACTTCTTCATATCTGATTTTTTATTTTTAATTTTGATTTATTCTTGTTTGAATGGATATTGTCCAGTATTTTTCTCAAGTGAGGTTCATGGTGTACGATTTCTATCATGTTTGAGAGTGTCTGTCTGATACTTTTATACTTGACTCAAAGGATGACTTGGCTGCGTATAAAATTTTGGGGTTTCACTTCAAAGATTTGTAACAAACTTCTGGACATTAAATATAATTATGGAGAATTTTAAAGGCAATGTGATTTAAAATTTTTTTAAATAATTTGAGTTTTTCACAGAGATTGCCATGGGATCCTTTCTTTATTCTTGAAATTCACTAACTTTTCAAAGTCTCAAGACTTTCTTTTAAGAATGTTTTGCAATTATATATAGAATGTATGTATTATTTGTTCTGTTATTATTTTTAGAGACATCAATTAGAAAGACAATGTTTGAACTCCTTTGTCTCCAATACCTATAATCTTATTTCTAATCACTTTTATTAGTTTTTATATTATCTTGTGTTATTTTCTTTTGTTTGCCAACCATATTGCTGACTGTTTTCACCCATGTCTATTCTACTAGTTGCTTCTTTTATGGTTTTCAGGCCTATGGCAGTTTTTCTTTTCTCTTCTATTTCTTTCCTGAGTTCTGCCAGCTTACTTTTCATCTTTTGTTGTTTTATCATCCCTTCCTTGAATTCTTAAAACTTTTCCTTGAACTATCTCTTAAAAAAAAAAATAGTGTCACATTCTTTTTAAACAAATAATTTGTCCAAAATTCATGCATTCGTTACCTTGACAAACTCCAGGCTATTCCCAGGGCAGCCATCTGTCCTTGCTGTACAGTCTCTTACCTTTTAAACTTTACTAGATTAGCCTAGCAGTTGTACTTGTCCCCCACCAGCTCCTGGGGACACATGACAAGTTGTCTCAATGATCACCTTGAAGTACCTTTCATTTGGCTTGAGATGAGAGAAGCAGACCCCTCTGCTCCACCATGGCAGAGTGGGGATAAAGATATGAATGTGCAGATTGGGGAGAGAAAAACACCACAGACGTCCATCCCCTTCTTTCAGAGGCATTCTGCCTTTCACTTTCACTTCAACCCACTTATCCCTCTGAGGTGAGTGTGGGGTGAATACAGGCAAATATAATGTTCAGCCACATTCTTTGGAAATTCCGTCCTGGTCATCTAGCGCCTTACTTTGGGAATATCAGGGGACTTGGCAGTTTGAGGCCTCTGTTAAAACTGAGTCACTAAGTTTTCCATTTTGATATTATGTTACACTTACTTTTCAAAAAATCTCTTTCATGCCCTGGGTGTGAAAAAGGTTGTGTCAACTCTCAACATCCTTCGTAGTTTTGGTGCAAATTTCATTTCATTTGGCAAATATTCGTTATGGTTTGCGGTTTGATGTTGTAACCATTTTTTGTTTCAAGGAAACGGTAGTTTGACTATTTTTCATCCTTTTCGTTGTTTTTGTTGGGTTTCAAGGCAAGAGAAAGTAAAAAATGCTTCATCATTTTAAACCAGAAAGCTATAAGTATATTTCATAGTAGTCTTCTTGCATACGTCCCCTGAGGCGTCTCAACGGGAGAAAATCCTAGTGTTGCATTAAAATATGATCAATGACACTGTTTTGTAAATGAAGTTCTTCTTGTTTCAGGCCATTGCACTATGGGTGGCTTACTTAATACTCCTTTTCAGTACTCCATGTGTCCTAGACTCCAGATGGCTTCCAGTGGTGGCAGAGGGGTAAAAGAGATCTATACACTAAATAAAAGCAGAATGATTTGGTATATAACTTTGTACTTGTCGTTTCTTGATAATTATTTAAATACTCATTTAAATAATCTATTTAAGTCTGTTTTTTGTTAAATCTGTAATTCTCGTTTCTATCTGGGGCCCATGCAACAGTATAATTTACCTTCTACTTATTCTCCTTTAGGATTTAGTAAATAGTTTAAATATTGTATGACTGGATTAGGTACAGGGATGTTTTGATAAAATCTCCCCAAAACTGAACTCCAAGCATTGTCCCTAAACCTCATTCTTTCAGTTGCACTACCCTAGAATTATGGTGTATTCTTTACTTTTTCTTTGACTACACTCATCGATCCATTAGCAGTTTCTGTTGGTTCTATCTTCATGAGTATATGAGTTTCCATAACAAAGTACTACCAATTGGATGGTGTAAAACAACCAATTTATGAGAAATTTATTCTTTCACAATTCTGGGGCCTAAAAGTCTGAAATCAAGATGTTGACAGGGCCTTGCTCTCTCTGAAGGCTCTAAGAAAGAATCCCTGCCTCTTCCCAGCTTTTGCTGGTTGACGGCAATCTTTGGTGTTTCTTGGCTTCCAGATGCATCGCTCCAACATCTGCCTCTGTCTTCATGTGCCCTTCTGCCTGTATGTCTCTCTATCCTCACATGGTTCTGTTATAAAGGCAACAATCATTGGTTTTAGAACTCCCCCTAATCCAGTATAGTTTTGCTTTAACTTAACTAATTAGATCTGCAAAGACCCTATTTCCAAATAAAGTATCATTCTGAGGCTACAGGCGGACAGGAATTTTCAGGGACGCTATTCAACTCAGCACAATGAGATATCCAGGATTTAAACCGTTTTTACCATCCCCACTGCTGCAACCCTGAAGAGCCTGCTAACAATTAAAGGACACTTCAGATCATGTTATTTATTTACTCAAAACCTTCCAATGGTTTTCCAACTCTCTCAGACTAAAAGCCACAGGGTTTTTTTTTTTTTTCCAGTTTTTTTTTTATTGAGTTATTGATAGGTTACAATCTTGTGAAATTTCAATTGTACATTAATGTTTGTCAGTCATGTTGTAGGTGCACCACTTCACCCTTTGTGCCCACCCCCCACCCCACCTTTCCCCTGGTATCCACTAAACTGTTCTTGGTCCATAGTTTTAAATTCCTCATATGAGTGGAGTCATACACAGATTATCTTTCTCTTGCTGGCTTATTTCACTTAACATAATTCTCTCAAGGTCCATCCATGTTATTGCAAATGGAATGATTTTGTTCTGTTTTGCAGCTGAGTAGTATTCCATTGTATATATGTACCACATCTTCTTTATCCATTCGTCTGTTGATGGGCACTTAGGTTGCTTCCACGTCTTGTAAAAGCCACAGTTTTTAATATGACTTGTGTGCACAAGGTCGGCCTCCAGTTACCTCTCTCACTTCATCCCCTCATTCAGTGCATTCCAGCCACATCAAATTTCTTGATGCTCCATGACAATGCCACATATGCTTCTGCTTCATGGCTTTGGCATTTTCTGTTTGTTCTGCTTCAAACGCTCTTCCCCAGATATCCCCAAGTCATATTCCTTTACTTCCTTCAGGTCTTTAACTGAAGTGGAATCTTATCAATGAGACTATCCTGGTCACTATCCAGTATTAAGACTCTCTGCCCAGATTCTTCCAATCATTCTTTCCTACTTTATTTTTCTTTGTAATACACGTTACTATCTAAGTTATACACTACATATATAAATATACACATACATTATATATATGTAACTTAGTTATATATAACATTATATAGATTATTATATTATATGTATTATAGGTAACTTGTTATATGAAAGTTGTATATGTACAACATATAAATTATAAGTTATATAAGATATAACATTTATATCTTTATATATTTAAATATACGTAGTACTTATTTATCTTCGTTATTACCTGTCTACATCACTGGGAAGTAAACTCCCTTAAGGAAGGAATTATTATCTATTTGTTCACTGTTGTATTGCTAGTGTCTAGAAGAGTGCCTGGTACATAGTAGATGCTGAAGAGATATGTCAAAAATGAATGAAAGACTATGTCACATATACAAATATCATCAAGAATATGTTTGGCAACAGAACAGTGATTGAAAAGCACTCCTACATCACATTCAATGAGGGGAGGAACAGATATTGATTCATTTTTCAAGACCCCATTGAAACTGTCGATCAGCTGCCATGCTTGCTCATGGTTACCCCCTCACCCCTTTCTTTTTTGAAGAAGAAGAAGATTAGCCCTGAGCTAACATCTGTTGCCAATCCTCCTCTTTGTTGCTGAGGAAGACTGGCCCTGAGCTAACATCTGCGCCCATCTTCCTCTACTTTATACGTGGGACACCTACCACAGCATGGCTTGACGAGTGGTGCTTAGGTCTGCACCCGCACCCGGGATCTGAACTGGAGAACCCAGGGCCAGCAAAGTGGAAAATGAAAACTTAACCGCTGCACCACCAGTCCAAGCACCCGCCTCACCTCTTTCTTGAGATGCAGCTTCCCTTTTGGGCTCTGTGGGAGACATGGAAGTGGACTACAGGGCAAGTTACTTTTTGCCCATAACAGTAAAGGCCCTTTTATTTGAAGAAAAGGGAAGTGAATATGATAAAGGAATTCCTTCTTTCTTTCATGATGCAAATTGCATTTTAAAAAGGGCTTCCCATCCACAAGGTAGCTTGGAGCTGTCCTCCCAAAATAGGTTCAGTCACCCTCAGAATACAGTTCATCATCTTCAGATATCGAGAGAACCTACGAAAGCAATAGACATAGTTTGACATTCGTTGAGTAAGAGGAAAGAAGTTGCTAGTGGTGACATGTCATCTACTTCTGGATATCTCACGGGCAGGGTGAAGGAGGAGACAACCAGATCAATTGGATAAGCAGAGGGTGAATTAGCCATTTAATCAAGTACCTAAGCCATGAAGCACACAGTTCTTCTAAGAGACACCATTATCCTTAATGGAGTTCTTTAGAGCATCTTCAATTTTTCTAATGAAGACAGAAAGCCCATCTTTAGTAAAGTGCTTCTCTTTGCTTGTTTGACCACAGGATTATCTATTTCACTTAATCCCCTGGGGAGCTGATGCTCTCCCCCTTTGTTTCTCATAGAATTATATTGAGAGGGAATCTGTCCAAATTCTTTAATCAAATTATTCTTGCTCTGGCCAATATAAGTGCTTAAATATCCACACTTAATGCTTCTCCTTCTAATGATATTCACTTATCTAAAATTACCCCTTAATTGATAAGATATACGAGCAAAAACACTATTAGGCAAAATGCTAAATGAACTCAAACCATTTAGAATGTTTTCGAGCCAACTGCTGAATTTACTTAATCTCCAGTGAGAAGTCTAAAATGATAGGATTCAATCTTTACTGTGACCAGGCAGAAACAGCAAAGGGAAAAAGGTTGAAGAAGAGGTGGCAAACAAGGAAAGGAAAGTATTATTGCTCTTTAATGTCCTCACTGCACAAATTCCTATGATTTTTATTGCTCAGTTTTGATAAAGAGGAGCATCCCAGTACATTTCAAAATAATGGTACCATGCGTTTCCTACAAGTTGGCTAAAACGGTGTTGAAGACATTGACTAATTAGAATCACAATTTATTTAAAGCCAGGTTTATGAAGTATAATTTGCATAGAGTAAAACTGCTCTTTATTTTGTAAAGTTTTATGAATTTTGACATATGTAAACGGTGTGTAACCCCCACCACAGCAGGGATGTAGAACATTTCCGTCACTCTCCAAGACTCCCTCTTGTCTCTTTGGAGTCAATCCCCTTCCACTTCCCCCAGGCCCTGGCAACCACTGATGTGTTTCTCCCTATAGTTACACCTTTTCCAGAATGTCAAAAAATTGGAATCATACATTAGCTAGCCTTTTAAGTCTGGCTTGTTTCACTCACCATAATACATTTAAATTCATCCGTGTCGTTGCATGTATCACTAGTTCATCCTTTTTATTGTTGAGGAGTATTTTATTCTGTGTATATACCAAAGTTTGATTGTTCATTTACAAGTTGTGGACGTTTTGTTTGTTTGCAGTTTTTGGAGATTATGAAAAAAGCCCATATAAACAAATACATTCAGGTTTTTGTTTTCAGAAACATACATGCATTTTCATTTTGCTTACCTAGGAGTAGGATTGCTGAATTGTATGGTGAGTGCATGCTTAACTTTATAAGAAATTGCCAAACTGTTTTCCAAAGTGGTTGTACCATTTTGCATCCCTATCAACAATGTACAAAAATTCTAGTTGCTCTGTATCTTCACTAACACTTGGTATTGTCATTCAAAAGATTTTAAGCCATTTAATAGATGTGTAGTGATATCTTATTTTATTTTATATTAATTTTCCTATTGACAAATGATATTGAGCATCTTTTCATGTAATTATGTGTAATCTATCTTATTTTCTGAATGACTGTTTAAATCTTTTGTCCATTTTGGGGAGAGCTGTTTGTCTTCTTATTATTGAATGATGAGAGTACTTTTTGATTCCAGATACCAATTATACGTTCCAGATACTTTTTTGCAGATGTAAGTGGACCTTCCACCCAAGGTTTCTTTCAAGATGTCTAGACTGAGGATGACACATATGCACCAAGAGGGTAGGAAAAGTTTTGTTATTCACATTATGAAGCTTTCCAGGGATAGCAGGGCAGGTTTCCAAGAAGGTCTAAAAACTGTTTAAGAGAGCATGGAACGGAGACTGGCTTGGGGTTCATGGTGTTAGAGAGTGGGCTGAGGTGAGAGTTTCCATGCCCATGGACTGGGGCTTGCATGGTTTGACATTCCACCAGTGCCAAAGGAGAGGAACATGTGGGTAGAAGGCAGTGGAGAGTTGGCGGGGCTTGAAAGCCATCAGTACGCAGACATCAAAAATGGACTCAAGCTCTTTATTAAACAAGACCAATGTAGCCGCCCCTGACACAGGAAGGGTTAATAATCACTGGAAAAAGCTTGCCAACAAACTGTGACCTGGAGGTGAGAAGGCCAGTTAGCCAATGACCGGTAAGACCTCCAGGGGGAGGCAACCTAAGGCAGGCAGCGGTCGCCCGGGGGCGCAGATGGAGACACGATACCGGGAGCAGGAGGAGCCATTGCCTAGGAGGCCTTGCATGCTCCGATATAAAATATACGAGCACAACAATAACATGATAATATCAAAACAGAGGCCAAGGGAGGGCTCCTTGAGAAATCACTAAGAATTCTTGGCATTCACTAATTACTTCATCCAGAACACCTGTGTATGTTACAGCTGTAAGCTATGTATATATTGAAACGCTGGTTATAATAAACTCAGAGTGGCCATCAGCCCTCTCCGCATCTATCCTGATGTGTACATTGGATTGCGACACCGACAACCTTCATCAGATATGAGAACCATATTTTTAATATCAAAAGAAACAACTCAGTAACATTGAATGTAGAAGACGTGTGAAGTACATAAATTATACCTGGCTCGTAAATGTGCCTCAAAATTTTTTTAAAAGGTTATCATTTGGAAATATATTAGTTGGGTCTTTTTTTGAGAGAAATATCCATTCTAAATGGACCAGATTCATTTCCTATGAAAAAAAGACTGAATACAGTGAGGAAACATGGGTTGCTATTCGAATCATGAAATCTCTTCTCCTATTGTGAGAACAGAACTCTATCCAACTGACCTCTCACTCGAATTTCAACACCACCCAGTGTTTTGTTAATACACATTGGATTTGTGGCTCTGTCCCATGCTCTGCTTTTTATTGAAGATTTGAAGTCTGTTGGTTGAATGGCTGGCTGTGAAGCAGTAGGTCACATGGGAAGAATTCTTGAAGGATGATTATAATTTAATTGCAAAAGTCTTATGCAAATTTCCGTCATTTGTCAAAAATGAATTAAACACCCACTGTGTGCCAGGCACTTGCAGGATTTACAGATTAAAAGTGAAGAGAAATATAATTACGGATGTCAAGCAATTCAGTGTTTATTGAAAATGAAATACTTAAATCATTGTTGAAATGGCTTAAGATTGATTTTGAAAGGAATGTAAATAAAAGAGTCGACTGGCCAATCATCCTCACAACTTTATTCCAAACTGAATAATTTTTATTGAGAAATGCAATGGAATATTTTTGGGCCTCTTTCTCAGAAATACGCAAGTTGACATGGCATTTGGGAGTCTTACTTTCAATAGACATCACTAACCAGTGTAATGAAGCATGTTCTATGTTCTGATGATATTCATTCTTTGAAAACAGATAAAATGTGTTTTTATATCTCACTTTATTGCTATATTAAAGAAGTAATACTATTTTCAAAATTCTTTTTTATTGTGGTAACAGTGGTGTATAACACAATGTAGATTTAAAGTGCGCATTGTTATAATTCTACTTCTGTACACATCACATTGTGTTCACCACCAAAAGTCTAGTTTCCATCCGTCACCATACAAATTATCCCCTTTACTCGTTTCACCCTCCTCCCATCCTCCTTCCCCTCTACTAGCCACCAATCCACTCCTGGTATCTATGTGTTTGTTTTCAAATGTTGTCTTATTTTTGTGCCTAAATCCCTTTCTCTTTTCCTGGTGAGGTAAGGTAGCCTTTTTATGATCAACAGCATAAGGAAAACATAGGAGAGAGGATGAAGAGAGAGAAGTAGTGGCTTTACTATTTACTGGTTTGTAGTCACAGCTGGATCAACACATGCAAATACCTTGAGCAAATTAATCATTAGGACCACACATGGCATCATTCAAACTGATTGACTTTAATTTTTTTTCAATATTTATTTTTAGGAGGCAGAAGGAGTGAAAAATAGGACATCCAGTGACTGTGATTGGCATCTCCTCTGCCTTAGGGCAGTGGTTTTCAAAGTGTGGTCCCCAGATCCGCAGCATCAGCCTCGCCTGAGATCTTGATAGAAATGCAGATTTTTGGACCTCACTCCAGATCTGCTGAGTCAGCGACTCTGAGAGCAAGGCCCAGAAATAAGTTTTAGTAAACCTTCTAGAGGATTCTGATATATGCTGAAGTTTGAAAACCCCTAGTCTGAAGCAGTTCGGCTCTGGTCACAAACTTGCATTCCTCATTCAGAAAAAACAAAGTCTTACAATTTACTACCTACAAATCTTAGAAGATGATGTAGCAACCATCTATTATTACTCAAGCATGTGCTCTGGGGGCCCATCCCTTAGCCTTCACCCTTGATTCTGTTACTACAACCACCATTCTATCTCAACACGTACTAGTAAAGAGGAGTTTTGCTAAATACAAAAAACTTTCTATTTTGTTACGTTTTTAGTGGTATTTTAATGACCCCAATGTACTGGTATCCTGACCCTTCTGGCCCTTTGTAGTGAAATGTGACAAGGTGGCAACTCAACTGGGCTATTCAGAAATCCCCCGGGGTGGTGGTGGGAGGATAGGGAGAATAGTTTTCTACTAATTCTACTGTTAGTATGTTTGTTTATCATTTCTCCCATAAAAGCAGTTATAATTGTAAATTCTGTAGCGCAGTTACTGCTGTAGGCTCTGGGGAGGAAACCAGAGACTTGGATCATAAAGGTAATAATATTAAGGGGTAAAGTTTCTTGTAGATAGTAATTTTTCATTTTAGTTTATACCAAAACAAAATTTGACAGATTACATAATTTGTACACCTGGAAGAAGAATGAGGAGGAGGAAGAGGAACAAGAGGATAGAAGGAAAAGAAAATCTATACACATATATCTTATGTTATATTACATTATGTTAATTTCAGACAGAGCAGACTTTAAATCAAGGAAAGTAATCATGGATTCAAAAGGGTATTATATATTGATAAAGGGGTCAATTCTTCAAGAACACATAATAATCCTTAATGTGTATACACCTAGCAAGAGAGCATCAAAGTATGTGAGGCAAAAACTGACAGAATTCAAAAGAGAAATAGATCAATCTACTATTATAGTTGCAGACTTCAACACCTCTCTGTCATAAATGAACAGATCCAGAGACAGAAAATCAGTAAGAACATAGTTGAACTCAATAGCACCATCAATCCACTGGATATAACTGACATCTATAGATTGCTTCATCCAACAATGGCAGAATACATGTTCTCAAACTCATATGAAACATTCATGAAGATAGACCACTTTCTGGGCCATAAAACACATCTTAACAAATTTAAAGGATAGAAATCATATAATATTTACTCTCAGACAACAATGGAATTAAATTAGAAATCAATTACAGAAAGATAACCAGAAAATCCCCAAATATGTGGAGATTAAACAGCATGCTTCAAATTAACCCATAAGTCAAGAAGAATTCTCTTGAGAAATTAAATAATATTCTGAGCTAAATGAAAACACAACATATCAAAATTTGTGAGATGCAGCAACAGCAGTGCTTAGAGGGAAATTTATAGCATTGAATGAATATATTAGAAAAGAAGAAGGATCTAAAATTAATCATTGAAGCTTCCACATTGGGAATGTAGGAAAAGAAGAGCAAGTTAGATCTAAAGTAAGCAGATAAAAAGAAATAATAAATATAGTAGATATCAATGAAATTGAAAAGAGAAAATTAATAGAAAAATCAGTGAAGCCAAAAGCTGGTTCTTAGATAAGATCACCACAATTAATAAGCCCCTAGCCAGGCTAAAAAACAAAAGAAAAGAAACAAGATACAAATTACAATATCAGAAATGTAGAAATACCACTACAGATCTATGGATGTTAAAAGGATAATAAAGGGGGGGCCGGCCCTGTGGCCGAGTGGTTAAGTTCGCGCGCTCCGCTGCAGGCGGCCCAGTGTTTCGTTGGTTCGAATCCTGGGCGCGGACATGGCACTGCTCATCAAACCACGCTGAGGCAGCGTCCCACATGCCACAACTAGAAGGACCCACAACGAAGAATATACAACTATGTATGGGGGGCTTTGGGGAGAAAAAGGAAAAAATAAAATCTTTAAAAAAAAATTAAAAAAAATAATAAAAAAAAGGATAATAAAGGGAATACCATGAAAACTCTATGCCCACAAATTTGATAACTTAGATGAAAGGGACCAATTCTTTGAAAGACAATCTGCCAAAACTCACTTAAGAAGAAATAGACAATCTGAGCAGGTCTACATCTATTAAAGAAATTGAATCAATAATTAATAACCTTCCAAAACAGAAAGCACCAGGCCCAGATGGGTTTGCTGGTGAATTCTACCAAATATTTAAGGAAAAAATTATATCAATTTTCTACAACCTCTTTAAGAAGATAGAAGCAAAGGGAATGCTTCTTAACTCATTCAACGAAGGCAGCATTACCCTAATACCAACACCAAAGACATTGCAAGAAAACTACAGATGAATATCTCTCAGGAATATAGACGCAAAAGTCCCCACAAAATATTAGCAAATCAAATTTAACAATGTGTAAAAAGAATTATAGACCATGACCAAGTGAGATTTATTCCAGGTATGCAAGGCTGGTTCAACATTCGAAAATCAATTACTGTAATCCATCACATCAACAGACTAAAAAGAAAAATCACATGATGATATTAATAGATGCAGAAAAAGCATTTGAAAAACTCCAACACTCACTCATGATAAAACTCTCAGTAAACTAGGAATAGAGGGGAATTTCCTCAACTTGATAAAAGATATCTACAAAAAAAGTCTACAGCTAACATCATACTTAGTGGTGAGAAACTCGAAGCTTTCCAAATAAGATAAGATACAAGGTCAGGATGTCCCTCTCACCACTCCTTTTCAATATTGTACTGGAAATTCTAGCTAATGCTGTCAGACAAGAAAGGAAATAAAAGGAGTACTGATTCAGAAAGAAGAAATAAAACAGAAACTGTCCTCACTCACAGATTACCTGATCGTCTGTGTAGAAAACCTGAAAGAATCAACAGAAAAACTCCTGGAGCTAATAAGCAATTATAGGAATTTTGTAGGATTCAAGCTTAATATACCAAAGTCAATCACTTTCTTAAATACCAGCAATGAGTAACTGGAATTTGAAATTTAAAAAACCAGATCATTTATATTAACACACCCCAAAGTGAAATGCTTAAGTATAAATCTAATGAAATATGTTCAAGAGCTATATGAGGAAAACTACAAAACTCTGATGAATGTAATCGATGCAGAACTAAATAAATGGAGAGATATTCCATGTTCATGGACAAGAAGACTCAATATTGTCAGATGTCATTCTTCCCAAATTGACCTATACATTGAATACAATCTCAATCAAAATCCCAGCAAATTATTTTGTGAATATTGGCAAACCTATTCAAAAGTTTATATGGAGAGACAAAGGACAGAGAGAAGCCAACACAATGTTGAAGGAGAAGAACGAAATTGGAAGACTAGGGGCTGGCCCCATGGCCGAGTGGTTCAAGTTCTGTGTGCTCTGCTTTGGGAGTCTGGGTTCATGGGTTTGGATCAGGTGCAGACCTGCTCCACTCATCAGCCATGCTGTGGAGGCATCCCACATACAAAATAGAAGAAGATGGGCAATGAATGTTAGCTCAGGGTGAATCTTCCACAAGCGAAAAAAAAAAAAAAAAAAAAAAGAGGAAGATTTGCAATGGATGCTAGCTCAGGGTGAATCTTTCTCACCAAAAAAAATTGGAAGACTGACAATACCTGACTTCAAGACCTACTATGAAGCTATAGTAAATAGTATAGTATTGGTGAAAAAATAGACAAATAGATCAATAGAACAGAATAGAGAACCCAGAAGAAGATCCACGTAAATATAGTCAACTGATCTTTGACAAAAAAGCAAAGGCAACACAATGGAACAAAGATAGTCTTTTCAACAAATAGTGGTGAAACAACTGGACATCCGCATGGAAAAACGAATCTAGACACAGACCTTACGCCCTTCACAAAAATTAACTCAAATGGGTCACAGACCTAAATGTCAAATGCAAAATTGTGAAACTCCTAGAAGATAAATTAGGAGAAAACCTGGATGATTTTAGGTATGATGATGACTTTTTAGATAAAATACCAAATGCATGATCCATGCAAGAAAAAATTGATAAGCTGGGCTTCATTAAAATTAAAAACTTTTCATCTCTGAAAGACAGTATTGGGAGAATGAAGGGACAAGCCACAGCCTGGGAGAAAATATTTGCAAAAAATACGTCTAATAATGTACTGTTATGCAAAATATGCAAAGAACTCTAAAATCTCAACAATAAGAAACAAACAACCCAATTAAAAAATGGACTGAAGACCTTAAGAGATGTCTCACCAAAGAAGAACATCTCCAGGTAGAAACATCTGGTTGGAAATACAGTCTGAGGCCCAGAAACCTGGTTAAATGAGGAAGTATACATTTGAGAGTCATCAGCAGATCAACGAAAACAATTTGGCCCACTGCAACACTGGAAATGATGCTGTCACTCAGGAAAAATGTAGAGCAAGAAGAAAAAAGAGCCACGTGGAAACTGACTAAACGGGAAGGAGAGGGAAAGAGAAACCAGCGAAAAGACTATGAAATAGAGTTCAGACTGGAAGAAGGAAAACACAAAGACAGCAAAACTGTAAGTCAAGGGTGGGGAAAATTTCCAAAAGGAGAAAGGAGTCCGCCACCATACCTGTGACAGTGTTGGATTCATGGAACCATAAGTGAGCAGGTGCTTATGCTGACACAGAAGTCCAGGCATCCATCTGTAATCCAAGAAGCCCTGCCTAGTCCCTGTAAAACATCCTGAAGTCCTTATTCTGCCTACATTGTTACTCTTTATCAGCAAGGTGCTGGGCAAAGTAATAATGTAGAACTATAAAATAGTAACTATTATCATATTAGTCCTAATCTAGTTAAGATGACTTCACTAATTTGAAACAATTTGGTAGTGAGAAGCCTAAATTATGCAACATTTTAAAACTCAATTCTGCTATATAGTATAGAGACAAAAATCGGTAGTTAATGAAGGATTGTTGAGCCTCACTAAAACTGCTTCAGTGGGCAAGAGAGCGGGCCATCTCTCTGCCTTCACCAATAGACATTATCTTTTTACATCTTTTGTAAAGAATTTTTAGGAGATTAGTAGCCTCTTTACAATCATGTTTATGGTTTTTCTATACTTAGGAAATCCTTTTCCAAGGATAGTTTAAAGACTTTAGCCTTATTTGAAAAACTGTTATTTTTTATTATCTAGCCCAATTTAATGACGTGTTGTTACTTGCGAAATTTTCTGCTTTGTTGTGTGTCTGTCACTTTTTTTTCCTCTTCCTTTTTTTCCCCTTTCATCTCCTCCCCAATTCTTTTTGCCATCCTCTTGGATTTTGAGGGACCATCTCTTCAACTCTGATGGCAACATTTCCCATTAAATAACTATGCCCTTGAGCGTTGCCCCTCACACTCTGGGTGATTGGCAGAGGCTTGTTTAGAGGATTGGAAACAGCTGAAAGTGACATTCAAGGATTCAAAAACAACTTGGTTGGGAAATAAATCTTTGGCTGGAGAAAAATGACTCTCTCTTTGCCAGACAATAGCCTTATAATTTATCATTTATTGGAAAAGAAGAATGCATTTTGAGAATTGCATCAGACTAAAACTGATTACAGATATTAAGCAATGTCTCTATGAGCCATTACTCATGGAGGATGTGAAAGCTGAGTGTTTCTGGAAGGCAGGAGCTGATGAGTCACTGAGCATGCTATATTGCATTGTCGTAATTGCTAGGATCATAAACAATGGTATATGACAGGGTTAGAGCAGATTAAAGAGAATGAAGTGTTTTGTGCAGTCTCCTCTTAGAAGGTATAAACGATATTATTTCACTGTGATGTTAACTATTGATTTCGGTTTTGTTTGTTTATAGTTTCTAACGGTTATGATAGCTCTAGAGAAGTATTCATGGCTTATTCATTTCAAAAGCCACCACAAGTGAAATCTTAAGCTTTTCCAACTTTGTGCTGTTGCTTCTGAAATTAGAGGAAGGCTGTTTCTTCAGTGTCACAAAAAGAGAAGAGATTCAAGAGAACTGAAGCAAGTGCTATATATATATGCAGGACCCCAAAGACCTTAAATACTGGATAAAAAATTACAATAAGAACCAACAGGGCCAGGGAGACTCTCTTTAGTGAACTCACAGAGCACTTATCCATATCCCTGTTTGACATTTGTCACTTTTATTTGTTGTATTTCCTTCAGATGATGTTTTAGTTACATACTGGACTATAAATATCTCAAAACAGAGATAATATCTTATAAACTTTTGCTATCTCCTCAGAACCTATCTCAGTAACTTGTTATATGCTGCATAAAAACATTAATTTATTGATAGATGAATGACACGAGTCACTGTATTTATTCCTACTCATCTCCATTTCCTCAATTCTGTAAAAACTCTAAATCTAGATTAGGCAATGCTGTGTATCAGTAAATCAGAACTGTTTTTAAAACGGGTATCTGTAATTGTTTATATTTCTTTCTACCAGTCTTTAATTTTTATTTAAAGCAATACTGGTACTTAATATTGTTTATACATCATTTGGAAAGAGTTTTACTTTTGATGAAAATGTATACCTTCTGGAGACAGCGTTTAATGTCATGCCTATGAGGTTCCCACAACTTGATGTTCAGATTATTAAGCAGTAATTAGGTCTAAACAATTCCCTCTGGGCAGCTTATTAAATGTGGATATTTACTAAGGAAAAAAGAGAGTTTGTGAGTATAAATCCTGCAAATACAAATAAATAAAGGATCAGAAAAATCACATTAGCGTTCTGTTAGACAAAGCTTTCTGCAAACATCATGGCTAGCCCTCGAAGGGCACTGTGGAACAGACAGAGAACGTCTTCAACATCCTCCACCCTCTTCTTTCTGGACACTCCACACAAACAGACAATGCTTATATCAGAAAAGAAAAAACAGGAAATAAATGAGCCTAGTGCTCACAGCCAGAAGTTACATTAAAAAAGAATAAAACCGGGGCCGGCCCGGTGGCCGAATGGTTGAGTTCGCACGCTCTGCTTCAGCAGCCCAGGGTTTCGCTGGTTCGAATCCTGGACGCGGACATAGCACTGCTCATCAAGCCATGCTGAGGCGGCATCCCACATGCCACAAGTAGAAGGACCCACAACTAAAAGTACACAACTACGTACTAGGGGGCTTTGGGGAGAAAAAGGAGAAATAAAATCTTAAAAAAAAAAAAAAGAATAAAACCAAAGAAAATAGAATAAAACTTATTTTTAAAAGAGTAGAAGTTGCTGATAAGAAAACAAATAGAGAAGATCAACAAAGCAAAACATTTCTCTGAAAGATTAAAATAATAGACAATTTCTGGCAAGACTGATCAAGAAAAAAATCAGACATCCCAATGAAAAGTATAACTATTAGGAATGGCAAAGGAGCCATACTATAGTGATGTGAGTCAAAGGAATGACTCGTCGACGATGGAATTTCAAGAATTAGCGATAGACTACTGGGATTGGAGGGGGAAGATTTTCTTTCTGGCTGAAACTTCTTGCTCCAGGTCTCACTTCACAGCTAATGAATGATTGGCTACTCCGTGAGCCAAATGTCGTTATATTACAATGACTAAAGCTGAGGAGCATGTAGGGTTAACGTTCCAAAAAAAGTTTATAAAAGATAAGCTGGTTGTAATAAAGAACTAGCAAACATGAAACGACTAAATATAAAACACCAGGCAATAAAAAGACTTCATTCCTAAGGTCTTTGAAAATCTTAGCCATTGTCCAAGGTCCTTTACAAAGGCCACCTGCTTCATCCTGCTTCTTTGATCCTCTTCTATTAGACATGAGCTTTTCCTCCTGTGGCCATCCATAGCATTTTGTATTTGCTATATTAGTCATAAGCAACATTTTCACCTTCATGCTTATGGTATTATAGGCTTCTTGCGAGGATGGACTGGGTCTTATTCATCTAAGTAATTCTAGTCGTAGCAAACACACTGTCAACAGTTGATAGTAGTTGAAACTTCACTTAATAGGTGGTCAGTAAATTCAATGGAATTGGATCACTAAAAATAAACAGCACTAGTTCTTTTAGAGGAATTGTGGGATCTTGGAAATGATAAAATCTTAGAGCAGGAACAGTCCCTAGATCACACTTTACTCCACCATCTGAGCTATGCAGAGAATCACACCAATACTGTCTCTGATGTCAGAGCCTTTCTAGGGTACTTCCAATGATGGGTACGTACCACCTCACAGAGTCCATCTAAAAGTTGGTCAACGTATCCCATCTGTAGGATGTTCCTACTGGTGTTGGAATAGCATCATCTATCCTTCAGCCATAATCCTGCATTCTGAAAGCCTACTACCATAGAGAATAAGTCCAAAACTTTTTAGCACAGTATACTTCCAAATTCATTCATTCCATAAATCAAGGAATGTTTATTGAGTGGTGACTTTGTACCAGGGGCAGTGCTGGATGTTGGAAATACAGAGCTAATGATATAGAATGTAGGCCTCCCCAAGAGTGTGTAGTCTAGTATAGACGAGTATAAATGATAATGCAATTACAGTACAGTGTGGTAAGCAGTGAGAATTTGTTATGGAAGCATGTGGCAGAACATCTAAGCCAGACTTGGGTATGGAAGGCTTTTCCAGAGGAAGTGACTTCAGAGGAAGACATTTGAATAGAGTTTTGAAAGAAAGGTGGGAGATAGCCAAATAAAGAAGTTGGGGGGGGGGGGGGCCGGCCTGGTGGGCAGTGGTTAAGTGCGCATGTTCCGCTTCGGTGCCCTGGGGTTCGCAGGTTTGGATCCCAGGTGAGGATGTGGCAGCACTTGGCAAGCCATGCTGTGGCAGGTGTCCCAAATATAAAGTAGACGAAGATGGGCATACATCTTAGTTCAGGGCCAGTCTTCCTCAGCAAAAAGATGACGATTGGCACTAGATGTTAGCTCAGGGCTAATCTCCCGCAAAAAAAAAAAGAAGAAGAAGTTGGGGAGGGACAGTCTGAGGAGAGGGTACAATGTGTACAGGGACCTTGGAGAGTTTGTTTTGAAGATCCGTCATGTTTCCTCTAAGCCTTCTGTTTCCAAGCTCTGAATGTCCCACTCCTTCAACTCGGTGGCTTAAAACAACAGAAATGTATTTCACAATTTTGGAGGCTAGAAGTCTGAAATTAAGGCAGCAGCAGAGCGGCACTCCCTCCAGAAGCTCTAGAGGAGAATACTTCTTTGTCTCTTCCAGCTTCTGGTGATGTTGGCATTTCTTGGCTTGTGGCTGCATCACCCCAGTCTGTGTCTCCATCTTCACATGGCCTCTACTCTTCTCTCTGTATGTCTCTTGTAAGGACACTTGCCATTGGATTTAGGACCCATGTGGATAGTCTAGGATGCTCTGCTCATCTCTAGATCCTTAACTTAATGACACCTGCAAAGATCCTCTTTCCAAATAAGGTCACATTTTCAGGCTCAGGGGATTAAGACATGGACATATCTTTCCAGAGGCCATTATTCAACTCATTACAGCTGGTGACTAGAGGTCTGGTTTCCAAGCAGCGTTCATTGTCTACTTGCCTGGCAGTGCAGGAGCGTTCAATAGTGCTGAACTTCTTTTTATAAGCTCATGATTTAAACAACATTTGTCTAACTTTCATTTTAGTATCTTCTAGTTCTCTTTAAAATTTTATTTTTGGTTATGAATTTAACAATATAATTTGGTTCTAAATTCCTGGGGAAAGTGATAATAAGATTTTGGGATGTAAGTTATATTTATATTTTAAAACAATTTTTTTAGAGTTCTGGGGTTCAATATGATTTCTTCTAATAGTATTGATATAAGAACCTACAAATACATAGTGAGGTGATTTCCTCTTGAAAAGTCAGTATATTGTGTTCTGAGTGCTTTGAGAAATCACCCTATTTTGATGAATGAAATAATTCAATTCTGAATGCTGTCACCAGAAATGAAGAATTTTCTCCATTTTTCTTTTATAAGGAAATCAGTGCCCTGGACATGATGTTTTACTTCCCTTGACGGAACAATATCTCTTGTTAGATAGAAATGTTTTTTTCAGCAAAGAAACTGCTACTACAAATTTTTAGAAACCAGGTTAGCATTTTGTTTCAAATTCAATGTTAAAGGTCTATGGAGGAAAAAATTCGAGTGTCATGGGTCATCTATGGATCAATGAATATGATAGGCTGAGTGTGCATTCTGTAAGATGTGACTTTTATTTTAAAAAAAATGCATTTTCCTTGTTTAGAAGCATAGATGAGTTTTGGGGAATATTGGGAAATGATAAAAAGCTACACCAATCAATGTAGTGCATAAGGTAAGATTTAATTATAGTGATTAGTAAATGTCCAATATCATATGTGAACATTTTTGGTCAAATGATTTTTATTAATATATCCATTTTTATTGAAACTGTCTGGTACCTTGGTACATGTGAGTACAGGTGCAAATGAATGCTCAGAAGCATGTATGTGAGAGGAATTCATGCCTTGGCCTTAGTGGTGCATTTTTAAGAGTTATGGCTCTCCTCTGTGGCTGTGTCAAGTCATCTTAAAGGGGCACTGCGATCTGTTGGCAATCTAATTAATTGCCAGTTGAATTGAATGCTTGAATACTGATTTCATCCTGCAGCACCTGAGACAAGTAATAAGTACCCTATTTGCCTTTTGTCCTGGAGTGCCCGCTTCTCTACCGCCGGGAGTCAACAGTCCTCAGGCTCTTTCCTCCTTCAGTGTCTGGTTTATATTTAGGTGAAGAGTCAGACTCAGAAATATCATGCCAAAATTTTGATGTCATAGATTTGGGGACTGAAGGATTTTCAAGAGGACGTTTCATACCCACAGATCTCACTGACCTCTTCTGAGATGTCCAAGTGCTGGACCCATTCCATCCTCTCTTCTGAATGTTTCCTTTCATATAGGTCATCATGTTTGTGCTGCGTGTCCCTGCCACTCTGGCCACAGTAGACGGGACCAAAGATAGGTCTCTGTCATCTGAGAGCTGGCCAGAGTCATCAAGGTGCCTTGCACAAGAGCTCGCTATACAACAAGGGCCTGCTATATGCCCAAGGACGTGTAGACTTGGGCACACTCTCTTTGGAGGAGTTTGAATGAGGGATCTACAAAATCAACAGAGTGCAGAGTGCTCCAGGTATGGAGAGAGCAGCATGAGAGCAGTGAGAAGATGCTGTGAAGCGCCGAAGTCAGGAGCAAGCAGAAGGTGTGAGAAAGTAGAGATCACGCAGAGCAGAAAAGGAGAGGAAAGAAGTAAGTTGATATCAAAGCAGTAAAAAGAAGCAGTTGAAGGGAAAAGAAGATGCAGGAACTGAAACATAAACTTGGCCCAGAAAGAAAATTTCTGTTCTTGCCCTCAAGCTATTGTCAGGCTATCAGAGCAGGTGTTGTAGGCTGCATGCGATGAATGGTGTTCCAATTTCTGTGACCCCTGGCTGTGTGCTTTTGAGACAGCATCCAGTTTTTCATGCTTCCTTGTGTATCCCATTAACTAGGGTAACCTGAGCCTCTTTCTGTTCTTTGCACCTGAAAGCCTAAAAACACAACCATCCTCAAGATGAGGCAAAGCAAAGGGTATAAATAGGAAAATTAAAATTAAAATATAAATTCATAATTTGGACACTGAAATTCAATCAATTAACAATGTTTTCACTTAAGCACTGCATGCCAGGCAATGTGCTTTGATGCTTCATATATGGGCAAAGGACATACTCTGGAAAGGCAGTTGGGAAAGCCGGAGATGCTCTGTTGACTCTGGGTTCGAGACACAAGTGACTCCTCCTGAGGCTGGACTACCCAGAAGGTAATAAGGTTGTCTGTCCAGAGACCTTTCAGATAGAGAGGATTTTCACCTTTAGAAGTGAAAGCAACAGGACAGGGTTGCCCCAGCAACATTACTCTGTGTCCTAAACGAGATTTTCCTTCCTGTATTGCGAAATTTCATCACTTTGCCCCTGCTCAGTAGTCAAGAGTAATTTGTGCATGGTTGTCAATTTGATGCTCGAAGATCAGCATTTCTTATGATCTCAAATGTGATGGAGAAGAGGAAATAGTCATGTTGGTTCCTAATATGCTAAGATTTCCTGTCTTCTGAATCCGACACTTGATATTTCTATTACTTGAACAATGTAAGCGCATATTTTGCATTCCATATTGTATCTTTGTTGTCTTTGAATCAGGCTCATTTCTTCATAGACAAAACAATATTGCTTCATTGTTCTTCTTAGACGAGTTCCCCTTAGCAGTTGAAGGAGATCTATTTGCATTTATTAACTAAATTTGGAACAAATTTCATTCTTCTGTGGCAATAAATGGCTTATCTATCCCCAGTGAAGCAGAATGTCTTCTTCATTAAGAATGATTCTATTTTTTGCATACCTCGCTAAGTTTTTGGGTACAATTACACTGTTTTCAAAGGTAAGCTTAAAGCTAGGAAGTATTAATCCTTGGAAGTTATCACAAAAACCAAAGCTAGAGAATGCTGTTAGCAATCATGAATATCTATTCATAATTTAACCATTTTCAAGGACAATTTCTAGTAATAGAGACTGTAGTAAAAAAAAGAAGGAGCATAGGGTTTGAAATGAAAAGATAGGGTCTGAGCTTCTAGCTCTACTATTTCCCAGAACCATGGCCTTTTACAGCCCTGAACAGCTCAGTTTCCTGCTCTGAAAGGAGTTAGGAATACAGCCCTTGTCTTCCAGGCAGGACAGTGGTGAAGCTCCAAGGAGAGAATGTTGTGGAAAGTGCTATGCAAATGGAAGTACTAGGATGGCGAATGCTCCATGACTGAAGCAGGCTCCAGTTCTTTGTTCCTTTTAATGATTATTATGGAGGGGGTGAGGTCGGTGTGCACGCAAAATGGGAAGTGTTCAAAAGCAAACATTCAAAATGCTCAAGAAACAATGACAGGTGTCAGCTCCTTCAGAACTCTACATTTACATAAATATTTCTCTTTATGATTTTCCAAATTGAATTTGGGGGTGACAATGCAGCTTTGTTCATTCCATCCACATCTCTAAAGTATTGACAAAGATGCACTGGATTTAGCAAAAGGAAATAATAGCAATTTAGCCTAAGACTTGAAGATAAAGACAGGATGACAAATAAGATTCATTTTTTCCTGCTTCCTTTCTGTTTTTCTCTCATTAATGTGAATAATTTGTATACTTTACGTTTTTAAAGAAATAATTACAGTAATCAGACTCTGACTTTTTGCAAGCTGTAAATTCTGAGAATCCTTTATTCCTACTGGCGTCAATGTAATTTTAACTAATAAGTCTGTTTAATCTACCAATTAGACAGCATATATCTAATGACCCAGAGCAATGCCATCCTGTATTCAATCAACATTAAATGTGCAGAAGTTTGATAATATAAACTCTACCTTTGGTCTGAATGAGTTATGCATAAAAAGCCCAAAGAAAAGATGAATTTTGAAAGTTTACCCTTTGAAATTAAAAAAACAAACAGAAATGAAAAGGGGATGTTTTGTTTTGGGGGGCACTGTGTTCTTTTTGAGCATAACAGTTTAGGAAGATTAGTGGCTCTCTTTAGGATATAGCGGAATACTAGATTGCCATCCCAGCAAAGACACACCAAAGAGTGAGGACCGAGACTGGGGAGCAGGGGCCCCATTATCCTCCAGTTCTATGAGGTGCAGAAGTTATCAACACTTCAGGTCTAAGAAGTAGCTTGACATTTGGGTCCTATTTCTCATCTATAAAGCTATTTTCCCATATTATTGCGTATCAATTATTTGAAATATGATTTACTTTAAATCTCATTTTAAATGCTCCATCCCTCCATTAGAAAAAAATTGAGAATATGTATTAATGATTAAAAAGCAACATTACCCTGATACATGTGTTTTTTTCTGTGTATTTCAACTCTGATTATTCCCAAATAAAAACGGAAACCTCAGGGCTGCCTCATGGCATAGTTAAGTTTGGGCACTCCACTTCAGTGGCCCGGGGTTCACAGATTTAGATTCCGGGCCTGGACCTACACTCCACTCATCAAGTCACGCTGTGGCAATGTCCCACATACAAAATAGAGGAAGATTGCCACCAATGTTAGCTCAGGGACAGTCTTCCTCAAGCAAAAAGAGGAAGATTGGCAACAGACATTAGCTCAAGGCCAATCTTCCTCACCAAAAAAAAAAGCGGGGGGAAACCTCTCAGGGGTAGCTCAGGGTGTGAATGAGAGAGGAGAAAGGAGATTCTTTATATCAAGGAAGAAAGGAGGTTCCTGAGCTAGACTCCACAGAGCTTACGGCACCTAAGGAAGGTGGTTTGATACCTTGTTTCAGCTGCCAAGAAGGCAGTCTCAGACTTACTTTCTGTAAAATGAACCTCTTAGGTGATCTCTAAATTCCCTCCTAGCTCCAAATTTCTAGAATTTTGGCCTTGGCTTTGTTTAGCCCTTGCTTATATGGGTTTGAATTATCCACCTGATTTTTCTCCAGTTACCTTTCCTCTTCTTCTGAAATAGCAGTGTGACTGCTTGACTTTAGCTGCCTGTCAGAAAAAAGGCCAAAATTTTCAAATGGCAAAAGAGATAGCTGGGTGTTCTTCACTCTCAGTGTGCTGGACATTGTCCGGCTGACCTTGACGTCCCCCTTTGGCTGGTTTCTATTGATTATTTTGGAACTCTGTCGGGGTAGAACGAAGTTGTAGAAAATTGAGAGTAGTGCACGTGATTCTTATCCACAGCAACGTAAATAAATTTTATCTGGTAAGCAGACAAATGATTTCTGACCTGTAGAGAAGGTTACCCCAAGCATTACATTTTATTGCCTTATAGGAGATGAACCTGTTTTGCATCTAACAAATTCATTCCTACGTTCTTGATTGCCTGATCTTCAAATTCTCCAACATCTTATTATTCCTCCCCGAAATAAAGAGATAAATAAAATCTTTGACTTATGTTCAATTTATTTAAGAGTTATGATTTTATCATTTTGAGAATTACACTTAAGCAGCAATTTAGCTAATGAAATGCGTGTTTGTGTATGTGTGAAAGGGAGAGCAAGAGAGAGGAAATTACTAAAACCTTCCTTGCTCATTTGTTAACATTTATAACCGTAAGTAACCAGCTGCCCCCACTGAGCTTTAGCTGTATCCACATTAAATTAGTATGTTGTGTCTAAGTTAGAAAGTTCATCATAGCCTAGGTGAATTCCTTTGCAGTGTTACAGGGTTCAAGAGAGACCCCAGAAGCTGGTGTTTAATGTAACTGTAGAGTAATGATTACCATTTGTAAAAAATCTCTGTGCATAAAGAAGCTAGAATAAAACCTGTCTTCAATCTAGAGAGAGGGTGTGAAATGGCTAATTGGTTCAATTGTCATTTCCTCCCACTCACGATGTTTGGTCCTTGAATCTTTTTCTTGTCTGGGTGAGGAGTTGGTTTAACAGACTCTCAGAGGGCAGAAACTGGTGAGATACTGATACGAAATAGTTTGTGTTATCTGAACCTGAGAAATCTGAAAGAACTTCCATCCCATGTAGAAATTTTGCTGCTCATAAGAAAGTGCTGTAGTAAACAACGTAATTCCAATTCAATACTAGTCTTTCATGAACTGCAAAAGGCTTTAACCTATTTTCGCTGCAGGCTTTCAAATAAATGTGTATAAGATAATTACCACTTATATTTCGGTGAGGGGGTTATATTAATCCCGAGTGGAGACAGGCATAGCAGAATCCTTCTTAATTCAATCCAATCTACATTTCTCCTTAAAATGCATTAACACTGTGTGTATCCTATATAATCGTTATTCATACCTTTCTGAATTATCTGAGAATAAGCTTGAATTACAAGTTAACCTCTCAAACCACTATTCACTTTCTACCAATAAGTTTTGATTCACATGTTAGATATTCAAAAGTCAACTCCTACTGAACTACAAACCTCGTAAAACAATTTTCCAATGTGGAAAAGTTGATAAAGTGAGAGCGTAGGCAAGAAAGAGTCTATTTTTCTTTGCTGTGATTACAATAGGATATGTAAATTGTATATTGCAGAAACCTAAATAAACAAAATTTGTGGCATCCAGTTTTTTTATTAAGTAGAGATACTTTTTCTTTTATATCTTGTTTTGAAATCTTAGAACATGATATTTATTGTATTTATCCATTTTCCACCTGAGTAAAGTAGAAAATAGATCTTATTCTTTTTTGATTACTGAGATCTTGCAGTGTTTTTGATTATTATTCTGAATGCCAGTGATCACTGGGGAGTCAGAAAGATAGGAGACTGAGCAGAATCCAGGACCTTCATGAAGCAGCAGGTTCTCTCAAGTTGTGTGCAGTGTATAATGTGTACAACTGCATCTTTCAGTCCTGGATATTGCTGAGCCTAACAGTGAGGAATGGGACATCAGGCAGAGCAAAAGTGAGATCCCACTTGGGATGGTCAGGTCTCCGAGACTCCTGGGTTGACCACTTTAAAACAGTCTGCACCCTTCACCCAGCCACGTGCAGGACTGCCTTACACTAGCTCCTAAGCTTATGAGAAAGGGATGTAAATATCCCTAGGGCAAATACATTCCTACCCCGCTAGCGTTGAATAATAATTTGCTGTTCATACAGTTGAATCATAATTTGCTCTGGACAGCATTGCTACTTTTCTCTCTCACAGCTGTCATGAAATTCCCCACCACCAGCCTGGCCAACCTAAGAAGGCCCAGCATAAAGTCTGGAAAAGCCTGACCCAATCCCCAGCCCCATGAGGTGATGTCCTTGGTTGTGTGCCCCGTAT
This sequence comes from Equus caballus, assembly GCF_041296265.1. Taxonomy (NCBI): domain Eukaryota; kingdom Metazoa; phylum Chordata; class Mammalia; order Perissodactyla; family Equidae; genus Equus; species Equus caballus. Next base: position 48,031,040 of record NC_091700.1, on the reverse strand, counting down.
GGGAAATGTGGGGGCTAGGGAAGCTGCATCTCCACCCATGAGCTCACTCTGGGGTCTCCTGCTCTGTGCATCTGTCTTCTTGCAGCTAAATTCTTGCTTGTATCCATTTAAGAAAAGGAATTTGTATTCTTTGCCTCTGTCTGTTGGCAACTTTGTGTCAGTCACTATCCCCCAGAGACAACCACCCACCCGTACATCCCTAGAATTCAAATCGACCTCAACAACATCATCTACATCTCTGACAGGAAATTTGTTGTCATTTGCTTCTTTGTTCTAAAAATAGAGACTAGAAAATAAAGGAGGGGGAAGGGGAGAAAAGAAGCTTTGTTATTTGACTGTTACAATTAGCTGAATTCTTGTTAATGAAGGTCTTACATATTCTCTCTCTTTCTTTTTCTTTTCTTTTTTGATGTCTGCAAGGTTGACTCCGGCTGTTGCAGCCCATAATTATGGGCCTGTCCTCAATGATATAAGATATTGATTTGCTTCTTCAAGTAGTAAATTATATGACAGGAATGATCTCTCATCAATTTCTTTTGTACAATGCCCAGCACACGGCTGCACATGTAAAGAATTTTGGATATATGTTTAGTTTATGAGATGATTTACAACAGTCATTTAACTTTTCAGTTTTGCTGTCTATGATAAAGAAAGCATAAATAGGGGCTGGCCCCGTGGCCGAGTGGTTAAGTTCGCGCGCTCCGCTGCAGGCGGCCCAGTGTTTCGTCGGTTCGAATCCTGGGCGCGGACATGGCACTGCTCGTCAGACCACGCTGAGGCAGCGTCCCACATGCCACAACTAGAGGAACCCACAACGAAGAATACACAACTATGTACCGGGGGGCTTTGGGGAGAAAAAGGAAAAAATAAAAAATCTAAAAAAAAAAAAAAAAAAAAAAAAAAAAAAAAAAAAAAAGAAAGCATAAATAATTGTGAGTAAAATGTTTTAAGAAAATTATCCATGTCGTAGGGTTATTCGTAGTATTAATTTATGCAGACTGCCAGCACACAGGGCTGGCACATAGCAGGTGACCAATAAAGGGTAGCTGTAATTATTAACGTAAATTGAAAATGCAAGGATTAGCCTGAGGAGACTGTAACGAGCTCTGACGCCATGTGCTAATGTAAGGATGAGGGGACCCTCAGAGAGGGAGGGCTTGTTCACTTCCAGACCTGGACCTACCCTGGAGGAGAAAAGAATAGCTTAGATTTGGAATAATAAAAAAAATTAATGACTTCAACTTACTAGGTATCTAATGTATGTCCTTTATCTTCATCTCATTTAATCTTAATAATACTGCAACATAGTTATTTTCCCCATTTTTTAGAGATAATATTTTTAGAAGAGTTTTAGATTTACAGCAAAATTGAGAGGAAGGTACACAGATTTCCTGTATACTCCTTGTCCCCACATAGGCACAGCCTCCCCCAATTTACCCCATTATTTACTTGGTAAACTGAAGCCCAGCAGCTTGCTCAGATTCCACAGCCAATAGGTGATGGAGATGGTCGATGGGAATCTAGACCTGTCCACTCTACGGGCCCAGATTTTTCCTTTTCAACTTGTTGAATGAAAAGAGGCACATCCAAGACCTCTTTACTCAGGACCCCAAAATAAAATATATAATGACAATAAGCCCTCCCTACTTATCTGTACCTGTTGGTACCCTCCAACTGTGGCCTCTACTCTCCACTGTGGAAACAATGTTGTTTGAGCTCACTGATGGCAGACTGGAGGATCAGCCCTGCCTAACCCAGAGGAGGGGAGGCATCTCACCTTGCCAAGAGGAGAAAAGCTGCAAGAGGGAGTTGGTCCTCCAGATAAGCTGATCCCCACCTATCCATTCACAACCGCTTTCCCACTGGAGGAGGATTTCCGCCATTGAATAAGTCTTTACCGTTTGCTTTTGTCAAATTTCTACTACACCAAGAAACTATACTCCAGCATCTTTAAACCTCAATGGTCTTGTGGAGGGTGGGCAAAATGGGTGAAGGGGATCAAAACTACAAATAAATAAATCATGGGATGTAATGTACAGGATGGTGACTATAGTTAATAATTGGAAGCAACCTAGGTGCCCATGAAGGGATGAATGGATAAAGAAGATGTGGTATTTATACACGATGGACTACTACTCAGCCATAAGAAATGATGAAATCCAGCCATTTGTGACAACATGGATGGACCTTGAGGGTATTACGCTGAGTGAAATAAGCCAGAGGGAGAAAATCAAATACCATATGATCTCACTCATAAGTAGAAGATAAAAACAACAACAAATGAACACATAGCACTGGAGATTGGATTGGTGGTTACCGCAGGGGAAGGAGGGAGGGCAAAAGGGGTGATTAGGCTCACATGTGAGGGGATGGACTATAATTAGTTTTTGGGTGGTGAACACGGTGTAATCTACACAGAATTCGAAATATATTATGATGTACATCCCAAAATAAACAAATAAATGAAAAAGAAAAAAAAGAAAGGAAACAAACAAAATTATACTGTATTGCATTATTGAAAGTTGCTAAGAGACTATATCTTAAAAGTTCTCATCACAAGAAAAAAAAATTTTGTAACTATGACGATGAATGTACTAGACTTATTGTGTTGATCGTTTTGCAATATATACAAATATTGAATCATTATGCTGTAACTGAAATGAATAGAATGTTCTATGTCAATTATATCTCCATAAAAGACAAGCATAATAGCAAAAACCCCCCCAAAAAACTGTATGGTATTTTTAACTTGCTAATCAGAATTTTAAAATAAAGTTGGAAAATGGCCATAGATCACATACATAAATTGAATTATTTTACAGAGAGAAAAATAGTGCTTCTTGCTTGCTGGACTCATCTTCCTAAATAGATTATAGGTTCATTGAGGGCACGGGTTGTGTCATAGCCACCTTTAGAGCCCATTCTCCCACACACATACGCACTCTAACATAGCTCCTAGATCATGGTGGGTAGTCAAAATATACGACTAGGTGATGAGATCACTAGTATATTTTACCAGGAAACTACATACAGAAAAGGGATTTTCCTCTTCGTCAATAAGTCTTCAGGCCATTTGGTTACCTCGCTCTAGGGAATATATACGGTTCACTCAGGACATAGAGAAAGTCAGTGTGGGATGCTTTATGGTCTCCCAAATGTGCTGTTATCTTTGTTCAGCAGGCACAAAGGGGTCCTCTCGTATCTCGACATTTATCTGTTGCTGAAATAACACTGTCCCTTTTCATTGATGATAAATTGGCAATATTTCATAACTTGAGATTTGGCTTTTAAAAAATTTATCTTGGATAGATAATACATGCACATAAATCAAGATTTTAAATGTGCAAAGGGGTCAACAGAAAAAATCTCCCTCCCACCTTCTTCCCCACACTCCTAGCTGCCATCCTCGAGAGCAGCCATGGTTACCTACTCTGTCCACCATGCCGGACGATGTATATATATGAACAAATAGACATTCCCTCTGTCTGTCTCTCTCCCCTCTCTCTCTTCTCTCTAACACAGGTAATAGTATACTCGTCTTACTCTTTTCCATCTTGCTTTTTCACTTAGCAATATATCTTGATGATCATTTATTAGCAGAGAGCTACCTCAATATTTTAATGGTTGCATAATATTTTATTTCATTCCACTTTCAAAGAACCAGATATGACTCTCTTCTGTAGGATATTTATGCTATGTCCAATCTTTTGAAATCATAAACTGCTGCAATTGATATCCACGTTTATATGTAATTTCATACATATAGAATTTCCTACAGGACCAATGGGTATCTGCACATGACATTTTGAAAGATATTAAGTTATTTTTGAAAATGGTTGTGTCCATTTATTTCCCCATTAGTGAAATACGAGAGTACCTTGACAACAGAGAGTGTTATCAAAATTTTTAACAATCTTTGTCAGTCTAATGGGTTAAAAACGGTTTCTTTGTGCATTTTCATTTTAATTTATTATAAATGAAGTTGAGCGTTTACCAATGTCTAGAGCCATATATTGATTTTTTTCTGTGAGTCGTCCAGATGCTATGGCTATTTTCCTGTAGAATTCTTGTTGTTTTTCACATCACTTATAGAAGCTCTTCATTTATTAAGGAAATTAGCCCTTTGGATGATGAGTTGCAAATTTTTTTTTTCCATTTTGTCCATTTTTAAAATTTTGCTTGTGGAATCTTTTTTCATGCAGAAACTATAATTTTTTTCATATTTTATTTTTTTATTTTTATGTGCTTGAATATATCAACATTTTTCTTTTTAGTGGCTGCTAGGTTTTGGGTCATACCGGATAGTCATTACCCACTCTGAGATTATAAAACAAAATCACAAGGGAAAATAACTTGTATTTTTGTCTAAGATTTTTGTACTATCTGGGTTTTGAGATGAGATTATTCACATGTAATTTTAATGGTTTACATTGCATAGTTTTTAAGATTTGTGTTCATTTTGTTATTATTCTTCTTTCATATTGTTTTGTTTTGGTGGTGTTGTTAGTTTTTGATATCAGGAGGGAAGAAGGCTGGGCACCTGCATGTCCAGCTACCATACCAGTTCTCTGATCCCTTTTATGGTGACATGTCTTAAGTTGCATATACTCACTGTCTACTTCATATCTGCATACACACAGTCGTATATACAATTCTTTTACTATGTAACGCTTCCAACCTAGAAAATAACATTTAATGGATAGAAAAGTTTCAAAGACAAAATGAAATATACCCCTGAGTACCTACCACCCAGCTTAAGAAGCAGAACATGATCAATACGATTTCCAGCCTGGATGTGCATCCTCCCAATTACTTCTCTCCCCTTCTCTCTGCTCCAGGGATGGCCATGATCCTGATTTCTTACAATTCTTTTTCTTATGCTTAAAATTCTTCGTCTTAGGCTGAAAATGTTACTCCATTTGTGCTACCCTTAAGACTGGCTTCCTGGGCATGCACCCAATTCAATTTGCACAGGGCCTGGGGCTCGGAAGGTGAACTTTTAGTTGAGTTTTAATGCTCTCTGGTTGCCTTCTTGAACTTCACAATAACTTTATCCTATGATTGATGTTTTGTGCATGGAGGAGATGAGACAAGGGAGCATGCTCCAGGCCTTGGAGCCTCAGCTTATGGGCCATCCCATCTCCTACTATCTTTCTGAGATGGGTTGTCGGCATTCACTCCCCTGCCCCAGCTCAGCAGCCGCTGCTGCCCTCTGGCCCTGGCAGGGGCCTGCGTGTGGGAGAGGGAGAGCGGATGTCAGTACCTTGTGTGCTCCAGGATCCTGTGAAGGTCTGCCTCCCCATGAGTGTCCTTGGGCCTAAGAAAGTCTCAGCTGTTTCTTTTGTACAAACACCACAACAGATGGAGAGAGAAATCACCAAAGAAAGGAGAAAGCTTGTTTCCCTGCTTTTTGAACCAGAGGGGCCCCTATTTTCATTTTGCACTGGGCCATGAAAATTATATAGTCAGTGCTGGCTATCCTCAACCATAGAGGGTATAGTTTTATGTTTTTGCTCTTTACATAAACTATGTTACTTGTATTCTGCATCTTGCTGTTTTATTAAACATTTTGTTTGCGGGCTTTGTCTCTCTTAACGGCTGTAACCATTGTTCAGTACAAATGCTGCCTCTATAAACATTCCTGTACATATCTCCAGATGTCTCTGAGCAAGGGCATTTTTTTTAGAGTTTATATGTGCATACGAATATGTGTGTGTGAATGTGTAATTTTTTATCACAGGCTATGCATATTTTTTACTTTACTAAAACAAAATTATTTCCTAAAGTAGTTGTACAAAGTTACTATGTACACATAATATTTCCTATTGATCCCCATCCATACCAACACTTAAGTACAAAATTTTAACTGTCAACTTAAAAGTAAATTCACCTATTTTATCCTCAAAATGAGTTTATTCGGGAATAGCCAAAAGAATTGCGATCTGGGATGTGCATGCCATGGTGAACCACAGGCAAATCTGGAAATCAAAGGAGAGGAACTTCCTTTCATAGAAAAAAATGGGGAGTAGGGAGAGCCTGTTCTAAATGAATGTCCATTGGAGGAAAGTAACTGTTTGGGGAAACAATGGTTTCTCATTGGCCGAGTGGTGGCATTTCTCATTGGCTGTGCAGTTGCCCCTGGGGAGAGAACTCTTCATTCAGTAGTAAAGTAGTTTTACTTCCTGTCCAAGATGCAAGCGTAAGTCTCTGTGTTTAGTGTAACTGATGGGTGTATGATAGGGCATGAGAGCTCCCCCTACAGGCCTTCCTAATTTCAATTTAGTTAAGGTTTCTTTTATTAATTTCCACATAACTCACAGCGGTTTTAATTTGCAAAGTCCTCATTATTAAACAGTTTGAACTTTTTTCATATGTTTAATAACCATTTGAGTTGGTTATTCTGTGAAGTATTGGTTCATGCATTTCACCACCACCTTTTGGGGGAGGAGGCCTTTTTCTTTGCTGCTTATCTTTACATTAGGAGTTTTTGATTAACAGGCGTTCTTAATTTTAACTTGAATTCCCCAGTCTTTTCATTTATGGTTTGAACTTTTTTGATCTTGTTCTAATAATTTTCCATACTCTGACCTCAAAAAAATATTATCCTATATTTCCTCCCAAAGTCTTAAGCTTATGGCTTTCATATTTCTTTATTAAACTTATTTTGTGTATGCTTTTTCAGTTATTGTTGTCCATATGGCAAGCCAATAATCATAGCATCACTTATTCATGACCTATTCTTTCCTCACTGATCTGCACTGATAGTCATAAATTAGGTTTCATTCTACGTGTGGTTCTATTTCTTGGTGCTCTGTGCTGGTCTGTTGATTTTTTTAATACAATTTTATACAATATTATTTATTTTATACAATATTTTGCTGTTGTAATTAATCAAAGCTTTATTGTAAATATAGAGAAATAATAACTGGTAAAACGGTTCCCCTCATCTTGTTCATCTTCTATAGGAATGTCTCAGCTATTTCTTTGTTTTGTGTTTTGTTTCCCCACATAAATTTTAGCATCTGCTTACCAGGTAAGTTCCACAAGAAACTCTGAGTCAAATGTGAATGGAATTGCATTTAATCTGTAGACTAGTTTGAGAGAACGTGACCTCATTTTTAATATACTGTCTTTCTATCCACAAATATTTTATATATATAAAATATATCCCTTTATTTAGGTCTTCTTTAGCATCTTTAAGTGATATTTGTAATTTTCTTCAAAGAAGTCTTCATGTATTTTGCTAGATTTATTCCTAGATGCATTATGATTGCATTGGTGTTGTAAGTGCTCTGTTTTGTAAAATTATGCTTATATTTTTGGGGGGGTTTCTATTAGATAATCATATTATCTGCAAATAATAAAAAATTAGCTTTTTCCTTTATAATTCCTATATTTTATTTTTTCTTGTCTTACTGCACAATGTTGAATCAAAGGCATCATTGTCTTATTCCTGATTTTAAAGGGAATAAGGTTAACTTTTCATTATTAAGTATTGTGTGTGCTACAAATTTTTGGCAGCAACACTTTTTATAATAGCAGTCATCATAGACTATACTGACATGACTATAAGTTATGCTGTGATAGCAAACAACCTCCAAATCTTAGTGGCTTACTGCAACGAAGGTTTATATTTTTCTTTGGTTCTGTGTCAGCTGTGAGCCAGCTTCCACTCTGTTCCATCTCTGGTCCACATACTTCTTCATTTTGGAATCAAGAATGAAGAAGCAGCCTTTATCTGGGACACAAGATCTTTGAGGAGAGAGGCAGAAAAGAGCCATAGAGAAAGTGCGCCACAGCTCTTAACGATTCTGAAGAGACATAGCAGACATCTCTCTGCTTTCATGTTTATACTGGGCAGAAAAGTCACACGACCCAGCGTGAAGGTCAAGCAACCAGGAAGGACGTTCCTCTTACAGAGAGGAGAGTATGCAGATATGTTAGGGAACAATAATTCATTGCTCCTTTTATTTCAGAAGAACTTTGCTAGAAATTTTCTGTTTTCTCTAAGTTTTCAAAAGTTGCCTATTTCTTATTCATAGTCTTTTCCTAATATGTTTCCATCTCTGCTGCATTTTCAGTCATGTCCCCCTTTTCATTCTTAATTATGTGCAATCTTTTGATTAAATTTTCCAGAGATTTTCAAATTTTATTAATTGTTCTACAAGATCACCTTTTGGCTTTGTCTTCTCTGTAGCTTTGTTTTCTATTTCATTATTTCTTCTTTTATTCTTATCATCTCATTCTTTCTGCTTTATTGGTATTTGTTATATTCTTCTTTTCTGAAAATGATAAGTTGGGTACTTAGGTCATATTTTCAGCCTTTTCTCTTTTCAAATATTAGCATTTAAGACTATAATTTTCACTCAAATTTGTTTTTTTCTTCTTTTTGAGGAAGATTAGCCCTGAGCTAACATCTGCCACCAATCTTCCTCTTGTTTGCTGAGGAAGACTGGCCCTGAGCTAACATCCATGCCCATCTTCCTCTACTTTATACGTGGGATGCCTACAGCAGCATGGCATGCCAAGTGGTGCCATGTCTGCATCCAGGATCCGAACTGGTGAACCCCAGGCTGCCGAAGCAGAACACGCAAACTTAACCGCTGTTGCCACTGAGCTGGCCCCCTCAAAGTTTTGTTTTAATTGAATCCCACAAGTTTTGAAATGCACTATTTTCATGAAAATTGCATTCTAATTATTTTAACATTTCAGTTATAATATATAGAAATGTATTTTAAAATTCAAAATGTATTTTCATAATTCTTTACGTTTTTCTGATTGATTTACTTTTGTAATTAACAACTTAATTTTATAACATTTAGAAAAATTGGGGCGGGCCAGCCCCATGGCATAGCAGTTAAGTTTGGCATGCTCCACTTCGGCAGTCTGGGTTCATGGGTTCAGATCCCAGGTGTGGACCTACACCACTCATTAACCATGCTATGGTGGTGACCCACATATAAAAGTAGAGGAAGATTGGCACAGATGTTAGCTCAGGGCTAATCTTCTTCAGCAAAAAAAAAAGAGAGAGAGAGAGAGAGACTTTTTTCATGGTCTAGTTGATAAATTTTTGTAATTATTGCATATGTACTTGAAAGGAACCTGTGTCCTTTAATTTTGATGTGCAGAATTCTAAACTTATTTATGAAATTGTATCAGAGGGTGCTCCTAACTTGAACTAGTTTAATTTAATGCTCTTGACTGTGGATTCTCTGAAGGTGAGGATAATATAAATTTGAATCTCAGTCCCACTTGAAGACAAGTCTATGGTTAAAAAAATAATATTGTTATTATTGTTATCATTTTCTCTTTTCATCTTTACACCTAAGCCATATCAGAGGGAGATGTTTTTCCTGGATGACTCTGCTTTTTGAAGGCAGACAAAAGTTTTTCTAGGTGACCCACTGAAGATGCGTCTCTTCTGGGACCCTGACTCTGTGAAGTGGCTTGTGTTCCATCTCTCCTCATCCTGCCCAGGTTCAAGGCCAAGCTGTTTGCTCCTGATAAGCCAAGCATCATTCTTCAAATTCTTTATTTTTCTTTTCTGGATTTGCCACTAGATCAGTCGTGGTTTCAGTATCCTGTCAGGATGTTTTTGGCTTTTGATGGTTTCTCTCATTTTTTGTGCAAGATTCCCAATGGTAAGCTGCACCAAGACAGAGCTAGTCAGGATTACCCCTGACTCCCAAGTCACTGAATCTAATAGTCCCTTTTCTGCTCTTATTTCACTTCACCTCTTTGCAACATGGAATGCAGTTGTTACTCCCTCCTTCTCGAAGAATTTTCCTCTCGGGAGTTTTCTCCTACCATTCCGGAGAGTTGTTACCAGGCTCCTTTGCTGGCACTTTCTTCTTTTCAGCTTCTAATTCTTAAAGCGTTCTAGGGTCTGGTCCTAGGCTGCCTTCTCTTGTCCATTGACACTGTCTTCCTTACTGATCTCATCCATTATATAGCTTTGAATAGCACTTAAATGCTCTTGGCACCCAAATCTGTATCGTCATTTTTCACATTTTCCCTGAGCCCTAGTCTTGTATATCTAGCTGCCTGCTTAACATACTATTTGCTTATTTTATAGCACCTCAAACTCAACTTGTCTTAAATCAAACTCTTCGGGATTCTTTCCCCCTAAAATATATTTATTGCCCAATCTTCCCCAGTCTCTCCCAAGACCCAGGAGTCAACTAAACTTCCCTCTCAACCCTGTGTTGATTTCACTTCTAAAACGTATCTCAAATCCATCCACCTCTGTCCATCTCCACTGCTACCACCCCAGCCTAATATCTGTCACCTCTTTCCTGGATCACTAGTCTCCTGAGTTTCATGATTGTAACTCTAAAATCTATTGTCTGTACACAGTTGGCAGAGTGATCTTATTAAAAGATAGTTGATTTCACTTCATTTTCTTAAAATTTCTCAATATCTTCTCATTGACTTAAACTAAAACCCAGATTTCTTACTTTATCACATAAGGCTCTTGTATGCTCTGGTTTACTAGTTAAGCCTCTGCCCTCTCAGCGCCTAACACTCATTATGGTGTTAAGCTCTCTGAACTTGTTGCCCTCTTTCTGGAATGCTCTTTCTGATTCTTCATGGGGCCATGCCTCCTCGCCTTCAGGTGTGAGCTCACACCTCATAGTCTCAGAAAGACCTTCCTTGATTATCTTATTTAAACCAGCACTTCCCCACTTCCTCCCAACCCAGTTATACTCATTTATATGATGCTGTTTGTTTTCTTTCTAGCACTTACCACACTCTGGAATAATCCATTTGCTTATTTGTTTGTTGTATGGTTTCCCTCAGAAGATTGTAGCTCCAGAGAGCAGGCACCTTACTGGCCTTAGTCACTGTTGGCAAGTAGTACACAATAAATAAAGATTTTTACATGAGTTGTTTTATTGATTCCTTACTAGATGTCAGACATTGCTCTAACTACTTTAACCTTTAAAAGAACTGTGTGAGATATAGGAAGTCTTTCCCTCTCAACTCACTTCTTCTCTCAGATGGAGACATGTAGCTACAACATAGAAGCCCAGAAAGTTTAACCTTTATAGCACATTAGAATGATTCTCTTCCCCGCTATCAATTCTCCAGAAATCGCTTAACCACTCAATAAGAAAAGTTAGGACTGGCCTAACAACCTGGTCCTCTCTTTATTCACTGGATATTACCTGGGATTATTGTCAACGGCCCTTCAGAGTCCAGAGACCTCAAGATGGAAATCAACAACCAAACCAGAAGAATGTGATGTCAATATGCAACATCAACTATTTATACCTTTATATATGTGCATTTTCCTTCTAAAGAAGTGCCACATGACTAGTATCTACACAGTGATTTACAAATAATAAGTATATTTTGAATACATAAATACATATAAAGAATTTATTTCATATTTTCAATTTTCAATAAATTATCTATAGCTACCAACAGTCCTCTGTTTTAATGTGATTCTCTGTAACCTCCAGCCATTCAGAGCCTAAGATAGAAGATACTAAAGTAGATACCAAGCTCTTTAGGATTTAAGTCCAAGCTTCAGTTGACTGAAATTCACAGATATGGCATGTTCATTAAAGAGGCAGGATCCCAGAATACAAAAGTCAGTTGTATCTGGAAGAACAAAGCAGGCGTCAGTTCAAAGGTAAAAAGGGTGGGAAGGGCTTTGTGTCTTAGTTCCAAACATTGAGCAACCTAGTCTGCTCTTCCATGTGTGCTTCATAAAAGTAAAGACATAAAGGGTAAACCAAAGAAACCACAGTGATTAAGGACTGTTTTTCTTCAGTGGTAACCAGAAAGCTGATATATAAATGATATATAATCCAGTGTCATTGAATTTCATTTTCTTAGTATTAAAAGAAAACATAACATAGCTATGCCTCATCTCAGTGTGATCAATTTCTGTTTCTGACGAAACAAACAGAAAACTTGACTCATTGTTTGGTCTCTAACACTCAAAGAAGAGCCCATGGAGATGCAGACACTTCCGTTACCAGGAGCCTCTTGAATTGATCTTTTGTCCTTGTTGATTCTCCTTCCTTCTTTCTTTTTCAAACAATGAATGCGTTTGAACCAAAGGTCTTCCCTGTGCTCATGTGTGTGCTGGTAGAGACGGAAGACAGGAGAGAAAGTCAGTCCTTTCTGCCCACTGCCTTATCAGGATTTCATGTAAGCAAGGAAAACCTGTTGCTCATCCAGGTGCTTGGATGAAGGGGGAGGCAAGAAGAAGGCACAATTGCAGCTCACACTTAGTGAACATCTATGCTATGCCAAGCACCGTACTATGAGGTGGGCATGTTACCTTCCCCATTTTATAGATGGAAACGAAGTTCAGATAGAGATGTCACTTGGCCCTTGCTCCCACAATCTGCGTAAGAGTACGTACAGGAATCTAAACCCCATGTCCCTGACTTCCAAGCCCATGTTCTTATATCACATGGACTTGTCAACATTCTTCTCTTTAGAAGGGTTGGAATTCTCTTCACTTTGAGTGGATGTGTTGACTGTAAAACAATCATTCCACTTTCTTATTTTTCCAAGTGGAAAAAAATACACAAAGCAAACTCCCTGCAACCTGCCTGTATTAGTTTCCTACTGCTGATGTAACAAATTACCACAATCTTGGTGACTTAAACACCAGTGTATTCTATCAGACAAGTGGTAGAACTGGGCAAGTTCTGAGCCCTTGGAAAAAGCACAGTCAGTTACCAGGTCCTGGAGGATGGCCTGCCTTTGAAGAGCCTCATCTATAATAGTCCTACCATCTGAGCTTCTGTGTATGGCAAAAAAAATAAAAAATGAATAATTTTAAAATCCGTAACAACATTTAGATTTAGAAATAGCAACATATGATTAAGAAATCACTTTGAAATATCTAAACTGGAAGAGGTGATACAGGATAAAATATGCCCATTCTATGAAAAGCAGAGAATGCAAAATGCCCTGGTTCGCTAATTAAAGTATCTCTCTATTTTCTAATTCCTTTCCTTTCTAACTGCAGGGGTCACTGCTGGCAAGATTTGCCCTCACTGCCAGCTTCTGAACAAAGTCAGGAAATCAACATTATAATCATGCCTTGTTTCCATAGCAAGGGATCCTGCAGCTCTGAGCAAAACAGCGCTTTCTATACCCTGCCGGAGAGTATGTGGCAAAGAAAGATTAATTAGCCTCTCACTAATTGACAGTATTTCCCTGCACATCTGCTTGAGCCTGATGTGAGTTTAAATGTCTCTATTTAAGTGTCTGAAGCTGATTGAACATGTATAAAATTTAATGTCCCTTTCCAAACCTCAGAGATGCCTGGAACCTGGGTTCCATCTCTTTGAATAGCGGAAACGTCAGAGAAAGGCTTAGGGGTGTGGAGGTGAATCCTGAGGAAGCAACGGAGAGTGTGGGGTAAGAGGCTGATAGCAGGCAGAAGTGAAGCGAGAGACCTGAGGTGGGGTTAAACACCCAGCCAAGTGGCTGGCAAACCACACCACCTCTTTGGACTTTTCTTGCTCAGGTGTTAGATTGCACCAGTGGTTTTCCAACTGTATTTCCCAGAGTCCTAGAAGTTCCAGAGTCCCCTTAGGGATCTCTTCGACTCTAGAGCGGTGCTAGTCAATAGAAATTTTGTTCAATAGAACTTCCTGCTATAATGGAAATGTTCAACATCCATGCTATGCAATAGGTAGCCACTTGCCACTAGGGGCAATAGGGTGCTTGTCATGTGGCTAGTGTGACCGAGAAACTGAATTTTAAATTTTATGTAATTTTAATTAATTTAAATTTAAATAGCCCCATGTGGTGAGTGGCTGCCATATTAAGCCATGTAGCTCTGGAGGGTCTGAGTCGGGGTCTAAGTGGACAAGGTCCAGGATTTGCCCCACTCCTGCTTCAATCAGAACCCACCTGCCTTTCTCGGTTGCCAGTAATATATTTCCACAGTGGTTCCCCCGAACAAAGGGTTCTATAGCTTTAGGGTATTTGAAGACCACTAGACTAAATAATCTCCAAGGCTCTTAAACTTTGAAAGATCCTAATCTCAAGGCCCTAATTTCCCCTTGTATGCAGCCAGAGCCAAATACACTCTCCTGGGTGTAGGGGGAGGTAAGAAAGCCTACCCTACTGTCACACCCCATTCTGCCTGACATGGGGGAAGATGCTAATGCAGCTGATGTGGCCTCTAAACTGAAGAGCATCTTGGTTCCTTTGACAAGGAAAAGGCGTTTCCTGATGCTCCCAGCTGCTCTATCTAACGTGCTCCCCAGGGGCTGCTCATGACTCTTTGTGGCTTTTGCTGGTCCCACAGATTCAGACCATGGAAAGAAAAATGATCCAGAGGCGATAAAAAATCTGAACAAAGTTAATTTTTTCAGCCTTTTAGGTCTCCATTCTCATATAGCTGGGAAGGAGGGGCCAAGGATTTCCCAAGAGAAAAATGCCCAGAGATCTGTCAAGGCCACTCCAGGATAAACACCTCCATCAACATGGCCTTTGGCTACTGTTGCTCCCAGAGTTGGGGCTGGGGTGGTGGTGGAGTGCTGTGTGCACCCTCTGGGGGGACAGGTGTGATCAAAGCAGAGACTATGAGTTGTACATGGTGAGGTTTTGCGTGACTCTGTCAGGTGTAAGCCCCGAGATTGAAGCTCAATGAGGTCTCCATCTATGAGACAGGAATCTCACCTGAGTTAAATATTTTTGTGAGATGACCAAGAAATAAGGTGTAGTGCGTTTCACATCCCAGAACCACCTACAAAATCTGTAAACTACACAATGTAAAGCTTGTCTCACAGAAGGTGCCAGTATCTTTGTCTGTGTCTCATGGAAGGAAGAGAGGGAAAGATTACATAGTTCCTAAAGTGGTCATGTGGTGAGAGGTTGTAGGAAAGAATGTTGAACTCCCTCATGGAGGCGAGAGCTCACACAGCTCCTTGAATTACACTTCCCCAGACTCCCATCGAAGCTTTCCCCCAGACAAAGGTAAGTAATTACCAGTAACCTTCCAGAAACCTTTTGTAAGAGGAAATGGCTGTGATTTTCCATCTTTCTCAACCACACTAAAACAAACAGTGGTGCCTGTTGAAGTTTAAGTCAATATTTTAACCGAAGAATACAATTGAGGGAATCACATCATTGAACATATTTTTCCAACCCCACATTCTCACTTAGAGCAGAAATTCTTGACAGGAGTCTTCTCTTTTGCCATGCGTTTGCTCGAAGACTCTGTAAAAACACAGTGTGGCATTTTGAGGAGGACTTGTCCCAAGAGTGTCATTCGCTGTAGTTTTTCTTGCCTTTATCACATTTCTGATTGTCTCTTCTTATAGCTCTAACATGTTAAATCATTTTCACAAGGCAAACTAATTAATAAAGTACTAATTTTAGGACACTAAATTACAATCACAAGCATCTACCTTTCCTTCTCTCCTGCTCTCTGGGCTTCCATCATCCAACATAGCCACCTGCGTCTCTAATACACACACATCAAATAGTCACCCTTCTCATCCCCCTTGTTTCATCAACATGAATATTCTTTGAATCCTGTTAAACAGCAAGAGAAACTCTGAGACCTAGAAGTCACCTTGCTGTTTGGTTTGAAAGAGCATCCATAGCCTTGTCAACTTGCTTTCTACCTCTTTTATCCATCCACCAGTCACAGAGGCTTGTCGTGAATTCCCTCAAGATTTTCCTTCAGAAATAAGAGTTGGTAGGATGATCCCCCACCATTGATACCAGAAACTATCCCTACAGAGATCTCTATCAAGACTCTTCTCAAGGAGCAGCTGCTCTCAATTGAGCAACCCCCTCCCCCAACTCTTGGGACAAGTTGCAAGTATGCCACCTGTTCAGGGTATGTCTCCACATACCCTGAGTCTCTAGAGTAACAATAACATTTCCTCATTCAGTTAACTAGTTATTTCTAGAAAAGTGCAGTAACTGCAGTGATGTTATTGTAAAGGACATCCTCAAGAGGAAGCAGAATCAATGAGGACACTACTCCCACCCACCCTCCTCCTCAGCCTGTGAGTATCCTTGTTCACTACTCTATCTCCAATGCCTAGTTCAACAGGCTCTGGTTCCTGGTTGGTGAATGGGTGAATGAGTGAATAAATGAATGAATGAAGCTGAGCACAGATGGAAAGTAAGGCAACATTTTCAAATTAGAGGTTGGAAAAAGAATTGGCATAGATTCTTTTTTCCCTAAACCTTAACTTTTGGCCTGGATCATATTTGAATTATTAGGAATATCATCCTGGAATGGGTTTCTCGAGTACAATAAAATAGGCATGCTTTCTCGGTGGTGCCCTATCCTTGTGCTCAGCAGCCCTAAGCTGATGCTTGAAGAACTGGATAATTCTGTTTTCTGCCTGTATGGAGGTGACTGGAAAGGCTGTGTTGTGAACCAGGGTCTCTCCACATGAGAATACAAATAGGCTCTTTTGCTCCGTAGCTGAACTGGTTGCTTTGGTAACATTCCTGTCGGTGGCTCAGTACGAGAGGCTAGTTTCTGACAACAATATGCAAAGTTAAACTGTTGGTTTCCATCAGTTAATAGCTGTGCTGCCCTGTAGAGGCTGGGTTTCAGTGTGTCCATCTCAGCCCTGTTTGAAATCCTGCATGTCAAACTAAGAGCAATGCATTCTTTTTTGTTTCTGAGTTCACTAGTCTTAAAAGATGTAGGACAATTGCCCAGCCTACTAAGAAAAGATTCTAGACTGATTACAAGTCACAATCCCTGTCAGAGCTTTCAAACACCTTGTGGTAATAATTACATGTCAAGTCTGAGGTTACCCTCTAGAGACTTTCTTTTGTAGTGTAGATATCTCTTTATTACAGGTTGTAGCCAAATAATTTTTTATCCTGTGGCGCTGGATCCCAATTAGGTAAAAGTAATTTAAAACTAAAAGGTTCACATGGCCCATTACCTTTCTCCGTGCCACAGATCTCCACTTTAATGAATCCAACCCACAGGGTAGGAATTATTTCTGAGAAAAGACTGTGCCTGCTGTTGGAATGGGAGCACCTCTTTATGTCTCTTACTCAATGGAGCCCTCTTACTCTCGTCAGACTATACAAATAAACTCCTCAGAACCATTTCCCATGATTTATTGAAATGATAAAATTGGAAACTATGGAGATTTTAAAAGGAAAGGAGAAATCTCAGGTTTGAAAAATGGAAAACTTATTTTTTTCCAGTTCCGTAAAAATTACCTGTGTTCTCATAGGACTCCACAGAGGATCTTGCCTGATACCTGCCTGGAGTCACATGAAATTTGTTTCCCCAATTGTTCCCAAGGAAGAGATTAATGATGAGCCAGAAAGTCAATACTGAGGAAATCTATTCTTCACGACTTTGACCTACTTTTCCGAAAACAGACTCAGAAGACTGAGTCTCGTTCAAAACACCTGGAAGACAGAGCAACTTAACCTGATTATTGTGACCCAAAGGACTTGGGAGAGAAAGGCCTTGTGAGCAGAAGCAGAGGTAGGAGTTTGGATTGACTATGAAGAAAAAGTAGTTAAGCAGTGGAACACACAATTGAAAACACAAGACAAAACAAAACCCCACAAGCATGTGCAAGGAGAACCAGTTAGCAAGATGATGTGATGGTGTATGGGTAATGATGACAATGCAGGCTAAATAGCCCCCTCACTGGAGTCTGTGAGACAATTGGGATAGAGGCTCACAATTGAGAAAGGAAAAGAGCTATAGCAACTTGCAATCAATAAAAACCTGCTTGGGAGGCAGCACTGGGCTACAGTTTGTTATTTTAACACTCACTACCATAATAGAATATGTTTTTCTATTTTGCAGAATGCCATCCCATAGATAAGATGTACATTGTTTATTTTCCAGATGTCTGTGCTTGCCTTTTCCGTGCATGTGGTACTTCCTCTTATGATGACTTGGTTGCATGGGACATGTGCAAATGTGAACGAAACTACCATAACACTTCCAAAGGCTTAGCTGCCTCCCCGGGCATCCTACTTGTTGCAGGATATTCTCTCAACCACTCTTCTCATATAGATTGTTCCCTCTGTGAACTGCTGCTCCTTTTCCCCCGCTACTCCCTGCCATGGTGGGGGTGTAAGCAACTGTAAAGAGTGCCATTGCACACCAACTTCAGCCCAGGATAGGGAGGAACAGAGATGGCAGCCGTCACTCTCCCACTGCACAAGGACAACTGGGGAGACAAGGGGAATCTACTTGGAATCCCAACAAAGTAGCACAGAATATAATAAAATCTGGAGTTGACTGTTAGAGCCAGAAGGATCTATAGCAATTCAGAGGAAGAGGAGGTCAATAAGAATAAGAACGACCAAGAATTGCTTCCTGGCGTAATTGTAGGCAGCAGGGCACACTGAGATTAAGTGTGTGGCTTTTGGAGTCAGCCTGACCTAAGTGTGAAGCCATCCAGATAACACTGAATGAGTTATTCAGAGTCTCTAAGCTTTGGTGCTCTCACCTACTTTTCTTTTCAAAGTCGGGAAAATTATATCCACTCCACCCTGTAATAGGGGTGAAATTAAATAATTTATGTAACGTGTCAAGCACGGTGTTTGGCACATGGTAGTTACTCAATAAAGGGGACAATTATTCTTACGGAACTTTAGCTGGGCTTAGAAATTTAAGTAAGATTAGAAGAGATGGATGGGGAAAAGGATCATATTCCAAGCAGAGAGCATAGAGGGAATACAGTACACAGCTCTTACACATTCGTATACTCAGGTCTTACCCATGTAGACTCTCAAGAAATACCTTATGTTTTCATTTGCAATAATTTTATATTTATTAGAAAGTTGCAAAGATATTGCAGAATTCCTGTATACCCTTTATCTAATCAAAGCTACAAAAGCAATCTATTGCAATATATAAATGTATCAGATCAATGTGTTGCATGCCTTTAACTTAAACAATGTTGTATGTCAAATAAATTTCAGCTAAAAAAAAAGGAAAGAAAGAAAACATCAGACAAACACAAATTGAGGGGCATTCAATAGAATGCCTGACCAGTACTCCTGAAAATCGTCAAAGTAATGACAAAGAAAGAGGCATCTGTTTAATGATCAAATGATTGGAGGCAGCAAGAAGAAGAGCATGCTCTTGTAATGCTGAAAGGACCCCTGTGTGAATGTGAGACAAGGACTGCTGATGAGTAGGTCAAGGGTAGGAGGTGCTGGGGAAAAAGCAAGTCAGACACATTTACTACATTACCCTACATGATGCCCACCTTAAATCACCATGATAACCTGAGAAATTGGCATACGAGGATAAAAAGTCTGACGTGGTTCTCCCCACTTGTGGAATCCCAGAGATAAATGTCCCCCTTGATCCTGTTACCCAAAGTACCCCGATGTAACAAAACTAGGATGACTCATGCACAGATGCGTGTGTTCTATTTCTGAGGAAAAATCTTAGGGTTTCTTGAGACATCTGACTGGTCTTGTTAAATCATTTCTTCATTCATTCTTTTAATAAATAATTTACTTATTATCTATTATATACCAAATATGTACTAGAAATATAACAGTGAGTAAGAACACCATGGTCTCTTGATTCATGTATTTTAGAGTTTAATTGGCTACAGAAATAAACTAAACAATTACACAAATGTAAATTTGTGAATTGTGGAAAAGCTCATGAAGGACAAATTACATGGAGAGCTAAGAACACGTATAGGGTCTGATCTGGTCTGGAAAATGAGGAAGGATGTCTATGAGGAAGTAACTTTTGCATGGAGATCTGAAGGATTAAGAGGAATTCATTGGGGGTGGAGGAAAACTGTCTGACTGAGGGAAACACAGTGCACAGGCCCTGAGGCAGAAGGGAACAGGGATGGTCTGAGAAAGATGGCCATGGCCAGGGTGGCAGAAGCCCAGGGAGTAAGAATGTGAGATGAAGCTAAAGCTGTGCACAGGGACTAGGGTCGTGAAGGCCAGGTTAGAGATTTGCGACTTTTCTAAAAGCAATGGGAAGCCATTCTAAGATCCCCAGGCTTGGTGGAGAGAATGAACTGAAGAGGAACAAGATTGAAAATGTGGAGACCAGAAGTTTCAAGAGCCCTGGGGAGCAATGATGGTAGCTTTGACAGAGGGTGGCAGTGCTGGAGATGATCAGAGGCGAGCAGACTTGATATTTAGGAGGTGAAATCAGAAAGACAGGAAAGACTAGCTATTGGAGGTGAACGAGATGATGGCAAGACAGACAAATATGACAAGCAAGGTGAATGACTTGAGAAGCTGGACAGTCAGGGGAAAGCTTGAGGAAACAGAGGACTGAAGATTTTTCCCTGGGGACCGCGGAGAAAAAGCACGGAAGGAGAATCCGGCTTCTAAAGGGAATCTGTTGGCTTCCTCTGCTGAGAGGCAGGTACTTTAGAAAGTGCTGGAATGTCCCGGGAGACTGAGGAAGAAGGCTGGCCATGAGGATATGGGGGCCTGCCCACCAGTAGGGCAGAGATAATGATATTGGAACTGGTCTGAGAAGCGGTGGATCACGTGGTGCAGCAGCTCTCAGGAGTCTGAGAACTGACCCCCAGAAGTGTTCAGAGTGGACAACACATGGCAGGGGAGCGTCACAGGCTGGTTTGTGGCTCTCAGAGCAGGAAAGTCCCTCTTCCACCAGGGACTGTACCTGACCTAGCCTTGTGCTCATTGTCTGTTGTCCTTTAAGAGAGAGTTAGCCACTGAAAGCGCCTCGGTACCTGCTAACAGGTATGTAATCTTTTTTAAGTTGTGCTTACAAGTTTTCCACAGCACTGAGTTGGAAATATTTGCAAGTGGATGCGGATTTCCCCAGGTCATTAAGACCATCTTCAGCACAAGACCATATTTTCTGTATCTCTGTTCCACAGTGTCAAGCATGCCTGAGTGAATAAATGCCATCCTGGTTCTAGGTCAGAGCTACAAGTGCCATGCAAAAGACCTCAGGCAATAAATAAATCAATAGATGAACTTGGCAAAATTGAAAATACCTGCCCATATTATTTGTGTGTGGGTGTATGTGACACCCTAGAAGTCTGGTGAAATATGTTCATGAAGGCTGACTTCAGCTCTGTTTCCATATCTTGCTTACTTATTTTCCTCTGAGCTGGAACAAAGCCATGAGGAAGAGCCAAGGATTAACTCCCATAGTTTTACTGCTCCTCAATCGACAGAGGTTGGTTTGCCCTTTCTCACTGGCAGCTTCCAGAGGATTGTATCATCAAGCTGATGGCAGTCTTGTCCTGCTGCTCTGTCACCCCCTGCCTTAGACAGTGGGAAGCAGAGGGCACCAGATGCAGAGGCTGTCGGAACTGATCCCCCCACCACACAGGGATCAGGGTTCAGAGGTGTTTGGAGGCCTGTTGCCAACCAGCCTATGAAGAACAGGCTCATCTCCCTTGTTTGTCCTCCCCCTGAGACATAGTTTCCGAGCATTGGATTTTGGCTGCCTCAAATTCCCAGACAACCCAATGTACAGTGCTGCCTACAAACATGAGGTCAGGTCTCTGCAGGCACAGTTTCCATGCTTAGGAGTGTTCTTCCAAGTCCTGACTCTCCCCATCAGCTGCCTGTCTTATACCTCTTTGCCATCCTTCCTTCTGGGTATTCTTGTTCACTCGTCAGCTTTCTCTTTCCTCAATCAGTAGCACCACAGGACTCACATAGGTGCACATTTATTTAAAAATCCACATCATCAAAAATGCAAATTAAAACAAAGCTGAAATTTGTTTTGCCAATCAAGATAGCAAAGGTTTTTTTTTTAATGTTAGTATTCAGTGTTGTCAAGTTTCCAAGGAAATGGGTACTGTCTTACACTGCTGCCAAGGATATAAATAGTTCACTCTTTCTGGAAGGCAACAGAAATTTTATCCTATGTCTTGAAAATATGCGTATCATTGGACCCGGCCGTGACATTGAGAGTCTATGCTAACTCTCTCAATTTAATTCTCACAGTCATTTCGTGAGATGGTTAATATTATTGTTATCCTCATTTACGAATGACAAAACTGAAAGTCAAAAAAAGTGGATAAATTGTTCAAGGTTACACAATAAATGTGTAGCTAGACGGGGACCCAAATGTGGATCTCAAATATGATGCTTAAATCTCAAATGATGCGAAAGGCTGTGTTCTTACATGTAATGCAAGAATTTTCATCAGATCTTTACTTTACATAATAGGAGAAAATTGAAAGCAAACTGAATATACAATAATAGGGAATTGATTTTTAAAGTTATAGTGCAACAGACAGTGAAAAATGCATATATTCTCTAAAATGACGTTGTAGAAGAATGTTTAGTGATGTAGAAATATGTTCATAACATATGATTTAGCGTACAACATAATGTACAATATAATCTCAACTTTTTCAAATAATTGTATACATGTGCACAGAAAAATGATCAGAAGAATATATCTCCAAATATTAATAGTGCTCATCTCTTACTGCTCGAATTTTGAGACTGTTGTCTTCTTCATCCTTACTGCATTTTCTATAATGTACATGTATTTTTTTAGTAACAAAAAAATTACTAAAAAAGATTAAGAAGTCCCCGTTTCCCTGCCTTAAGGCTGGATGGACTTCAGCTCTATCATAACATATAAGAGCCTCCATTTATTGAAGCATCTGCTACCCACCTGGCAAGTAGGCTTTTGGAGGACAGCTCCCTTACCTCTCATCTATTAGCCCTTTTAAGCCCTTGTTACAAATAAGAACGCTGAGGTTCAGAGATAATCACGTAATTTGCTAAAGGTCACACAGCCAACAAGTGGCAGAGCCTCGAACCTTCGTCTCATTCCAGAACCTGTAGTGCAGTGGTTGGGAGCAAAGATCTAAAGCCACCGGGCTTGGGTTCAGATTCCGGCTGAGCTACTTGCTAGCTGTGTGTCAGGAGTGACTTCCTTTTTCTATCTCAATTGCCTCTCAGGTAAATTTGGATAATAATGGTGTCTACTAGATAATGATGAGGATCAAATGAGTTAATTATATAAGGTGCTTAGAACAATACAGGTACGTATCACCCTGAAGTGCTGATATTAGTAAATGGCCCTCCTAGCTGGTGCTGGGAGGTATCCTGGAGCAGCTGAAGGAATGTGGTGCCAAATACATCTGGAAATGCAATCAGTTTGGCCACTTAACTGGGTGACCTTGAGCAAGTTACCTGATCTCTCTTGTTCCTCTATTTCATTATCTCTTGTGTCAAGTGCCCCATTCATGGTAATTGCTAATGATGACAATTGTCCCACCATTCTACCAGCCCGTCCCCATTTTTCTTCCACACAATGTGATGCAGCCACTAGTTAGGAAGCCACTGCTTTGCTCAGGCTGAGCTGTACCGCTGCACTCCACTCAAGGGCTATGGCTGCGCTCTGCTCCGAGAAGGAAGCTTGAACACAATGATACATGTGCTGTGCACCTCATCTTTCTCCCCAGAGGGATTCTGTTCTGCTTCTGAAGCAGGAAAAGAAGGCCACCAATTTAATACCTTTCTGCTTTGCTCCTGTAACAACAAAGACAGCCATATAATCTTTAGTTTTGCCAAAACAAGAAGCCCTGAAATGTTTTGCTTCTTTTAACTGTATTAAAAAAATGAAAAAGAAGTTCCATCTGCTTGCCTCCGGAGCCTGGAAGCGCTACAGTTCCCAGGGCAGCAGAGGAGACGGAGGAAGCTGGTTGATGGCTGCAAGCGTTTGCCAGTGGAGTGTGTTCTGCATGGGAAAATAAACACTGGCCATCATTAAGGTGTCTGTGCGTTCCTCAGGGAGGGGAAGGAAAGGGAAGAGAGGGAATGATGTCAGCATCCCAGAAAGCAGCCAGACTCAGTGTTATTTGTTTTTTTCTTTTCAAAATTAGAAGACTCTGCTGGTTGTTACCTTCCCAGCCTATTGTTCTCTGTGCGTCCTCTCTCAACTGTGCCAAGACACATATTTCTCATTCCCTGGACCACCCGGAAGGTGTGATTTGGAATGACACTAAACAAACAACCCTGATTCTAGCCCCCTAGGGAACACCCGACCCTGGAGAACAGCTCCAGAGGAGAGTGGCTGTAGGGATGTGGCCTGGCCCAGGACCATCCCTGCTCAGGTTGACTCTAGAGGGGCCACCTCTGATCCATACATTTGGAGCCAATGGGGGGAGCCCAGTGCAGCATGGACTGGACTGCTGGTCTTGAGAGTGGAGTAGCCTGAATCCACTCCCTTCAAGGGTGATCTGAGACTGAGTCACTTCTGACAGCGAAGGAAAGCTCTGGCTGGCGGGCCCCAGACAGACCTCTTCTTAGTCAGACCCAATGTTCCAAATCAAGCCATTTTCTCAAGACATGGCCTCAGGGAAGATAAATGGCCTGGAGAGCGTGGGAGACCATCCGGGGCCCTCAGAAAGAAAGGATTCCTGAACTAAAGTTGGATACTTCAGTGTCCTGAGTAAGAGCAAACCAGAGATGTTCTAAGGCAGGGTTTGCAAGCTAAGGCTTGTGGGCCATACTCAGCCTACTGCCTGCTTTTAGGCAGTCCTGGAGCTAAGAAGAATTTTCACGTTTTTCAACGGTTGAAAAAAAATCGAAAGAACAACAATATTTTGTGACACGTGAAAATTAAATGAGAGTCGAATATTATTACCCATAAGTAATATTTTCTTAGAACATAGCTTACTTATTCATTTACGTATTGTCTGTGGCTGCTTTCATGTTACCATGGTGGAGTTGAATAGTTGCAACAGAGGCCGTACGGCTCCCAAAACCTAAAATATAAAATATTCACTATCTATCTGGTCCTGTACAGAGAAACTTTGCCGACCTGTATTCTAGGGCAGCATTTTTCAAACTTTAATGTACTTTAGAAATCAACTGGAGGGCTTGTTAAAACATGTTGCAAGCACCATCTCCAGAGTTTCTGCTTCAGTAGGTCTGAAGTGGAGTCCAAAATTTGCATTTCTAATAAACTCCCAGGTGATGCTGTTGCCGCTAGCCCAGGGTCCACACGTGGAGAACCAGTGTCCAAGGGAAACATGGGCTGTGATTGTTCACAGGGCGGAGAACGTGAAAAGAAAATGAGAGGAGATACTGAGGCAAGTCGGTTCCAGGAGAATGTCAAAGCTGGAAAGATAGGGAAAGGAAATTTCTAGGGAGTTAATGTGTGTTTGACTATACTTCTCAGCAAGCACACACAGGAAAACAACAGATGGAGAGAAAAATTAAAGATCTCTGGCTTTAACGGAAAAAGGGAGTTGATTTGATTAAAATGTATGGGCTGAAGGAAACAGATTCCCTCTAACCTCACCGCTTCACTTGGCTTTTCATGGTCTGTCCACCTGTGATGTGAGAGGGTAGATGGTGAAAGGCCTCACTTGAAACATGAAGAAGTTCTTAACCCTTTGAGGTAAGGTTATTTAAATTCCTTTGAAATTTCTTACACTTGTGTCTCAGGAAAAAGAAGCAGTCACATATTTGTTTTGGTTATCTAGTGCTGCATAGCAAACCATTTCCAAACTTTGTGACTTAAGACACAATAGCCAGTTTTTGTTCAGGATTTAGTAACTGGGCTGGGTTCAGCTGCGTACCTCCCCTGCTGGTCTTTTCAGTGGCCAGTTATGTGGCTACAGTTAGCCACTGGCTTGAAACGGATAGCGAGGATCTCAGAGCCTCTCCCTCTTCACGTGGCCTCTCTTTCCAGCAGGGTAGCCAGGCCTTACACGGTGGCTTAGGTCTCCTGAGAGCACAAAAGCAGAAGCTGCCAGGCCTTCTTAGGGATTAGGCACAGAACTGACACAGCATCACTTCCCTGGTGGCCATATTTTATTGGTTATCGTGAGTCACAGGCCAATCCAGATTCGAGGGGAGAGGAGACCCCTCCAAGGTGTGAACAGTGGGAAGCAAGACTCACTGGAGGCCACCAATGTAATCTATTAGAGCAGCATTTATTTGGGAAAGATTTCTACAAAACAAAAGGAAAATAGGTACATGAGAGAGCTCCCCCTGGAAATAGATGGCTCTGCGGGGACAAAACTAAGATTTATGGCACTTTTGGGGGGTGATATCCTAGGACTGAAAGCACTGGAAGTTCTTCAAGAGCATTAACAGATGTTTTCCTTTTTTACTTTTTAATTCTGCCCACTCAAGTTCTAGAACAGCATCCTTCCTGCTTTGACTAAATTCACATAGTTACTGGCAATTATCTTAATTGCACATTCGTGGAAAACTCACCAGAGGTGAAATAAGATTACCTTTAAGTTATATAATTGGTGAGGATTTTTTGGCTATTGTTTTGTTTTTAACACAAGCACACTGGTACGCCCCCTTTTGAACGGCATCTGCATTTTGGAACTTGTGTTTGGGGAGAAGTGAAGACTTGAAACAATTATTTTCCTCTTAGTATTTCTTCATTCTTTTTTTTTCATATTTATTTATTTGCTTGTTTTTAATTACAACAAGGGTTTATTGGATACCCATTGTAATGTACCTTGTATTTTCATTTAATGATTCTGTCCATATGAGCATATACAACTCTATATCATTCTTTTTGATGGTTACATAGTATTTTATTATATTATTTAGTTAATCTCCAATTGTTGGGCCCAAAAGAATTAAAAACATATGTTTGCACAAAAACTTGAACATGAATATTCGTAGCGTTATTCATAATAGTCAAAAAGTGGAAACAACACTAATAACCATCAACTGATGAATGGATAAAGAAAATGTGTAATATCCATACAATGGAAAATTATTCGGCCTCCCCAAAAAGAAGAATGAAGTGCTGACACATGCTACAAGATAGGTGAACCTTGAAAACATTATGCTAAGTGAAGGAAGACAGACACAAAAGACCATGTATTTTAATGACTCCATTGATATGAAAGGCAAATCCATAGTGACAGTAAAAAGATTAGCATTCCTTCATTCTTGGAATGTTCTCGTTTCTGGGCTTCCACAATCCCGTTCTCTTCTGCATCTCCTTGCTACCTTTCTGACTAATTCAGTTTCAAGCATGTCACCCCCACCTGCTCCTTAAACACCATGGTCCTTGGTGACCCTTATATTCTCTCACCCACATGCTCACTCTTGCACAGAGCTCAGCACTGCTGTGACAAATTTGGGGACTCTATGACTTCCAGATTTATCCCTCCAGCCTTTCCCTTCTCCTGAGCTCTAGAGCCTCTTGCCATTTACCCTATTGAGCATTTTTTCTTGGACATTGCTCAGGTTCAAAAGAGAGTTCATCATTTCCCAAATCATGTCTTTATGCGTTTGTATGTGGCGCCTCCTCGACCAGAAATGCCCTTCCCACTTCTCTGTCTTGTGAACTCTTACTCATTTTCCAAAATTTGGCTTAAATTTTACTTCCTATATAAAACCTTCACAGGCTACTTGGTTTAGATAATTAGGTACCTTCTGTGCTCCCAAGCACTTTACGTGTGGCTTTTTGCATATACATTACATTGTATTTAGTTATCTTGCCTGGTTGATCTCCTCGAAGGCTGCCATTTTACGTTACTTTTTTTCCAGTAGTTAGTACAACTGCAGACAAGAAGTGTTCATTATTGAGTGGTAGAGGATAGTCGTGATAACAGCTAACACTTCTATTGTGCTTACTGGATACCAGGCACTGTTCTGAATATTTCATTTGTATTAACTCACTTAACCTTTGCATAAACCCCTTGAGGCAGGCACATATCTATGCCCATTTTTCATATGGATAAACTGAGATTCAGAGAGTTTAAGTAACTTTCCCAAGGTCACACAGATACCAAATGGCAGAGCTGGGATCAGAACCTAGGCATTCTTGCAACAAAGTCTGTATTCTTAACCATTATGGCATATTTATATTAAGAAGAGACTTGGGTATTCCATTTTCCTCTCCCAAGCCTTCAAAAATCCCCTAATTGCTAAAAGAATACATTAGATTTTCTCTTTGACTCTGTCTACAGAAAACAAATTTCTTCAAGTTTCTTGTAAATAGTTTATTGTTTACTCAATTGGCTATACAGCCTAAATCTGACTTTTTTACAGATGTGTTACTCGCATGTGAATTCATTCACAAACGTTTATTGATCACCTCTTTTGTCTCTGTGCCAGGCACAGTCTTAGGCACTGAGGATAAATTGGTGAGTCAGAAATGAATTCTGCCCTCCTCAGGTAAAACTTGAGAACAAAGACTTCTCTACTCTCCATGCTTATCAATAGATCACCTGAAGTCTGTTTGCCAGTTGACTTCCAGTTAAACAAGAGTTGAGAGAAATCAATGAATACTGCCTATATTAGGCAGGGTCCTCCAGAGAAACAGAACCGATACGACAATAGGGTCTATGTGTGTGTGTGGAGAGAGACAGACAGACAGACATTTATTTTAAAGAATAGACCCATTCAGTTGTGGGTGCTGGCAGGTCTGAAGTTAGTAGGGCAGCCTGGCAGTCTTGAAATTCAGCTAAGTGTTGACATGGCATTTTTGAGTCCAAAATCCACAGGGCAGGTTGGCAGGCTGGAAACTCAGGCAAGGTTTCTCTATTGCAGTCTTCAGGAAAAATGTCTTCTTTGGGAAACCTCAGTCTTTGCTCTCAAGGCCTTCAACTGATTGGAAGAAGCCACCCACATGATGGAGGATAATCTGCTTTCCTCGCAGTCTACTGATTGTAAATGTTCATCATTTCTAAAAAATACTTTCATAGCAACATCTATACCAGTGTTTGACCAAACAGCTGGGCACCAGAGCCCAGCCAAATTGACATTTAAAATTAACCGTCACACTGCCCATAGCCATAGGGTAAGAAGGAAAGTCTCAGAAGAAATGAATATATAAGCTACCTCCAGTTGAGGAAAAATTTTGTTATCTTAGAGGGTATTTTGTATGCCATAGTCTACAATTACTAAGAATATACTTAAAGTTGCCTTACACTTTTTCCATTTCTGAAACATCCTATACCACCTCTCTCCTTGTCCTCAAGCACTCCTTCCTCTGATCAAACACTTGCTTCTGCCATTCTCCCTCCCAGAATGCCCTTCCTGTCCCTCGCCACAGATAACACGTCTTCCTCAGGAAAGGCATAAATCAGGACACTTGCCCTGCCCCATGTTTTTTTTGTGACTCTTCTCATTTAGCATCAGGCTTCTCAGGTGCTCCACCACTTATAGAATTATGGAGCTTTGGAACTTGAAGAAAAACATATCAGCCAATTTAGTCAAATTTCCTCATTTTACTGATGAGGAAACTGGATTTGGTGACTGCTCTGAATTTGAGGTGAAACCAGGACTAGAATTTAGGTCTATTCTGGCAGCCTCAGGGGCTTTTAGACAGGATAGACAGGAGCGCACCTTTGCATATTGGAAGGAAAACTAGCCTGCCTGGTAGGAGATATGAAATGATGCCCCAGATATAACTAGTGGACCTTGTTCAAGCTTTTTAGTCTCACTGACCCTCAGTTTCTTTATTTGTTATATGGCTTAAATCAGTGCTTACAAATCTCCTGGGAACCTTGTGAAAACAGATTCTGATTCAGTAGGTCTGAAGTGGAGCCTGAGAGCCTGTATTTCTGATCAGCTTCTAGATGTTGCTGATGGTGCTGGTCTTTGACTATCTTTTTTTTTTTTTTTTTGTGATGAGGAAGATTGGTCCTGAGCTAACATCTGTGTCCTTGGCCATCTTTAGAGTAGTAGATGATCTGTAAGCCCAATTTGAGCCTTAAAATCCTATGATTTGGTGATTCTATGATTAGGGATGGCAGCGTCAAAGGTGTGCAAAGTGGACAGTAGGGGAAAAAAACATTAAATTTTACCTATATTTCTCTTTACACTTTGTTTTCACAATACTGTTCTTCTAATCAAGGTCAACATATATTCTGGTTGCCTGAGAAAGTCTTGCTTTATGCCTTTTTTCCTAGTGTGATGATTAGTAGAGACCCTTTCATTCTCAAAATTTATCTTCAAAAAGTTATTGTCCATTTGGGACAATAAACTATATGGTCACTCATCTTCTAAGTTTTTTTGCTCATTATTTATGTTCACAGAGTATAGAATATATTTGATTTCCATGGTTTACATACTTCTAGCCAAGAAAAAAGTTGTGTCCCCAAAATTTTTCCTACGCAGTATATCAGAATTCCACGGTTTGTGAATTTCTGTTTTCTTTCCTTCCAGACAGCGCACTCAGTGCAGGGACTTTTGGCAAGGCCTTCTGCGTGCAGCCCTCCCAAGATGTAGGACCCTGGGAAAAACTGCCGGCTGTTTGTTTTGTGGTGACGGCAGCAAAGCTCACTCGGAAGATTAAAAGCCAAATGGAAAAATACCTCATGGGTGACTTTCCCACTTCCTATTCTCACGGAATCAGTGTCTGAGTGTACGGTTCCCAAGTTCAGGGGCAGCTCACGGCGTAAGCTGCTATGCCCATCTCACGAAAGGCGGTTCTCCAGGCACCGCACGGGGAGAGCTCCAGCCCCAAACTGCAAACTCATCATGGCTGTTCCTCCAGGTTGCCTTCAGCTCTCGCACTGTCAATGCTTCTTCAAAGGATCCCATTCAAGGGAATATATTTCTGGAGGCTTCAAAACTGGCTGTTAGTTACCACTTTCTATTATGAGCTAGTGGCCTTTGTTTACTTATTGATTCATTTAATAATTATTCCCTAAGTGCCTACTATGTGGCAAGAAAGGATTTTTTTTTTTTTGAGGAAGATTAGCCCTGAGCTAACATCTGCTGCCAATCCTCCTCTATTTGCTGAGGAAGACTGGCCCTGAGCTAACGTCTGTGCCCATCTTCCTCTTCTTTATATGTGGGATGCCTACCATAGCATGGCTTGCCAAGCGGTGCAATGTCCACACCCAGGGTCCGAACCGGTGAACCCTGGGGTGCTGAAGCAGAACGTGTGAACTTAACTGCTGTGCCACCAGGCTGCCCAAGAAAGGATTATTTGACAGCTGAAATTAAGGATTGTACACGGTGTTAGTCTGTAGATCTTAGTCCTTGACCAAAAGAAGTTGAGAGAAGTGGGTGTGGTTGTTAATGGAAAACTGGAGGGGTAAAATGTGACACTCATTTTTTTTCTACAATTGATTCAAAACATAAGAGCCTATGTATAAAAAAGGGAAGAAGAGACAAGTAATTAATGTCAGTTACAGA
Source organism: Equus caballus (assembly GCF_041296265.1). Taxonomy (NCBI): domain Eukaryota; kingdom Metazoa; phylum Chordata; class Mammalia; order Perissodactyla; family Equidae; genus Equus; species Equus caballus. The sequence continues at coordinate 47,999,972 of NC_091700.1, read as the reverse complement.
AGATTCACTCGCTGCTCACCTCCTTCAAGTCTCTGCTCAGAGGATGTTGGTTCATTGAGGTACCGTGGCCACTCTGTTTAAAATTGCAACTCACCCTCTAACCCAGAACTCCAAATCTCTGCTCTCTTTTATTTCTTCTGCTATGCTTTTCCTACAATATATGATGTCATCCACCTGTTTGTGCTGTTTATTGTCTTCCTTCCTCCAGTAGAATGTGTGCTTCATAAATTTGTGGAATAAACAGCCCAGACCTATAAAATGGTGTCAGACATCAGACAGGCAAAATTCCAGAATGAGCTAAAACTTGAAAACAATGTCAGAACAACACAAAGGGATTTGAAACTGTGAGAGGCAAGAAGGATAAGAATCAGACGAGCACACAGAGGGTTGGAAATGATGAGTACAATTTAACAGATGACAGAGAGCAAAACTACTCAACTCTTATTTTGCTTCTGTCTTCTCCAATAATAAGAAGAAAGTGGAAACTTGAAAGGATAGGACAGAGCCAATGATATAAAAGAGAGAATTGCAATTCAGAGCATGCACTTTGTATGTGCTCCCATCTCCAGATCCAGCTGCCTGGGTCTCAGGGACTCAGCAAGCTTTTGGTCAACATTAGAATCACTATAAGCACTCTTGAACAACAGCAAATGTGGGCAAGATGAAACAAGTGTCCTCATTTTCAAAAGGAAATAAGAATCAACTGCATATCAAAATTCATACTATGGTGCAAGTTTTTGATACAAAGGTTGAACAAGACAAGGCCCATTACTGAGTTGCCATGTGCTCATATTCAGACATCATCTAGGTTGACCTCACATCATTCATCAGTATTTTTTGGATACAGTCATTCATGGAACTATGAATTCCTCTAGCATGTACCATCGTAAAGATCATAGTCCACCTTGTTATTCACTACAACCTAATCAGAGATTTTGTCAAGTATTTAGTGGAAATCACATCACAATTTGAGTATGGCACTGCTTTGAGTAATGACTCTACTGAAAAGGAAGTGAGGTTAGCACAGCATGACCTCATCCTGAGGGGCTCATGCTGGCTCTGAGTGACCACTGTCTTCTTTTATAAATTCTCATAAACTAGGTATTTGCCATGAAAAGTCAAATTTTTGCTAAGAACCCAACATCACACATATAAGATTTTCAGATTACGCAAACATTTGGAAGTACCTAATATAAAAGATAACATAATCCATAATCAAAATTACTTTGACAGGGTTGAATACAAGTATAAACTCAATAAGATAAAATTTAGCAGGATTAAAGGTAGTAAAATATCTATTTTACCATTAAAGGAAGAGGGTGACCATCCTTGGAAAATTCTCTTGTGATGGTTTAGTTGATTGTAAATTTAATGTGATTCAACATGACTAATCCAGATGTGGTTTCTAAGAGAACCGATACTCTCTGGGGAGGTATAAAGGGGAGTATAACATCCAGGTCATAGGAAGTAAGTCGGCTCATCAGAATCCCTCTGGTCAGTCACGTGGTATCTGGTGTAGGTGGAAATGTTTTGAAAGGCCTCTGACAAACTAAGGTAGTTTATAAGAGCACAATGAGAGTAGGACTTTAGAAATCACATGGTGCCTGACTCCAATTAGCCATAACCTAGAAACTTCTCAGTTTATGCTTTGTCAGGTGCTAAAGCTAAATTAGAGGCATGGAGAGACATAGGAAGTTCCTATGAGGTGGGGATGCAGGGAGGAGTGAGCATGAGTGGTAAGTAGAGGGAAGAGGGTATAAATTTATCTTGTGCACAGGAAAGGTGAAAGGGGGGCATGAGTTGGTGGTGAAAGAAAGCAGGAAGAAAGACCTCGTGCAAATAAGGGATCCTTGGTCTTTTTTCATTTCCCTTCCATTGAGGTTATGCAGGCATGGGCGGTAACACCCATAGTAAGGGCTTTCAAGACAGACCCATAGCATAGTGGTCAGTGGGGGAAACTCTGGAACTAGCCAGCCTGCGTTTAAATCCTGGGACTACCACTTAATAGCTGTATAACTGACTGAGCTGCTCAACCTCTTTGTGCCTCAGATTTCTCATCTGTCAAATAGAACTAACAGTATTCAGCTCACAGGGTTGATGTGAGGATTAAACAAGATAATATATGTGAAGTTCTTAAGACTGTGCTTGACACACAAGCACTATGCAAGTTTATCATGGATTGAACACCTGCTGTATCCCAAACTTCATCATCCCATTGAATGCTCAGAACAACCTTAGCGTATAAGAACCATCGAAAGGACCTTCTGACAAATGAGGAAGCTAAAACTTTGAGAGGCTAGGAAACCGGCCCAATGTTATGCAGGTAGAATACTGTGGAAACTTTCTGCAAACTCAGGTTTTTCTGATTCAAGCATCTGAGATTTTGACCTCTGGGCTGTTCTGTTTCTAGCTTGATCTCAAAATAACTAAAGAGTCCAGATCACAACTGTGGACAAACTGCCAACCAGAGAAGGTACTATTACCTGTGGGTTTTGGAAGGGCTGAAGATGATGCCCACAAGGTCTAATCTCCAACATTAGATGGAGTGGAAGGCCAGAGTTTTGACAATTGTGCCAATAGGTGAGGAGCAGAGTACTGGGAATAAGACGGAGGGACAACTGTAAGAAGCAACATCAAAAAAGATTTCTAGGTCAGCTTCACCAAGGTGGGCAATTTGGAACTGGATTACTGGATCCAAATGCAGTAATACAAGCGGGGTAAGCAAGGATGAAAAGCTCTTTCTCATTATCTTCAAGAAAAAAAAATAAATAAACCTGTGTCTCATTAAGCTACTTTCCTTTGGGTTGCATATTGCATAACAGATGAAGGGTTAAAGGACCAAAACAAAGGATACAAAAGTAGAAGACCCAGCAAAAGTGGGAGAGATGGAAAATAAGCAACAAGCATGATGAGGGATTCAACCACAAGAAGGATTTCAATCTACGACACCTGTGATCTGGGCTACAAGGGACTTTCCTTAGGCAATTAATAGCAATTTCGGGAAACGTATTTTAGCGGAAGTTCTCTGAACCAACCTTATTTTTGGATTCTCCTCACTAATGGTGCTCTCAGTTCTTGTATATACTTCCCAAACCTATTTATGTTATTGTACTTGTTATTGTAATTGCATGCTTTAATTAAATATTACATAGACTGATTACAAGAGTAGCTTCTACAAAAACTAAGTTGAATGCTTAAAAAGATTAATAAATGAGCCATTAAAAAATGTGCTGCCCACTTAGATAGGGGAAGATAAATTGCAAAAGATAAAAGAAAAAATTAATTAAAAGCTAGGAGGACTCTGCATCCCATTTGCTTCGCAAGTGTCTTCCAAGAACTCCCTCAATTTTGAAGAAACAAAATCGGAAATCATAGATAATTCAATAAGAATGTGTTTTATTTTCATTTACATGGAATTCCATCAGCTCAATGACCCAAGTCTTCTCAATGGGAGTCTTACTGACACGTTGGGTGAGATATTTCATTTGCAGGGCTGAGTAGCATTAAGACATTTAGCATCTCTGGTCCACACCTACGAAATGCTACCGTGGCCCCAAGTCATTGTGACAATCCAAGAGCCCTCCTTGCAAGTTCCAAATGTTCCTCGTAATAAACAGAACAGTTTAGTGCCTCAGCCAAGACCTACTGCTTGTACTAAAATAAAAGGCCTTGACCCTACCTCAACAGATTAGAAGATGGATTTATATTTATATGTTTTAAATTTAAAAATATACTTGTTTAAGACATATAAGTATCATTTGTGATTTCTGTTTCAATTGTCTTTCTGTGATTAATCAGACAGCTACTAGTCTTGATTCTTTTGGTTAAGAGTTCTTCTTCTACATGTACCTACCTGGGGGATTTCTGAAAAATGGGCCTCTTACAGGGCTGTCAAATATAATAAAAGGAATTATTGAAGGAACTGACTATTTTTAACCTGGAGAGACAATAACTTAAAGAGACAGTATTATTGATTTCACACATCTAAAGAACCATCCTGTTTGAGGATAATTAAGTTTTTCCTATGAGACTTTACATAGAATACTATTCTAGAGGTAGTGCTTGAACAAATTGAACAAAATGTAGTAAAGACAACATGGTATAAGAGAAAGAATAAAGCCTCAGCACCAGACAAACCTGGCTTCACCTCGTATGATATATTTAAATTGTCAAGTTACTTCTCAAGACCTCAATTTTTTTTCCTCTGTAAAGCTATTATAATACTATTTATCTCAAAGCATCCTTAAGAATGAATAAAATAGTCTATCTCAAATTCCTCACCCAGTTTCTGGCCTCTGTGTTGGACACATAATGCATGGCAGTTTCCTTCCTCACTTTCTTCCCTGTCCCTGGAGGAGTGAAGCAGGAAAAGATAATTATCTTTTCAAACAAATTACCTCCCAACCTTTGATAGTTTAAGGTGTGAATAGAACTATTAAAATTCCTTAGGGATCAAATCCCCACCTTGAGGCAGGCACTGTTGACACTGTTCCTTACCTATCTAAAAGCCACTTACCTCTTTACTTCCCCCGGAGAGCAGCCTTCCACATTCGTTTAAGATTAGACAAATATCCTTTGTCTTCTGGGAAGGTCAACCCAGCCCCTCATCTAGGGGTTGGCCTAAATCTCAGCCCTTTTGTGGCAAATCCTATTACCTTTCAGTAAATGGCACTCCTTCCCCATGACCCCCCGAGAAGAGTATCCTTTCCTGCCCCATTGACTTTGGACTTGGGATGTGGCAGAAATAAGAGTGTACTAATTTCAAGCCAAGGCTTACCTTTCAGGGAGTTTCTGAGTTCAGCCACAAGGAGATACACCCTGGGCAGGCCAGGTCTCTTGAGGAGGAGAGACACGTGGAGCAGCTTCCCTGGCCGACCTGCCAACTTGCAGTCTAAAGCAGAGCCACCCCCTCTGACCCGCAGATACATGAGAGAGAAATAGATGTGTGTTATTGTGTGTTCCTGAGATGATTTTGTGGTGCTTGTTCAGCAGTAATAGCAATAGTTGACTGATGCACCTGGCTTATGAAATATCAGTCAAGATCAACTGAGCGCCTTCTGGGAAATAGTTTTCCTCTCTGATAAGAGAAAGGTGAATGAAGATAAACTCTCTGCTCAGTACCACATCTTGACTTTGAAATAGCCAGTTTACAACCATGAGGAGCTGGCCGAGAGAATCAGACACACCAGTCCAGAATCACTGAACCAATACCACCAACCACCTTGCTTCACTTCTTGTAACGTGACGAGAATAAATCCTATGTGTTTAAGCCACTACTTGTTGAGGATCTCTGTTACCTGCAGCTGAATGTATCCTAAGTGATTCATGTCAGTATTGAAACCTAGAACAACTTAACTCTAAGATTTTTAGTTTTTATAACACAAGCTAACATATTTGACAATTCCAGGAATTATTTCTGGTTTGCGACCAGATGTCATGTACTAAGCTGTAATTTCTGACTTCACTGGCTCTTTCAGTCAACATTACCAGCTAATTCATTGGATACCCAAGCATTTAGGATGTTCCCCCAGGAACCATATTCCCCATAACCACGCTGATGGATACAGAGCTTCATTCCCTTCAGAGAATCTTCCTTCACTTCCAGTGTGCACCTACTCTCCACATCGCAGTGTTCCATGTGTAGCGAAGTTACTTCTTGAATCTTTTAATTTGGTCATCTTCCAAGGGCTCTCCGACCCTCCCTGTCTCCTCACCACACCTGGGCCAAGGGAATATAAAAGTGAGATTCCTGTGCAAAAAGGAAGAGGAGGGGAGACAAGCCCTTTCCACTGACTCCTCATTTCAGAGCTCACTGGCGCCACTGAAAGCACAGATGCTGGCGAGACTGTCTGAGTTCAGGTCCCAGTTCTGCCTCTTACTGGCTGTGGGAAAATGGGCAGGTTATTTCACCTCGCTATCTCCATTTCCTCAGAAGTAGAACAAAGATAGCACTTACCTCAAAGTATTGTTACGAGGCTTAAATGAGTTAATATATATAATGTGCTTAGAATGATGCATAATAAGCAATAGTTACATAAGAACTGATGAATTTTGTTGTTTCTATTAACGCGTAGAATGCTGAAACTTATGGAGAGAAGGATGGACAGCATCAGGAAGGGGTGGATGGCGCAATGGGAGTGCTGGTAACATATTCTGGCTAACATACGACATTTGGAGTAACAGAATTATAGGATCAGCAATCGGCGTGATGCTTAAATACGCTGTACAGCATTCTCATCAAGAGGGTCTATTTTTCTTAAGACTTCTGGAGTTGGGAGCTCCTTCTTTCCTGAGGTTGTTCACTTCAACAAAAATTTGTATCCCTTGTAGTTTCTACGAATTAATCCTAATTTTTACTTTTTAGGGTTATTCAGAGTAAGTCTAATCTCTCTTAAAAGTGTGAGCCCTTCAAATACTTTGTTAGGCATTCTCGTCCACCCCCATCCCTTCTGCCATAGGTCCTTTCCAGATTCGACAGCTCTTTAGTATGTGCCAGCTCATCCTATGACATAACACCTCTATTTTAGCCACACATCTCAGTTAGCCTATATCCCTTTTGTGGACACAACACTGCAGCACAAAGCACACCAGAGCAGTCCCAACTTCTCCCTTGTTTTAGAAACTATACTTCTGTTGATGCAGCCTACATACTCGTGAATCCCTCTGGCAGCCTCACTAACCCATTCTGCATTGACTTTCCCTATGCCTGAATTGATACTAAACCCGAAATTCCCTTTTGGTATTTTTCCAACTGGAAATGAAGCTCTGATGCAGAATCTTGTTTTTATGGTTATTACATTTCATCCTATTAGATGTAGTCCATCACTTTGTCAAGATCTTTTTGTATCCTGATTCTCCCATCTACTCTTTTCCATCCCATCTAGATTTCTGTCATCTAGAAACTAGATCTTTGTCATCTGAAAACTTAGTAAGCTTGCCTACTATGTCTTCATTCAAGAGCTTGGTGAGACTATGGAATAGATCAGGGCATGCCACCAAAAACTTATCCAGGTTGTCACTGACCCATTAATCAGCACCTCTAGAATAGATTTTTAACAAGCTTCAAATTGTACTTATCTGTCCGTGAAGATTTCATAAGGCACCTGATCATTTGCAGAAATACCAGGTGTATAACACCTAAAAGTCTCAGAACCCTATCCCTATTAACAACAGCAACAAAGACATTGTTTAAAAACACAGCTGTCAGTACTGATCTTTTAAATATATATATAAGGATAGATGTTAACTAGATTTATTGTGATTATTTTGCAATATATACAAATATGGAGTCATTATGTTGTACACCTGAAACTAATATTATAATATGTCAATTACATCTCAATAAAAAAATAAAATAAATTGTTCTGTTAATCCATCATTAAGTGATAGATGGTATTTTTATTCAATCTACTTTTTTTTTAAATTTTTTTTTAAGATTTTTGTTTTTTCCTTTTTCTCCCCAAAGCCCCCCGGTACATAGTTGCATATTCTTCGTTGTGGGTCCTTCTAGTTGTGGCATGTGGGACGCTGCCTCAGCGTGGTTTAGATGAGCAGTGCCGTGTCCGCGCCCAGGATTTGAACCAATGAAACACTGGGCCACCTGCAGCAGATCACGCGAACTTAACCACTCGGCCACGGGGCCAGGCCCTCAATCTACTTTTTAAAAAATCAGAATATGTGTGAAGAGTGTTTTCATGGGCAAGGTCTTAAGCTTCACAACCACATCTTCTGTGAAATTGGAAATGCCTGGGCAGGTTTGAGGGCAGGGACCAGCCTGCTGGACGTCTTTTCACGTGAAGCCTTCCCAGGAGCCTTATTAGAAGGTCAATGACTTGGTAGAATAAGATTAATATCTGGCTCCAGAGTTATGGCCATAAGTCTGTGAAACTGTAGCCTCCTCTTACTCAACCAAGCAGTATTCCAGATGGGAACAGAACACACCCCAAGGATGGAAAGAACCAAGATACACTAATTTTGTCTGTGGACGATGGCTGGATAGGAGGAGTAATTTTCTATTACAGCAATGTGCATGTTGCTTGAATTCCCTTTTAGTTCCAGAGTCCAAGGAGAGAAATCATAGACTTCAGGAAACCCTGGGTTTGAGTCCTGGCTCTACTACTTAATAGCTGTGCCATAGGATCTGTTTTCAGAGGACCATTGCTAATCCCTCATGAAAAAACTTTTTTGTAAATTCTTACAATTTTTAAAAAGCCCTGGCCTCTAGAGTTGTCTGCAAGCTCCCAGTGCACCTACTCTAGTTCCTTTTGATATCTTACCTCTTTCTCCCATAGCGTTTATTGGGGATTATAGAGTCAAAATCAAATCTCTGGACATTTCCTTCTTTAGTTATAGTCCATTTTAGTTTTTTTTCAGAACTCTTACAATTTCTTTTCCCAAAGTCCTTACCACATATGTGATCATACCCAGCTTTTCCTTTGCTGATAATCGCTGCTTCTAAGTGTCCAAAGTAGTTTTCATTCACTAAAAGTGGCTCTTACAGCCCAAATTGGGACTCTAACTTTTCTCACTTTTGAGACCAGTGACCCCTAAAGGATTGGTGTGTGAGAGCTTTTGTTTGGGGATCTTGAAGAAATAGGAGTTTTCTGTGAAACGACCAGAGGAGAAAAACAAGATAATAGGGGAATAATCAACCCCCATTTCAATCCCCACCAAACGAGATTGACCCCGATGTACTACGTAGAAAGCAGAGTTCAACAAAGACAGTGAGAACTCTAAATGGGGACACTCAGGAGTCCAGGTGATAAACAGCAGCACCGAGTGAGGAAAAGGACACTTCCTTCACTTCATTATAGTGCACTGATGCCCTCTGAGGGCTTGGGGTAGCCAAGGGAGGAGAACCGTGCCTGGCAGAGTTAACCCCGTGGAGATCGCTGCAGCTAAGGGATGCTGGACAGGAGCAGGAGCAGAAAGATATGAGCAGGTAATTTCCCCGCAGGTTCATGACTTTTCAGGGAAGTACTTATCTCCATGACATACAGCAATGCTCTGCCTTTTGTTCTAGCAGACTAGATTCTTTGAATTAGCGTTTAACCTCATCTCAGATTCCAATCATGGGTCCCTCTTCCTCATTTGGTAATGCCCATGAGGTTATATTTACCCCAATATCCTATAAAAACACTTTATTACCCAGTCTAAGCATTGGAATGTAGACACACCAATGTCTTAAGCATTGTGTCCCATTGCTGTACCAATATTTCATCTATGAAATAGTAAGCATCTTTTTTACCAATAGTTGAAATTATATTCTCTATAATGATTAGATAATGAGTGTTTCTATTTACTTCTTTTATAGTCAGTTTTAATTCCTTTGGAAAAGTCTATCTAGTCTTTGGGAAAACCATTTCTTTATTCAAAACTGATGATACACACTGTTTCATCATTCTTAAATCTTAGGTTATTGTCCAAAAGTTCATATCTTTTTCTTTGACACCATCTATAGAGCTAGTTAATTATCTTCTATTTTGTCTTTTCTTATAAAATTTCAGACTTTAGTGGTATTAGGCAAACATTGACCATATGTCTAAGCCCTTCAGCCTTCTGCCTGACTTCGTAGATCCCAGAGGTACCTCTTACATTTTTGTTGATGGTATTCCCATGTCTTGGGATGTCCATTATCTCTCAGCTTCATTCTTACCCTCCTATATCCTTCCCTTTACCACAGTAATTGGAAGACTGAAAAATACATTGTACAGAATCTCTCACCAGCTGGCATCAAAGGGAGGCGGAAGATAGAAAGCTGGAGGAAAGGAGAAGCCATTTTCATGGTTTCTGCTTGCATCTGTGGCAGTGGCAGCATCAGCAATCACATCAGCAATAGCAGCAGGAGGAGCAGTGATGGTGGTGATAACAACTGTAACATTAGCAGAGTTGGAAAGAACATAGATGCAGGAGTGGCTAGTGAGTAGTAGATCTTAGTATTAGATCTGCTCAGGCAGCAGTGTCCCAGTGGAAACAGCCTCAACAGCACAGTGTTCATGGACTCTGGATAAAATCATTTTCCCTTTGTCTTCCAGCTTGATATGATAGTAGCTGAGTGTAATTGATAAACTTTGGATAAGCTAACCTTTTTTATTTTGCTCCTCCAGCCCATTCCAATACTTGTGTTACAGATTCCTTACATTAAATTCCCTCTCTGTCAAACACCTAGATCTGTATCTGTTTTTCTGGTTGGGCAGGGACTAATTCAGGCTCTTATGAATCAGCATATGTGTGTAATAGTCAGGAGATGTGGTATGACCTAGAAAGTATTTCATCATATCCTGGAAAAACATTGAAGGAAGACTCAAGTGACAATGTCGACTCTGCATTACAATTGTTCTTTATCTCTCGGGAGGGAATCACTAACCTCTTGGATCCAGTGAGAGGTTTTGTGGTATTCCTGGGCATTCAAAGACTCTTCTTTGTGCCATGCTTATTCCCCAGAAGGTTGGCATTTAAATTATTGAAAAAATGCAAACTTTTTGTGTCTATTGAGTCCTTTCTTTCTTCTTTAAGCCATACAATTCATCACTATGATCTCCTTGTTTTTTCCTTTCCCTTTGCCTCTTAAGAATTTTGAATTTATGGTTTTCTTTTGGTATTTCTTCTTCCATTTTCTCTAAGAACTCTTCATCTTTACAGATAAGCTGGCATTCAGAAGGGGGATTCTCAAGGAAGAAAAGAAGTTTGTAATCATAACGCTAGCGAGAGGAAGGGGTAAGATTGCTCTCATGAGTTAGGTAAAAATGTGAGGCTTATGCTGATGAGGTGAATGTGGGCAAGAATCTTGTGCCATAGGTTCATTATCATCTTTTGTAGCTCTATCCAAAATCAAATATGGACAATATCTTACTTTTCCCAAAAAAAGAACATTATTTTGAACTATGGGACAATTCCATAGGTTACCAGAGTCAAATTCATGCCCGTACCTCTATATTTAGGAACCATTCCTTCATCATTATGAGCAATCAGGATGGGGGCTACTGACTCCAAATCTGGGAGATATTCATGTAATGGCCTGTTGCTGTGATGAATTTCTTGACCTTTAATAATTGACCTCTCTGTCTCCATGCACTTTCCTCCCCCATGTCTGCATATAACGCAGATAAGGTAGATTTAGAAATTGGCACTTGGTTAGACACAAGCTTAGGAAGAAAAAACCTGTGCAATTGAATGCTGTCTAGAAGCAGGAAAAGGCGTGCAGCCAAGCTTCCCCAGCTCTTTGTTTCATCACACGATGTTGCTTGGATATCAGCTCATCAACAGACTGAATTTCCCTACCAACATTGCATGAAGAAAGAGACCCTGCAAGAAAACTACATTGAATACGCATACCAGCTTTTACAAAAGGGGAGATTAAAATAGAGGGTAAGTTCCTTTTAAGCAAATCTGTCTTTTTGTTCCAGATGTTATTTTGTAGAGTTTTCCTCCCTGAATTCCCCAAAGCATTTTAACCAAACTTCATCAGATATAGACCACTTGAACAGGTAAGATGGATTTCCTCTGCAATAGCCCAAGAAAAGTACATGTGAATTGTTGCCACAAGAGAGATTGTCAGTCATTTCCTTTTGCTATTTGAGGAGAGGAGAAATCTTTCTAGCATTAAAGAATATTTATGCTCTTCTCTACAGATCTGGAAAGTAGGAGGAGGTTATTGAGATGATTTGAGTACAGGATAGAGTGTAGGCTTTTATCACAGAGGATATTAAGAGAGTATATCTTGGATGGTATGGTTTCTGGAGTGCATGTTGAAGGAAAGCAGTATTAAATAAAATATTTATGGTTTAATTTATAAGTTTATATTGTGGAAACAGGACACACAGAGATGCTGACTGATGCTTCCCTAATAAATTTCTCTTCTGGAAGATCTGAGCCTTAGATCTGTGAAATCAGAACCAATCAGAGTCTTCTCACATGTTAAAATACTTCTTGAGTTTGTGTACATGTGTGTGCTCACGTGTGCGCATGTGTGTGAGCATACAATAGGGGAGGGGAGAGAGAGAGGAACTGACTCATGATCTCAGTTAATCAAACAACCTGATGGGGGAGATGCTGTAGACAAGGGTGAAAGAGTGAGCAGAGGGGAAATGCTCGGGGTTTCCACTCTGTGCCTTGGCAACCCTATTGCAGTATGTGTATTCTTCCTTGATTGTTAGGTATCCTATAATTATATACTCCTCAGATTCTAAACCCTAAACCACATGAAAAAGAGACTTACTCATAGCAGGTTTGACTCCTTTGTTTTGTATCTTTGTCAGGCAAGTAGTAAGAAACATTGCTAGGTTTAATAGTTTCTTTTGTAGTACAGTGCTCTAAAATTTCAGTTCTAAATGTACGAGAAATGGAGAATGATGCAAAAGTATACTATATTGCCATGAAAAATCATATTTTCAAGGGTTATTTAATGAGATGGGAAAGTGCACAACACAGAGTATTGTCTCCCTTTTCTAAAATCACACACAATGCACGCAGAAAAAAATAAAAGGAAGTCAATCAAATGTTAACAATAGTTACAGACAGTTAGATTATGGATGATCTTATTTTGTTCTTCAATTTTCAAATTTTTCCACATTTTCCATAAGACATTTATTACTTTTAGAATCCGATAAGATAATAAATACTATTTTAAATTATCAAGAAATAACTGTTGTGACACAGTATGGCTCTACAACCCACCTGTTCCAAACGCAGAGTGAAGCAGAAAGACAAAGGGTTCTGAATGATTCCTTCCACAAATAAGGGGTGAGAAGAGGGAAAAGGGCAGTGTGGTGAGGTCCGGTTACTCTGAGACGTGAGAAAATTTCTTATCCCTAGAAATAAATAATATTTATCTATTTGTTTATTTATTTACTTGCTTACTTATTGACTTAGGTACAGCCCCAAAACTGGTTGAACGAAATGAAATTTTATGCTATGCTTTGTTGTTCCTTGGAGGTATAGGATAAAGAATGGGACGAAAACAGAAAAGACAACAAAAGCTTCGAAATGTTCCACGGATTCCTCGCATCCGAGTGCCTCCCTCTGCCTCTGACACTTCATTGCTGAAGGTACAGCATACTGTGCACAGATGGACAGAGCTTGTCTGTCTCTTCTTCAAGGCCTGAGGACTTCTCAGCATTCTTTGCTTACCCAGCATTAGGGAGAACACCGGGCCCAATGTAGGCGCTTGGTGCATATTGACTGCGTGTGTGAGTGAATGAATGAGCACCTGGATCATCTAGTCCTGTACCCATCCCATTTCAGGAGCTCCAGTAGATGGTCACATCTTCATTGCTGACCCACTACCAGTGATGGGAAAGTCACTAACTGGTCACATTGTGGCTCTCTGATGAAGAGCTATATTAGCTCCTTTCGGTCAAAATTAGTTAAAGCCATTCTCATAAATATTCTCTGTAAAAATTTTGGTTCTCTTCCATCCCCTCAAGCAACAGGGTAAGAATATTAGGAATGCCACCTGTTACTTCTCATTAGGGAGTTCAGAGTTCTACTAAGGAAAAGAAGTAGTCATTTCTTTTTTTCCTTGTTAAATAAAACCATAACTTTTAAGGTTTTATCTTATATAATGGAAACTCCCATTACACTTTGGAGATTTGCTCTTGAAATTGGCTTGCAATTTTCATATTATATTGTTCTCAATCATTTGAAAAGGCTTAATTAGGAATCCATTCTCTTCTTCAAATACATTATCTTTTAAAACATCTAATTCAGGAACTGCAAAGCTGAAATGATGTCTCAAATTACAAAGCACTTGGTTCAGCTACTTTCTCTCTGGATATATTTTCAATATTAAGTATAAGGTCTCTAGACTACCCCCCAAAAGAATATGACCCAGATTTCAGCTCCACATAAAATTTTTAGTGGATAAAAGCCATTTTACTTTTTTTTGTGGTGAGCAAAATTAGCCCTGAGCTAACATCTCTGCCAATCTTCCTCTATTTTGTATGTGGGACGCTGTCATGGCATGGTTTGATGATCAGGCCCTGTGAACCTCGGGTCGCCAAAGAGGAGCATGCAAACTTAACCACTATGCCACAGGCCAGCCCTGAAAGTTATTTTACTTTTCTATATAATTATCTTACATTTAGTTTTTATTACATAGTTATCAACTAGTTTTGAAAATTCTGTCATTGTTTTGAATTTTTTGGCTTAGGGTGAACATATTTTATCTTGAATTTTCTAGAATGTTGATGCTATCTCAGTTTCCCCATCTGCATATAATAAGCATTTAAGAAATATTAGGTATATAATGGTAATTGTTGTCCAGGCCTATTGTTCCTCCCTGGCTCTAGATGGTAATCTTCTAAATGGTCTCTACCAATGGTCTGTCTTCCCTTAAGCCCATTCTCGACAGCAGGGCCAGAATAATCTTTGTAAAATGCAAATCTGGTCAGTTTAAAGTGTGACTTTTTGGGTTGGATAATTCGTTGTTGCAAGAGAGTGGGAGGCTGCCTCATGCACTGTAGGATATTCAGTAGCATCCTTGGCCTCTACCCACTGAATGCCAATAGCACCCCCCTGCCCCCGCCACCATTTGCAATAACTGAAAATTTCTGCAGACATGGCTAAATGTCCCTTTGGGGTCAAAAATCACTCCTGTTGAGAACCACTGCCTTAAATAAAGACCTTCAATGGCTCCTCATATAAAAGATAATCTTTAAACTCTTAGCATAAAAGGCTCCCATGATCTTCCCCTGCCTAATTCTACAGCCTTTTCCAGCTCAGACTCTACATTCTGGCTGAAGTAAAGAAAAAGTCTGGTTTCTAGTGTACCCGGATATTTTGTGCCCCACAAGAAAATTTGTACCACTTTCTCCCACTAATTAGCCTTCCGTTTTCTTCCAGTCCATTGGTCCTCAAATTTTAGTGTGAATATATCAGAATCACCTGGAGGGCTTGTTACAACCTGGAGTGCTGGGCCCCACTCCCTCGAGTTTCTGATTCTGTCCATCTGGGATGGGACCTGAGAATTTGCAGTTCTAAGAATCTCCCCAGGCGGTGCTGATGCTCTTTGAGAATCAGTATTCGAGTCCTTCAGAGACTTCCTCCTCCCCGTTCAGACTCAGTTGTGTTGGTCGTCTCATTTAGGAAGCCTTCCTTGACTGCTAGATGGAGTTTGTTCTCATAGCACCTCTTTACCAATGATGTTGGACCCTTATCACATTTCCCATCTGCTCATCTGTCTATCCCCCCTGCTTACTGAGAACTCTCAGTGGGAAGTTCTCTCTTACCCGTCCAGAGGCCTGGCGTATTTGAGGCCCTGCGTAAATTCTCATAGCCTACCTTCCTCAATAAGGATTCTAATAGATCAATAAAAAACTTTAAAAATCCTTGGGTCTCCCTCAGCCCAATACTTTGACCTACTTACCTAGAATCTTTGCTTACTCATTTTTACCATCACGCAGGCCAGTGGAAGTCTGTCTAAACTAAGAGAGGAAACTACCAAATTGTTGTTGCCAATTGTGTGTGTGTGTATAGAGAGACGGACAGACAGATAGAGGACAGAGAGAGAGAGAAGCATCTTATTTCTTTGGAAGTCAGCTTTGAATACATCCCACACTTAATGCTACAGAACGCCACCAACTCATCCAAATCACGTGCTCTGCTCTGACAGGATCTAACGCAAGGGCAGCAGCGTTACTTTTACAGCATCATGAGGATTTACAGCTCCAGGCCCCAGTGGGAGGCCCTACAGACCCGCTATATTCACAGCCTTCAGCACCAGCAGCTGCTCGGTGAGTTTAACAACCTGATCTGAACCAGTCTCTCAGAAAGGTACTCGTGCTGCAGCTGGAGGTCAAGTTTCCAGATGAATTATTCAAGTAGAATGGCCTTTGCCAGCATGCTATTCTATCAACACAGTTCGCAGGCCAAGTTTAAAAATTACTATCCCTAACAATAGAAAGCAAGGTTTTATGAGCAAACTAAGAGAGTTTAAAGAAATCAGAGTGTGGATTGTTACAATATGTCAATAACTATCTGAAATTTACAGGAACTTGATCTAGTAGAACTGGCAATGGGCTCAGACCTCAACTCAGCCCCTTGCTGGTTGTGCAAACTCAAAGGCTTGTTTTACTCACAACGATGATAGTTATATTTATTGAGCATTCACCGTGTTCCAGACATTGTGCTAGGAGCTCTACGTGTAATGTCTCATTTTCTCCCCACGTTATAGTTAGGGGAAACTGCAACTCAGGTAGGTTATCTAACTTGACCAACATCCTATAGATCATAAATGTCAGTTAGGACTGCCACCTCCAGACATCACACATTTTCACCCACATGCTCTGTTGTCTCTCTTCTACTAACCTCAGGAAATTTTATGAAGCACAAATGAAATAATGGTTGTGAAAGACCTTCATAGATTATAAGAAACAACCTACTGAAAGTTGTATTGTTGTTAAATCCCTTTTTTCCTAGGGAAGGCTCTCTGTCCCCAGCCAGCCTCTGTTGCACTCTTCTCCTAACTCCCATAGAGCATTTTTTTGGCAAACTGATCACTTGGCATTAGCACATCAACCTTGTATTGTCATTCCTGTATTTGCACAAAAGGAGGACATGGTTTTTGCAAATGATTTAATAACAAGAAAAAGAACAATAGTTAGCTTTTACTAGGGCTTCCTACGTGCCAGGCACAGTTCTAAGTACTTTGCGTGTACTCTCTGATTTAAAACTCAAACACTCTACATGGTAGGTGCCTTTATAACCCACATGTCACAGAAAAGAAAATTGAGACACAGATAAGTTAAGTAACTTGACCAGGGTCATGCAACCTAGTAAATAGCAGAGCCAGGATTTAGCCTGGTCCCCATGACTATCTGAAGTGTTGCAGATGCATCATCTACTAGCTTCGTTTGTAGCATAAAATTGCATAGAGGCCAATGAAACCAGAAGCAGAGATATTCAATGATTAGTGCACATAAAACCCACCTGTGTATGTTATTAAAATGGAGATTTCCAGGCCTAACTCTCTGTTTGCATTCAGAAGGTCATGGATTAGAACCCAAAATCTGCATTTTTAGGAAGTATTATTAAATGTGGGCTCAGCCAGCTGATTCTGTAGTAGGTGGTCTGCAGACTATGCTTTAAAAAGACTGAGAGAGATCAAATATGTCTCTGTCTGATTGGAAGAAAGTTTTGATATTGAAGATAAACAATTCATGCAAAGATTCCTCGTGGCTCAAGTACCTCTCCAAATGATTTGTCATGTTATTCAAGGCTAAGTATTTATTAATTTATGGAAGGAGAAACGAAAAGAAGAAAAGTACACTTCCTGCCCTCAAAGATCATACAATCCGGGCACTCTAAACATACGATTTCTACCCTGGAAAGTAGGGGAAATTTTGTGAATATGTGAATATTGGCAGTGCTGTTTGCTTATCTGTTTTGTAAAATTGTTGACTTTGATGTTTCTCTCATTTCTTTCCCCCAGGCTACATTACTCAACAGGAGGCCTTGGCTTGTGCCACTGTACTCAGAGAGTCAACCAAGAGAGCCTCAGCCAAGGTAGCTCCTCAGGGAACCGTCTCCCGGAAGCCTTCGGCCATGATAAGAACCTGGCCATCAGCACTCCCTGTGTCTGCTGTTCGACCCAGGGTGCAAAGCACAGGGCTCTGATCCCTCAGGAACTGAGGCTTTGCATATGCTCTGAAATATGTAGTTTGCTCATGTACCCCTGGCACCTAGTGGGTGCTTAGTGTGTATTTGTTGAATGAGAATCAATAAAAGAATAACTTCTAATACAAACCCGAACGTAGAAATAATCTCTCTTCCATTCACATAAATTTTACCAGCAAAAATGAGTTGAGAGGCTCATATATAATCTTATACATAATCTATAGAGTGAAATGACCTTTGAAGCTTTCAAAGTAAAAGCTTCCTTTGAATTAGAACAGCCAGAGAAGTCCCAAGAAGAGTGCAAGGGAACGAGTGACCAGAGGGTGCCAAGTCCTCTGTTACTGAGTGACCATTCCCTACCAGCCACTCACTACATATATTGAAAATACGCAAACCAACACAGTGGTAACACTGAGCATGCAGGGCTTCTGGAGCCACATCATCTCAGCAGCAACTGGACTATGCATTTCCATGTCCTCCTTCCTCTCTTCTTCTGCATCAAGCAACAGCATTCGACTTGCCCCCGTGGCTTCTGGTTCTTGCCTGACTCAATCCCTTTACATCTTCTTGAAACTTGGACTTGTCAACATGCCACATCTGAGTTCATTCTACACAGTTGTAATTGACCTTGACACAGGTAAGAGAATTTGTGCACATACCTTCCCTGGGCAGCTGAAGATACACTCTCAGCAGAACAAGAAAGAGCCCCAAAGAACTGATTTCAAGTCTAACTATTCTGTACCCTTAATGGTTTTAAGCAAAGGACACAAGACCATACAAATAAGAAAAAAATGAGATAAAAATGAGATTAAAAAATGAGATAACAGGGAGTCAGATCATTATACAAATGGCATAGTACTATATTTGTTATACTTAATAGACATTTTCATCACCAGTGATTTTCTTGTCTTTTAAAAATTAGTCACCAGTACTCACATAAAGTCAAAATACAAAAGGCCTTTTCTTCATCTTCTTTCTGAATGTTCAACCCCCTTTCCTCATTCAAATCAGCCAATGATTTTGTCATGCCCATAAAAGGAGTCAGTTGAGATGGAATATAAACTTGCTTGACAAAGGATGTACTAAAAGTAAGATTTTGCACTGTTATGAGAAAAAAAAAAAGCAACTCCTTGAACTCATTGATGGTTTTTATTATCTTCTCTCTCTGCAATCATTAACATAGAAGATGTAACATTTCTCATGAGATTTTGAAAACTCCCAATACTGGTTCTGAGATCTGCCTGACTTCTTTTGGGGAGGGACCAGGGGCGTGGTTGGCCCACTAGTCTGACAGGAAGACTTGGGAAAACCAATACTGACCTCAGTGGGTTCATTCACTTAATCGTAAAGAAACTTCTTGACCTCTGCAAATCCAGGCCCTGCCTCAATACTGTAAGTTGCTTTACAGTTGCGAGTTAAGAATCATTAGGTAGGCTTAAAAGAAGAAAAAAAATCAAATGGAACTGGAGTGAGTTAGAGGGTTGCCCTGTGAAGGGACAGAGGCTTGTGGTAGACCTAACTTGTACTGTACTAGCCTTCCCACTGTTTCCATGATGGCTTTTATCCCTTTGAACTTCTGGCATGCACTTTTATCTTAGACTTTTTTTTGATGGGCAAAGATATTTTCTCTACAAGCCTTGGCTAGTGATGCAGAATATCAAGGAGGCCACTGATGATTCTGCACTGTGTCCCTATATCACACATTTCAGAAGCAACTTGTTTCCGATAGAAGCTTTTAAGAGCTAATTGACAGGTGAATGTCACAGGCCCATAAGAGGTATGAATAGATCTAAGTTGGTGCACAAAGTCCCACTTGTTGACTCTCCCTTCAGAAAAGGCAACACCTTCCCTCTTGAGGCCCACGCTCAAAGCTTATGAGGAATATAGTTGGTTATGGTGCTCGAAGAAAGGTGCTCACCTGGGAGGACACTGAGAAAGACAATCAAAGGAGAACCAAGGGACAATCTTCAACTTTTAGGAAAGTCTACCTCTTTGACCTGTTGGAGACTATATTGCTTGCTCTCACAATGTCCAGAGACATCATCGAAACTTAAAGTTCTCAAGGTCTGTGACCATTTCACCTGAAACTACTAGCACCTGGAACACTGCCTGATCTGTAGTAGGCAATCAAAATTACTTATTGAATAATAATGAAATGTTCAAAGATTCTGCAAACTAGATGGGTCTCTGACTCTGTGATGTTATTCTAGCATCCCATGAAGCCACAACTACTGGTCAGGAGCAGCAGTAGTTTATCAAGGACAAGGGATAGGAGCAGTCTGTCCCAGGTTCAGGCAACAGAGGTACATTGTTTGTAAAGAATTTTAAAACAGTAATAAAGCTGACTAAAAGTTGGTCTGCTCATCACCATGAACCAGAAATTGTAAATAATATTAGTGATAAAATATTCCTCTCCCCAAAATTTTTCGTTGGTCTAAGTTCTAAACAATTGCTGACATTACTGTAGAGTTTTAACAATATATATGTAAACTTCAAAGTAGCACATTATTGTTGCTCTTCTTTTAATGATCATTTTATTCTGCATGGAAAGTAATTCAGAGAACTCCCAACCTACACAGTAGGAGCTTATATATCTCCAACCACAGTAA
The DNA here is from genome assembly GCF_041296265.1 of Equus caballus. Lineage (NCBI taxonomy): Eukaryota > Metazoa > Chordata > Mammalia > Perissodactyla > Equidae > Equus > Equus caballus. The sequence goes on along the minus strand of NC_091700.1, from coordinate 47,979,750 downwards.
TACTGCACATTCTTGCATTTAAACAATAGATTTGAAAGGAATGATGATTACACTATGAGTGTAGAGACAAGAAACAGAATTACTTTCTTTATTCTACGTGGGCATAGCTTTTTTCTTTTTAAAATAATTTTATTGAGGTACAATTTATATGCAATAAAGGCACTCAGTTAAAGTTCAGGAGTCTTGACAAATGTCACATAGCCACCACCACAATCATGATATAGAACATTTCCATTAACCCCCAAATTTCCTTGTGTTCTTTTGTAGACAGTTTCCTTGACCAAATTCTGGCCCATGGGAATCACTGATCTGCTTTGTATCACTATAGTTTTGCCTTTTCTAGAATTTTACATATTTGGAATCAGAATATATAGTCTTTTTTATCTGGCTTCTTTCACGTAGCATGATGCTATTGAGGTTCATTGTGTTGCATTTACCAGTAGTCTGTTCCTTTTCGCTGCCAAGTAACATTCCATTGTATGAACATATCACAATTTGCTTATCCATTCACTAGTTGATAAAAAGTTGGGTTGTTTATAGCTTTGTACTATTACACATAGAGCTGATATAAATATTTTACTGTAAGCCTTTGTGTGAACATAAATTTTTATTTCTCTTGGATAGATACCTAGGAGTACAATTATTGGGACAAGTGGTAGATTTAGGTTTAACTTTATAAAATACAGCCATAGTGTTTTCCAAAGTGACCACATCATTTTGCATTCCCACTAACAATGTATGAGAGTTCTTCTTCCACATCCTTGCAATATCAGACATTTAAATTTTTGTATTCTAGTGACTGTGGCTGCTGGGCAGAAGAGAACTTGGATGAGTGGAAGATATTGTCACTATTAATTATAGTCATCTTACTGGGAATGGTGGCAAATTTCAGGGAAGGATGTCATGATAGACATGAGGGTGGTGCTGACAATAATCTTGAAAATTTAATAGAAGAAATTTCAAAGTTTAGCAGTCAACCCTGATAAAGCAACTCTCCAGATTATTTTTAGGGGGAAAAAGGGTTGGAGGAGGTGAGAAAGAAGAAAAAGAAGCAACCCCTGCAGGAAGGATCATCCTTGGCCAGAATTATAATATGGGTTCAGTGTGTCCTCAGTAACTTCTCACTTTCCCTTGTTTACATTGTTCTTCAGGTTCAGCAACCAACACTCCACCGCCCCTACCACCACCAAAATCTTATGCACTGTATTAGTTGTCTATTCTGCATTAAAATATTACTCCAAAACTTAGTGACTTAAAACAATGATATTTACTATCTCACAGTTTCTGTGGCCAGGAATTTGGGCATGGCTTAGCTGGGGGTTCTGGCTCAGCCTCTCACAGAGCCAGAAGACTGCAATCAAGGTGGCAGCTTGGTTGCAGTGGTCTCGTCTGAAGCTTCAATTGGGGAGGGATTCACTTCCAAGCTCACTGTTGTGCTTGTTGTTAGAATTTAGTTTCTTGGGGGCTGTTGGACTCACTGCTTCAGTTCTTTACTGGCTGTTGTCAGGAGGCCACCCTCAGGTCCTGCCACATAGACATCTCAATAGGGCAGCTCACAAATGGTGACTTGCTTTATCAGAGTTAGAAAAAAAGAGAGAGAGAGAATGTAAAGTAGAAGCCACAGTCTTTTATAACATAATCTTGGAAGTGACGTCCATCACCTTTGCTAGGTTCTACTCATTAGAAACAGGTCACTAAGTCCAACCCACACATGAAAGCAGTGGATTTCACGAGGGCATAAATAGCAGAAGGTGGGGATCATTGGGGGCCATTTCAGAAGCTGACTAGGGTGAGGTGAGTTGAGAGGTGCCTAGGTTGCAAAATGGAAGGAAACACTCATTCTTGCACGACCCTGAGAGTGAATCCTAGATATTCCTTCCCTAGACGCCTCACTGCCACACTTTAGTCTTGGCCCATCTGTCTGACACATGCACTCGACATCTTTATGCTGACTACTGATCACCCAGTCAGGACTCCCTTCCTAGACACCTAGTCTGAGCCAGCCTTCTCAGACAACTGTCCCATGCTGCACACTTTCTTCTTGCCATGAAAACTTAGCTGTTTGGTGTTCCAAACCTCCAACATGCTGTTAGAAAAAAAAAAAATCAGTTCACATAAGCTGAAGACATTTAATAATTAATACCTAGTTCATATGTAATTATTACATTTAGAGTATTATTTATCAAAATACAATGCATATACCAGACTCACTGAGGATGCTTAAAGAAAATGCAAATTCTTGGGTCTAATCCTAGACCTAGTGAAACAGAATCTGAGAGATAGCATCCCAAGTGATATTCACACTTTCTAAAGTGTGATAGCCCTATGCATTTAAGGAGTGATTTCGATAGTCATAACTCTTTAACCCTAAAAAACTGAAGTTTTGTTTGGCAAATTTGGTAAAAAAAAAAAAAAAAATAGGGGCAAGGACTGCATGACGAAAGAAGCTTTTAGGGTAGAGAAACTGTCTCCTTAATAAACTTTAACAACCCATGTAAATAAATTGCTTATTATTCTTACTCACAGCCAGGTCACACCGATGGTATTTTATAATAGTACTTGAATCTACTGAAATGATTTCTTTTTCTTAGACTTGGTATTACTAAATATACATTACAATTTCACCAAAATGAATCCTGACTTGGTTTTCCCTTGCATTTCCTATTTTGTGACAAAGGCCATAGGAACGTGTCCAAGAGTTCCTGCACCTTTTCAATTAAAATGAATTGTTAATTGCATGAGTGCTTGTAGAGAAAACCATTATATCAGCCTCATTGACTCTGCTTTCCCCCTTAAATTACTGTCCACTGCCTGAAACGTAATCAATTCCTATGGTGGAAATCAATCCCTTGTCTGCCTCCAGAGAATTGTCCCTCATTTTTCTCCACATTAGGGCTATTGTACCGTGCCGGCTATACAATGGGTTCACTCAGGTCAATAGCAGAGGAAATCCCTGTAGCTATTGGAAACCACACCTTAGGTGCAGGGTCAGAGGCAATTACCCAACTGTAACTGAGCCAAACACTCAGACGTTATGTGGTGTGAGTTTCCAACATTCTCTTGGCTCATGGAGCATGGTAGACATGAGTGGAAATAAGTACCTGTTTAGAAACAGAGAGCTGTAGAGAAGGGAATTTCCTGCCTTAAAAATCATGTAAGGACCCAAAAGGAAGATCAAAATGACAAAGTCTAGTAGAAAGCCAGTGATGATTCAGAAGCTCAGCTTTGTGTAAGGAAAAAACCCACACCATTGTAAATCTATTACTTATTTAATTTCAATAAGCTATTATACTGTGTGTTGCATTGTGTATTTATGTAAATAAGGAAAGATCAGAAGGTAAAGTCCCATAAAGCAGAGATCTGTTTGAAACCCATCTAAGACTGGGTGAAGAGATGTTACCGAACCTGAAGTGAGTTCGCTCACCTGTTGCGCAGCAAGCCAATCTCTGACTCTGGGTGTGGTGGAAGAAAGTAGGAATTTTATTTTTGCACAGCACTGAGCAAGGAGAGAGGGCAGCTAATGCTCAAATCCCAAACTCCCCGAAAAGCTAAAAGGAAGGGTTTTTATTTGGGGTTTTAGGTAGGGGAGGGGGAGCATATGGCCTTGCTGGTTGGAGCTTTCCCACCAGCCTGTCTTTGGCCTTGAGACACTTGCAGAGAGGAGGGAGCTCATCACCTTGCTGGTCAGCAGCTTTCCCACCAGCCTGTATCTCTTTGCGGGAGGAGATAGTCCAGGTGCTTGTCCTTGACGGTGTCTGTCTCCATGGAGGACAGTGGATTCTAGAGCCAGGAAGCCAGGGAGTAAGTAGGGAGTGAGTATTTTGGTTTTAACCCCATATATGCTGGGTTTAATGTGGGGAAACTGATATCAGGGTTGGTATCAGAGGGAGGGATTGGAGCAGAGGGGGCGGTTGCTGATGGATTAAACAGTGTGTTAAAGTCAGGTGTTTGGGTTCAAGCTGTCAGGTCCTTTTCTACAAAAAAAGAAAGGTACTCAGATTTTGCTTCCAGTTCCAGTGTGTGAGTTTTTTCCCCCACACCAGGCAGTTCTCAGACATCAACTGGGTGTGCCACAAATTCAACTCAATTCTGACACTATCTGCTTCAAGTTAGGGTCACATTTCACAGGCTAAGGGCTCAGTCCCAAGAGACTGTCCTCCACTTCAGATGCCAATCTCAAGTGCAGATTGCCATCTGTGCTTCTCACCAACAGGTTGTAAATCAGAAGTTCCCATGAGCCCCTCCCTGGGTTTGATTAACTTGCTAGAGAAGCTCACAGAACTCAGGAAAATACTTACTTACCAGATTACCAGTTTATTATAAAAGGATATAATTCAGAAACAGCCAGATGGAAGAGATGTGTGAGGCAAGGTATGAGGGAAGCGTTTTGGAACTTCCATGTCCTCTCCAGGTGTGCCAATGTCCCCACACCTCCATGTCTTCTCCAACCTGGAAGCTCTCTGAACATTGTTCTTTTGGGTTGTTATGGGGGCTTCATTACATAGGCATGATTGATTAAATCATTGGCCACTAATGACCGAATTCAGTCTCCAGCCCCTCTCTTTCCTCCCTCCTGGGAGGTGGTTGGGGATGAAACTGAGAGCTCCAACCCTTCAATCACATGGTGGCTCCATTGGCTCCTTAGGTGCTTTCTAAAAACCACCTCACTAACATAACCAAAGACCCATTTATGGTTCTCATCACAGGAAATTCCAAGGATTTTAGGAGCTCTGTGCCAAAAACAGGAAGAAGAGCAAACATATATTTCTTATTATAAATTACAATATTATAGGCATGCACAAAAAAAGAAAGAATTTAGCATGATTTAGCATAATTCTTACAATAACCTACATAATTGAAACAAGTAAAGAATTTTTTTAAAACTTTACGTATTATTTCAAAATTATAATTTTATGATTAAGTATCTTATGGTGAGATGGGCTGCATTAAGCCGTTTTTCTTATATCATTTAGTCGTCTATACGTTCACATATTTGCACTGCCTGAGAGCTATTGGGAATAATATTTATTAACTATTATGTTTACAAGCAATTAGCTGTGGCTAAAGTATAAAGCATAGATACACAAGTAGTGGGAAATAAGCCTAGGGGGAAATTACAGCTTGGTCATGGAGAAACTTTAATTGGTAGACAATAGGGGATCACTGGCATTGTTTTTAGTAGGAGCTTGGCCTGAGGACACATTAGGAGGACTGATTTCCAATACCAAGCAGGATGAATCAGAGGAGAAGAGGAAGGAATCAGGGAAACAATTCAGGAGTCTGTCCCAATATTTCAGGAGCAGAAATGAGGGGGACTGAACTCAGGAACGAAGTACAGGGAACAAAAGCAAAGACCTGATCAGTGACTCAGCTGGGTGTGATAGAAGAGATCGAGGGTGTCACAGAGACCCGAGCGAAAAGCACAAGGCAAATGGCCCTCAGAAGATGAGTGGACCTGGGGAACACTGAAATATTGTCTGGTTTTGGACAATTTGAGTTCAAGGTCTCTGCATTTCACAGGGAGTGGCACAGAGTGAGGGAGGTCAGCCCTGGGGGTGGAGATCCCCAGGGAAGAAGAGAGGTGAGGTTGGAGAACAGAGCCAGGGACAGTACCCTGGGAAGGGGCAGGGTTGTGGAGTGTGTTGCCCTAGAGGAGAGTTGTGACCTTGAAGGGGATCATTGAGAAAGAATAGGAAAGCCAGGCTTGCAAAGGTCAAGAGAAAAGAGAAATTGGAAAAAGAAAGGGCTAATGCTCGCACGAGGAAGATAAGGACTAAGATATGACCGTTGGGGTTGCCATTAGAAGCCTGTTAGGGACTTTAGCAAAGCAGCGTCATTCAGACACATGGGCAGCAGCTGGACTGTAGAGGGTGAAAGTTTGGGGTCTTCACGGGGGGCTGCAGAATGAATCCAGAGTTTCGAGCCACGTCAAAAATGCTTGGTCAGCATCTACTCGTGTTTCTGTATTTTTTCACTCTAGTCAGCCTCCCTAGAAATTTCTATTTGAATCCCACTTTCTCCATTCACTTATACAGAGTATTTCCCTTCCACCACAATGGGAGGCATTTTCAAAAGCTGATACCAGCTGAATGTGTTAATGGAGTCTCATGATGAAATTCTATCAGGCCCAGCATATTGTTATTGCAATATATCTTATTACTCTATTAGTACATGTTATAAAATGTGTACTTATGAACAATTCCTACTACAGTTTGATATATCCAATCCATTGATGTAGGGGTTTGGAGCAACAGAGTCGTTTTTAATAAAGAAATTGAGATGAGTAAAGGTGAAATTCAAGATTCAATAGCATGTGTGAAATGAAATGATCCATTTTAAAGACTGGATATAACTATGCTACCATAGATACACTTCCATTTAGGACAAACCATTTCATTTATAACAGTTAAGAATACATTAAAGCTAGAGAATTAAAGTCAGATAAAAATCTCTTAACAAAATGTCAACTGTTTCATCCACAAAGAACAGCAGGAAGCTTTTTTTAAAAAGCCTCTTCTTTTTTGACTAATGGTTTAAAACCCATGCTAATTTCAGTAAACGTAAGGGATGATTATAGTCAGTACTTTAAAAATGAGAAAATGACTGATTTAAGATGCAGACTGTATAAAAAATCTAGTCCCTGTAGAAATTATCAAAGCCAACAAATGTATGAGGAGACAGGGAGGACAGTAAAAGTTGGTGCAGAACAGAGATACAGGGAGAATTTTATATGGAGAAAAAGATAAATCAATTAAAGTAGGAAACATGCTGTTTATTGTGATAAATCATATTAATAGAATTCTTCTGAACAGGATGTTCAATTGAAGGAAAGAGAGGAGACGTATAAATAAATCAGGGCTTTAATTGACTGCCTTTGCTTTTGGATGCAAGAAGATAACGCCACGCATTCATGGCTGTGTCTGTAGCACTGTGAACAGACGCTTTGGCAGGGAACGCCGTGTGCCGCACTATTTATGAGCATGCCCACAGCAGGCTCTGAAGTTAAAATATTTCCAAAGAGGAAGGAAGCATGGAAATCAGAGCTTTGCTCAGAATGACATTCTAATTATTCTCACTAACAGCAAAATGCTTCGGTTTCATGCAACCAGTCAAACCAGTTTCTTATTTTTTCTTCTAGCTCATTCACCAGACATTTCTTGAGAGCTGGTGAGGAGGCAGGTCTTGTGGAAGGCACTGAAGATTTTGTATGGAATGAAATGCTTCTGCTTAGACTGTCTTTGCTGTTTACCTTACGGCCTTGTGGCTCCCATTGCCTCACCACGGGCTGTGACCAAACCCAAGATGACCTTCTCCACAGGTGCTGGGGAATTGTGGCTATAGATTGCAGGTTGTGCTCCTGTGTGAAGGCTCTGTGGTCATCTTCCAGAGACCTGCGTCCTGTGCAGGACTCGGTCCAGTGGGAGAACAAAACGAAGAGTCTTAACAAGCTGCAGAGGAGCGCACGTACAACTCTTTCTTCTGCCGTGACACAGATTATTGTGTCTGTATAGCTATGACAGTTTCTTAATCAAAACTAACTATTAAATGATCTTGCAAACATAACCTGGTCAGAAGTATACGTTCTACTTTTTCTCTCCTTGTTTGTTCTTAGTTAAGGTACTTACTGCAATCGTTGAGAACACACTTATGGAGTCTGATCATCTGGTTTGGATTCTGGTCACAGCTGTGTGACTGCATGTGAAGGACCCCACCTCTGTGCTTCAGTCTCCTCGTCTGTGAAATGGTGAGAATAATGGTTCCTACTTTGAAGAGCTTTGGGAGGATTCACACACAATGCCTGACATTGTATGCATTTGTTAATGTTAGCTAACTAACTTGATTTCAAAAGTATAATTGTGGTAACAGAACAAGAAATACTCAATACTTTTACATTGTTTTACCATTTAAATGGCACCTTAAATGTATCACACTTAATCAAAAGGTAAGTTTGATCACATGAGTTCATTGAACACAATTTTCCAGGAAAAGTTTGTAGTGGCTGTCTGTGGTATATTCTCATCATCTTCTCTTTCAAATCCTATGATATTTTTGAAAATATGTTACAAAAAAAGAGCAACAGGAGTGACTGGAGAAGTGCAGGGAAAAAAGTTAGAAACTAGAAACAATTCAAATGACCGTCAATAATAAAATGGATAAGTAATTGGGGTTCATTCAGACAGTGGAATATTACACGACAATGAAACTGAATAGATTATAGCACACACCACCACGGATGAATTATAAAAACATAACATTGAATGAAAGAAATCAGACACAAAAAATATGTACATGATATAATTCCGTTTATGGAAAGTTCAAAAAGTCAATATTTATGGATGCATAGTGACTCCATAAAAGTGAGGATCATGACTACCATAGAATGGAGGAGTTGGTGACGGGAAGGGACATGTGGGTGTGTAGGTGATGTTTCTGGGATTCTCTCAATATCCTATTTCTTGGTCTGTGTGGTGGTTACTTAAGTATTCGCTCATAACAATTTGTAACACTATGTATTTATATTTTGATCACATTTCTTTCTGTGCATTATAGTTTACAAAAAAGACTTTAAATAATCCCAGATGTAAATTTAGAATTTTTTAATAAACGGAAATGAAAATTTTATGAGGAAAGATACTAGGAATCTAAGCGAGGCATGAGTGGAATAAATCTCTTTGTCATATCTACACGTTACATCCAAATGCCCCAGCCTTAGCATCATTTGCTGTGCATATCCCTCCAACTCCTTTGTTCCCTTCACCAACTCAATTCACAGCATCTCCCAATCATAAAGGGCTGAAGGATAATTATAAATGCAGGCTGCTTTCATTGTACTAAGGATATTCTCAGTGTGCATAAGGGATCTGATTCTTAGATGTAAAAATAAAACCTGGATAGCCAAGATGATGAAACAGACTCTTGAGAGATGCACTTTTTGAAAAGAAAATTGACAAACATGAGTCCTAATTTTGATAATCAGCTCTTCTTCTGCCTCAGACTCTTAAGTTTACTCAGCTTATCTTTTTTCAGAGACGGGAAAAAGCCCTGGATAATACAGGTCAGTACAAGTCCATTCCCAAGTTCCAGGTAACAGCTTTTGCAACAGTATGCTGCTGATCTATTTATAACATTTGGAACAAGAAAAGCTTTTTCTGGCCCATACCCGATGACATTCAAAATACCTGTACTATAATGTTGACCCGCGTCAGAGAAATATCTTAAATGTATACATTTAAAGGAATACAGTTAAACAAAATCTATAAAATAGAGAGGAAAATAGTCTTTTTAAAGACAACAATCTGTAGGGCCATTGTTTGCTTGAGGTTGTCCTCTCCTGGAAGCAGAACCTCACATAGGTTGTACCTGGTTCAGATCTCTCTGTCGCAACCCTTGGAAGGGTTTTTGGGCTGGGGCCTTTATGAAGATGACAGATGAGTTGAGAATGACTGGCCCGAATAAAGCTGCTCATGTACAACTCTGTTTTAGTGTGAGCCTTTCAAGAGCCAAAGAAATAGCCCAGTTAAAGTCATTTTATTTTTTATGGGGATGTTGTTGGAGAAGTTGCTCACCACATTACATGAGAAACTCAATTTCAGAACCAAGACCACCTGGAGTCCCTAAATAATTGATTGTTTATCCTATGGACGCCATGACTCAAGTGACTGCCTCTTTCTTTGCATTGGTCATAAGGAATTTCAGCGCAAAATTTGAAGTCTACCATTAGTAAAGGCAGATTTTGGTTTGATTTTACATCTCATGCCCATATTTTGAATTCTCCCTGACTTCTGTATTTGCCCATTTTGGTCCTGTGACTTGTGTTTTCTGGAACGCAACAGAGTGTAAGTAGTTACCCCCCAAACTGAAGGATCATAATTGATTAGGCCTGTAGTTCTAGTACAGACTCCTTCCCAAGCAGCAGACATAAACACCATCTGTTTAGTAGACTCCACCTGGATTTTTGCAGCCATATCCAATCCTCCCAAACTAGGCCTTCTGTATTCTCTACTCTGTTTTGATAAGGGCTACCAATGCACTTGGTTATCCAAGTCAGAATCCTTGGTGTCATACCAGATTCTTCCTTCTCCCTACACAATTTGCTTCCAGTGAAACGGCGATTCACATCACCTTGATGTCTAACAAGCTCTTGAGTCCATTCCTTTATTTTCCTTTTCGTCACTGGTAACTAATTTCAGGCCCTTCTTCCTCCTCCCCTAAGCACGTGATTATCCTTACTGGCTTCCCTGCTCTAGTCTCACTCCCCTCCCATGATGGCACAGGATCCTACAGAAAGGATCTCTCTAACACTCAAATCTGATAATGTCACTGTCTGGCTCATTTTATTCTCAATGGCTCCCCATTACCTGCAAGACAAAATCAAATTCTTTAGGATGGCTTATAAATGGACTTTTATAACCTAACTTGTAAGCATTCACTTCTCGGTTCCTTGAACTCTCGTAGTGCCCCAAACATGCCAAACTCTCTTATTTTCCATTTTTATGCACATACTATCCCCTCACCTTAAATTCCCTTCCCTCATTGGTGAGCCAAGGATTCTTCTATCTATCCTCAGGCCCCAGCATAAGCCTTGCCTTTGGGAAGCCTTCCCTGACTCCCAGGCAAATGTTGGCACTCCTTCCCTTGTGTTCCTACAGAACCTGACCCATACATCTATTATAGAAATTCCCATGATGTTTTGAAATTACTTCCTTGCTTATCTCTTTCTTAGATAATGACTTCCCTATATGTTCAGGCATGGTGTCTCACTTACCTTTGTATCCCAGAGCCTAGCATGGAACACACTCAGTTAAATAAATGGATTAGTGAATGGCAGATGGAATTGTCACGCTTGATGAGGTCAGATGCTAGGATCAAAGGACTGTACTTTTAAAGGAACAGTCTAGAGCAGGGATCAACAAACTATGGCCACAGGCCAAATCCAGCACACAGCCTGTTTTTATAAACAACATTTTATTGGAAAACAACCATGCCTATTTGCTTACATATTATTTAGGCTGCTTTCATGCTCCAAAAGCAGAGTTGAATAGATTTGACATAGATTGTATGGCCCACAAAGGCTAAAATATTTACTATCTGTCCCTTTACAGAAAACGTTTGCCAACCCTGAAGTAGAGACACACTTATGGGCCAGAGTCGTGGACCTCAGAGTGTGTCCTGCTGTAGTACAATGTTGATCACATCCAATATACAGATTACCTCACTCTTTCCTTTGCCCTTCTCTTGCTTTCCCTGAAAACCAACACATTCCACTTCTGCACTCTGAACCCAGATTAGCCTTCAAACTCTGCAAAACCTACTGGAGCTTACTTATTTGGAAACTTCTGCTTCTCTAACTATGAGTGCAATGACTAATTGTTCTTCACTTTACACTCTTCCTTTCTTTCTTTTAGAAATATACTCCCCTGAGTTGTGGCTGGGCCCAGGACTGCCCACCTAGACACTATATTGCCCAGAACTCCTTTGGGGCTGGGTATGGCCATCTAGCAATGTTCTGGCAAATGGAATGTGAACAGGGTGATGGGTGAAATTCAGAGTTTCTGTTCTTAAAAGAAAAGTCAGTGGTCTCACTTCTTTCCTTCTTCCACTGGGTTGGACTATGAATGGAGAGGGGATGAGCCAGCTTTGATCACAGACAAGGAAATGTCCACGGGCATAACAAGACCAAAGGAACTTGGGCCCCCTTTACAACCTCATAGAGCACCCTTGCCCTCCTGGATGCCTTCAACCCAGACTTTTTTGTGAGAAAAATAAACCTCTCATCTTTTTTATACTGCTATTATTTTGGTTACTGTTAAAACAGTCAGTCCAATATCCTAACTATTGCACCCAGCTTCTCTCCATGTCTTATGTTCCCTTTAATACTCAGCTTAGATCTCCGCTTCCAGAATCTGACCTCAGCCCATCTCTATTCACTTTCAACCACTTTCTCCAAACTCTGAGTCTTTTTCTGAAACCTCACCATTTCTTAAAACCTGTATCTTTCCATTCCCTCCCCACTTTTTCCAACTTTGTTCTTTCTTCTTTTCCACAAAAGGAAAAAAAAGAGAAAATTTCCAACCTTTCTGATGCATCCGTTGTTCTCGCTTTTCTGCTTATCTTTCCACGTTGCCCCAACAAGGAACTGATCTGGCAAGGACAGAATACTTCTTAGGGGATGGAAGAAAGGGAGAAGCAGAGTTGAAAAAGATATTTCTCTTCAGGGGTAAAGTGCACAAGGCTATAAATACTCATAGCTATTAATTTTTGGCAGTTTCACAATGGCAGAAGTTAAGAATTTGGAATATGATGAATCTAATAATATAAAAGTGCTATTAGATTACTATGAAGACCACTGAGCATTGAGTAAGTGGTGTGTTAGGGAAAGTATTCAGGATGTAGGAAATAGATTGAATTGGATGGTTTTGACTCAAAGCCAGTAGATCAGTTAGGAGGTAAGGAATCCCCCATCAAGGGTGATGCAGTGGAAATACAAAATAGGGTAGCATATTCACCAGGTATTTAAAGGAGGAAAAGACAATTTGGATGGCAGATGGGATACGGATGCTCTGTGGTTATCTTCCTTTCTAACAAGAATGTTTTCCTCAATATTTGGTCTGCTACAGTACCAAAGGACTTTAGACAGTGTAAGGAATTTAAAGGAAGGAACAGAAATAAGTGAATATATTTCCAGAGCACAGCACAGTAAAGTATATGCAAATGAAATCACAAGTATGCAAATAGGTGAACCTGGATGAAATGCCACTTCTTACATAAAACGGTTAACACATTTTCCAAAGGGCACATCATGTGCATGCTGATGAATCAAATTCTGTTCTAGCACAAATGGCTTCAGGCTTGGGGCATCTCAATGAACAGGTTAAGTTTAGCCTGCTTTTACTTTCTCTGCACAATCCCCTCCAAGTTCTGCATGACATCCAGCCCTCAATGATTATTAAATAAATCTAATGAAATAAAAGCCTTTCCTCATTTAACTAGTATTATGTAAATTACCCCTAGCCTTTCATCTCCCTGAAAGCTTTTCTTCATGATCCTCAGTGGAGTTGAGATCAGATGCTTCACAATTAAAACCCCCCCAAATTTTTATCTCTACTTCTGGAAATAGAGAATCCCACTTACAAATCAAAACAATATGCATTGGTGGATAGAATACTGGCTCTGCATCAGAAGACCTGGGCTCAAGTCTGGTGCCACCATCTGCCAGCCATATGTAATCCAAGTATTACCATGCCCCACACTCCCAGGGCTCCAGAAAAGCCAAAACAATGCAAACTATTCCAATCTTCTCTCAATGCCTTAAGAAAATTCAAATCTTCTTAGGATATTCTTAATGCAAAGTTAAACTTTACAATCCTTTTCAGGCATCTCTCATGATTTAGACTTTATCTGGGAATAGCTAAAAGTCTCTCTGTCTCACTCCCTTCCTCCTGTGCATTCTCACCCACTTGGAGGTCACCTCTTCCACTATAATCCCCTCGTGGCTATTCTAGAGAATCAGCCCATTACCTCCATTCTGCACACCAGCTGGGTGAGGAGGGAGTCTCTTAATCTTTCCACATTGATAATTGTTGAATTTATCTCTAGTCTCCTGAGTCTTCATTTCACTATCTATAAATTAGGGATTCTGCCTGCCTAATCTACTCCATGGGATTGTACCAAAGGTTCCATGTACATTGGATGTAAAAGCATTTTTGAATGTATTCAATCATTGTATAAGTTTAAGCGGAAAGTCATCACTGTTTTTAGGCCTTGCGTTTTTTTTCACTTTCCATGGACTTCTCCCTTCCCGCCATGGTGGGAGGCGGTGATGCTCCAATTTCCCCCTTCATGAGATGTTTGCGGAGTTGGAAGAGTGCTCTTCCTGACCTCTGTGTCTCCCTCAGGCAACATCCCTCCCTTTCCTTCCCTTCAGAGCCAAGCTTTTGGGAAGCGTTGTCCACATTCATTAGCTCTCCTTCCTTGCCATCACTTCATGCCTCCCCACTCCCCTAAACCTACTGCTTCTGCTTAGAACATCAATGGCTGGCAAACCAAACAAACACAAAGTGTGCCAAACCCCCTTCCTCCCTTGGATTCCATTTCTCCTGGCTCTGCTCCTGCCCCTCTATCATATTTTTCTCTCAGTCTCCTCTTCTCTAACATATTTTAAATGTTTGCATGACCCTGGCATGTTCCTAATGATTGCAATAGTTATAGCTCATCCTGAGAACCTACCACACATCATACACTTGATAGTTCCCATCTCACCATCCCATCAACCCCATGAGGTAGCCTTTGTTATCTCCATTTCACAGATGAGGAAACAGAGACTCCAGGAGGATAAGAGTGCTGGCCAGGATCACACAGCCCATAAACTGTGAAGCTGGAATTCAAATCCTGGTCATTGCTCTCCAGAGCCAGGCTCTTCTCTTCAGACTTTCTGAGTTTAAATCTTGATTTTACCATTTACTTACTGAGCTCAAATCCTGGCTTACTTACTCTTTCAAAATGTCCATTTCCTCACCACTGAAATGACGATAATAATAGCATAGAGCTTTTAGAGTTGTAAGAATTTGATTAGATAATAGTTGTAAACTGCTCAGCAGAGTGGCTAGCACATAGTAAGCCTCAGTGACTGTTACTATTGCTTTCCATTATTGTGTTCAGTATGATCATGTCTTTTCCTTCTGTATACCTTCTCCTTGCTTCCTAGGTAGGCTCACCTACACACCTGGCTTCCAGTAGTTTCTACATGTGAGAAAGCCCCTCTCTATAGCCTGCCCAGACTTCTCTGCCAAGTGTTAGCCTATATTTCCAGTCATTGGCTAGATTTCCTCTCCGATACCCCTTGTACACTTCACATGTGACAAACTCATAGCAAAATTCATCCTCTTCCTCCTCTTTTCCTTCTCCAAACCTACTTCTCTGAATCCCCCAGGTTGGTGACTGACAGTGCCACATGAGTCATAAACTTGGGCTTGGTCCTTGACTCCTCTATGTCCTCTTCCAGCACATTACATCAGTCAATCTTACCTCCTACACATCTCGCTGATCCATCCAGCCCTCCCTGGATGTTCACGTCACTGAAGATTCTGCCTTTACTTAAAAACTTGATAATTTGTCCATCGTGGAAGTTTTACACTAATTTTGATTTTTTTAATATTGCATGCAAATATTATTTATCTTGATTACTGGGAGTTTTGGTGCTCCCTTAAATTCTGCATCCGAGATGAGTGCCTCACTTGTCTTACTCTGTTGCCAATTCTTCTCCTAATGCAGTTTCCTATTGTTTCCTCCCAGAATGATATTTCTAAAGCATAAGTCTACTCATGGCACACTCTTGCTGAAATGCCTGCAGTGGCTCCCTGAGCCTTGCAATTTCATGCCAACTCCACCCTTCCCTAATGGACTCTATGATCTAGCAACTGGAATCCATTTCCTTTCCCTGAAGGTGGCACCACTTGCACATTTCTGTGCTTTGAAAATGTGACAAGGGATCTTTTTGGCTACGCCTCGGTTAACTTGGGATGGTTAGGAACTGGTTATACTTGCAAATAGCTGAATGTTTGTGCTTTCAGTGATAAAACTTAAATTTCAACTATATTTTATTAAAATCCTTCTAAAATTTATTATAGACTTCTCCACAGTCTTCCGTATAATACAGTCATAATTTAAAATGTTCTCAAAGACTCAGCCTCATCATTCTAAGCATCAGTTATGGTACTTTGCTATAATCCGATGATGCCAACCTCAGGAGCTATTGTAAGTCAGCTTGCCCCTAAACTCAATGCTCATATATAATTCATTCTTTTCCTTATTTTCTTACATTCTTCATCTTGGAGTGTCTTCTTGCTCCTTCCGATCTCTTTTCTCTGTTGTCACTGGTTCTGCTCCTTATGATTCGGCTCTGATTACTTGGCCTCATTCCATTTCTCTTGTCCATGTGGCTCCCACCTTAACCTTGCTCTCTGTCATTCACTCCACTGACTCTACATCCCCAGTTCTTCTTGGGATTGGTGTTCACGGAGCTTGACAAGCACAACATTTGTCAGCCTACGACTATACTCTTTTCTACTGCTCTGCTTACTGACTCATCCCTTTATTATTCAATCTTTATATCTTTTTTCTTCCCATCTCATTTTATTCCTGAGTTTGCCATTGTTCTGATTGGTTGAGATTGAGAGATGCTGGACATATCTCTAATTGTGACAGTGTAATCCATGGGATAACTCTTAAGTTATCTTTGCTGTGGCATTTCTCCACGTGGGGGATTGTGGGCAGGAATTAAGAAAGAATTCTGACCTCAAGCTTCTGAAGGACTTGACACCCCTTGTCCTTGGCCTTTATCTTCACGTTCATCAGAGAATTCCAATCCGGAGCTTTTTAGTCGGGTAGGATGAAGAGACGTGGAAAGTTACATGTCCGGCTGAAGTGTCTGTGATTCCCGAAGGGAATGTTGAGTCAACAGATCTCATCCATGTTTGAGCAAAGTCACTCTAAGTTCTTTTGGCTTCTTGTTAAAATGGGAGAAGGTAGGGACTTACTCAGACTGCCAGGTGTTCACTGAAATCTATCTTTGGGTGCATTAAGGGGCTCCATTAGGTGACAAGTTAATTTTTATTGTTACGAGTTTACTTGTAAACATAAAATGATAAAATACAGAAAATATCTAGATGTTCTAATAAACAAACACTGAAAATCCAGAAGGCTCCTCAACAATCAGTCCTGAGACCGAAACTGGTTAGAATAAGATTTTTCAATAGATCCTCTTCTAGCGACTGAGATAGTTAAGAAAAATAGGCACTGAGACCAGCCCGGTGCATAGTGGTTAAATTCACGTGCTCCGCTTTGGTGGCCTGGGGTTCACCAGTTCAGATCTTCAGCGCGGACCTATCACTGCTCATCAAATCATGCTGAGGCAGCATGCCACACAGAACTAGAAGGACCTACAACTAGGATATACAAATATGTATTGGGGCTTTGGGGAGGAAAAAAAAGAGGAAGTTTGACAATAGATTTTAGCTGAGGGCCAATCTCCTCACCAAAAAGCATACCTTAAAAAAAAGAGAGAAAAGAAAAATAGGCATGGACTAGAAGCTGGAAGTTTCTGTCTACTCATTTTTCTGGTCATTACTCAAAAGAAAGAGAGAGAGAGAAAAAAAAAAAAAGGAAGGAGGGAAGGAGGGAAGGGAGGGAAGGAGGGAAGGGAGGGAGGAAGGGAGGGAGGAAAGAAGGAAAGGAGGGAGGGAGGGAGGGAGGGAGGTAGAGAGAGGTGGAGGGAAGGAGCCAACAAAGAAGGTACAGTCCTTTTTGGATATTGAGCACAGATAAGTCCTTTTTGTTTCCACAATTCTCCTCACCTCTGTTTTCTGTGTCCTTGGAAGGAAATGCGGCATAATGAAAACCCATGGGCTTAGGAGCCAGATAGATTCAGGTGTGATCTTAGCCCCACCATCTATTCTCTGAGTGGCCTTAGGCGTGTCAGCTTAATGCCATGAGCCCCACAAAAGATGACTAAAGTGCACTTCATAGGGTACCTTTGAGGACTGAATGAGAGAACAGGCGCAGGACCTTTAGTTCTGTGCCTGGCACATAGTGGGAACTCAGTGAACACACGTTCCCTTCACATCTCCCTTCTTTTTACTTTCATATCCTTTGTGTCAGGGGCAAGAGCCTGATTTTAGGGTCTTTACCCCCATCTTGCTCTCAAGAATGGAACTAAGGAAACATTGCTTCACCATGTGAAAATAATGGCCCAGTGAAAGGAGCAAATACAAAGAGCCCAATTTTAGGGGACGACTCTTTGACCCAGATTCTTAGAGTGACTTCTTTTGAAAACTCCATTTGTTAATACGTTCTTTCTCCTCCTGTTAGTTTCAGAAGGACGTAGGACTGGAAAGATTCGGGGGAACAGTGAGGAATTCAGATAGGGTAGGCTGGAGGGCACCCATGGGGCACAAAGAGAGGTCAAACTCAGATGGCAGATGGAGGCCCTTTTGAGGAGGGCATGAAACACTAAGTGGCGGACAGAGTTTTTTATCATTTGGTAAATGAGGAGGCACCCACGTGTGTGAGGGGGAGATGGTGAGCTGTATTGCAGGACTATTTCTTTCATTCTGCTGGGTCTGTAATGGGGACCTTTTGCCAACCCTGTCCTAAGTGTTTCTGAAAGTTAGGAGGAGGAAAAAACCAACAGGACTTGGTGACTGGTTGGATGCAAAGGAGCAAATACATCAAGGGCAGTTTACATGTAAAAACAAAAAGTCCTTTGAAACTTTCTGGGGCTCCTGGTCACCCTCTACAAGCCAGCAGTGGACTCGGCTTTGTGAAGAGCTCCGCTTTCTCCTTCTCGGCAGGCAGTCTGGGATCCAGCATGTTAAGGAAAGCGCGTGTGCCTCAAAGTAGTATGTCATTCCTTACTCTAGTCTCAGATAAGGGTCTAGATCCTGAGACTTCCCTCCTATGGAGGGAAAAACCCATTTCTCCACCCGTGTGTCTGCTTTACTCTCACACTACTACCACACTCACAGCACTTCTGACATCAGATGTGTGGGGGTTTTCCCCCACACCAAGCAATTCTGTGACACCAGCTGGGTGTTGTACAATTGAGTGTCCTCAATTCTGAAACTATCTACCTGGAGATAGGGTCAGATCCCACAGGTTAGGGGCTCAGTCCCATAACCTGTACTCTCCCCTACACGACTTCAGATGCCAATTAAAAGTCCATGTTGTTACCTGTGCTTTTGACTGATCAGCTATAAATCGAAGGTTCCAACGACCCCCTCCTTGGGTTCAATTAATTTGCTAGAGTGGTTCACAGAACTTAGGAAAACAGGTTACCCACTGTTTACCAGTTTATTATAACAGGATATGATAAAGGATAGAGACGAACATCCAGATGGAAGACATGCAGTAGGGCAAGGGATGTGGGAGGGGGTGCGGAGCTCCATGCCCTGTCCAGACACGCCACCCTCCCAGCACCTACATGTGTTCACCAACCTGGAAGCTCTCTGAACCCCATACTTTAGGGATTTTTATGGAGGTTTCATCACATAGCCATGATTGACCACTAGCTCCATTTCCAGCCGTTCTTCCTTCTCAAGAGAATGAGGAAATGGGTTGAAAATTCTAATCTTCTAATCATGTCTTGGTCTTTCTGGTGACTAGCCCACCTCTAGGAGCCACTCAGGAGCCCACCCAGACTCGCCTCACTAGAACAAAAGACATCCTGCCACCCAGCAATTTACAAGGGTTTCTGGAGCTCTGTGTCAGGAACAAATAGAGGGCAAAGACCAAAAATTAGAACAAAAGATGTTCCCAGTGCTCTTATCACTTAGGAAATTACGATGGTTTTAGAAGCTCTATGCCAGAAATGGGTCCCAGAGACCAATACATATATTTCAATGTTCTCTCACCTCCTTTTATAATTGTTTGAGGGCCAAACTGGAAGGAAGCAGCAGGAGGGTTTGCGGGAAACCTGCAGTTAAGCCCTCTTTCAAGAAACCACACAGCGTGGTTCAGTGCTCTGAACATGCCCTGCCCTGCTCTTCTTCTAAGATGGGGCAGCCAGGCAATGACCAATGGTCTAATCCCTTGTCCCATGGACAGGATGGAGGGGTCTCAGCAGCCCAGTGTGGCGGCTTCCTCAGCAAAGGCTGATTCAACAGCACTGTTCTCTCTGACAGTGAGCCCACTTCCGTAAGGCAGCCCCACAAGAGTTTTATTAGCCTTCTTGGAATTTCTTCCAACACTTTGATGTCCTTGAAATTAAACAGCTGAAAACTGCACACAGTGCAGCATGCCACGCAAAACACATTTAGAAATTTGTAGTTCAGAGGAACTTGGGCAAAGCCAAATCTCAGTTCGATTCTATTTGTGTTTCTCTCTTGAGGTTTGTCCTGGGCAATGTTACTATACAAGTAACTGCTGATCATCATCATCATCAGTTAGCTTTAAGAATAGCTATAAGATTAGCTTAGCATTTTTGAGAAAAATTTTTGCTACCTAAAATAAATTGTGAAAACAACTCAGCTTATTAAAAAGTGCAAGCATAGTCAATAGTACAAGCCATTTATTTGCTCAACGTGAATTTTTTTCAATTCATTGTTTTGATCCAGGATGCTTTTTTGAGTGTCCACTGATTCTGCAGGACATACTTGACAAGCAGGCCACGTGGTCCCTCCCCTGGACTGCCGCAACAGCCCTCTACGCGCTGTGCTATGCAGTGGTCACTATCCAGTGTGCTCTCCAGTAGCAGCTGGAAAATTGGACAGGGTGGCCTAGTCTTTGAGAGGTGGACAAGTGAATTGTTTTAATTCAGTCAGTCAATGAGATTTAAGTCCCTACTGGGTGCAGATTGCTCTGTAGTAGGAAAAAGCTCTGGAATTTCTTGTCTCAGCTCTGCCACAACTTTGGAGGGTAGCCATAGATATTTATGAGATAAACCAAAGTGAAATCACTCAAATTGGGACATAAAATATTCTGCTTGACAGTGTCAAAGCCAGTCCCTTGAGCGGGATTCATATCTACTGTAGTCCTGAATTTAAATTTTTAAATAGCTTTCTTTAAAATATTTCAAAAGGATATCTAAAGAACAGGCATGAATTACTGACTGAAATTTGTAATGCATTTATGGATAAATTGACATATGTACTCACACGTATATATGTTTTCATAATCACACTCATATCTGCCCCGCTCCCACCGATGGTCAAATATTTTGGGGGAGAACATCTGGCAGCCTTCCTCTAGTCTTCTTTTTCTCCACAAAGCTCTCCTCACACCTTTGTTCCAGCTCTGATTAACTTTTCAAAGTTACCAATCAATGCATGCTCTCTTTCCATCCCACAATTGGCTCAAATTGCTTCCACTACCTCGAAGGTGCTGCCCTGCTTGGATTCGCAAGCTGGCTAACTACACCACCTCTTGAGAGCTCTAGTGACGTCTTCCAGGAAGCCTTCTTTCTCTCTCTCTCTCACACACATACACACACACATTAATCTGCTACTTGACTAGTACCTCATGCACAAACACCTGCATACTTGACTAGTACCTCATGCTTACTTCTCCTATGGCATTAATACCCCATATTAAATGATCCGGTCACTTATCTGACTGCCATCCACCCCTCCTTGGACTATCAGCTCCACCAAGACAGAGCTGGTGTCTTTGTCATTGTGTTCTCCCATTCTTCACACCATGCCTGGAGAATAGGTAAATAAATCTTGAGTGAGTGAGTGAGTGAGTAAGTGAATGAATGAATGGAATGAATGAGTGAATCAGTTCTTGCCCTGACCATTTGGTGAATAGATGGCTCATACACCAACCTCCCATCCCACTCCCACCCTGAAGTCTGGAACTGAAGGCTGGTGGGTAGAGGATTTGGTCTCCACGTTCCCTAGCAATATGCAGCTACCTGACTCAATCATCCACACTCCATCTGGATGAGAAAAAACACCCAAGCGGGTAGTTTTTCTTTTCCTGGAGATTTTTGTCACAGTTTGTGGCTCATTTTATCAAGTCTAGACACATTTTTTTTCGTGCGCTGTGGAATCTCAGTCCTGGTAACACAAACCTCTTTAATCATTAGTCTTTCTGGTAGAATTTGATAGGGGTCATATAAAATCCATCTTCTCATCTGCTAATGGCAATTTATGGACACTTATGATGAGCAATATACATTGCAAAAGACCAGAAAACTCACCCTCTGGTTATGATTCAGCACTCTAACGTGATAGCCTGGAAACTAGACTGATAGTTTAATCAGTGGTATGTGATCCTTATTTGTGGTTGGCTGCCTCATCAATTTTCATTTGGGAGTTGAAATGGACTCTGAGGCAGATATGGCATTAATTACGGGGGAAATTGGTTGCAATATGCCTCGAGGTAAAACACTTCTGATGGGAATCTGAGATTGAAAGAAAGCCAAATTATAAAAGGATGATTTACTGGAAAAGGCAAATGTATGCATTACTGTCACTGCTTAGCAAAGAAAAAGGAGCTGATAAACCCGAAAGATTGTGGAGTGACTGAAAAGTGAAAAAAATCCCTGGGTCTAACTCACTCAAAAAAGATTTATTCTTATGCTGAATGCATTAGATTTCCCCAGATACATGCGACATTTTCCAAGAGTGCACTTCAATTAAAAGGCAAGCAAGCATTAATAACAGTTGGCAGGGTCCCTATTTTCTTCTAGACGGAAATATATTTTACTAAGAACTGAATAGGAAGCGTCTAAGGATAACAAAGTTAAAATTCATTTTACCAGTTTTGGTATCTGCTGTTGTATCAATTTTCTTGTTATAATATCAAATTTTTTTTCCTGAAGATTTCAAACATCTTCTTAGACAATACCTCCTTTATCCTGTCACTGAATATTGATGAGGTAAAATACAGAGGCAAAGCCATAGTTGAATGACTCTCCCCAATTTAATATGAGAAAACTAAGACAGAGGGAGCTTAAGTTAATGCATTTTTTAAACCAACATATTCTTTTCTACTGAATATGTAACAGAGTGAGTTATTAAGAAAAATACTGAGCGTTAATACCCTTTCCCTGATCGCACTCAGAAAAAGGAGATCAGCCTTGTATTTTTAAGACTTGGGATGTGTTTCTCTGTTTCCAGAGGTGAGCAGAAGTGAGGAGCCTGCGTGTTGCAGGCAGAGAGCAGCACGATATAGTTCGGAGCAGTCACTGAAGCCAGGCCATCTGTATCCAAATTCTGCCTGTGCTATTTACTAGTCAAGTGACTTGAGCCTTGGTCTCTGACTGGGACACCAGAGAAGTGTTTGCTGTTATCTTGAGAATTAAATTGGTTCCCTTCTATAAGAGAGAGGAGTTGCAGAAACTATTTGAATTGGGCAAAGCAGAAGCTTTGTACCCTAGAGAAGGTTAAGAGTCCTGAGACCAAGTATAGGGATAGGGTTTTACACGTTTCTACTTCTGGGGGACACCAGGGAGTGCCCGAATACCAGAACCAGGCACTCTGTACCTTGGTCAGGAGACCAGGGGCCAAGAATTCGACAGGCAAGTCTGAGGACATGGTGGGTGCCTCCAAGTCTGCCTGAAGCCCAGTGCCCAACAACATATTTGTAGCTAAAGGTATTTGCATTGTGTACTGCTTTTCTTCATGTAGTACCTGGAAAATAGGTAAATAAATGTTGAGTGATGGCAGCCACTGGGGACCAAGGATCTGGCATTTTCCCTGTGTTTATGTTTTTAAGTACCCCGTAAGTGTGAAGTTCCTGAGAAGACAGAAGAGGAATCACAAAAATGACTGAGGATGAATTTCCCGCCAATCAGGTAGGTGGACATTCAGAGCAGATTAAATTTGATTGAGAACAAAAAGGTAATGTGCCTCATATCTCACTCTACAGTTGTAGACTAAAATCAATACCTGCTTTATAAGTTATGAACACTTTTGGCAGCAAAGCCCTACTGTGGTGACTTAAAATATGGTGTTTATTCACTCAAGCAACAGAAAAATCTGGAGATAGACCATCTATCAGGGGCCAGGCTTTTTCTTTCTTTCTGTCCTGCCATCCTTAGCATATGGCTTTTGCCTAATCGTTTGCAAGATGGCTGCCACTCTTATAAGCCTTATGTTGGCATCCCACGTAGGAAGAAGGAAGTATCTAAATCAGGAAAGCAAACGCTAGCCAGAAACTGTCACTTTATATTTCACTGGCCAATAGTACTGTGCCACATGCTCATCCCTTTGATGTGTGATGATAAAGCTAAAATCTATAGCTGGGCGTATTGCCATGCTGAACTAAATGCATTTCTATTGACAGAGAGTAGAATGGTGGTTACCAGCGGCTGGAGAAATGTTGGTCAAAGGGTACAAACTTACAGTTAGAAGATGAGGAAGTTCTGGGGACCTAATGCACAGCATTGTGCTTATAGTTAGCAATACTGTATTATATACTTGTAAGTTACTAAGAGACAAGATCTTGATTGCTCTTACCACAAAAAAGAAATGATAATTATGTGACATAATGGAGGTGCTACCTAACACTACAGTGGTAATCATATTGCAATATATAAATGTATCAAATCAACACGTTGTACCCCTTAAACTTACACAGTGTTACATATCAATTATATCTCAATAAAAAAATAAATAAATCAGTTTTTATTAATAAGATAGAGAGAGGAGAATGGATATACAGAAGGAAAGCAGCTAATAGTGTCTGCCACACACGTTTTTCCCAAGTTACCTTATTTATATAAGAAAATTTGTATCTCATTTAAAGCAAACCACATATCTGAAAAGCGTGACAGTTTCCCTTAAAAATAAAGGGGCAGTTCTACTTGTTTACAAAACTTTCTTAAATTGTTTTTAAAAGTCATTTGACTTATATGATAGTTTTTAAAATGCAAAAGGTCTTTGATTTCAAGGAATCAGAGATAATTTAAGCTAACTGTTTCATTATATAGTAGAGAAACAGACCGATTCTAAGTGCTGTGTAATTTTCTCAAGTTTATACAACTAGTTAGTGACAGAGAAGAAATAAAAAGTCTTGCAATCATGGATGCCAAATTTTTAAGATTATCTTTACATTTCCAACTTTCAGTCTTTCAGTGGTTAGTTAAATAGAACACTGTGTGTTTATTTTCAATACATTTGTAAGGACTATTACAAAAATAAATATATAAATCAAAAATTATTTATCAGAGCACTCATACATAATTTTCATTTGGAAAATCTACCAGAGTAATAAAAAGGGGAGTCTCTTACAAGGTGAGAATCCTAGCACTGCCACTTACTAACTACACGGTCCATAGGCAAGTCACTCACCTCTCCAAGCTTCAATTTTCACAGTCATAAAGGGAGACAAAACCTTTGCATAAGGTATTTTTGAGGGGGTTAAATGAGGCAGTACACATAAAGCAATTAGTGCTGCGGCCACCATTTAATAAGTGCTCCAGCTTACTAAATAATCATTCTAACTATGGTTGTCATTATCATTGCTGTCATCATCATTATCATATTGCTGGAAAAGAACCCAGGCCAGTGTTCTTCATATTTCATCAAGAAATAAAGAGCTGGAACCATAAAAGCTGACTCACAAAGGAGAAAAGGATTCTGAGAAGAAAGGCACTACAAAACAACTCCCTCTGTGTAGTAAGAGAGAAGCCAGGACAGAAAGCCTGGCAGCCTACAGTGCCACTGAGGCTGAGAGTTCTCCCAGTAAGTCTAGAGCAGAGAGCTAGCATCAAACTCCACATCTCTGGGGGCCTGGTGAGAGCTAAGGAACTAACCAGAAAATCGAGGACTTGCTTCTCTTTCATACCAGGGTCTAAGTCTGAGATTTCATGGTCCCCTGAGGGAGCTTAGCTGATGGAGGCCTGTGAATCCTTTTGCAGAAAGTTATTGCCTACTTGCTCATAAATTTATATCCTTCCAACCTCAGTAGAACTGGAAGGAAATTTGTAAGTGGGCCAAATGGCTCCTGATGTTTATGATTGTGATCAAAGTTGGCCTGGCAGTAAAGAGGCTTCCTCTCTAAGCTTCAGCAGTGGGTTAATGGTTTTGTCCAGTTTGTTCACTGATGGTGCACAGGAATAGCACTGCTGTGCATTTCTCTACCTTCCTACTAGTCATCAGCTCAAGAAAGAAGCTCACAACCTGACTCAACCGTCGAGGGAATAATAATTAGATATATATATCACACTATATATAATATAATTATATATTATGTAACATATATAATATATACCAATACAAAATAAATATATAATTATGTGTAAATATATATTTATAAATATATATATTTACACATAATTATATATAGTCACATACATTAATATACATAAATTTATATATTTATATATAATTATATATAGTATATGTACACACATACATATATATATGTGTTACACACACACACTTAAGGGAATCAGTAGCCAGACAGAAGCAGAC
Source organism: Equus caballus (assembly GCF_041296265.1). Taxonomy (NCBI): domain Eukaryota; kingdom Metazoa; phylum Chordata; class Mammalia; order Perissodactyla; family Equidae; genus Equus; species Equus caballus. Next base: position 47,953,834 of record NC_091700.1, on the reverse strand, counting down.
AAAGTAGACTAGCAATATCAGATGGCCACCAATATTGAGAGAACTGGTAGAAAATATAGAAAATATTTTTAACAAACAAATGAGAAGAAGAACTTCTTTGCTAATGGTAGAGTGGGTCATTAGAACCAACCCTCCTACTGAGGACAATTAGAAAAGCTGGAAACATATAACAAATATATGCTTGAAGTATTCAGTGGATTAACAAAGCAATGAGGAATTAAAGAGCAAGATCTGGAGAAAACAGGACACCCTGCTAACTGAGAAAGCAGAAGGATCTATTTTCCTTCTAGGGGTGTCTGCTATTATTAAAAGATGCAGCTGAGGGCTAGCCCCACAGCTGGGTGGTTAAGTTCGCGTGCTCCAGTTCGGTGGCCCAGGGTTTCACTGGTTCAGAACCCTGGCACAGACATGGCACCGCTCATCCAGCCATGCTAAGGCAGCGACCCATGTAGTATAACTAGAAGGACAACCAGAAGGACTTACAACTCGAATATACAACTACGTACTGGGGGGCTTTGGGGATAAGCCAAAAAAAAAAGATTGGCAATTGAAGAGCAGAGCAGAGCTTCTGACAGCCTTGTGGAGTAGAGAAACAATTATTGGAATTCAAGGATTACCGAAGGAGGAGGACTTGTATACTCACAAAAGGAATATACCCTACCAGTAAAAATGACCTATGAATAAATTGGACTGCACAGGGACTAAAGCCCAGCACTGAGTCATCACAATCTCTGAAATTGAATCAAGATAGTCTGGGATGGCTAAAGCCCCCAGTGTCTTCCCAGAAACAGACGCAGATCCTCTCTGGAGGAAGATAAAATTATTCTAGGCCTCAAATTATTTCTATAATTTTTCATAAGTAAAGATTAGTGCTAAATCAAAAATAACCAGACACACACAAAGACAAGATGATGGGAACACAATTAAAGGGAAATAATATATAATAAGCAGCACAATATGGAATAATATAATGGAGTATCAGACAGATACTTTAAAATAATTTAACATGTTCAAGAAGATAAAAGATGAGATTGAGAATTTCAGCAGAGAACTGAAATCTGAAAAAAAAGAATGCTAGATGTGAAAAAATACAATAACTGAAATTAACAATGTATAGATTTAACAGAAGATTAGACACAGTTTAAGAAAGAATTAATGAATTGAGGTATAAGTCAAGGGAAACAAAAGAAAAACCCTTGGAGACAAATTAACTTTGAATGTATATAGGTAGGCGATGCCCCAGGGTTCCTCAAACTAGAGCTCTTTGGATTTTCACAGACTAAGACCCACTAATTTTGAGGAAACTAGCCACTATGAACAAGAATAAGCAAAGGCAATAAGCTCTGTTAGATTCATATCTGTGTCAAATAATAGAATAATCAAATGAAGAATATAAAATATGTGTTTAAAATATCTAAGGAGATAAAATGAAATAAAAAACATGAGCTAGGAATTACATACCATCATAGAAAAAAAAGATTTGAAAACTAGCCAAGTATAGCTTCTCCTTCCCCCACAAAAAACTATAATGATTAAAATTTAAAAAGCCAATAGACATCCTAGAGAGCAGATTTGATACAGCTGATTAGAGGTAAGTAGGGTACTTGAAGATAGAACTGAAGAAACTGTTCAGAATATAGCACAATAAGAAAAAGAGATAGAAATAGGAAAGAGAGAAGAGTATCAGAGACATGGAGGGTAGATTGAAAAGTGTCTACAAAAGATCTAGTTGGCATTCTAAAGAAATAAAAAGAATCTGAAAGAGGTAATTGTTGAAGAAATAATTGATGAGAACTTTCTAGAATTAATGAAAGAGACGAATCCTCAGGTTCAGGAAATACAACTAATCTTAAAGAAAGAAATCTACACTTAGCAGAGTAAAACTGCAGATTATCAAAGACAAATGGAAAATTTAAAAAAGTAGTCAAGGAGAAGAGACAAATCATTTACATAGGAGCAACAATTAATCTGACAGCCCACTTCTCAACACCAAGAATGGAAACCAGAAGACAATAAGGTAATATCATCAAAGTACTAAAAAAATTTGTCAGCCTAATTTATAGTACCTAGCTAAGCAAACATTAAAAGCAATCAAACTAATCATTTCCAGGCCCCCCAAAAAATTGAGAGAGAGAGAGAGAGAATTTACGACTAACAAACCCTCAACAAAGGACATTCTGAAGATTACACTTAGGAAGAAGGAATGTGACCCCAGATGAAAAGTCTACTACACAAAAGAAACGTTGGCAAAAAATTGGTAAGCATATGACTGAATCTAAACAATGATTAACTATGCAAAATAATAAGAAAATGGCTAATATAAGAGATTAAAAATTGAAATTCAATGTTGGACAACAGTAACATTTAAGTAGAAAAACATCAGCTTGTCTATCCCTGACGATTTTCTATTATTATTTCATTGAGATTACAGTCAAATACTAACAAGTACTAACATTATCATATAGCAGTTTTCTATCTATGAATGTTGTCTATCTTTTCACTTGTTCAAGACATCATGTTTATGTCCTTCAGGGGTCTTATGAAGTTTTCTTTGTATAGACATTGCACATTTCTTTTTGAGTTCACTCTAGGAAATGTATCTTGCTATTGCAATTTTAAATGGAGTCTTCCATTATTGTCTAATTGATTGTTATCCATAAGTATAAGAGTTAAATCGTCATGTATATAATTTTGTAGCAGTCGTCTTCCTGAATTATCTTCTCATTTATAGTAGTTTTAAAATTTATCTTTGGTTTCACAGGTTTAAAACTCACATTATAAGCAAAGATTTTCCCTCATCTTTTCCCATGTGTATTTTTCTTGCTAATTTGCATCAGATAGTACCTCAGTCTAAACAATGTTAAATAATAGTGGTGTTAGTGGACACTCTCTTCTTATTTCTGACTTTAATGGAAATGTTTCTAGAGTTTGCCCACTAAGAATAGTGCTCTCCTGTTGATTGAGATGGGGATTTTTTTTATCATGTTAAAGAAGGATCTAAATATTCTTAACTGAATTTTTAAATCAAGAATGGATGTCAAACTTTATCAAATGCCTTTTTAGTATCTATAAAAATTGTCACAGTATTTTCCCAATGCACGTCCATTAATATGATGAAATACATCATGATGTATGTTTTTACATCAAACCAGCTACAAATCACTTAAATACATTTCACGTGGTCATGGGGTTTTATCTTCTAAGGTGCTACTGAATTCTGTTTATTTTTTTCATTTAGGATAATTGTCTTACTATTGAAATGAAAATCTCTGACTTTATTTTTGTGCAGTCTTTTTCAGTATTTGACAACAATGCTATGTTCACCTAGTAAGAAAAAGATCTTTGGAAGAATTTATTTTTCTATGCCCTGTAAAAGTGGAAACTGCATAGGAATTATCTGCAATAGGAGCTAATAGCTTTCTCTGGGAAGGAAAACTTTCCTATCCCTACTTCTATTTCCTGCCTCCAGCTTCAGCCCTGATGGAGGCAGTCAGCTAAGTGGGATGTGCAAAGATAAAGCACTAAGTGGAAAATGTGGAAGTTGATATCTCCCCACTCTCCTATGCGTAGCTTCCTACCTCAAAGCAGCAGTATCAAGCTGGGGGAGGGGAGATTCTCAAACTTTAAATGAAATTCAGAGTTTTTATTGTTAAACTGGGTTGCTCCTTTAAATTGCTCAACTGAGACTCTTCTTGTGCCTTGAAGCTATTGAAGACTTTTGATAATCTAAGAGTTCCTGGAAAATCTGCAGGACTTAAAGAAGCTCCCTGAGTTAGTTTGAAAGGGCCACAGGAGGAAACATGAAGTTATTTTATGATTGCATTCTGTTGAGTTTGTCTTTTGCTATGCGGCAGTTGCACCTGCCCAGGACACTATGAGGAATGATGAATAAAAAACGTCCAGGCTGTGGAAAGGAGTAGAATTATGAAAAAAATTTTGGCTTCCTCAGAGTGACTATCCAACATAGAGCTGTTTCCTCCACTTCCATTTCAATTTTAAACTCTACCTAGAAGAGACTCCAGGAAAGATTTTGCCAATAGTACATCATCTCTCTCAAAACGGATAACCACCCCTGCTTCCAGAAAGGAATGGCTGGTGAAGAGAACATATTGGTCAAAGTGGTGTCACCATATCCTCTAGGAGTGAAGACATCCTTCCCGGAGTAGCTTGATGTGAAACAATTTGACTCCTTCTGTTGCTCTCTGATATTTATAATTCAGCTACACCTCCTGAGGAGTCACCACAACCGCAAAGCAATAATTCTCTGATCACTGCAATTACTAAGGAAGAGACTCTTGATAAATCAATATCTACAAGTATTCAGGAAAGTGAGCTTTGCAGTAGTATATCTCAAGCTTAACGATTACGTTAACTAAATCATCTGCAAGAGTTGGCATGGCTGTTGGGCGAGTACTCTTATTCTTTCTCTTTTGCAGCCTTTCAAAAATTTTCTTCTTTCTTTATTTATTCCCTTGAGTGCTTTATTTGTTCCCTCGCTTGCTCATTCCCCATTCCCGTTGCCCTTCCTCCTTCAATGAGCAACAATTCATTCAGAGTGTATCCATTCGTTTTTATGTGTTCTAGCAAAGCATGTGCTATTTTACGTGGATATATTTTAAATTTCCATAAACGGTATTATGCTATAGAGCTCATTCTACAGTTTTTTTGCTTTTCCTTTTGCACGAGGCACTGTGTTATCAGCCAGTCTGTTGCTTCTAGCGGCTGCATAGTAATCCATAGTGTGTATCCATCACTTCCACAGTGATGAACAACCAGATTTCCTCCAAATTCTCGTCAAAAACCTGTGATAAAAATCTACATATACCACCTACAAACTCATGTGATGCATTCTTTGGGATATTCACCCAGCAGAGGAATTACTGGGTCTTAGATCCATATGTCTACATCTACATCCGTAATCTGACTTGCTCTTGAGAACAGCTGCCCCAGTTGCTCTCCCACAAACAGTCTGCCAGCATTTCTAATCTCCACGTTGCATTAGCTACTATACAGTTTTTCAACTGATGTAAAAAGCAATAACTTATTGTTATTTTACTTTGCATTTCTCTCATTACTAATAAGTTTGAGCATCTCTTCATATGCTTAATAGATTTTAGGTAAAAAGCCAGTTCAAAATCTTTTGCCCGTTTTTCTATTGGAGTTACTGCCTTCTTTCTTGTTGATTTGTAGAGTTTCTTATATATTCTGGATATTGATCTCTTATTGCTTTAGACATTGCCAGAATTTTATTTCTGTCATTTGTCTGTCTCCTTTATGGGACTGAAACCCTTAATTTTGATGTAATCGAATTCATCATTCTTTTTGCTTGGCTCATTGTTTTGTTTTTGTTGTTTTGTTTAAGAAAGGGTCCCTGCCTCCATAACGTAAATATATTTTTCAATATTATCTTGAATTAACTTAGTAGTTTTACTTCTTACCTTTAAGATTATAATCCATCTGGAGCATATTTTTGTGCGTGATATTTGGTAGTTTTATTTTCTGTCTAGACAGAGGCCACTTTTGCAACACCTTCTACTAAACAGCAAATCTTTTCCTTATTGATTGACGTGCTACCTTAATTATAGATTAAGTTCTTATATTTGCATGGGTCTTTCTCTGAGCTCTCTATTCCATTCCATTGATCTATTTGTTCGTTCCTGCACAAATGCTATACTGATTTTGTATTTTATTGTAAACTCTTGTGTACCGGGACTCCCTCTTTGTTCTTCTTTCCAAAATTGACTTGGCTATTCATAGACCCTATATATTTCAAAGTAAGATTGTTGAGTTCCTCAAAGTGTCTAACTGGGATTTTGCTTTTGTTTTGTTTCTCTGTATGATGAAAATGATACGAAATGAGGCAGATATAGGTAGGGTAGGGAGAAAAAGAAAAGCAAAAATGTTCAGGCAAACACTTCATTTATTTATCAGATTAGTTCATTTACTACAGTGAGCAATAGAGCTATGAGAAGCCCTCCACGTGCATCAGGGTCCTGCCCACATATTTTCTGTGGGACGTCAAGCCCTCCCCCACCTCAAGCTTTCTTTTGACTCTCTTCAGCAGTTTAGGTCCCACATTCTCAGGTAGTATTGCTATGAAAGTTCCACTAACTGAGGCACATCCAGGTAAATGTCTGCACGATTTGGGCCTGGCTCACATTCAGCTGTGAGGTTTGTCAAGTTCGCCTTTAAGACCATTGGTCTCACCGTCCCCTTCTGCGTGTCTCAGCCCTGGATCTCCCTTCAGGCATCTGTGCTTTCAGTCTTCCCCTCTCCTATTCCCTGTTAATTTGCTCCCAGGAGAGGACCTAGTAAGTAAGCCATGTGTTTAACTGCAGAATAAAAGTCTTTGTCATGGTAAAGGGTTTCAGGCATCTGTAAGTAGGTTAAAAAGTTATTTTGAGAGGCAGGAGTTTTAGCTCCCATCCTTGCAATCCTAACATGTAGGTGATTGATTATCTATCTGTTCTCTGTCTGAGGCCTGCCCTGTATGAAACCTGTGAATCTAGAGCTGCTCTGTCCAATACAATAAGCTCCAGCCACGTGTGCCTATCAAGCATGTGAAGTGTGGTTGGTGTCAATTACAGGGAGTGCTGTAAATATGAAACACAGAATGGATGTCAAAGACCTAGTTCAAAAATAAGAATGCAAAATATCTCATTAATGCTTTTTGTAATGATTACATGCAATTATAATATGTGTGATGCATTGGGTTAAATAAAATATATATTTAAATTAATTTTGCCTATTTCATTTTACATTTCTAAATGCGACTACGAGAAAATTTTAAATTATAAGTGTGGCTCATATTATATTTCTATTAGACAGTCCCAATCTAGACTGTAATAAACACTAGCTTTAGGCACATCTATGTATATGGGGCACGGCATTTTCCTTGGTTTTCTATGCCTGTATTTATTGCTTTCTAGAACCACTGATGGCAACATATTCAAATGCAGGCATTTCATGTTTTAATATTTTTTGTTCCCTGTCTATATTTCTGGTGTATGAAAGAGAAGGAAGATATATAAAAATTTGGAGACAAAAAGATATTTACCAAGGACAAAATTAATATCATATGGCTCACGTCAATGCAAAAAGATGAGAAAAAGAAGTAAGTTCGCTCTCTCTCTTTGTATCTCTCTCTCATATATATATTTATGTACATGTAATATATATATATGTGTGTGTGTAATGTAGAGATAAATTATCTTATTTCCAGATAATACTGTTTTCAACCAGAAAGTTCAAGACAATCAACTTATAAGAATTATAAGAAAATTCAGTTGTGTCCAAATAAAACCCAAATTTATAAAATTTAAGAAAGTTTTGAAAAGGAGTGCTTACCACATCAGATAGCAAATAAACTATAAAAAGTGCAGAAATAAAATCAGTGTCATAGCAGGAGAAGAAAACAACAGACCAACAGAAAGAAAACACACCACACAGATATTTCGAAAACAGACCCACGTACATATGTAATATAGTTGATGATGAAGATGAATTTAAAATTGTAGGTAATTGATGTCTTATTCCATAGGTGAAATCAGGGTTTTGGCTATATATTTGGAAAAAATTAGTTATATTCTTTTCCTACATATATAAAACTAAATCTCATATAGATTGATGAGCTAAACCCAAAAGAAAACTATAAAAGTGTTAGAAGGTGATTTTTAAAGAAAATAATATCAGGGTGTGGAAAGTCATCACAGTACCCAGATGTCATATAAGAATAAAAGATAGATTTGACTAAATACAAAGTTAAAACTTCCATCTGATAAAAGATGTCACAAAGTTAAATGATAGAAAGAAAATAGCTGTAAGATTAAAATATAAAGAAAAGATTCAAATGTTTAATTTATAAAGAGCTCCTACTCTTCTCTACTTTTAATAAGATAAACAACTCAAGAGAAAAAGGACAGAGGATATGAATTTTCACAAGAAATAAAAATGGTTAGTAGACATATAGAAAATTTTCAATCTTTATTCTTCCAAGAATGCAAATAAAAATACTCATAAGATACCACTTTTCATTCATCAGATTAAGAATGTTTTTTAGGGGCCAGCCCTGTGGCATAGTGGTTAAGTTTGTGTGCTCCACTTTGGCAGCCCAGAGTTTGGAGGTTTGGATCCCAGGTATGGACCTAGCACCGCTCATCAGGCTGTGCTGTGGCAGCATCCCACATAAAATAGAGGAAGATTGGCATGGATGTTAGCTCGGTAACAATTTTCCTCAAGCAAAAAGAGGAAGATTGGCAACAGATGTTAGCTCAGGGCCAATCTTCCCCACAAAAAAAGAAGAAAAAATTTTTTTCATTGATAATATCCAGTGTTGTGGGGAAACAAGTTTTTCTAAGATTTTTAGTAGGAATGTAAATCCGTACAAGGAATATTGCTTTTGTTGTTATTATTTTGGCTGACCAACATTTAACTTCCTGTCTGAATGTAGTCCCCTATTGTGTACAGTCTTACTGGTAGGCACACCTGTCTTCCCTAAGGAATTGAAGGGGTCAGATCATAGACTTAACCAACAGGGCCTCTCTCCTTGACTTCAGATCTTAAGCAAGTATCCCTCAGACAAAGGGAGTTGTCATGGGCTAACTGTGTCCCCCACAAAATTCATATGTTGCAATCCTAACCCCTGATACCTCAGAACATAACAATATTTGGAGACAGGGCCTTTCAAAAACAGATGCAAAGAGGTAATTAAGTTAAAATGAGGTCATTAGGGTGGGCTGTAATCCAACATGACTGATGTCCTTATAAGAGGAGATGAGGACAGACATGCACAAAGGGAAGACTATGTGAATACACAGCAAGAAGGCAGCCATCTACAAGCCAAGGAGAGAAGACTCAGAAGAAACCAACCCTGCGGAGACCTTGACCTTGGACTTCCTGCTTCCAGAATTGTGAGAGAATACATTTCTGTTGTCTAAGCCACCCAGTCTATGGTACTTTGTTATGGCAGCCTTAGCAAACACAGAAGAGTGTTGAATTTCATTTACTGCACAGGTTGGCAAACTTCTCTCAAGGGCCAGATAGAAAGTAATTTTGGCATTGCATTTCATAATGTCTCTATTAACTTAACCCTGCCATTGTGGTGTGAAAGGTGAAAGCAGCCATAACAAATATGTAAATGAATGGATAGGGCTTGTCTCAATAAAACTTGATTTGTAAAAACATGTGGACAGCTGGATTTGACTAAGGACTGTAGTTGCTGACCCTGCTTTATGGTGACAAGTTTCAATTTCATTTAGGGATGGAAGCAGGAGTGCCAATGGCACACTGGTCAAGGCTACATTCAACATCACATCTGCGGTGCTGGCAGTGGCCACAGTACTGTCTTGATGAAAACTTTCTTGCTCCCCAGCCTATGCAGAACCCTGGTTTTCATTCAGTTTTGAAACCTGCTACTCCAGCATCCAGTTAGTACTGACTCCTACACTTCTTCAGTAGAAGGAAATTTATTGGCAAACTATTTGTTTAACGTAGTCCAAACTTTTGTTGCTTCCAAATGAGAATACAGATTGATACAGAGGACAATTTATGAGCAACTACCAAACTTAAAAAAAAAAAATGTCCTTTGATGCTTCCTTAGAAATGTATCCAAAGGTACATTTATAAATAACTTCATATATATGCAAAGAATATTTACAAGCATTTCATTACAGCCTTTTTGTAATGTCAGCATGACCTAAGATTTAGTTTTTGGCCCTCATTTCTTTTCTATCTTCTCTTACTCCCCAGATCGTTTTATTTGGGCACCTAGCCTTAAATATCATCCATATGTTGACAACTCCTAAATTTATAAATCTAGTCTGGACTTCTATGAATTCTAGAACTTTATATCCAATTTTCTACTTAATATCTCCCTATGGATCTCTAACAGATTTTTCAAATTTAATATATCCAATTGCTCAGATAAAGAATAATGAAGTCACCCTTGATTCTTTGAATTTCACAGTCTACATCTGATCTTGTTGGCACTACTTTCAAAAAGTTTCCAGAATTAGACCATTTCACCTACTGCCACCACCATCCAAGCCGTCATCTTCTTTTGCCTAAATGATGGCAAGAGCCTCTAAATTGATCTCCTTCTTTCTGCCCTTATCCCCTTCAGTCCATACTCAACAGTCTGATGCTGTTAAAATGTGAGATTTTTGTCCCTTCCCTGCTTAAAACCTTTCAATAGCTTCCCAGCTCACCTAGAGTTAAAGCCAAAATCTTTACCAGAAGATCTACACGGTCTACATCATCTGACCCCCCACGCTACACAACTGTTGAAAAGCATGAGGCTGACTTCCACATATGGATGTGGAGAGATTGTAGATGTTAAAGAAAAAAAGACATCCCCAAACAAATATGAATAGTATGATCTCACTTATGTGTTAAAAGAAAAATCCCTGTGTCTGTATGTGTGTGTAGATTTAGCATATGAAAGAGGGACTGGTCCGGTGGTGTAGTGGTTAAGTTCATGCACTCCTCTTCATCGGCCTGGGGTTGGCAGGTTCTCATCCCCCGGGCAGACCTACGCATCGCTCATCAGGCCATGTTGGCGGTATCTCATATACAAAATAGAGGAAGATGGGCACAGATGTTAGCTCAGGGCTAATCTTCCTCAGCAAAAAGAAGAAGATTGGCAATGGATGTTAGCTCAGGGCCAATCATCCTCACAAAACAAAACAAAACAAACAAACAATATATGAAAGGAATCAGACCAGACTTCTGTCAACGGTTGCCTCTAATGAAAATGATATGGACAGCTGTGAAGGGGACAGTAACTTCCTTCTCCATATATTTCTGCACTCTTTGAATTGTTTGATTAAGTTATTTACAATGGGCACCAATTTATTTAGGTTTTTTGTATATAAAACCTTTAAAATGGGTGAGAGTTTCCTCCTATGCCTGCCTGTTGAGCCTGCCTTCTAAGAAGATGGTCAGATCTGTGAGGTATGATTTTAAGGGAGTTACAAAAGGTCTCTGGCTGGACTTTTTATCAAAGCATATTGATGTTTTAAAATCATCCCTGTATTGATAAGCAAATACTTACGTCCCTTTCTATAATCTGTATTTTCCCAAGTATAAAATCAGATTACAAGAGCAAAGAATACACTTTTTCAAACTATGCTCCCCGTTCCCCTCCCACCCAAGATAAGATTCTTAAACACTGTCTTAGAAACTACGCCTCTTTTTCCCTCTTCCTAAAATGTAATCTAGAAACTTAAAACAGTCCTAATGTCTCATTATCACCTCAATGTCACAAATGCCTGACCAATGAGAGCAGCAGAAGCAGAAGCTCCACTGTGACTATCTCTTTTCCCATCAGTAATGCATAACCCTCCTCTGGTCCCAGGTTTGAGAACTTGAGTCTTCTTTGACTCTTCTTTCCCCTCATCTCTCACATCCAATCCATTTTTAATCATCAGAAAGTCAGCAAACATTTGTTGAGGACTTACCACGTGCCAGGCACAGGCCTTGGGGCTGTAGAAACATAGTAAAGCAGGTATGGTCTTTGCCTCTGAGGTGTTCACAGTCTAGTGGAAAACTAGACATGTAAGCAAGCAACATATTCTACAAAGTGTTATGAAAATGCACAGAACAACCACTTTTCCCCTAATAACATCTCTTGTATCCATTCCTTCTGCCCCTTTGCTTATTTAAATCCTTCACCTGCAGTTGTTCCGTAACTCATCTCTCCATTTTCGGTCTCTCCCGCTCTAATCCACTCTATGCAAGGCAGACAAAGGAATCTTCTCAAATCATGATTTTTAGTTTACTCCGTGATTTTACATGATTTTACTTTACTCCAGTGCTCAAAAATTTTGCTTTATTATTGCCCATGTTACAAAATACAGATTTCTTTACCTCAGGGTTAAGGCTAGCACACACTGTACTCTCAATAAGTAGCTGATAAATGAATAAATGAATGAATCAATCAATCTGGACTGAACTTCCCCATTCAAATTTATATTTCACAATCACATGGCTCTAATCATAGCACTTTATCCACGTGGATATAAATCTTGTCCCAAAGACACATCAGCACATTCCTGCCTCTGCCCCTTGCTAGTGCCACACTTCCTGTGTCCTTGGGATGCCCTTCCTGACTCCCTCCCAACTTCCAACACTCTAAAATTCAGCTCTGGGCCCATCTCTTCAGTGGAATCTTTCCAAACACTACCTTCTTCCAAATGTCTTTAAAACTCCTTGTCTGAGCCACTCACTTGCTGTTTTGGAAGATGCTACTGAGAATTGTTATTTTTTGATAAATATGCCCTGTCTCTCCAAATAGGACCACCATAATTTATCAGCTTCACTGAAACTGGAGCTACAATTGTTAGCTCTCATATAATAATTACTTAAAGTGGTGAAATAATACACTTGTGGGAGAAAACAACATTTATTCCCAATAGTATGAATGACACATTCCCACGTCTACCTCCATTGCAGACTGAACAAGGGATCTGACAGGAAATCACGAGGCAGCAGCCCTTGCTAGCATGATAATGAATTAGGAACATGCTGATCAACATCTTCTTTCCCATCAACACGACAGAATTACAAATCTATTTCCAGGGCCAGCTCCATCAAACCCACCAGCTGTCACTGAGTATTTCATAATTTATTTGGTTTGATTATTAACAATTCAGGCATGTTTGAATTGGGAAGTAGGAGGAAAGGACTAAAAGTCTTCCTGGGGTATTGGAGCTAAATTGAAAAGCATCTCCCTAATACAACTCTCTGCCACCTTCAAGCTTTGGAGAAGAGTCAGGCAGCAAAGTCCACATTTCTATCTCATTTCACAACATCGTCATTCATTCCCTTCCAAAATTCAGGAGCTAAGGAGCATAGAAATGATCTGTTTAACTTGTGACTACAAAGCAACCAAAGTGGGGTCAGACCTACAGGCAAATAGAATTTTCCCCGATGCCACCACCCTTAAGGATGACAAGCCCTCCCCAGCCCCCTTCACTCCCACCCACAGCACTCTTGGCTCATACTTACACTCCACCTGTCACAGTGTACTCAAACTTCACCTGTCTGTGCACCCCAAATGGAGATCAGGAATGGAATTCCTCAAAACCACGGCTTTGTTATCTTTGTAATTTCAGTCCTCAGAAAAGTGTCCAGCAAACAGTAGGCTTGTAATGTTTGATCTGAACAAAACTAATGACCTCTTATGATTTTCGACTTCAGATTATCCTCACACTGTTTCGGAAGACAGGCTGCACGCTGCATCCCACCACAGGACTGGAGGATGCATATCACAGCTATGATAGTCTACATGGAGTTTTGAAGTCTCTCTCAACAACTATTGGATAACACATTAACATTAATAAGGCATTTTCACATACGCTGTTGAATTAATCCTCATAATAACCTGTGAGTTAGGTATTTTTATTCTCATTTTATGGTTGAAAATAATTAGGTCTAAGAGAAGTCGGGGTTGGTAGGCAGAATAATGACCTTCCAAAGATATCAGGCCCCAATCCCCGGTACCTGTAAATGTTACCTTATAAGGAAAAGGGATCTCTGCAGATGTGATTAAATTAAGGATTTTGAGATGAAGAGATTATCCTGTTGGCCCGAAATGTAATCACAAGGGTCTTGTAAGAGGGAAGCAGAAGGAGATTTCACACACACACACACACACACACACACACACACAGAGTGAGAGAGAGCACCATGACCATGGAGGCAGAGATTGGAGTGATGCAGCCGCAAACCAAGAATTATCAGCAGCCGCCAGAAGCTGGAAGAGGCAAGGAACAGATTCTCCTCTAGAACTTTCAGAGGAACATGGCCCTGTTGACCCCTTGATTTGGGGCCAGTGGAACTGATTTTGGAATTCTGGCCTCCAGAACTGTAGAAGAATAAATTTATGATGTTTTAAGCCACAGGGTTTTTGTGTTTTTTTCTTACAGCACAGGAAATTAGCACATTGGAAACTGGCCTAAAGACAACTAACAGTTAGAATTTCAACCAGGATTCAAATCCAGGTCCTCTGAATTTAAATCCCAAACTTGTTTCCCTGCTTCACATGGCCAGGATGCTGAGAACTGACCCGATCCCTGGCATGCCTTGGAGCTTGGGGAAGCTGTCTTAGCTTTTCAGCCTTCTGGAGTGGTCAGAGCGGTGAGCTCCTTCACATTGAGCCTATCTTTATGTGACGTGCCCAGTGCCATATACTTTACATGTATTACATCTCAATACTCACAGCTTCAGGAATTAGATACAATGGTGATAACCATCACAAATGAAAAAATAGAGGTACAAAGAGGTTGCTTACCCAAGGTCACATACACTCTAGGAAGTTATTTGCACATCTAATCATAAATATCACAAGATGATATTTTTGAAGTTTTAACTGAGTTCAATCCCCTTCCCACATCAACTTCCTCCTCCTCAGAATGTCTTCCTCTATTCCACAAAGCGTCTCCCCTGACTCAAGTGAGGCATCATGAATCACCCACCGCCTAAGGAGTAGTGACGCAGAGGAGAGAGAACAGTGGAGTCAAACATTTTTCTCATGTTTGACAAGCTGATGCACAGTTACAAGATGGCGTAAGTTTGGAAAAATAGAATCTTTGGTCCAGCACGTCCCTCATTCCAGGAAACAATTTCTTGGATGGAGAGAAGGAGAGAAGAGAAGAGAGATCTCACGGACAGAAATGGAGGACTGTTGAGAGACTGTCCAGCTTTGCCACCTGGGAGCATCATGGCAGCAGAGCCACTGCTCAGGGCACAGCAGTCCAGGTGTTACCCACTGACTGACAAGCAAGAGTGAAGCTCATTTGACTTTTACTCATTTCCATTCAACCCACCTGATGTGAACAGTCACCTCCCCCTACCTTCAATGACTTGGATTACACAAGTAACCACCAACACCAGGAAAGGAGGATGGGACCCTGACTCTTGAAGGGGTAGGCAAGTGGGGCAGGGATAGCCCCTAGGACTGAACCAAAGCATTTTGTGGTCTCCCCTGAGCTTCCCTGACTCCTTTCACCCCTATCCTTTTCATTATGGTAACCAGCAGCCAACCCATTAGACAAAGAATGTATCCAATGGACCCACTGCACATCATAAGCTATGGAAGAGCCTGACTCAGTTGGGTTTGTTTGTCAGGAATCTGCCAGGGAAAGTGATGCTGATTTGCATTCAGTGGCTTCTATTTCTCCGAAGTACTCAGAGATTTTGAAATTCAGTCTATTGCTTAGTCATACACATACTGTAGGGGCTTCTTGGGTCATTCTGCAGATATTTCTCTTCCACCTCCTTCTTCTCTGACAAACGATTCATTAGCAAACCAATTGCAGTCATGGAGCAATGCACACATTTAGTCTCACTTCCATTTACTCTACCAATGACAAGGGTCCCATCTGTTTAACCCAGTGCCAGGCCAAGCAACAATTTAAGAGCTGGAAAGGGCAATGCACCAATTACAGTACATAAGGCTTGGTCTGCTGGGTGAGGAGGAAATAGCAAGTTTGACCTTTTAGACTTATGCTAACGTGTAGGTCACCGGGGCCCACTTAGTTAAAGACATTTTCGAACCACCACAAAGAATTAACAATATCTCCTACCATAAGCAAACTCAGATCTTTTTTCAATCTACAGAACCAGATTCAAAGCAATTATATATTTATTTCTAAAATGTTAAAAAAAAATTTCACTTAATGGGGACATTTGAGGGACTTCAAAAGAAGGGAAATGGTACAATATTCTACAAGAGGAAAACACTGAGCAACCAAGCTTTAAGTGGCCCTCTATTTGGTTAATATGGCATGGCATTTACAATACATTCTTTTCTTTACTACCATCCTGCAAATATCTTGACAAATTTTCTATTGTATTTTTTGTGTTCAGCCCCAAACCAAGCACTAAGGAGAATAAACTTTGGGTCATTGACATTCTAGAAGCAACTAGTTCTCTTCCTGATGCCCACCCATGGGGCATTAGCCCTGCCATAGTCTTGTCTTCTCATTAGATATTCCTGGAGGGTTAGGTTATTCCAGCTCACAGTCAAGGCCACTAAAATGACCTATGTCTGCCCTTTGGGATGGCACAGTTTACAACACATGGGAATCATTAAAGTGTGAGTTGATCTGTAGTAACGTCATTGAGCAGAAACCACAAGCAGCACATAGCAGAGTCTTCATGCTATCACTCTGCCATTCTCACATGAGAAATTTCCTGCTCCTTCTCTTTAAAGCCCTCCCAGCTGGCTTTTTAAAAGCCCATTGTATGGTCCTTTGGGTGAATCACTCTTGTAATTATTACCATTATTTAATATTTACTAAGTGCCCATACTGCATGAGATCAGGAAGTTGCTTGGCATGTGTATATTTGGCAGAAATATTCAAAGAGTATTTAGTCATTGCCAATATTCTTCCAGAGTTGGAAATACCGCAGAGGAAGTGTGTACTTGACCTGAACTCTAGAGTGTCAACTCTTTTAAGTAAGTGTAAACAGACAGAAACTCTGCCATCAGAGAAGCATTTGCAAAAGGGAGACCAAGTCAGAGCGTGAGCAGCAGATGGGGCTTGAGAGCCAAGAATGAAAAACCCAGAATGCATCCAAACTCTGTAAATCATTATCGACTGAGCTCCATGCCATCTTAATGACTTTTACTACCTCTTGGTTCCAATTCGAAGTGCATATTAAAGCAAGCAACATTGCAAAGACCAGAGGGGCTAGAATAGTAAACTACCCGTAGCTTAGTAATCGTTATGCATTAATTATTCAGGGGCTGGAGCTACTCTTTGCAAACATTAAAACCAGTGACAGCAAAGAAATATGCCTTCTGTTTGGAGGATGGGAAGGAGTAGTGCTATTTGGGGTTGATGCTGGCACGATATTTAGCAGAGCATGACAGGTTTAGTAGATAAATAACGTGATGTAGTATCATGCAAACTGTTAGCAATGTATTGGAAGGCTCAAGTATTCCCTGTAGGGCATTTACATTGGATTTGCTATGATTGCAATATCTGCACAGTGATGCATTACGTGTTTTATTCTCTTTATTATATGTTTTCATTACTTTGTGTGTTAGAATGCAATAAAGAAAGCTGAAGCAATAAAGGCTGATTGATAATAATAATTCTGCAAAGATGCAACTTCCTTTTGAAAGCAGTTCCAGAGTCAGAAGAACCAATAGCATCCAATCATCTGTTCCTTTGTTAACATTTTATCCTCCTTCCTGAGAAAGGAATGGTAATTGGTTTGGAAACAGCTTTCGGTGACAGCTGGCACTGTATGGCAAAGGAGGAGGAAGGTAGGGGAGAATGCGTTCCATCTAGAGTGCTGAATCCCGCATGTGGTTCAACTCTCTGCCTCTCTCTTTTCTTTCATATTGTACAACTTAAATATCAGAGATCCTCTTCTAAAGGAAAAGTAAATACTTTCTCAGGATCAGTACTGTTTGCGTTCTCTCACTCTAACAGCTTATCCTACATTCTAAAGTTTGTTTAAGCCTCTTCCCCCGGGATTCTCCTTAAGAACTCTAAAACTGGGGTCAATGGATCAGGCCCTTAACAGATGTGTGTGTTGGGTAGTGGGAAGAAGAGTCCCAGCAGAAGTTTAAAATGAGCCTCAGAGATTCAGATATGGCTGAGCATGTGTGAAGAACTGGTGAAAGGATCTATAAGGAGTAGAGTTTTCACACTGGTTTTGTTGGGGGTATGTGGTTTATTTGTGGGCATCTAGAAAAGAGATTGGGTCAGAAATAGAGACTAGTGTTTTGGATGTTGGAGAGACTTGCTGCACACAGAAATTGAATGAAAAAGAGAAATAGGTAGAAAAAATACAACACAGAGTCAAAGCAAATGGCATCCTCTCCACTTCTATGCCGAGCACAGAACGGCCCCATGGGAACACAGCAGCACTCCCAGCTCCCACAGGGTTTGCCAGCTGTGGACACACAGAGAGAGAGCATCTAGTTCTGGTCATGCAGATCAACATCTGCAGAGAGGCCATCAGCCTTGAATTCATGGAAAGCCATAGCCTAAATGACTCTGAAAGCAACACACATCAACCAGCACAGTGCAGAGAAGCAGGGTTGAGAGCACCTGAGAGGCACCTCCCAGGATCTCCCAGAAATACTTGTGGAGAATTTTGCAGAGAATTGAGGTCTTGTGTTATGTAGGTGTGGGCTTGAGTCATTGAAATTTGGGTTATAAACATTAAGTGGCTTTATTTGTACCCACAAACAGATGAGGCTTTGGGGAAACTTAGGTTATATGTTCAGTAAAGGGAAAATTACATTTGTGATTGCAAAGGGCAGGCAGTCACTCTCAGTATATGATTTTCTAAAAGGCCCAAGTGATATAAACAACTGCAGTTAAACACAGTAATGGAACAGAGTGATGGCATATTCAGGTCAGGCCAGTGAGCTCTCACATGTGAGGGAATCATTGCAGAGGATGACAGAAAGGATAGGGAGGACTAGGGATCACATCAAACTTAGGGCAGCACTTATAAAACATTGGTCACATAAAAATCAAAAAGAAAGCCTATTAAAGAGCAAATTGCAGGACCCTACTCCCCAGAGGTCCTGATTCAGTCAACTCATATTTTACAAGCTTCCCTCCCTATGTAATTTTGACAGAAGTGGTCTTCAAAACGACTCTTGGATAAACACCCTCATGGTGTCAAGGCCATCTGGGTCTGCATTGCAAACCTAGAGGGCAGACCTTCATCAAGGGAAATCACTGAGGCTGGGCCCAGAAGAGATACAACCCTTTGCAAGGCAGAGAGTAAGGTGGGAAAGAAGCATGGAATGCTAGGACCAGACACAGGGTCAGAAAACATGAAGTCAAGAGAAGCAGAGAAAAGAATGAGGTGTTAGACAGAGCCATGGATAAACAGGAGTGTCAGGCCACAACTTTTTACATGGTGCCCTCGACCTAGTGTCAAAAGGCTCCATGTTGGGCTGGACAGTGATAGAAAACCCTCAAGAGACAACTGCATCTGATTGTTTCAAGCGTTTTATAGTCAAGTGTTTTTGTAGTCATGGTGTGTGGTGAGCTTATTTTTGGGGATGCCATTTCTTAAATATATTTCTCTTAACTAGTAGAATTGTTTGCTTTTAAGTTATAGGTGTTGGTTAGTGGGTCCAGCTTTTGAGTAGCTCTTTATTTCGTCACTGATATTATTCCTCAGAAGTCACTTTGTGAGACACCCTAGTACGAGAGAAAGAGTGTATGCTTTGTAAACAGAAGACTGGAATTCTAATTCAGACTCTGCTCACAAACTGGGTGACATTGAGCAAGGTATTCAACCCCTTGGGGCATCATATGTCTATTCTATAAAGTGGCAATGAGTGTACCTAGCTTACAAGTGTTTTGTGTGGATTAAATAAAATAAAATACATAAAAATAAAATTTAGTTGTGAGGCATCCCTCACAGTGCTTGGGATTTAACAGGCACTGAATACATGGCAACTGTGACTATTGTGATCAGACCAGCCTTGAAGAGCTCCTCTTTCTAAAATTGTGGTTAGCAGGTTATTATACTTTTCCAAATTTAAAGACTGAAGTATTTTTTACAATACCTCAGCATAAACATTTACTTGTATTTCTAACTGTTATATTAAAACAAGATACATGACTAAGGTGAGTTTCACAAAAATATCAACAATTGGGGAAGCTTATTATTTTTTTTCACATGCGTAATCTAATGTTGGTTTTTCTTAGACTTAAGTAGAATGTGTTTTCTCTACTGGCAATCTTTGATTTACATACTCTGGTTTGCTGTGCATCCCCTAGGTACAGTGGCAACTTGAGAACAGGAGGTCCAGATGGACCACACTGGGGTCATAGAAACTCCCCTGTTCTCCTTACTGTCATACCTTAGTCCTCGTCCTCTATACTGTCTCCATTATTTACTTAAGTCTAAGACCCACTGCCAGCAATTCTAGTCTTTTTCTACCCCACAGCTAATTAGGACACAAGCAATGGTAGAAAACTGGAAGAGGAAAATTAATCCCTATGTGTCTACTCTTTGTGGGCTTTCACTGTATTGCAATGTCTTGTAGTTTGTGAATTACTAGAATATGATTGGTAAATTTCATAAAGTGATGAATTTATAATGTGCTTTGGGAACACAGAGGAGGAAGCAACTATGGGAGGCAGGTTTAGTATGGCTTCAAAGAGGAAGTGATATTTAATCCAGATCTTGAGATTATAAAGGTAGAAGAGTCAAGAGTATTTCAGGCAGTGTGAATAGCACGTGCAAAGAAAGGAAAAGCAAATACCATGTTGTGTGTGTGTGTTTCTGCATGTGTCTACATGTGTGTGTGTGTTTAAAGGTGATGATAAAGGATTGGAGGTGAGATCAGAATGGGATTGGATGGGGAATAGCTTTTAATCCAAGCTATTGAGTTAGCACTTTATCCATAAGATTCAACTGGCTTAAAAAAATTGTTCCAACGGCAATATGCATATAAATTGTACAGATCAAGAACAGAAGGGAGGAGACCAGTTAAAAGCCTACTGCAATATCTTCACCATCGGTACATCTCACAGAGCATTCCCTCTTCCCATATTAATAAAAAGTAGAGGTGATCCTACAACAGAAGAAAAGGGACAACAACCATCAGCATCCTGTTACAGTAACCTAGATTATCAGTGAATCAAAATGAAATTCAGCCTCTGTTTATGCCCATACAAATTTTAATTAACAGCAAGACTTGAAGAATTTGCTAATTTACAGAGCTTTTTACCTTTTTTTTTTTTTTTGAGGAAGATTAGCCCTGAGCTAACATCTGCTGCCAATCCTCCTCTTTTTGCTGAGGAACACTGGCCCTGAGCTAACATCCATGCCCATCTTCCTCTACTTTATATGTGGGACGCCTACCATAGCATGGCCTTCTGAGTGGTGCCAGGTCTGTACCTGGCATCTGAACTGGTGAACCCTGGGCCGCTGAAGCAGAACGTGCACCCTTAACTGCTGCGCCACCAGGCCAGCCCCGAGCTTTTTACTTTTAAAATAAATACATTTCATTTGAATATGGATTTTGCAGCTTAGTCTATCAAAAATGTTGGTCATCTAGACCTGTAAAACTAGGACTCTGAAGCAGCTTCAATGTGATTCGTGTGGTATGTTCAAGTTACTTAGAGCTCTTAGCAGAAGCTCCAGGTCGCCACAGAGGAGTTACAGCATGGAGAAGGGGACATGGCACTGGGTCTAGAAGGCTGCTGCTGTGATCATGACAGAAGAAATGATTATCTTGAAATTTCAAATAATCCATAAACAAAATCAGGCTGTTTACATTTGTAGATTCTTGAATCCCCCAAAATTGTGCAATTCCCTCCTTACCCCTTAATCACACAATCCAATCGCTATTGTTTTAGACAACTGATGATCAAAGATTCATTTAACCAAACCATTGTTTCCCTTCAAATCCTAAACTTATTACCAAAACTAGCTTCAACGACCCTAAGACATTTCTCAAGAAGTTCTTACCAAGTGAATTACTGCACAAAAAACAGGATACTTTAACAGAGAGAAAGTCTACACTTTGATCTCTTTTGTGAATCATTGAAATGGACTTGGGCTTAGGTCTTTTCTTTGTCAGACTTGTTCAACAACATTCTTCATGTCTCTCTACTTATCAAGAAAACTGACAACATCACCATTCACTTCTGTTTCAAACTACGGTTTTATGAAACTTTCGTTTCATCATGGGTGAAATACCATGGCTAATAAAAAAATGACTCTGTTTATATATCACTTATATTGTAGCAAAAATCATCACTTTTGATGAGTAAATCCCATCAAAGAAACAAGAACAAAGCAAAAAGTTATTCACTTTCAAAACTCTATCCAACCTCCTTTTAAAGGCAATAAAACTTTTGACCTCACACACTTTACTGGCTCCTCCTGGATGTCCTCTTCCTCCTTTGGTATGTCCTGTCATCTTCAGTTCCATCATAGATGACAGAACTTCTCTATCCTAAAGACCAGATGGAAGCATGAAAGGATAATGGACTTGGAGTCTAATTTCAGAAGATCTTGGTTCCAATCTAGTCTTTGCCATATATAGCTATGTGACCTAAAGCCAGACAATTAACCAGCCTGGCCCAGTTTCCTTGGATGTAAAATGAAGATAAAAATAACCTACGTCCTACGGAGTGTGTGTATGTGTATATTCATTCAACTGTTATAAGTTGAATAACTGTTCACACCTTGATAATTTCCAGTTACCTTAAGAGGAAAAGCTCAAAGTTCATACTACACAAAAGGAGTCTGGTCAAACAAAAATCACAAAAGAAGATGGAAGAAATGGATCCAAATATATGTAGGTGGATTCCATTGCCCAACTAAAAGACAAAGAATGTCAAATTATATTTTTTTAAAAAATAGTCACATCTAAAACAAAATTTACAAAAGGAACCTGTAAATAAATCCACAGAATGATTAAAAGTACAGAAAAATTACATATTAAGCATGTAACAACCAAAAGAAATACGATGTAGTTAAAATAATATCAGACAAAAAATAAGCTTTAAAGGGAAAAAATCATGATGTTAATGGAGAGGGCCTCTACATACATATTAATAAAAAGTTAATTCTGCGGAAAGATGTAAAAATTCTAAACTTGTATGCATATAATAAAATACCTTCAAATATACACAACAAAAAGTTATAGATTGAAAAGGAGAAACTGACAAATCAACCATCATAGTGGAAGATTTTAACTGACCTCTCTCAGTAATTTAGAGGTCAAGCAAGCAAAACGTCAGTAAATATACGGAATATTTGAAGAACACAATTTTAAATGTACACTTACAGAACGTAGCTAGAGAATAAACATTCTATTCAAATACACAGGGATTATATATGAAAACTGACCACATAAGAAAAGTCTCAACAAATTTCAAAGAGTTCTATCATAATTTGCATTTTCTCATCTCAATAATATCAAATTAGAGACCAGTGATAGAAAGATTTTTTAAAGCCCATGTATTTAGAAAGTTAAAAATACACTTGTATAGAACTACCTTATGATCCAGTTCTTCCACTTCTGGGTATTTACCCAAAGAATATAAAACACTAATTTGAAAGGATACATGCACCCCCATGTTTGTTGCAGCATTATTTACAATAGCCCAGATATGGAAACAACCTAATACCGTAAGATTTCATTCATATGTGGAATATAAAAGCAAACAAACAAACAAGCGAAAAAAACCCCTCCTAGATACAGACAACAAATTGGTGGTTACCAGAGGGAAAAAGGGTTGGGGGTTGGATGAAATGGGTAAATGGGGCTAATGGTACAGTGATGGATGGAAACTAGACTTTCGGTGGTGAGCACAATGCAGTAATACAGATGTCAAGTTATAATGTTGTACATCTGAAACTTTAATGTTACAAACCAATGTCACCTCAATAAAAACAAAAACAACAATGAAAAAATTAAAATTAAAAAAATGCTGTGCACCTTAAACTTACATGATGTTACATGTATGTTCTATTGCAACGAGAAAACTGCTTTGTGCCTGGTAAAAAAAAAAAAAAAAAAAAAACCTTCTAAATAATTCATGATCCATGGAGAAACGATACTAAAAGTTTAAAACAATAAAAATGTAGCAAAATTTGAGAACTGCACTTTAAAAAGGTGCTTGAAGTAACACATGTAGCCATAAATGCTTTTATTAGTTAAAAAGAAAGGCTGAATCTAAATGAACTGAGTCTAACCTAAGAAATTAGAAAAAGAAAAATCAATCTACTAAAAACAAATAAAGAAAATGCAATAACAAAGATAAGATGAAATAGTAATGAAAGGAAACGAAGATATTAACAGAGAAGATCAACTAAACAAAGGAATTGTTTTTTTAATTGAATAGTAAATTTGACCAACTTTGCCAAGATTCATCTAGAAAAAACAGAATAAGGCATATTCTTAAGAATAAAAATGGGTCATAATTACAGATTCAGCACAGACTAACAAGACTTTTTTTAAGATTGTAAGTAGTTTTTCCAATAAATTTGAAAATTTAGGAAAAATTGACAAATTCCTTGAGGAAGTTAAATTAACAAAACTTAAGAAAACTTGAATATATCCATACACATTAAAGAAATTGAATCCATTTAAATATTTTTCATAAAGAAAAGCCTAAGACCAGACAGTTTTACATGCGAGTTCTACCAAATATTTAATAAGCAACTAATTCCAAAATCAAAGTTTCCTCCTTTCATGTTTTGTTCAAGAAATGTTTTTGAACTAAAGGTATAAATCTATTCTACATTTTTAAAGAAAATTTTGGAAGTTTTGACTATCATATTTAAATTCTTGTTACATTTGGAAATGATTTTGCATATTCTGTGAAGTAGGGATCCAATTTCCTATTTTCCATATCTCTTCTATCCCTACTGGTCTACACTGCCATTTCTGCCAAGTACCAAATTTCCACATGCACATCTGTTTCTGAGCTATCTGTTGTATCTGTTTCATTGATTGCTTATCTATCTATATGCCAATATCTACTGATGTAATTATCATAGCTTTTAATTCTTGTAAGTAGTCAGGTCCCCTTCGTCCCCCTGACCCCACCGCATGCTTCTCCAGGAGCACCTGAGCAGCTGGGCTATTTTTAGCTCTTGCTCTTTCTTATAAATTTTTAAATACACTGGAAGAGTTCCATTAAAAATCTTGCTGGGAATTTAATTAGAATTACTTAAAAAATATAGATCGGGCCGATCGTGGTGTAGTGCTTAGGTTCAGCGTGCTCAGAAAAAAAATGCAGATCGATTTGGTGAGAACTATTATCGTTACAGTATTCAACCTTCCTGTACTAAAACATGGTATGTAGCGCCATTTATTTCAGTCTTCTTTAGGGTCTTCTAATAAAATTGTTATAATTTTCCCCTTATTCGTCTGTCTGTATTTATTTTTCTTGTTCCTACATGTTATGTTAATTGAATTTTTAAAGGTCTGTTGGTGGTGTTTAGAAAAGAAGTTGACTTTTGTATTTTGAGCTGTATCCAGCAAACCTGCTGAACTCTCTTACAAATTCTAATATTTTTCTCTACATTTTATGGGTTTTTCTATGATAATTTCATCTGCAAGTAACAAGAATTTTGTTCCTGCTTTTCTAATCTTTACAATTATTTCTTTTTCCTTGTGAGTACTCTTTCTGAAATTTTTACTGCAATATCGCATGTAAGCGGTTATAGTGGGTACCCTCGTCTTGATGCTGTTTTTAAAGGAAAGCTTTTGTGTTTAATATTGAATTCACTATTGTTTCATATCTGATGTTTTAGTATTTTAGATATGCTTTATCAGGTTAAGTAAATTCACTTCTATTTCTGGTTCTCCAATAGCATTTTATCAATTGCTTTTTATATATTTATTGAGAAAAACAAAAGTTTTTCTCCCTTAATCTGTTAATGTGATAAACGAACTGTTTTTCTAATACTGAACTTTGCATTTCTGGTATAAATTCAACTTGATCATACAGTATCTTTTTGATGGATTCCTGAGTTCAATCGCTAATATTTCAATTACTAATTTGCCTCTATGCTCATGAGTATAATTAGCCTATAAAGTCTCTCTCATACTCTCCTGGTCATGTTTTGATATCAAGACTTCACTAGAATAGCAATGAGTTTCCGTTGCGAATAAGAGAAACCACTCTATTTTAAGCAAAAAGAAGATTAGGTCCTTAAAAATTTGTTAGGAGGATTGTCAAAGCAGGTTCTAGACTGACACTCCAAGACAGACATCTAGAAAAATCCTGCACAGATGGCCCACCAAGTTGTTATCTCTGCTACAATAAGGAAACCAGGTGTGATGGTTAAATTTTATGTGTCAACTTAGCTAGGCTGTGGTGCCCAGTTGTTTGGTCAAACACTAGTCTAGATGTTGCTATGAAGTTAATTTTTAGGTATAATTAACATCTATAATCAGTTGACTTTAAGTAAAGGAGATTACCCTCATAATATGGGTGAGCCTCACCCAATCAGTTGAAGCCTTAAGAGCAGAAACTGAGATTTTTCTGGAGAAGAAGGAATTCTGCTTCAACACCGAACATATATATTCTGCCTGAGTTTCCAGCATGTCAGGCCTGCTCTATAGATTTCAGACCCAAGAGTACAATATCAACTTCTGCTTGTGTTTCCAGCCTACTGGCCTCCCCTACAAATTTTGGACTTGCCAGCCCCCCACAATCATGTGAGCCAATTTCTTAAAAAAAATATATATATGTATTTATGTATTATGTAATATGTATTTAAATACTATTTTATATATTATATAAATATATACACTATATAAAATGTACATTATATATTTACATATATGTCTTCATATATATGTATATACATATAAGACATACATCTTCTATTTGTTCTTTTTCTTTGGGAAACCATCACTGACACACTAGGGAATCAGGAAATCACCTTAAGAATACACATCTTATGTGAACTACCTGCAATCTGGGAAAGGAGAAGCTGCTAAGAGCACTGGCTCTAGAGTCACTTTGTTTCTGCTAGACTCATAAGAGTGAATGGTACCTTCATCATTACTGCCGCTAGAATTTGCTTCTAATTGGTAGAACTTAAGTCATATCCAGATCCTTCACAGCAAGAATTTCTGGCAAATGCAGTACAGAATAGCAGATAGGAATGAAGTTGGTATGGATGCCAAACAAGCCAATCTATCATGTCTGCCACAAGCAGCTTCATAAAGTGAGGAGGAAATATTCCTTCTATATTTATTATCTAAAACTGTTTGTATAAGCATCATGAAGACTTGAGATTATTCACAGAACAGAATATAGAATAGATTATTCATATTCGTAGAAAAGACATTCTTATTTTGTTGAGACAGGTGCTTGAGCTGTCTTAAATTTAATTAATGAAAGAAATATGATAATTTTTATTTGTCTATGAAAAAATCCAATTTTATATCAACATTGAGAGTTCTGAACAATTATGTGGTGACAGCTATAGGCTTTTCTAATTGATAAGTCCAAGGGAAAAGACCAGCATCAGGTAGAGAGTGAAGAGAGTATCATGGGTGCCCACAGACAGACAGGAATTAAAGTTTCAGAGCATCTACTCTGGGACCATTATCATACATTCTATTTCACACACACACACACACACACAAGTAAATACATTTCTCAAAGTTTCCATGAATCTAGAATTAATTGAATATTATCATGCCTCACTCAATATCCCACGCACAAAAAAAAATCATAGAACTGGCAGGTATCATCAAGAAGTCATAGATTCAAAAATCAGTTAATGTAATCCTTCAGGCTAAAAAAGAAAAATCACATGATCATATCAATAGAGGCAAAAGAAAGAATTTGACAAACACCCATGCATAATAAAACCTCTCAGTAAAGAGGAATAGAGGAAAATATTCTCAACTTGATAAAGAATGTCTACAAAAAAAATCAACAGCTAACATCATACTTAATGGTTAGAAACTCAAAACGTTCCCACCAAGATTAGGTACAAGGCAAGGATGTCCCCTCTCACCACTTCTTTACAACATTGTACTGGAAGTTCTAGTTAATGCAATAAGATAAGAATTGAATTAAAAATTATACAGATTGAGAAAGAAGAAATAAAATTCTTTGTTATCAGATGACATAATCATTTATGCAGAAAATTCAAAAGAATAGACAAAAAAATTCCTGGAACTAATACATGATTATAGCAAGATTGCAGGATACAAGATTAATATACAAAAGTCAATCAATTCCCTATATACCATCAATGAAGAAATGGAATTTGAAATTAAAAATACAATGCCATTAACATCATCACCCCAAAAATGAAACACTTAGGTATAAATCTAACAAAATATGTACAATATGTATATGAATAAAACCACAAAAAGTTGATGAGTGAAATCAAAAAAGAACTAAATAATTGGAGAGATATTCCATATTTATGGATAGGAAGATTCAATATTGTCAAGATGCTGGTTCTTCCCAATTTGTTCTATAGATTAAACGCAGTCCCAATCAAAATCTCAGCAAGTTATTTTGTGGATATTGGAAAACTAATTCTAAGGTTTGTATGGAGAGTCGAAAGACCCAGAATAGCCAACACAACATTGAAGGAGAAACAAAGTAGGAGGATTGATGCTACCCAACTTCAAGACTTATTATAAAGCTACAGTAATCGAGATGATGTGGTATTGGCAAAAGCATGGACAAATAGATCAATGGAACAGAATAGAGAGCCCAGAAACAGACCCCTGCAAATATAGTCAACTAATCTTTGACAAAGGAGCAAAGGCAACACAATGGAGGAACAACTAGACATCTATATGCAAAAAGAACAAATCTAGACACAGACCTTACACCCTTCACAAAAATTAACTCAAAATGGATCAAAGACCTAAATTTAAAATGCAAAACTATAAAACCACTAGTAGAGGGGCCAGCCCAATGGCCTAGAGGTTGAGTTTGCACACTCCACTTTGGCAGCCCAGGATTTGTAGGTTCAGATCCTGGGCATGTACCTGCACACCACTCATCAAGCAATGCTGTGACATCATCCCACATCCAAATAGAGGAAGATTGGCACAGATGTTAGCTCAGGGCCAATCTTCCTCACCTAAAAAAAGAAAGCTCCAAAAAAAACCAAATGAGAAACCCTAGATTACCTTGGGTATGGTGATGAATTTTTAAATATAATACCAAAGGCATGATCCATTCAAGGAATAATTGATAAGCTGGATTTTATTAAAATTATAAACTTCTGGGGGCCAGTCCAGTGGCGCAGTGGTTAAGTTCACACATTCTGTTTCAACAGCCCAGGATTCACCAGTTTGGATCCTGGGTGCAGGCCTATGCACCACTTGTCAAGCCATGTTGTGGTAGGCATCTCACATATAAAGTAGAGGAAGATGGGCACGGATGTTAGCTCAGGGCCAGTCTTCCTCATCAAAAAGAGGAGGATTGGTGGCAGATGTTAGCTCAGGGCTAATCTTCCTAAAAAAAAAAAAAACCAAAAATACTTTTGCTTTGCAAAAGACAATGTCAAAAGAATAAGAAGACAAGCCAGGGCCAGCCTGGTGGTCTAGTGGTTAAATTCAGTGTGCTCTACTTCAGCAGCATGGGTTCAATTCCTGGGAACAGACCTACACTACTTGTCTGTCAGTTGCTATGCTGTGGTGTTGGCTCACATACAAAAACAGGAAGATTGGCAGCAGATGTTAGCTCGAGGTGAATCTTCCTCAGCAAAAAAAAAAAGAAGAATAAGAAGACACGCCACAAACTAGGATAAAATATTTGCAAAAGACACATCTGATAAAGAACTGTTATCCAAAATATACAAAGAACTCTAAAAACTCAACAATAAGAAAACAAGTCAATTAAAAACTGGGCCAAAGATCTTAAGAAACACTTCACCAAAGATATACAGATCTCAGATAAGCATACGAAAAGATGCTTCACATGATATGTGATCAGAGAAACGCAAATTAAGACAAAAACGAGATATCACCACACACCTATTAGAATGGCCAAAATGTGAAACACTGACAACACCAGATGCTGGTGAGGACATGGAACAACAGGAACTCTCATTTATTCCTGGTGGGAATGCAAAATGGTCCAGACACCTTAGAAGACAGTTTGGCAATTTCTTAGAAAATTCAATATACTCTTACCAGAAGATCCAGTAAGCATGCTCCTTGGTATTTACCTAAAGAAGTTGAAAACTTATGTCCGCACAAAGTCCTGCATATGGATCTTTATAGCACTCTATTCATAGTTGCCAAAACTTGGAAGCAACCAAGATGTTCTCCAGTAGGTAAATGGATAAATAAACTGTGGTACATCAACATAATGGAATATATTCAGCACTAAAAAGAAATGATCTGTGGCCGGCCCTGTGGCTGAGTGGTTAAGTTCACGTGCTCCACTGTGGTGGCCCAGGGTTCGGATCCTGGGCGCGGACGTGGCACCGCTCGTCAGGCCACGTTGAGGCGGCATCCCATATGCCACAACTAGAAGGACCTGCAACTAAGATATACAATTATGTACCAGGGGGGATTTGTGGAGATAAAGCAGAAAAAAAAAAAAAAAAAGAAATGATCTATCAAGCCATGAAAAGACAAAGAGAAGCCTTAAAGGAACATTAGTAAATTAATGTAGCCAATCTGAAAAGGTTACATACTGTGTGATTCCAACTATACGACATTCTGGAAACAGCAAAACTATGGAGACAGGGAAAAGATCAGTGATTGTTGGGGGTCCAGGGGGAGGGCAATGGGGAGAGATGGATAGGCCGAGCACAGAGGATTTTTAGGGCAGTGAAAATGCTCCATGTGGTACCATAATGATGGGTACATATCACCACACATTTATCCAAACTCATAGAATGTACAACAGCAAGAGTTAACTCTAATGTAAATTACGGACTTTGAGTGACGAGTCAATGTAGGTTCATCGATTGTAACAAATGTACCACTCTCGAGAAGAATGTTGACAATGGGAGAGTCTATACATGGGGAGGCAGAATCTCCGCACCTTCTTTTCAATTTTGCTGTGATCCTAAAAGTGCTCTGGAAAAATTAGGTCTCTAAAGAAAGACAAAAAAAAAAGGAGGTGGGGGGGCTGGCCCTGTGGCATAGGGGTTAGGTTCAGAGCATTCCACTTCAGCAGCCCGGGTTCACAGGTTTGGATCCCAGGTGTGGACCTACACTGTTCATCAGCCATCTTGTGGTGGCAACCCATATATAAAGTGGAGGAAGATTGACATAGATGTTGGCTCAGGGCTAATCTTCCTCAAGCAAAAAAAGAGGAAGATTGGCAACAGATGTTAGCTCAGAGCTAATCTTCCTCAGCAAAAAAACAAAACAAGAAGTCGTAGAATCACTAATTAGGGCATGAGATTGAGTTTTTGTCACAGATAGGAAAGTCATCTCTCTTATCAAAATGAAGATATACGGCAAGAAGAATCACTTGCATGAACTTGGATAAGCCACTTACTCTAATCCTCAGTTTCCTGCAATTTAAAATGAGGATAATAGTGTCTAAATCACAGGAATTAATTATGTTCAAGCTGCATGCATTTTTCTTAGTAGGAACCTAATAAAGTGAACTGAATTCAATTAAATTAAGGTGAAGTTATTTCCAGCAGATAGAGGACCACAGAGTCATCCTAGCCATCCTGTTATGTTAGCCCTATGTATATAGTCATGAGGCAAGGCTCTTTGTACTTCTATGGGACATGCTGCACATAGATCACCTCTGGCTGGATTCCTTCTGTATTAAGAGTCAGCCACTGTCAGATGTCTCCCACATCGGCTGCATGCTCAGAAAAGCTAGTTCTGAGAACAGACTCCCTCAGAGCCTTGCCACCCAATCAGTGAAGTCTGCCCTCCCCTGTGCACAGTGCAAAGGCTCCATCCCCACCACTGCCTTCTTGGGGCCAGCTCACCTCTGGAGCACCCAGAGCAAATGAGAATCTAGCCCATTGTTAAAAATGTCCAAGACAGAGTGTGTTAGTGACAATATAAAAACAAACAAACAAACAAACAAGAATCAAAAAGAAACACAAGAGAAATTGGTTTGCACATAAAAACCCTTCAAGCTTTCAGGATTTAGTAAGCTTCTGGACTGCAAAGCCTGTTTCTGAATTGAGGACTTTTTCCAGTGTTGATCAGAGGCAAATAGCGTGTCTTCTATCTTGCCTATGCCAAGGGCAATGACAGCACTCAACAAATAAGAAAGAAAAATGATGATAAAAACATGAGGCTAAAACCCCACACAACACTTTCCCATCTCCTGCTTTTGAAATTCTAAATTGCAAGCTGAACCATATGGTGCCGGATACCTTACTGACAAGTGGCTTCTCTCTTGGGAAATGACTCAATCATGCATTTGTCTTCTTGGGGATGGCTGAGTTTTCTAAAAGCCCTCTGTCCTCACAAGCCTATAAGCTTTTTGTTGAAGGAAACTATCGTGAAAAGCAGAACATTCAAGAGTCATTAGTAGTCACACTCATAAGCTTTCATACTTACCCACAACCCTCCAAGCAGGCCTCCCTGTGGTTACTAAATTTTTTGTCTTGCTGAGATTTCCCAGCATGCTCTGGGATTATCAAGTAAAGCCAAATATTAAGAGGAAAATCTTGAAAAACCTTCAGTGCCTGGGGTGGAATCAAATCAGACGAGCTCTCTACTCTGGCACCAGCCAGCTGAGCTACAAACACTGACCCAGCCCACGCTGAGAAGACTCATCATGAGTAGGAACCCGTAATGTTGCTGGAATATGTTGTAGACTCACGAACGGGGGAAATGAAGTATATGAAACAGTGGGAACGTTTGCAGAAATAACTGTTAATATTTATTTCAGGCATTCATCTGTACGTGGTAATGTTGAAATGCTTTTTCCTCAGCGTTTCTTTCTGCCCTCAAGGTCTTATATTGAATAAGATTCTGAATTCCTCAATCATAGCAGCTATGCATCATGTCTCAATTTGCAATTAAATGTAGCTTTTACCAAAGTGAGTGTTGGACCCAGAAAACAGTTGACATTAAGCATGAAAAAAAGCTGAGCTGGAGACAAAAACATGGAAGCCCATATTCCTGGTCAAATGAATTTTATTACACCACGTTTTAGTGTCTTCCTTATGTATTCTACTTGGATGCTCAGATTGTGAAAATTACAAAATAAAAATTAAGTGGCTGTGTAATATCTGACTTGTCAGCTTTTCCACCTGGCATTTCTTCCTTTTGCAGCATTAACTCTTGTCTGAAGGAGAGGCATGAAAAATGGAAAGCCACCTGTCTCCTATAGTGGAATGGGAAGGGCAGTGGGCTGGAAGCAAGGGGATCTGGTTTCTAAGCCCACCCCTGCTTCTGTACGCTGTGTGTCCTTTCACAAGTCCCTTGGACTTCCTGGGCTTTACCTGTTTTTAAGCTTTTACAGGAAATGTTATTCTCAGTAAAGAACACAGAATCTCTAAGATAGTTGTCTCTGAAGGAGAATCTCTGGGCGTGGAGGGGCATGTCTGCCAAATACCTGGGTCTGAATAATTTGAAGAACAAGAGTCTGTCAAAGAAAAATGGTCTTCATGGGAAAGCTGCTAATTGCTTTTTTCGTACATTTGTAACAGAAGGACTTTATTTGTACTCCCCATATCATCACATAGAATGTTAAAAAGACGTACTGAGGGATCAAGATTTAATAAAATTAATAATTTTGCTGCTTCACCAAGTCATTCTTAAGTGAAACTTTGTGCGGTCGTTTTCTTCTGTACACGCAGATGGAGAATAAAATGCCCACTAGCGCAGTTGCTGGTACTGCGTTGATTGGTGCTAAGACATCAGCGGTTTTCCCTACTTTGCTTTTGGACCATCACTGCAAATGTCAACACAGCTCAAAAAGCAAAAGTGAGAATAGTTCTGACCTCGCAGATGCCCCAGAAGTGTCTCGGGGATCACTGCACATCCACGGGCAAGGCTTTGATAACCCCTGTGTTCATCTACTACTACAAAGACACAAGGGTAACACATTTGGCTTCAGGACAGCGAACAGAAACAAGGTGCAAACAAAGGGGGATCCGTTTTTTAAAATACAAAGTTTCATCACAGGGCTTAATCATCAGACCTCTTGTTCTGTACTACAGATACCTGGTATTTTTCCCTTGATGTTATCATGAACTTTTAAAAGAATTAGAGTATACTAGCTAATAAAATCATATTGGTACATGTATTAATTTCCAAGAGCTCATGTAACAAATTACCACTTATGGTAACCTCAAAACAACAGAAATTTTTTTCTCTCACAGTTCTAGAGGCTAGAAGTCTGAAATCAAAGTGTCAGAAGGCCCACACTCCCTCTGAAGGCTCGAAGGAAGAATCTCTCCTTGCCTCTTCCTAGCTCCTGGTGGCCTCCAACAATCCTTGGTGCTTCTTGTCTTGAAGCTCCATCACTCCAATTTCCACCTCCATCTACACATGGCAATCTCTCTGCGTGTCTGCACATCCTCTCTTCTTATAAGGACACCAACGATTAGTTTTGGAGCCCACCCCAATCCAGTATGACCTCATCTTAACTTGATTACATTTGCAAAGTCCCTGTTTCCAAATAAGATCACATTCCTAGGTACTGAGAACTTAAACATCTCTCTTTGGGGTGACATA
This sequence comes from Equus caballus, assembly GCF_041296265.1. Classification (NCBI taxonomy): domain Eukaryota; kingdom Metazoa; phylum Chordata; class Mammalia; order Perissodactyla; family Equidae; genus Equus; species Equus caballus. The sequence goes on along the minus strand of NC_091700.1, from coordinate 47,919,708 downwards.
AAATGAGGGGCATGAATTGCTATTATTATTATGTGGTGTAATGAGTTTGTGTCCCATAAATCCACTATATCACATAATAATAAGGAATTAACAGCAATTCGTGCTCCTCATTTGCTTTGAGCTTCAAAGAATTGGAAATAGCAAAAAATTTATTTTTGAAACAGCTTAATTGAGATACAATTGATATGTAGTAAACTGCACGTATTTACAGTGTACAATTTGATGTTTTGACATATGTATATCCCATGAAACTATCCATCACCCCAAAAATTTCCATGTGCTTCTTTGTAACCCTTCCTTCTTGTCCCTCTCCATCCCCAGGTCATGTCCCCAGGCAGCCACTGATCTGCTTTCTGTCGCTATGATTAGTTTGCATTTTATATAGTGGAATCATACAGTATGCACTTTATTGTCTGGCTTCTTTCATTCAACATAATTATTTTGCAATTCATCCATGCTGTCACATGTGTCAATGATTCTTTCCTTTTTAATTGCTAAATAGTATTCTACTGTATAGATGTACCACAATTTCTTTATCTATTGGCCTACTGGTGGAAATTTGGGTTGTTTACAGATTTGGCTATTACAAATAAACCTAAGAAGGAACTTTCAAATCTTCCAAATGCAAAAACTTTACTTTTAAAATATGATATTTTATTTTTTCATGAACCTAAGGAAGTATTTGTTGCTGTAAGTAAAACTAAGCTCTTGCAGTTTCCAGGAAGGTTGGATTCCACTGGTTTACACTGTGGAAAGCCTTTTTGAAAGAAAGACACGTGATAAACCAAGAGCCAAAAAGTGATAATTTTCTACTCAGTAATCCCACTCTTAGGAATTTAGCCTGGAGGACTAAATTTTTTTTAAAAAAAGAAAAGGTAAGCTGGTGAAGATATTTTCTACAGATTTCTCTAGAATAGTAAAACTTTGGAAATGACCTAAATCTATAACAAAGAAATATCGAAAAAACATGAGAGTGCTTCAGACATAACATTCAGTTCAAAAAAGCACAATATGAAATTATGTCTAGACTTTGCAACCATATAAAATTCTGATATGTTTGTACATGAGGGAACTCAGAAATTAGTGTGTTACAGTTATGGGATTGTGAATAATGTTTCTCTTTTACTGTCTTGATTTTTGTCAGAAAATTTATACAATGATAAACATCGGAAGGAAACAGTTGACTGCTCTAACGTCACTAACTCCATAGGCTTCTTCTCCTTGATGATATGCAGAGCTGTATGTATTCATCTGATGCATTCTCTATCATCAATGAAATGAACTGGATGTTGTCAGAGGCCCAGTCTAATCCACCCCATATATATCGCTATATTTCAGACAGAACCTAGACGCTGGTATTAGAAAGTCTTCTCTACTCTGGGAATCTTCTTTCAACTCAAAAGTATACAATGAAAAAGATGAAAAATAACAAGTGTTGGTCAAGTCTAACACCTTGCTGGTGGGTGCTTGATTTGGTACAACTACTTTGGAAAACTATTTGGCATTTTCTAATAAAGCAGAACATATTACACACACTATGACCATGAATCCCCCTTCCAGGTGTCTACCAAACAGAAATGTATAACTGTGTCCAGCAAAGGCATGTACTAGAATGTTTATAGTAACATTATTTGTAAAAGCCCCAAATTGAAAACTACCCAAATGCTCATCAACAGAAAATGGATAAATAAATTGTGGTAGAGACACACAATAGAATCCTATACAACAATTAGAATGAACAATCTATAATTACACATATTCATATGGTTGAACTTCACAAATGTTGAGAAAAATAAGCCAAAAGCAAAAGAGTATACTATACGATTCCATTTATATAAGTATGAAGCCAGGTAAAATTAATCTACGCTTTTAGGAGGCAGGATAACAGTTGTCCTTGGAGGTAGAAAGGGAGATACTGAAAGGAGCATAGGAGGCTTTTGGAGTGCTTATAATGTACTATCTATTGATCCAAATGCTGGTGATATGAGTAAGTTTAATTTGTATAAATTCATCAAACTGTACACTTATGTGTACTTTTCTGTAATGTATGTTATAGAACAATAAAAGTTTTTTTGTAAAGTTGATAAGCATTATCAAAAGCTTTAAGAGTGTTACCAGAAGCTTCCTTTTTTATGTAGATGTTGAAAAGAGGGCCAGTTGGCAGAGTTAGTATAGTGTTGTGAATTTACAATGAACTAGAAAGTCAGGGTTATATAGCACAGTGCATCTGGGGAACTTTGTAACCAGCCAGGAATGGTTATTGCTAGTCACAGAGCCGAAAGCTCTCAATAAAATTTGTTTCCTCCATTGCACACTGTCTGATGATTGGCAAAGAAATAAAATATAGAATCAAGAAGGCCAGAATGCCCTCTGTGAGAATAAAATGTTCTGCCAATATGGCACACAGCTGCACCTCCATCCAAAGTTGTATGGAGCTGATGAGACGTCCAAGCTGCTATATGACTTGGAGGGCCAGTGTGCATTGCCAGAAGCATACTTAGAGAAAGCAAAGAGAAAATATTTTTTCACTAAGTTCCCTGAGAGAAGGAAGAAAAATTCTTCTCCAACTAAGAGAAGAAAAGAGGGATGGATCAGCTTCTCATCTTGTTAAAGATCAGCTCCAGGAATGAGAGGAGAAATTCTCTATGCATATGAAGGAGTATTATTTCCCGTTAGTCATCACATAATGCCCAAGTACAATTGGGTTACCAGAGTTTCTATTAAGAATTCCAACTATCCTAGTATTAGTTTTCAATCTTACATTTTTCTGCTAATGATACAAGGGCCATAGCAAGCTTCTTGAACATTTTTCTCATATCTTCTATATGGCTTTGCAGTTGAAAGCCAGGATCTGGCAAAATTGGGGGCAAAGTGGATGCCAGTAATGCGGAATGGTTAAATATATTACGGCATGTCATAGAGTACCATAGAGTCATTAAAAAGATACTTAACTTCTAGAACCAAGATCATGGTCTCTAAATACGATTTCCCACTAAAAGGGGCCATTACTCCTTGGAGAAACGACTCAAACTAGGTCTGGTATAGAGAATGTACTGGGTAAGTCTAGTATATCTTATTGTGCCAGAAAGCAAGAAAAACATTATGAACTACCGAGGTTTTGTCAAAAGAAGACAAAAGGAGAAAATCTGAGGGGTTTCCATTGGCCAAAGATGAGAACATTTGGGCGTCAAATAGAATAATAACTCCAATAAACTAAACCATGGATATACAAATCTATAAATCCAAAAATGTAATTGATCACCACTCCGGGTTGTTAAAGCACCAACTCATTATTCAGAAAATTGACAAATAAAAGGAAAGAATCAGGGTTTTATTCTGCCTTTCCTATACAAACTGCTTTTCAGGGTTACCAATGATTGATAAAAGAGAGTTCTTCATAGAAGAATCCAGCTAATAAATGCAGAAAGATTAACAGATTTAGAAAATCACTGTTTTTCAACTCTGAGTGAAATAATGGATGTAGGTAATCTTCAAAACTAAATGCTGAAACATTAGGTCAAGGTTGATGGGGAAGTTTATACTGGGAGGTGAAGCTGACCACATTTGAACCCACGGATCAATTTCAACTTCATTAAAAGTGGGCCAACCAAGGTCCTATTCCTCCCAACATAATGCAACAGGAAATATGCACCACCAGCTATTAAGCATTCTTGCTAAAAGAACTGAACCTGAATGTAATCATTCTTCTATATTCAATTAAGTATGTAAAGGAAACAGGGCATAAGAACGTGCTAAAGGACACCATAAATATACAATAAGGCCATTCCAGGAAATTCAACAAAGAAAATAACCTGGCTTCTTCAATAAATAGAGGCATTAAAGGGGGAGGGGAAGGGAAAACTGTTGCAAATTTAAAAGAAACTTATAAGACATATCAGGAGAATGCAGTGCTTTGCATTTAAATCCTCATTCAAACAAACCAACCATAAAAAGGCATGGTTGAGACAATTGGGGGGATTTGAACATGAACTGGATATTAGATGATTTTAAAGAACTATTATAAATTTTAAGTGATAACAGCATTATGGTAATGTTTTTTAAAATCTCTATCTGTTAGTGATACATACTGAAGTGTTTACTGGATGAAAATAACAAGGTCCTGGGTTTGCTTAAAAATACTCCAGCAAAAGGTAAATAAAAATTTTAAAAGTCAGTTGGAATGGATGACATTAGATTGACAAAATGCCAATAATTCTTGAAGCCAGGTGATGGGTAATGGGGATTTATCATATTATTTTCTCCATCTTTGTGAATGTCTTAAATTTTCCATTTTTAATATAAAAATAGTAAAAGAATAGAGCTCTGTCAATTGATCTGGAGAAATCAATTTCCATGATTTCTTGTTGAGTGAAAAAAGCAAGATAAAGTACATATAATAATAGTAATATTGGGGCCGGCCTGGTGGCACAGCAGTTAAGTGGGCACGTTCTGCTTCGGTGGCCCAGGGTTCATGGGTTTGGATCCCTGGTGCAGACATGGCGCCGCTTGTCAAGTCATGCTGTAGTAGGCGTCCCACATATAAAGTAGAGGAAGATGGGCATGGATATTAGCCCAGGGCCAGTCTTCCTCAGCAAAAAGAGGAGGATTGGCAGCAGTTAGCTCAGGGCTAATCTTCCTCAAAAAAAAAAAAATAGTGATATGAATCCATTTTGGTAAAACAATGACCTATTTTTGTAAAACACACACATGTATACATATATATACATACACATACATGTATGTTTACATATGACTTTATGAACACTGAGAACTCTTTGAAAGAGTACATGCTACAATATAAACACAGACTAGCTGGGGGAGGAGGCTGATATGGGTGGGAAAAGGGTAAGTAAGTGCAAATAAAGAAAAAATATTTCACTTAAAAAAGATTTTATCATATGACCCAGTATATGGAATTATGAAATGACATAAATTCATGTATTTCTACATGTATACAAAAGGTTGCTCTTAACTTAAAAAATAGCAAAATTTCCTCACATTTCTGAAATTCAGCTGTTTTCCTAGCACTGGAGCCCTGGTAGCTACAGTAAAACAAAGCAAGACTGCACATAAGCCTAGCGAGAACAAACCAGGAGCTTTCAGGAGAAGCGTGTGATGAGCTGAAGTGAGGCAAATAGAAATGGGTGTGTGGTAGGGTGTGGGACGGGCTGACTGGAAATCAATACTTCAAAAATGCACTGAAACACTCCCCACTGTGGGATAGCCATGGATGGCAAGGAAACAAAATGAAATGTCAGCTGAGCACACGACAGAGACTGAATATCTTTTTCAGAGCCTGAGCATCAGGCAGAATGTGCACTGGCAGCTTGTAGCCATGGGGCCGAGGAGAAGCACCAACCCAGGAATCAGAAGTCTGAGGGTAACGCCTTATCTCTGCCCCACCACATACCAACTGCAGGACCTTGGCAAAGAAACCTGACCTCTTGGACTCACCTTCGACACATGTAAAAATGAGAATAAAAACAACATCTCACCTGTGATGATCAGATAAGATAATATACTTCTACTTTACAAAGTTCTTTTAAAAGTACTTTGCTCTAAAAAGTGCTGCACGTATGATAATGCCAAAAAAGATTGGTGACTCCCACACGTGCACACACGCACACCTCACTATTCACACATGCATTCACTTAGAGAAATCTATACCATTCACACATAGAAATGCTGTATATACATAAGTATGGCAGCAACACAACTCTCCTCCCAACTTATAGATGAGTTAAAGTCTTTAAAAAGCTAATGGTCACATAAAAATCCATTACGATGCTGTTGGGATCTAGCAGAGATATATATATTTAAAACGGTCTCATGCATAGCTGTTAGGTATTATTTCTGACCTGAAAAAGAGTCTGTAATCCTTGACCTAAAAAACTTCTAAAACCAGTTGCTGTGGACTGAATTATGTCCCCACAAATTCATGTGTTGAAGCCCTAACCTGCACTGTGATGGGTTCAGGTCCAGATGAGGTCATGAGGAGGACCCACAGGATGAGATTAGTGCCCTTAAAGAAGAGACACCAGACAGCTTGCTCTCTCTCTCTCTCTCTCTACTATGTGAGAACAAGAGACAGCAGCCATCTGCAGGCCAGGAAAAAAGCCCCCACCAGAAATGGAACCCTTTGAAACATTGATCTCAGACTTCCCAGCCTCCAGACCTGTGAGAAAATAAACGTCTGTTCTTTAAGCCACTCAGTCAATGGTATTTTGTGATGGCAGCTGAGCAGGCTAATACACCAGACCAGCAGCCTCTACGTCATGCTTTCACAATATCTTGAACTTTCCACGTCATAACACTCATCATCTTGTATTGTTAGTTCTACTTCCTAGCTGTGTGACCTTGGGCAAATTGCTTAAAACTTCCCTGCGTCTCTGTTTCCTTTTCCATACAATGGGGATAATAAAGAAATCTGTCTCATAAGACCTTCCTGTATCTTATTGTGATGATAAAGTGATTTAATACATGACCTCACCCAGAACAGTATCTGGCAAATAGTAAATATTTAATAAGCACGAGAAGCTGTGGTGGTGGTGGTGGTGATCTGTCTATCTGGCTAAATTAAAAATTCCATAAGGGCTTAGAGACTCTGATCATCTTACTCACAAGTGTCACCTTAAGAATGAACATGATAAGAGCACATAAATAAATATTTGCTAAATGAACAACCGGATGAGATGGGAGAGAGTGATTCAGCCAGAGAGAAAACATTTTCAGGAAGTACATACTGTATCTATAAATAGAAAGAAAAACTATTTTCTCAGAGATTTTAAGCAGAAATTTATAAGTTGCAATTTAATTGATTCAACATGCAGCCAAAAAGATGAGGAAAGAATACTATAATATTCTTTGAACAACTGTCTTGTGTATAATAAAATACCCACTGAAGACCTGTCAGGGTTGTGCTCCATCCTAATGCCCACTAAAGCTGCTTGAACAACCACTGTGCAGGTTTTGGTTTTTCATTTAATTTTAATAAAATATTTTACCAGAGGAAAGTTTGGGGCATAATAGCAATGAAGTGTGTCTACTGCTTTAGGTGACATTTCATTTTATTTCTGGACACCTGTGGAGATGAATATACTAATCCCAATGCCTAGGAATTTGGGTTGCTGGTTATTCAAAAATGAAATGTCATGTACAAACACTTATTTTTTATTGTTTAATTTCCAACTGCGCAGCAAATCAGAATGACAAAGAAAATAGCTTTTTCAGAATGGGGCACCACGTGCATTATAGAAAATGTGTCTCATTTGAAATTTCAGTCCTATTCTTGACAAAAATCAATGAAAATGTGAAATTTAAAATATTGCTCATTGCTTCCTGAACAAGGGTGATTATAAGCCTTTAATTTTGTTTTGACTGAAATCCTAAAACCAAGGTCTGGATATATTGCACAACTGCAGCCTTACCATCTGCATAAACGATCCATATCTCTAAGGCAAATCTTTTATAGCCTAAATAAGTCTAGAAGGCAATGAGAGCAGTAAGTAAGTGAGATTTAAAAGCGAGTTGGTGATCTGTAGCTCAAGGAAGTCAGAGCAGACAGAGAGTCTGTTCATTCTATTACAAGGACCAGAGTTGACTATTTTTCAACCTTATCACACATCTCAAAACATCACAGCATAATTCCCACCTTGGACTAAATCGTCTGAGGAAATTTAGCAATATTGCCCTGCTCCTCTGAAGTATAAACAAGTCACTCAATTGTATAATTTAGTTTCCCCAAAATAAAGAGGGAAGAAAATTCTCTTCTGGCCCATTCTCAATAGACTTCTGGGATATTGCCAAGATAAAACTCCCCAGAGATTTCTTTCATAATTGTTTGGATTGGACAATACACACGTGTCATCTCTGACAGAACTCCCCACACCGATCCCTATGAAAGAGGAAAGAATCAATATTCATGAAAGCCTTATGTACGTTTGTATGGGAAATTCAAGTTATGTTGGAGAAAGAGTCAAGAAAGTTTATTTCTGCCCCTCTGAAAATCCACAGTGGCCATCACTGGAGGTTCCATGCAGCCAGTTTCTGACTGGCAGGAGCAAGAGTTAAGTTAATTACATAAAGTTTTGATAACGCTGCTTAATTTCTTCATGAAACGGCTCTCTCATGTTTTGCGTACTATATTTGTTCAATGGCATTACCTTGCAGTTCTGACTACACCAACTTGGTGGCTGTACTACCTTCTCTTTTCTAATGACAGTTTGCTGTTCTCCTGGGTACCACCATCTAGTCATATGGCTTTAAATATTATTTATTTGCCGATGATGCTCCAACTTACATCTCTTTCCCTGACTTCTGCTTGAGCTGAAGACTTTTATATCCAATTTTCCACTAGATTTATCCATTAGGATGAAGAATAGGGATCTCAAACATAAGCAATTTAAAAATGGAATTCTTGATTTCCATCCCACACCTATTTCTCTCACAGGCATCTGTTACTTGCTCAAGCCCCAGATCTAGGATTTGTCCTTGACTATTCCTTTTCTCCTCCATTAGCAATCACTGTTAGACTGGCCTCCAAAATAAACAATAAACAAGTAAAAATGTAAATTAAAAATATTGATTAACATAATGATGAGTGTCATGCAGACTATGAAACGAGGTGATATGAGAGAAAAGGTAGGTCCTACTTTTGATAGGGTGGTCATGGAAAGCCTTTTTGGGAAGGTGACAATTCTGTCATCGGGATGTCTAGATGAAGATGTCCATGCAAAGATCCAGGGCCCAGCCATTGCGGGCAGAAGTAACAACTAGAACAAAGACTCTAAAGCCAGAAAGAAGGCTGGTTTGAATGAGGGAGAAAGCACCATAAGCTCTGGTTACAAACGGAGATAGGAGTCAACTCATAGGCTCTTTTAAGCCAAAATAAGGACCCTGGAGTTCATTTATCCAAGTGCAATAGCAAATCATGGGCAGACTTTAATCTAGGGAGTGACAAAATCTATTTTGTTTTTAAAAGTTCACTCAAGATCCTTGGGGAACATAAACTGAATTCATTTGCATCTTTTCACGACGATCACCACCACACGTAGGTACTATTGATCCTACTGAAAGCACATAGGAATGCTGGGTAAAAGCATAGAGCAATAATATAGAATGCGTAGTCAACTCAGAAGAAGGAAGGAAGGGAGGGAGAGAGAAGGAAAGAGGGAGAGAGCAAATTTGGGAGGAAAACCTTGAGAAACCAGGATGAAAAAAAGAACTCAAAACCAGAATGATAATTCTAGCAACTGTTGAGAGGAAAGCCCAAAGGGATATGGGAATGAATATCAGCCCTGGATGTTAAGGGCAGGAAATTGACATTGCACATAGGAAAAGGGGATATGGCCCTGGGGCAGTGTGAGGCACGAAGCCAAAAATAAGAATCCTGCATAGAGTGAGGTTCTTGAAAGGACTTCCCTGTCTGGACAAAGGGGACCAGAAAAACTCCACCCATCCAGTCAGGGAAGGGAATAGAAAGCTTGCTGATTGTTGGGAATCTGAGTGGAAAATAAGCAAAATTGTCCATGAGATTGAAACCTCACACCAGATATGGTATCAAAAGTTACAATGCCCAAGGAGAATAATAAACTCAAGCCAAGAGATTGTAAAAACTGTTCTATTACTAGTGAACCTCTGAAGCCCAAGCAATCACATACAAAACTGAGTCACGAGGGAGTGCATGAGTAACATACTAAAAACAACCTCGGTTTAACAGAAACTTACAGCAAAAAATGACAAACCGTACAAGGAATGAGACCGCCTGAAGGAGAATCAGTAGACACAACTAGCAGTAGATTTAACACCACAAGTTCTAGAGAAGTTGATAAAACAATCTACGGCTATAAAATAAGAATAAAAACTAAGTAAACAGCTGGACAGTAGGACAAAAAGGCGAAACAATTTGAAAACAAAAATTAAACACATTACTTTTAAACACTAAAAAAATTAGTTATTTCAAAACAATCTTGAGAAAGAAAAACCAAGCTGGAGGCCTCACACTTCCTGACTTCCAAACATATTACAAAACTACAGTAATCAAAAAAGTATGGTACTGGTGATATCGACCCTGATATCAGTTTCCCCACACTAAACCCCTCATATACGGGGTTAAAGACAAAACACTCATTCCCTGCTTACTCTCTGGCTTCCTGGCTCCAGAATCCACTATGCTGCATGGAGACAGACACCATCAAGGACAAGCACCTGGACTGTCTCCTCCCGCAAAGAGATGTGGGCTGGTGGGAAAGTTGCTGACCAGCAAGGTCATGAACTCCCTCCTCTCTGCAAGTGTCTCAAGGCCAAAGACAGGCTGATGGGAAAGCTCCAACCAGCAAGGCCATATGCTCCCCCTCCCCTACCTAAAGCCCCAAATAAAAACCCTTCCTTTTCGCTTTTCGGGGAGTTTGGGATTTGAGCGTTAGCTGCCCTCTCTCCTTGCTCAGCGCTGTGCAAAAATAAAATTTCTGCTTTCTTCCACCACACCCGGTCTCAGAGATTGGCTTGCTGCACAATGGGTGAGCGAACTCACTTCAGGTTTGGTAACACTGGCATAAAGACAGACATGCAGACCAACAAAATAAAACAGAGAGCCCAGAAGTAAACCCATGCATGTATGGTAAAATGATCTTTGACAAGGGTACCAAGACTATATAATGGGGAAAAGACAGCCCCTTCAACAAATGGTGCTGGGAAAACTGGATGTCCACATGCAAAAGAATGAAATTGGACACTTACTGTACAACATCCACAAAAATCAACTCAAAATGGATTAGAGACTTAAATGTAAGATCTGAAACTATAATACTCCTAGAAGGAAACATAGGAAAAATTTCATAATATTGATCTTGGCAATGATTTCTTGGATTTGGCAACAAAAGGTAAAATAGACAAGCGGGACCACATGAAACTAAAAAGTTTCTGATATATGCACTGCTATGTTCATTGCAGCATTATTCACAATAGCCAAGGCTTGGAAGAAACCTAGAGTGCCCATCAAGGGTCAAATGGATAAAGAAGATGTGTTATATTTACACAATGGAATACTACTCAGCCATAAGAAACAATGAAATCTTGCCATTTGTGACAACATGGACGGAACTTGAGGGTGTTATGCTAAGTTAAATAAGTCAGAGGGAGAAGGTCAAATACTGTATGATCTTACTCATAAGTAGAAGATAAAAACAACAACAAACAAACACACAGAAACAGAGACTGGATTGTGGTTACCAGAGGGTAAGGGGAGGAAAGAAGGCAAAAGAGGTGATTAGGCACATGTGTGTTGATGGATTGTAATTAGTCTTTGGGTGGTGAACATGATGTAATCTACACAGAAATCAAAATATGATGATGTACACCTGAAATTCATATAATGTTATAAACCAATGTTACCAAAATAATAATAAAATAGAATAAAAAATTAAAACTCTACATTCAATTTAAAAAAAAGCTTCTGCACAGCAAAGAAAACTATCAACAGAGTAAAAAGGTAATTCACAGAGTGGGAGAAAATATTTATAAACCATCTATCTGGTAAGGGGTTAATAGCCAAAATATAAAAGGAATTCCTACAACTCAACAGCAAAAAATCAAATAACCCAATTAAAAAATGGGCAAAGGACTTGAATAGACATTTCTCCTAAGAAGATGTACAAATGGCCAATAGATATATGAAAAGATCCACAATATCATTAATCATCAGAGAAATGCAAATCAAAACCACAATTAGATATCACCTCACATCTGTTAGGATGGCCATTCTCAAAAAATGAAACAACAAAAAATAACACGCATTGGCGAGAATGCGGAGAAATTGAAAACCTTGTGCACTGTTGGAGGGAATGTGAAATGGTGTAGCCACTGTGGAAACCATGTAGAGGTTCCTCAAAAAATTAAAAATAGAACTACCATATGATCCAGCAGTCCCACTTCAGAATATATACCCTGAAAAATTGAAATCAGGATCTCAAAGAGGTATCTGCACTCCAATGTTCATAGTGGCATTATTACAATAGCGAAGAGGTAGAAACAACTTAAGTGTCCATTAAAGGATGAATGGATAAAGAAAATGTGGTAAATACACACAATGATATACAGTCTTTAAAAGAAGGAAATCCTGTCATATGCTACAACACGTTTGAACCTTAAGGACATAATGCTAAGTGAAATAAGCCAGTCACAAAAGGACAAATACTGCATGATTCCACTTATGTGAGTATCAAAATAGTCAAACTCATCAATCTTAGCAGCATATTTTCAGGTACCATGTCTGACTGGGCAAGGGAAACAATAGAAAAAAAATAAACAAATGGGACTACATCAGACTAAAAAGCTTCTGCACAGCAAAGGAAACCAGCAAAAAGATGAAAACAAAACCTAACAATTGGGAGAAGATACTTGCAAACTATATATCCAATAAGGGGTTAATATCCAAAACATACAAAGAACTTACACATCTCAACAACAAAAAAACTAATGACCCAATTAAAAAATGGGCAAAAGATCTGAACAAACATTTCTCCAAAGAAGATATACAGATGACCAACAGCCACGTGAAAAGATGTTAAACATCATTAACTATCAGGGAAATGCAAATCAAAACTACAATGAGATATCACTTCATTCCTGTCAGAAAGGCTATAATTAACATGGAAGGAAACAATAAATGTTAAGAGGATCTGGAGAGAAGGGAACCTTCATACACTACTGGTGGGAGTGCAAACTGGTGCAGCCACAATAGAAACCAGTATGGAGATACCTCAAAAAATTAAGATTAGGTCTACCATATGACCTAGCTATTCCACTGCTGGGTATTTATCCAAATAACATGAAAATACGAATGCATCAAGATACATACACCCCTATGTCCATCACAGCATTATTCACAATAGCCAAGACTTGGAAGCAACCTAGGTGCCCATCAAGGGATGAATGGATAAAGAAGATGTGGTATATATACACAATGGAATACTACTCGGCCATAAGAAATTATGAAATCTGGCCATTTGTGACAACATGGATGGTCCTTGAGGGTATTATGCTAAGTTAAATAAGTCAGAAGGAGAAAGTCAAATACCGTATGATCTCACTCATAAGTAGAAGATAAAAGCAATGACAAACAAACACATAGCAAAGGAGACTGGATTGGTGGTTATCAGAGGGGAGGCGGGGAGGAAGGAGGGCGAAAAGGGTGATTAGGCTCACATGTGGGGTGATCATGATGTAATCTACAAAGAATTCAAGATATATTACGATGTACACCTGAAAGTTATATAAGGTTATAAATCAATGTTACCGCAATTAAAAAAAAAAAGGAAAAAAATGAAATAAACAGATAAGTAAAATAGCCAAACTTACAGAAGCAGAAAGTAGAATGGTGGCTGCCAGTGGCTGGGGGGAGGGAGAAACAGGGAGTCACTGTTCAATGGGTAGAGAGTTTCCGTCATGCAAGATGGAAAAGTTCTAGAGATGTGCTGTACAACATTGTGTATATAGTTAACAATACTGTACACTTAAAAATTTGCTAAGAGGGTAGATTTCATGTTACCTTTTTTTTTTTTTTAAAGATTTTATTTTTTCCTTTTTCTCCCCAAAGCCCCCCAGTACATAGTTGTATACTCTTCGTTGTGGGTCCTTCTAGTTGTGGCATGTGGGACGCTGCCTCAGCGTGGTTTGATGAGCAGTGTCATGTCCGCGCCCAGCATTCGAACCAACGAAACACTGGGCCGCCTGCAGCGGAGCGCGCGAACTTAACTGCTCGGCCACGGGGCCAGCCCCGCATGTTACCTTTTTTTTTTACCACTATAAAAACTATTAGGGACAAGTCTACATTTTAATAAACTATTTCCTTTCAAAATATAAAAATTTAAACACTCAATGAATAAGTTATAGCAGATGAGGACTAGCTCAAGAGAAAATTAGCGAACTCCAAATATATTTGAGGAAATTACACAAAATGCAGCACAAATACAAAGAAATATAAAATATACAGGAGGGATTAAGCAACACGAAGAACAAAAGAAAAGGTTCAACACACATCTGATAGGATAACAAGAAGTAGAGAATGGTGAAAAATCAGTATTTGGATCTTCTAATCACAGGACTCTATTCTCCTGGACATAAAATTAGGTCCAAGGGTGAGCTCATGTCCAAACAAGTCCAGATAGAATATTTCCCTAGGGTAGATGTATGATGTTGGGAGGTTTAAGATCTTTTCCCTGGGCTGCAAGATACAATGTCAGGAAAAGGGTATTGTGCCCTGGGTGGTAGGAGTAGAGGAATGTGCAACATGGGATGAAAAACCTTTATAACTCCTTAGCTATTTTCCACACCTATTTTATTCTTTCTTTATACAAGCTATATCCAAGGGGGGACAAGAAAACCTAAAAAGAAAATCACACACTTCTGAGCACCCACTGTGAACCAGATACTTTCCTGGGCAGTGGAAATAAGATGAGTAAGACCTGATCTATGGAGAACCAGGATGTCAGGGGCTGAGAGGGGCTGGAACTCAGGCCTCCTGATGTCCGTTCCAGAGCTCCTCTGCTATGTCTTCCTCCCTCACAATTCTATTGCACTGTGTGCCGTCATGACAATGATTGAGAGCCAAATAAAGGTATTTTAACCTCCTCTCTACCCTGGTTTGAGTTCATAATGAAACGATATGCACCAGCCTCCCTCTGGTCACCAGAGTCGCTCTCCCCATGCTCTGTTGGCAGAAGCATCTCATTTGGAACAGCTTGGGTTCCCTGGGCTCTTTGTAACAATTGGTGGGGATGAATTTCTGTGTTTTATGACTGTTGCGAAAAATGCTCTACTCACAGCCTAAGGGAAACCAAGGCCATGTGAAGAGTGGGGCCAAATAATCATACAGGGGGCACCTGGAACCTGCAGCCAAAAGGCCCTGGGTGGCAGTGGGTTCTGCTGAGTGATCAGAACAGAGCAACAGATACAACAATCAAATGGGGATTGCTCAAAATGAAAGAAAACACGGCAAAATAAAAAGCACTGTCATGCTACGCTCTAGACAAATGAATTAAATAATCTACTTAAATCCTTTTGTGTTTGAGTGAAACCAAAGTGAAAATTCAAGTAAGTCAGTTCAAAAGATTTGTGGATCAGCAGCTCACCTTCAAGGCTATCAAATGTAAGTTGTTCTTTCTCCCTAGAAGTCATGCCTTGAACTCCACTATTGATAGGGTGACTTTTTCCTGATTTGCTTAGAAGCAGTCTTAGTTTGTACCTGTTGTCTCAGGTCTCATCTCTTTCAGCATTTGTTCAGGATTTTTTTGTGTGTATGTTAAGAAGATTGACCCTGAGCTAGCATTTGTTACCAATCTCCCTCTTTTTGCTTGAGGAAGATTGTCGTTGAGCTAACATCTATGCCAATCTTCCTCTATTTTATGTGGGGCACTGCCACAGTGTGGCTTGACGAGCAGTGTTAGGTCAGTGCCCAGGATCTGAACCTGTGAACCCCTAGCCACCAAAGCAGAGCACATGAACTTAATCACTATGCCACCAGGCAGCCCCTGTTCAGGATTTTCTAAGCAAAGTGTTATTATTATTAGCTGCATTAAAGTTAGCCAGGATGGGCTCAGTAGGCTTCCAGTGTGATGCTGTGATGTACCTCCCAGAACTCCCATTTAGGACTGAAGGATTATTCTCCCAGCTGCCGAGAGAGATTCTAGGAGAAAGCCCCAGCTGTCAACCCTCATTAGAATGGTTTCAGATGAAAAGTGTCATCTCAATCATGGCCACACCCGCTTCCCAGGGCACCCACGTCCAAAGATTTGTTTATGTGGAGGTATAAAGGTCTGGCCCCTTTGCCGAGCTTAAGAGCTCCCTATAAGGTTGGCCTCAGTTGAGGCTGCGTCACAGGCCAGTTTCTCCTTCTGCCCAATCCTTCTCCTCTCCTTCTTCTTGCAGAGCTGGTGATCCCAAGAGCACTCCCTAACAAACCCCTGCACACTCATCTCCATCTTAGCAGGCCATCGCCTCTGACAATTGCCATTTGGTGCTTTCACTTTCTACCATGGACTGTCCAGTAGTATATGAGACACATGCGCAGCGAACTGAGTTCTCATTCGACTTACATCAGAGGATGCCCAGAGATAACCTACCTCACTTTTCCTAATCTATCTAGACACAACATGTGGTAGACAATGTGATCCCCAGATGCCTCTTCAAAGAAGGATGTGCTGCCCAGCTGTGGGCAGTAGAGTGAACAAGACAGCCTCTAGCTGTCAGCTTCTTCAGGGTCTGCTTCAGCTGCAGAGAGTGGCCCCACCAAATGTCATGCCCCTTCCAGGACAGACTATACCTGGTAATTAGGTGAGGTTGAGGTGTAAAGTTTCAAGTACTTGGGCTCAAAGCAGAGCACCTCTGGTGGGCCAGGCTTGCTGCAGAACTCCAAGCCAGGTTAGCCAAGGCTTTGTCAAGCCTGCATCACAGCTGGACATCTTCTTCTGCTCGATCCTGCTCTTCCCTCTTCCTTTCACAGGTGTTGGTCCCAAATAAACACCTTGGACTCGAAACTTCTTCTTAGCATCTGCTTCTGGGTAATTCGACCTGCAGCAGAACATAACACCTCCCTTTCCAGGACAGCTATAGGGTGCTCACTTAACAAGGAAGGTGTGCTATGACACTATCAGCTAGGAGCAGTTCTTTCCCTTCTGGGACAGTGGGGAGAGAGGACTTGGTGCTGCTGCCTCTGCTGGCCTCTTGGTCTATCAGCCAGCTGTGGGGTGACCCTTGTCTTAATTTGAGAGATGCCTGAAGTCAGCAGGCCACCATTCAGTGCAGTCAGTGGAAAACAGGGGAAATTTTAGTCCAGGTGTATGTGAAATATTTATGGGGATTAGAGACTGACTAGTCTTGCCACACAGCACACAGAAAGGAATCTAAATGCTCTTACTACAGTCATTTTAACATTAATGACGTGCTGTACAAAGCTACAACTATTACATTATTTGATTACTTGGTACCACTTTTAAAATCGGCAACAAATATTTTGGCATTAATAGGCTCTAGAAATGAAAGGGACTGTTTAACAAAAAGTCAAATACTCTATTCATGAGAAAGTTGATGACGAATCTATAAATTCCAAAATGTGTATCGACACTTATCTTCTACCGTGGAGACCATATGATATCACTGATCACAAGAAAACCGGAAGTCACAACTCTGCTAAAGTGTCAGTTATCTACTCCCACAGAGTGGGCCTGAAGATAATGACCTAACGCACAAGCTGTGGAAAGTTTCCAGGAGAGACTTTTCATTTAGATCAAGTAACTGTTCCTCTAAATTAATTTTATTCTAAATATCAATTACATTAATTAATTTTATTCTATTTTTCCTGTGCACATACAAAAAGTGAAGATAGCTCTTAACGTGCTGCCTGCACTGGCAGAAAAATGTTTCAAACAATTAAATGATGCATTTTTATGTAAGCGTAATTAGATGCTACAAATTGGAAAATGGTTACTTTCAATAATGATTCGATTTTTTAATTCGATTTGTGGTCCCAAAGTAAAGCATGTGGAATTTCATTCCGTTGGAGGTAAAGCTTCTGACATTACTAAAGTGAAATGCCATTATGAGCTCAGTTAAATGAATCCGTGCTACTGTAAAGTCAGTTTTAAAAAAGTTCAAACTGAAGGTAAAGTTATTCGTGCATAGTAATAGAAATACAATTTTGACAGGGCACAGTACCCTGGTAAAACCACCTTCTTTCTAAAGAAACTTATGAAGTCGAAATGTGCTTAGAATTAAGAGTGGTGCAATGTAATTCACACATGCACTCAAAAAAGCTGTCAAAATAGGAGCAGTAGCTCTAAGAATATATAAAGATTGTATCATATATACAGAATAACTGAACTACACATTTTTTGTGAAAAATCTGATTTGGAATACAAGGCATCACATGTTTGCTCTCTGTGCTGGCTGCCATAAGTAGGATTTTAGAAATGTTGGAGCCTTTGAAGAAGTAATTTGTAAATCAATCTAGGTGTCCTGTAATGGTGTTGACCTCTTTCTAAATAAGCCTTCTAAATTTGAGCCATATTTTCCCAAATAAGTTTTGCATTTTTTCTCAATATTTTCAATGAATGGAAGGTCCAAAAACTTCAGTTTTCCAGACTTTAACCAAATTGGGATTATTGGTAACAACGCTTAAAAACAGCAAGACAAGTCTTGGCTATTGTGTATAATGCTGCAGTGAACATAGGGGTGCAAGTATCTTTATGCATTTGTGTTTTCAAGTTCTTTGGATAAATACCCACCCATACAATTTTATAATCCAATGTTACTGCAATTAAAAAAATTAAAAAAAAACAGCAAGTCACTAAAATTTATCCTCACAAAAGCAAGGGACTGAACAAATTAAATGATGACAGCTCAAATGACGTGCAAGATTTAATTTTGAAATTCTACAATTGCACTTTGGAACATCTCAATTAATAGAAAGAATTCTTCATATAGAGTTCCTATCTTTCGTTGTACCAGACTAGGGTAAAATTGAGAAGAACTAAATTTTGCAAAATATAAGCTTGGCAAAATAGAGACAACTAACTTGACAAGCTTTGCCTTGTAAAAATAATTTTTGAAGAAAGGTACTCTGAATGGAGGCAAAAAGTACCCTTGAAAGTACATTAGAATTGAGAATATCATCCACTTAGAACTTGTTCTGATCCTATTAAGTATGTGAGAGCAAGCGTGTTCTCCAGCATAATGTGGTCTACAGAGAAGGTCACCTGAAGGGCCATTTCAAATTTATTAGCCATAAAATTGCAACTTTGAAGAAAATTTCAAATAATTTTATTTAAAAATTTAACATGGCAAGACTACATGGGATGAAAACCCCATATTCGTCAGAAAATACAGTGGCATGGTATTTGAGATAAATGTGTTTTAAGAAACTGATTAAAGGGGGTGAATAATTATTCTGATTTTTTTTTAGTGTTTACTTTTCAATATGAAGTAGGTTTAAAAGTTAACTTTGATGTATACAGATATGTTATACATTTTAGGAAAAAATTATTTTTGAAACAGTTCTTGATATAACCTTTATAGGTCAATCAATATAATAAAACTAATTTGTAAGTCATATTTTTAAATAGATATTTCAAAAAATATACAGTTATTTTTAGTACCTCCTTTCACTCTCAAAAGTGTCCTGGTTTGAATGATCAATTCTGTGTTCACTCAAATTATAGGGTCATTGGGCTCCTCACACTTAAAAGAAAATTAATGTTCTCTGGTTCCCCTTTCTAGGGTCTTCTTCTAGGATCAAAGTCTCCCAAGAGTGAAAGAGCTCTCAAAGAAAAGATGATTAACCCTCTTCCCTAAAGTTTTCAGCATACATGAAAGTTTCTTTGGGAGCCTCTTATAATGCAGATTCTTAGCCTCTGCTCACAAAGTCCAAGATTGGGCCGAGTAGTCTATATTTTTCCCAAGACCTCCCCTTCTCTCCAAGAGATTCCTGAAGATCCAAACCACACTTTGCAATATGTACCTGGCCAATTCTCAAATCAACTGCTAGAAGCTTTTCTTGGGATGGAGTTGAAATCTTCCTCCTAGAAATCACATCCACTAGTAATACCAGCCACATAGAAGAAAAACAAGCTCTCTTCCCCATGACGGACCTTCAAATATGAGGAGACAACTGTCATTGTTTCTGGATTTTTCTCTTCCCCAGGCTAATTATTTCTGTTGCTTCAACTCTTCTTCAAAACACAAAACACACACACAAACATAAACTCATACAGGGTTATTGAGAATAAAAAGTATCCCCACAAATAAGAACTAGAGTGATAGGGCTCAGGAATAACATATGTAGAAAAGTTTCAAGATTTTAGCTAATGGTAAACTCAATAGGAGTCAACAGTGTTATTCAATCATTACAAGAAAAAGGAAGAACAGGAAGATAGAAGTGGGAAGGAGAAGGAAGGAGAAGAAGAAAAAGAGAAGGAAGAAGTAGAAGAAAAAAATAAAAATCCCTACCTCTGGCTGTTGGTATCAGATGAGAGGATGTTCATTTCTCAGACTTCCCCCAACGCACTCTGCTGTTTGCATTTACACTCCTTTGATCAAATATCTCCCACTTCCTGGAATACCAGCTCCACACCTCCTGTGAAGCAACCAGCTATTTTCAAAACCATTCATCTTTCAAGATTCAGCTCAACCATTAGGTCCTCAAATGCCCCAGGAGAATTTACTCCTCTTTCCTTTATGTACCCACTGTCCGTAATGAGCCTTACATTTCACAATAACCATCTGTTGACACATGTCTTAAGGCATTTATACCACTGAGTATGCCATATAATTTACTTAGATATTATGTCTGTTGCTAGCTGTCTATTTCTCCTCTGATATAAACTTCATGAGGACAGGGCTTTTGTTTTATTTAATGCCATATCTCCAGTACCTGGAAGAGTAGGCCAGTCAATATTTGTTGAATAAATGAATACCTAAATTCATATGGTTCCCTGTAATTGACTATAAGGACCCTAAGGGCAAGAACTATGTCATATTTATCTTCCTATACAATACCAACATAGTATACACTCAACAAATGTTTACGGAAAGAGAAAAGAAAAAAGGGAGAAAGGAATGGATGATTTGACAACTGTAAAGCAAAATCCACATTAAGGGCTTATCATGGCATTAAAGAAGAGGATCAGACACTAGAGAGATAAGCTAAGCCTATCAAAAAAACCTTGAAAATCCACCAAACACCTCTAAATGAACATGTAATTATGCATCAAATAAGGATTGAACTAGATACCTAGGGCCCTTTCCAAATCTGGATTCTACAGTTACCAGGTCTTGGAATTTACTTATCTCCAGTCAGCCTACTTTTCTCCCCTCCTCCACCATTAAAGCCCTCCCCACTTAGGTGGATAAACTGATTCACACATTTTCTCGGAAGCCCGCCCTATAATTCATTCAGAGCCAGAAACTTGGGCTCATTTACAGCTGCTGCATGCTCTCACAGAATCTCTTCACCCGTCTTCAGCTTCAATTTTTCTCTTAACAATGTTCACTCTACCCTATTCAGTCCAAAGATAGCTCTGCTTGACAGAGAAGATAGGAGTAAATGGGAGGAAAGGAGTTCTGCTTTCTTCACGCCATCCGTCAACATCACACCACTGGCCTGAAGCAGGGAGTCCCTTCCTTCCTTGTTCCTGCTCTGAACTTAAAAGCCCTCCATTATTCTTCACCTTTTTTTCCTCATAAGCCTCATGTCACTCTGGCCTTTGGTCCTTCTGATCTCCATTACTCGTATTTGCCTCTCTTTCACATAATCTTTGGCGACAGGCCTCTCTTTCCTCTTTTTGGCACAAACCCTTTTTCAATGAGTTTCTCAGAGAGAGTGTGCAGCCATGTTGGCTCTAAAATGCCTTTTCCTTTCGTCTTCAGCATAAACATGTGTGACTGCAAAGACAGAATTGCAATTTTGAAATCTTACCAATCCTTTTGAATCTCCTCTTCAGGAATAGAATTATAGCCATCTTTTCTTCAATTCATAAAAATCCGATATCTCCAAGTGTTGAGTACCTGTCTAACCATTCCAAGCCTTCTCTCTGCTTGGCTAGCAGAAATCCTAAAATGACACAGTCACTTCCTCGGAAGATTTCCGTCACTTCCATGATACCACAGAAGTGAGGTGGAGGCAGGAGGAGGAACAGGTAGTTCTTTCTGACAATGATCTCTTTAAAACATACTGAGGAACCAAATACAGAAGATGGCAGTAAATTAAAAGAAAAGGGACAATTGCTAGAGATTTGCGGAAGCAGAATTGATAAGCCCTGCCACTATGTTATGCCCAGATGAGAGAGACTGAAGACTTGAGTTCTGCAAGAGTCAATGATGTTCTGTAGTCAGAGCTGTTCTGCAAAATGGTGAAAAAGTAGGGAGGAAGAAGAGCAAACATTTTTCATATTGAAGAGCAAGAGTTGAGACAGTATCTTTTAATACTAATTTACCACTTACCTTGCCATTCTCTTACTTTGTACTCTCATTTACTTTTTAAAAGCATTTACTCCACCCAGTTTTTCCAAAAGCTATTCTGTGAGGTGGACATGGAGGTAAGAGAGTTGTCTAAGATCTCAGTACTAGTAGAGGACAGAGCTAGACTCTCACATCTCCTGGCAGTCCAATGGTTCTTTCTTTTCCAAGATGCTACTGCTCATGGCATTGCTAATGATCTGTAGGCATTAAAGGACAGGCATCACCAGCATCCTTTTGATACCACAAATGGGCAAAGCCGCCCTTTGGTTTGTGCCAGCAATGCCATTGGCAGGATCTGGAGTTATTCATACTGACCAGCTTAGTCTGATATCCTCATCCCAAGAATCTTTCCATCCTTGACTGCCACCCCTGGGGTTAGTCGATTAGCAGTGAGAAATCTCAAAACATCAAGAAAAACTCTCTTCCAGGGTATTTCTCCTCTCCTAATTCTTATCTTCCTCTCCCTTTCACACCAAGCAGCAATCATACTAGTCTCCTAACATCTCTCTCTCTCTCTCCCTCTCCCGTCTTGCTGTGGTTTGCTTGCACTAAATGTCCCTGCATCTGATCTCCCACCAATCACCACCATATTAATTTCTCTTCATGTATGAAAATCCCATTCCTCCACCAAATCTCTTCATTTACCAAATATTCACTGACTCACTATAATGTGCTAGGCACCATTCAAGGCACTGGGAATCCAGGACTGAACAAGACAAAGCCCCTGAGCTCACTGAGTTTAAATCTACAGTCTTTAAAACTCTGTATTGACCACACCAGGGCTTCCCTTCCTCTGAAATGCCACAGATTTTGTCCTTGTGGTCACATCATCATCAACACAGTTACCCAGGCTAGATGTGTGAAAATCATCTCTGAGTTGTCACTCTCCAACTATGTTCACTCACTTAAAAAGTCCTGATTTTTTAAATCCAAAGAATTCCACATGGCCATTCTGTTCTCCCTGTCTCTACTCAACACTCCAGCTTGGGACCCTCATCATGGGTCACTTGGACTGATGCAATCACGTCTAACTGGTTGCTCTGCCTCTGGTCTTACCTCCCTCAAAACTGTCTTCCAGGAGATCACTCATGATTTATTTAAAACAAAAGTCCAATCAGGTCCATTCCCTGCTCATCATCCTTCAAAAGCCCAAGCCACTTCATTTGGCACACAAAGGCCTCCGATCCGTCCGTGCCTTACATCTCTTGTTTCATTGCTTTGCATACTTCCTATCACATGTTTTTCCTAGGTTATCTGTGTGTGTGTGTGTGTGTGTGTGTGTGTGTGTGTGTGTGTGTGTGCATGTCTTGACTCTAAGAACTCAACTTAGAGTTCTTTCATGGCTGGCTGGTACATCTTCATAGTCTCCACGCCCAGCACAGTGCCTGGCTTATAGTAACCCCTTAATCAATTTTTTAACTGAATGAGGTTTCTGCATTGTTTTGCACTTATATGTACCTTTTAACTTAAGCTTTTGTGTGCTTGTGTCTTGCTTCTTCAACCTTATGGTCCATTTCTTTGGGTAGTCATTAGGACTATTTACAAATGTTCCAGTTCTCTTCCTCTTTCTAGGAACATTGTAGAATTTTATTTCCCATTCCCTTAAAGTTAGGGATAGTCATGTGACTTGTCTGGCCAATGAAAAATGAACAGAAATAGCAGCACCACTTCCTGGAGAAAGCATTTAATTGCCTAGTACAACATACTGCCACCATTGCCTCCCCTTGCTGCAGGGGAAACACAAGAGGAAATGGAGCCTGCATCAGCCTGGGTCCTTGAGAGACAAAGATGAGCAGAGCCTCCTGATGACCCGTGCTTGAAGTGTGGCATAAGCAAGAAACAAGTATTACCAATCCACTTCTATGTGGCCATTTATCGTGGTCGCATAACCCTGTCTGTGCTGCCCTCCCCATTCCCTGAGGGCAGGAACTGTACCACTTATCTTTGTGTCTCCATAGTGCCATATTCAAAACAGACAGGAATAGAAATATTGTCTTTAAATTTTGATTTCTGGTTTTTCCTAATCCATAACATCCAATTTCAAATATTCCTCTCTTATCTGTTTCTGCCTCATTACCAAAGCACAATTTCTGCTCCATTTTGGCACAATTATGGTTTCTAAAATATAAAAATTAAAATTTCTAACCGTTTATAATCCAGTGTTGATCACTCATGTAACATTTTGTGGAGAATGCAATGTCTGCCCTCTGATGACTGAAGAAATCCTACCTCTCAGCTGCGGCAGTGCTCCTCAGGGAACGCGAGAAGGAAGGCTCCGAGCACACGCATGCAGCTCTGAGTGGCAAAGCCGGGGGGCTGTGACAATCAGCTTACTAAGGATGTGAGTGTTGCTGCACAGGTCTCTCTGTATCCTCTGCCTGAGCAGATGGCACGACAACATGGCAATAAACATAATGAAAGTTTTCCTCCATTTGTCTTTATAGGCTTTAAAAAACCCTCACTTTTGAGAAGATAACTCTGTGAGAAAAAAAATCCTCTTTCTATGATCTTTATTAATCCACTGTTAAACAATAAACTACTCAAAAAGAAAAGGGTTCCAACACAGATCCCCTTCCTGAAAGAAATGCCTAACATGTAGTTATTTTCTCTGTAATCCTCATGGTGACTTGAAAGGCTTATTTTTTTCTTCCTCATGTAAACGAATTATATATCACTCCAATCTTATTTCATGCACATTGGAACAGCACTAGCTACTATTTGAACTAGTTCACAGAGTTAAAAACAAAAAACTCACAGCCTTCTTCGGTTTTCTTCCACCTGTTAGCAATTCTAACAACGTCTGCTACGTCCTCCTGTAGCCATACCTCCAAATACACCCTTCCATCGGAAAAGGTCCAGCTACTCACAGCCCATCTGTTTAATATCCTGGAAGTTAAAATTAAGCTTGTAGGCACTGTTTCTATGATTATATGTTTCACAAAGTCAATTATAAATTTTCAGCTACAGTTATCAAAACTTTGAATTTTAACTTGAAGTTTTCATTTTTATAAACGCCACGTGTTTCATTTTGGAGGGAAATATGTCTACATTTACCATAACAATGATGTGATTTCCTAAAGATACTTTCTGAAAGACAACCAAATCTTAAAGTTAAAAATAAGCTTATAGAATTTTTACAATGTTTAACAAAATCAATCTAAAGAAAGAATCCAAATTCTTTTCAACCTAAACAAAGTGTTTAGGGACCACAGGAAATACTCTCCAGTGTAAAAATGCATAAACAAACATAGGTTCTCAGGTCTGTGCTACGAACGGAGTAAGACGCCCTGCCCCATATGGCCCCTAACTACGCCCAACAGCAGAAGTCCTTCATTTTCTTATCATGGGCCACTGGGTGGCTTGCTGCTTTGCGCATTTTTAAATCTATCGACATAACACCAAGAAGAAACCACAAAGGAAACTGATCAACCCAAACACACAAATCGTTAAAACTCAATACAAAAATAATACTAAATTAGAAGATCTATAAAAATTAGAATACTTGCAACATAATATCTTAACAGAGAGTGATCTTTTACAAATCAACTATACACACATACACATACAAGAAAATAAAGAATGACCAGTAAACCTATGGGAAAAAGATGGGTTAAGCTCTCCAAATGACATTTTTCACTCAGTATATGAGCAAAGATTTAAAAGCCATTAATAGTATTAGGGAGGGTATATGGCATACTTCTAGTGGTAATAAATATTGGTGCTACCTTTTGGGAAAGTAATTTGACTATATATATGAAAACCCTATAAATGTGGATTCTCTGAAAACACCAGCTCTAACTCAAGGTGTTTGTTGTCATCCAACCATGAGACAAGTGTCCACAAGGATTTTTTAAAAATCTTTTTATTATTATTATTTTTAATTGCAGTAACATTGGATTATAACAATATATGGCTTTCAGATGTACATCGTAATATATTTTGAATTCCGTGTAGATTACACCATGTTCACCACCCAAAAACTAATTATAGTGCAGCCCCTCACATGTGAGCCTAATCACCCCTTTTGCCCTCCCCCTTATACCCCTATGATAACCATCAATCCAATCGCCATTGCTATATGTTACTTGTTGTTGTTTTTATCTTTTACTTATGAATGAGATCATATGGTATTTGACTTTCTCCCTGACTTATTTCACTTAGCATAATACCCTCAAGGACCATCCATGTTGTCAGAAATGGCCGGATTTCATCATTTCTTATGGCTGAGTAGTTTTCAATTGTGTATAAATACCACATCTTCTTTATCCATTCGTCCCTTGATGGGTACCTAGGTTGCTTCCAAGTCTTGGCTATTGTGTATAATGCTGCAATGGACATAGGGGTGCATGTATCTTTATGCCTTTGCATTTTCAAGTTCTTTGGGTAAATACCCAGCAGTGGAATAGCTGGATAATATGGTAGTTCTATTCTTAATTTTCTGAGGATACTCCATACTGCTTTCCACAGTGGCTGCACCAGTTTGCACTCCCACCAGCAGTGTACAAGGGTTCCCTACTTTCCACATCCTCTCCAACACTTGTTTCCTGTGTTGTTAATTATAGCCATTCTGACTGGAGTGAGGTGATACCTCATTATAGTTTTGATTTGCATTTCCCTGATAGCTAATGATGTTGAGCATCTTTTCATAAGCCTGTTGGCCATCTGGATATCTTCTTTGGAGAAATCTCTGTTCAGATCCTTTGCCCATTTTTTAATTGGGTTGTTAGTTTTTTTGTTGTTGAGATGTATAAGTTCTTTGTATATTTTGGATATTAGCCCCTTATCTGATATATGGTTTGCGAATATCTTCTCCCAATTGTTAGGCTGTCTTTTCATTTTGTTGATGGTTTCCTTTGCTGTACAGAAGCTTTTTAGTTTGATGTGGTCCCATTTGTTCATTTTTTCTTTTGTTTCCCTTGCCCGGTCAGATATGGTACTTGAAAATATGCTACTAAGATTGATGTCAAAGAGGGTCCTGCCTATGTTTTCTTCCAGAAGTTTCATGGTTTCAGGTCTTACGTTCAAGTCTTTAATCCATTTAGAGTTGATTTTTGTGCATGGTGTAAGGGAATGGTCTACTTTCATTCTTTTGCATGTGGCTGTCCAGTTTTCCCAATACCATTTATTGAAGAGACTCTCTTTTCTCTATTGTATACTCTTGGCTCCCTTCCACAAGGATTTTTATTGAGGGGATTTTGATACACATACAGATAGAAAAGTATCTGGAAGGATGAATGCCACAATATTAACTGTGATGATCTACAAATAAAACCTGAAAAATCACTAGTTTTTTCCTTTTTATTACTCATCTGTACATCTAAAGTTTCTATAACAAACACCTATTACTTTCGTAACAATCTGTCTCATTTTTATTCTCTTTTTCAGAAAAAGAAAGCACTTTAAAAGCATAGAAATAGTGCTTGGAACTTTGGGATTCCTATCCAGAGTTACTCACAAGTCAAATTTTATTCCAATTGATTCAACTGGGCAGATTAAATGTGAAACACAAAATGGTAGGCTCCCTTACACAGTAACTCTCGCGTCTTTTCTGGTTATTTCCACCTACGTAGAGAATTGTTCAAGGAAGATGTTTACACCCTCATACACGTTCTAGACAATTTTGGCCATGAAGTCAAATCTAAATCTACACATGCTTTATTTTTTTTTAATTTTAATGAAACCAGATATCTCAACATAATTTTTGGGTATGCCGGATACAGCAAGCAGTGGAAGAGAAATTGATGCCAACTTCCCTGAGAGCCCTCAAAGTAAGAAAGCATCTCTTTCCCCTAATCGACTCCTGGTTACATACTGGAAAGTAGCAGCAAGTGAGGGATGCCGAGCCTAGACACAAAAACTGGAACACAAATGTGGACTGTGAGGTAGCCAGGCTGGCAGGTGCAGGGCAGAAATGGCTGCATGCCACAGCAGTAAAACGCCTGTGACATTCACACATTTACAATCAGTTTGGCGATGTTTGCAACTCAGGCTGAGATTTAGTTTTCCCCATATTAGGCAATGACAAAGATTTTAAATGGACCAAACATTTTATACTGGTGTCAACAGCACTAACGCAGCTTCAGCTGGCAGGAGAGAGAAAAACCAAGAGCATCTGCATTATTTACTCCAGAGAAACTAGCTGAACACCATCTGTTCTCAGCCACCACCACCCCCACCCAATGCAGCCCTTTCTATACTACACCCTTGCCACCCTTTTGTGAGCCCCTCAGTCTTGGCCAAAGAACCTGAAGTCCCAGTGTTTCCCTGAATACACGTTTGGAAAGTTAATTTCAACAGAGTGATTGGTAACACAGGAGATCTCTTAATGCTGCAAAGTGTTATTAGTTGTCCAGCTGCAAAAATTATTTGCTCTTCCAACCTTCATTCTAAGTCTAAATGCAATGCTTCTCCTATAGAACATTATAACACAGGAGAGGGGGCTGGAGTATACAGCATAGAAAACCAATATTCTAGCACTCTAGGGTCTATAAACTAGTAGAAGTCATAAAACTAGAATAGGAAAGCTTACTGAATTAGCTACAGGAAATAGGTTGCATAGAGCAAAGACAAGTTTCCAAAACACCTAAAAAAAACCCACACGCGGTATCTCCATTTGCGTCTAGTTGATTTTTACAGAAACAAAGGCCCTTCAGGAAATTAACTGTCCCACTCTGAGAAACCAGAGGAAGAGTATTAGTAAGTAAATCAAGACCAGAGCCAGATCCACTAGTGATTACCGTACTACATTTGATCTGTTTGGACAGTTAAGGAAAATAGAAACATGAGACCTCTTAAGAGAAACAACTCAAGAGCTTTTCATTAAAAATAAAAACAAACCATTTATACAGAAGTAGCTCAAAATTTATTTATAAATTTGTTTAAAAAAGTATAAAAGATTTCTTTTTTTCTTTTGCTCACATTTGTACCCTGGATTAAGAAAATAGAGATTAAAATCTAAAAAGATGCCAAAGCTCCCCCAAACCTGATCTGAGCAGTAGATAAGAATTAGCTGCTTGGAGAGAACAAGCATGTGACGCCCATAGCTCTTGCTAACCTGAAAGCCTCAAATGATTCCCTCCTTTTCTATCCTACTAACATTGCTGTAATTATACTTCCAATAAGAGGCGAAACCAATCAGAAAAATAATGTAACATTTCACTGGCAGTAGAGATTAAATACGAGTTCAGTAATCAGCTCCAGCAGATATGTGTAAATAATGACAGAGAAAAACCAGTCATCCCCAGCTGCTCAGCTGAATGGGTGGGCAGTTGAAGTCAAGGTAAAAACAGTGAGGACAAACAAAATCGCATTAAGGAAAAGCTTCTCGTGAGGGTTTTCAAGGTCAGTTGATGAAGGCCAGATGTAAGTAAATATTTCTCATATATCCTGGAAGAAAAAGAAAACAAGAATTACTACAAGCAGCAAAACAAAATTCGAAGCCTCTGTGGTACCAAAATGCAGTCCCTTCAAAGAACACTCTCACCTACGCTGGACTTAAATGACAATTTTTTAACGACTTAAAGACCCAGTGAAATGATTTCATTCTCAAGTCCCATTGCATTCGATTCACAAAACAGTCTCTGTCAACACTGTAATGGCTTGAGTGACAGCTCCTCAGCTGTGTTCTGAGAGATAGGCTAACATGGGTCACAAATAATAGCGTTCATAAATATTGTCACCCCCCCTCCATAGTTACAGCAAGGACAGGACGAACGCAGTGTGGAGCAGAGCAATTTAAATGGAAATGTATAGAGTAGAGTTGCACTGTTTTATGCAGCAGGAAGGTGACATCTAAGGGGACCTTGAGGAAGAGAGATAGACTAAATGAGTCCCCTCCCCCCAGTCATGTGCAAAGGGTCAAGAAATCGCCATTAAGTTCCTGCAATGCAATGCTGGGCCAAGCTACATTCGAGATTCAGTCTTGCTGTTCTAACCCCTGAGAAATGACAATTCAGGTTGCCTCATAGGTCATGACAAAAGCTTAACTGCCCTTGAAGACACAGGATTTAGAGCTTCCACAAGATCCCAAAGGGTTGTACCTACTGGTATCCGAGAAAAGATCATTTGACGGGATTTTTTAAACGTCCCACCCTAGGTACATCAGGAAAACCAATAAAGACTCTAGAAAACCAAAATCCATTTTCTAAACATAAAATTAATTTCAAATGATCAAACAAGTTTATATTAAACAATATGAGAAGAATGTGATTTAAATGAAAAAAGGCCTAAAAATAAAGACCAGTCTAATTTGTCTACCCAATATACACTTATCAAAGGCTTACGGCTTAAGTGTCTGTATGGTATTTCAAGAAATAACTTTTTCTTTCCTTGACTTTATTCATAGTCTTATCACATTGTCTGCCTTCCTCCTTTCCTTCTCTGTCTTTAGATTTTTACTGGTTCCAATATTTCCTCCAAGCCCACTCTGTGAGTTGGGGCACAGCTCTCCTCTCTCATTCCTTGGGGAGTTCAATCATCATCTATCAACTTCTAAGTAAATGACACATTGTTAACATATTCTGTATACTGACATTTTGTCCACTTGTTATTTACAAAACATGTCCAGGATAAAAGTTTAGTATATGGCTTCTTTTCTTACTTTTGTAAGATGTCCTTTAATGAGCACATGTTTTATTTTAATACATGTTGATCATTTCCTTTTGGTTTATACTTTAGGTCTTATGAAATCTGCCTCAGCTCAATTTTATAGTCTATTCTCTTCTAAAATTTAAAAAAGTTTTCCTTTCTATCTATAAACTTTAATCTACCTGGCGTTGATTTTTCATGAGTGGTGTTAGGACAGGACCTATTTTCACATGGGTACTCAATTGTTCCAACAGCATTTGTTGAAGAGTCCTTTCCCTCAGCGATGTGCTCTCCTTCTGTCATACATCAAAATTCCAGAAATGGTTGGTTCTGCCTGTACCAATTCCATAGCATATTAAATATTGAATAAGTCTCCATGTAGTCTCCTTTATCTTTAGGAGTGAATTGGCTATTCTTGCTTCTTTGCTTTGATTAGAACTTAATTAAATCTCTAGATTATTGGAGAGCACATTCCTATTCATTAACAAGGTATAACTCTCCATTTATTTATTCCTTAATGTCTTCCTATGTTTTATATTTTAAAAAGGTTATGTATACCTTTGATTGGATCTTTTTATTAATTTTTTTGTTTATTCTCAATGTACAGAAACAAAGTTAATTTTTATATACTGATCTTATATCTACCAACATTGCTGGGCCCTTATTTATTCTAACAATTTAAACATAAATTCTTTTGTATTTTCCAGGTAGATAACTGTATCTGTGATTTATAAACTTTTTCCTTTTTAATCCATAAAGGAAATGGTTTTGATATATTTTATTATAAATTTTTGATCCCTTTATTAGCTAAAGAAATTTCCTTGCTATTCCTAATTTGCTGGAAGTTTTTACCACAAATGAGTATTGAAATTGATCAAATACTTTTTCTGTATCTACTGAGGTGATCATATGGTCTTTTCCCTATAATTTATGAGGTGAATTATCTGAGTTTTTTTGTTTCATTTGTTCATTTGTAATAAGCCAAGCTTTCATTTTGAGATAAATTAAATTTGATAAGGATACATTATGTTTTTTAAAAATCCATTATTAAATCTGTCAAAATTTTGTGATGTTTTTGAATCTACGTTTATGAGTGAGACTGGACTATCATTTTTTTTTCTGCATAATCTTTGTCTGATTTTGATTCAAAGTTACATTCACTGGCTTAATCCTTTTAGGGAATATTTCCTCCTTTCCATTTATCTGAATAACTTGCTAAACATTTAGAATAACATATTCCTTGAACGTTTAGTAGAACTTTACTGTAATATGTCTAGGCCTGGTTTTTATTTTGTGGGAAGACAGTAACAAATCAGCCTTGAAAGTGTTTGTATCATTTTGAATTCCCACCGATAATGTGCGAAAGAACCTGTTTCTCCACAGCCTCGCCAACAGAGAATTTGTCAAGCTTTTGTTTTTTTCACCAAATAATAGATGAAAAACGGTATTTTGGTTTAGTTCTTAATTTGTATTCCTTTTATTATGATGAATTCATTGAGAGCTATAATTTCAAAGATTATGTTTTTTATTCCTACAAGTTCTGGTTTGTTCTTTTTGCAAGTTCTCTTGGTTGTCTTTGTCTCGTTTTTGCTCATTGTTTCAAATCCAATATTATTCCATCAAATGTTTTATATGTAGCTATTTTAAATTCAGTATATAATCATTTTAGTGTATCAAATCATTTGGTTCTAAATCCCTCAGTTGTGTTTGTGACCCTTAATCGCAGCAACCTGTTTCCTGTGAGTGCAGTTAAGTTCCAGTCACTGTTTTACGCTTGCGATAGATCAGTGAACAAAACAACCAAAAGGCCCTGCTGTGATGGACAGTCAACAAAACATATGAGTAAATCATGTTAGAAAATTATTTTAGAAGTTTCACAGTGCTGTGGAAAATAAAAAAGTAGAGCCCAGAAAGTGGATGGTAAGAGCCAGGGATAAGGGCACAGATCACAGCATTAAATAGAGGGCCAAGGAAACC
Source organism: Equus caballus (assembly GCF_041296265.1). Taxonomy (NCBI): domain Eukaryota; kingdom Metazoa; phylum Chordata; class Mammalia; order Perissodactyla; family Equidae; genus Equus; species Equus caballus. The sequence goes on along the minus strand of NC_091700.1, from coordinate 47,887,137 downwards.
TCACAGAGGTAGAATTCGAGAAAATATTTGAAGGAGAACAAATCATATGGATATTTTGGAGAAGACTGTAGAGGAAGCAGCCAGTACAAAACTGTCAGGTAAGACCAGTGAGTTTCTCAAGTTTTCAAAGAACAGCAAGAAGGCTAGTGTGGCTAGGAGGAACGAGGACAAAGTGCAGTAGGAGGAGAGCACCAGAGGGGTATAGTGGGGTCTGGACCATTTAGTACCTGGTAGGCTACTGTAAGGACTTTGGCTTTTACTCCAAACGATTTGGAGAGTTATGGTGGCCATCGGAGGGTTTTGAGCAGAGGAGTGACAGAATCTGACTTCTGTTGCAAACAGATCACTCTCATATTAAGAATAGACTCCAGGTGGGTAAGTGTGGAGGCAGGGAAACCACCTAGGAGACTATTTCAAGCATCTAGATGAGCAGTGGTAGAGGTTGGAAGCAGGATAATAGTGGCGAAGGTGGTGACAAACTGTTGGATTGGATGCATTTTGAAGGAAGAGTCAAGAAGATTTGCTGATGGATCAGCTCGGGGGGGGATGTGAGAGATGGGTTGTACCATTATGCAAACAGGAAAAAGTGCAGATAGAGCATTGGGGTAAAGTGGATCAAAGGTTAAGTTTTAGACATGTTACGGTTGGAATGTCTATTAGACTTGCAAGTAGAGACTTTAGGTAGACAAATGGATATGCAAGTCTGAAGGAAGAGGTCTAGGCTGGAAATAGAAATTTTGGAGTAATAAGCATAAAATTGTATTTAATTTCATGAGAACAAATGAGGTCACTAAGGTATTAAGTGAACATAAAGTAAAGAAGGTGGTTCAACGTGGATCCCCCTGAGGCACTCCAAAGTTGAGAGGAGAGGAAGATACAGGGAATCAGTAAAGGAGAATGAGAAGAAGTGGCCACTGAGACAGGTGGACACCCAGGAGAGTACAGTGTCCCAGAAGCCAAGTAAAGAGTTTCAAAAAGGAGGGAGTGAGTCACCATGACAAATGACACTGATGGTTAAAGGATGAAGACTGAGAAATAACTATTGGATTCTGCAATATGGACATTGTTAGTGACCATGACAAGAGCATTATGGTTGAACTAATAAAGTCTAAATTCTGATTAGAGTGGGTTTAAGAGGAATGAAAGGAAAGAAATTAGAGACAGCTAGGATAGCTACTTCTTGAAGTTTTTTGGTTTTTTGCTGAGGAAGAGTAGCCCTGAGCTAACATCCCTTGCCAGTCTTCTTCTATTTTGTATGTGGGTCACTGCCACAGCATGACTGCTGACAAGTGGTGTAGGTTCCCACCCAGGAACTGAACCCAGGCCGCTGAAGTGGAGTGCACCAAACTTAATGACTAGGCCATGGGGCCGGCTCTGACCCCTTTTAAAGTTTTGCTCTAAACAGGAAAAAGGAAACAGGACAGTAGCAAGTGGGAAGGGAGTATCACTATAATTTTCATTTATTTATATTTTATGTTGCTGGGAATTTTCTAGTTGAGATGCAACATTTGGCTATTCAGGAGAGAGGGGTATGTATTGTTAAGACAAATTCGCCTAGTTGCTGGAGGAGAGAGAATCTGGTCCCCAAGAAAAAGCAGTCATAGAGGGATGTTTGTAGGTAAGCAGAGGTGGAGGTGGAGCCTGAGGAAGTTCTCACCTTTCTGTCACTGCTTCTTTCAAGCAAGGGAAAAGCCAATAACCACTTTGGACTTGGATATGCCTGTCTTACTAAGGAAACTTCAATCATCCTCACTCACAGCACATCATGGGAAAATGATGTTCTTCTCTTTCTATCTGTGAGGAATCTCAGCAGAGACTTATAGCTCCTTTACATAAGGCTGCTGATAGCCAATGGTGAGCCAGATTCCCCAACCCTCATTCCCTTAGTGGCAGCCCATGCAGTATTCAGTTACTCTCTCCCATCATCTTCCCCTCAAGCCTAGGTATTTTTCTAGGTACTCTCTAAATTAGGGGAATTGTTAAGTAGAGGAGAAAATGTGCAGCGAGTTTCCAAGTCCTGTCCAAAATGTGAGTTTCAATCACATTTCACCACTTGTAAATTCTGTGAACTTGGATAACGTCTTAAACTCACAATATTCCATTTTCCACATGATTCCTACTCATACACTCTTAAGAATAAGTCACTAATTTGTCAAATGTAACACAAGATGCAAAGATACTGTGATTTGATTCTTTTCTCTCTCTTCCACATTGTCTCTATTCTGAACGCCATAGTGATACACGTGAGCATACATATGGACAGACGCGTCCAGGATGCATTCTCTGCAAATTTGCCTATATTCATTCATCTTCACTATATACACATTTGTGAAACCTGTCCATAAATTTCAACTACTATATGCCTTTCAAGGAAATATGCATGCAAGATTTCTAACAGATTGTCTTCTGAAAAATGATCTTTTGTCCATGAGTATTTGTTAAAGGGTGATCTTCTCTAGAGTTTCCAGGTCGGCAAGCACTCAATTCTCTTGTTGTATTTTACCAATGTAAAGATTTCTATCTACTTCATTTTTTGAATATGTATAAATGCACTTGGGCTTCAATTAAATTGCAAAACCTCCTGTAGTTAGCTTCGATTCTTTACACATTGCAAACCCCACAATTATATACATTCCTGAGCTTTGGTGCTGGTCCAATCATAGATTGTGCATGCAAAACACATTACACACATATCACAACACAGTTGCAAGGTTTTCTTCACAGAAATCTGTAAGGATATTTCATTTTCAAAAAGTATCTTTTGCTGTAGGGATTTTTTAAAAATCATTTTGTAGTGAAAAATTAAATACTGGTTTCTTTGATGTGCCAGTTTCACTGAAAGAATATATTACTAGAGAATGTTTTCTGTTTTTATAACCACATTTCACCTAAAATCTTCCTGAAAAAAAAACGTTCATTTGTTTTTGTTGCAGGTCTGGGCAAGAGGTGATAAAAAGCCTTACAGTCCAGGCAATCACACTGCGAGCAACGGGCAGGTGTCATTTTTTATGTTGATTGGCCGGAGCTGAAATCAGGACTTTTTCCTCTCTTAGAAGCTATTGTGGAATTTACAGTAATCACCCTGGCTGACTGCCCATCACACAGCTGAACAGCACACCAAAAAAATGATACCTAGGGAGAAGGCCACAACATATTTTTTAAATTCTCATTGTTTTTATTTTTCAACTTTGAAAGATTTTTTTTGAGAAAAGAAAAAACTCACCCAGCTGTTACCAGTATTCATATTCCAATAGCTTCCGAAGTGCTCGAGGCCACCTGGTTGACTTCTGGCTTGGAGTCGGTCCAGAAAAGCATTATTTACCCTTTAAAACAATGAAAAATGTGTGTGAGTGAAAAGCTTGCTACTGGGCTGAGAGATTTTTGAGAACCGAACTTGCTCTATGAACTGACTGTGGGGATTGCTTACCCGCTTCAGCTCAGAAGAAATCTACAGAAACTTCTTTTCACATTAACCATATGACATGCTGTTGACAGCCCTTTGCTGGAGCTGGTGCCAGTCTTGGCTCAGGCCAAAGGGGGCACAAGTTCTTAATTTCAGAGTTTCACTCACCCACCTTCTACCAGTTCTGAAAGAACCTTAGTCACCCAAACAAGCGTCAACTAAGGGCCATGCAAGATGTGAACCCCAGAGGCTGAGGAAAGATGGAAGCTTCAGCAAGAACTAAAACATGAAGAGAAACCAAAAATAAGACAGACATCTCTCTCATATACCCTGTACGCCACTGCCAGTCTTCCTAACTAAAGCAAGCCTCCCAAGTGAAAAGTAGAAGGACAACGGGAAGAGAGTACGGGAAAAGAGAAATATCAGAAGTGGGAAGCCAAGCTTTCAAAAGAAGAAATGGGTACATCTTTCCCTGATGTTCGGTCATACTTGACGGAACAAATTTCAGAAATTAAGTTTAACGTATATGAGGTAAAACTGTAAAGAAAGGCGAGAAAGTGATTCTCTTAAGGGTCAGGATGGGCTCAGCTGTAGGATGATGGCTATATTCTGCTTCTGCAGCTGGCTACCTGGGTGTTAATTTTACAATTAAGCATTCTAAAGGTCTGTTTCATGGACTTTTCTGTGTTACATATTACAATTTTTTAATTAAAAAAAATAAAGGCAACCTCATGCTCTGAGTTGCCCACGTATAGCTGAGTAGAGTCAGGGATGTGAAGGCTGGAGAAACAGCATTGTAATAGGTACCTTATGATGTCAACAGATTACTGTGGAACAGTGTCATTAAGAAGATAAGCATCTTGGCAGAAGCACAGTGCCTGGCACACAGCAGCCACTCAATACATGCTTGTGGAAGGAAGAGGGGGTGGCACCCAGCTACGTTTGCCTCCTTCCTGCCATGAAGATGAGCAGAATCTGGTCATGGTGGGGGATGAGGCAATGACATGGGAGATTTGAGAACTTTAAGGAAAAATGACTGCTGGGGAGCAAAGTCTGAGGCTGGGTTTGTTTGCCTGTCTGTGCTTGCTCAGGGCTAGCGAAAATGCCAACTGCATGTTGACCCAATTTGATCTCTGGCTTGTTGGGTTGCTATTTTCTCAACAACCCTAAGTCCATCAGACAGTGGTTACATCTTAGTTATCATAAAGCTTTTTCTCCTCTCACCATAAAATCTACCCAAGTGCCAAATTCTGGCCATCCTGGGTCACTGTAGAGCTTGATGTTTGTGTTGCCCTTTCTAGACCTCTCAGCATGCAGATTCAACAGTATCTTACTGAGCTGGAGACCTGACTATCAAGGAAGAGAAAGCTGAGTCTGGTCACCCCTAAACAACACAACGATGGTATTCTGGGAAGCCCATGTGCCAAGGGCTGTTTTTATCCAGTCTTTTTGTCAGTAACAAAGAGCAGCTTTCCTTCAATATCCCCCACCCTACCCCACATCCAAACCACAAGTGGTCTTGTTGGCTCTACTCACTAAACACCTCCTGAATTCACCCATTTCTTTCCATGGCCACCATTCTAGTCCAAATCACTGTTCTCTCTCCCCCTGCTTCTACTTCCCCTCCTGCCTTCACTAATCCATTCTCTATACAACCACCTTACTAAATTATAAAACGGATCATGCCTCCCTTTTGTTTAAAACCCTCCCATGGCTTCCCATCAGTCTCAGAATAAAATCACTGGCTTACAAAATCTTGTATTTTCCGGCTCCTGCCTACCTTTCCTACACCATTTCATACTATTCTCTTCCTCCACATCTATAATCCAATCATTTGAGACTCAAAAATTCCAAGCTCACTCTCACTTTAGGACCTTTGTGTTTGTTCTTGTGCCTGATAATATCCTTTTGATGTAGCATCCAGGTATATGTTTTGGCCTCTGATCTCTACGTGAGTGGCTCCTGTTTTTTGATGTCACTTCTTCATTGAAGACCTATTGCCTCCAATCCCTCCCTTAACATCACCCTGTGAGGTGGTCCTCACAGTATGTATCACTGTCTGAAATAATCTCGCTGTTAAATTGTTGATTTCTGTTTCTTTCCTCCAGATTGTAATTTCCATGTGGTAGGGACTCTCTCTTCCTTGTTTACCCCAATTTCCAGTGCCCAAAACAAAGCCTTCAGAGTGTACTCTGATATGTAAAAGGTGAATGAATGAATCATCCAGGTGCATGGTCCCCAACTCTTGCTTCTGTGACTGCAGCTGTATTGTGGAACCACCAACGGTGGTCAGCGTGGGCTGCAAAACAGCTCACTGTGAACTTCCCTCAGTTCACCCAAACACTGCAAAGACTGATGGCTTGTCATGAATACATGAGGTGATGCAATGCATTTTTGAGTATCAATTACTAAAAGGACACAGCACAGTGGTTGAACTCTCCTTGGCACTTTAGGATTGTTCTCGACTGGCCAATGTCCACTGCAGTATGGGTCAACCAGAGATCATGAGTGGTAAAGAAATTGTTTTTCTCAATTCCTATTAAGAATTCAAACAGGAAAAAAGAAGTACTAGTTTATATTTTTGTTTACTAGGTTTAGAAAGTACATACATTTTATTGGTGTCAAATTAGTCTTCTGGATTTTCTTCTAGGGCTTAATTTGGATAAAAACTATTATTCAAAGATGGTTCGTTTCAATGTATCAATTCAGTTTATTCAAGTTTTCAGTTCATGGCCCAGATCCTTGCAAGTCCTTGACTCCCATGACCCTCCTTGCTCTGTTTTTTCTTTCTGGAGTTTCTAATTTTTCTCTTACTCAAAAACTTACACTGGGTCCGGTGCAGTGCACTTGTGCTCAGTCATTTTAGGATGCATTGAGAAGACTGTAAGGAAACCCACAAGCATTCTGTTATAAAACTCAGGGGTGAGTTTTCTGATATATAAACTTCTAAACAGTGAAAGCACATTTTTTTTTGACTCCAATAAAATTATGTCCCTGGAGAAAACCTAACTTATGTCCCCTACACATATACTACCCAGCTCATGCTTTTGGACACAGCTATTTTATTCATTAACAGGCTACCGAATGAGTATTTTCATGATAACATGGCAAAGCTCACTGTAAACTCTAAGGGACAATACAGATATAAGCTTTACTGATTGAAACTATAAAACATGTTTAAAGACTTGATCGGTTATTTCAAAACTGATTACTGAGTTTACTATCCAGAGAGATATCCTTTTGGATTAAATTTGAATCTACATTTAACTAGAATCAATAGAAAGAGAAAATAAAGTGTAGAAAATAGATAGCTCCACCAATAGTTAGGTATTCAGCAGTATGGAAATAAATTTAAAGAGTGAGGGTTAAGGTTCCTACAATAGAAAAGTAATCCTTTCCACCTCTAATCAAATAACTTGTGTTTTTATTGGGTGCCTGTTGAAGATTAATTTCTTAGCAATGGATCCTATTAATGTGACATATCACTATCTTTAAGATGCTTAAAGCCTTACAATCCACTTAATCCTCAGAAATTCAGAAAAATGACCAGCTACCACAAATAACCAGTTAATATAATATCACATTTTTTAATGGAAACATTTTTAAAGAGAAAATGAGAAAAACCAATGAAAAAGGGCTAAACCAATTTATGAGCTACTTTATAAAAAACAGGCTGCAGTAACAGTCCCCCTTTACTCAACAAAATAGCCTAACCAGTGTATCAGAGTTCTGATGTTTCCTCATAATCAGAGAAGAAGACATAAATTCACACTTGACATTTTAAAACTATTTTGACCAGACTATGGGAGCAGCAAAATCCAGCCAAAACAACATGAGCACCAATCCACAGTTAGTGGTTCCAGCAAAACCGGGAGCTTCCGTTAATGCTCTTTAAAGTCTCATTTACAAAATGAAACCACCATGGTTTAAAAATACAAGCCAGCGAGAGTGGAAAGGTGAAAGACATAAAAGAAGCCACTCGGTTTCAAAAGAAGAATGTGCTCCTTTAAATCATGAAAGCCTTTACACTGAATTCTTCTCCTGAGACACTAAAGTGCACTGCAATAAGCTCAAATAACCCAAGTGCCCCTTGGGAAAACTCTAGCATAACAGTGACAGACAACATAGTGGTTATTAGCACTGTCCCATCATCAACATGATATTTCACTGAGTAGTCTTAACATCTGATATTAGGAATAAGATAGAGAGTACTTGAGCTATTAAAAATTACATAATGATTCTATTTTAAGGTTTTTTTTCCCCTAATACCTTAGTCAATGCAAAACAAGTTTAATGGTAGTTCGTGTCTGAACTTTTGTGTTCAAGTATGGGTATCTCACCATCTGTACTAGTCTAATTATTCTAAAGTAGTCTACAAACAGCAAAGCATCATCTCAAAGGATTAAGATGCTTCATCCTATGGAAGCCAAATTAAATATATCATGAATAAACACAGAGCTTGAGAGCATGATTCAGTTTTCTAACATGAATTTATGCCATCTATCCAGAAAAATTGGATATTGCGTGTGTGTAAATATGTACACATATGTGCACACACACACAATATCCAATATGTGGCAGTTGGTATCCCTCACACACACACCACACCCCAATAATATAAAGATTATAAAGGTGATATAGATTCCAAAACCACATTCACTATCACTATAGTGTTTTCCTAAAACATTGTGAAACCTTTATAAGTAAATGTTTTTACCAAGAATGCTTATTTTATTAACCATTTATACCTCCTGTGCTCAGTCTGCCAGGTTTGGGTTCTTTCTTCCTCCTGTTGTTGTCGCTTTAATTCCAGTAATTCACTCTAGGAACAAAATATAGTTTTCAGTACATGGTTATACAGAAAACGCCTAAATCGATTACATATTTAAGCTTAGGTAGTACAATATTTCATTTCTGAAACTTTTACTGAAGTACCATTTCCATGTGAAACTATTTTCTTATATAACTAGGTAGCAAAAATAATTGTGCCTTAGTCAAACAATAGCTCTGTGAGAGAGATTAAAAAGCCAATGCATGGTCAAGATATTAGACCAAAAGGTAAAATACACACAGAAGAAAACACAATGGGAGTCAAACTCATGTGTGTCTTATGAAGAAAAACAAATCAAATTAGTTCCTTAAGGAATGTCACACAAAACCATTTCTTGGTATTTCTTTAGCATTTCTTTCCCAATAAATTTGTAGCAACCTACAAATAAATATTGGACTCAATTCTGTAGTGAAATTCTGTTAGTACAACATCCTCCATCCTGGAGAATAATCGCTCACCTATTATTGACTAGTTACTTCTAATAGGAGCATAACTTTGGACTCCCTGGAGGGGATACTTTGCTTCAAAAAGATCACATTCCTACAACTAAATCTCTAGCTTCTGTCATGCTGATTACCATCCTGGAAGAGGCAACTCAAATTCCAAACTCAGTTACTCTGTTTACAATATTAAACCAAAGGACTGGGTGCCAAGATTTCTATAATACCCAACTGTCTACCTTGAGGCAGACTGAATTTTAACCCCATTTCAAAGAGACAAAAACAGCGAGAAGAGAATTATCAGGCCCACGTCATAAGTTAGTGCCTGAGACAGAGATTTTTTGATAGAGAAAATACTGTCAAGTCTTGATAAACACATACCAACATATGCATTTTTTTTTCTTTTTGCTGAGGAAGATTCTCCTTGAACTAATATCTATGCCAGTCTTCCTCTATTTTGGATGTGGGTCGCTGCCACAGCATGGCCACTGACAAATGGTGTAGGTCCATACCTGGGAACCGAACCTGGGCTGCTGAAGCAGAGTGTGCCAAACTTAACCACTAGGCCATGGAGCCAGTGCCTACATGTATTTTTTTCAACCCCAAAACTCCCTTGATGAAAAGTATAAAAAAGTTCAAAGTTCAGATATATATATATATGTATATTTATTTATTTATTATTTTTTTAACTATTCAAGGCCTTCCAACATTCCACAGTCTCCAAAATAGAAAGACTGGTTTCTTATACTGTGATATTCCCAATACATTACTAATGAATCTCTAAAGTACATTATTTAATTCTAACTCTCATCTAACACCAACAAGGGAAAAATTAGAGAGTTTTCTAAATAATTGAATAATATCCATTCAACAATTCAACAAGTATATATTAACCACCTAGATGTCAAGTCTTGTGCTAGAGACTCACTTCTCTACAATAGCATAAAGTCTTTCATTTCATTTTAATTTGTGTCACTATATGTACATAGTTTTAAAAGTCTACTAAGTAACAGTACTACTTATTAGTACTACCCATAAAAAAAGCTCCAGTCCTCCCCCTCACCACCACCTCCAATCATTTTCAACTCCTATGTGTGGTTTCATCTGTCAATTATCTCCTTAATAGCATGCATAATCTCTTTTTTCCTTTTTTAAAAATCTGTATTATCTTTTGGCTTCCTACTACAGAAAAGATTTGTGCCTCTATTACTACCTCCATCCCAAGCCCAACTTCTTTCTTCCCAGTACATCACCATCCTCATCCCTTATCCTTACAATATTTTTTTTTAAGATTGTCACCTAAGCTAACATCTGTTGCCAATCTTCTTTTTTTTTTCCCCCCTTCTTCTTCTCCTCAAAGTCCCCCAGTACATAGTTGTATGTTCTAATTGTAGGTCCTTCTGGTTGTGTTATGTGGGACGGTACCTCAGCATGGTTGGATGAGCACCCAGGATCCGAACCAGGGAAACCCTGGGTCACTGAAGCAGAGGGTGTGAACTTAACCACTTGGCCACAGGGCTGGCCCATTTACAACATTTTTTAACTGCCCGTATGGTGGAAGAGGGGCTCCAGGGTTCTTACAGCTCCTCATTTAGACTTCTAATTCACCCTCCTCTTCTCAACCCCAGCCTTCAGAGGCACCAGCTGCCTCCAATTCCAGAGTTGCATCAGGACTGCTCCAACTTGGCATCTTACTGCTTCTTGCAGGTGAGTTCTGGCTTTTCCCACTCTACTTTCCAGCTTCCAAAATTTTGCTGATATCTTTTCTTTGCTGCAGTGTCCTGGCCTGTTCTTTTGTTCTTACTGGTTTATGCCTTTCAAAAAAATGTTTTTCCTTTATTGTTTTTTAGTGGGATTTGGAAAAGAGACTGGAGATAAGCAAATGAAATATTTTGAAAGTTCAATGTTTAACCTAGAAGACCTTAACATTTTCAAACAAAAAATTTTACCAGAATTCTGTTTCTTGATCCTCACAACCATTCACAGAGATAGGCAAGTAGATAAAGTATTATTTGATAAATGAATGAGTGAATAAATGAGCACTGTTATGCTTGTTTTACAGATGAGGAAACAGGATCAGAGACTCATTTTAAGTAACTTGTCAAGAGCTAAATGGCTCTTTAGTAGCAAAATAAAGACTAGAGCTTAGATTTTTCTTGTATATAATCTTCTGCAAGATGCAACCAAAATAGGCAGTTAAGATTAAGGATAACTTGTCTGTAGTTCCTCATATCAGTTATAAACAGCCACATCCAGAACTATAGGACCCACTTAAAGAGTTCTAGCAGAACATGTCTAACCAAAGCTCAAACCTAAATCCCTCTTGTCAAAGGATGCTAATTCTTCTCACACGCATTAACCCATTTCTCCCATGAGCCACTTCTAGTATCCAGCCCATCCTAAGTTTAATAACATGAACTCTAAACAAATTAAATTCTCATCAGTTCTGGACATGAGATAGATTTTTAAGAACTATAAGACACATATATTATGTACATATATGTATATTATTACACAGTTCTCTACAATAATTTTTAAAATAATTTTTTCCGCCTTGGCAAAATGATCCTGAAGTCTATCTGGAAAAAATAAATATGCAATCATAGCCATGAAAAAATTCTGAAAAAAAGAAAAGAAATGAAGAAGAACCAACTTCACCAACTATTAAAACATATCATGAAACTACAGTAATTAAGACAATTTGATTGAGTCCCGGAAAATATCTAATCCGTGGAAATGCAGCTTACCAGAAAGTTGTGCTAAAGTCACGCAGGAGAGATAGAAAATGAATGATAAAGAAATAGCCAACCATTGTGAAAAAGATTAAAACTATATCCTTTATTTTTCATGTCAAAATAAGTGTTGTAAAGGTCTAAGATTTGAACCTAAAGGATGGAACCATAGAAGTTTTCGAAGAAGTCCTGGATAAATTTACTTATCAACTTGGAGTGAGGAAGATCCAGAAATCATTTTTAAAAATTGATAAATTTGGCTGAATAAAAATTCACAGCTTCTATTGGGAAAAAATAACATACACAAACTCAAAAAAAACCAAACCTGAATTTTTATGACACATAAGCTAATTTTATTATTCTTTCATTCATTCACTCAACAGTATCTGAATGCTTATTATGAGCCAGGCTTTGAGCTAGGTGATGGGAATACAGCAATGAACAAGACAGATGAGATGTTTGCTCCTTAAGAGTTCATATTCTAGAAGAAAGGAAACCCATAAACAAGTGAGAAGAATATCAGATCATAATCCTATGCAGAAGATTAAACTTGTTGATGTGAGGGTCAGTGGCACAGTTACTATTTCAGCTGGAGGCACAAGGAACACCTGAAACGGTGGCTAAAGACTTCATATAAACCAATAAGGAAACAGCGACCAACAGAAAAAGGGCCAAGGATAGGAAGAAGTTCACAGATAAGCTACAGGTTGCCTATAAATTCAAAATAATCGTCATCTTCACATATAATCAAAGAAATATAAATCAGAACAGTGAGATAAAACTTTTCTCCCATCATATTGGCAAAAACTAGAAAAGTTTCATAGAGAATCAGGTACATTCAAGTACTTTGGCGGAATGCCTAAATCAGTGAAAACTAACAATTTTGGGAGGACAGTTTAGCAATAACCATCAACATGTAAAATGTACACATCCTTTACAGAAGTGTTCCAAGATGTAAGCATAAGTGTACAAAGATGTAAGAGATAAGTAAGGATAGGCACAGTTGTATTACTGAAACACTAGAAGTTTAAGAGAGAGTCTTAATGCCCATTAATAAGGAACTGGCATGATAAGGTGGACTACCCACACAATGGAATCCTATGCAACAGTTAGAAGGAATAAGGTAGATGGGGGGAGGGAGAAGCACCTGAGAGATCTGTAAGATACATTAAGTGATAAAAAGGTTCAGAGCAGTGCTCCTGGGAATGTTCCACATAAACAGAAAAGATACGCACACATCCATCTCAACTTTTATATGCTGGCATATACCATATTTAAAACGTTTTTATGGAAAAACGCATACTAAAATGTCCAATGTACTTATCACTGAGGAGAGAATCATGGAGGGTAGATGGACGGGGAAGGAAGTTTTAACATCATACACAGTGTTTTTGAACCATGTTTATATATTACTTCTTCATACCGTCAACAGAAGTTTATCTGCGTGGGACACAATTTCTGATTCATTTAAAAATCCCAATAAATATATAGTTTTTAATACTTAAAGATGTAAAAGAGCAAAACACTACATTATGAAGCCAAGAACTGTTAGGGAGGAAGAAAAGAGGATGGGAAGAGAATAACAAGCATCATCCTATTACAGAGACCAGGACAGGGGAGAGGAGGAGACAGAGCAGCAGGGAAGTGGGGATGGTCGGGCAGCTGATGAGGCGTCACCATGCAAGAACATCACTCCAGATGGCAGAAGAGAAGGCTCTGGCATCATCGCACTTGGGATTATTATTCTACAAATAGCAAAGTGTATTTACCAGGGAGAGGCTGGTTTTCCTTGGGTACAGCGAAGGATAATTTCAACTAATTAATTAGTTCTGCTGAACTGACAGCCACTGTGGATGTGTCTGCATGCCTTATAAGCATATTCTTGGTTCATTTACTGGGTTCTCACACAGAAGTGCAATACACAGTGGGACAGATACAAAATAAGTGATTCTTGTTCCAAGAACTGAGCTTTGGGCATTAAGAAAGTCAACACGCTCTAAGCAGGGGGACATGACGCACAGCATCCGAGACACTGTCAAGTCCTGTCCCACTCAATTCATATTTGTTAAGCACCAACCATTTTCCAGATACCTGGATTCATGCTGATGGTACAGATACAAAGAAGACACAACTCCACCCTGAGGGAAATCACAGTATAATGAGGGAAACAAACCCAGAAACAACCAGGACACAAAGCAGAAAGAAATGCATTGTTGAACACAAGTTCAAGCAACATGACATGGGAATATGAAGGAAGGGATGCAAACAAGAGGAACAAGGAACAAATGTACCTGGGTGATGTTCGACATTTTAAGCGCATCCGTGAAGGCTCCCAGAGGAAAGAGAGCATGTCTTCTCACTGCTCTACACAACTCCCTGCATTCACACAGAGCTCCGTACAAAGAGGGTACTTAAGTAATATGATAAACAATATATCACTTGGAGATGCCAAGAGAACTTCCTGTAGCCATTGGCCAAGTGGTGTATGGTAAATGAGGACAACACTGCAAATGGCACCACTGCCCCTGCCACCCTCCCAGGGCTACTCTCAAGAGGGGCTGGGCTGGGGAGGTGCAGGCAGGCACAAAGATTTCTACTAGGGGCCCAACCCAACAGCAAGAAGAAAAGGGATCACCATTTCCTGCTAGAGGTTTTAGAAATCGCTTTTCTGTGTTCCAATTTACCAAAGGGTCCACTATACAACAACCAGGTGCATGCAAGCCCGGACACTTGAGAAACCTGGTGAGGCTAGAATGAAAGGTATGCTCCAAAGCAAGGCTGTAGTGCAGCGATTGAAGACTGGGATTGGCTCATTTTAAAATCATGTCTGAATCCCAGTGAGGCATGTTCCGACACGGTTCAGCTTGACTGCTTCATGTAAACATTAGAGTGCCATCACCCAGGCAGGACAAACTTCTCCCAGGAGAGGATGATCTCTCAACTTGAGGAAAAGGATCAGAAGCAGAAGCGTTGACGCCACAGAAGTTAAAGAACCCCGTCCTTTGAATGTTTTGTGATTCAGAAGAAGAGCTATGGTGGGGAGGAGAGGGAGACAGTTTAGAGAAGACTGCTCAGTGGCCCCCCACAGTAATACCTCTGACCAGAAGGACAAAGACGGCCTGGGCTACGAGAAAAAGTGAAACTACCTTAAAAAATTATGAGAAGACCAACCAAACCAAAGGAAGTAAATACTAACGTGTAAAGTACAGGAGTCAAAAAATAGAATAATATTGTGCACTCCTGTTTTACTGGTTTTGTTAGCTCTTCTCTTTCTCCTCTTTTTGCAGGGAAAGATTCACCCTGCGCTAACATTTGTTATCAATCTTCCTCTTTTTTTTTCTTCCTCCCCACAGACCCAGTGCATGGTTGTAAGGCCTAGTTCTATGTGAGCCGCCACCTCAGCATGGCAACTGACAGACAGGTGGTGTGGTGCCAAGACCAGGAAATGAACCCGGGCTGCTGAAGTGGTGAGAACAGAACTTTAATCACTAGGGCTGGCTCAGTTCTATCATTTTTATATAAAAAGAAATAGGCTTCCAGCTACAATAATCGTTGAATCACACAGCTCTCTATCTCCCACCCAGAAATATTTCCTATCAACTTTCTTTTAACTTTTAAAAAATACTTTTTCTCATAAAAGTTACTTATTCATCCTGGAAAACGTAGGAAGTATAGAAACTATAAAGGAAAACATAATGATCACTCATAAAAAACTCGCCCCTCCAGAGATAAGCTCCTTTAACATGTCAGTATATTTCCTTCATTTCTTGACTTATACACATAGATTACAAGTTGTTGTCATCACCTCAGGTCACATTTGCAGGCTCACCACACGTCAGGCATTAGGGTAAACTCTCCATGTGCTTTCTCTCATTTAATCCCAGAAACAATGTCATAAGGTAAACAACATCACTGTCGTACAAAGCAGATGAGGCTTAGAGCGATGAAATAATTTGTACAAAGTACAATAAGAAGAGGAAGTAGATTTCAAAACTTACCCATATTCTATTTTATAATCCTTTTTTTATTTTAATATAAGTGAACATATTCCTATGTCACTAAAACATGGTAGTAATTGATGCATGATATGCCAGACTTCACATCTTCCAAATCCTCTATCACTGAACAAATTGTTTCAAACTTTCCATTAACATCATTTTAAAAATAAACCACCTTGTACATAAATTTTGTGTGCATCTCTGAGTATTTCCTCAGAATAGATATATATCTTTTAGATCTAATATTTTCACCTTTAGGAAACTCTTCAGAATTTGACATTGTCAAAGAGCCCTTCAGTTCACCTCTCATCAGCAGCAAGACAAGTGAGTTTGAAGTAATTTTTAACAACTAATAGCATAACTTCTCCTCGCCCCAGCAAATGCACAAATTATCCACATTTTTGGAAAGCTTCTTGTTTAATCTTGTGATCATTCTCTCAGTTGAAATGTAGAAATAGTTTTTCAAACTACCTCAAATTCTACTGAAATTTTTATTGGGATTGCACTAAACTCACAAATTAACTTGGATAGAACAGTAGTTATTACAATATTGAATTTTACCACCCGAGAGCGTCATCCATCTCTGCTTCATTCAAATCGACACTTATGGAGCACAGGAAAGTTTATGGGTTATTTTTTTTTAGGGATTGAGCAATTTTCTTTTTTACAGAGTTTCTTGATGAGATCTTTTTATCCCGTTACATTTTGCAATTAATTTTTGCTGATATTTGAGAAAGTTGTTGATTCTCATATATATTTTATAACCAACTCTTACTTAACTCCACCTGTTCTAATCATTTTTCAGTTTATTCTCTTGGGTTATATAGGCAAATTGTTCTTATCCATAAATAATTACTTATTTCTAATAATTAGAAAAGCTCCCTTTTTTAATTTTTGTCTTACCAAGTTGGCTAAAACAATTCCCAAACCTCGTTCCACGCTGTATTAAGAGTTTTTAGCTTAAAAGGGGGGTGGGGAGAGGTAGATTTCCATGAAATAACTTTGAGATGCACTAGGTTAGCATTTCCTGAACAATACTGGTTAGTGGTAGGGGTTGCTGATATCCTTATCTTATTCACTGTTCTAATGCTTCATCACTGAGTATAATGTTAGTTATTGGTTTGGAATACTATACCTATGTTACGAAAATTCTTTTTTTTCCGGTTCACTATAGTTTCTTTTTTAAATTGATAGTAGAGGTTAAAATTTATTAATGCCCTTTTTTTCTTTTGCAGATAAAGAGGTGGTCATATGCTTTTTTTCATGACTTATCCCATTCCAGTGATAAGATATAAAAAGCTATAATATATAGCTAGTCATCTTTGCATTCCTAGAATAAACCTTACTTTGCCTTGGTAAATTATTTAAGAGAAAAATCCCATTAACTAGAATTTTCTTTCAGATATTAATCTCTATATGCTTCTGTGTGTGTGTGGGTGTGCACCCCTTTATCAGGTTGTGACATCATGGGGATGATAGTTAAATAACATCAGTTCTAAACTATTTCATCTTTTTCTTTGTTCCAAAACAATTTGTAAATCATCGGAAAAAAATCTGTTCTTTGAAAATTCGAACGATTTTGCCTATAAAATGATCCAAGTTTAGCTTGTTGGGGAAAGTAACTCTTAGAAAACTTTAGAAATCTCTTGCATTTTCATTTGTCTTCATGTATTTTAATTCTTTGAGTCATTTTAGAGTTTTATATTTTCCTATAAAATCATTCACTTAATCCACATATTCAATTTATTAGCATGGTATTATCTATAGTAATATAAACTTAATCTTTTCTAAATCTATGGTTCTAGATCCTCACTTCTAATGTTGTATATTTATGTTTTTACTAATCTCTTCCTGATTAGTCTTGTCAGAGATTTGTTTATTTTGTTGACCTTACCAAAGAACAAGCTGTTGGATTTTTATAACAGCTGTTTCTTGAAGTTTTATTATTAATTTCTGTCCTTAATTACTTCCTTCAGTATCATTTATTGTTCTTGTTCTAAATTCTTGGATTGGCTGCTTATTTCTTTTTTTAGTACTGATTGGATTTAGAAGTCATGATTTTTCTTTCTCTGAGTACAACGTCTCCAAGTACAGCTTTGCATGCATTCCCTAAAAAGCGCCTTCACCATAATTTTTTATGGATTCTATAATAATTTTCTGTCACCCAGTAATTGAAGTATTTTCTTATTTTTTGGTTTGTTTACTTTCCAGATGACTATATAAAATTGATAACCATGCAAACTAGTAAGTGCACTGAATCTATCAGAAATTTTTTTGAACTCCTGAAAGGTAGAAAGGAGACAGAATAAATCACACAGAGAAAAAAAAGTGCAGGGTAAACTGGAGCTGAGTTAGCAGTGCTTCTGAAGGAGCTTCGGGAGGGAACAGTGAGGAGGTCATGAAGCTGATCAGTTGGAGAACTGCACTGAGAGCAGCTTGGCAGCGGGCTCTTTCCCTCACACACTTACGCTCCACTGCAGACAGCACTGACATGGCCCACCAGGTAAACAGCATATGGAGAAGGGGTGTCTGGTCTCAGAGAAACAGCACAGTGAGCCAGGTGCCTACTGACTGAAGGAGAACAAGAGGCTACCCCACACCCAGAAGACTGTCTCCTGCGTACCCCACTTGGCAGCATGCCCAAGGAAACCGGAGAAAATAACCGAGAATCACCAAACACTTAAGAAAGAAAATCAGGGAGATAAAAGTTAATATGGAAAGAAAAAATATGGTTAAAACAGTAAATAGAAAACATTAATGTCTGTATAATTACCATCAGTGAAGAGATCAGAAAGAATACATCATTTATAAAGTCAAATATTGCCACAAAAAAGTCAGTCAGCATTTTTGGTAATTAAACAAATTCGACACTTGTGCCAAATAAGCAGAATCGAAACTTATGAAATAATTTAGTGAGCAGGATGATCTAGCTAAAAGTTTCTCCCAGGAGGCAATGAGAAAGGCCAATGAGAGAAGTACAAGAAAAACAAGTGATATAGAGAACAGATCTCAAATTTCTAAAATCTACTTGATTCATAGCCCAGAAATGGAGAAAAGAGACAATATAGGGGAAGAAATATGAAAGGAAAATAGAAATTTCCCTGAACTTAAGTGAGACATAATATTTTGAGATTAAATCGACCAACCAAAGCCATACAAGATTAAAAACAAAGACAGTGAAATATCTTATGACAGGAAGGGGTGAAGAGAAGAAAAGTAAATAAATGGAACAGACACAATTCAAAGTCAAGAAAATAAATAGAAAACATAGTTAGAAAGTAAATTATATAGCAAGAACATGTGCAAATATGCTAGTAACCACAATAAATGAGAATATATTAAATTTGCCTATTAAAAGAGTATGAAAAAGAAAAATCAGCCATTTTCATCACTAGAAAACCAATTTAAGCCAAGTGACAGAGAGAGGTTAAAAGTAAGTATGGAAAAAGAAATTGCCACATAAATTCCAACAAAAAAGCTGGGGGAGAAAATATTAGAATCAGACAAGATAAACAAGAAATCAAGCTGAAAATCACTTAATGAGAAGAGAATTATACTTCATATTGATAAAAATCTGTACTGAAAGGCAGGCTTCCCATATGTCTCACTGGTTGACACTACTTCTCATATCCATGGTTGAACCAACCACAGGCAAGGAGAATGGAACTCCCATGACGAGTTAGACCATTTGGGATTGGCTCTCCAGCACTGGGGTGTGTGTCTGCCTTCTCCAAAACACAGGCCATGCTAATCAGGATGGATACCTAAACTAAAAAGTGGGTTTTAGGAGAGACGTAAGCAATCAACAATAATTGGATACACCATTCTGAAGTTATCACAACGCACAAGTTATTTCTTTTTGCAGCATTAATTACTGCAAAGTGGTTACTCACTGTAAAATAAAAAGTGCAATGTTTTATTTCTTTGTGTCCTTTTAATTGTCTATCTCCTCCACTAAAAAGAAAACTTCAGAAGGGCAGGGACCCTGTCTATCCTGTTCTTAATTGAAGCCCCATCACCTCGAACAAAGATTAGCAAGTAATAGGACCTCAGTACATGTTTGTTGATAGAATGAATGAATAGATGAATGAAGGAAGATATACTGGGGGGATAGTTTACTCTGAGATAGATCAACCCAAATAATACAGTAAGAAAAGAAGAGCCCGGCGCTGGCCCAGGGACATAGAGGTTAAGTTCGTGTGCTCCACTTAGGCAGCCCAGGGTTTGCTGGTTCAGATCCTAGGCGTGGACCTACACACAGCTCATCAAGCCATGCTGTGATGGCGTCCCATATAGAAGAACTACAACTAGGATATACAAATATGCACTGGGGGGGGGGGGGAAAGAGGAAGATTGGCAACAGATGTTAGCTCACAGCCAATCTTCCTCACCAAAAAAAAAAAAAAAAGAGAGAGAGAGAGAGAGCACGCCAAAAAAGGAGAGCTTTAAATAATGTTAGAGAGTTACAAGGACATAGGGATTGCAAAAAACCCACTGAATTGAATATTCAGAAAGGATTTTACCTTGAGAGAGTGGTTTCATTCAGAGCATTTGTGAATATAAACCAGAACATAAGGAATTAGGATTAAATGGGTAATAAAGATGTAATTACAGTAAGACTTTAAAAAAAATACAAAGGTAATTTGCTAGAAGCAGAAAAGGTGCTATCTCTGCAGACAGCAGAATCAAGGAAAGGGTTAGTTGGCCTATTTTAAAATGGCAAGAGTGAGCATATTTGTTGACAAAAGAAGTAGTCAATGGAAAAGAATACACTGAAGGTATAGGAGAAAAATAGAATTATAAACAAATTTTTAGAAGGAGCGAGAATTGAATCAAATATAAAATATTGAGAGATTAACCTTAGGAAGAACCTACTGTCCCCAGAGATCAGAATGATGGAAGAATGTGGAAGTCAGAGACATACAGAGAGAAACAAACGTGCTGTCATCTCAATTTAACCTAGATGATCTACTTGGGAATTACTCCAAGGTAGGTATTCAATGAATATTTGTTGATGAATGGAATGAACAAACACATAAACAGATGCAATGATACAAATGTATTTTTTTTCTGGATCTTCTCACCATAAGATGATCCTTCTTGTTTTCTTAAACTAAATTTTTGAAGTGATAAGGAATGACAGACTCTACCAATCAGGGACAGCCTTCAGTGGACATTTTCCAACAACACATTGAACAAAAAGAGAGAGAAGCTAAAACAAGGTAGAACAGATGGGTAAGTATCCTTATGTATTCCACTGTTACTGAAATCCCTAAGGATGGAATTTTCTCCACGCTAAAGTTATTCCTTTTACTGAAAGCTAGAGTAAGTAAAGGGAAATAATGTTTGTAAAAGATTATATAATAAAAATATGTCCAGTCAATAACCAGAAAATATATGTGTATCAATATTTGTCTAAACTTCAAAAGAAACACAAGATTAAGAAATAAAAAGCTTAATCTTCACTGTTTAAAATAACTGGTCAACCTGAAAATTAAATCTCAGATCTGATTTTCTAATCTGTTGAGCATTCTCTTTGTGAAATGTTCTACTTTTAATGGCTTCCACATTCCAAATAGACACACCAAACCTTACAAAACACTATTTAAAATTCATTAGAAGTGATTTTAAAATAAATCATATCTACGCTGACTTACACATTCTCCTCTGTATGAAAGTAGCTCAGGACTTGGTATTAAGTTAAAAGATCACAGAAACAGATTCTCACTTTCATGTCATTTGGCAGACATTACCGAAAATACAACATGAGTATACACTAGATTTAGCTTCTACTTGCTAATTACCATTGTGAATTTCAATCTCATGAGGCTTTTGTCACAAGAAAAACATATTTGTTTTTAAAAAAACCAAGAGGATAAAAATGTTTCATGGTTTCTTCATGGCTTATGTGGTAGCTTAATAACTAAATTTACAACTTATACTATTTCTTTCAGAGATTTAATTACTATCTACAATGCACAAAACAGTTCAGTGACACAGTCATTTATACCAAATGCTGGGTGAAACTATGAACGAGTAAGGTGTTGACTACTGCCGGGAGGAGGGTAGTACTCAAAAGTTCAAATTATAGCAACAACAACTAGTACATATAGTCCATTTCACAACGTGATTTTTACATGAAATTGCCGCAATAAATCACCTTGTGCAGCAATGACATAAGGAAAAAACCAAACTAAACCAAATCAAGGAAATCCAAATGGGACTTAGAGTTCAAGTTAATTGCATAATTGAAGAAATAGATTTGAGAGATATTAGAAATAACAGGATCTATCAACCACCAACACGGCAAGAAGAAAAGTTGGAAAACAGGAATGATGGGGAAGATAATGGCCTCCAACTAGTTGAATAATTTATTTTGCTTTTTCTAAGGATCTGGAACGAAGTGGCACCTTGGAGCTAACTACTGATCTTCATCATTCTCATGCCATGCTGAGGAGTTTCTGGCCCTATTTGAGCCTATGTATTAAAGGCAAGTATGACCATCAAGTCACAACACTGAATGTTTTCAGTTACTGTACCAGAAATTTCCTATTGTACTAAGGACTACCCTGTAAGCACTTTTCTTAGGAGGCTCTGTATTCATTTCACTGATTTGTTTTGCTTAAAACATTTGGAACGCCTCACACATTTGTATAAATCTGTAGTGTATCTCTACATTTTATTATATGTGTATTTTTAGGTGACTGTTTAAGCCAGTTTCATAACTTTGCCTACCTTGTTGTGCATTATAGTATTCTCTGGACACTATTTGTAATTTCATATATCTTTGGTTTAAAAAACAGCGGTGATTGGTTATGTTTTATTTTGTAATCAGAAGTTCACGTGTTCCATCATCTTCTCCACAAACTTTGGCAGACACACTACAGCCCCTATAAAGCCCAACGCCATGAGAGTTTTGACCAGAAGGAGCCCCCACACCATCACGTTCTTAAAAGATACCCACATCTCACCTTTTATTTTTTAATGCTTAGGTTATTTTTTCAGGATTTTCATGTATATAAATATTTCTATTCAGAAACCCTTCAAAATTACCTAGTACCACAAGCAAAACATTAGCAATGACTAATAGGATCTTGTGAATACCTTCTGATGTTGTTCCTCCTTCATCTTTTGCAATTTTTTATTTTCTTCTTCCTTTAGAGAATCCCTATAAGCCCGGCTTCTGGCCTGAAAGGTAGAGGGAAAAAAAATCGTAGGAAAAAGCATCACCACAATATACATACTGCCTGCCTACCATGGGACTGGTTCTAAGAACTCAGCCTCCGTACTAAGCATACAGTAAGCTCTCCACGCACACTTGCTTATTGAGTGATTTATGCATATGTCTGAAGATGTCCCTTGGGATATATCAGAAGACTAGCATAAGCACAATCATCCAGCACATTTTAAAGGATGATCTAAATGTTTAATTAAGCTTTAAAAATATCCCCTTGGAGATAATCAACATAGTTTATTCTTTCTAGTGAGAAGGATTTCAAATAGAGGAAAGTTAAATATATTTTTCAAGAATATTCGAACTAACTTATCAGTCAATATCAGAGACAAGCAATAGCGACACTGACTTTAGAGGCACTGACACGTCTACCGCTCATTAATGGTATCCTATTAAATAGCTTGTCCACTGGTGATGGATACCATATAATTCCAGAGATGCATTTCTTTCTAAGTCTGTGCACCCCTAATCTGTACCTACAGTGTATTTCTATTTCTGAGAGGGAAGACAAAGCCCGTTCAGGAGCACAGGAGTCATCAATTCTGGCTGAATTAGGACCCCAAGGGGTAAGCCTTAGGAGAGCCAGCACACTCAGTAGGATGTCCTTCAGTCCCACCGACTCACAGTGTATGAGTTCCACACACTGGCATAGCAACCACGTATGCTGGAATTTATGAGATTTCAAGTATTCTGTCTGTTCATTTGTCATACACTTTCTCTCCCTCACACTGATTTGTAGCCCAGCCTCTGGAAGGCAGAGAGGCCAGCCTGATAAGCTAATACGTAGGAAATTCCATTGTTCTCATAAAACTATCAGCAGCATCATGGCAGCAGGCTACATATTTCAGGCCTAGTTCTTTGCACTAATAATCCATAAAGCTTATGTAGGCTGGCCCCCCGCTTTTACTAAGCTATAATTTTTCTCAAGCACCTCTTAATTCATTCCCCCATTTCTGTCACTATAAAACCCATATTCCATCAAATAATAAGCAGTACTTGTCAGAGCAGGAGAGAGCCTTTTGGAATTGTATCATCTATAGCACCACTAATTAGAACAGTGTTCAGAAAGCCCTCGTACATTGAAACCCTGCTACAGTAGACAGGCAAACACAGCCAATGACTTTCTCTTATCTATATCCCAAACACAAGGGAATTGTGATAAGACAGAAGATGGGGAGTGGTTCTCCAGTGATTCCTTCTTTTTATTGTAGAGAAGGCTAGACTTCATCACAAATATTCCATATAAGACCTGAACGAGGGGAAGGAGGTCGGGGGCCCATCTCCTACTCAAGACATTAAAAGGAGTAGTAGGCTATTTAGTTAAAGCAGACATGATGACTTGAGAGAGGAGCCTAGATTCTATCCGGATACACACCTTTCAGGCTTAACCACTTTGTTTTTCTTTTATGAAAATATGGGTCCTAGTTTTTGACTCAGAAAAAAAATGATTATTAGACACAAAGTGTCGTTTAAAGGCCACAGAAACTGGGATGTCACATGGCACCTTAACTACGAAGAGTTCAAAGTTACTAATGCTTGCTTACCCAGCTGAGATCCCTAGGCAGGACAGGAAGCTTCTGTTCAAAAATAATAGGATGGGGGGAAAAAACTTTTGATCACTACTTTTCTTAGCTCTAAATCCCCAAAATTTCTAAGTCATTGTATACACATAATTTTTCTATTGTTAAATATTAATATATTAATACTAATTTTTTGTTATTCAACTAAAATATACATTTTACTTATCCTCCCCTAAAAGTTATGCTTGTAATATATTCATTCAATAAACAATATTTAAGCCTCCTATGTGCAAGCACTGTGGTAAGACACGATCCCAGATCTCAGGTGCTTACAGCCTAGTGTGGAAGTCAGAGGAGAAGATTAACAATTACAGTGCAGAATGACAGGTATTGTGATGGAGGAAGCTAAAAAGAAGGACATTTAATTAAAATGGATCAAGGACACCTTCTCCAAGGGGGTGACATTAGCTTGTGTTTTAAAGAGTGAATAGGAATCAGACTAATGAAGGGGAAAAGCATTGTGTGAACAAATGAAAAACAGCGTTGTATGACTTTGCTAAGGCTGCCATGATAAAGTAACACAGACTGGGGGGGCTTAAGCAACAGACATTTTATAGCCTCACAGTTCTGGAGGCTGAAAGTCCAAAATCAAGGTGTGTGCAAGGCAGCTTCCTTCTGAGGGCTGTGAGGGAAGGATCTAGGCTTCTCTCCTTGGCTTGTAGATGGCTGTCTTCTCCCCACACCAATTCACATCATCTTCTCTGTATGCGTGTCTCTATGTCCAAATTTCCCCTTTTTATAAGGACGCTTTTCCTATTGGAGCCCACTCTAACGATTTCATTTTAACTTGTTTACCTCTGTAAAGACCTATCTCCAAATAAGGCTGTATTCTGAGGTACTGGAGGTTAGGATGTCAACATATGAATTTTGAGGGGACAGAATTGAACCCATGACAAGCATTAAGTTCCCATTTCAGGATGGTGGAGCAAAGATGTTTCTGCTCCCTTCTTCTCTCAAAGATTACCCTGATTTAGAGAGGAGAAAATGAAACAAACACAAATTATCTTCAAGAACCGAAAGAAATCTATATTCCCTGATGAAAATCTGTGAAGACAAAGTAGATGAAGAAATGGTAAGTGAGTAAGAGAGGAAAAGAACAAACCTAAAGACGTGCCGATGAGGGGAGAGAGGACACCTACGAGAAGCCAATTTTCTGCACAAAGCCATGTGAGGGCCCAAGAAATGGATGCACCAGCTATTGGGGAAGACAGATGGGTGATGGGAAGGGGCCCATGCCTGCTCCTACCCTGAAAATTGAGGCGCTAATTCTCCCAACCCTGGCAGGAAATCAAAAGTGCATTCTCGGGAAAAACTAAACCAGGCACGCCTAGTACAGAAGGCAGCAGTGGTCAAATCCCAGGCTGGGAATGAAAGGATCGTGTAAAATCCTGCATATTGAGCAGTCAGCCTCCGGGTCCCCTCTTTGAAGTTTTCTTCTGCTCCCTGCACTGTTTCCTCTGAGAGACGAAGGTGATATTTTATCCATGAAACAAGAACAGGTTGCTATTTTTATAAAGCAACAGAGAAGAAAGGAGCTCTTGGAAATTAAAAATATCTCCCCTCCTCCTACAGAAAGACAAACCAGTAAAATATTTAGAAGGTAAAGTCAAGAAAATACGTGTGAAGTAACAGAAAAAAAATTATAAATGTGTGCATAAGTATGGATATATGCATGTATGTATATATATGTACGTATATATATGTTTGTGTGTGTATATATATGTGTGTGTGTGTGTATATATATATATATATTTGCCCCCAGTTCCTGGCATGGAACTCCTAAAACCCTAATAATTTTTTAAGTGATAAGAACATTAGGAGCATCTCTTATTCTCATATTTGGTCTTTGACCCTGTCCCTGACACAGAGCTGCTGAAACCTTTGTAAATTCCTAAGTGATAAGAGCACTAGGAGCATTTTTTGTTCGAATGAGGTGACTCTCGGTGGGCCCCTGGGTGATCACCGGAAAGACCAAGCCATGATTAGAAGTGTAGAATTTTCAGTCCCAGCCCCTCCCCCATCCTCCAAAGGGAGGAGAGGAGCTGAAAACAGAGTTAATAATTGATCATGTCCATGTGAGGAAGCCTCTATAAAACCCCCAAAAGTACAAGAGTTGGGGGAACTTCCAGGTAAGTGAACGCATCCATATACTGGGAGGGTGGCTGACCCCCAACTCCACAGGGCTAGAAGCTCCTGAGCTCAGGACCCTCCTAGACCTTGCCCTATGTATTCTTTTCATCCATGTTCATCTGTATCCTTTATCATATCCTTTAATAAACTGGTAAATGTAAGTAAGTGCTTCCCTGAGTTCTGTGAGCCACTTTAGCAAATTATTCAAACCCAAGTTGGGAGTCACAGGAACCTCTGATTTGTAGCCGTGTCAGACAGAAGTTGAGGGTAACCTGGGGACATACTACTTACAATTGGCATCTGAAGGGGGAGGCAGTCTCATGGGATTGAACCCTTAACCTGGGGGAACTGACACTATCTCCAGGTAGGTAGTATCAGAATTGAGCTAAATTGTAGGACACCCAGCTGATGTTGCAGAATTGCTTCTTGTGGGGAAAAGACCCCACACATGTGTTGTGAGAAGTGTTGTGAGTGTGGTAGTAGTGTGAGAGTAAAGGAGACACTCAGGAAGGAAAGGACTGGGGTTTTTTCTAATTCAACATGCCAGGAAGGAGGGGGAAAAGTAGTCAAAGATAAATTAGAGGAGAAAAATATTTTTTACTAAAAAATTAGAAGATAAATCTAGGAGGCCTAGGATTTGAATAATAAGAATTCTGTAAATAGAAAACGAAGGGAAATAAATCAAAGAAATAACACAAGAGAATCATCTAGAACTAGAGATGAGCTTCCAGACTGAAAATGAATAAAAATGGCCCTCATGCTAAGACACAGCATTATGAAATTACAGAATACCAGGAAAAAAAGAGAAGATATTAAAACATCTCCAGAGAAAAGTGCTCATATAAGGACTGACATTCAGATGGTCTTGGATTTCTCAGAAACCAATACTCAGAAGAGTAATGCCTTTAAAATTCTGGAGGAAAATTATTTCCAACTTGGAATAGTTACCAGAAAATTGCAAGCTAAGTATGAGGGTTGAATAAAGATAGTTTCTGATATGCAAGGACTCAACATGCATCTTCTCTTGAGAAGCTACTAAATAATATGCTGCACCAAAACAAAAAAAATAAAGCAAAAAGAAATGAGACCCAGAAATCAGGTGACCCAACATCAGAAAGCAATAAAAGCAGTTCCCTAGATGACTTTAAAGCAGTGATTCCCTTCCTTGGCTGCACACCAGAATTACCTGGGGAGTTTTAAAAACCCTGCAGCGCAGGCCACAGTACAGCAAGATCTCTAGGGGTGCGACTCAGACAGCAATGAATTTTAAAGCCCCTGGCTGGTTCCGATGTGCAGACAAGGCTGAGAACCTTTCTGTGGAAGGAGAGTCCCAGAACAACAGCTCTGCGAGAGGCCTAAAGAACAACCAGACCAGGTCAAGGCAGGAGGTAAGAGAGGTATAGGAGGGCAAGAAACCCGGAATTGACAAGTTATCTGACAGGTACAAAAGGGAGAATTGTGTGGAAATTTGCATTCAGGGAAATTTTATAGAACAGTCACAAAAGCTGAAGGAAGGCAGTTGAATGTTCAAAGGAAACCAAGAAAATGCAAAAATAAAATGAAAATTCTATAAAGTTGAAAAAGAAAGAAAATGTAGAATATACTAACTGACTTGGCAGTGAGAAATATTTATGTAGTCATCATAAGGGAAAGCCTGACATACTGAATAATTATATTAGGAGAATGGGGAGAAGAAATTAATAAGATCTGAAACTGATTAATCAAGAGACAGCAATCTACACATTAACGGATATGGGGAGCCAAATAACAAAAGAAACAGCTCAGGGAGTGTGGTGGGATGAACACTGGCCCCGCAAAGATATCTGTGTCCCCATCCCTCAAAACTGTGAATGTTACCTTACATGGCCAAAGGGACTTTGCAGAAATTAAGGATCTCAAGATGGAAAGATAATCTGAATGATCCAGGTGGGCCCAACGCAATCATAAGTGTCCTTACAAGAGGAAGGCAAAGTCAAAGAGTGAGGAGAAGGTGATGGGAGGATGAAAGTAGAGATTAGAGGGATGCAGACATTGGCCAAGGAGCCAAAGAAAGCCAGCAGCCCAAAGAAGCTGGAAGAGGCAAGGAACAGATTCCCCCCAGAGCCTCCAGAAGGAACCAGCCCTGCTGACACCCCGATTTTAGCCCCTTCATACTCATTTCTGACTTGTGAAAGAATAAATTTGTGTTGTTTTAAGACACTAAGTTTGCAGTAATTTGTTACAGCAGCAGTGGGAAATTTTTTAAGGTATAATTGATATATAACATGATATTAGTTTCAGGTGTACAATGTAATGATCCAATATTTGTATATATTGCAAAATGATCACCCAGAAGTCTATTGACACCCATCACCTTACGTGGTTACAAAATAAGTCTATTGACACACATCACCTTACATGGTTACAAAAACTTTTTGCTTGTGATGAGAACTTTTAAGACCTAGTCTCTTAGTAACTTTCAAATATGCAATACAGTATTATTAACTATAGTCACCATGCAACACTACATCCCTAGGACTTATTTATTTCATAAGTGATGGGAAATTAATACAAGGAGTTTAAAGTATTGGAGTAGAAGTGGGATTGAAGGAGTGCAAGGGACAAATGCCTTTAAGTGTTGACTTTTTATAGAATATGTTCCACATGGATAAAATTTAAATAACCAAACTGCACTAAGTGTTCAGATTCGTGGAAGTGAGAGGATATGACCAAAAAGGCATGAGCTCTAGGGCAGAGCTCCTCAAACATTAATGTGCACACAAATCACCCACGGACCGTGTTGAAATGCAGGTCCTGACTCAGTCTGAAGTGGGGCCTGAGATTTGTCTACACTTCTGTAAGCTCCCAGGTGAAGCCCGTGCTGCTGGCCCATGGACCATATTTGAGCAGCAAAGACCTGGACTCTGGGACTGTAGAGTAGTGAGTTGGGAGGTAGGAGGGGGTGGGGCAGAGAGCAGAAAAATATTTGTGCTTAAGCTAAGGCTTTTTGAGTTTATCCTTGAAGATATAGGGGGATACAGGGCAGTGGAACAACAGGACGAGATTTTTTAAATTATTATTCTCTGTAGAAGAGGAGCAGGTAGGGGCAGCAAACCAGGGCCTGGAAACTATTTAGCGTGCAACTGGAAATATTCAATGATAATGACCGAGGAAGGTATGATGCTGCTGGTACTTCTGCCTACACACACACACACACACACACACACAATACAGAGAACCATATCAACTCATGTGTAAGTGAACACCATAAGTTATCTTCTGTTTGAAGTTTTCCTGTGTAACACCTAGAGGGATGTTCTTATAGTCTTTTCATTGACAAAACTATACAGTGTTTATTAAATTCCCATCTGCCCATGACAGATGCACATTTAAATAAGTGTAAGAAGAAAAATTTTCTCAGGAAAGTTGCATTATGCAGTAAAATTAAAATTATTTCTTAAAGAAACAGCTCATCACACCCCATATAGACAAGCATCACACAGCGTTCACGTTGTGTGCATTGACAATAGTGAAGACAAACTGCAGGTGTCTTAACTTCACAAAAGCACAGTGTACGTATTTGATTTTCCTGAAGCATTAGAAATGGTTCTGCAAAGCATTCTCAGAGGAATTCTATGTGTATAGATTGGACAGAATGTGAAGACTATAATATGGGTAAAAAGTCAGTTAAACATATTGAACACTAACAAATTATTAATAGTTCGGTGTCAAAATGGGAGCAGCTATTGAACCTAGTACAGAGGGAACCATCCTGGGTCCAACCCAGCTCCGTGTCTTCTATTAATAACTCTGAGGATCGTGTGACTAATGCACTAATCAATCCACAGAAAATGCAGCTCTGGGAGACATTACTAATGCTTTGGACGACAATATTAAAATTCAGGATGAATTTTAAATTGTTAAATTGAAATGAGCCAAAATCAATAGAGCAAGCACACATAGTTCTGCCAGGTGTTTCAAAACATAAGATTCAAGAAGCTCTCAAACAGAAATCAAGGCCATCCTGCAGCCAAACACCCAGTTGGTAAAGCTACCCAGCTCCTGTTTCCCTCCCCTCCCTCACAGCCACAGGGTATGTGGACAGAGGTCAAGGACTGTCCTTCACACATGCTTTAGCTCTACCACCTACAACTTCTCAACTCTTTCCTCCAGAGCAATGAGGGGAGAGAGAAGATGAATTTGATATGACTTTCAGTGTCCACACTGGCAAATTTAGACTTTGGACACCACATTAATAGCAGGGGGAAAAAAATAAGGTGCACTTAAAGGTTTGTAGGTAAGAGAATAATGACCTTTTTCCAAGGACTGTCATAATGTCTTCCTTATATTTCAAAACATGGTTACTAAAGAGAAAGGGAGGATGGGAGAAGATGATCAGATTTCTCTAACAACTTATCATTTACCTGCCCAAAGCTAAGACTTTTTAAGACTTAAACCCATATTTTCTTTCAGCTACAATCCCTTCCTGGAGTCATCTTTAATTACCCTTACTTTCTTGTCTCTATTAGCCAGTCAATAACCAAGCCCCGCCAATTTCACCTTCTAAGCAGTTCTCTGACCTGTGTGCTCATCTCCATCCTCTAATTCAAGTCTTCATCATTCCTCACCTAGACTAATACAGAAGCTCTCAGAGGCCTTTCTGCCTCTCTATTCCTTTAGATCCATCTTTCACATGGTTACCAGTGTGATCCAGCTAAAATACAAATCTGACCTTGAACCTTCCCTGTTTAAAATGTTTCAGTACCTTCAGTACTCACAGAATGAGGTTCAAGCTCTCCAATGTGGCATGCAAATTTCTGCAGTGGTGTTCTATCAGGAGCACCACAGCTCCCTGTGGGGGGCATTTCTGGATGTCTTAGTGTCTGGGGAATGCTACCAGCACTTTGTGCCCAGAGGTCAGGGGTACTAGACATCCTGCAGTACCCAAGATGGCCAACACAATGAACTATCCCACTCAAATTGCCGCTGTTGAGAAATCTCCTCCTGGCTCCTGCCTACTTCTCCAGCCCTCTAGCTCACTCTTCTAGACTGCAGCTACACAAAACTCTTCTTCCCTAACACAAGCTATGCTTTTTCTTGCCATTATACCTCAATCCCTGCTTCTGTGTCTTGATTGATTTCTGAAACCTGGAATGACTCTCTTCACTTGAGACTCATTTTCTAAGCTTAAGCTTTCTAATTGTTACATGCTTTACACATATAACTACAATTTTCTCCTTCACTTGACTAAGGTCCTTCCAGGCAGAAATTGTATGGACTCAGTAGGCCTTATGTAAACTTGAAAATCTGAAGGATGGATAGATGGATGGATAACTGGGTGAGATCAAAGGCTTTTCA
Source organism: Equus caballus (assembly GCF_041296265.1). Lineage (NCBI taxonomy): Eukaryota > Metazoa > Chordata > Mammalia > Perissodactyla > Equidae > Equus > Equus caballus. The sequence goes on along the minus strand of NC_091700.1, from coordinate 47,855,452 downwards.
GAGGCTGATGTTTAGTCCAGGTGCCCATAACGTAGGTAACAAGTATACAAGCATTGTTATACAGCTGAGGAATGAGCTGAGGTCCAAGTTTCAGATAAGGTCATCTGCCCTTAGTTTCAACATTCTGTGGTGTACAGGTCCCTCTATGCCCTTAATCTTTGTTTACCAAACAGCTCGTTAAAAATGCCACACAGCACCCTGCATGGCATTCCACTTACCCAAGTTGAAGACTGTGGGTCATGAAGAGCAATTTGACAGGCACTTCTCTGGGGCAATTCTGTGTCCAGTCTGCTCAAGAACTCAGCAGTTTTGCTAGCAGGAACACAAATAGGTGTTAGCACCTTCATAAAAATAGAAATATCATTATTTACTGTGCCTTTGGATACTAGCCTAGACTTATATTGGGTGATGACTGAAAGTGTCCTAGGTAGAACAAAAGGTTAGTTTGAGAACAGGGTAGAGTAGAAAAATCAAAAGAAAATGCTATTGCAAGACTGCATTCTTGGAGAACGTTAGTTCAAAAAATATAAAACTGAGTTTATGGAATGTGAACCCATGATTTCATTTTTTTCTACTTTGTGTACTTTGACATAGAGATAAATGCTCTCTCAGGTTCCACAGTATAGGGCCCTAATCTCCTATCCGAACATTTAAAGCTAGACACTCAGTCTTCACCATAGAGCTGTGGACATCAATCCCCCATGGCATCTCATTCCACACTGGTTTTACATCAGGCCCTTCACCCTCTGGGGGCTTTCTCCTAGTCATATCTCATTTCCCTCATAGCTTTTACTACCCTCAGGATACACAGACCCTCTAATCCAGTAACACTTAACCATTTATGTATCATGGACCCCTCTGGGATTCTGAAAGAAGAAACAGACCCTCTCCCTCCAAACACATAGATACCTCACATACACCCCCATTTGTATTTGATTTGTACCTCCCATGGGAGATAAGAAGTGTTGCTGGTTCTGGTCTGCATTTCTGACATCTCCTTTTAGCTCTGAAAGATTATGAAAGATGGGCCTAGAAATGTCCTCAGTTTTAATAAGTTCTTTGTTTTTCCCCTTAAAAGTCTGAACAGTCACCCCAATTTCTCCTCTCATCTATGTTAAGCACAGAACACAGGAATTGTTTCCTAGTTTAGTGACTGCCCCATTTTGCCTACTATTGATTAATTTCTCTACCTTTGTCCTTTCTCCATGTAATTTGTGGGATTTTTACCCCATTCCTCCACATTCACAACCAAATACGTCTTCAAGGCATGATTTATATTGGACCAGACCCTTTCAGTCTACTCCCCATCTGCTTCCTTCCTTCTGTTATCCCTCTGCTTCCTCCTAATATTTTAGGCCTAATGTGAAGATCCAATTCATCAAGCACTTAGGATGGGGGCATCAAAAGAAACACAAATGGCCTGGTAAAAATAAATGCTATCCAGTGGGGGGAAAATCAAAACAAGGAATTAGAAATTACATGGAGATGCCAACATCACTTCAAATAATTACTTAGGTAGAACATGGCATTTGAACAAGGCCAGAAGCTTGAGCTGGGAATGGAAGAGCTAAAAGTTAAGCAATGTACATAACCCTGAGAAACAGAAGGCTTCGGCGGTTGAGACAAGCAGCCGTTCCATTTGTCTAGGATTGCTTATCTCGCCCAGAATAGACAAGGAGACTAATGGAGTTGCAGAGTCTGGAAGCTGCCCCACTGTCTGGAGCTTTGTGAAGCCATCAGTCAAAAGTGTAAAAAGAAGAGAGTTGCCAGAAGTTTGGATGAGATTTCTGAATATCCTTAGTTGAGTACAGCCCATAGGAAAAAGCAATGAAAAAGAAACACCGTGGTAAGCCAGGAAGGAACTTCAGACCAAATTGACTGGCAGCCCTGCGTTGTCTTCTCTCTGTTGCTTCTTACTGGCCAATGCCAAGCATAAAGCCGGCTGGGTAGCTAACCACCAGCTATGGCCCTGGTGCCAATTATCACTGCCCCACTTGTGCCACAAGATTAAATCATAATGACAGGGCCACAGGACTGTCACAGGAATACGAGTTGGAGCCTTTGGAGAACGTGGATTACTCCCAAGAGACTAACTATACAACGAAGACAAGTTCCATGTTCACCAGGCGAACAGGTAGTTTTCTACTATTAGTACAGTGCCTAGTATATAATTTCCATATATCAGATGAATTGAAAGAGGATCCCTAGGTAATTATGGTCATCTTTAATAAAAATAAAATTTAGAACCTCCTTGTGAGGCAAAAGGAGAAGAATCTCCTGGTGAGGAAGTCCAACAAGACTAAGAACCCTAGACTCTGCCCATGAGTCACCTTCTCCTTGGGGTTTCTTGCTCTTTGTCACCATTGTGACTCTGCCACCTACTGGAGGGGGATGATCCTCTTCCGCTTTATCACTCTGACCCAAGATAAATACAGGACTCACTCTTTTGTTCTCCACAGAACAACTGATGATGGACTACCAATAACAGACTGGTTTGAAGATTTAGTCTATTCATGTCCAACTTATGATCTTCAAGGGTCCTTCCTGCTTATTCTCAGGGCAATTCCTACAGCTTATCCTGAAAGTTGTCTTCAGGATAAGCTCATCTCGACATAACTCAGTTGTAGCAGAGACTGCTAAATGTCCATCAAAATATATGTTCTCCTCTTTTAGTCACATAACTTGACTACATTTCCTAGACTTCCTTGCAGCTAAGGTTGACCTTGTGGCTGAGTCTTGACTAAAGGAATGTGGGAGGAATTGATGCACACCACTTCCAGGACTAACTAATTATAAACTTCCCACACATGCACCTCCACACATTTTTCTTCTTCTGGCTGGCTAGAATAGAGACAACCTTCAACACAAACTTGGAAGTCATGTATTGAAGGTGGTAGAACCTCCATTGGTTTTTGGTGCTTGAATATCTGAATGGAGGGAGCCTCGTCTCAAACCTGCCCACCCACGTCTTAAACGAGAAAAACAAAAAAACACAGTGCTCAAGCTATTATATATTTTTGAGGTCTGTTTATTATAGCAATTAGCCTACCCTAATAATACAACATATAGTAATATACGCAAGGGAATCATTTTTCAATTTAAATGATCAATTCCAAAAGTATATAAGAAGAGGCCAAGAAGAGTTGAGGAAGTGTAGAAAAAAAAAAATTCTCAAGGATTCATCTAGGCATCTTAGCTATTTCAGAACCTTAGTCGGGGGAGTGGAAGGTGGGAAAGGGGAAGAGCCTATTCATCCTTGAGGCGTCTTCCTGTCAGGTCTAGGAGCGCCCTGGGCCAGAGTACAAAAACCAGTACTCATTTATCCCATTACTACTAGGATCTTGTCTAGGTTGAGTATGGATTGGGGTTTGAGCAAAGAAATTGCACTGGGAGACAGTCAGGGAAGGAAAGGGATGTGGCTTTTTATATTGTGATATGTCAGAATATTTGAAATCTCTTAATGGAGATTCATCAATAAAACAAAATTTGACTTTTTGTAAGGACAAAAAATATAGGAAAGTCTACAGAGAGTGAAATGTGTGCCTGTTGGCTCATTTGAATAGCCCAGAATTGCATAAGATAATTCCTATACAGATTTTCTTTTCTTGTTTTGATAGTTAGAAATGATGACTAGGGATTTTAATGTTCAAGAAAGAATCATTTACAAAAATTTAACTTAGACCTTCAGGAGCTTGAGTCAGGCGCCTGCCCCTCACCACACCCCAGGGCTACAAGGGCTAAGTACCTCTCTCTACCTGCTTACCTACGTCTCCCAACTCAGAACCACGGCAAGACACACAAGGACATTCTCACAAAGATGTTAAACCACTGATTTTAAAGTTAAACAGTCATAATTACAAAGATACCCTCACCAAAAAACTACCAGTTACAAACCTCTGCCTGGTACTTCTTGTCTTGTGGAGAATAGATAGGGCAGTTTCACCTTCTCTCATCTCCTGTTAGCTAACAGACAAACTCAAATGACTGCGGGGTGCAGACGGCTCATGCAAATGAGTGAAGTGGGCCTAGAGTGAGGGCAACAGGAGCTCAGACCCACGGATAAATGACAACTGCCGCTCAGGTCAGTGTGGAAGACACCGGGGAGAGGAGGGAGGATTTTGACAAACTAGACAGTGATCTTCTGTGTAAAGGGGTCAGCTGCCACTTCGCTCCAGGCCATCGCTGCCCCATGGGGACACAGGCTAGCACTGCCAGGTGTCCTAGTTTTTATAGGTAGACCAAAATGCTGAACATTTTTAATGTGAAGTAGCTTGGCAACTAATTCATAAGTTTTTGAAACACTGTGGGCCAACACTGTGTTACCAAAAAAACTCTGGAGGTCAAATTTGGCCCCAATGGCCACCTGATTGTGACCAGATGTTTTTGAATTTGTTTCCACCTGTTCAGGCTTGTCGATTTCTTCATTATATATCCTTGATATTCATAAATAGAAAAAATAAGCAAGGTTGGATTCTCATATTGAAGCGGCGGTTCAGAAATAGCTGCTATGCTGGCTTGAGCACATTAGCTAACAGTAGGAGAGAGAGGGTATCTCGTATTTCACATTTATACCAAACACTAAAGTGTATTATTTTGATAGTTTATAACTATATATATTTGGGTTGATATATGAAAAACAACAGTGAGACACTATAAATAAGATGAAAAGACAACCCACAGAAAATATTTATAACCAATGAAAAAATAATAAAAGGATTAGTGTGAAAAATTTACAAAGAACTCCAATAAATCAATTAGAAAAAGACAACCCGGTAGAAAAGTGGGCAAAAAGGTAGAAACATGCATTTCACAGAGGAAGAAACCCAATTAATAATAATGAAAAGAATAACAAAAACAATAGCTTAGGACTTATATAACGCTTATTATGCATCAAGCCCTGCTGTAACCAGATATACCACATATGTTAACGTCATGACAACATTGTGACAGTAATATTATAACCTCTAACTTATAGAAATAACTTGCTCAAGATCCTACAGCTAGTAAATGTCAAAACCAGGATCAGACCCTGACAGCCTGGCTCCAGAGTCCATGCTTTCAGCCACTACATTTGACTGCTCATCACAAGCAATATCCATAAGAAAAGATGCTCAATCTTACTAATAATTGGGGACATGCAAATTAAAACAAGATACCATAGAACAGCAATTTGCAAAATGCCAATAGGAAGACCTGAGTGGGCAGGCACATGAGAATCATCTGCGGTGCTTCTTAGAAAAGGCTGAACTCAAGACTTGGGCTTTCTAACTGAGCGTGTCTGATGTGAGATCTGCGAATCAGTGTCTCTCAAAAGCACCCCTGGTGATATTGAGAACTACTACGGTAGTACAGATGGATATGTAATATGCATAATCATCTTAGGTCCACATGATTTTGACTTATGAATAATTCACGTCATATAACACATTTGGAAACAAAACCTCAGTGCGTCTTAGGAACCTTCTGTATAAGTGCTATCTAACAATACATTCTTCCTGCGTTTCATAATAGCTTCACAAACCTGAACTTCACTACCATGAGGTTTAGGTGAGCAAGTAATCATTCTTACACTCACACACGCATTCATGCAAGAACAGATATTTCCTCCGTCTCTGCTTTCTGCTTAGCAATACGCGTTATAGATATTGCTATACTAAACAGATTTTATTTTGCCTTAGTCATTTTCATATAAGTGGGTGTGAACAAAAGACATTCATACCTTATAAGAACTCAGGGAGCCTATTTAAGTAACAGGGTGAGAGAAAATGTCCTGGGATAGATAGATAATTTCCATTTAAAAAATCACAAGAATGAGAGGTATGAAACACAACATGAAAGTGAGGTAGTAACATCAGGAGGGCTAAATTTTGTACTTCATCATAATAATCAAACTATCCCATGTACTTTAAGCAATTCTTTCCCCTCGTTTAACTTGTCTTTAATGGTTTAATTTTTTAATTACAAAAGTAAAACATGAACATAATTGAGTCAGAAAATACAAATAAAAGTATAAAGAGAAAAAAGTAAAAGTCCTGCTTAACATCCCTCTCAACTTTACTCCCTTCCCCAGAGGAGAACTCCATGACTTGTCAGGTGTGTATTCCTCCCGACTGTCTTCTATTAATTGGTAAATATCTATTTAGGATGATGAGGTGGTTTACTTTGGATTGGGGACAGGGATAATTAAGGTAAGGCAGAAACTGCCAGCTGTTCTCCAAATCGTGTTTCTCACTTTCTTGGACACATAGCTAGACTACATTTCCCAGCCTCCCTTGCAATTAGATGTGGCCACATACCTAAGTTCTGTCTAGTGGAATGTAAGCAAAAGTATGAGCCAGGCCTGAGGTGACACACATCAATCACTTCCCACATGAGTCTTAATACTCTTTCCTCCTTCTGTCTGAGGTGGTACATAAAGTGAGCTAGGAAGTCACTTGCTAAAGATGGCAGAGCCATACTTTGTTTGAGTTCTTAATGCCTGGGGAGGAGAGCTAGCCTGCTACTCTTGGACCATTCCACAACATTAAATTATGATGTTTAGTTTTTTTTTAACCACAGCCTTTCATACCCTAACAGAGATTTGTTTTTTTCATAAGTGGGATACCATGATATTTGTTCTGCAAATTGCTTTCTTCATTTAACAATATCCTTGAGATTCCTCCATATTACTTTAGCTATCTTATTCCTTGGACAGCTGGATAGCATTCTATAATATGGATAAAATATATTTAACCACTCCTACTCATGGGTACTTATATTGTTACCAATGAATATTCCGGTATATACATCTTTGTGCACATGTATGAGTATTTTTCTGGGACATATATCTACAAGTAGAATTATTTTCTAGCAAATCTACTTACAAATATATATGCATGCTTAAACCACTCTTGATAGCACCAAGCTGCTCAATGCAAATTTATATGCTCACCAAAAATTGACAATATGAAAGTGGCAATTTGGAGGCATAGACTACCTCCTCTAAGTACTAACCCCACCCTGCCTCACACATTCCTATTTATCTCAGTCTCCTCCAAGTGCCCCACTCACCCAGGATCACTTGGTCTCTCAATCCCATACTACTCTGTACATCCCCACGCTATAGCCCACACATCTCATCTGCCCTCCCAAATTCTTCCACAGTGGCAGCAAACTCTTGATATGTGAAGAGCCAACAATTCTATAGCTGTAACCTCATTTCAGAAAGTCTTCCTCAAATATAAACACTATTAGGCAAACGTCAGGGTAAAAACTGTCGCAGGCATGATCCTATGGATACTAAAATCAGTGGGGAAAAGTTTGAGGACAAGAGGATATTAGAATAGTCTTAAGCATCTCCCCCAATTACAAAAGGAGAAAACAGAAACTTCACAGTGGCAACCACCTTCACCAAATGATCAAAGTTAACATCATCAGTAATAAGGATATCATCAGGTACCCTCTGATATGATGCACCAAAGACACAGCATCACTTCTTAGTATTCTTACTGAAAATTATAACATCAATCTAACCATGAAGAAACATCAGACAAACCCAAATTGAGGGACATTCTACAAAGTAACTAACCAGTACCCACTGAAAGTATTAAGATCATGAAAGAGAAAGAAAAAATGAAGTAGCGCGAAGGATTAAAGGAGACTAAGGAGTCGTGACCACTAAAACGCATTATGTGGTCCTGAATTGGATCCTGAAACAGAAAAAGGACAAAAAGGACATTGGGGAGAGACAGGTGAAGTTCTAATCAAGTCTGTAGTTTATAGTGTATTAATATTAACTTCCTGGTTTTGATAGTTGCACTATGGTTATATAAGATATTAACAGTGGGGGAAGCTGGGAGAAGAGTTTACTGGAAAATTCTGTACTATTTTTGTAACTTTTTTCTAAGCTGAAAATTATTTCAAAATGAAAAGAAAAAAATTTCTCATCTTTCTGCATTACCTGAAACCAAGACTATCCCTTAAGGACGGTGCTTCCCCCTGAGTTCTCTAAATGGAGCTATTTTACTCCTCACACTACATACTCCTCAGTGACAGGTTTGGGGAAGAGCAGGCATCCTCTCTCTCCCCATGCTATGTCCAGACCACTACTTGTACCCCCATCACTTCAAAAAAAATCATCTATTCATGTAGTATTCACAACACCAGTAAATACCATCCTCTTCCCCTCTTTGCTACTGTCAGCCTCCAACGTTCTGGTCAACCGTCTCTCATTTGTTGAAGATCGGCCTTCCTCTCTATCTCAACTACTGTCATCAACATGGATGTCTTACATTGCCTCCCCATCTTCCAGCACCCAGGCTCTGTTTCTTGACTTCCTCGTTTCCAATAGCTCTTCATTCTGCCTCAGCCACACTCCAAGAGTCATATCCTAGACTTTGTTGTCATTAACAAATGTCTTCCCTCCAAAACATCAAATGACACATCCCTCTCTTGGACAGAACTTTCTATCATTCCATGTTCTTTGCAGAAACAGCTTCATTACAACAATTTCTGATTTTAGATTCATTCATTTTAGTTGTTGTTGAACTATTTGTATTGGTTCTAATAATTTTTTTAGTTGATTCCTGTGAGATGTTTTAGACAATCAGAGGCACTTATCTCTTCCTTTTCAATATTTAGTCCTTTATTTCTTTGTTACAAATAGAAACTCTCTACCTAAAAATCAGTGTCAATAATAGCAAGCATTCTTGTCATCTTGTTCCAGACTTCATTGGGAAAGCTGACTTCTTTTTCTGTTTTCGAACAAAACATAGCACCTTCCCTGAATATTTAGCAGAACTCACTGAGAAAAACAACTGGGCCTAGTGTCTTTAAGATCAAACTTGATTTTCTTTTCCATTTATATTTTTCATTCTATTTAGGTTTCATGTCTAGTAGCATATATTTTCCTAGGAAAGATTTTTTTTATCCAGACTTCCTAATTTAATAATTAGAAGTAGGATATAGTATTTTTTTCTTCCAGAACTTTGGTTATACTTTCTTTCTTGTCCTTGGATTGCTTCTTTATTCCTTACTCAGACAAGTTAGAAGTTTGCCTATTTTACCAGAATTTTTGTTTTAAATCTAACTTTTGTTTTAATTTATAGATATAAATTTTTCTTTTCTACTTCATTATTTTTTTAAATTTTTTCTTTCTTTATTTCTTCTATTTATTTTTATTTATTTTATGGTTATAATCTTACTTAGTAAAATGCTTAGTCCTTTTATTTCCTTTTTTCCTAAATGCGTTTTAAGACTCTATATTTTCTAAATAATCTTGTAACCACATTCCATAGAATTTAACACGGGATACTTCAAAATTTTTATTCTTTTATCCCAAAGTAATTTGTGACTTCAGTTTTAGTTTCATTTTTTCACCAAGAGTCATTTAGAAAGGTAATTCTTAAAAATTTTTAAGCAGATAGGCTTTAAAATGTCTTATTGTTTAAGTCCTAATTTTATTACATTTTTCTCAGACAGTAGCTTTCTAGGATTTGGTGATTTTTTGGAATTTACTGAGAATTTTGGAGGGCTTAGTCCAAAAATTAATGACCAATTTTGTGGTAGTTAAGTCAGTATTTGTAAAGAACATGTATTTTCACATACCAAGTACAACATTTTATAACTATGCCTATATAATCGTCATGCAGAGTCTGTTTAAATCCTTTACTTCTTGTAGTTTTTTGGTTCACTTGATCTGTTAATTTTTATTTATTTCCTAAATAAAAGGAAAATTTGACAAATCCATTATCTATATTACAGAATGTAGTATGTAGTCCAGGAGATGACAAGGAGACAGAAGCCATAATGCAAGTGGCATGTGATAAATACCGGTATGAAGGTGGTAGTAGTGGGATGAAAATGGTTAACGTATCCTAGGATGTCTGCAGGAAGAATTGATAGTGGGCGGAAATTTTGATATGGTCTTAACCCAACATGATTTAACATTGGGTAGGCAGGGATTCTCTCAGACCAGATTTCTCATAAACTGTTCAGTCTTACTCTGAACAAAACAGACACAGGATTTTTGCATCTGTAAGTTTACTTCATTAGCGTAAGATAGAAAGTTATGACTAGGATGACTTTTGATTCACCTTACTCAGATTATAAAATGTGAGGCTGGATTTAAGCCTACCATATGGATAAGGGATCAATTTAGCCCTTAAGTGTCTTTTGGAAGCTCCCATGAAGGGCATTAGAAGTTTTGTGAGCATATTAGAAGGCAAACTTGGGGCCTAAGTATGCATATTCAGCAGACCTGCCTGGATCTTCAGCTCCAAGAAACTAAAATAGATGAAGATGTGCCTCCTAGGAACTAATCACACTATTATTCAAATGGAAATAAAAGAGATGCATGGTTCCAATGGCAGAAATGAAGAAAACTTCCCAACATTACAATCAATAGCCTGAGCTCAAGGTGATGCTTGGCAGTTTGGGAATAGGAAGGTCCTGTTTTGGAATGGGCTTGGTTCCAAGAGCTTTTCCAACTGGGGTTTTAAGAACTGAGCCCCCTCTCCCCTAAAAACAATATTGGAAACTGTACCCAGGAGTAGAGCACAGCCAGGAGAGGTCACAAAAGCATCTATCCTATAGTACGTTGAATTGTGGTACTAACCCAGTGTTGGGCCTGGGAAGATGTCATTCGTTTATGATGAAAAATCAGAGAAAGCAGACATACTGCCTCATTTTTTCTTTTGCCTACTCTAGGCAAAATTTAGATCTTGGTTGCAAGAAACAGAAGTCAATTTTGCCCAAGTCTTTCTCTCTGAACTGACCCACCCTATAGTCTTCTCCACTGGTACCCCATGTCGCTATGGTGCTTATCATCTCCACCTTAGCCAGATGTTCCTGACCTGCAAGCATGCCATGCCTCTAAACTACCCATTTTCCCTAACTCCTCAAATCTCAAGACAAAGACTTGGCTGCATCACTTACTGTCTCTGTGACTTTGGGCAGTTTAAATTATTCACCCCTCCACCTGGAAAATGAGAATGATATATCCCCAGTAGCAGTAATCTGAGAATTCAATGAAAAGAATGTATATTATATGCTTAATACTCCTGACACTCCACAGGTTCTCAAAATATAGCAGCTTATTATTTTGCTTATTTCATTTAAAAGAGCCGAGTACTCTGTGCTTTTTAAAAACTATACAAACATATAATCTATTGCATGAAATGGTTATTAGACATGAGTTAAAATTTCAAATGTTTAAAATATACCCAATTCTTATCTCTCCAGTACATCCTTAAAAGAACATTGCTTTTCCTAACACTCTCACACAAAATGCATCTGATTCTCCCTACATATCCTACCCTAGGCCCCACCATGAGCTACACAGGCTCAAACATGTCTCCGTATCCACCCAAAGACCACATAATTAGAAAGATGATTACAAGCCTCAAAATTACCATTTAAATTTTTAAATGCTGACATTTTGCCCAGTATTTTAAATAACCTTAATCACAACATCCTCTGTTCGATTATAAAACACACATAATCAAAGGTTTATTAACTGTTACTTCAAATACTCAATCTACCAGTACTACTGACTAACACCTTTGACTTTTATAAGTAATAAAAAAATTACAGAAAGTAAAAATAATGGTGAAAACTATGCCAAAGTTAGATGTCTATTTCCACCCTTTGCTTTCAAGCTCAAGAATCCTGGAACAAACTCTAAATTGTGAAATTTGAGTCTGTCCCCAGCCAGAATAGCAGACCTAATGCACCATTAATCTGGTCTGCTCTCAGCCACAAATTGAAATAGTCACAGTCATTCGATTTTTAAGGAAAAGACTGTACTGCAGAAGTACATTCTAGAGGTCTTTTCATAAAACCATCCTGTGTGCTCCATCTGCATGTGCAATCTGCTTGTGTATTTTCAGCCAGCTTGCATGGGCAGATTAATGCGTACAATTAGAAAGCAACCTCACAGGCATTCGATAAACTGCCTTCATTATTACACACAGGAGAGTCCCTTTGGATGTCAATAAAAGCCTAGTTTTCTGCCTGTTAGCTAAATAATTGACAACACTAAAAATAATCAGAAGCAAATGAATGAAGTCAGGAACAAGGTGTTAAGAAAGAGCACATTAAGATTCTCACGGTGGTGCCCCAGGATGCTATCACAAGCTTTTTCTCCAGCAACTTGGATTTATAGTCTGCTCAAGTCCGAGATCGCCCTTCTCTACAGAAAAAACACATCGTTCCTGGTCTGCTATTTGGACCACATATCATAGTGTGCTGAAACTAGCAAGGACATGAGATATTGACTAGTTTGAAAGAATTTCTTACTTGTGTTTCTATTTTGTGTTGCTTAGTTTGACAGCTTCAGGAGAATCTAACTTAGGGGCAGGGGGAGACAGGGAACAGCCCGGTTGCTCTGGTGAAATCTTTGTGCTGTTAATATTCTAACAGCTCTCCTAGACAATTTTTCCACCATAAACTAATTCTAAGAAGACACGAAAAAGGCTTGTTATAGAGAGGATCCATCTTTTCTAAGAAGTCCCTTTCATATTTTTAGCTATATAACGGTCTTTCATTTCATGAGCTAATTGTCTCTTAATTTCAAAAGCAGTTCAAAATAAAATATTCTTTTTAAAAAACCTCACACATATACTACTTCTTGTGTTTCTCAATAGGATCTAAAAATCAATTTGAGATACTTCTCATTTTTAGCCAACTTCTCTTTTTCCTGGTTAACTGGGACTTTCACGATAAGCAGAAGAAGGAGCAAGAGTGAAATGTGCGTGTAATTGAATTCAGCTTCACTGATAGTGTGCAAGGTGGCTGAGGGTAAAATTCTTTCTTTTTCTTACAGAAAAAGGGTGATTGATCTCTAATATTTAGTAAAACACAAACTCAAGAATCTGGGAGACTATGAAAGAAATGAAGTTTGATGATATACCCTCCCACATCCTTTAAAACCCTAAGAATCTCTCATCCTTCACATTATCATGTTTAAAACTCTCCAGAGAAAGGACTCATTCAACTTCCCAGTGCTGTACCTAAGACCTCTCATTGATAAGCAGGTCTTCCCTTTTCTAGTGTAAAGCTAGGATGCCACATTTGTTCCTATTGTGACTCTAGGCTAATGCCCTCATGCATCCTTTTATCACATTCAACTTCTCTGGCTGGCCTAGAAATAAATTCTCAACCATTCTCTACACATGAAGAGGAAGGCAATAATACATTAATACCCTTAATCTATTGCCTCCTTCCTGCCATTCCTCCTTAAGACAGGAAGTGTTTCCTGGTCTTTAGCTTCCCACCAGCTCCTTCATCCCCATGCCTGCCTCTGAAGAAGAGTAGGGAAAGAGAGGCTATGGCTTCTACGACTAAAATGAGAGTAATGCCTATTTTAATTTAAAGAAGATAATGTCACTCATTAGCACTTCCACTCAACCCCATTCCATCTCTCACCCATTTCCTGGCCTGGGTAGCAGAGGCCAAGTACCTAACTTGCTAAGGACCAAAGCAAAGCACTAAGAAACTTATTTTCCATTCATACCTCTGAGTCTTAAAGCAAGAAGGAGCTGCTAACGATAGAGGCAGAATAATTTCAGTGGAAGGAGAAAGCCAGAGGAAGCTGTACTTAGAGGAGGAACACGCTTTAGGGTGTCACATATGCCCAACATCAAAATAATCTTAAATTCTACAAATGAGGTACAACGACCGGAAGAGAGAAGAGGAGGCAATCAGAGAACAATCCATATGAAAGTGGGTAGTCAATTACTAGCTCTGGTGGGACCAGAAATCCCTATTTGTTCTCTACAAAATAAAAGTTGCATGATTCCATTCAACAAGGACCTTTGCAAGAAGTTTCATTTCAAGTCCCCATAAAATTCAGTCACTTTTATGCCATATATATAAAATATTTTATTTAATCCTTACAAATGGCCTATGAGAGAGATATTATCATCCGTATTTAAAAAACAACAGCAAAAACTGAGGTTCAAAGAGGTTTAGTAGTTTGTCCAAGGTCACAGCTGGGGAATGGAGCTAGGACTTTGAACCCAGATCTACTTGGTTTTAATTCTACCACATTTGGAATTAACCGAGGGCCAGAAATACGGTTCTTTGGTTTTGTCTATTGTTTTAAGCAGTGCACAGGTAACCTAGCTACTTAGAGCTAGGACACAACCTTATCTTTAAAGCCAGTATAACAGATTATCTACATTATAAAGCACATAATAGTTGCCCTGCACATATTAGCTGCTGTTATTCACAAATCACACTGGAAAAGGTACCTTAGTGTATGACCACCAATTGAGAGTTTTGCCAATAATTGCTAAATAATTACTCAATTCTTGTCTACAAAAACACAAGTGTGTAATAGTCTACAGCCCATTAGATAAATCCTTAGTTAGTTTAGATTCTGCTTGGGCACTTCTTTTCCAATACCCTCCTCCTTATGTTGGTATTTTGGAAGTCAACATAATCAGAAGTACCCTGAATCACCAAAGAATCAAGCTCTGCAAGTTATTTATAATGGAGGATTCCTCAAATTTACTAGTATTATTTCTAATCAATTGACTACTAAAGAATATTTTGGTGAGAAAAGATGTCTCCGACTTTAGAACCTCACTTACATAATGACAGAGTATTTATATGATTAACATAACAGCCAAGACCAGCTGTTTTAAAAAGTTACCATCACCTAGAATGTAAAAACAGAGTGAACAATATGCCAATAAATGTACAAAGTTCTGAAAACATATACTTACTATTGTCGATGCTCTCTAAATGCTTCTCTTCGGAGGTTTTCTTGAAGTCTTCTTTTCTCCTCTAGTTTGTTGCTCTGAAATTGCAAATATCAAAATGTAATCAATTAGGAAAGCTTTAAGCAGAATCATGATGTTAAAGTTACCCAAGGTCCAAAATCTGTAGGCTCAAGTGACCTCAATAGTCCAATGTGGTACCTACCAGGACTTCCAAGATGATATCACTCTTACACCCCTGCGGACTACACTGAAAGCCAGAAGCCCAAGTTCTTTCTGTGGCTCCTCTCTCCCAACTTCATTGGTATAATCACAGACTCAGTATTTCACATTTTTATTCTCTAGTTCAAAAGATAGCAACATTCATATTGTAAGCAGTGTTTTCAATATGTTCTGAGGGAAATATGAAATTTTCCCCACCAAGTATGTTAAATTAAAATGATAATAAATGGTTAAATGGTTCATACAAAACTTATTTATACACTCACATCCCACTAAAGCATTCGGGAAAGATTTTCAACAAGCCAACTCAACTCCCATCTGACTTAGAATTGGATACTTAAAGCTGTTGAGAGACCGAACAGCAAATGTCATTAAAAACCAATCCACTTGAGTAGAAAAGAGTTCTCTTTTTTTTAAAATTAGTTGTTTGGGGAAGCTAGAGACAAAGAACTTCATACTTCACATTACTGTCACCATGGCTCTGGCATATTTTAATCCAACTTTAATAACTCAGCAACACTTGCTTTTTATTCACCATGACACAACTATCTTTTTTTTTTAACTTGCCTATGAAAAATAAGAAGAATTCCTAGACAACAAATTTAACGGGGAGTTGAAACAAGTTGTACAACACGGAAGAGACTTGAAGTTTTAAATGAATCCAAGGAGGACAGCAAGCAGCTGCTTTGCTTTAACAAAAAGAATCGGATTTACCCAGAAGGAAGACCTGTAGAAAGGGAATAAGAGAAATCATCACTTCCAAACCATGATATAAGTGTGGCTCCATCTTTCAAATGTGGGAAGAAATTATTTATATTGTTCAGTTCCATGAAAGTCTTCATTCACACAGAACTATTTACTAGTCCCATTTTGAAAGGTAAAATGGATGATTTCAGTTTTACAAAAAAACAAAGGAAATTTACCACAATCAAAGGGAATCAATTACAATTCAAAGCAATTGGATTATTAATGTAACACAGGCCTAGGAAGCAAACTAGTAGAAAATTTTAAAACCAAATAAACATGATCCCAATCTAGAAAGAAATGCTGACTCATGAGACCAAAAGTGGTCAATTGTGATGAGCTCCCAACATCTCTGAGGATTAAAAAAAAAAAGGGTGAAAGACAGCAAGCAAACAGTAGGCATTTATTAAATGAGTATTAGGAATGCTTCTTTGAGAATAGTGAGAACACCACACAAGCATCTAGAGACCAAGGCTGGGTTCCTTTAACAAGGTCAGAAATTGGAAAAACAGTTTTAATCTCTTCACTAATAGATAATCATTGAATTTAACGCACAAAAACAGTTACGCAGTAGCTAAATTCTATCCAACAAAAGTCTGTTTATCCCTTAGAAGTTGATGGAGAAGTATTTTTGCAAAATACTTGAGAAATTGTATACCTACCAATGTAGGTACCTGTTTTAGTATATTCATCCAAATACTTGGATTTAGTCAGACTGTTTATTTCTTTCCATTTAACAGTGAGTTAAGGAATTACCCAGATACACTTCCACATAAATATACAAATACAGAATGTAAAATATTTAAGAACATGAGATCCAGAAGAAAAAATTATGGAATCAGCCCTAGGTTCACCATCACTGACTGAGTGACCTTAAATCATTTAATGTCACTGAATCTCATTTATTCAACAAACTTCTATCAAATGTGTGTTACTGTTGGATGCTGAGAATAGAACTATGAACAGAGCAGTACCCACTCTGGAAAATTTTACAGGCTAGCTGGAAACATACAAGAAAGAGATGATGGTGGTATGTAAGATATGTTAGAGGATAGAGATTTGCAGATAATGTAATATCAACACGTATGAAAAACACAGAAGTGGGTAGTCAGGAAATTCTCTCAACAGTGCCATAAATATTCACTCAGTGCCTACTAAGTGGCAGACTCCATCCTGGGCATGGGAACTAAGAGGCTGAATAATACTCAGAATGTGGTTTCTAACCTTCAGTTCCTAGATAAGCTGTGTGTTAGGAGTATGCTGATTTTTAATGGAGAGTCAGGCTCATAGTTTTCTTCAGATTCCCCAAAGGGCTGATGGTCAAATAAAAGGATGAGAACCACGGGTGCAATGAAAGGTCAAAATTCTAGACAGAGACCAATCACAAACAAGCAAGAATTTTCCAGGAGGTGAGGAGAGCAGGGCCACTGCGCTCCATTGTATGGTTTGCTCACTGCCCAGTGGGGCTGAGCAGAAGGGGTTATAAAGGCTAAAACAGAGCCAGCTTTCAGCTCACCCAAGCCTAGCCTCCCAGCATAGGGTACTTCAGTGCAATGAATGTATCTTTTTCTATTTATCACAAAGGGACCATCTATCACCAATCTGAGCACCCAGAGCCGACTACCTAGATGGAGAATTGTTTCTAATTTGCACAAAGGTAATGATGGGCTAGTAATGGCCTTGGATAGGAAAAGGGCATTCCCCTAACTTAAAATATTTTCAAGATAAAAAGGCACAAGAGAATACATCAGTTCAAGCAACCCCAAGCAGCTCATGGATAAATTGAAAGGTGTTTGTAGTGAGACAGGTGGAAGACAAGGTTGAGAAAGTAGGAAGGGGCGATTATAAGGAATTTATATGCCAAGTAAAGAAGTGTGGACTTCATCAAAGGCAATGATGAGCCATGTTATTTTAAGCAGAATAGTAAGCAGCTCACTCCGAAAGCAACATGGAGGATAAACTGCAGAAAAGACCACAAATAAAAAACCAATGGAGTGGTCTCAGAGTAGTCCAGGCCATAAATTATGAGTCCCAAATTAAGGCATGAGGGACAGAGAGGAAAAGATAAATTCTAGAAAAATGTAGGAGAGAAAGAATAGGAGGAAAAAAAATAATAGAAGGAATGACTATATCTACATAGGTTGAGTAAGAAAAGAGGGAAGAATAACTATCATTTAAGAGCATCAGAAAGAATATACGAGTTCAATTGTGAATCTATTGGATTTGAGATATACTTGTGGAACATCTAGAGAGAAATAAAGCATGCAGTAAAATAGTCATGTTTAATAATGGGGACACGTTCTGAGAAATGTATTGTTAGGTGATTTCATCGTTGTGCAAACATCACAGAGTATACTCACACAAACCTTGATGGTATAGCCTACATGGTACTAATCTTATGGGACCTAGACTACATGGTACTAATCTTATAGGACTACCATCATATATGTGGTCAGTCACTGACCAAAATATCATTATACGGCGCATGTCTGTATATGGTTCTGGGATTCAGGAATATGGTCTGGCCTGGAGATACAGACTTCAGAAACTATCACCACAAGCAATAACTAAATTCTTAGATCTGTCAATGTGGGGGCTTTTACTTAAGGATAGCGTGGCATAGGCAGAGGGATATTAGCGAAGATAACGGATGGGACCTGATGGAACATCAATAGTAGAAAAACAAGTAGAGGAAAAGGATCCAGAAGAGATCCAAAGGGATGGAACTTGAAGGACAGAGTACTTAATAGTTACAATATCACAAAGAGTTTAAATAAGTTAGGAATTAAAGAGTCTCCATTGGGTTTTTCGATTAAGAGCACCATTGATGATCTTGGCTAGATCAGTACCAGTGAAGTACTAGAGACAGAAGTCAAACTCAGCCCACCCAGGAACAAATAAAGGTGAGGACTCAAAGAGGGTAAGTTCCTAAGCCAGCTGAGCTCAGAATCACCTGGGGAGCATTTTTTAAAACAGCTTCTTTGGTTCAGCTGATTGCTAGAGTCAGCCCACAGGCCAGCATGTAGACACCAAATGTGGTAGAGGCTTTCAGGAAGTTGAGCCATGATGCTTGGGATGGAGGAGTTGAAAGCAAACCAGAATAGAAAGAGGTACTCAGCTTTTAAGATGAGAGATCTGAGTATGAATATATCCCAAGAGCGGGAAAAACAAACAAACAAACAAGAAAGTAACAGGAGAAAAGGAAGCTCAGCTGATGGACCAGCAAGATTCCTGAGGAGATGGGGTGAAGAGATGGTGAACTTGGGTGGAAGAATCCATCGTAGCAACAAGAAAAACACTTTCTCATTCCTCCCTAGATGGGATGGGGGTAGAAACAGCAAAGAAAGAGTAAGGAAACAAAAAAGTAAACAAATTACGGCCAATGGCCTTTCTTTCCTAGAAGGTGAGAGATGAAACCAAGTGCTGAGAATGAAAGAAGAGGATAGGAAGAATGTGAAGGATGAAAGATGTTGGTAATTAGAGATAGGCCTAGACTGCAAAGGAGAAATACCAGGCAGTGGGCATTGCTGAATACCCAGCTGAGAGGGAAGCCCGGAAATCTGGTGTAGCAAAAAAAAGCCATGTCTGTTTTCTTCGCCAGCAACCTCATTCTTGTGGGTTTAGTGGAAATGAAATAATTGAACCAATCCACTTCATGTGTAAAACAAGAATAATCCTCTCTCTGCCTTCCACACAAGAGGTTGACATAATAGAGTCAAATGAGAGAGTGTTAAAGTGCTTCCTTACATTTATAAGTAATTAGCTTAGGGCACCTTTATTGAGCGCTGACTAAGTGCTAGGCTTTGTACTAAGGGCTTTGCACATATTGTATCCTTTCAACCTACCAGTCTCATCATTATACTATTATTATACCCATTTTACAGATAAGGAAAGTGAAGCATAAAGAAGCTAACAGCCCACCCTCTTAGTACTACATCGGCATTTCAGAGATAGCATTAACATCCCAACATCATGGGATTAATTAATAGGATCCTATTGCATTTCAACAACCAGAGGCTTAATGCCCACAGCAATTCATTTACAAAGAAATGCATGATGTGGGATCTTTCTGGGAAATACTGGTTTTCCCTAAAAGTTTTCAGAAAAGGAAATATTTTTTCTAGTTTATAACAATATTGAAATAATTTCCTCAATGTTGAGTTTTCCCCCTAAAATTGTTCTCAAACCATTAGCCCTTGTTACTACTTGTTTCCTAGAAATAAGTAACAAATGTGATGCCTTAAAAGTGTTTATGTATGCATCTCTGCATCTAATATGCATATCTTGCTTTCTATTGGTTGGTTCCTGCTTCGCTTTATAGCATCAAAACTAACTGACGATGCTTCTCAGTGTCTGCATAAAACACAGTGACCTCCAGGGCTCTAGATAACTCTATGAGCTTTATGACTTCATGGTTGAGTGGAAAGAGCAAGGGAAGTCTTTGGATGCCACTCAGATCTCTAGCTGGTTTCCTGCCCTTTCTGAGGTTATGATACACCAAAAGTTGGGAGAATTAAAGCATTTGTAAACTATATAGCACTGTGTAACATTATTTCAAACCTAAGTAGATCAAAAGAAGACTAAGATGAGTCTAGGAGGTAGGGAGGGTCTTTGACATGGCATTAGAAGATTTTCATTTTTTAAGATTGTGGGTATTATGAAAGCCTGGAAATATCAAATTATTACTTAATTCATCAATGTGATTATGAGGGAAAAGCACAGTGGAGGGTTACTCCCACCGCACTATATTAGGGCGAAAGGCTTGCTGCGAAGATTTATGAAAACTTTTCTGCTTACGCTGCAAGATCCAGTGGCAAAGAGAGTACTTGCCTCTGGTATGCTGCCTTTACTTTTTTTCACGACTTTCTCTTGCTCTGACGCTCTAATATTTTAGAGATATTTTCTCTGCTTTATAGATTTCCGGGAAGGCAAATTGTTACATCATTACAAAACCACGCAAGTTGTATTAGGTTCCTATTGCTGTAACAAATTACCATAAACTTAGTGGCTTGAAATCACACAAATTTCTTAATAATCTTACAATTCTAGAGGTCAGAAGTCCAAAATAGGTCTTAAAAATCAAGGTGTCATTGGGGCTACTATCCTTCTAGAGGCTCTAGGGAGAATCTATTTCCTTGCCTTTTTTAGCTTCTAGAGCCTCCCGCATTCCTTGGCTAATGGCACCTTCTTCCATCTTCAAAGCCAGCGACAGCAAGCTGAATCTTTCTCCTCTACCATCTCCTCATGCTTCTCAATCTTCTGCCTCCCTCTTCCAATTGAAGGACCTTGGTGATTATATTGGGCCCACCTGGATAATGAAGACGCTTCCCTATTTGAAGGCAAATTGATTAGTAATCTTAATCCCACTTGCAAATATAATTCCCCTTTGCCCTGTAACAAAACATATTCCTAGATTCCAAGGATTAGAAGGTGGAAGGAGAGGGGGAGGCATTATTCTGCCTACCACATGGGTTATGATCTATTTTTATTTATTTATTTTTATTTTTATTTTTTTGATTCATTCAAATATTTATTGAGCAGCCAGGGAGATACAAAGCTGATTAAAACATGATCAAAGAGGTGAGGCAAATGCACAAGTTATAGAAGGCAAAGTATAAGGTTCACTGAACCACAGCAATCAAAAGAAAGTGCTTTAGGAGATGGAGTGAGATTGCTTCCAGCCTGGAAGGGGGCATGGGTGGGTGGCAAACCAGGAAAGGGGATTGAGATTAAAATAGAAGACTTCAGTCTGGATTGTTGATGATACGCAGTATGGACTATATTTGTCTCTTCTTTTCCTCTCTCCATCTTTGGGCTTAATTTACCAGTAGTGCCCAGGATTGTTCAATGCACTTCTATACTTGCTTGCATTTTTGCTTTAATGTCTTCTGCAGAACTAGGTCCTTTTGGTGTTTAAGGAGTTTTTTCCTGTTTTTTGAAGGATTCTTGACCTTTTAATCTTGGCGTTGATGGTTTGGAGTCTTTTCCATTCTGGTTTGACTTTTGTGCATTTTTGGCTGGAGTATCTCGTATAGATTTCTTTACTGGAGCTTTTTCTTCAGCTTCCTCCTCATCAAAATCATCATCATCATCATCTTTGCCATCATCATCTTCATTGGCGGCAAGTTTTACTTTTTTCTGTGGAAGCTTGCTACCACTTCCAGGGCCAGAACGCTTTCCAGATATACTCAGGAGTTTCACATCCTCCTCCACTCCATCTTCCGATTCTGCATCTTCCTCCACAGCTGCTAAGTGCTGTCCACTAATACGAACAGGCCCTGAACCACATAAGACCACAGGTGGTGTTATTTCAAAGCCCCCAAGGGAAACCACTGGCTGCACAGACATTTTCAAAGTTGCCAGTGTTACTTTAATGGGACTGCCTTCGTAATTCATTGCCTCTGCTTCAACAACATGCAATTCATCCTTTGCATCAGCCCCTAAACTGACTGTTCTTAATGATAACTGGTGCTCATTTTCATCATTATCCACCTTAAAGTGATCTTTGTCAGCCTTTAGTTCACAACCGAAAAGATAGTTCTGGGGCTTCAGGGGGCTCATGTCCACGTCCACCGAATCTTCCATGGGGTGGTGGCACACACTTAGGTGGGAGAGAAGGCAGACAGAGAAAAACGACCACTGTTCCACAGAACAGCTGCGCAGGATGGAATCACACCAGGGACTACAATCTATTTTTAAATCAATAAGTATCAGACACACAGTATGCCAGAAACTTCACAAAGTCTTTGGCCTCTTAGCCCTCTGAGGTTTGGCTTTGAAATGTGGGTGGTAGGAGAGGGTGAGAGAGGACCTCTTTCATTTAGGGCTAAACAGTGGTGTGCTGATAAACTTAACAACCAGCTCTAGCCAGGAGGAGGAGGGGAGGCTGATTTGTCGCTTCTACCAATTTCCATGGCGAAAATACTCCCACCATGGTTGACTGCAAGCTACCAACATGAAGTCAACTAGTTCACAAAAATCCTGAAACTTTAAGAATCCACTCTTATGAGGCTGTAAGAAGAGGCTCCAGTACACCCCTGGAAGAATATATAGCATCAACATACTCCGGGATAGGCAACGCAAGTTTGACTGAAGCATCCCAGCGCTCGCTCCAAATTTTCCCTACACCCACAGGATTAACTCTTCCAGGACACAGTGACACGGCCATATGCTAAAGAGGTAGCTGCCTTTCACACTCCGTGCTTATTAAGGATCAAAGAACACTCACATATGCTGGGGAGGAATACAGTTTACTCTCCCCTCACTCAGTGTTACACACACACAGAGGCGGTGACCAATCAGAATGAGATTAAGTGTTCCCTGGTGACCCCTTGCAGGAGAGGGAAAACTGGAGGGCAAGGGGTTAAGACCAGAGGCCAAGCTAGAGGCTCCTGGGTGGCAATAGGCTGCTTGGATTCTACTTGGCTCACGGTTCCTGGACAGCAGCCATTTGCCTGGGGAGGAGGGCAGTATTTTGCAAGCTGGTGTCCCTGAGTGTGCTTGCTGTGCATTTTAAAGAGTAAGTGCTCCATAAGCACAGCCATTATTGCTTCCCTTGGCCATTTTCACACTGGCAACGTGAAGTATGCCATTTCTAGATGGCTAATGTCCATTTTTCTTTTATCTGACACAAGCTACTAAATAGCCTTACATTTAGTATGAAAAGTCACAGATTTATATACAACAGGAACAGCTAGGTCATGGTGGCAGTGCAGGCCAATTAGCAAGAGATACAAAGCCTGTGGAACAACCAAGGTGGGCTGCTCCTTCTCTCGAAGGTAATTTAGATTAATGCTCCCCAAACTTTTATGTGCACAAGAAACACCTGGGGAGCTTGTTAAAATACAGATTCTGGTTCAGAAGGTCTAAGGTGGGGCTCAAGATTCTGCATTTCTAAAAAGTGAACCAGTGCTGTTGGTTGAAGAATCACACTTTGAATGGGAATAATCTACATATCAACTCTCTCCCTCCATCTCTCACTTTCAGGCAAATTATACCAATAGTCATTACAGTTATCACATTAGAAAAGCCAACTCAATTAAGATTTCAGTAGTTAATGATTGCTATACGTGTAGTGTTATAACTTGGAAAGGGGAAAATGCTTTTACTCAAAGATGAAGAAAACCGTTTCAGCCACTAAACATTTCTGAATAGTATATATTATTTGACCCATGAAGAAATTAGCTATAAATGACCCACAAGCCAGCCAATTTATGGGTATTAAATGACAACTCATAAATGACTTTTAGGATAAGAGGTTGCAATGCAATAATTCTTTAGGATCTGTAAGCTTCTTAATTCAGTTACTGGTGATGATTTGATGATTTTCTTAGTTGCACCTGAAATGCAGACAGA
This sequence comes from Equus caballus, assembly GCF_041296265.1. Classification (NCBI taxonomy): domain Eukaryota; kingdom Metazoa; phylum Chordata; class Mammalia; order Perissodactyla; family Equidae; genus Equus; species Equus caballus. The sequence goes on along the minus strand of NC_091700.1, from coordinate 47,831,429 downwards.
CTACATGCTATGTAAAGGGAACACTTCCTCTATAATCATAAAACTAAAGTCTTTCAAGGAGAAAATGGGGGGAGGGGGAGTTAGATGAAACATAGAAGAGTGGGAAATAAGGAAGTAAAAAGAGAGAAACAAAGCTTTAAAAAAGGTTATTGTCATAAAAAACTTCTCAATAAAGTTATAATAGCTGATCAGTTGGAAACGGATTGCTGAATCAAATTTTGTAAACAAAGTTCCCATACTCTTTTTTTAATACCTCCAGCATTTCACTGCAGTTCCCCATGTATAAGTCCACTCTTACCTCCACCCCCAGAGCCTCTCTCTCTACAGATGCAGCACCTCTACATCTTCAGACGCTCCTGACCTTGAGAGAAGAGGGGGTGGGGCTTGCAGACTCATTTTATAAGAATAGTCCAGAGAGGGCTGGGGGTCTGCCCAAGCTCATACAGCACAACAGGACACCTTCCAAGAAAGACTTAGTCTGTTCCGCAGCCAGTAGAGAGCTCTTCGGGGGAAGGAAAGACTCATAGTCTCATGTGTTTCATAAGGCATCAGCTTTTGACTTCATTAACTCTAACTGGTAAAAAGATCTATTGTTTGGTAACTAGGTTTAAATTTTGACCGATACTCAATCTGTAAAAGAAAAGGAAGGAAGGAGAGAGAGATACAGACAGATAGCAGGAATAGGAATGTGTTTCCATGACTTATACCTGCAGTAGTTGTCATACTTGGTAGTTAGTACCATGAGTCAACCCCTTGCCCCCAAACCTCCAACACTTAAAATCTATTACGGCTTAGGACTTTGTGGGGAATGGGAGGAGGAGAGGGATGGGGGTAGAACAATACTACATTCTTCCTTCTTCTCTAGCAGATGATCACGTTCAAGAGATTTTTTCCCCAAGCCCCAGAAAGAGTATCAAAACTAAAAACATCACTTTGAGGTTTAAAATAGATCACATCACTAATACTGAAATGCAAAGACATGCTTTTTCTTTTATCAGTAAGAGAACTATGTTCATCTATTTCACACCCTGGGAAATTCAATATTTGGATACAAATATGGCGGTGTACCCCTGATTGCCATTGTTACTAATGGCTTTGCCTTCTGGCCAAAAATACAGCGACTATTTTGATCACTCGCCTGGGAGGAGAGACAGTGTGGTGACTAAGAACTCTAGCTCTGAGGCCAGTCAGCCTGGATTCGAATCCTACTTCTTCTATTTACTGCTGTGAGCCTTTGGACAAGTTATCTACCTTCTCTGTGTCAGTTTCCTCATTTGCAAACTGGGTAATAAGAATAAGATATGCTTAATAGAGTTCTTGTGAAGATTCAATGAGTTAATGTATGGACACTCTCTAGAAGAGAACTTGGCACATAGTAAGCCCTGAGTAGAATGTTAATGAATCATCCTCTCCACCGTCTTACCTTCTCTCTCTGAATTGCCTTCATTTTTTGGATTTCAGCTTCTTCAGCTTCCTTCTTGATTCTTATAGATTCTTCTCTTTTTAGCTAAATTGTATTGAGATTACAGAGGATAAAAACCAGTTACTATTTTTCAGTCCGAACCTCTGTAACACAAAATTATGATGAAAGGCAAATTACAGTATTGTTTGTGCTATACCTCACCATGATTATAGGTTGGTACTGCAAGTTACTTAGATCACAGAGAATGGTCAGGCTCCATCTCCTGCCTAGGAAATTTCTCTCTTTGTGTTTCTTCTTGGTCTCTGTCTCTGCCTTGCCTCTCCACCCCCACCCCCCAGCACCAGGTTGGGGAGGAAAAGCGGCAGATAATTTTTCCTGATTATAAAATTCATAATGTTCATTGTAAAAAAAATCACTAGCATCTTAAATCTTTTTTTGTACTATTTTCACGACTGGCATGGGGTAAACAAATCCGTGTTCTTGGAACCAAAACATTCAAAACATAGTAGAGATTAACTTAAACTAGGGGAAAAAAATCCTTTAATCAAGGACCTTGATGACCAATATATGCCTTGGATAAGAATTCTAGATATTTATCTCTTTACTTCTTACTTTCTGATTTCTTTGATTTTGAGTTTCCTTTTCCCACTGGTTTAAAGGTTTCTTGGTTTTGGTAAAGTCGCTGTTAATTCACAGTTACTTGAAAGTCCTGGTACTCAAATTCCTTGCCAAAATTAAACTAAAAGAAATGGATTCTGACCTTTTGCTGATATTTAGATTGTATCAGTTGGAGTTGTTGTTTCTGTCTGACTTCAGCCTCTGATTGGCTTCCACCTAAGGGAAAAAAGGTCATGAAGGTGAAACATGAATATTAAGCTGAAATGTCAGCCATCAAAGACTAATTAATACATGATAAGTCTACACCACGAGTTTCTTTAACATTTTCATACCCCTGGAAATAAAGACATAACCAGTTTTCTTAATAAGACATTAAAGAATGGTAATTGCTCTAAAGAGAAACAGAGCTGATGGAAAGATAAGGCCATATTCCTAAAAGAAGAGGACAACCTACTAAGGTTTTTCAGTAGTGTAAGTATTCGAGTTTTGACTTAGATTAAAATCATACCTGAAGACCCATGCTAAATAATAAGAAATAATGCCTGACTTGGAAATTCTAGAATATTCCTCCTGCTTGAGTATGACCATTCCTTAACCTAAAAAGATGGCAAGCAATGACAAGCAATGTCATTGCTTTCCTTCTTCTTACTCTATTGCCCCACATTCAGGCAACAAAGCTCAGGAAACCCTCAGAGGTCTTGCCACTAGACAAGTATGTAGTTTTTATAACCCGGTTTTTAAAAGTACAATGGGAATATTCCAGCTGGTAATTGATTGTCAATCCATTCTATTTATTGTTCTTTCTTTGGATATGCAAGAGAAAAATATGGATGTTAGATTATTTGCCTGCTTTCTCTTAAACCTAAAATAATTTGAGGCCAGAAATCCTTGCAAGTTTGACAATCACCTAAAATTGCTGTTTAGGGATTTCTCAGTGTTTATGCAAGAGTGGTATATGTATTATAAAGATTCCTTTGAAATAATTCTCTGGTGCTTTGATCACTAAAAGTGTCAGTTCTCTGAAAGACTCGCTGTCACAGAAGATGCATTAAAACAATTTGCATTCACTGTAGTTTTTATAATTGAACTGATAAAAATACCATAGAGACTTTTCTTCTAAGTCCCAAAAGATATGTAAGCCCTGTTGGACTTTGGCCCTTCGGTCTCTGTTATGGGGGATGGGAAAATGGGAAAGAAACAGTGGGGGCTACTGAAGCTTTTATCTAATGTTACAGCCACTTGCAATGTCTCCTAGAACCATTCTAATATTTTAAGGGATAGAGGGATGGGGGAGGAGTTGAGAATTAGGAGAAACGGAGAAAGTCAGAAATCTAAGCATTTGCAGGTTTTGTTCAAAACTCATCTCAAAGTTTACTACATTCTAGAATTTGCTTTTCTACCCCCACCCCCCAGTCTCTTCCCACACACATATCCATGACCTTTCCTAGATATGTAATATAACAGAAAGTTGCAATGAGACTCCTGCTCATTTTTTGGCTTAGGCCGCAAGACAAGAGATGCCAACTGCTCCAAATTCCAAAGCGAGATGCCTGGCTCCCTAAGTAGGAGCTGCAAGGAGTAACTGAAAACCAATTTGGGGAACCTTAAGGAGCAACTACCTTCAGCCTGTAAGAGGTTGGATAGATCAAAGGAAGGTAGAAATGAGAGGAAAGATGTCTTTGTGTATTCCATCTCTTCTGTGTGTGTGTTTGGGGAAGAAAGATCTTTCACGTCAAGAAGAGCAAGAGATGTTTAATGAAAATCACTATGAGAGCTCAGTCTGTGTCCCCAAGAGACCAAGGGACTTAGTGGACTAAGACTTTCCTAGAAAAGTCAGAGCTTAAAGGCACATGGTGACTGTCAGTTGGCTACTCAGAAGGGTCATCCAGAAGAGGTGGCTGCACGGCAAATGGCCTGCATTCCCAGAGTTCATGGGAAGAAAGGATGCACAAGTCTTTTGTGTACTTCCAGTCTGGGTTGTCATGAAAAAGAATGCCAGTCTAAAGCCATCTTGAAAGGACTTGCCGATGCGGGCCACCGAGAGGAACAGCGAAGCCCTAAAGAGAGTCTACCTACCAAGAGCCGACAGCAAAGCCAAGCCCTACCAGCAGGAAAGTGTATCATCTCTATCAGGGAAATCCAAGTGAAAGACGGATGGCAGGCAAGGAGGGACTCTGAAGAACTCAATGAACCCCAGAGGGGAGGATGCACAGGAAGCATACAACAAGACTTGAAGAAACCGGGGTCGGTCTGCACCATAGACCCCTACCTGTCTTACGTCCTCTGGGAACAGAGGAGTCAACAGAGAATAATTCAACTATGCCCATTTCCTTTGCTAGCTTGCTACCCAAAATAGGCCCGGGCTGGAGGAGCAAAGCAGCTTTCATCTCCATTAGTAGGAGAGTTTTGACTAGTACCTAGGACTGAACTTTAATTACTGAAATGACACTGTTTTATGCCTGGAATTATGGACAACTTTATTATTTCAGAAAGACCAAAAACATCTAATTTCATCCAGAGCCGGTTTGAGGGGGCCAGTTTAGGAAGGACAAAGCTGTTTCCTGGCTGTACTCCTGAAATGTGGCTTATTCAGCATAAAGGTGACACTTGAGATTAACTCCTTTCATGAAATACAGTGGGATGATGGTGATAATACTATTACATTCTCTCATTAAATGATTTCCAAATTAGGTTATTTTCACCTACATCCTAGAAAAAATACTTCTTTAAAACTATTGTGACAGTAAGTGACCCCTGACTCTAACACATTTGTATTAACTAAATCTGTGGGAACCGTGTATCCAGCCCTTTATGTTCTCAACGGCTGCTGAAAGAGAAAAGAGAAGAATAGCCATGAATGACTCCCTTTAGGTGGTATCCCCGTTAAATGATTCAAATACAGGGCAAAGGCAGCCCAGACAATTCATCACACTGGAAGCGTGAGCTCCAGAGGCCCAGAGGTCTCTATCTGTAGACTGAAAACACAGGTGATCTTTCTCTTTCAACCCACCTCTGGGTCCCCAGCTCACTCTCATCTTAGTTTTGGAATTGACTCTCCATTCATTGTTTTCCCATTAGCATTGAGCTGCCATGATTAATATGCTTGTGATAGCGTGCACTCCTATCCTGACTAGTGCTATGACAGGGCATATGCAGCACCCCAGGAAAGCTTTCTTCAGAGTTGATCATCTAAGAGGCTCTAAATTATTTGGCAATTAAGCTATCACTTTATTCCCACGTAACTGTGGCATCATACATTTGCTACTTTCAGAAAATCAGAAACAATAACATAGCTGCATGCTTAATTGTTTTGACTTTAAACGCATTCCATTCCAAGCAGCACAGCGACCCAATAACCTATTATGTACATTCAAAGACAGACGTGCAAGGTGCTCACAGGATCATGGGTGGCCCCGTCCTCCCCCGTTCAGACAGCTGGTTTGCTGGCTTACCTAGCCGCCTTGGCACCAGGTTAACTGGCTTAGCTCTATGTTGCTCTTTCCACTTCTCCAGATCCTCCAGCTCTTTCTCAGCAACTAAGCCAGGTAAAAAATATCAAACCATCAATGATTAGAATGTGCAAAGGAAACTGGTCCCTTGAAAACATAAGTAACCACTATCAGAGGGCAACTAACTACATGCAAGCATGTGTGGACAAGGTAACCTAGGAAGGGAAGACACCATTAAGTCCTCACCCCCTGCAGTCACCCTGGGTGCACCCCTGAGTCACTTTCTCTCCAAGAATCTGCACATAAGTTCCAAATCTAAAAAACAACCTGAACTACTAAAATAAAGAAGTTTCAGGGCCGGCTCTGTGGCCGAGTGGTTAAGTTTGCCTGCTCTGCTGCGGCGGCCCAGGGTTCGGATCCTGGGCGCAGACATGACACTGCTCGTCAGGCCACGTTGAGGCAGCATCCCACATCCCACAACTAGAAGGACGTGCAACTAAGATATACAACTGTGTACGGGGGGGGGGGGGGGGGGGGTGGGGTTGGGGAGATAAAAGCAGAAAAAAAAAAGATTGGCAACAGTTGTTAGCCTAGGTGCCAATCTTTGGGGGAAAAAAAAAAGGAAGATTGGCAACAGTTGTTAGCCCAGGTGCCAATCTTTAAGAAAAAAAAAAGTTTCATTTTACCTCCCATTCTGGCATTCTTAAAACCCTATATCAAATTAATTTTAAAAGTTTCCTGTAAAGAATGTGTGCAAACCTAGAATATTCATATGTCAATAAGAACTTTTCATACCTAGGTAAACATATATCCCCAGAGAATTCTGATGCTCATATTCACTTTATTTTAAATGTCTCCCAAGCTTACTGCAACCACGAGGAGTGAGGGCTCTGTGCCAAGGGAGGGGCAGCCCCCACTATGGTTCCTGGCACTTGGGACCACTAGGCAGAGCCAGGTCCCTGTGGAGCCGTGCTCATTCCCCAAATATGCACACTGAGTGACAGCAGGGGGCGCCAGAGAGACACCAGGTCTGTTCTGATGGCGCATGCCCTCATCTCCCCATTACAGCTGATTGTTCAAAAGGTCCATTTACGATATTTTTTAATTATTAGAGGAAAAAAACCTGCTGAAACATCTCAAAACTCCAAACCACACTGAGGCCTAAATTCCTGTTAAGTATTTAAATCAAAGCTTGTAAGATGCCAGAACCCTTGGGATTCTGTTGGTCAACTGCCAGCAATGCTCATAGTTACTATGTCTACATAGCAGCTATTGTCATATTCTGCGTTGACCCAGTTGTACCACTGAGGGGGCTACCTGTGGGGTGGAGACACCTTACAGAGTTGCTTTCCTGCTTTATGTCCATCATTAGTTACAAAATTAAATTTCCTACCAATGATCTAATAAAGGAGAGCATAGAATCTCAGTGCCAGCCCCACAACTTGACATGAACAAGTTTCATAACTTCTTTGTGAACTACATGAACTTCAGTTCTTCTTCCAACTCTAAAGTATAATGTTGTAACTTTAAGGAGCAGCATTTATTTTACTGTACAACTTCAATCAAACATATTATATACCCACTAGGTACAAGGAGCACAAAAATGGGTCAGATGTGGTCCCTGCCCTCAAAGAGGTTATAATCTAGGGAAGGAAACTGAAGGACACAAATAAAAACAGCTGAGAGTAGACTCTGATAGTTACAAAATAATGGGAACACAGAGGCGAAGGAAAATTCTGTTAAGAAGGGAGATGACAGATCAAGAAAGGGACAAATTCTTTCATGATCTATTTCATATATAACTTGTCTGTTTCAAAAGTATTCATAGTCTTGTAAAAATATCTGCAGGCAACCTAACTTTATAGGAACCAGATAGGTCTGTTGGCAATAGATGTGAAATTGTTTAAGCCCAACAGACATCTGAGACTTACAATCATGCTACGAGTTCTGCTATTAACACAAAGAAACAAATTTAGAAGCATTAACAATAGAATAATTTTAAAAGGTATAATTAAAACTGCTAACGTGAAAAAAGAAGAAAACTTGATGAGACCTAGTGAGCCTATACAAATCAGAAAATAAAAATACATCAGACCAAAGCAGACTAACTGTGCTCTATTAGCAAATGAGAAGCATTCTGAATGTTAAATGAGTAAGTATACGTACTCCTTCGTATCTGACTTCTTCGGTTTTCATTTGGTGCTATCAAGGTGTATGCACCTCTGCTAGAATGAAGAGAAAAAAAATTGCTTATTATTATGAGACACAACTAATGCCTATAAACCACCAGACATTATTCCTACTAATATACCGTGTTTATGATCATCACCATGAAATAGGTACTATGGAAGACAATCTTCTTAAGACCCAGGTCTGATCTCCAGGAGCTTACAATCTAATTGTCAAAGTAAAACAAATGCACACAGCCAAATATGGAAATAGCAACTGGTGAAGAGTGACAAGTGACAGTTTCACAGGTGGCTCTTGGAGACTGACTTTGTAGGGATTCATTGTTCCTCTAGGTGGAGCTTGTGGGCAAGTCCCTTTAACAGGGCTTCAGATTGGCACTCTCGTCCATTGGGAGTACAGTAAACATTCATGCATTCTTTGTTCCCACAAACTGGGAATCCAGGCCATTTGCAATGCATCCTTCTCCTCTTGACCCGTCTGAGTAGCCAACTGGCCACAGTCTTGTGCTTTTGGGCTTTGACTTTTCCAGGCATGGATCCACTGGGTCCCCCATTCTCCTGGGGACACAGGTAGAACATAATCAGAAGCTCAGAGAAGCAAGGAGTCATCTCAGTTCACGGGGGATCAGGAAAAACTTCATTTAAGCAAAAATATTTGACACAGATACCAGGAAGCTGTCAAAATATTGCGAGCTTTTGAGGGCAGAAACTGTGCTTGATTGATCTATATACACACACCCCTGGCACAGCGCCTGGCACAAAGTAGCTGTTTGGCGAATATGGGGTAAACTGAAATGAAATGATGCCACAGACCCAGTCTGTGAGTCTGTGCTGTGTAGGGGAAGCGGGGCGGGGGTGCTCTTCTTTAAGATGATTCATGTGGTCCTACAAGAGTGTGAATACTTCATAGAGCAAAAGTACAGCACAGCAACAGACCACAGTATACATGTTGGTATAGTTTTAGGGGAAATCCTATGGATAAACACAATCAGCTTATAAATGTAGGTTTTTTAAAAAAAACCCCAGATACTCAGAAGTTTCTCCCTTCAACACGGATTGTACAATTTCAAAGGACAAATTAGCAAAGATTGAACAGTAGAGGCCAAAAGTGCTGATTAACAGAAGTCATTTCTTCTTTATCTCGTTATATTCATAGCAGCGAGCCTTCGGCCAGCTTCAACTGGGCTTTAATTTTAGACTTGTAAATGGGAGGTGTGCAACCACCTTTGCATGCAAATTGGACTGCTCGATGCCCAATTACCTAATGTACATCAGCAAACGCTGCTTGTGTAGCCTAGCATGCATACAACACTATGAATACACAATTAGGAGGCTGCCGCCAAAAATTAATCCCCTGTCCATTGCATATGCTTTGTTCACTCTAAGAAGGATTTCTCATTCCTCAATTGCCAGCACTTTATAGGAGCTTGAGAGCTGCAATTTCTGTAGGTAGCACCTGCAAACTTAAATATGAAATAGTGAGCCATTCTGCAGAGCCTTAAAGACGAAACACTAAGATACTGGATTTAAATGCGAACCGTGAAACGACTATACAATTTTCAATGTCCACTAACATTGTGATATGGAGCTTCTTACCATACCAGGGATTTGACTATACTACAGATCAGTAGTTCTCAAACGTTAGCATGCATCAGAAGCACCTGGAGGTTTGTTAAAGTGCAGAGTTTCTGATTCAGTAAGTCTGGGGTGGAGCTTGATAACTTGCATTTTTAACAAGTTCCCAGGTGATGCTGACGTTCTGGATCTGGGACCACACTTTGAGAACCACAGCTGTAGATCAATCAAGCTGTCTTAGAACATTTGGACTAAAAGGGCATTTACGGATTAATCTTTGATAAAGACACAGAGGTTCAATCACATGCCAAAGATCATGTGGTTAATTAAGCCACAATGCTGAGACTCTAACCCAGGACTTTTGACTTAGACCAGTTGGATGTCTGCAGGTAATTTTTCAGCTCAGTGTAGAAAGCATAACATGACTGTCCTTAACTTCAACCTCTTCATAGACTTCCAAAAAAATAAATAACCTACTTAAGTGAGCACTTACTATGGACTTGTTGTGTTAGGGGCTTATGAAGAGTGAGAGGAGACACCAAAAAATAGACACCAACCACTTTAAAGGAGCTTGTACTGCAGTTAGGAACAATTCATGAGAGTACACCACACGGATATCCGAACAAGTGTCAAAGTGGGATGATGTAAGTAGTCAGACATCCAAGGTTGGGGAGAGTCACAGAGATCCCAGAGGGGAAGAAAACTTCAGAGAAGAAGAACAGCAATGTGAGGCTTAAGGGATAGGATCTGAAATGGCAAACAGGGCTTCTTCGCTAGGACTTTGCTAAGAGCAGCTTCACAGAGAATTTTCCAAGCTCGATAGGTCTCTCTCATGAAAATTTTGGAAAAGGTTTGGAAAGAAAAACAAGTTGTGAAAAGAGTTTATTCTACAGTGTCTAATCTGATTAAATTTAAGTCTGACAACATCATACTAAAATCTTCAGTCTTAGGAATAGGACTGTGTTAGATCTATGATCAACATGTGTAGCCTACAGGTAGCTAGACACAGGACAGGACCATGAAAAGAGGGAAATAACTATCTAGACTTGAAATCAGAGGCTTTTAATTGAAAGCATTTAAACATAACCCCAGGCTCAAGGACAGCCGTCCCAGTAATAAATGTTTTATGTCAGAGAATTCCTTAGCAACTTTTCAGCCAATATTTTATTGGCTGAAAATGCCAAGTGGAGAAAGCATTGCCAAGTAATTGAGCTTCTAGTCCTCTTTCTTGCTACAGGAAAAGGAGCTTAAGTCTAAGGATCTGCTTTTTATTTTTTACTATCATGTGGCAGAGCATAATGCCTTGGTAGATACAAATATTTATCCCTTCTCTCTTAGCTTTTCCTTGACATGAGTAAAAAATATAACTTATTCATGTTTTCAGCCAATTAGTTTCCACCCACAGCAAGGGCCTCTGCTGTTTTAACCTCCAAGTCTGCCCTTTCAACAGTCTGCCTCTCAAAGCTGCTGATCTAGACAAGCCCAACCTACCTTTATTTAGTATTCCGGTCATTTCCTGATTAAGCAACATTCAAGCTACTGAAATAAATGTATATCTTTGAAAATGAGTTTCCTTAATTACCTCATTGAAATTTAATGAAATATCTCAAGTTGTAAGATTGTTTTCACTTTCCAACAGCACACATCAGTGTGGGAGACTAAGGGAGAACATAAGTCAGAATAGCACAAGACAAAGAGAAAAATATTTTTCTGCACCACAAAAAAAAAAAAAATAAAGGAAATGGTTTCCTTGTGAGGTCTCTCCTGAGCTACGCAACTGCTTCTCTTGTGTACATTCTTGCACAATTTTTATAAGGTCTCATCAATGAGCACTCTGAAAAAATGTTAGATTGGAGTTATGAAAAATATCTTGGCTAGATAAGAGTATTACACAAATATATCCCCTGGTGTGTACAAACTGCAGCAGATGTAATTTAAATTTCTAATTAGGAACAACACTGGTTTGACTGAAAAAGAAACATAGTCAAGAGCAAAAATTCAGAAAGAGGTAGAAGAGTAAATTCCAAACACTTCAAGCTGAATAGTAGACACGTAAAGTCTACTGTCCTACAAAGAATTGGTTTGAGGTTTTCATAGTTGAAAGAAATCTTATCCTTGGGTAAAATTGAAAAAACGAAGGATTTTCGGTTAATCAAAGGCACTGGATAGAGATTTATTTTCTAGATATGGCTTTCCATGTTGGTTTCTGTTATACGACCTTCAGTATAGGAATCTGAAGCTTATTGTTTTTACCCAACATGAGCCAAAACTTTTCAGGCATTTAGGTTTCTAAAAGTTCTTTTATAAACAGACCACATTCCCAAGAAAAACAAAAAATGATAAGATCAGGCTGACTAAATCATCCTTGACCCCTAAGCCTGTTACACCAACCCTAAGCCAGCACTTCACAGCCCTGGAGTGGAAAGGCTCAGGAATTCTCCTTTGTCTTAGAACCTGCCCAGCCCAAGACATTGTCTGCACACCCAAGAAACTGATGTAAAGCTGATAAGTTCTGTAATTCACAGCTTCTGGCAGAGGGCTGAATAGTTACCCAGAGCACTGAAAATACCCAGAAGGAAAAGATAAACAAGAGATCAGGTCATCAGGGCTTTTGTTCATAGGTTGCCTTTATGGAAAGTAGAAAGAAGTACTTAAACACACACACACACACACATCCATCCATGCCAGGATCCTCACGCAGGGCAATGGCTTAGTAGGACACAGTATACTTATGTAAATTATAAAAAGTGCCCCTTCTTGGGGCTGGCCCCGTGGCCGAGTGGTTAAGTTCACATGCTCCGCTGCAGGCGGCCCAGTGTTTCCTTGGTTTGAATCCTGGGTGCGGACACGGCACTGCTCATCAGACCAGGTTGAGGCAGCGTCCCACATGCCACAACTAGAAGGACCCACAGTGAAGAATGTACAACTATATACTCGGGGACTTTGGGGAGAAAAAGGAAAAAAAAATAATAAAATCTTTAAAAAAAAAAAAAGTGCCCCTTCTTTCAGAGTACATGGTGTGGTATGTATTTAAGCTCCAAATCACCACTTTAGCCAAGCAAATTTGTGCAGTTACCAACCTGCGCAATGACAGAGGGTAGTCCTGAGCAATGTCATACTTCTTCACATAAAAAACTCACACACATAGAGCTATGCAAAAAAGAAAGCAAGAAGGATTCGCTGTAAAGATACAAAGAATACATATGAAACACAATATTACAGAGACTCCATCTTTAAGAGGCCAAAAACCAATTATGGGAGTAGAGGTGGGGACCAAATGGTAGGTATACTTACAAAACATATAAAATTGCTTCCTCAGTAAAATAACTATACGAAATTTATATTTTCAAGAACATAGAGATGTCAGGTCTGGCAATTAATTTGACCCTACTTGTAAGCTAACCTTACTAACAGTTACTGGTTACTGTTTCATGCACGCTGGCAAAAGACACGAGACTCTTGAGTCAGAGACAATGAACTTTATTACTCATTGCACAGCAAGCAGCAGGAGCATGAGCATATTTATGTCTGTTCTCTCTGGCCCCAAGTCTTATGGCGGCAAAATGATGGATGCTGCACACAAAGCGTGTTGCGTCACAGCCAAGGAACACTGAGCTTGGGGAATCCACCATTTTTATAGCAGGTAGTAGGAAAGCCTAGTCTTTGTCCCAGAGAGAGTGTACCTCATCTCTCAAAGTTCCCAGCTACGTAACAACCCTGAGAAATAGTCCAGGTCAAAGAGGGCTTAGGAGTGTAGTCTTGGCACATCCAGCAAGACACACAAGAGTACAAGAGGCCCAAGGAGGGCTATCATTTCCAACAGAGAATATTTAGGATTAACTTTCTTTTTAAGCATAGCTTAGCAACAAGGAAATTGGCATTTGCACAAAAACCACTTACTTTATCAAATGGGCTATACATTTTCTTTCATTATTATTATTAATAGACTAACATCTGATTATGTTCACATGTCTTAAGCATTGCTCCTCAGGGTTATCTATTAACTTAAAGGATAAAACCAGAAATGCAAGACATAAGGGGCTTGTATCTAAATCTCTGGATAGAACATTTAAAAATGAAATTCATCTTTTATTTCTGATTTTGGAAAAACATAATGCTTATAGAAGAAAATTACTTTTAAAATGTTTAAAAGTCACTCATAATTCCACCCCTCAGAAATCTCAGTTACAGTTTTATTTGGGTGAATTGCAGTCCAGTCTATGTCCTGTACATACTATTACACAGTTGCAATGATATCTTAAGTTCAATTTTATATCCTGCTTTCCCTTCCAAGTAGTTTTCCCAATTAAGCATATAACAAGCTTACTATTAAATGGCTACATACATATTTCATGACATGGATGCTTCATAATATAACTACTCACTTAACCATCTCAGTTGTTTCAGTTGTTCATTATTATAAACAATCTTGCAAGATACACAAAGCATAAAATAATAAAGCTTTGCACAGAACATTATCTAGAAGAAAATGCTAATACTTCTCTAAAATCAATGCTATGGTCCCCAAACTTCTTTATAGCTAGGTATGACGATGTGATTAAGTTTGGGATATGGAATATGAGTGGAAGTCATTGAGAAGGATTTCTAGGGAAGCCCCTTTAAATGGAGACAGACAGGCAAAGCTTTTCTGTTGCCTTCCCCTTCCTGGAAGGCTGAAGTGGTAGCTAGTGCTCAAGCAGCCATCTCGTTCAATGAGGCAACTTGAATATGGAAGACATGTATCAGAAATGGCAGAGCAGAAAGACAGAAGCAATCTGGTGCCCTGTGACTATAAAACCACCACATTAGTGGTGATCTTTTGCCAAACTGCCTAGCTTTGCCTAGTAGTTCTATTACTTCCTAACTACAACTTTGAGCAAATTACTTAGTTTTTCTATTTTTTCACCTATAAAATGGGGATAACAACTATCTACCTCTTAGAGTATAGATAAGTACTTAGAACAATGCTAGGAAATAAACATTTTATTATGGTTGCCTATTATTTGTACTATACCAGCTCTAGACTACCTACCTTCAGACATTTTATAGGAGAGAAACAAAGAAAGCCATCTATGCTTAAGACACCTATTTGGGGATATCTATTTTATTACATGTAATTATAATATACTTATAATTATATATAACATGTATACAACATGACACCTATTTTACTATGTGTAATAGAACTAGCCCTAAATCACTGGTACATCTCCTTTTTCCTGCTGTGACTGAATCCTTTTGCTGTATCTTCTTCCACTATATATGCAACCTAGTTTTTCTGATTGCCTTTTTATACCCCTGGTTGTGACATTTCCCTCTAACCTCTGTATCCTGGCTCCTGATTCTTTTCTTCATTCAGTGTCCCAGAAGCAGTAAGGACCACCGCATGAAGCAAAGTGGTATTGATAACTATTTCATTAAAGGTTAGTAAACAGTCTTCTCCTATAAAAGACAGCATGGTTCTGAGCCTTGGTTTTTTCCTTAAATTATTTATTTTAGTATAACATACCTAGGGCAAACTGCACAAATCTTAAGTATACAGCTTCATGACAAACCTCCTTTTAACTTTTCCAGATTCCAAAAGAATAAAGGAAAAAAGGGAGCGGGACAATGAACTTTAGGATGGTATCTAAAATTACTTTTTCCCAACTTTTTATCTTAAATTTTAAGCCTACAGCAAAATTGAAATATTAGTAAAATGAAAACCCATATACTATTTACCTATATCTACCAATTTTTAATGTTTTGCCACATTCACTTTTTCTCTCTTTCCTCTCCTTTGTTTTATCTGAACCATAAGAAAGTAAGCTGCAGAGTCATGACACATCACCCCTACGTATTTCAATAGGTTATCTCCCAGGAACAAAGAGATTCTCTTACTTAAACATAATAACTATCACACCCAAGGAAATTAAACAGAATAACTATCACACTCAAGGAAATTAATATTAATACAATATTCAACCTATAATCAAGTTTCCAAATTGTTCCAATTATTTCAATATTCTTCCCTACCTCCCACCTCATCCTGGATCTGATCATGGATTACACACTCCTGTTGTCTGACATGTCTCTGCAGACTCTGATAATCTAGGACCGTTTCCTTGACTTTTTTCTTTCTTTCATGACGGACACTTTTGAAGAGTCCAGGTGTCACGTTAATTTTAAGTGTCAACTTGACTAGGCCATGGGAAGCCCAGATATCTGGTTAAACATCATTTCTGGGTGTGTCCGTGAGGGTGTTTCTGGAAGATAATAGCATTTGAATCAATGGAATGAGTAAAGGAGAGGGCCTTCCCTAATGTGGATAAGCGTCATCCAATTCATTGAGGGCTTCTATAGAACAAAAAGGCAGAGAAAAGTTGAACCCACTCTCTGCCTGAGTATGGAGCTGAGACATCAATCTCCTGCCCTCAGCACTCCTGGTTCTCAGGCCTTCAGACTCAAAGAAGCTACACCATGGGGCTCTCTGGCTTTCAGGACTTTGAACTATGCACTGGCTTTCCTGGGTCTCCAGCTTGCAGATGACAGATCATGGGACGTGTCTGCCTCCATAATCATGTGAGCCAATACCTTATAATAAATCTCTTCATATGTATATGAAGAGATTATATGTGTATATATATATATATATATATACACACACACACATATATGTAGATGTACATATATACATATTTATATACATATAAAATCTACTGGTCCTTTTCCCTGGAGAACTCTAAGTAATACAGTGAGTAAATTGTCTTACAGAATTTATAGGATGCCTCACAATCTGGATTTGAGGAAACGATGATTTCCTCATGATTAGATATTCAGGTTAACCATTTTTGGAAAGAGTACTACATAGGAGATATTACCCAAGATTCCATTGTTAGAGCAAAGGCTGTTTCCTTGTATGACTAAATAACAAACCAATGTGAAAAACAGTATCTGCCTATATGATAGAGAGTAATCACATTTTTTCTTCTGTCAGTACTTTATTTCTTTTTAATTTTTATTCTTTTTTCTATTGCAGTAACAGTGGTTATCACATTATATAAATTTCAGGTGGACATAGTTACATATTTCAATTTCTGTGTAGACTACAACATGTTCACCACTCAAAGACTAATTATAATCCATCACCACACACATGTGCCTAATCACCCCTTTCACCCTCCTCCCTCCCCGCTTCCCCTCTGGTAACCACCAATCCAATCTCTGTTTCCATGTGTTTGTTTGTCGTTGTTTTTATCTTCTACTTGTGAGTGAGATCATATGGTATTTGACTTTCTCCCTCTGACTTATTTCACTTAGCATAATGCCCTCAAGATCCATCCATGTTGTCACAAATGGCCGGATTTCATTGTTTCTTATGGCTGAGTAGTATTCTATGTTTATATACTACATCTTCTTTATCCATTCATCCCTTGGTGGGCACCTAGGTTGCTTCCAAGTCTTGGCTATTGCGAATAATGCTGCGATGAACATAGGTGTGCATATATCTTTATGCATTCGTGCTTCCATGTTCTTTGGATAAATACCCAGCAGCGGAATAGCTGGATCAATCACATTTTAAAATAAAGATTAGAAAGAGAACATATCTGCCTGTCACCTTCCATTGGCAGTAGAAATCAAAGGGCATAATGGGTCAAAGACTTTCTACTTGGCATAAAGACTCCAAAAGCACAACCTACACTTTAAAAATAAAGATGTCTTTATATCAAATTGTTTAAAGTGTTTATTTCTGAGGATTGGGATTGCAGGGGACTTTTACTCTCTAGATTATTTTTGTAATGTTTGAGTTTTTATCACAAGCAGATATGGCTACTTTTACAATCAGGGAAAAACACTCTAAAGATTTTTAAATGAGGAAATATTTTTAAAAAGATTTCTTAAAGCAGGTGCTTAGATGTTCTTGCAAGAGTCCATAGCACGAGATTTCTGCTCTCACCTCTTCCATAGTATAACAAACACTGGGCAATACTAGCCGTTGAGATTTAATGATGGTAAATGTCTTCAGTTTTTCTGCAGGACTTTAATGGGTTGCCTTTTAAGTGTTCATATTTGGGGGGGGGGGGGGGAATTACAAACATTACAGAACAAAGGACTCATCATCATTGGCTCATTCTCTGATATAGAACAGACCCTTCAAATGCAGTCTTCTCCCTTTGATGATTTTTTCCTGTTAGGCTTTTGTTTCAGATTCAAATACATTCTGAATAGATGCAATTAACCTTAACAATACGTATAACCTTACAGCACTCTGCTGACTTTGAAGTAAGTAACCTTACTGTGTAATTGAACTAAGTTTTTTTTTCTCATTTCTGCTATGCTTCTACTGATTACTCTAAGTATTGTGTGTTCTCAACCTTTCATCAGCCTGTTGATTTATTGTTTCACTGTTTCAGCTGTCAAAGACTTTTTGAGAAAAGCCCACTCATTTTTGATATTGTATTTGAACAAAGATGATTGCTCCCCAAGACCTGGCAGACTGCAAATGCATATCATACAGAGGAGTGGAATCTAGTGCAGAAAAGTTAGAAATTCCTTCTAAACAGGACCATAATTTCTACCCTCCTGCATAAACAGGAAGGGAAATGGGGCCTAATCAAACCAAAATGTCTTTTCTTGCCATCCACTCCAACAATCTCTTCTGCCATGCATAGAACTATGCTTTTCACACTGTAGGCGGTAACCCACTAATGGGTCATGAAATCAATTTAATGGATTTATTTTTAATGAATAAAAATAGAAAATGTCAGAGTACATTACATATAGTGAGGGTGAGAATTGTTTTGTGAAATTTTTTTCAGTTATTTACAAACTCATACATACCCATACATGTACCAGGTCATGAATGACAAAGGAATTGCTCACTCTAGGCTACGGTCAGAAGTCTCAAAGATCACTGGAAGGCAGGATGTTGCTTAGGTTGCTCAGAAACAGTGACAGTGAGAGAACTGCTCTAATGCAAGCCCACCAAGCTGTCATTTAAGAAAAGCAGCAAAGAGGAACCCACAGAAACTTTGCTCTCGTAAAGCTGTAAATAAATGTCACATTACTGTTTCTATAGTACCACTCTCTTTAGCCTATAGAATTTCTATTTTCTTGATGTGAAAATATGATGATTGATAGGAAATTAGCTAGCTGCACTGTCACTCCTCCCCCTGCTCCATACCGTGCTCAGATTTCAGACGTGGGTAGGCAGACTCAGGGATGAGTGCTGGTTCTGAGACTTGACAGAGCCATGAAACCTTGGGAAATCATTTACTCTCTCAAGACTCAGTTTCTTCAACTGTAAAGTGGCAAAGTGTTTATTGTGAAGAGAAAAATGAATTATATGACATGCATAGCACAAGGTTTAGCACACGATTAAGAGTTTGAGCTACTGATTGTTAGTTTGGTTTTAGTGTTTTGGGGTACCCAGTTTAACTATTCTAGTCACAACAAATTTTCTTTATGCTACCACAGTACTTCAAGGTTTTGTCATAGTTCTCATTTCAAAACTAAGTCACATAGCCAGAGCTCTACTGATTAGTTTGGTAGTAGAATCTGGTAATCATTGAGATACCTACCCAGTTCATTAAGCCATATAATTCTCATTAAGCGTTAAATACTCTCTGTTTTTTTACAAACTTTCTGAATGCTTATGAGCCTTTCGCCTGGAGATCGAGTTAAATAGTCCCCTAATGAATAGCCATCTATGTGGAGCCATCAAGAAGATTACTCATTAGAATCAGTCACAGATTTTTCTCTTCTTATGTACTACTATTTCATCACACTAAAAGGAACTTTGGCATTATTCGGTTCTCCATCTCCAGGGAGTAGTAATAACCTGATGCTTTCATGCCATTTAACATCTAGAGGCCAAAGCTTACTTTCTCACATTCTTATGAAGAGACAGAAGAGAAATCTGGGGCACTGCAGTAAAGCAAAAATAGCGAAACCATTTCTTATAGGTGCTTACAGTTTGTAAAAACTTGCACTTAATTTGAGACTATTTTATGTGGCTAGTTCAGATTCAAATGAGGTGAGTCACGAATGGCTTAAAATGTTTCTGATCATCTGTGTTAGACATAGGAAATTACACTTCAGGATTCAGAATATACTCAACAATTATTAAATAGTGATGTTTATAAAAATTGAATATTATAACTTAATAGCTATGTTATCATATATCCCACCTTATATCCCATCTTATATGTATAAAATGTTTAATACTAATGTAACACAGTGCTCTTTAAGGGGAAAAGAGAGAAAAATCAGGGATTGGCCATTAATAAGTTGTCTTACCAAGCCATCGTTTATTCTCCCTTCACTCTCCCTTGAGAGTTTGAGGATGAAGGGAAGGAAAAGTATCAGTTACCAGGGTTATTTCCTTCCCTGGAACACAACAAGCTGGGAAAAGTATTGAAGTTAGAATAAGGAAACTAGGTAATGTCCCCGGAGCCCCACGGGAGGAAATACGAAAAAGGAGTGGGCTTCCCCAGAACACACATATAGCACTCCAACAGACATACTGTCTAAGCAGTTGTGCTCAGGAATGTGGTATATCTTTAAGGCTATATCACTTTGGATCTTCCAAGGAGCAGACATCATAATGGGATTAGACACGCAAGAGATTTATTGGAGGAATGTCTCTGAATGATAAAAGCTGAGTGAGCAGGAGTAGGCAGGGAAAGCCGTGAGAACATGAGCAGGTCTGATACCTACTAAAGGAGAGAGAGAAGGAGGATTGAGTAGGAAGAGCCTCAGACTGCTACATAGTTCTGAGAAAATCTTGGCTAGGTCAAAGGGGGGTCTTCTGGCAACTGTTGCCGAATAGAGGAGTCCCACAGGGGCCAGGAATGGGCTGGCACTAGCACCCTGGAAATACTCAGACACTGGCTGGGAAGAGTGCAAAATAAGTGTGCTCTCAGAGCAAAGGGTGAAATGTATCCAAATGCTTGGCAGCTGAGGCTGTCAGTTGACTATGCTCCTCATAGTAAGTTCTTTTGAAGGAGATATGAACAGAAAGCTTCCCTGGCTGCCACAGAGGCTACTTAAACTCCTGTGGGATAATGAAAAATGAATATTTAGTCTTTGTCCCTGGTTCATGGCACACAGCTCCTAAAATCCTTGGAAATACAAATAATAAGAGTATGATCATATGCTAATGAGATGACTCCTGGTGGGGCCTTCTAGATAGCTTCAGGATGGGAACTATGTACCAGAAAACCAACCATGTGATTAGAGGATTAGAACTTTCAGATGCACCCCACCCCCAACCTCTGGGGCAGGGAGAGGGGCTGGAAATTGAGTTCAATCACCACAGGCCAATGACTTAATCAATTACACCTAGGTAATGAAGCCTAAGTAAAAATTCTTGAACAAGATTTGGGGAGCTTCCAGACTGGTGAACACATCAAGATGTTGGGAGAGTGACCCACTAGAGAGGGTATGGAAACTCTATGTAAGACCTCCCCCCGTATCTTGCCCTACGCATCTCTTTCATTTGACTGTTTCTGAGTTATATTCTTTATAATAAAACTGTAATTGTATAGTGGTTCCCATGAGTTCTGTGAGTCATTCTAGTCAATTATCAAACCTAAGGGCAGGGAAAGTTGTAGGAACTCCCAGCTTTGTAGTCAGCTGGGCAGAAACGTAGTAGCCTGGGGATCCCATTTGCGGTATGTTTCTAAAGTGGAGGCAGACGTGTGGGATTGAGCCCCTAACTTGTGGCATCTGTGCTAAATCAGAGCAGTCAGTGTCAGAACTGAACTGAATTGTGGTTAGTTGGTGTTGGAATGACATATTTATCAGGGAAAAAAACCCCACACAACTCCTAATTAGTCTGTAGACAGCAGCTCAAACATCACCTCTTGGGAACACTTTTCTTGCTCCCAAGACTAGCTCAGACCCTGATTTTCCTTTATACTGCATATAAAGAGTTAATCATGCAATTATTTGATAATATCTGTCTCATCAATTAGAATATAAGCTTCATAAGGGCTTGTCTTTTGTTGAGTACAAGTCATGCGTTGCTTAACGACAGGGACACATTCTGAGAAATGCATCGTTAGGCGATTTCATTGACAAATAAAAATGGCAAGCAATAGGATATATTGGAGTATATGAGGAAGCCATTTGGTATAAACCTAATTCGGCCTGCCTTCTCTTTTTTTCCTCCAAAAGGGCCTGACTGGCTATTGAGCACGCATTGCATATCTGCTTAGACATTTCCTATGGCCAGAACAAAGGCCCTTGTGATAAAGATGCAACTTCCCCCCCACATTAGCATTTTTCCTTAGGCTAGGAACTGATTGCTGCACTCACCTCCCAGCTCACCTGTGACCACCCAGCTGGAGACAAGAGACTGCCACCCTGCTGTGTTCACCGAGACAGAAGACCTACCTGCTATTTCCATCAATCGGCTGTGCCGACAGAGTAGTCTCGCGACTATTGTAAAAGGGACATTCCAATCATATGTGAAACATCCTCTTTGAGGGTATATAACGACCCTGTATACCCCCCCCCCCCTCTTTGGAGTGCTCTGTTCCTTTGTGGAAAGACTCTCCCGGGTTATAATCCTCAAATTTAAGCTCAGAATAAACTCACCCAAATTTTCATTTATAGATTGGATAGATTATTTTCGTCGACATCATCATTGTGCAAACATCATAGAGTGTATTTACACAAACCTAGATGGTATAGCCTGCAACACACCTAGACTATCTTGTACTAATCTTATGGGACCCCCATAGTGTACGCGGCCCATTGTTGACTGAAAGGTTGTTATACAGTGCACGACTGTAGTTGTTATTTGTTCCTATATTTTTAATTAAATATCCAGAGCTAGAGATCCTCTCTTATTATAGGATTGTTGCGAGGATTGAAAGAGTTAATATACACAATGCACTTTCACATATTAAGCACTACATAAGTGTTTGCTATTATTATTGCTCATCTTTAAGTGTCTGCAGTTCTCAAAATAAATAGGCCACAAATATGTCACGGCAAACAGTTTGTACATAAATTATGTTAAAATTAGCTGTAGAGTAAAATTCCATATTATAGGTTCATTTTCAGAACATCTTTTTATTTCCTTCAAACAGCATCAAGCTAAAGGACTACTTCAGGTCTGGCTACAGAAAAGTATCTGAATAAAGTGTATCTGAATAGAGTGAACCGTGTAACGCTATCACAGGCAAGAGCCTGTTGCCCAGAATTGGATGAAGTGAGGCAGAAATCCCTTCCAGGAAAACTCATGCCTTAGTCTTAAATTTATCTAGATACGATATAAGCAAGTAAAAGATGTTTACAAACAAGCAAAATATTGAAACAGAGGGTAAAGGATTACTTTAGATTCGAAGTTTATGGCAGCTTTTTCCTCTTTAAATCTGTATAGATAGTTTATAAACTTAGGGACAAGATAAAATCACCAACTAAAAACAATTGGGAAAGCCAGTATGAATTAGTAAATACCTATAATCACTTAAATCCAAATATAGTCAAGAACTCAGCCTTGCTTTAGAATCTATCAGAGGTCTTCAGGAATCATTTTAAGAGACTGCCTTAAAATCTCTTTATTTATACGTAAGCACATGTTTTAAATCAGGATATTTTCACAAGGCACAAACACTCCACTTCAGGGTAACAGCATAGTACTTGGTCAATAAACCTCTGTAAAATGAATTCAAGGCTTCAGCACCCTACATTTCCTGGATGTTTGCTTTCTGCCAGTCATGAAGTCACGTTTTGTGCATACAAGCATGTACACACGTGCATACACACACACACTAAAAGAAAACCCTGAGAGATCGGTATTATCTCACTCTAAGTAATGAGGAAACTGAGGCATAAAACAACTACGCACCTTGTCGAAGCTCAGAGACAAGTAATAGCAGAATCAGAACCTGAACCCCAGTCTGCCAGGCATCAAAGCCCATGCTCCGATGCCCACACTGGGGCTTCCCTAATGAATAAGTGGAAGGATGCACACAAAACAGTCAAAATTCCAACCCTTTAGCACATAAATAAGCTCACATTGAGAGTGAATAAATGAATGTTTACTATTAGGCACTTAACTTTTCCTTCCTTTTTCTTAATTTTCCAACAGAAAGTGCTTCTAATTTCTCGCCAAAAAAAAATAAAATCTTCTTCTTTTCTGTTTTTAAAGATTTTATTTTTCCTTTTTCTCCCCAAAGTCCCCTGGTACACAGTTGTATATTTTTAGTTGTGGGACCTAGTTGTGGCATGTGCGACGCTGCCTCAACATGACTTGATGAGTGGTGCCATGTCCTTGCCCAGGATCAGAACCGGGGAAACCCTGGGCTGCCAAAGCAGAGCTCGAGAATTTAACCACTTGGCCGTGGGGCTGGCCCCCAAATAAAATCTTCTTAATGGCTTTTTTTGGTTGTGCATTTTACTGAGATGTTACTTGCATTCAACCATTTTCCTTGGTTTCTCACTTCCATTAAAGGAGACAAGCGAGAATAAACAGTAGATATACGTAACTAATGGAGATGTAGGTAGAACTCAGAGTGGTCCAAACAGGAGCTTAGATAGTAAATATCTAAAAGGGAATGTACATTATAATGCTCTACTTATTGCAACTGGGTTACATGGAAAAAAAAAAAGAAGAGGAAGAAGAGTTCTGTGAAAGATAACTGAACTCTCCCACGTACTCTCTAATGGTCTATAGACAAATCTTAGAAATCACAAAATAGTATGCAGTGAGGCCTTCAGGTACTGAGATCTGGATAATTAATTAGAAAACTGCCCCTCTCTGAGAAATGTGGTCCAGCAAGATTCTGAGGTAATTTACAATCAAAAAGAAAACAGATGGATGCAATTGCTAATGTTTGTGAGATGATCTGAGCTTGCAAATAAATGATTATATCTAAGTAGATACTTTTTCATAGAAAAAAAGGCATGTAGATGGTGTTTATCATCAACATGAAACTATATGTCCATGACCTGTTACATTAAATGCTACAGCTTATAGAGAGGTAGGTAACTTGAAATTAATGCGCTTCTTTTGTGGCAAGATATCTCTTATTCTGAGGAGGACAGAAATGCAGCAATTTCTAATTGAAATCTCCCAGATCACCCACCCCATCAAAGGATAAACCTAAACTGAATAATATCAAATACCTGGTACTTACAAATTCTTCCCAAAGTTAAGGGATAAAAGAAAATCTATTTATTGGTCATAAGGTTATATATTGCTCCTTGGCAAACAGCATTTGTCTTTCACCTGTCTAGACATTGATGAAAAGGGAGAACTGAAAATGAAACCATTTGGACAGTTGCAATTCACAGAGGCAGCACTTCAAAAGCAGCTAATGTCTTTACAAAGCGCCCTGTTGAGTTAAAGCAGCTCATTCTATAGGGTGGAAAGAGGATCAGTGACACTTTGCATAATACATGTTTCTGGGATACTAACTGGAGTGCCTGAACCAAAGACCAAGAATAAATGTTACCTCTCTGTTCCTGGGTAGACCACTTAATTCCAGGGACAAGAAACATCCAGTCACTCACTCCTTCCTCTCTTAGTCCCCCTCCTCTGGTCCTAAGAGGCTAGTTTATCCGAGAGTTATGTTGGGGTGCAAGCTGCTCCTAGAGGCAGCACTTGGATCTACCCCTGATCACAATTTCCTCTTCCCCTCCCGGCACCACCCCCCCCCGGAGGTGACGTGAGGATGGAATTTAGGGCACCAATTTTTTTTAAACAGTAAGGAAAAAATTATCTTCATACTAGTTAGAGTATGAGTTCTGGAGATCCCTAGAAAATCACTAAGAAGCCCAGGCAGTTTCTACACACCGGTATCTTTCAATTCCGTAGCCGGTCCCCAGATTCAGGAAAGTCGTGGTCGTGAAAGGAATGGGGCTCACATATTTTAGTAAAGGACCGCGTACTAGCACACTCAATTTATAAGTGTGCTTTTGTTTAGGCAAATGAGCCTTCATTCTCTCAAAAACCCTGTTATTGGTCCCCTGTGGTATCAAACTCCAATGACCAAGCAGGTGCCTGTCAGTATGTCTGGGGCCGGGGCTCCCGTCCCCCAAGGCAAGTTGTGAAATACTTACAAGCTCTGGCCCGCGTGCTCCCGGTTCTCCCGCGAAGGGTCCTCAGGGGACGCCTCCAAATCCTGCCTGTGGCCTTGTAAGGAGTCCCGCTCCCGGCGCCCCTCCGGGGGGTCCCGGACCGGGTAGGAGGAGCCCACTACCTTACTGCGGGTGTACATGGTTCAGAGCCCGCGGGTCCCCGGCCGCCGCCGCCGCGGGAGGGATGCGGGCTGGGACGCTGAGCGAGTCTCGAGATGCGATTCCGAAGAGCAGGGGGAGCGGTTTCAACAGCTGAGTTTCGATTTCTCGCTAGCAGCTGCAGGCCGAGCCCGCCGGGGGACTTCCCCGTTCAGTTCCACCCAGGCGCTTTCCGACCTTAGCGCAGGTAGCAGCGCCCGCCGGCCCGCGATGGCCTTGTCCCGTTGCTGGTGAGTCTGTAAGGTCTCCCAACCACCTTAGAGGATAATAAAGATAGCTATGATCAGCCACGGACACCTCTTGAGAAAGTAGCCTCGAGGTGACTGGAATCCTGAAAGATACTTTAGGGGACTATTCAACAGGTAGCCCTAATTCGAGGCTACTGCTGGATATTTGAGACTGTGAACAATCTATTAACCTTCAGATGCCAGACATAAGGTCAATAATTAAAATCATCTAAATAAAATTTTGCCTTTGGTCAGTCATGACTGCTGTTTGGTTGTTGTGCAAATACTTTCAAATTAAAGGAAATGGAAAGTGAAATTAACAGCAAACGAAAACAGAACCTGGAGAAGCAAGCTGAGGGGTAGGCAGAGAGGATCCTCCAGGCGCCTTGCTAAGTGATTGATCAGACGTTCAAAAAATATTGATTAGGGGCTGGCCCGGTGGCCGAGTGGTTGAGTTCGCGCGCTCCGCTGCAGGCGGCCCAGTGTTTCGTTGGTTCGAATCCTGGGCGCGGACATGGCACTGCTCATCAAACCACGCTGAGGCAGCGTCCCACATGCCACAACTAGAAGGACCCACAACGAAGAATATACAACTATGTACCGGGGGGCTTTGGGGAGAAAAAGGAAAAAAAAAATATATTGATTAAATATCTGCTGTGTGCAAGACAGTGTGCAATGATTCAACTATGGTGTGGGGATTGTTTTAAATACGGATTTGCAAGATTCTGTATCTGTAGGTCTAGGGGTGAGTCCTGGCATCCGTTTATGTTCAAGAGCTCCCGGATGATTCTGATGTGTGCTGGGTTGATCTCCACTGTCACAACGCTGGCTACACAAAGATGAGAGAAGGCTCTTCCCTCGCATAACCTGTATTCTAGCAGACAGGTAGACAAACTCTAATGCCACCGTGGGATTAGTGAAGTAACAAGAGGAAGTGTAAGGCTAGGGGATGCTCAGGGAAACTAGGATTAGCCTTCTGAGTAATTCAAGGAAAAGGGACATTTGAAAATGAGCCAAGAAACAAGTAGGAGTTCACCAAGAAGCAGCCTCAAAGGCAGAGGCTTGTGGCTTGAAATGACAAGGTGTGTACCTAACTCCAGGTGGGGTGCTGTAGCTGGAGCACCCCAGCCCCTGGGCTGCCAGCCACTTAGGAGCTAGATTGCCCTGTTTACATCATCAGTGCTTAGACCAGAAAGACAAATGCATGTTTGATAGCTAATGAAAGAATGAAATTGAAGGGTGGGCAGTGTGGGGTGGGACAGGAGGGGAGAAAGGTGGCAAGAGACTTGGTAGGGGAAAAAAGTCAGGGTTTCTAGGCTACCCTACAGCATTCAAGCTCTATCAAGTAGGCCACAGGTTCTCCAACTATAGCAGGCATCAGGACCACCTGGAGGGTGTGTTGAAACAGATGCCTGGGCCCTAACCCTTGTGTTTCTGATTCAATAGGTCTGTGGTAGGACCCAAGCATTTGCACTTCTAACAAATTTCCAGGTGATACAGATGCTGCTAGTCCCAGGACCACCTTTCGAGACTACTGCTACTGTAGGCAATGTGGGAGGCACAGAAAGTTTTGCAATAGGGCTGATATATAATAATAACGGTTTGAGAAAGCTAGCTCTCCTAGCAATGTGAGAGGGAGATTGAAACACGAGGAGCCTGAAATCTGGGAGATAAACTAAAAGCCCGGTTATTATAATCTAGGTAAGAAATACAGGCGTGAGCTAAGACAATAGCATGGGAAATAGCAAGGGGCAAAATGAAGACTTTCCAAATGAAAGACCAACATAGATAAAAGACTGGATGCAAGGAAGAACTGAGCACCAGAGGCCCAGAGAGAAGGGGAGACAGGTTTTTCTTTGAAACCCAGCTCTGCCACACATTAGCCACAAGACCAAAGACAAGACTCTTAATTCCTCAGAGGCCCAGTTTCCACATCTGCACAATGCGGAATGAAGTGCAACACTTACCTTGTGGAGTATTGTGAGGAATAAAGAGATAATCCACATCAGTGGTTCTCAAATGGAGTTGATTTTGCCTCCAGCAGACATTTGGCAATGTCTGGAGACATTTTTTATTGTGGAGCCTACAAGGGGGCGGGGGGAGGGGTAGGGATGGGGGGAGGTGTGTGGGGACCACTGGCATCTAGTGTGTAGAGGCCAGAGATGCTGCTAAACACCCGACGGTGTACATGACAGCCCCACAACAGAGAATCATCCTGCCCCAAACCTAATAGTGCTGAGGTTGAGAAATCCTGATCTATATAATATGCCTCGCTTAGAGCCTCAGCAATTTAATGGTTGCTGATTTTATGGTGACTTTAAGGTTTTAGTTTTGCGAATGAGTAGGTGACAAAACCGTTCACCACTAACCATTAACCAGGAAGAGGGATAGGATTAACCAGGCTGGGGGAAGGTGAAAGAGTTTGATTTGAGAACCATTGGGTTGAAGGTACCCACAGGATGAGAAATGCAAAAAGTGGATCTGGGTAATCTTTGTGGAGGCCATCTTCTTCAAAATCCTTTTTGCTGGGAAAATACCACTGAAACTTTTGTTTCAGAGGAGAAAGCAATTGTTTTGGTGGTGGGATTAAAATCAAAATTTGAGCAAGGGAAAATCCAAATTAGGGGAAAACCAGCTCTCTTAAAGGAGCTAGTAATATAATACTGACTTTAGGAATTACACCTCGTTGACCATATTTATTTTACAACCCAGCCATATAACACACCAAAGTTTCAAACGTGAGATAGAAACAGAGGATAATAGGCAAAATCTAAATCGCTTACTTTGTTCACTTCTCATTTGGCTACATTCTCAAAGTGTTAAAAAAATGTGAATATGATTTTTTATTAAGTAAACATCTACAGCTCTTTTAGGGTGCTCAAGAGTAGCTTATCTACCTGTGTATCACACGTTCTCTCACTTTATGCTTGTGCATTTGTGTGAGAATCCGGGCTGGCCTTTTACCGGGGTTGTTCTGGGGCACAGGCGTCTGCAGCAATGGCTGGTGGAGAGAAGCAGGGTGTATGGGGAAGGTCTTTGACCCCCATCTCTGCTTCAACAAGAGTACTTTAGCCTTCCCTCTTCCCTGCATGGGACTGCTGCCTGATTTTGTTTGAAACAAGAGTTCCATGACTTAAAAACTTTGAAGAACCATTGTGCCAGACAATTACTGACATGTTTTAAGGGATATGGGAACACCTGAAATCTAGTGATATTGTTAAATTGCCTGAAATTTGGCCAATTAGAGATTCATTTAGGAAATTGTTTTCTTTTAAAATATAACTGCCTCTGGGAAAGAATCATTTATTCATCCCTTTACGTAAGGAAGTTTAATCTAAGCAAAAGACATTTTGGTTGGGGAAGAGGGCAGCTGAGTGAAAAGAAACGGAGGATTCAAAAAGATGTGCAAAAGAAAATGTTGTAAAATGAGACATGGAGGGGAAATGGCAATTCAGGACTACAATGAGCAATTTTAGCTAGCCCAGGGAGCTAAGATAGGATTAAATCAGAAAGAAGTTGCACCAATTTGGTGTAATGCTAACATGTCCAAGTGTGTCTTTATCTTCCAAAGAAATAAACGGAAATATATAGCTGATTTTTAAATTAGTTGCCTTAGATCATGCCTTCATTAGTGTGAATAAATATAGATAGTAGAGATACATAGACTCTTGGCTTTTTCTCATCATAAAGTGTCTCAATGAAAATCTTAGTTTCTGAAAATTCTAAAAAGTCATGCTTCCTTCAATTTGATTCTGCAGTGAGAAGTCAGGTTAATCTAATAGATTTAGTCCGGCAGACATTTTAAAGCTTTTATTTTTCTCTTTTAATGAAGGAGTGATGTAAAACTCATCTAATACTTGGTATCTCCTCATTTTAAGTGTGTCTGTGTGTAAGCATATTTATATTGTGACAATTTCATATTCTTCAGAAATTCTTCAAATTTATACCATAAAATAATGAAATGGTACAGTTGTGTCATCTTAAGTTCATGCAAGAAATATTTATTGAATGATAAGCATATTCCACTTACTCCGTCAGACCCTGGAGTGACAGTGGGGAGCAGAGGGAACCTTGTTATTCTAGTTTCATGTTTAAGATCATCTAGCCAACTCATTTTAGACATAAGGGGACAGAAACTTAGAGAAGTCAAGTGACTTGCCAGCAGTGAATTTAGGTTTTCTGAGTGCAAATCTAGACTTTTACATTTTGGAAGATGATTGTGACAAAATATATCTTCTGACAAAATTCAGAATTTGGAATGCTTTTCATTATTATGATTTTCCCAGTGAGCAGCTGTGTTATTTTCCAAAACAGTTATGTCAAAAGTTCTAAACCTATCGGAATCAACATTGATAAAAACCTTAGCACTCCAATATTCACCCCTATCATTACATAATCAGATGATCTATACAATGACAGTGCTTTATATAGCTTGTCAAATTTTGATGAAATAGCACACACGCTAAATTTGGGTTAAACTCTTTTCTTTAACAGTGTTAAAATAGTGAGCTATATAATGTAGCACAAAGAATTCAACTTAAGAATGGAAAGACCTGGATTTATTTCCTCTGCTTTTCTGATGACAATGTGTACTGTCACTTGGGGAAATGAAGAATGTAGAAATGTGCTTTCAATGATATTTCCTATCTGGAAGGTGGCTGGATTTCTTTGTTTGTAAATTCAAATCTGAGGAATAGAAAGTTGCTTCCATCTCTGGGTTGTAACGCTGTGCAGTAGCTGTCACAAGACCTCTGCTGGCTGCAGGGATGAAAGGAATTTCCCTTAACTTTGAGGAAACTTCTGAAGACTCTCAGTGGCGGGGGAGAAAGATCCCCCGAAAGGGTTCTTTAGCTGTGCTAGCTGCATCAAACAGAAACTCTCCACAGCACTGCCCATTTTTTCACCCAATCGTTGTGCCTTTCCCCAAAATGCCCCCTCTTAGGAAGCTCCTAATTGTTCTGATGTTTTAACTCTAAGCCAACTCTTTCGTGAGCACGCACAGACCTTCGTAAATATCGCTAGGTATGTAAAAGGGTGTGTGGTGCAGGGGAAAAAGCAGAGGACATGACCTGGCAGAGCCATTTAAGAGTTTTGTGACCTCAGGCAACCACTGAAACTCTCTGAGCTTTGGTTGCTTCACTTGTAAGATGGAAATATTAATCATAATAACACCATCTGTTCAGTCTACCTTCAGGAGTTGGTGAGGGCCAAATCAGATAACATATGCGAAAGTGGTTTGTAAAGTCTGTCTTGATGTTGTATAAATGGAAGATACATGTATTTTTTGAGCTGTCGATCAAGAGTTTTATATGTTTTCTAATAATACTTAAACTTGGCCTCAAAGAGTTCTCAGATTCAGTTCCAGCAGCTCTAGGCTTTCAATTGCTAAAACATTAGAGAGTTTTATCCTTAGGGTGTTTTCTCTTGAAATCCCCTTCAGAATAGAAATAAAGCAGTGTAAATAGTTTTACCTCCCAACATATAAAGGCACAAGAGTACAGTCCCCAGTGAAGTTGGAACTCTGTTGGTACAACTGGAAGGCACTGAGTACTCCATAGACATTTTGTGACACTGTTCCATCCTTAATATCTTCTGGAAGTTGACAAGAGTTCCATTTCTATGGACAAAACCTAGCGTTCTCCTATTTGATTTGACTTGGAGAAGGAGTCATATTAGAAATCTCCATGGCCTTTGAATGCTTCCAGAAGTGTGCTTTGGGGTCGGGATTCCCCACAGGCACATCACAGAGGTTAGAGTTTAAGATTCTTCTGAATAGTCCTCAGCAGCCCACCAACTACATGGCTCCTCTCCCTGAGGTACCAATAAAAAATCCTTGACAAAGAAAGGGTGATGAAAATGCTTAAGAAATGAAGTGACACACAGTCTGAAGAAAGGGAGTGATTCCTGTGTTATCAACCAAGAGGTTGCTATTCCAGCTCAGGCTTTGTCAGATAGCCCTGTGTTTAGATCTTGGCTCCACCACTTAGACCTGCAGACTTTGGGTTGAATTACTGAACATCTCAGGGCCTCAGTTTCCTCAACCATAAAATGAGACTGAGTCATAGCCCTACAGAGTATTGCTGTTGTACATATTAGATAAGTACAGAGTGCCTAGTACCATCTATCCAACATAGTATACTCAATAAATGGAGTGATCATTATTATTTAAACTCTCAGAAAATAAAATGAGCTGGACAAAATACTTGAACAAGCACTTTACACAAAAGATATCCAAATGGTTAATAAATACATGAAAAGGAGCTCCACGTCATTTGTCATGGGGGAAATGCAAATTAAAATTATAACGCGATCCCTCTACACACTCAACAGAATGGCTAAAAAGAAAGAAAAACTATTGTAGGGATGTGAAACAGCTAAAATTCTTGTGCCCTGCTAGTGGGCTTGTAAATTAGCACAACCTTTCTGGAAAACTTGCAGAATCTTTTAAGGCTGAACATTTTCATATCCAGTCATTTCACTGTACATGTGTTCACCGAGTCATGTGCAAGAATGTTCATATAAGCACTATTCATAGGAATGTAAAATTAGAAACTAAGAAACTGCTCACATGCCTATCAATAACAGACGAATAAATTGTGGTATATTCCTACAATATAATGCTATATTTGAGGAGGTCTATATTTGTCATTCTCTAAGTGCTAGTTGTCCATTGTCTTACTTCCTCCAGCTATTTTCAGCTATCATTGCACTTCTATCTAACCCCCCTCACTCATGTAACTTATATTGTTTAAACTATAGGTTCAGCTGCAATAGTAGAGACTCAAAATAACCATGGTTTAAACACAGTTTAATTTGCTTAGAAATTTGCTTTTAGGTGCCAGTCCTGGCACATGCAGGCCAGGGTGAGTATAGTGACTCTATGGTGTCAAGGGTCCAGGCTTCTGTTGTGGTACTTTGCCCTCTCTAGGGTGTTTCCCTTATCTACATCTGAAGCATAAACATTCTAGCCAATGAGGAAGTGGGAAAGGAAACTGGAGGAAAAGTCCATGCCATTTAGGTGTGTAACATAGAGATTGCCTTGTACTCATCACTTTTGCTCACATTTCACTGGTCAAAATTTAGTTACATGGCCAAACCTAGTTACAAGAGAGGCCAAGAAATGTAGTCTTAATTCAGTCATTCAAAACATATTTATCGAGTACTTAGTATATACCAGCCACTGTTCCAGGCATGAGGGATAGAGTGGTGAATCAACCCATCAAAAAGTCCTGCCATAGTGAAGCTTTCATTCCAGATGGACAACCAACAGAGTAAGTCAGTCAGATATGTAGCGTGTTAGATATTGGTAAGTACTGTGGTAGGTGGATCTCAAGATTACCTGCAGTGATTCTTGCTTTGCACCCCAAATTTGGCATAAATTGTAATGCAGCAGTAGATACATAATATAGATTTTAGTACTTGGAAGTGTGGTGCAGTCTAACAAAAAAGGAAAATATGGGCTTGGCTCTGGAACTGGTCAAAGGGCAGGAGCTGGAAGGACTTTGAGGAGAATGTTAGTGCAAATTTAGGAGCATTAGAGAGACTGTTAGTGAAGCCTATTAGCCACTGAGGAGGCTGCTAGTGAAAGATTAGAGAAAAAATTATCAGGAAGTGGAGAATAATGGATCTGTGCTATGTACTGGTAGAGAGCTTAGCAACACTGTTACCTATGGTAATGTGGAAAGTAGAAAATGCACCTAACGAACTGAGTGAGCTAGCTCAGTAGATTTCCAGGCAGGATGTTGAAGATCCTGCGTGATTTATTCTTGCTGCTTATAGTAAAATGTGAGAGGAGAGAGATAACCTAAATGAAGGATTATTAAGCAAAAAGAAGCAAGGACTTTCTAGTTTTGCAATTCCCAACTTCTCTCAATGGCAAACTATGCTAAAATTAAGAAATGGCTCCCTGAAGAGATGAAATCAGTACCATCAGGAAAGCCTGATCTAAAGAGGATGCTGACAGAGTTGCTGTTAATTTCTTTTTTAAGACATCAGAATAATCTAAGACAATATATGCCTCAGGGACTCTTTCAGTCAAAGAATAAAACTTTCAGAAGCTTAACAGTATTGGCCTTCAACAGTCTCAGCAGAAGCCCAAAGTAGACAAAAGTCAAGGTGTGTTTTTTGTCCAATGGATGGGTGAGATTCATATTTTTTATGAAAAAGCCTTAGACTTTTTAAGAGAATTGTATTTGCAGAAACACCACCAGTTTGGACTGAGACAAATATATTACAAAATGAATAGAAGTCTTGCACTGACAGGAATCAGGCTGGGAAAACCACACAATTGCACACATGGGCTACCTTTCATGGAAAAAGGAAGATAACTCAAAGGGCAGAACTTAAAACCCAGAGGGTATAACTAAATGCCGCAAAGAATTATTCCCATGTCTTGAGTCCTAGTCAAGGAAGTGCCAATCTGTACCTTGCTGGATTTCAGAATTGCTATAGTCCAGTGACACAAATGTGCCTCTCATTTTTCCCCTTTGAACAGAATATCTATACTGCTTATCCTATGCATATACCACTATTTTATGATGGGTACATTGAGGGCAGATAACTTGTCCATTTGCTTCAGAGGTCTTCAGGTCAACAGAAACTATACTGGAGGAGCTTTATCTAAGAAACTACATGTGAGGAGCCCCACCTGCACCAGACCTGATTTGCATGACAAGATTCTAGATTTTGAGCTGATGCTCTAAAGGTATGAGACTTTGGGGGCTTGGGAGGAGGTGAGTATATTTGCATGTGGGAGAGATATGAATCTTTGGGGACCATGGGCATACTGTGCTAGCCAGTGTCCAAGGTGGCCTCCAATGATTCTTTGAGAATAGACTGAAGGAAAGAAAGAGTGGAAGCAGGGAGATAAGTTGAGAGGCTGTTGCAATAATCCAGATGAGAAACAATGGTGGCTTGAGCCAACATGATGGCAGTAGAGGTAGTAAGAAATGGCCAGATTCTGGGTATATTTTAAAAGTATAATGAACAGGATTTTGAAAGTAGGATGAACAGGAACAGATTGGATGTGAGTTGTAGAGAAAGGGTCAAGCACGATTTCAAGGCTTTTGACATTAGTGGCTGGAAGGTTGGCGTTGCCGTTAACTGAGTTGGGGAAGGCTGTGAGAGGGAAATTTCTGGTGTTGGTGGTGAGGAGAGGTATAGTCATGAGCTCACTTTATGGCATGTTAAGGTTTAAAAGCCTAATACACATCTAAGTAGAGTAAGTTTTTGAAGTACAAGTGTAGGTTCAGGGAAGATATCCAGACTGAAGATATAAATTTGGAATTTATTAGCATATAGAGTGTATTTAAAGCCAAGTAATTGGATGAGATTATCTAGGGAGTGAGGTTAGATGGAAAAGAGAGTTTGGGTGGCCCTTTCCCTAGCTTTAAATTATAGAAGCAATATTATCACTATGGAAGAGAAGAAAAGATATTGAAAGAGAACTAGAATTTTTTCCCTGCTCACTCCAGGTCCAGGCTGGTCAGTCAGTAAGAATGCACGGGTGGGGGCTGGCCTGGTGGCGCAGCGGTTAAGTGCACACATTCCACTTCAGTGGCCCCGAGTTCGCCAGTTCGGATCCTGGGTATGGACATGGCACCACTCAGCAAGCCATGCTGTGATAGGCGTTCCATGTATAAAGTGGAGGAAGATGGGCACGGATGTTAGCTCAGGGCCAGTCTTCCTCAGCAAAAAGAGGAGGATTGGTGGCAGGTGTTAGCTCAGGGCTAATCTTCCTCAAAAAAAAAGAATGCATGGGTGTCCAGGGGTGAGTGAAATAAGCCAATGTTCCAGTGATTTGTGGTCAACACTGAGAGTGTAAGAACAGATAGACATGTCTGAACCTCCAAATCTCAAGTCCAATCAGGAACATGGTCATAGACAAGGTGGAAAAGTTGTTGACTAGCAGCTGGTAAACCAGCCTTATATATTCTAGCTCAGTGGGTCTCAATGTTGGCTTTGGAATCACTTGGGGAGCTTTAGAATCACTGAGGCTTGGGTCCCACCCTAGAATTCTGATGTAATTAGTCTGAGGTACAGCTTAGACACTGGCAGTTTTAGATGCTTGCCAGGGATTCCTATGTACAGCCAAGGCTGAGAATCAGCACTGTAGATGAAGACCACTACAGTCAATAAGTCATCATATCAGCACCTCTAGGGGCAGCTCTTAGTTTGCTTTTTGTTCAGAAAGACTTCAGAGAGAAGTTACTAAACTGTAATAGGATGACAGCTTAGAAGGCTGGAAAATAGACATAGTGTAGGGATAAGTCTTGAACATATATTTTAAATTGCTTCTAGTAGGTCATTTCTCAGAACATTAGGCTAGGATCACAAGGATATGTGCAGACAGATGACAGTTTGGGCTTTTTTTGTAGTTTGTGATGGAGTAGGCATTGTAGAGTGTAGCAGAAGAATCATCAGTGGGTCTGTAATGGAAGGATGACAAAATGTGTAACAGAATGCACTAAAACATAGGCTATGGTAGTGAATTTAATACCTGATGCCTTTCAGAAGAATGTGGAAAAAGTAAAGATATAAAAGTTGTCTACTGATGTAAGAAATTCCTAACTGTTTACACAGAACTTTGAGAACTCCTTCCAAACACATATCTGGTATGTCTATTTGTCAGAGTATCATTCCATTTGGACTTCATGCAGCTGACCCCAAAAGGTCACACTGTTCTTGTGGTTGGAGTACAGGCATGTGACATTGATGAGATGGGTTTTGTGGCAGTGTTGTGAAAAATAAAAGTATTTTGAAGAGCAAACCCACATCATCCTAAGTCCCTTTTGCTTTCAATAAATTATCATGGCTATAATGTAGGAAGAACAAGTAAAATGTTAGAAAAGCAGTACAGTTTGTACTACGTTGGTATTATTTGGAGGTTTGGGGGCTCAATTTAGGTTAAAACAATCCAGCAGACTCTGTCTCAAAACCTCACATATTCACACAAAATCTGGCAAAACAAAAACAAAGTCGAGACCCAACAAAAACACGTTTTCTATTTCCTAGTTGTGTTTGTCAGCAATGCTTTTTCTGAGGCAAAAGGCCTTGGATCATCACTCTGTTATTCCCTTATAGGTCGCATTTACTCTAGGAAAAATGTGCTTCTGGGTTATGGAATGCCAAGGCTGAATTTTAAACCCACTGGGAAAATAAATGAAGCAATCAAATGTATCCTGTTATAATTAGTAATAAGTGGGTTAGTTCTCAGGTGCCATCAACAATCTGTCCTTCAAACCAGATGGTTAATTCTGGCCAGAATGCTAGGCTGTGTTCTAAAGAGATGACTGACACTGGTATTTTAGGAATTTTAAAAAAGAAAGTTACCCATATTGTCTCTTCTTCTTAAATGCTACACGACCCTGAGCATATTACTTGACCCCTCTGAGCCCCAGTTCCCTTCTTTATAAAACCTCTCCTACCCATTTGCTTTTAAGTGATTTCAGGGCCAAATGTGATCATTCCACATTGTAAATTATAAAATGATTTGTTATAGTTATTAGCTAACAAGTTAACAATGGCACACTTGATAATCTGGATCTGCAAATAGTATTACAGCATGTATTAGTAAGATGGCAACATTCTTACAGATAAGGTAAGTGTTCTCTACAGTAGGGTTGAGAAGTTAAAAAGAAATTTTACATTTATTATGTCATTATTTATCTTGGTATAAACTGTGAAGAATGCTAGTTTCTCAATTTTAAAGATAAAGCAAGCAGCTCATAATCATTGAGTAATAAGTGAGACACATTTTCATCTACATTTACCAGGGTACTATTGTG
This sequence comes from Equus caballus, assembly GCF_041296265.1. Classification (NCBI taxonomy): domain Eukaryota; kingdom Metazoa; phylum Chordata; class Mammalia; order Perissodactyla; family Equidae; genus Equus; species Equus caballus. The sequence continues at coordinate 47,793,929 of NC_091700.1, read as the reverse complement.
TATCAAACATTCTTAGACATTTTTGCCTGTGTTGTGTTAGATCCAAAAGCAGGCTTCAAATCTAATTCATCTAACTCTCTACTGCTCTCTCCACCACCTAACTGTTTTATCATATTGGACATTTAAAGGAGATACTATCCAGCAAGGAAGTGAGGATTAAAAGATACTGTCTTAGTCCATTCGGACTGCTATAACGAAATACCACAGACTGGGTGGCATATAAATAGCCGAAATTTATTCCTCACAGTTCTAGAGGATGGAAGTCTGGGATCAGGGTGCCAACATGGTTGGGTGAAGGTCCTCTTCAAGGTCACAGACCTCACGTTGTATCCTCACATGGTGGAACTGGGCTAAGGAGTTCTGTGGAATCTCTTTTAGAAGAGCACTAATCCCATTCATGAGGCCTCCATCCTCGTGACCTATCACTTCCCAAAGACCCCACCTACTAGACCATGACTTTTGGGGGTTAGGATTTCAACCTATGAATTTGGGGGGTCAGGGGGCACAAACATTCAGACCAAGCAAATACAGTGACATCACATGCAAGTCTCCCATAGGTATCTGGATGAAAGATAGGTACATAGAAAAATGAGATTTTTCTTTCATGTACATAGCAATACAATCTGGTATATCTCTTTCAATTGCTTCTAGAATATTTAAGTCCAGAAAATCATATACATAAGATGCTGATGTTAACAGCAAGGAAGAGTTTGTATTAGTTTCCTAGGGCTGCCATAACAAAGTACCACAAACTGGGTGGCTTAAAACGACAGATATTTATTCCCTCACAGTTCTGGAGGCTAGAAGTTCAAAATCAAGACCGTGGCAGGGTTGGTTCCTTCTGGAAGCTCTGAGGAGGCATCCGTCTCATGCTTGACTTTCAGTTTCTGGCATTTATTGGAAATCCCTGGCATTTCTTGGCTTATAGCTGCATCACTGCAGTCTCTGCCTCTGCGATCACATAGCCTTCTTCTTTGTGTGTCCATGTGTTTCCAAATCTCTCTCTCCTTATAAGGACACAGCTCATTTTATTTAGGGCCCACCCTAATCCGGTATGACCTCATCTTAACTTGATTACATCTGCAAAGGCCCCATTTCCAAATAAAGTCACGTTTACAAGCACAGGCTTAGGTCTTTAACGTATCTCTTTGGAGGAAACAATTCAACCCAAGACAGGGTTTTAAAATTTTTTTTGCTGAACCACTGTAGTGTAAGTTGTACACAGATAGCCTCACTACTCCTAAACACTTCAGTGTGCATTTCCTAAAAATAAAGACACTCTTCTACATAACCATAGTAAACCTATAAAAATTAAGAAATTAACATCGATATATATTACCATCGAAGGCACAACTTCCATCTGATTTTGCCAGTTGTTCCAAAATTCATTCATAACAAAAAATCCCAAACAAACAAAAAGCAAACTTCTTCCCTTTTGCCCCTTTTTCTTCATGATCCAGGATCCATTCTAGGACCACTTAGTTGTTGCATTTCTGATCACTTTCAAGTTGGAACTGTTCCCAATTTTTCCTTGTCTCTAATGACCTTGACATTTTTGAAGAGTACAGGCCAGTAACTTTGCAGAGTGCTCTTTGCAAAAGTTTATCTGATGTTTCCTCAAGATTCAAATAAAGCTATTCATCTGGGCAGGAATACCACAGGAGCGATGCTCTGCTCTGTTTTTCTCAGTGCATCGTACTGGGAAACATGATGGCAGTTTGTCCGATTATTGGCAATACTGACTATTATCACTTGTTAAGATGGTACATGCTGGGTTCTCTACTGTATAGTTAATGAATAATGGATAAGCAATTGATGTGCAATTTGTGGGGAGATACTTTGAGACTATATAACTGTCCTGTTCCTCATCAAACTTTTACCCACTGGTTTTAGCATCCACTGATATTTTTTGCCTGAATCATTTGTGGTCACAAAATAGTAATTTCTAACTCCAACATTCCTTCAACATTTACTAGCTGACATTTTGCTTAAAGGAAGAACTTTCCCTTTTACCTTATGTATTCATTTACACAAATAAGACTCATGGATATTTATTTTATTCAACAGGTTATAATCCATTACTATCATTATTTATTTTGTTTGTCACACTTGGTGAGTGAGAACCCCTTCATGCTGGCCCCTTTGTCCTTTTAACACGTCCCCATCATACTTTGAGCAATTCCTTACTTTCCGCTACAATGAGACGTTCCAGGCTTACCTTGTACTTTTCCTGCTTCAGCCATTGAATGATCCATTTCTCCAAAGAGCCTTGTTTCCTTTCAGTGATGACTGGTATTTAAAAACCAACATTGGGTGCAAGGTCTGCTCATTTTTACTCGGGTGTCATTGCTTCTAGGCTCTTTCAGAAGACATACATGGGAAAAATATACATATATTTCTGTTTCTGTATCTATCCATACAGATATCTATGGACCCATTGATAAATAGATGGTATTGTTAAAATAAATTTCTAGGCCCAAGATGGAGCCACTCCTGCCCAGGGTGCCAGGGCAGGAAACTGAAACTTAGATAACTTTCGTGTCCCTGTAAATGCTCTGCTTGACCAGAAACACAGTATATCTGGTAAGCCAGTCCCCACATGCCAAGCCAACTCTGGGCTCTGTACTTATTTCCCTGTTCTTCTCACTTCAAAAAAAAGGTTGACTATGTGGCCCCAGTCAATCAGATATTCTTTATTTTTCTCTTCCTTGATCTTTATGTTTTATCCTATAAAACCTTCCTGCTTTCCACCCCATTTTGCGGTTCTCCAGATGGAGACTGTCAGCTTCACGAAGTGTTGAAATTTGTTTGTATCACCTAAATTGTCTTCTTTAATCATTTTTTAACTTAGAAAGGTTTCTAAAGGTAGCTTCCCTAAGATTCTTGTCTCTCGTTCATTTAATCAAACATTAATGTAGATACTGCTGTGAAGGATTTTGAAGATATAATTACAGCCCTAAATCATTTGAACTTAGGTTAAGATTATTCAGGTAAGCCTGGCCTGTTCAGGTGAGTCTTTTAAAAGCAGAGTTTTCTCAAGCTGGAAGCAGAAGGGAAGTCAGAGATGTGAAGCACAAGAAGGTTGGACATGCTATTTCCATCTTTTTTTTTTTTTAAAGATTGGCACCTGGGCTAACAACTGTTGCCAATCTTTTTTTTTTTTTTCCTGCTTTTATCTCCCCAACGCCCACCTGTACACAGTTGTATATCTTAGTTGCATGTCCTTCTAGTTGTGGGATGTGGGACACCGCCTCAATGTGGCCTGATGAGCGGTGCCATGTCCGCGCCCAGGATCCGAACCCTGGGCTGCCACAGTGGAGCGCGCGAACTTAACCACTCAGCCACGGAGCCGGCCCCTACTATTTCCATCTTGAGGGTGTTGAGGCAATATTTTGAAGGATGGAAGTGGCCTCAAGTGGCTGAAGATGGCCCTGGCTTATAGCCAGAAAGAAAACAGGGACCTCAGTCCTACAACTGCAAGGAACTAAGTTCTGCCAACAACCTGAATGAAGCAGATTCTCTCCCAGAGCCTCCAGATAAGAGCCCAGCCTGATGATACCTTGATTTTGGTCTTGTAATACCCTGAGCATAGAACCCAGCTGAGCCCCTTTGGATTTCCGACCTACAGAACTATGAGCTAATAAATGGATGTTTTTCAAGCTACTAAGTTTGTGGTAATTTGTTACAGCAGCAATAAAAACTAATACAGACAGACATTGATATAAATATAAAAGTGAGTTTACACTAATTCTGATCAAATATCACAGGGTTTTTCTAATCTTTCCTTTTTCGTATTTGTACCTTCAAAAATTAATAATCTGATTCCCCTTATCTTCAAGATATTTACATATTGGCTCAGCCTCTCATATGTAACGAGCCTCTTCACTGTGTGGGTCATCTCTCCTCACCTTGGCCCCACAGCACACAAGGGTGCACTGGTTGAGTTCCCACCACCCCTGACCCCATCACGTATAGTAAACCTCACTGGTTGAGATAACCCCTAAACTGAGACCTCACCATCCATGGTGGCCATGCCTGCCAAGTTACCCCTGTCTTATTGCCTTCCTCCCACCCTACTCTAGAGGAATTATGTTTAAGTACATTTTATTCTTTAGCATCATTTTAGAGACTAATTCTTCTGTCTTAAAAAAAATGGTGTGTATGTACCACTTCCTACTCTAACAATGTTATTGCTGCCATCAATGTGAAACAGCACTTTACTGGGTACTACTGTACTCATCATTATGTTAGACATTCTGAAGCAATTCTAGATGAGGAATTCTGGATGAGGAATGTGATGCCTGCTTTCAGACCACCATCTTATGATATAGTAAGGATGGAAGAATTACAACTCTAAATTGATAGCTGAACTTCTACTTTGCCTAACATTCTTCTTAAAAATATGATAGCTCTCTCATCCAGTTTTGAGATTTTTTTTTTTTTTTTTTTTTTTACAAACAGCCCATATGTTTACTAGTATAAAGGAAAAAAACACTCTTGTGTGTTTCTCCTTTACTACTCACATAGAACACTTCTAACACTTCTGGTCACCAGACGTGTGTGTGTGTGTGTGTGTGTGTGTGTGTGTGTGTGTGTGAGCATGGTTTCCCCACACCAAACAATTCTGCAAAACCAGTGAGGTGTTGTAGGGGAGCAAAATTTGCCACCCCAAAATGTGTCTCTTTGGCATGAGGATTATTTTAAGCTGGTTATTTTTAAGGAACAGAAAGACGTTTTTTTTAAGAAACAGAATTCAGGAAGTTTTGCTTTTTACCTCCCCCTTAACTGCCTAAGATAATTTAGATAAAGAGCTTGTTCCAGGATGAAAAGCTATCATCAGAGATCTCTATAAAGAATTTGAGCTAGGTGTGGTAGACTGGGGGAAACTTAGCAAGGCCTGTTTGATAAAGTCTTCTCTGTGTCCCATTGTCTCTGCAGAGCATGGCAAATATTTGTTTACCAAACATTTACTTTTCCCATCTTCCATTCCTCTCCTTTTTTCATCCCAGATCCTTAGCCCCCTTCCCCTTAGCTCAGGACTGCATATAAGCCTCAAGTGGCTGAATGTTTGGGAATCTCATATCTTTGGGGTTCCCATAAGCATAGAATTTAGTTTGATAGTGACAAATAAAAATGGCAAGCAATAGGATATTGGAGTATATGAGGAAGCCATTTGGTGTAAACCTAATTCAGCCTGACCTTGTCTTTCCAAAAGGGCCTGACCTGACCATGGCCGTTGAGCATGCATTGTATATCTGCTTTAGATATTCCCTATGGCAAGAACAAAGGCCCTTGAGATAAAGGTGCAACTTCTCTCCCCCTCCCAATGTTGGCATTTCTTTAAGGATTAAGCATCTTTCCTTAGGCTAGGAACTGATTGCTGCTCTCACCTGTGACCACCCAGCTCGAGACAATAGACTTGCTTCCTGCTACGCATGCTGAGATAGCAGACCCACTACCTGCTGTGTCCATCAAATGCTGTGCCGGCAGGGCAATTTTGTGACTATTGTGAGAGGGACATTTCAATCATATGTGAAACACCCTCTTTGAGGGTATATAACCACCCTGTATACCCCCACTTCTTTGGAGTGCTCTGTTCCTTTGTCGAAAGACTCTCCCAGGCCTTGGTCCTCAGATTTTAGCTCAGAATAAACTCTCCCAAATTTTCATTTATAGATTGGTTATGGATTATTTTCATCAACAGTAGTCTCTTGTTAATCTGTCTCCTGTCAATTTAATTTTTAGACCAGCCAGAACTTGAAAAGATAGAGGAGAAATTTTTCCTCCCCAACAGTGTCCTACAATTTAATTCAATTCTGACGCTACCTGGAGACAGCATCAGATCTCATAGGTTAAGGGCTGAGCCTCACAAGACTACATGCCCATGTCCCACTTCAGATGCCAATTGCAAGTCCAGGTTGTTACCTGTCCTTCTGACTGCTTGGCTATAAATAAGGAGTTCCTACAACCCCCTCCTCAGGTTTGATTTACTAGAGTGACCAACAGAACTCAGAGAAATATTTACTTATGTCTGTCAGTTGATTATAAAGGATACAGATGAACAGCCAGATGAAGAGGTACATAGGGTGAGATCCAGAAGAGTTTCAAGTGCAGGTGCTCCTGTCCCCTTGAACTGGGGTGTGCCACCGTCTTGGCATGTGGATGAATTCACCAACCTGGAAGCTCATCAAACGTCCTTGCTCAAAGTTTTTATAGAGCTTAATCTGCAGCTTCCCCCTTCTCATTCCCAGAGGTTGGCAGGTGGAGCTGAAAGTTCCAACTTTTTAATCACGAGGTCTTTCTGATGACTAGCCCCATCCTAAGGCTATCTAGGGGCCCCACCCTAAGTCACCTTATTAGCATAAACTCAGATGTGCTCCAAAGCAGCCCTTTATGGGGCCCAGCCTGGTGGCATAGTGGTTAAGGTGGCAGGCTCCCTTTCAGGGCTGGGGTTTGCAGGTTCAGATCCTAGGCACGGACCTACACCTGTTCATTGAGCCATGCTGTAGGAGCACCCCATATACAAAGTAGAGGAAGACTGGCACAGATGTTAGCTCAGGGACCATCTTCCTCACACGGACACACACAAAAGCAGCTCCTTACGAATTACAAAAGACATTCCTATCACTCAGGAAATTCTAGGGGTTTTAAGACCTCTGTGATAGGAACCAGGGACAAAGACCAAATGTATTTCTCATTATACCACAATTAAAAATGCATTTTCCCCACATTTCTCCCCTTTTTGGGACAAAGAGAGAAAAGGGAAGGGCTGGACTTGGAAAAATGTAAGACATAATAAATTTTAGTTATAATAGACAGGTAATACACAGAACTTGTTTTCCTATCTAGTAAAAAAAGACCTCCTCTCTCAACTATAAATTTGGCTGAGAGACAAGGACAAAATAATTATATATTCACCTCAGTCTTTCAATAAAGGCAGAAAGAGCTTTCCATTTCAAATTTGTTTTGTTTTGTACCACATGTGGGTTAATTAGATAAAACCATGTCATATGCCAGATTCAATCAGCCTGAAAATAATCAGAAAACTGGGTTTGGCATTGTTTATGCTGTTTTGGCTCAGATAAACAAAAGCACAAAATGTAAATTGGCTTCAGAAAATAACATATGAGTACTGGTGCCAGATTTTCTTTCATGGGATTATCTCTAGCTGGCACCTGAGCAGCAGATGCTGCTCTGGGTGACCATTAGACAAATCTACATGATGTAGATTCCCGTTTCCCACGATTAGACAGTGGACACCTCCGTGAAAGGCACTTATTTTACTGCCTTTGACATAGGCCAAAACCAGCTTTCCAGCTATTTGCAGTCAGCCAACAGAAAATACATGTTGAAGTTGAAAAAATGAAAACACGTTTTTGCTTGGCTTATCCCCTAGTGACTTCCTTTAGGTCATTTCTTTGTTTTTAAAATCTCCAGTAACATTGGAAATACAGTCCTGAAACCACTCCTCAGCTGTATTTCCTTGTTGTAGGTAATTCAACGAATACCATTTGTTGGGGGAAGAATGCAGAGCATTTCACTGTCTTCCTACTTAAGTTCCAAGCATGAACGTCTTTTTTCCTGAGGAAGATTAGCCCTAAGCTAACATTTGTTGCCAATCCTCCTCTTTTTTATGCTTGAGGAGGATTAGCCCTGAGCTAACATCTGTGCCAATCTTCCTTCACTTTATATGTGGGTCGTTGCCACAGCATGGCTGATAAATGATGTAGGTCCACACCCAGGATCCAAACCTGTGGACCAGGGCTGCTGAAGCAGAGCACACTGAATCTAACCACTACATCAAGGGGCTGGCCCCTCAAGGCATGGACATTTTAGCGAATATCCAAGCAAGCACAGAGTGAAAAATAGTTATTTTAAAAACCAAATTATCTGATGGGTAATAAAATCCAAATTAGCTAGTTTTCTCTTCGTGCTGCGTAAACCGTCTGATATCAATACACAGAGAAATAGAAATATACATTGCTCTCCTTATACTGTTTTAAAAGAATATTTTCTAGAATGTGGGATGGGTGGTGCTCACTATCTCCCTAGTACGGATGAAACTCCTCTATTCAGGCCACCAGTGACCACCTACTGGCTAAATTCAATGGGCACATTTTATCCTTAACTTACTTGATGTTTCTGTAGGTATCTGGCTTTTCTCCTTATTTCATCCTTTTTGAAATTTTCTTGGTTTCCATGACCCCACTCTCTCCTCACTCTATCTTTTCTACCTCTCTGGCTTCTTATTTGTAGTTTCCTTTTTTTTTCTTTCCACTGTCCACTTTTTGAGTCTTGGTGTGCACAGAGTCCAATCCTCCCTTTTCTTATTCTGTATCTTTTTCCTGGTTCAGTAGTTGCCCAGGGCAGAAATCTAAGAATCACCTTAGATTTTTCCCTTTTCCTCATCCCTCCTATCTGCTCAATCTCAAGTCTTCTTTTTTATTATTATTATTTTTTTTTTTCCTTTTTCTCCCCAAAGCCCCCCGGTACATAGTTGTATATTCTTCGTTGTCGGTCCTTCTAGTTGTGGCATGTGGGACGCTGCCTCAGCGTGGTTTGATGAGCAGTGCCATGTCTGCACCCAGGATTCGAACCAACGAAACACTGGGCCGCCTGCAGCGGAGCAAATGAACTTAACCACTCGGCCACAGGGCCAGCCCCTCAAGTCTTCTTGATGCTATCTCTTTACCATCTAGTTCACCCCTCGGATCAGTAAGAAAGCTTTGGTCACAAACGCAGAAAATCCAACTAAAACTTGGCTTGAAAATAAGGTGATGGTTTCTTCAACAAGTTAATGGCATGAAAAAATGGGGAAAAGAGGTTTTTGTGATTTAATGAGACTAACATGACTAAGTATCAACTGCTATGTGTGGTCTTTGTTTGGATCCTGATGTGAATAAAACAGCTATTTGAAAGTTTCCTGTAACAATCAGGGAAATCTGGATATGGACTAGATATTAGATGACAAAAAAGGTTATCAATAATTTTTATTAGGTGTTACAATGGAGTGATATGTTAGAAAATGTCGATATTTAGCAGGAACAAATTCTGAAATATTCATAGTGAAATAACATGATATCTTGATTTCCTTTAAAATACTTCATCAAAAAAAGGAAAACAGATGAAGAATCGTGGCAGAGTCTTGACAATTGTTGAATATGGATTTTGGAGATATAAGGGTTCATTATACTATTCTTTCTACTTTTTAAATGCTTAAATACAAAAGCAAAGAGAAATTAAAGAATTTTTACTTCACAACTAAAAGGTTCAGAGATAGGACAGACTTAAAGTGAAGCTTGATATAGTAGCTAAGCAATATCATTAATGACTCAGTTTCTTTTCAATCTCCTGGTGGCTTTCAATGGTGTCAGCTTGATCCTAAGGTCACCTCTTCTAAAGGTAGGAGAATCATATATCCAGGTCTGTCAGGACAGTCCCAGTATATCTGTTGTCCTAAGACAATTATTTATAGTGCTATCTTTCATTCAAACGTGACCTAGTTTTGGATGATAAATTAGTCACCCTAGCTCATGGTTGTCAAACGATTGCCAACCACAATTAGGGCTCCACGATTCTCTGTTCATGTCCAGCTGAACAGAGAAGAAGCTGCTTTCCCAGCAGCACCCAGCAAACCTTTCCTATAATCCCAATGTTCCAGGAAGGCTATGTGCCCATCAGTGAAACAAACCCCATGGCTAGAGTGATGGGAGGTGTGGGAGAATGGTCTTGGCCATGCCAAGATATGTCTCTTTGGCATGAGGATTATTTGAGGCTGATTGCTTTTGATAAACTGGGACAGGGAAGGAGGCTCTGAGGGGTGGAACTTGCTTGCCCTTTGTTAGGAGACATTTACATTGTAAAGGAAATCTCTATCTGTAAAGGTGCCTCCCTCTCTGTACCAGGAAGAAGAAAGGGGATGACCTTCTCTCTAGAAACTCTTAATCAATGCCAAAGGCAAGGACTTAAATCTGCATTTGTTTGTTGTGCTTGTCTGGTGGCCTCCTGTAACTGACTTCCTGCACCCTGAACATCCTCCTTTGTCTTTTAGCTGGATATGATGTTTGGGGTGGTGGTTTTGGCCATTTTGGCGGGTTGCTCGGCTTGCCCGGGCCTCTCCCATGTGTGCATTGACGGGTAAAGATGGCAAGCAGTTGGCTGTGTTGGAGTACATGAGGAAGCCATTTGGGGTAAACCTAATTTGGCCTGACCTTGTCTTTCCAAAAGGGCCTGGCCGTGGCCTTTGAGCTTGCATTGTATATCTGCTTTAGATATTTCCTATGGCAAGAACAAAGGCCCTTGAGATAAAGGTGCAACTTCTCTCCCCCTCCCAATGTTGGCATTTCTTTAAGGATTAAGCATCTTTCCTTAGGCTAGGAACTGATTGCTGCTCTCACCTGTGACCACCCAGCTCGAGACAATAGACTTGCTTCCTGCTACGCATGCTGAGATAGCAGACCCACTACCTGCTGTGTCCATCAAGCCCTGTGCCGACAGGGCAATCTGGTGACTATTGTGGGGGGGACATTTCAATCATATGTGAAACACCCTGTTTGGGGGTATATAACCACTCTGTGCACCCCACTTCTTCGGTGCCCTTTCTTCCTTTGGGAAGAAAGGCCTTGGGCCATGGTCCTCATGAAGGTTTGTTTAATTTTCTCCTGTTATTCTGTCTCATGTGAATTTAATTCGTTCTCCGGCCAGATGAACCCAGAGAAGGTAGAGGAAATGTCTTTTCCCCTACAGAGGCATTGGTTGGCTTATTTCAGTCAGGGCCCACCCTGAGAGTAGGGGACAGAGTCCGTCCCTGGGTCTTTGTTGGGTGTGGCCAGGAGGGGAATGTGAAGAGGAAACCAATAAAGGTCACTACACCCCTTCTTGCCATTTCCCTACCACTGCCCTATGTAGGCCTCAACATCTCTTACTCAGACTATTGCAATAACTTTCTTGTTGATCTCCCTCCTTTAGTTTTCACCCATCAATCCCACATCACACCAGAATGATCTTCCTAGCATGTAGATCTGATGACGTCACTACTACATTTGACAATTTTTTGATGTCTTGCCTTCACCTACAAGATAAATTCTAAATGCTTTTGCTTATTAAATTAATTATTAAAAAAAAAGCTGTTCAATATTTGGCCTTTGTCTGCTTATCTGTCTACCTTATCCATCTTCATCCTCTTCTTCAGACCTTAAGCTTTAGCAAAACTGAATTACTTGAAGTACTGTTCATATATAATGCTCATGTAACCCTGAGCCCATTTAGAGCCAGTTTGAACAGACCTCCATCTCTGATCAACAAAAACGATTAAAGATTGTCTTTCAGAAAAACTGCAAAGTCACACTGCCAGGGCATGCACAAAAGGAGAAATCATGACCTGAAATGACCTCAGAACCAAAGATCCTCCCTCCACGGAACCCAAGGACTAGGACGTGACAGGAACTTGAAAGCCAGACTCTTATCAGAAGCGAGGGGTCCCACATTCAGGAAGATCCAGTGTTAAAATTCTTTCTCTACCACGTGCAAAATGTTTAGAACACCATCATATATGTTTGGAACCCTATCATAAATGTTTAGAACCCTATCATATATACTCGAAGCCCATCAATCAAAACCTGTCCTACCAGCGTTTCCACGTGCCACCCTGTTCTCCCTAACCTCTTAAATTTGGTCCCAAATCATGAATCGGAGAGACAAAGCCGAGGGCACATGCACCCTGTCTCCCTGGAGATCCATCCCACAGAATAAAAAGCTGATTTCTCCCCTCAAAGTCTGGTGCCATAATTAATTGGCTTGTTTATGCTTATGGGGCAGAGAACCCTAATTTTGGGTGGCAAGACTTACTCACACCTTGTTCCCCCAAACCTGCTTCATTCTTATCAATCCAGCAAGTTTGAATTCATCCTTCCACAGTCAACTTGAGGGCTATCTTCTCTGACTCCTTCCCTGGTCTTTCCAGGCCCTGTCTCCTTTATGCACACTGCACGTTGTCATATAGTAGAGTCCTTTCTTCTGACCAGACCAGGACAGTAGTTGGTGAGTTAATTGAAAAATGACTTAAATTTGGGATCATCATAATAATGATACACACTTTAAACACTATGTTTCTATCATCACTTATAAATCACTGTTTCTCAACCTTTTTATTCATTATCTCCCCTACGGAATTTTTTTAGACTTTTTTCCTAACAACATTCTTCCCCCACCCCCACTACCATGAAATTTTAATACCACAGCAGACACACACAATATCTATTCATGTACTCTATGTACATCCGCAGGGCAAAGGCCTTTTACTTGGGTGTGGATCCTTTGATTCAGTTCTGCCTCAGATTTCTTCCACACTGATAATCCATCCTCTATGATTCCTAATTTGGGCTTGTTTAAAATGAGGGAGGAACACGACATTTTAAAAGCAAACTGAGTGGAGAATCATACTCAGTTTTTATCATCTCTTCCCATGCCTACCATTTGACAGCATTTTTTTTTTTGGTAACTTGCTTTTATCAAGTCTTTCCAAAGCATTTAATTCCATTTTCGTAAAAACAATTCTTCCTCACAACATACACTTAAACTTCATCACTATGTAATGTCTAATCAAGTTTTATCATTTCAAAGACAACACAATCTCTTCAGGATCAAACACAACTGTTGGGGTGTGGTCAGTGAGAAGAAAATATATAAGGAAACAAATAGGTGAAAGAGGTAATATAAAGAAAATAGTAACTAACACTTTTTTAGAACTTACTAGGTATCAAGTACTGTTCTAAAAACTCTACAGAAGTCAACTCATTTAATCCTTACAAGGGAGGTACCGTTATTATCTCCAACTTTACTGAAGAGGAAACTGAAGCACACAGAGGTTGATTTTTTTTCCCCTAACAATCTTTTTAAACAACAAATGTTTAAAACAGTTTTTACTGAGATGTTTCTAAAATATATTACTAATGTCTGCCATTCTTTTACAAAGTATATTGAACATAACGTAATCTGTCTCTGAAGTGGTATAACTAATAAGAATAGGCCGATGAAAATTTAATGTGGCTTCCCTTTCGGGTTTCACCAAAAGCATTCTTCTTCATTCTCAGGGAATTCAGAGAATTGAGTCTAGCTCAGTAAGGAAGAGGTCCTTGTCAAGAGAAAGTGAGGACTTAATTGCTCATTTTCATCTTTTCTTTGCTGGTAAGGGTGACCTTAGCAAAGAACCAAAGGCTGAGAACTGAGTAGTATGTGTGGAAGGTTTTTCTTTAAAACTGGCTACTCCTGTAGGAGTAGATGCAGGAGACAGCTATGAAATGGAGGTCAAGTCTACAAGCAGCCAGCAATCTGCTCTCAATAGGTTGGGGTGTCTGAGCTGAGGCAGAACACTGCTGAGCCCACCTCCCCTCCACCTTGCTATCCTCTTCTCAGCCTGGTTCTCCTCTCTCCCCTTTTCCTGACTTCTGCTCTAGAAGCTTCCCTTCTGTTCTTGAGCAGGGGCAGTAGCTGCCCTAAGAGGAGCTGTAGCTGCCCTGGATCTTGTTCCAATTGCCCATTTGCTCCAGGCCAGCAACCTATGACTGTGAGGGCCCAGCTGCTAGGGTATACTGTAACCCTCCCGTAGACTGTGAACTCCAAGGAATCAGAGATCTTGTTTGTTTACTTGATGCTGTAGGCCAGTGCCTAGTACAGTGCCTGATACCTAACAGGTGCACAATAAATATTTATTGAATAAATGAATGGATGGATGAATAAATGAATGACTTGTAAGCTCCAATCCAATTCATTTGCTTAGTTCACTGTGTCCTTGATAGTTGTGGATCAGTCTAATGAAAATTAATTTCTGTAATAAGACCATATCTTTGAAGAGTCTCTGTGTGTTTTTTCACCCAGTTCCACATGCCACCTTTTTAATTTCTTTGCATTACGTTTCCTCCTGAAATTTTCAGCTCTCCTCTTCTTCCATCTAAAAGAGTCTCACCCATTCTTTACTGGCCATCTCAACAGCTAAGCCTCCAGCAGAGCTTCTCAGAAGACCTGGGTTACGAGTGGCCATTCCCTCCCATAAATGCCAATAGCTCTCTGGTGGTGACTCTTTTCATAAATGCATTGCACAAATTACTTCTATATCCTTTTTGATTTTTCATTTTATACTTATAACTTTCCTCAGTTAGAATGTTGGACAAATGTTACTCCCTTTCCACAGATAAGGAGAGATTTGGAGAGGCTTATGGGCATGGTCAGGGACATAAGCCTAGAAGAAAACAGAATACAGACTAGAACTCAAATCTCTTCCATCCTCTTAGTCCAGTTCTCTTTACACCGTATGCGCTCATGTTCTGGCATGTATCGTTATCACTCTGAGTCAGTGTTATTTTCCCTACTAGATTGTAAATTCCTCCAGGCCCTAACCTCTTGGGCTTGCTAACAGTATTAACTAAATGAATAAGTTAATAGACCCTCAAAACTTTTAATTCAGGAACAGGAAAAAAAAAAAGAATTCTCTTCTTGTAAGTTTTTTGCAATGGGTAGTATAAAGGGCAAAAGAGCTGCCAAGTTGGTGCAGGAGTTGGAAAACACTATACAGGCTTCATTTGTTTGTTAACTTTTGCTCCAAAAGGCTTGACTTAAACATTAATAAAGTGGGTCTTTCTATATCCAAATCAGCACAAAATCATTTGTGGGTAATGACATTTATTTGCCTGCTTAGAAGTTTCTTCTTTTTTAACTTCTTAAATATGGCCATTCATGGAGGGTTGTAAACAAATTGCCTCTGGTACTGCTGTCATAGATGGGAAAATCTTGGCCTTAAACAGAAGTATAATCAGTAGTTGGGGGTGGAAAGAAAGGTCCGGTGTGGGTCAGGGACCTTCAGACTCTTTAGGTCTCTCCTGGCCTGGCAGCTCATGAGACCAACATTAGACCTTAGGGCTTAAACCCAGGCCCTTGGTTACTATGGGGAGGCGGCAGGTTCCACCACGCACTGCCCCAGGACACCCAGTGTTGGCTTTGGGCACGAGAATCTGAAAAGAACAAAAAACCCCCCTAAGGCCAACGGGCCTCGGCTCAAAATCTGGCCCTTTGCTTCGATGGGACAAGTAGCCCGAGCTTGGGTAAGAACGCCATCTCCTGCGGTCCCGCCCTCCACCCGCTCAGCGGGCGCGACGTCGACCAAGCCCGCGAAGAAACCCGCCCTAACTAGTTTGTCCCTGCGGCCATCTCGTAGGCGCGGCCGCGGCGCAGCGCGTCGCCCCCTGCCGCATTGCCATGGCTGCCCGTGGTGGCGTCGCCTCTGCCGGCGAGGGGCTGCGCTACGCCGAGTACTCGCCGCCCTCGACCAGGCGACCGGACGCGGACATCGACCAGGGACTGGTGAGTCCTGTCGGCGGCTCCCGCCCCTGTCCGGCTCCCCGCCGTCGGGGCCTGCCCGCTAGCGCCCCCCGGATCCCGTCCTCGTCCTCGTCCCTGTCCCTGGACCCACTTTCCCCTTGGACCTTGGCGCCCTCGGCGTTCATAACCGTCTGTGTCCCATTCGTTCAGCGGAGACTCTGCTCGGTGCCAGGCGTTGATGATGAGGCGTGTTTAGAGTCTCTGCCCCCTCAAGGAGCTTCCAGTCTCGTAGGGGACAGAGACCAGAAAACAGTTGCAGATACAGGATGATAAGTGCTGTAGGATGGATTCCCCTATCACATAGGAGGGGACGCCAGTCGTCTACCGGGGGCAGTGGGTGAGGTCAGGGGGGCTTCTTAGAGAAAGCGATGGTTAAAACTAAAATCTGAATAATGAGTAGCAGTTAGCTCAGCGAAGAGGAAAAAGTGTTTTGTTTCAGGCACCAGTAGTCGTATCTACAAAGTCATAGGCCAGAGAAACAGGACCCAGTTGGAACTTTCAAGTGGTTTATTCAGACTGAAATGTAGAACTGGGAAAAGGAACTGTCCAATAGAAACGTAATGCGAGCCACATGTGTGTTTTTAAGTTTCCTGTAGCCATATTATAAAAGTAAAAAGAAAATAGGTGGATTTAACTTTAACAGTGTGTTTTTATTTTAACACAATACATCCACAGTAATATTTCAACATGTAATCAATGTAAAAATTATTCATGAGATGTTTTGCATTCTTTTTTTTGTACTAAGTCTTCGAAATCCAGAGTATATTTTACACTAGCAGGACATCTCAATTCGGACTAGCCACATTTCAGGTGCTCAGTAGCTACATGTGGCTTGTGGCTACCTTGTTGATCAGTGCAGTTCCTGGAGGTAAATGGGGGCTAGAATATATGAAGCATCTGGTAAACCACGTGGAAGAGTTGGGATATCCTGAGGCCTGGGGTACTGTCTTGATGAGTTGTAAACAGAGGAGTGATAGGTTGGGCTATTGTAAAGTTCTCTCAGGGTGTGCGTGAGAAGAGTGGATTAGATGGAGAAAGTCTGGAAACATAGCTGTTTCATCCCTTATCCACACCACATTCCATGTCATTTTCCAGCATTTTTCTAAGTTTCCTAAGAGCATAGACTGGGTCTTTCCTTCTAGTAGGCACTCCCTTGCTAAGACTCAGTTATCGTTACTTAATTAACTAATAAATTTCTGGAGCAAGCAGTCAGATGGGCTTGCCTGGGAAGGTTTCAGGAAACAGATGTGCTTTCATTCAACAGACATTTCTTGAGCACTGCTAGGTGACAGGTACCATCCTAGGACCTTGGCATAAGTAAGTGAACAAAACAAAGGTTTGAAGTGGCAGACTCTTTGAGCTCCTACTGTGTCTGATTTATTCCTTACCACAACCCTTTGAGGAAGGTTTTTAAAATTCTCTCTTAAGAAATGAGACGGAGACTCAGAAAGTGGTAGTTGCTTACCCAGGATCATTCTCCTAATAAATGGCAGACCTAGAAGTCCAAATCCTACACTCTTTCGACTATGACTTGCTGACTCCTTAGAAATAAGGCTCTCTGAATGGAGTGTTCAGTCTGTGGTGTAGACTGGATAAGATACTAGGTTAGGTAGAAGGAATCTCTTTATGGAGAGTTGTAAAAATCTCAGTAATGGACTGATTTGCAAGGCAGCTGGGAGCTCTGTGGTATTTTTAAGATAGAAGTAGTATTGGTGATTTTTACATCTGGAGGACTTTTATTAGGAAGAGAGAGTGTATGGAATCCGAGATATCAGTTAGATGACATCTTTAGTAGGCTAGGCACATGAGGGCTGAAATATAGGCCGGTGATTCTCAACTTGTCCAGCCCGGTGCACCGTATTTATAACAAATATTTTGTAAAGTCTCTTGTAATATTCTGAAATGAAATTTGTTGGCAATGAAATCTACTCATAAACATAATTTTTAAAAATCAATAGCATGCTCTAAGTGAAACACAGAGGTGAAATAAGTATTTTATTAGAAAATAACATGTCTACCATGTAAATATGTAAGTGCTCAGGCATGACTACATTAGAAGATATGAAGTAATCAGTTGCTGGCACATGGAAACAGTACGGAGAATCACTGTGAATGTGACAGCTACAATTTCAGATTGATTTCAGATGTAGTATATTGGCAGTTTAAGTACCGTAAGGACCATTGTCATCAACAAACTGATTTTTCTCAAATTGTGAACAATTTTGAACAAAACAAAGTGGAATCTTTCCTCATTTTACATGGTAGTTACACTTCTGGAAAATTCAGTCTACACTGAAACAGTGCAAAAATGATATGTTTTGTATATAATAAAGAGCTAGACTAAGATGATCATAAACAGGCTTTTTACCCACTTAATGTCCAGTAGAATCTTTTAAAATCTTGAGGCGTGCAGACAGTTCTTTGTTGTGCAGAGTTGTCTCGAGTTGTCTCATACATTTTAGGACCCATAGTCCTCCATCCACCAAATACCCTTCCTCCTACCCAGATTATTGTGACAACCAAAAAGGTCCTCATAAATTTATATCAAAATGTCTCTAAGGGCCTGTTCTGATTCTCTGGGGAATTATTGGTCCAGGCAATGACCAATGATGAGGGAGAAGATAAGAGTTGATAATAACAACTTTGGGGAACTTGGAAGTACTGAAAGTGATGGGAAGGTGACAAAGGGTAAGTGTTAGGAAAGAATAAATGACCTGGATGTGTGAAATATGCAGTAGTCTTATTGAACATAGTAGAAAATAAAATCTTTGCCAAGGAGTTGAAGAAAAAATGTTCCATGCCATTTTTTTTAAATGATGCAATTTATTTTAAAGTTTTTGAAATATATTTCTGCAGTTGTAGATGTCGAATAACTCTTTTTCTCAGGTAAGCTTCCCTTTAGGGACTAAGAATTAATGTTCTTTAGCCTATTTAGAAGATGAAAAAGATAACATAAGTAAAAATAACTGAGTAGTACTTTGAATAAAATAGTGTCTTACAATTAATTGTTGAATAATCAGAGGTCATGGTCAAACTTTGCTGTAGTACAGCTGGTTCTCAGTGAAAAGTAGAAAAGAAACTTTAAAGTTAAGAAAAGAATATTATCAATTTTTAAAGCAATATAAGCAAAACTCGATTTGTATGAAGTGGTAGCCTTTTAGTTTCCAGTATTTTCCTGGAAAGTGTAACTCCTAGTGTTGTTAGGATAATGTAACATGTAGGAAAATTAGCCACATGGATGGTTTGGTATAAGCAAACGTGACACGTGAAAACAAAAACCTATCAAACATGTAAATTATCAAATACTTACTCGTTACCAAAAACAAAAGAGACCATTTCTACTGTTTTTTGAATTGCAGTTTGATTTAAAATGTTTACCTTGAAGCATCCCTTTGAAGAAACACATGGGTCACATATTGTATATCCATATTTTTAGCTTTAACTTTGATTCTTTCCTCACTGTTCTTCTTCTTCTACTACTTCTTTTTTTTCCTTTTTTGAGGAAGATTGGCCCTGAGCTAACATCTGTTGCTAATCTTCCTCTTTCTTTGCTTGAGGAAGATTGTCACTGAGCTAACTTCTGTGCCATCTTCCTTTATTTTGTGTGGGATGCTGCCACAGCATGGCTTGAGGAATGGTGCTAGGTCCATGCTGGGGATCCAAACCCGTGAACCCTGGGCCACTGAGGTGGAGCACACGAACTTAACCACTACACCCCTGTGCTGGCTCCCCTCACTGTTCTTTAGACCATAAGAGGAGGCTGAAATGTAAGCTCTGTGGTCAAGGACTTTGTTGTTTGTGTATTTCCAGCGTTTATAATGGTGGTATATGTGGTAAGCATTCCAAAACAAAATAGTTGTTCCAAAAATAAATGTTATTCTAGGATGTGAAGGAATGTAAAGAACTGTTCTATCAGTGAACGGCATTAGTAAGAATTTCCATTTGTCTGCCAATGAATCCTGCAAAGAAAAGTACAAAATTCAGTTTATCTGAAGTGACACTCATTGTATCCTTTCCCCACACATGCTGGTTCTCCTCTCTCCCCCATCTTGAATAATACCGTGATCAACTCCACTTTCTCTTTTACCTCCAACATTCAGTCCATCAGTCACTTATTCTGCTCTCTGTAATTTCTTCCTCTCTCCCTTCCCACTGCTGTTCTGTTAGCCTTAATCATCTCGCCCCTGGCCGATTGTAATAGCCTTTAAAACAGGTCTCTTTGCTTTTGGTACTTTACCCTTTTAAACTTCACACTGCTATCAGTTATTTTTCTATACACACTCAATTATGGTGCTATCCTTTTTTATAAATTTACCGTGGTCCAAACTTTCTTTAGGATGGTATACAGGACTCTTCATGAACTGACCCCCAAATGACTCATGCAGCCCCGTTTTCCATCCCCTGCGCTGCGCTGCGCTGCACTGCCCTGTGACTCTGACTCTGCTTCCTGCACTTTGCTCCTCTGTCTGGAATTCTTTGGCAAACTGTTCATTTTTTCAGACCCAGCTTACTGATGTCAAGCTTTGCCTGACCTGAGTTTCCTTTCCTTAGTAAAATAAAGTTGTTTCACCCCGTGTACTTTCTTAGAAAGTCATGCAGTTTTTTATTGAAGTGTTTCTTACAATGTATCAAGATTCTTTATATTTGTGTAAGCACTTAGGTTGTGAAGAGTTCAGGGCAAGAACTTTATATGCCTCTGTTACTGGCATTATAATTGACACTTGGTAGTCATTTAATTGTTTGTTAAATGAACAGCTGTTAACTTGTATTACTATTGAGTGACTTAATAAATAACCCTGGGTGTTGGTTCTAACATATTGATACACGTGTTTTTTTCTGTAGGGTTTCTCCTTTATGTTAGCCCCTAAGGGAGAACATGAATCTGTGTCTCTTGCTCACTAGTCTTTCCCAGAATTTAGCACAAGGCCTGGTGTATGCTAAAAAAAAGTTTATATATTTGTATGGTGTATGCTAAATAAATGTTTTTGAGTAAGTGAATAGTCTCCATCTTTCCTTCCTCCATCACAACTACCTTTTTGAGACAGAATGGTTTTTTTCCTTCTTAATTTCCCTTCTGGTACAACTGTTGTCTATCTTGAACCTAAATGTTGCAATCTCAAGAAAGAAGTTTTAGCATTTTATAACACTTTCAGACAATTTATATTTATCTAGAGGGTTATTTACTACTTGCGCTGTTTTGGAAGAATAAAATGCCTTAGGGACTTTTAAAATTATTTTAATGCTTTTTTTTTTTACCAGCAGTAGCAGCTATGATAAGAGTAAGCTGTTTTCCCAGTTCTCAGAAATTTTTTTTTTAAAGATTTTATTTTTTTTCCTTTTTCTCCCCAAAGCCCCCCAGTACATAGTTGTATATTCTTCGTTGTGAGTCCTTCTAGTTGTGGCACGTGGGATGCTGCCTCAGAGTGGCTTGGTGAGCAGTGCCATGTCCACGCCCAGGATTCGAACCAACGAAACACTGGGCCGCCTGCAGCGGAGCAAGTGACCTTAACCACTTGGACACGGGGCCGGCCCCCTCTCAGAAACTTTTTTGATTCATGGTAGCGGAACATTTAAAGTAATTTTTCTGTGTGTGTGTTTTTTTTCCCAGTAGATGTTTGAAACTAAGTGATGGTAACAGATGCCTGACTTCGCCCACTTGTTGATTTGCTGGCATTATTTAAATGGTGCTTCTCCTTTTTGAAATACGTCTTTTAAAACTAAAATTAGGGATTCTTTATAGGCAAGGACCAAGTTTTAAGGATCCTCGTCCTCTCAGCTCCCAAAATAGTACCAGGCTCATGGTTCCGGCTCCATAAATTTTTGTTGAATGATTAAATTAAGAAGTGAATGAAACGTCTGGATAGGAGAAAAACAGGATTAGAGAAATGTTTTTTATAGACTGATAAACTGACGGCCTTAAGGAATAAGAAAGAGTAAGATAAATGAGACTCTCTTCTTTGACTTTTTTAATGTTAAAGAGAGGCCTAAAATATAAACATCTGATAAACGTTATGTGGAGTCAGAGTACACATAATACTCTTCTTCTGATGTGCTTTTTTAAGTTTTAGTCATTTTATTGCTTAATACCTCCAATACCACAGGCAGTCTCCAACTCAGTTTTTAAAGTTTGTTAATTCAATTCAGTTTAATAGATTTTTTTTTTTTTTGAATATCAAATACATGGAAGCTTATATACAGGTGTGTGTGGGAAGGATATGAATGAGCCAGGATTGCCACCCTCAAGGACACAGGTCAGCAAATTTACTTTGTAAAAGGCCTCATAGTATTTTAGGCTTTGCAGGCCATATGACCTCTGTCACATTGCTGAACTCTGCCACTGTAGAGCAAAAGCAGCCATAGACGTGACGGTGTTCCAATAAAAGTTTATTTACAACCACAGTTGGAGGACCAGATTTGGCTAGTGGGCTGTAAGTTTGCCAACTCCTACTCTAGAAAGCAAATTGGATCAAATTTAAATACTAAATTCAAGACTGGCTCTATTAAATGCTGTCATTTATTTATTCATTCATTCGTTCATTCAATACTTATTTATGGAGTCCCACTGAATTATGTAAGGGACTGAGGCTAAGTGCTGTAGTGGATACAAAGATGAATCAAACATGGATTTTGTTCTTGAGGGACTGGAAAAATATTTGACTTTTCGGGAGAAGCCAGAAAGAGAGAAAAGCAAGTTTTTCTAAAATATAGGTTATATCGGGGGGGAAAAAAAAAGAAAAAGTAGGTTGGGAGATAAGACTGAGTAGCCCTGAATGGTCTGTTAAGGAGTGTGGCCCGTATCTGTAGGCAGTTGAAGTTTTGTAGGAGCTGTGTGATCAGTGGAGGGCTTTAGGAAGATTAAGCCCAGAGCAGTGTTTAGGAATGGTGGAAGCAGAAGAGGGCAAGACCGGTTAAGAATGTGTTACAGTGGGCAATACTCTGGGAGTATGGAGGAGATGATGGCAGCAATAATAGTGATGGTAGCTAAAATGTTTTGTGCTTGGTGTTAGGCTAATGCTTTAAATGCACGAACTCATTTAGTCCATAATAAGCCTGTAAGGTCTATATACTATTATAATCCCCAATTTATTGGTGAATAAATTGAGGCTTAAAGCAATGAAATAATTTGGTCAAGGTCACACAGTTGATGCATGGATAAACCCCTAAGATACTCTGCTTTTACTCAGAATTTATTCTGTCTTTATCCATCTTTCCCCTTCAGCCTTTCTATCTGTGTCACTCAAGGGCTAACCAGGAAAACAGACATAACTTAAATTACATAAAACAAAGGAAATGTAATGCAGAGAATTGGTTTTATAGGTACTGAAGTTGTTGAGAAGCCAAACAGGATTGTGAGGCAGTTCAGAGGTTGAGAACAGCAAGAAACTGCTAAGACTCCCAGAGCTGGAGGGCCAAAGGGAAGAGTTGGTGTTTTCAAAACCACCCCTCGTTAACTGAACCAAGGGGGTCTGTGCAGAGGGAGCTGGAGCCACCGAGACACTGTTGCTGCTGGAGCTGCTGCTCAAGGCAGAGAGGAAGGGGGAGAAGTACCCTACTCTCTCCCTTTTTTCTACCCTCCCGTCTCCCAACATTGTGTTCCATCTGTTGGAGTCAGCTGGAGCCAGATGACAGTGGAGGCTTCAGGACTTAGCTCTCCTTCCAACAGAGCAGAGTAGGGAAAAGCCAGGGAATGGATCAGTGAGTACAGACAGGTCTGGGACCAACACTCTCACTCTATCTATTTTCAGCTGTAAGGTGATTTAATTCCACAGATGTTAAGAAATTTGAAAGCACAGTCTCCTAAAAGCAGCGTTCCAAAACCCTATTTTGTAAATGGTGAATATTCCTTTAGCCCACAGAAGTCGATTTAACCCACAGTGTAGGGGAAAGAGTTGTTTCATGGAGCTCCATTCTCACTGTCCTATGCTCTCTGAATATTATTTCAATGCTATTAGGGATTAAATAAGAGTTCTTAGCTCTTATGAAAATCTAATCAAGATGTGTAACATTTTTTTCCCTTTTAAATAGACTTTTTTTTTTTACAACAGTTTCAGATTTACAGAAAAAGTGAGAAGCTAATACGGAGTACCCATATACCCCACACTCAGTATCCCCTATTAACATCTTGTGTTAGTATGGTACATCTGTTACAATTAATGAACAAATATTGATACATTCTTAAGCAAAGTCCGTGTTTTATTCAGATTCTCTTAGTTTTTACCTAAGATCTTTTTAATGTTCCAGGATACCACATTACATTTAGTTTTTATGTCTCTTTTCGTTCCTCTTGCCCATGACAGTTTCTCAGACTAGCCTTGTTTTTGATGACCCTGACAGATATGAGGAATACTGGGCAGGTATTTTGTAGAATGCCCCTCTACTGGAATTTGTCTGTTTTTCTTGTAATTAGAAGAGTGATAGGTTTTGGGGAGGAAGACCAGAGAGGTAAAGTGCCATTTCCATTGCATCATATGAAGGGTACATACTATAGACATGATTTATCACTATTTATGTTGAACTTGTTCCAGTCTGATGAAGTAGTATTAATTAGTCCGGCTTCTCCACTCTAAAGTTACTCTTTTTTTCCCCTTTCCTGCTGTACTTTCTGAAAGGAGGTTACTCTGTGTAGTGCACATTTAAGGAGTGGGGAGTTATGCTTCCCCTCCTTGAGGGTGAGGTAGTCTGTAAAATTATTTGGAATTCTTCTGCTTGAGAGATTTGTCTCTTTTTCCTCATTTATTTACTCAGTCATTTATTTATACTAGTCTAGATTTGTGGATATTTACTTTATGCTTTGGGTTATTATCCACTACTAGTAGTAATTATCTGGTTGCTCAAATTGTTCTAGCTTTGGCTGTTGGGATCTCTTCCCAGTGGCTTCTCTGTACCTTTGACATACCCTTATTATTGTGGGTTTTTTTTGAGCATTTCCTTTCTTTGGTACTGCAAGGTGCTCTTGGCTCATTTTGTCTGTTTCTTGCCCCAGTCCTAGAATCAGCCATTTCTCTAGGAAGCCTTGTGTATTTAACATTTTATCTCATGGGAGACGTCATCTTGGGTCACAACTCTGGATCCTAATAGTCTCATTTTTCTCCTCTTCCCCACCTCTTCCCCAGTTTCCTTATCTTCCCCCTTATAGCTGGTAAGGTGGGAGAGTAAAAGATTTCCTTGTCTTGGAGTAAGTGGCTGCTCTTTAAGTCCACCAAAAGTGGAATTTCTCGTGCTGCTTCAGCAGAGCTCTTTTTTGTTTGGTTGGTTTTGGCTTTATTTTTGTTTTTCAATGTCTGGCATTAGGGACCGCTAATGGAGGGTGCCAGGGGATTGTGAAAGGAAGAAGAGAGAGAGACTCGTCAATCTTTCTATATTTATCATTACATTTCAAGTTTCTTATAGAATCTTAGTATGAGTCAGTGAACAGAAGAACCTCTCTCCAGGTACAAAATATTATTACATATTCCTCTAAATGATTAAATTAGGTCTTCCAGAGAGTGTTTTTCACTTCCTTTTGCAATCCTTAGAATTTAACAACCATTACCATCACAACTGAAAAAATAGTTTTATATAACAGTAATGTCAAAATAAAGGGAAGATAACTAAACTAATGGTGGAAACCAATTACAGAATAGTACTGTAAACAGCACTCACTCCCCCACCCCCACCCAAATACAGCCTAGCTGCAATGATGTTAAACTTTTATTCATCAGGGACTTTATTACTATGTAATACTTAGAATATTTCTAAATGTATTATATGGTTTTTGTAAGGAATTTTAAGTAGAAGTTTTAATAAGTGCCATGAATTGATCCCTAATTTGTATATTCTCTTTAACTGATTTGGGGTAACCCATTTCGATCATTCCTTCCATTCTAGAAAACTTATGATATTCCGCTATTTAGAAACAGTTGAAATATCGTGCAGTTTAGAATTGTTGATTCATTGATTGTCATTTTTAAGTGTCAGTGGATCTAACACTAAGGTTATTGTCTATATTTTATCGGTATGATGAGGTTTTTTGACTGTGAGATTTTTGTAGGGGATTGTTTTAGGCACCTGTAGTATACAATCACTTTTGGCCAGTACAAGTGTGACCAGGTGGGATCTTCCCAAGATTTTTCTTTTTTAATAACCTTTATCTTTTCTGATTTTTTTTTTGCCCTAAAACAATGCTTCCCAATCTTTTCAAATATAGCATCCTCTATAAAGTGAAAAATTTCATACTTTCTCCTGCCCCCATAATATTAGAAATATTTTCTATTTTTATTCATTGAATATATAAAAATAAGAAAAATAAATGATATGCATGAATGTATTCAGTTCATGGTATGCAAGCAGATAGTTAAGGAGGAGATAAACTAACATTTAGTGAATGTCTGCCGTGTATAACCAGCCACTGGTTATATTTTCCCATTTCTCATAGTAACTCTGTGAAGTTAGATAGTACTTTTCACCATTTTACATATGAGAAAACTGAGGCTAGAAGAAGTTAATTAACTGTCTCAAGGTCATATAGCTAGTAAGTGGCAGGACTGGGATGTGAAACCAATTTTGACTCCAAAAGTCCTTGACTTTTTTACTGTACCGTATTGCTGCTTCTTCATTTAGATATCAGAAATTGATGAAATCCAACTCTAAGAAAGCATGTACAGTCTTGGTTTTTATGGTAATTTTCAGAGTCTTCAGGTGCTATAAGATATGCTAAAAAATTCTTGAACTTCAAAGAAGAGTGAATTTTATTTCACCTCAACTCAAAAAGAAAGGAAAGAATACTGTGTAATGAAATTTAAGCTATAAGCATTACCACTCTAAGAAATTTCTGCCTTAAAGTAAAATAGGCTATTGTAAGAGAGTAAAAGTACCTTTCAGAAAATGGGGTGCTTTCCCAAGTGAGAAGAATAAGCAGACTACAAAGTGTTGCAGGTGAGCCAAAAGAGAGAGTTTCAGGGGTACTTGGCTTATAAGAGTACACAATAGGGATCAGGCTAGCTAGAGATGCAGCAAGATCATTTTTATGATCAGGGTGCAAAATTAAGTGCAAGAATAAAAAGGGAGATAGAAGATCAGGTACGTTTATTTTTATTGAAGAATGCCAGGAAGAATTTGTTTTTAAAGTTTTATTTTAAAGTATACAGAGGTGGAGGGAGGGCAAAAGGGATAAAAGGGCACATTTATACTGTGATGAGATGGCAGCTAGACTCTGGGTGGTAAACATGATGTACTCTACACAGAAGTCAAAATGTAATGATGTATACCTGAAATTTATATAATGTTATAAACCAGTGTTACTTCAATAAAGAATTAAAAAAAAATAAAGTAGACAGGTCAGAGGGTTTTCTGACTTAAAAGTTATTAAACTCTTCTGACCAAGTGGGATCTTCCCAAGATTTTTCTTTTTCAATAGCCTGTATTTTTTTCCCTAATTTTAAAAGGAACAATTGTATAATAATATCGTATAGTAATTGTAATAGATATCACTTAGTGAATGCTTATCACATGTAAAATACTAGGTGATATATATGTATGTTTTAATTTATAAAACTTCATACCAACCCAAGGAAGGAGGTATAATTATTATCCTCATGTTACAGATGAGGAAACACTAGTAATAAAGGTTAAGTAACTTGGCTAAGGCCATGTTGCTGTATGTAGAGCGCCAAAATTCAGTCTGTGTTTCTTTGATTCCAAAGTCTGTAATCCTAAGACTTTGTTTTAATGATAAAAGGTAGTTACTAAAAATATGTAACTACTGTTAACATTTTTGGTTTATATCATTACATTTTTTTCTATGCTGTATATTCGGTTTTATAGCTTGCTTTTACTCTCTAACATAGGGTCTGTAAACATTCCTCAATCTATTATTTAATTGTTGATGCATGTTTTGGATAGGGCTTAATGTATTTAATTATTCCTCTATTGTTGGGTATTCAAATTGCCTCCAGTTTTTTATATTATAAATAATGCAGTGATGAATATTCTCATATATAAGTTTTTGTGCACCGCTTTGATGATTAGGAAAATTTTTTTTAATTGTAGCTATTAAGCCTGCTGACTTGAATATATTTAGGACTGTTGATTCCTATGATGAAATTACCTTCAAGACAGATTGTCCGAATTTGAACTCCCAGCATCAGTTCATGAGATTGTTCATTGACAACTTGTAAAGCTTTGACTTGTTGGCTAAAATGTATGCCTGTCATTACTAATGGCCTTTATACTTTAGGTATGACAGTTGCTACATGGCCCCATCTAGAAGAAAAGTTTAAAGAGGTACTAGTAATCCCACTTCCATACCTATCAAACTGGTCGATTTTATCCACTTCCATACTTAACAGACTTGTTGATTTTGTATTAAATATAGGAGTTTAGAAAATATAACTTCTTGGGGGAGGGCGAGGGAAGATAAAATTTTGTGAAAAAATAGAGCATTATAAGTAGTGAGGACATCAGGGACCAAAGCTAGGATCTAGTTTGACATTAGATAATTAAATGACAGTGTGTTCTCTAGGTGATTTTAAAAACTATGTGAGAAGTTGTACAAGACTTTATAAGGCTTTGTGAATGGGCATTACATAGGGGTGTTTCGTTGAGTATGAGCTCACACTGGAAAGATATGGAATGATTTTTATCATTCAGTATCTATTAAAAGAGTGTTGAAGACGTAGGCTCTGGTCTGGAGTTTGGTTGCCTATGTTCTAGTCCCAGTGCGGACACTGATAACAACTGCTCCAACTTGAGTAAGGCATGTGACTTTTCAGGACCTCAGTGTCTTCCTCCATAAAATGGAGGAAGTGGAGTGGGTTTTGGCTAGCTGTTTTCTATCATTTCTTTTAACTATGGTTCTGTGACATTGACTTAATGTATTGTAGTCACAAATGACAACAAAATATTGGATATCCTGTGGAAGCTATTGAAAATAAAACAGAAGCATATCTTTTTTATAAAAGTATAGTATCTCTATACCTACAAATCTGTGTGTACTTCTGCTTCTACCTTTCAAAAGGGTCAAATAGAAATGGAAACTTTCCAGAAAGAGACAACAAATAAATGTATTGATGGGAGAAGTTTGTGATTGTGTGTGTAGGGGTTGGGGGCAGGGGGGAGGGAAGGCTCATTTGAAGATAGGCTAAAATAGTTTAGAACTCTTAATTCAGGAACATTGGACAAAAATAACTTAATGGAAGTCAGTAAATGATAAAGGATTTTGTTGGATAAAAAAGTCCTTTTCCTCCAAATTTTAGAAGACAGAATTAAGGATACTACTTAAACTTGAAAGAGATAAATTTAGGGCCAATGAATTAAATAGAAGTGATGAACAAGTTAGAGAAACTAGCTCCTAGACCTAAGTGAACCTTGAAGTGCCCAGAAGACCAAGCTTTGAGAGCAGATATATCTGAAGCTTCGGACCAAAGAACAGGTCTCAGAAGTTTCTCTGATAGGCTTGACATGTCTAGCATCAAGAGCCACAAAGCAAGGATGCAGAGCCTGCCTTGGGTCTTACTTCCTAACAAATATTTTCCAAACACTGAAGTCATTTTTCAGTATCACTCGTTTAATTTTCTGATTAGAATTTGGCTTTGAAAATCTTGTCCTTTTTTGGCCTCTCTGCTTAGGGTTATTACCTTGAGGTAATTCCATATTGTTAAATAGATAGAAGTTAACCTTACATTTTACAAATTATCTGGTCTAATCTGTATTTAATATATTCTGTGGATATTAACATAGGTGATGCCTCCCCCCCAACATACACATACATTCAATTGCAGTGACCTGAGGTCACAGTGAGCTCAGGGCAGAATCTGAACCAGAGTCCAGGTTCCCCAGCTTCTAACCTTTGTTCTCTCCTTGTACCCTCCCTCCCCTTTTCCTCCTTGGCCTAAGGACCCTATCTGAACTTTTCTCAGAAGCCATCTGTTACCCAGAAGCAGAGTACTGAGCCAACTGGCCAGCTATCTATCTAACCATCTATCCACACATCCATCCATTCAGTCAATTAACTGCTCACTTTTATGTAGCTCATTCTATATTCTGGGAAGACAAAGGTGAATAAAGCCTACTTCCTGCTTTCTAAAGACTCACACTTTAGTAGGGAGACAAGTTATGAAGTCATGGTCTGGGATAACAGTAGAGAAATAAGCTGGGAGGTGGAGAGGTGGGGTATTTGAATAGGGTAGAGGGTATTACTGGTATTGATTCCTTTCATATTTGGAAGTTTACTTGATTCTGCTGCCTGTCTAGAGTAGTTCTGTTTTTCTTCTTTCTCATTTGGTAGCTGAGAAGGCTGTATATACCAGACACCCTTCTGTGTTAGGATCAGGTATCAGTCATATCCTCTTTACGTGAAGGGTGGTGAAAAAGAAGGGCAGGGATGTATTATAGTCCACTGAGGGTAGTAGGGATATGACACAGATGCCTCGGCTCCCTTACTCAGAGCCAGCAGCTTCAGAAGACAGAGAGCTTATTTTGAGAAAAAGTGTTATGGTCCACATCTAGGGTGGGGACCAGCTCACAGGGAAAAGGTGTAAGAGTAGGTACAAGGTTTCTTGTTGGTGGCCTCTGATCAAATATCTGCTGAAATCATCTTTCAGCCTCTCACTTGCACTGCTCCCTACTAGCACTGACTGACTGAATCTTAATGAGATAAAAATGGAATCTTCCCCTCAAGTTAAAGTGTTAAAGTGAAAGTTTTTTCAAATTTTAAAAAAATTACAATTACTATGTTATTTTAATTTTGTATACTTAGAAGAGAGTTTTTAGTTAGTGCATCCTTGTTCCAAAATTGATTGAATGAATGTGCTAACTCTAGCAAAATTGGTGCACTGGGTTGTTCTCAGCACACTGTTTATCTGAGTGTAATTGTATAAAGCAGTGGATCTTAACTCCCCCTACACACTGATGTAATAACATGAGGTAACATGAGAAAGGGATGGGGTTACCACCATGTGGGTTATCCCAAGAAATATTTCTGGCTAAAAATCTAGTAAGTTCTAAAAGGAATTAGATAAATTTATGGAGAAATAAAATAATAAAAGCAAACTAGTAAGTTTTGGAGGACATATATGTTTTGTTTTGAGATTTTGATTCAATTTGTTACCCTTGTGAGGTCGTCGTATTGATCTATATATCTACCCCTTGTACAGTGCTTGGTCTGTAGTAGACACCCAGATTAAATGTTTAAATATTGAATTAGTTAATGGATAATGAATGAATAAAAGGGTATATGCCTAAAAGCATTATTTTCTGGGCTTGAAACACAGCAGAAATCTGTATCAGAGTTCTCCGGAGAAGCAGAACCTGGTAGTGTGTATGTGTCTATCTATTTCAAAGAATTGGCTTACTCTATTTGTGGCAAGTCTAAAGTTTGTAGGGCAGGCCTGCAGGCTGGAAACAGACAGGAGCAGATTCTTGACGCAGGATTTCTACTTCCTCAGGAAATGTCAATTTTGTTCTTAAGGCCTTTCAACTGATTGGATGAGGGCCACCTAGGTTATCAGAGACTCCTCAGAGTCATCTGATTATATTAGCCATGTCTACAAAATACCTAGACAGCAACACTTAGATTAGTGTTTAATTGACTAACCTAGCCAAGTTGACACATAAAATGAACCATCACAGTATCCTTGGATTTAAAAACTTGATATCAAGTGTGCACCCTGGTTTTGCAAACCTGTGATGAGCCCAGGGGCTCCTAGTGCTCTCCGAGTGTCCAGGACTAGGTGGATATTGGGCCAGGACTTTCTCATGAGCCACATGTAATGTGAGCAAATAAGCAGCTTGTGTTATTAGGAGAAAGTGGAGACAAGGTTTGTTTTCATCAGCGGGTCCCTGAATAAATGCAAACAGTACTTAAAAGATTATTCTTAAAAAATCATTATGTATAACAAAGATTTAAGTTTGGGGAATTTTTTTATTAATTATGTTAGAGAGTGGAGAAGTACTCATTTGGTGTAAGCCTAAGAGGTTTGTTATGATGTTTGGCTTTTGCTTGTGTTTTATTGTTTTGCTTTGTTTTTGTTTTGCCCTTTTATTTACGCTCTAGTCTTGCTGTAGAAATTAATGCTTGCCTGAGGTTTAAAATAAATTGACTTTAAAGTGGAGCAAATACAGATGTAATTAGCTTTGTCTTTCCTTTTAACTTAATTTAAGGTTTTCACGGGAATTGGTGTTTTCAGAGAAGTTCGAATGTATTTGTTATTGACAATGGAACGATAATGACTAGGGCCAGGCACAGTAATGTGGACGGGTCCAATTTAGATAGGAAAATCTGTGAAATTCATGTTGGCTTGAAGACTTTAGGGAAGGACAATTCTAAAAATTCTCTCCCTAATGTCATTTTATCGTGTCTGACACTTTTTCTTGAATATAAGTTCACCTCTCCTCCT
Organism: Equus caballus; assembly: GCF_041296265.1. NCBI lineage: Eukaryota > Metazoa > Chordata > Mammalia > Perissodactyla > Equidae > Equus > Equus caballus. The sequence goes on along the minus strand of NC_091700.1, from coordinate 47,762,184 downwards.
TTTTTTGATCTACATGTGTAATACCTCTCCCAAATTCTGCTGATTTGCCAGCAGTTTTTCTTGTTTCCTCTTTTTTTTGCTCTTCCACTTGCTGTTGTTTAAATTCAAAGATCTTTTTTTTGTAGAAATTGAACCAAATAATAAGGCAGCATAAAACACTGAGTTCCACAGAGAGTGATTTCCTTATGAATAACCCTTGAGAATTGAGTCACTTCTAGATAAAGAATGTTTTTTAAGACAACTTGCTCCTCCTTCTTTTCCATTAGTAGATGAGACCTCCCCCTCGACAGGTGTTGTGAATTCACATGCTGCTTTACTTGGGCTTTATTCATCATACTCGTCGTGGCATCTTTTTAGAAAAACAAGTCCAAAAGAGAGCTTATGACATCCCCACCTCTGTCTCCAGTCCTCTCACAGTCTTTCGTTCTCAGCAAAAGGCAACTCCATTCTTCCAGTTGTTTAAGGCAATAACTTTAACATCCTTTTTTCCCCACCCAGCTTTATTGAGGTATAACTGACAAATAAAAATTGTCTATATTTAAGGTGTATTCAACGTGATGATTTGATATATGTATACATTGTGAAATGATTGCCACAATGAAGCTAATTAACACATCTGTTACCTCACATCCATTACCTTTTGTGAGTGCGTGTGTGGTGAGATCACTTAAGATCTTCTCTCTTGGCAAATTTCAAGTATAAAACCTATTCATCTTATAACTGAAAGTTTGACCAACATCACTGCATTTCCCCTACTCCCAACCCCTGGCAACCACTGTTCTACTCTCTGCTTCTATGAGTTCAACATTTTTAGAGTCTGCATATGAGTAAGATTATACAGCATTTGTCTTTCTGTGTCTGCTTTGTTTCACTTAGCATAATGTCCTCCGGGATCATCCATGTTGTTGCAAGTGCTAGAATTTCCTTCTTTTTTATGGCTGAGTAATATCTTCCATTGTGACACACCATATTTTCTTTATCCACCCTTAATCAATGAACACCAATTCTTCTCTTTCTCTCATACCTCACATCCAATCTCTCAACAAATCTTGTTGGCCTTATCTTCAGAATATACCCAGAATCTGACCACTTTTCCTATCTCTATCATTAATCACTTTGGTCCAAGCTACCATTATCTCTCTCTTGGATTATTATTATTTTTAATATTCGGGGCTTTTTAATCTCTTCTATTCCTTTTTTTTTTCTTTTTGGTGAGGAAGATTGGCTCCAAGCTACCATCTATTGCCAGTCTTCCTCTTTTTGCTTGAGTAACATCTGTGCCAATCTTCTATTTTGTATGTGGGATGCTACCTCAGTATGGCTTGAGGAGTGGTGTGTACGTCCATGCCCGGGCACCAAACCTGCAAACTCTAGGCTGGTGAAGTGGAGTGCACAAACTTAACTACCACGCCACTGGGCTGGCCCCTTTTGGATTATTTTAATAGACTCCTAACTCACCTTCATCCCACTGCCTTTCACATATCTATTCTCAACATGACAACTAGGGATCATTTTAGAATGAAATGAGATAATCTTAGGCCTATACTCAAAACAATCACGTCTCATATCACTCAGAGAAAAGCTGAAGTCCTTGTGCGGAACTCTAAGGTCTGACATGATCTGCTCCCCATGTTACCTCTCTGGCTTCATTCCTTATTGTTTTTTACCCGTTCTCAGTTTCTTTTGCTCTGTGCACACTAGCCTCCTGGCTAATCCCAAGCACACCAGACGCACCCTGCCTCAGGGCCTTCCAACTTGTTCACTCTACCCGCAGTGATCTGTGCTTAAATATTGGCATGGCTTCTTCACTTTGGTTTTCTTTTCAAAAGTCACCTTTGCAGTGAAACTTTCACTGCTCACTCTGTGTAAATTTGCCACTCTTGCTATACAAACACACACGTATTTCTTTACCTGCCTTATTTTTCTCCATAGCACACTGTCTGTTGCATATTTTCTGTATTTGTGTTGTTTATTGTCTGTCTCTCATGCTGAAATATAGGTTCACAAGACCAGGGATTTTGTCTGATATATCTTCAGGAGTTAGAATTGTGACTGGTACATATTAGGCACTTACTGAGTATTTATTGAAATCGGTCAACCAATCAGAGATGGGAAGTAGCCTCCCAATGGCTCATTGATAAATTATCTTTTATTGGGAATTTATTTTTCTTCATGTTTGTTTAACAAATTAATTATTCCTTCATGGTTTCCTACATGGACCTGTGGATTATATTTGTTTCATTTTTATAATAAAGTTTACCCAACACAAGGCCCTTAACTTCATTTTCTTTGTCTTATGTGAGACTTTTGAATATATTTACCTGGTCCAGGTATTTCGAGGCATGATTACATGTTAGTTTCTTAATTAAGTTTGACTGTCATTGTCCATTATATTTTCCCAATTCAAAACATAATTCCAGGCACTAGCAGACACCAATACAGTACACAAATAATACAAGCTGTAAGAAGCATCTGAATGATGGGGAAGTGTCTTAAGATAAGATCATCCCATTATACAAACTTATTGAAAACACACTGTGTGCCAGTACTTATTTTGGAAATCCAAAGAAATAAACACAATGCCTACCTGCAGAAGCTCAGATTTTAGAAGGGATTTGAAATAGACAGGTAAACCATTATTAAATAATGTGCTATGTATTATAAGAGAGAGATCTGCTAAGTACTGTGGAGGCACTGGAGAGTTTTGCTAGGGTGAGGAGGTGATGGGAAAGTTTCACTGAGAGATGATGACCTTGAAGCTATTTGTTTAGAATAAGTAGGAATTTTCCAGCAGGACTGAGCAGAGAAGAACAGAAAGGAGTAAGAGTAAAGATCTGAGGGTGAAGAAAGGACTAACATAGAGTATCTGCCATGTTTATATAGTGTACTGGTTATTTTTCATAACCTTCCTCATAAATCGTTTTGAGCATTCTGTGGCATAGGTATTCACATTCCCGTTGTATAGATGAGAAAATGGGCCCAGAGAGATCAGCTTAGGGTAACAACTGGTAAATATTGAGTTGTAATTGGAGCCCAGGCCTGATTAACTTTGAAGCCCATGAATTTTCCATAACACCACCTCCCCCTATACATGCATGGTTGAAAGGGTAGAAGATTGAGACAGTTCATGCTTGCTGCATGGATGAGAACTGTGAAGGCTTATGAAAAAAGTAAAGGTTTAGAATAGTTAGGGCAAAGAGGACTGGGGAAGGATACCAATTAATGATGAGGAAGATGATGCTGATCAGAACTGAAGGTCCGGCAGACAACAGAATAATTTTGTAGTGATACTATTTAGTGTGGACATAAGACTTTTCTTCAGCCCAACTTAGCAGTCTAGGAAAAGGATTCTCTCTGGCAGTTGTGCCACCGTTTTGAAACCAACCAATAATTTCATTGAGAATTTGCCGCTTCTCAATTTCTGCAGTGCTATTGTGCTTATACCTGGAAATTTTAAAATCTAAAATATTCATACTTTGTGTTTGGTCAACAGCAAAGCAGTGAGAACTGTGTTTTTTGGCATTTGTAACAAATATAATCTAAAATTTTCATGAACTTTTAAAACAAATATCATTGATCAATATCACATAAATTGATTTTGTGCACACATATCATCTTTTTCAATGGTGACCATGATGGAATTGTTAAAAGCTGAATTTCCAAATTTGATGTAAATAGAATGTTTTCTGTTTTCCTTATATGACCCACTCTTCCCAAACACTAGTCTGGACTAGCTGTAAAAGAATTTGTTGGTAGAATTTTTAACTGATTTAGTTTTTAGTATGTATGTGCACGTAATTATGGAAAGATCAGCTTGTTCTAAGTATGCACTAGACTAATTTGTACAGCAAAAAAAAATATATGTATAGGTAGATAAACAGATGGATTGATCATAGATCGATTTATCTATATGTCTCCAAGAATTTACTTAGATCTTCCGTAGACCTAGAAAATGTTGCCTACTTTTCTAACCCTTGTACTTCTGAATCGTCAAAGAAAATGTTTTAAAACTAAAACTTGCCCAAGGCAGCCTTGTGAATATTGGGGGGAAAAGAAAAGCCTTGTGTGGCATCCACATTTACCATTTACTATCTCCTACATATGTATGACATCTACGGCAGTTTTAGCTTAGGCCAGAGGACAGGTATATGCATACCTTTCTTTTCAAAGTACACTGCCTGATTTCCTTTATTTTCAGCACACGTTCTAATTTTCCTAAGACAAAAAAATTGCAACATTTCTCTAGTTTCTATAAAATCACAGGTGTACCATGATGTCATTCTAGTCGCTTGAGCAATTTCAGACATTTAACGTAGAAAATGATTGTACTTTTAGTGCTAACACTATGCCGGATTCACTATTTTGCTTTTAAATTGTCTTTTCAATGTCACTTTTGTTGTTCCGTTACTGGCAATTTAGTTTTAAAGCATCATTGTTTAAAAAAATTCAAAATAAAAATTGAAATATATCTTTGTGCTTGCCAGTGGATTAAATACCTTGTTGCATATATAAAAGAAACAAAATAGATCCTGTTAGCCTGAGGATTCAATACTACAGTTTAAATAAATGTGAAATAGCATAGTGATAAAGCCTATGTGAAATTTTTTTAACAGTAGTAAAATAGAGAAGATGTTGATGGAGTTCTCTGATATTTACAGTTATGGCAAATGAACCATGGGCTATTTAAAAGTCCCAGTATGTTTTAGATGTTATTTTACTTTTAAAAATTAAGGTCAAGTAAAGGTATAGTCAAGAGTTCCATGTGAACTACTAGCCCAGATTTCAGACTGACTCTCCTTGTGCTTCCTATCTTCTGTAGTATTTGCAGTAAGATAGTGTCCTTTCCCTGTTTTGGGTATTCACATGTGTGAAAGGTTAGGGGAACTTGTTGTTTTAGCGCTCTCTAAATTTGTGTCTGAAAAAAATCCCGGTGACTTTTTAGTGAATGAAAAAATGTTAGGTAGTAAATAGATTTTTTTTTTCTAGGAAACAGATCGTATTCTTATTCTGGACCAGTTAAAGTTTTAATTTAATCACTTCTATCTACCAGTCTTTGTATTTCCACAGAAAACTTTATGAGAACGTTTACTCTTACTTCAGAGTACTAAATTTGGTTGTATGGGATACGTAATTTTTAAAAAAAGTTTGAGTTCAGCTTCCAAATAGTATTTTTGTTTGTTTTCAATTGTTTATGCTCAAAAAGTATAAACTATTTTAATATCAAGTTCATTAAAAACTGCAGTTAAAGAGGTAAATCAGATGCAACCCCTTTCCAATAAGGAATTTTAATTCCAATAGAGAAAAGGGTTTTTGGTTTGCTGTGCTATACTTTTCAGCATGGGTAAGTAAGATTTGATTACACAGTTTTTGGTCATTTATTGAACATCCTTATTTACTTCAGTGATCTACCTAATTTGGGTTTGTTTTTGTTGTTTTTAAAGGTTGCAAGGTCTTTTGTGTTTATCTTTTTATAAATTTAGTTTTTAGAAATATAGGGGCCGGCTCCGTGGCCGAGTGGTTAAGTTTGTGCGCTCCGCTGCGGCAGCCCAGGGTTCAGATCCTGGGCACGGACATGGCACCGCTCGTCAGGCCGCGTTGAGGTGGCATCCCACATCCCACAACTAGAAGGACCTGCAACTAAGATATACAACTATGTACCGGGGCGGGGGGTGGGGGGTGGGGTTGGGAAATAAAGCGGAAAAAAAAAAAAAAGGAAGATTGGCAACAGTTGTTAGCCCAGGTGCCAATCTTCAAAAAAAAAAAAAAAGAAATATAGATTAATTCTAACCTCAACAGTAGTTTTCTTATTGAATGAATGAAAAATGAGATATATATGGTACATCTAATGTACTCTAAGAACTCAAAGGTGAATGATACAACCTTCTGGACTTCAGTGGGCTTGCTTATTTTTTTTTTTTATAGAGTTTCGTATGTTGGGTTTGTGAACTGAAGGGCTTTAGGGAAGCCCATGGATCCCCTCAAATTATATACAAAAAATTAGTAGTGTATATATATTTGTGGTTTTCTGGGGCGATGATCCATAGATTTCATCAGATTTTTAAAAGGCTCTTGATATCTAGAAAAGCTAAAGGAGATAGAACACATCTAACTATAATTTAGTGTAATAAATTTTGTAATAAGGATAAAAATATGATCTTTGGGAAATTAGTATAAATACTGGTGGCCAACCGTATTCAAGGTCCTGCATAGGATTCATTTGATATAGACTTTTGCCTTGTTATGCTCTGTCTCCTGTGCATAGTGTAGTGACTGGTATATAGTGATGTTTGTATCAGTGAGAGTCCAGGTAGTAGCAAATGGATGGTTTTTTTGAAGATAGTTTAATGAAGGGACTATTTGCAGAAGTGTGGGCATGGGGTAAGGTAACCAAAAAGGGGTGATGAATCACCCAAGGACTAGCAACAGTTGGAAACTGTTATCCATCCAGGCAAAGAGGCGAGAGGATGGAAACTGTAGATGAAAATAATCCATAACCAATCTATAAATGAAAATTGGGGTGAGTTTATTATGAGCTAGATCTGAGGACTAGTTTAGGCCAGGGCCTTCCTTCCTCAAGGAAGGAAGGGCACCAAAGAAGTGGGGGTGTACGGAGTGGTTATATACCATCAAAGAGCATGTATCACATATGATTGAAATGTCTCTTTTACAATAGTCCCAAGATTGCTGTGTCGGCATAGGGATTGATGGACACAGCAGGTAGTAGTCCACTGCCTTGGTGGACACAGCAGCCCGTCTGTTGTCTCAAGCTGTGTGGTCACAGGGTGGGTGCAATAATCAATTCCCAGCCTAGGAAGAGATGCTTATCCTTAAGGAAATGCCAGTGTGGGGGAAGTTGCATCTTTACCTTAAGGCCATTTGTTCTTGTCTTTGGGCCATAGTAAATGCTTAAAGCAGATATATAATGCATGTTCAAGGGCCACATCAGGCCCTTTTGGAAAAACAAGATCAGGCCGAATTAGGTTTACACCAAATGGCTTCCTCATATACTCCGATATCCTATTGCTTGCCATTTGTTTGTCAAAACTATGTTACAGAACGCAGTGAATTTGTAGGCATGAAAGAGGAGCCGCTCAACAGGAGCTGTGGTCAAAGAGGAAACATAGCAGGGAATAAATTCTACCATTATTTCTGTCTCCTTCAGCTCTAGCTCTTCTGCTGATGATTTCTGTTTGGAAAGGCAGTCTCATGTGCAGTCTTTCAACCCTGCTTGGCCACGTAAGAGTGGGCTTTGGGCTTGTAACACTTCCTTACCAAGAGATAAGGATCCCACACAGCCTGTGCTGTATTTACCACTTTTTTGGGATAACTTTTCCTTGTGTCAGGCTCAGTGAGTGTTCCTTTGTTCTGTTTGAGCGCATAGTCAGTGCCTCTCGTGCATGCTCTTGCTTTCAGTGTTTCAGACTCAAGGGGTGGGGTGACATGGAGAGGGGGAGTGGTCTTTCTGTTGCAGCCCAAGAGTGGTTCCCTTGGCCTATTTCCCTTTGAGTGCTTACTGCGGGGCCTGGTAGGGGGCACTCACTAGCCATGAGGGACTGATTAGAGCTGACCTTACTCTGTCTCTTCTCTCTGCGAGTAAAGCATTGTTCTGTCCAGTGCTTGACTGTGTTGTGTTTTCCTTGGCAACTTTGATAGCAAGGTGCAATGCAAAGTAGTGTTTGGAGTCCTCCCCTGGGATGAGTAACGCATTCATGGAGTTCTGTTGGACACTTCCTCTCATTGGCAAAACCCAACCAGAAACTAGAGGGCAAGTGAGAACTCGGTAACGTAGTCCTTAGAGATAAGGGGAGGCAGAGGTACCAATCAAGGCAGAGAAGGGTGGAGAGTGGATCTGGAGGGACAAATGGAGAATAATCAGCAGAACGCTAAGTATTTATTTGTTAGATTAAATTGAATTTTTATTGTTAAACACAATTTTTGTTAAAGTAGAAAACAATCAAATGCCTAATGGTTTATGGTTTCTGATATAAATGCCTTGAAATAAAAATCTGTTTGGAATTGTAAAGGCAACTCTCTGTCTCCTCTACATATTTTGAATAGTTGAAGTAGTAAAAATGATATAATAATTTTTAATCTAAAATGTGAAATTAGAATAACTCATCTTCTCAAGACTGTATTTTTCAAATATGCATTTTTCAAAATGTGAAAATTTGGATTATTTAATCTAGAGACAACCAATTCATTTTCCAGGACCTATCTCTAAAACCTCTTCTATGAATCTTCTCTTACTCAGACAAATTTAAGGGTTATGGAACAATGCTCGTACCTCTGTTATATCACTTAGATTCAATAAAGCTAGTTATTTTTATTGATAATATTAAGAGCAATTCACATTCACTGACTGTTTACCATGTGCCAAGTCTCTGTGCTAAATCCTTTATATACATTATTACATTTTATCCTCATGGTAACCCCAGGAAGTGTAGATACTGTTGCTTGGTGCTTGGGATGCATCAGTGGCCAGAACAAGTTCCACAAAGGCCAGAGATCTTTATATTCTTATATTATTATTTCTACACCCTTTTGGTTTTGTTGTTGTTATTGTTAGTATTCCCTAGTTACTCTTGAAGTTGAGCACCTTTTCATATGTTTATTAGCCATTTTGATTTTTTTCTATGAAGTCCCTGACCCAGTCTTTTGCCCATTTTTTATTGGGTTGTCTGTCTTCTTCTTATTAATGTGGAGGAATTCTATATGTATTTTTGGATATGTGCTCATTGTCTGTCATTTGTTGCAAATGATTTTTCCCATTCTGTGGCAGATTCAGGCTAAAATATTAAGAATAGATTGGATATGGGTAGGCCAAGAGAAATACTTCTAGTCAGATGAAAGAATAAACAAAGTTATAGGGAAGGAAATAAATTTACACATGAAACAGTTGAGTAGTTTGGTTGGACTGAGGGTCCTTAAAGTGACCCAAGATAAGACTGGAAAAGTCAAAATACGTAGCTTAGGGAAGTTCCAGAAAGTGACAGCAATTTACCTCAACAGAACATCTTTAAATCAGTACTAACCTCCCTTCTGTTCAGGAATAATTAAGTCTAGATGACCTGAAAGGAACCTTGAAGACTACTTTGCCGCTCTGGACAGCTAGCTCTAGGCTTTCCTTCCTGTGCCAGGCAAAGAATCTTCCTTTATTGAAACTGCCCTAGTGTAATTGCATGGGGAGAAGGTATATCTTAGAGCTGGAGCTAAGGAGAAGCCTAGGTGAGCTTTTTCATACTGTCTATGAAGAGCTCTAGATTTCTAAGATAGAGCTACTGGATATTAAGTTAGAGCACCATCGTAGAGCTGCCCTTTGTTACTGATGTTTCTCATAGAGTCTTCCCTTGAAGATTTAGGGCTCTGGTTTCCTAAGACTTGTATGCCCCTGTGGAACTTGAAGACTGAGGGCTGTAGGGCTTTTTGGTGTTGGCATCCCTTCAGTCTCAGCCTCCTTTTTACGACTTCTGTACCAATGTGAAATGAATCCATTCTGTTCCCTAGTGAGATGATTCTAGCTTTTTAAAAATCTTTGCTAGATCTTATGGATCTTTGCTGGATTTACCTCTCTCACCACTAATCAGACAACATTTCTGTGCTTTCTTTCCTTAATTCTGTATCCATCAAAATTTGATTTGGCTGCAAGTGCCTGAAAACTGAAAGTAACAGTGGCTTAGGAAGGTAGAATTTTATTTTTATCTCATGTAAATAGAGGCAGTCCACGGGTGGTGTGGCAGCTCAGTGATCATCCAGGACACAATCTCTTTTCATCTCATTGTTCTTCCTTCTTTATCCAAGATGGCTGCCCCAGTTATAAGGTCTACATTCCAGCCAGGAGGAAGGAGGAATGGAAAAGGAGAAGGACGTTCCCTTCAGCCCTTGAAGAACTTCTCAGAAGTTGCAGACACCACTCTGCTTATGTCCTATAAGCCAACACTTAGTGAACATAGCCATACTTACTTCTAAAGGAGGCTTGCAAATACATGTCTGGCTAAAATTGGGAATTCCTGATCCTATAGAAGAAAGGGAGAATGGATATTGGGGGACAACCATTGACCTCTGCTACATAAACCTTTTTCTGTTGTGACTTAAATATTTTCCTGAGTTGTTTAAGGAGAAAAGCATAGAATAATATGGCATATATAACTAATTTAAAGTAGAATTTTATCGGAATGAGCTCATAAGTTTAGATTCAGAACTCATGGCTCTTTAAAATTTTTACGTTGGTCTAGAAAGGTAGAAATAAAATACCTTGTAAATTATTCACCATTTTTACTAATTTTTGGCAGTTTGACTTTACTAAAGATGGATCTAATGTTTCATCAAATTTTTAAGTGTAGCAGATGCCACCAAGCATCACAAATGTAATGGAAGAGGAAATATGTGTCTTATATCTTTATAGGAGATAAATGTATTAAACCCACAATATTAAGAACAGTCTATAGAAAACATTTTAGCAATGGGTAACATAAAAGCTCTTGGTTAGAGTGAATTCAAATATATGGATATTAAATGATATCTAGAATTATAGTAGTTAACTGAAAATTAGCTGATCACAGGGCACAGCAGATATAATCCCATAGACACTGCGGATTTTCTTAAAGCAGAGCTTGAAGAAAATGTAGTCTTTAATGTAATTATTCTCATTATTTAAAATTGTTTACTTTTAAAACCCAGTGTGTGACACTCTAAGTGATAATCATTTTTTCTTCCCTAGGCAAGAAGTTTGATAGCTGTAGGACTGGGTGTTGCAGCTCTTGCTTTTGCAGGTAAGATAAATAAAGGATACGTATCAATGTGTTGCAGGAAAAACATTTCCAAATAGCTTCTAAAGTGAGTCATGAGCAGACTCTTAGTATTCTTAGGTTTTTGGTTTTAAGACATTATATATTTACGTTCTTTTCACTGTTTGTAGTCACTGAACATTTGTCAGTGTACAAAATCTAGATAAACTTTGTACGGAAGAAAATTAATGATACAAAAGCTAGGAAAACCAGCCCCAATAATAGTTGGTCTTCCTGGCATTTTTTTTGGTTTGAGCTATAGTGTACCATTAAAAACATCTTGAGTATGGAACAATATAATGGTATGGAGTTCCTTTATTCTCCCGTGTTTATTTTTTCTTGCAGCTGGGATTACACATTTCCTGAGTGTCAGTTTTTTCTCATGAGCATAGTTATTCCCTGTAGTGTATCTATTACCTATTTTTAACACATTGTTGTAATGTCTTTGATAAACCCAGGAGAATTTCTTTTACTGACAAAAATCACCTTTTAAGAAAGAATAGTTATAAAGATTTAAAGCAAAATTGCTGTCTCTTCCAGTCCTCAACTTATAGTTTTAAATTATGTAGTTATTCCCTAATTAAATGCTAATCTGAGAGCATTTCCTTGTTGATAAAGATTTACATTTTTTGTTTTAGCATTTATGTCTCTAAGGTCCATGGATTTGATCTTGTTAATTGGATCTTCTTTTTAGGTGAAGCTTACATTGTGTTTAGTAAGATCCTATAGAAAAATGAGAAAAGATTTTTTGTTTTGCATGGTGTTTAATTTCACACAAGTCTCATTTAAAGCATCTTAACAAATAAGAACTTTAAAATCAAGATCAGTGGCTCAGATTCTCTTGGTCTTTGTGCCATCAAGGTCTTGTATCTCATTGTATAACTATAGTTAACTAATTACTGAGCTTTCATGAGGAGAAAATCATATCTGAAGAGGAATTCTGACAAACTAGCCCATGAAGGTAAAATAATTATAGTATTAATTATTATCGCAGGATAGGCATAGCTTATTCAAATTCAAATGTAAGATTTTTATTTGAGAGGAGAGAAAAATGTACTTTTGCCGGGGCCGTCTTTCTAAAATGAGAATTGGTTTGTGTATTCTGTACATACCACACTGTTGTCAAACAAATTCGTGTTACTAATTAGAATATTAGATAACAGGCAGATCGCTTCCAGAGCCAAATACAGCTGAAGAATAGAATTTAGGAGAAAGTACTTAGACTTGTTGGAACCAGGTCTTCTGGTTTATGATTAAAATAAACCTACAGATGTCACTTCTTGAAGCCTTTAATTGCTTTTTTACATTGAGACAATCTGATTGTAGTTTTGAAGGAATTTTGAGGTGATTTAAAAGCTATATTTTATAATATTGTAGAATCAAATGGAAGTTGACATCTATATGATAAGAGATTTAGATAAGTTGGGTTTCAACTTCATTTAATTTCACTTTATTTGATGTTCTCCTTGATCTCAAGAGCTTTTTATCTCCTACTTAGATTGACTACTTCGCCTCTTCCCTTTTCTGGCATCCTGTTTTTCACCGTAACATATTGTTTGCACAGGAACAACAGTATGTTTAGATAAGTAACTTATTCTAAAAGATCTATGTAGTTGAACTTTCCCAGTGAAAATCTTGATTTACCAATAGGTTTATGGTTAGAAATTGAATTGAAGTCCAGGGTGTCATAACTAGTTTTCTAGCAAGACTTTTTGGAAAAGAGACAGCAGTATCAGTAGACACACATTCTGATTAGGATGTAAAAGGTAAATTACCTGGATATATTTTATTCTTGTTCTATGCCCTCAAAACAATTTAGGGCCTGTTTTGCTATTCTTAGTTGTCAAGACTCAGGGGAGTTTTTATTGTTAGGATGCCTAAGAAAGGAAAGCGCTAAAATAAAATAAGTTTTCAGAAGAGTAATTATCCTCAGTGGGAAATTGATAATGACCATCCTTAGTAAATATTTCCTACATAATAGCTGTTTTACTTTCAAGGTAACTCCATTAAAATCACGCCTATGTTGTATAGATCATAAACAGTATTTGTTCGCTATATATTTCAAAGTGATTGTCACTGTGAAAAACAATATAGTTAATCATTTTAGATTAATGAATATCCTTATAGATAAAAGGACTTCATAGACAGTTTGTTGTGAAAAGAGTACTAGGATGTTATTTTTTGGTGATCTACAACAGTATAAATATAAGATACTATACATAAACATTGAAATTTTCTAATTTTATAATTATGAACTAAAACTTGACAAGTTTAATAGCCATTGTAATTATATTAAAATGAAATTCTGTCCTCCATTCAATAAATAAATTTGAAAAAATATGGCCATCTTTCTGGTGAATTTTGAAATAGTTATTGAAATAACATGTAGAAAGCAAACTACTAATAAATCCTGTAGTAAGCACCTTGTGGGTATTGACTTTCATTATAGAAAATATATTTCCTTTTATTCCTGTTGCTATTTAGGTCGCTATGCATTTCAGATCTGGAAACCTCTAGAACAAGTAATCACAGATGCCGCCAAGAAGATTTCAGCTCCTGTAAGTTAAAGATGGATTTAGTTAGAAAGCTAATTTCGATTTTTGTTTATATGCCATATTTGATAGTAATTATGTCTTGGATAGAAAAATGTCTTGGATTTTCCAGTGTTTGTAGAAGTTTACTGCCTTTGTTACATCATCAAGGAGTTTGTCTAATTTATTAATTAAGTTTCTTGGTCACGTTATTTTTATGTCTAACCTTATTCTTGGTTTTGACATCTAATTGTTATGTTCCTTTAGTAGTATTATATAAACTTTGAGGTAATTTATTTTTGTTGTTTAGTTAGTATTCTTTTATTCATTTGGTGATTGTCCGCCATATATCAATCCCTGTGCCAGGAGCGAGGCCTAGGTGGTGAACAAATGGTCCCTGTTCTGTTGGAGCTTACCCAAGAGTTTATTTCATCTTGAAATTTGAAACTAGTCCCCTTATACCACTGCAGCTGACCATCTCAAACATAAAATTATAAGATTCCGACCCTGATATCCTGATGGACTTACACATTCATCTGCCAACATTGTAGCTACTCTGCTGAGCTGAATATAAGTGAAGAATAAATGATAGTAGCTATCTAAAAAGCTATGGTGTAGTGAACTGTGGTCTGTGACCACTGGAGACCATGCAAAGAAAACTCAAGCAAGCAGTACAGCATAAACATTGACCTCTGGGAAAGAGAAGCAGATCTGGGATAGATCAGCTTGGCTTGTAGCAGTTTGAGAATGAATGGCTTGTTTTAGCAAGGCATTACAGGCTTGTGAAGCTTAGTCAGTCAGCAGAATGACCCCCACCTTCAAAGGATGACATACTGACAAATAATTAAACTCAGGTTCAAAAGAACTGTAAGGGATTTTGCAGACTTATAAATGCATGTCTGTTGATTAGAGGGAGCGTGTGTTTATTTTCTGTTTTATTACTTATGTTTTATCTGGCTGACATATTACTAGGTATTTAGCATTGATTCAATAAATATTCATTAAGCATCTACTACATACCAGATATTCTTCTGAGGAGTGGGATATACTTATGGACGGGACAAAGACACTGCCCTCTATAGAAGCTTACATTTTGTGGAGACAATTAACAAATGAATAAGTAAGATATATAATATGTAGAAATGTTGAATGCTTTTAAGAAAACTAAATCAGGGTAAGAGGTTAAAGAATAATAGCAGAGAGGAATCTATATTAGATAGGTCAGGGAAAGCCTTTCTGAGAAGATAAGGGAGCACATCATGTGAAGAAAGAGCTTTCTAGGTGGCAGGAACACTGCAGATGTCCAGAGGTGGGGATGAGCAAGAGTAACTCCAGTGGAGTATGCAAAGGGAATAGTGGTAGTTTGGGCCCAGATCACTTAGAGCCTAGTAGACTATGATAAAAGCTGGAAATTTGACTTTAAGTCTGACGGAAAGCCTTTGGAAGGTTTTGAACGTGGGGGCAATGTGATTTTCATTTTAGATTATCACCCTGCCTGTTATGTAGAGTATAGACTAGAATGAGTAAGAGTAGAAGCTGTGAACCAGTTAAGAGAGTATTGAGATAATCCAGTAAGATGAGGTGGCTTCAAACTGAGCAACAAGAATGGAAATAGTGACGTAGTTTGTTAAATGAACATTGTTTATGTATTTCCATATGTTTATAGATAATAAATGGAGAGAATTTCAGGAATCAGTTCTTTTCTGTTATGGTGATCTTTAGTAGATATATTTATACCATAAATACAAGACTCCCAAGCTTTGTAGACCTACATTATTTATTTAATGTTGTAAAGGAAGAGAGAGCAAGAAAATGAGAAAATTTTCACGGCTCTGTGGAGGCTCACAGATAAGGTAGAGTAGTTTAAGAGATTGTCGTGGGTTTTCGGACCCTGCCACCTGCACTTCTTGAAGAGAGGGAATTGATGCATGTCCCCCTTTTTCTCTTCTTTCTGGGCTTCAAGTTAGGAAATATGGCCCCTTTTTCACAAAGTACTACTCTTGCAGTTTGCAGTGAAACATTTTAGAATATCTTTATCATCATCATCATACTTATACCTCAGTGAAGATATGAGTTTTTTTAAACAATTGTTTAAATATTAATCATTCCAGGGAAATTGAGAAATGAAATATGTGCATACTTTCTCTTGGCACTAATGATTCCAGAAAGTCAAACTTTATAAACGCCGTGTTTACAGTGTTTTGATTTTGTAAATATGATTCATTATTGAACCAAATATAGTTACTAAAAAATAGGATCTGTAATTGTATGCCACTAAATCTCTGTCGCTCAAAGGAGAATGTTCAAGGCTCAGGTTCCTATGGGTTCTCTTTTCAGTTTTTTCTTAAATTTTATTTGCTTCCTCTATACTTTAGCATCCTCTTGTTCTTAAATCTCATCTTTATTTTTATCATACTTTTTTTTCTCATTTTGCTGGAATACTGCCTCGTTTTTTCATATGGAATGCATGGATGGTAAATGTTTTAAGTTCTTCTCTGTTAAACAATTTGTTTCTTTTGTCTCACTGTTAATTATCACTTAGCTGCTGGCTCCTTGGAATCTGGTGGAGCTAATAGCAGGGGAGTACAGGAATCTCTGCTCAGACTGAACCTCGGTGTCCATATTCATACTTTCCTCCATACTCTTAGCCAGATTTTTTGTACTCAGACTCTCAGGCAGAGTTTCTGGTGTTCTTATTCCTTTGTGTGCAGCCTGTTTTGGTTTTCTTTTGTTCTTTGTGCTTTTGGTTTTAAGTTTTTGGTGATTTTTGTTTGTTGTTTAGCTCTGGAAGTTTCGAGGGTTTTCTCCTTATTGTTGATGTTCTGAAATTTCACAGGAATTCTTAGTGAGCCTTATGTGAAAATTGTCTATCTTTTTTTTGGTAAGATTCTCTTATATTTTTTCCTTCCATTGTTTCTCTTCTCTCCTCCTGGAACTCTTATTAGAGAGATGTTGGACCTCTGAGTCTCTCCTTTATGTCTCTTAACACTGTTTCTTATTTTCTATCTTCTTTTTTTGTTGTGCATTTCTCAGTATTTCCAGAGATTATTTTCCAGATCACCAGGTTGGCCTTTACCAATGGCCATTCTCTTATGTAGTCCACTCACTAAATTTTTTACATCAGTAATTTTTTCCTTTCCAAGAATTTTTGTTGTTTCTTTTTCATAGTAACTTATTCTTTTATGGACATGCTGTCCTTTTGAATATCTCTAAAGACACTAATTTGAATTTTTTCAAGTTCTCTTCTGCTTCCTGATTAATCTTCTTCCTTCAAAAGCAATTGTTGTTTGTTCATCTTGGTTCTATTTTTTTTCCCCCATGATACTAGATTTGTTCAAATGTCTGGTGGTCCTTGGTTGTTGGTTTATGTTTATGAGGACTAAGTTGATTAACAGAAGCGGCCTTCCTCAGCAGTTTGGTAGGCTTGCTTCAGCAGTTTAGTTGAATGAGAGGATTGATAGTGGACTGTGAATACATTTGTAGGTTATGTCAACAGTCACGTCTTCCAAAGCAAGGAGCCCAGAGGCAGCCTTGGGACCTCCAGAGTGCAGGAGCAGTTGAGTACTATGTGTGTTTTACTCCTTGGCATAACTGTCCCCTTCTCCAGCCTTCTGGGTTCTGAAACATGATCTCCTCTTACTCCCCTCTGCTTATCTTGGGACCTAAGATTCACAATAAGATGCATCCATATGTGATTCTCTTTCTTAGCCTGAGGGCTAAAGTGGCAGGTTGCAGGCCACTTATGTGCTGTATTAATGGAGTTAGGAATGGTTTATTTCTGCTGTTCTGGTTTAATTAATTACCCTGATATTATTTATTGTATTTGTTGACTCTGAATTTAGTGTTTTCTTCTTGATTTCCTGAGAAGGTTTTCTTTCTTTCCTCTGGTGATTGGGGCTGCTATGATTTTTCTGTATGTGCCATCTTATCTATTTTCAATCTTCTGGGACTTCTTTAAACTTTCTGATTTGCTACTTGTCCCATTTCTTGTTTTCTAGGTTTATTATGGATTCTTCTTGTTTAAAATATCTCTTTTCTCATTTCAAAGGGACTTTGGAAAGCAAAAGTCCTTTATTATTCAGTCTACTGTTTTAAACTAGTACCCTTTTGCTTGATTTTCTAAGTATTTATGTATATTATTGACTCAGCTAATGCCTAATTATCCCTGGTTGTTTTTCCTAGGGAAAAAACCCAAGTCATTCATCATCTTTTGAAACTTTTATTTTTCTATTTGTGAATTTATCGTTTTACTTGAATATAGTTTTTAAAAATTAGACTTCTATTGTTTTATGGTTAAGTGAAATTCATGGAAATGACACTAATTGAAATCATCCTTCTGTGGCTCTATAAATCAAATAGATTATTGTACATAATAAAAATTTATGGTTTGTGGTAAATGTATTTCTTCTCTTAAGACTATGGAATGATATGGTTCTTCTCTGGTTGTCTGGAGGAGTTTTTGTGTTTCAAGTCATTGATTGAGTAAATTAGCTCATGAAGACTTTTGTTTAACTTGGTTCATTTCATATTTCCTGTGATACTATATGGCATTACCACATTTAATGCTAATTTTAGAAGGAAAATGATTTTGATTTCTGTTGTTTATATATACTTTCTGAATAGAATAATGCAAACTAATTTGTAAGGTTTTTCAAATAGCTGAATAAACTAGTGGAATCCCACTGTTTCCACTTTTGGAAATTTTATTGGAAAAATATAACCATTACTCCGTCTGTTCGATGATATAGTTGTTCCTTATTGTAATCTCATTTTTATGGATCTAAACATTTCTGTGGCCCACCAGTGTTGTCAGAAAATGGTTCTGAATTGCCTTATATCTGTATATCCTAATATAATGCACTATCGGTATACTGTTTGTAAGTTTAAAGGGCCTTTGTTTGTGTTTTATTGGGGGGATGCCGAGGGGTAGAGTTATAATTTTGTGCTTGCTCATGACACAGATACTAATTTAAACCAAATAATATGTTCAAATACTATGATAGCAGTTTTATTCTGTTTAAAATTGTGTAATATAAAGCCTAAATTTCCTATGAATTTAGAAAGCATGATTTTCGCTGCAGAAATGTGCTGAATAACATGAGCAATGTTTTTATTTTTTCCTTGTCTACTTTTCTGTATGCAGCCCCCAAATATTAAATTTGTATCCTCAGAATTACCTAGTTCTTTCAGAAGAGTTGTGATGTTTTTACATGTACAGACTGACTTACTCAGAAGCAGGTCAGTATTTTAGGGTACGAGCCTCAGCTAGATGCTAGAGTTTAAGTAGCTTTTCCTGAGTCTTCTTTTCCAGCTGGGCAAAACTGAAAGGAAAAAGTTACTTAGATACAGTACCTGCTTTTAGGGTTGATGAGCTTTGTGACTACAGTGGGAATCACAGTTCATGAAACATCATCAATTTATGTTTTTATGCTGAAAATTTGAAATTTTGGAGCTCCCTAAGGTAAGTAAATAACTCATAGAAATATCAGGGAATAAAGTGTGCATCTAGTAAAAATTTTGGTCTCCTGAGAGAAACCTTAAAACCAACTGTTCTTCCTCAGTTAAATCCCCTATTCCTTTGTATATGTTCCCCTATATATCCCTTATTCCTTTATATATTCCCCTGTGTGTGTGTGTGTGTATTTTTTTTTCTGTATGTATAAAATTTGTCCATGATAGTATGTATACTTAATTTGATTCCCTTCCTCCCCTCACAACCTGGAGGAGGGGATTGTTTTTTTGAAACTTGGAATATTTTATCATATTCCTCACAGTACTGGTACATTGATAGATTAGCATCTTTGTGATGAAGGACAGAACTTGACCTGTTCATTTGAAAAGTTCCTGGCACATAGTAGCTGCTGAAGTGTTTGTTGAATAAATTAATTGCCATGGAATTATTACCAAGTGGAAATTTATAAGAAGCTGTTCAAAAAAAATATCTCATATAAATGACCAGATCTGGTTCCCTGACTAATTTTTTAAGCTCTAATAATTTCCTTGGCTTCTTTTATTTAGTCCTCCTTTTTTTAATTGTACAAGCAGCCTGTATTCATTATTGAAAATTTGGAAAGTAAAAATGAACATAAAGAAGAAAAAATTATTCATAATCTCATCACCCCACAATAACATTTTGATGTATATACTTTCAGATTTTGTTTTATATAAGCATACATTTATTTATTTTTCCTTCCAGAAATATGGTTCACATTTTAGAACCATGTATGCATTTCTTTTCCTTCTAAAAGTTGAGTTCATGCATCCTGTTTCTCTATTAAGAGCTCCTGAAAAGTTATCTTTCTTTGCTGTCTCTCATTCCTTTACTCCTGTTCTCTCTTAAGCTCACTCTAATCAGACTCGCTCCTTCAGCTCTTCTCAAAGTCTTTGACTCTGCTAAATTCAGCAGTCAGTTCTCAGTACATATCTTACTTGACCATCAGAAGCGTTTGACATGGTGTTTGAAACTATTTTCCACTTCCTTGCTTTGGGTGTCTGCTTTTCCTCCTGCCTCACTGCTGGGCCTTCTCAGTTTCCTTTACTGATTGCTCTCCATTGCTGTGCCACTAAACATTGCGGTCTCTAGGGCTCAGTGTTTGGACTTGTCATCTACGCACACTCCTTAGATGGTGTCTCATGGCTTTAAATACTGTCTGTATGCTTGTGACTCCCAAATGTTATCTCCAGGTCAGACTTCCCCTCCACTTAGATATTTAGTAGGCATTTCAAACTGAATATAACTAACACCAGTCTCCTGATATCTGTTAGCCACAACAAACAACTTCTTCTCTAAGTCATTAAATGGCAGTTTGACCATTTAGGCCAGAAACCTTGAAGTCATTTGCAGTTTAAGTTCTCTGGAAAGTGACTGAGAGAAGGATTAGCAAGCTGGGAGTTTATTAGGGACTACTTTTAGGATCAACAGCTCCAGAAGGGAAGAGAAGGAAGAAGGACAGAGAGGCAATTTCAGCTGCAGTGCAGTCTTAACAAAAGCCTCAGCCAACCTCATGGGGAGTTCTGAAGCTCAGCTGGCTCATTGTGATTGTCCCAAGTTGGGGCAAGAGGCCATGAGACTAAATGATATCATCTGGGAAGTCAATATAGATAAGTAGGTCAAGGACTGAGCCCTAGAGAACTACAGTGTTTATACCCCCATGTCAAGCAGTCATGAGAGAGAGACTGCCCTGGGAAGGGGGCATGAGCCTGGATTTCTTCAGCCAAGCCACTTCCTAAAGAGTTTGACAGCTGAGAGCTATCTGCCAGCAACAACCCCAGCATCTGAGGAATAAGTCCTTCACTTCTGAAGGGGAAGCTACACAGAGTATAACAGTATTTACTACGTCATCTTTCATTCCTCTCTTTTTCTCGTATCCTATATCAATCCACCAAGCAAATGTTAGTTCTACTTTCAAAATAAATCCAAAATCTGACCACTTTTCGCTACCTCTTCTGCTACCATGTTGATCCAACCACCATCATCTCTTGCCTGGATTGTTTTCATGTCCTCTTAATTGGTCTCCTGCCTCCACTCTTGCACCTTTCTATTCTGCACACAGCAGTTAGAGTCATCCTTTCAAAACAAAGTCCAATTTGTTACTCCAGTGCTCTGACTTCTCCTACCACTGAGAATAAAATCCTAGATGATTTCCCTTGCTTACAAGGCCCTCCACAGTCTGGCCCCGATTACCTCTCTAAATCTGCTCTCCTTGCTCACGCCTCTCCAGCCACATTGACCTTTTAGTCCACTTTTCCGGTCTCTCTTGGCTTGCCTGTCTGCTGTCCTGAGGTCCTCCCCACTTTGTCAGTTCCTCATCTTCTTTCTCAGCCAGTCTAATGGGTTAAAAAGATGTCTGTCATATCAACATTAAACGACTTGGTCAAGGTTATCTAATGAAAAAACTACAGCAGAGCTTAGAAAAAGCTCAAGCCTTTTGCTTCTCCTGATCTCTTTTATTCCTTCAGTTATATCTCAGTGTAGAAAAATTAATGTATTTGAAAGTGGAAATTTGTTAACATTTTTTAAGTGCTCATCTTGGTCATAGTTTCTTGTAAAGGATCGTTCTTTAGTGCTTTTTTCCCCCTACAATTTTAAGTTGACTTCTAGTAAAATGCATTATTCTTACTGCAGCTACGTGATGGGATTGAGGTCATGCCACCTCATACAGGGAACTAATTATTTCTTGCTCTTTCTTTTCCTGTACAGAGCCTGTCATCCTACTATAAAGGAGGATTTGAGCAGAAAATGAGTAGGCGAGAAGCTAGTCTTATTTTGGGTGTAAGGTAGGTATACTGCATAAGTAGTTTGTTCTGTGAGCAAGCTTGTCTTAAGAAAGGAGAAAATGCTACCGTGAAGTTATTCTTATATTTTAAATTTTGAATAGGAGACAGAGAAGAAAATACCATTTTTACATTTTAAAACTTCAAATCTAAGAGAATATCCCATACCCCTTGAAAAAATCAGGCAAAGTTGTGATGGGTCTTTGTTCCTTAACAGGCTATTATATTTGAATACTAAAGTTTCAAAGCAATTATCAAAATATCCCTTATTGTGACACTGAATTCTTTCTGGATTCAGTTTTATAATTTGATATGTACCATATTTTCAATTATAATATGGGATCTGTTTCACAATTATTTTCTAGTTCCACTGTTTGACGTCTAGCATATTTTACTGTGACTGTTTCACCGTAGTATCCATTTATTGTCTAACTTTGGACAGTATAGGAGAAAGTTAGTGATATTGTGTGACTGCTGCATAATACATTTAACACTTTAAGTTAAGAATACTTCCCCTATCATAGATTTGCCTTAGCTGTATTCATTTGTTTGCCTTATGTTCTCTTAGAGCCCACTCACATTTTTGTGGAAGTTGGTGACAGTGCCATCTAGGACAGATCTTCTGGTGATTTAATCAATATAATTAAGCAGAATAGATTATAAAGTCCTATATTGACATCCTTTTTTTTTTGTAGATTAGCAGATTTTTAAGGCCAAAACATTTTATTATTTCTTATAACTTAGCAAGAAAAACAAAGGGGGTGGGGAGAGAAGAAGCAACTAAATTTAGCTTGGTGCTTTATTTAAATATAACAAGAAATGAGCTCCCTTACTGAGAATACGAAAAAGGAAATGATTTTAAGCATGGGAACCAACTTAGGAAGTTACCTATATTGCTAACTATTCCTTGCCTTAATATTATTCAGAATGGTGTTATTTTTTTTCTTGAACTTCTTTTGGGCCCCCATAACATCCTGTTCGTAGTCTTGAAATGTGAATATGAAACACATTATAAAACCAAACACAAAGGCTTCTGAGACTATCATTTAATATCACCCAAGGCAGTGCTGTTGTCTGGACACATAATTAGAATTAAGATACATGTTTATAAAGTTTTATCCCATTGAATTGGAAGTTGTACAAAATTTCAGAAAGAAAATGTGGTGGTTAAGAGCACAGATGCTGTTAACAGGTGAATCTGGGTGTAAATACCATTTTTACCACCTACTAGCTGCATGACCTTAGTTTCATCATTTGTAAAATAGAGATAATATTAGTTTCTACTGTACAGAATTGTTACAAAGATTAACACATATGGAATTCTTAACATAAACATGGCGCTTAGTAGCTACTCAATAAATACAGCTAGGCAAAACAGCTCCTTGTCCTGATTCTGTCACTGAGGCACTGCATCTTGTGATCTTGATCAAGTTATTTTTAGCTTTTCTGCACTAACAGTTTCTTCATTTTTGAATTGTAATTAATAATACTTAGCCTTATTGGGATACTATAAAATGATATGACAATACCTTTTTATAAAAGTGCCTACCAAATAACAGGTACTAAATAAATGTTGGCTCCCCTTTCTTCCCGTCTCTGTCATAAATGCAGAAGCTAAATATTTCCCTTAACACATTAAATAGAAAGGTAAAACTCATTTGCTTTCCTCTAGCCCTTTCTTTCGATCAGGCAATGTTGATTTTGAGAAGATTCTTCAAGATGTGAATACATTGCTGTGGCTCCATTTTGTGCAATCAATGAAGCTAAACTTTTTAGACTGTAACAAGTAGATAAAGGCAAAATGGAGCTCACTCTGTTGACAACCTATTAAAAAATACCTATGTGCTACTAGATGATTCTACACATTCTTGTATATTGCATAAAGCCTAAATGTTATTCAAAAGATCAATAGTAAAAGAGATAAAATGAAAACAGCTCCATTTTCCACAGAATCAGGGAACACCGCTCAGCTCCACTCCTGGTCAGATGCATTCCAGGGAGCATGGTTTGAAATTCCTGATCTAGGCAACATATTTAAAGTTACATTTTCAATTTCATGGTGAAATTGTCCATACTGGAGATATGTCAGAGCTACAGTTAGTTTTTGTACTATGTTTAAGAACTAGGATTCTCCCGTCTTTAATCTTTACAACAACAAACAAATGTTTTAAAATGTATGAAGGTCCTAGGGGCTTAATATAACAATAGTGAAAAGAGAATAAACCCTGCAGGTGAACAAGAATACTTCCCTCATCCCCAGTGCTCACCACTAGGAGTGTAATAATTCTTTTCTTAAAGGCAGAGTGTTGTAAATGGCCGTATTTGGGCATATGAACTTTCCTTGTGTTTCTCACTTCAGTATAGTTCAGTGGTTGGTAGACCTTAGTGTACATAATGCTTTATGGAATTTTACATACAAAACCATGTATACTGTTTGTTAGTGGCAATGTAAATGTTTTTCAAGGATAATTTTGACTGAAGTGATTTTCAGATTTTTGTCTTATGTGCTAAATTAAAGCTTAATATCCAGAATAAGATGCAGCTTACTATATATATATATATATATATATATATATATATGTATATACTCCCAAAAAACCACATACAATGGAAATTTGGATTTTACTCAACTTATGTATTCATTATTTAGTGGTCAACATTTGATAAGCTTTATGAAATAAGGTTTTCCCCTTTTTTAATTTTTTTAATTAATTTTTTTTGAGGTGACATTGGTTTATAAAAGTATGTAAATTTCAGGAGTACGTCATTATATTTGGATTCTGCATAGATTACATCATGTTCACCACCCAAAGACTAATTACCATCCATATCCATATCCCCTTTTTTACTTTAAAATTTTTTGCAATACAATAATCCTTTATACTGTTAGTATCTACTAAAATAGAGACTTTATTCTTTCAAGGAGTTTACCTTTTTACAGCCATTTTCTGTTGGAGGGCAGTGTAAAATACATTAAGCACCTATTGCATATTCAACACTAGATACTATTTTAAGATACAAATCACAGCTTCTGCCTTTAAGTAGTTTAGTATGTACCTAAGGAGATGTGTCAAATATATACAGAACAATAGAAAACATTAATAAAAGAAAGATGTGCTACAGAGCCCCAAAAGAGAGAATGATAAATGTAGATTAGCTATAGGAAACTAAAGCATACTGGGATTTTTCTAGGTGATGTGTTTTTCCTTTCTTAATAGGCAATTAAAAAAAGTGTTCATAATGCTGGTACAATGTTTAATGATTTCTTTTTCAAAATTCAGTAGTCTTTGTAATCAGATAGCATCTGGTTGTCTGGGAGGTATCTACAACCAAAAGTAAATTTGAGATGATCCCCAAAAGACTTCTGTAAAGAGCCAAAAGGAATACCCCAAAGTCCTTATACAAAAAGACTTGTTTATTTAAAAGAATTTTTTTAATATTTTTAAAAAATTTCCCCTCAATTTCAATGATATATAATTGGCATACAGCATTGTATATTAAAGTGTACAACATAATGATTTAATATTTGTATTTATTGCAAAATGATTACTGCAATAAGTTTCATTAACATCCTTCACGTCGCATAATTACAAATCTTTTTTCTTGTGATGAGAACTTTTAAGATTTACTGTCTTAACAACTTTCAAATATACAATACAGTGTTGTTAACTGTAGTCACCATGCTGTATATTCCATTCCCAAGACTTATTTGCCTTATAACAGGAAGTTTGTACCTTTTGACCGTTGAAATGAAGGCCTATTTCACCCAGCCCCCTTCCTCCCACCTCTGGCAACCACCAGTCTTTTCTGTTTCTATGAATTGACTTTTTTATATTCCATATATAAGTGAGATCATACAGTATTTCTTTTTCTCTGTGTGACTTACATCACTTAGTGTATTACTCTCAAAGTCCATCCATGTTGTTGCAGATGGCAGGATTTCCTTCCTTTTTATTTTTTTTGAGGAAGATTAGCCCTGAACTAACTACTGCCAGTCCTTCTCTTTTTGCTGAGGAAGGCTGACCCTGAGCTAACATTCCTCTACTTTTTATATGTGGGACATCTGCCGCAACTGACGTGCCAAGTGGTGCCATGTCCGCACCCGGGATCCGAACCAGCGAATCCCGAGTCTCTGAGAAGTGGAACGTGTGCACTTAACCGCTACACCACCAGGCCGGCCCCTCCTTCTTTTTTATACCTGAATAATATAATATTATATATATATGTATATGTGTATACACACACACACAGACACATACTGCATTTTCTTTATCCATTCGTCTGTTGATGGACACTTAGGTTGTTTCCATGTCTTAGCTGTTGTAAAGAATGCTGCAGTGATTATGGGGTGCAGACATCTCTTTGAGACAGTAATTTCGTTTCCTTCAGATAAATACCCAGAAGTGGAATTGCTGGATCATATGGTAGTATTTTTAAATTTTTGAGGACCTTTCATAATGTTTTCCATAGTGGCTGCACCAATTTACATTCCAACCACAGTGCACCAGGGTTCTCTTTTCTCCACATCCTCACCAACACTTCTAATCTCGTGTTTTTGAGGATAGCCATTCTAACAGGTGTAAGGTAATATCTCATTGTGGTTTTGATTTGCATTTTTCTGATGATTAGTGATGTTGAGCACCTTTTCATGTGCCTATTGGCCATCTGTATGTCTTCTTTGGAAAAATGTCTATTCCGATCCTCTTCCCATTTTTTAATCTGTTTTTTGCTATCAAGTTGTATGAATTCTTTGTATATTTTGGATATTAACCCATTATCAGATATATAATTTGCAAATATTTTATCCCATTCTGTAGGTTGCCTTTTCATTTTGTTGATGGTTTTCTTGGCTGTACAAAAGTTTTTTAGTTTGATGCAATCCTACTTGTTTATTTTTGCTTTTGTTGCCTTTGTTTTTGGTGTCAAATCCAAAAAATCATCACTAAGACTGATGTTGGGGAGCTTACTGCCTATGTTTTCTTCTAGCAGTTTTATGGTTTCAGGTCTTACATTCAAGTCTTTAATCCACTTTGAGTTGCTTTTGTGTATGGCGTAAGATAGGGGTCCAGTTTCTTTCCTTTGCATGTGGCTGTCCAGATTTCCCAATACCATTTATTGAAGAGACTATCCTTTCCCCATTGTATATTCTTGGCTCCTTTGTCATAAATTAAGTGAACATATATGTGTGAGTTTATTTCTGGGCTCTCTATTCTATTCTGTTGATCTCTGCGTCTGTTTTTATTCCAATACCATACTGTTTTGATTACTTTAGCTTTGTAATATAATTTGAAATCAGGAAGCGTGATGCCTCCAGCCCTGTTCTTCCTGAAGATAACTTTGGCTATTTGGAATCGTTTGTGGTCCCATACAAATTTTAGGATTGTTCTATTTTTGTAAACAATTCCGTTGACATTTTGATAGGGATTGCATTGAATCTGTAAATTCCTTTAGGTAGTATGGTCATTTTAACGAAATTTCTTCTGATCCATGAGCGTAGAATATCTTTCCATTTATTTGTGTCTTCTTCACTTTCTTTCATCAGTGTCATAGTTTTCAGTCTACAGGTCTTGCACCTCCTTGGTTAAATTTATTCCTAGGTATTCTGTTCTTTTTGATACAATTATAAATGGGATTGTTTTCTTAATTTCTCTTTCTGCTAGTTTGTTATTAATGTATAGAAATGCAACAGATTTTTGTATATTGATTTTGTATCCTCCAACTTTACTGAACTTGTTTATTAGTTCTAATGGGTTGTTTTTGTGGAGTCTGTAGGATTTTGTATATATAATATCATTTCATCTACAAATAGTAGCAGTTTTATTTCCTCCTTTCTGATTTGGATGCCTTTTCTTTCTTTTTCTTGCCTAATTACTCTGGCTAGGACTTCCAGTACTGTGTTGAATAAAGGTGGTGAGAGTGAGCATCTTTGTCTTGTTCCTGATCTTAGAGGAAAACTTTTAGTTTTTCACCGTTGAGTGTGGTGTTAGCTAGGGGCTTGTCATATGTGGCCTTTATTATGTTGAGGTACGTTTCTCCTGTACCCACTTTGTTGAAAGTTTTTATCATGAATGCATGTTGAATTTTGTCACATGCTTTTTCTGCATCTATTGAGATGATTGTGTGATTATTATCCTTGTTTTTGTTAATGTGGTGTATCACATTGACTGATTTGCAGATATTGAACCATCCTTCTATCCCTGGAATAAATCTCACTTGAGCACTGTGTATGATCCTTTTAATGTATTGTTGAATTCATTTTGCTAAAATTTTGCCAAGGATTCTTGCATCTATGTTCATCAGGGATATTGACCTATAATTTTCTTTGCTTGTAGTGTCCTTGTCTGGTTTTGGTATCACGGTAATGCTGGCCATATAAGATGAGATTGGAAGTGTTCCCTCATCTTCTGTTTTTTGGAAGAGTTTGAGGAAGATTGATGTTAATTCTTCTTTAGATGTTTGGTAGAATTCAGTGAAGTCATCTAGTCCTGGACTTTTGTTGGAAGGTTTTTGATTACTGATTCTTTCTCATTATTAGTAATTGGTCTTTGGTCTGTTCAGATTTTCTGTTTTTTCATGGTTCAGTCTTGGTAGGTTGAATGCTTCTAGGAATTTATCCATTCTTCTAGGTTGTTTCATTTGTTGGTGTATAATTGTTCATAGTAGTCTCTTACGATCCTTTGTAATACAACAGTTGTAGTATCTCCTCTGTCATTTCTGATTTTATTTATTTGAGTCCTCTCTTTTTTTCTTGGTGAGTCTAGCTAATGTATATTTTGCTCATCTTTTTAAAAAACAAGTTCTTAGTTTTGTTGGTCTTTTTCATTGTCTTTTTAGTCTCTATTTCATTCATTTCCACTTTGATCTTTGTTATTTTCTTCCTTCAACTAACTTTGGCTTAGTTTGTTCTTTTTATAGTTTGCTGAGGTGTAAAGTTAGGTTTGTTTGAGCTCTTTCTGGTTTGTTTTTTATTTTAAGATTTTATTTTTCTTTTTTCTCCCCAAAGACCCCTGGTACATACTTGTGTATTCTTTTAGTTGTGGGTCCTTCTAGTTGTGGCGTGTGGGATGCTGCCTCAGCATGGCTTAATGAGCAGTGTCATATCTGCACCCAGAATCCAAACTGGCGAAACCCTGGGCCACCAAAGTGGAGCGCGTGAACTTAACCACTTGGCCACGGGGCCGGCCCCCTCTTTTTTCTTAATGTAGGATTTTATCACTATAAACTTTTCTCTTAGAACTGCTTTTGCTGCATCCCATAAGTTTTGATATGTTCTATTTCCATTTTCATTTGTGTCAGGATGTTTTTTGATTTTTCTGTTGAGTTCTTCTTTGACTCAAAGACTTATTTATTTTATTCATGGAAGAATATTTCATATTTTTATTCAGCAAATGATCGTGATGATGACTGGTGATCTGTTAGTTAACCCCAGGAGATTAGAAGTGGCATGTAACTAACAAGGAATAGCTAGAGTCTGGAGGTCTGGCAGAATCAAGGATTAACAACTGACATCAAGTGACATCAAGGAAGGCAGTGTTCAGAACATACAGAACTTCAATGGATAGCATTCTATGAGTGGTTAGGAGAAGAGCAAGTGAATCTCTGCAGACCTTGAAAGTTTCTTTGCACTTAATTGATACTCTTAATAATGCTTTTGAGTCATTCGAGAAGTGTTAAATTAGGTTACTTATACTCCATTTTTAAAAAGTGGAAAATATGTCATACATATTCATAAGTATCCTTTATATTCATAATAATAATTGCTATTCTTTGAACACTAACTGCCTGCTAGGTCATGCTAATCCTTTTACTTACGTTATCTACAACAACTACCCTGTACTTTGCCAGCTACTATTATCCCCATTTGAAGCCTAGAGAAGTTAAGTAGGTTGGATAAGATAATATAGCTATGAAGTAAGTAGGGACACTAGGATTTTGTTGTTGTTACTGTTAGTCTTTTTTCCTTGCCTGGAAAATGTATTAATGAGAAACATTTCCAATACTGGATAAATTAGGTTTTACCAAAATAATTTTAGGTTTATTCAACTTTCTCCTTTAATTTTTCTTTAGAGAATAGGCTCTAACAGCCAAGCTTTGCCTGTAGATTTCTCACAGAGATAAATAATTATGAGAAATGAAGGGTTTTGAGCTGCTCTGTTAAAAGATGATAATAATAAAAGCTAATCATTGTGGAGTATTTCCTACACACCAGGCATTGTTCTAACACTGTTAGCATTAACTAATTTAATCCTTATAATTGCTCTATGAGGAATATATCTTTGCTAGCCCTGTTTTACAATGAGGGAACTGAAGCACAGAGACGTTAAAAAATTTGACCAAGGTTGCCCAATCCGAAATGGCAATGCCAGGATTAAAATCTGGCAGTCCAGTAGCTCTGGAGTTCACATACCTATCTGTTATACTACATATACTCCCTTCCCCGAAAGTGACTTGAAGCATAAGTTTTCACACTTATGGTATAGTCTACAAACTATGATTCCCCTACCGTATATATTGTATTTAATTTTTAAATTGATCGTGAATAAGGACTGGCATTAAAAAGAACTGAAGAAAATATATGTAGCATTGGAATCAATTATTTATTTTGATGGTTAGTGAAATTAAGTGACAAGATGTAATTTCATATTTATCCACAAGATGGTGAAATTCTCATTAGTTTTTAATTTCTTGAAACCCGTGTAAACCATTAATTTATAATCTGCATTTGACACTATTTATTATAAGCACTTCTAATTTCTTTTTACAGCCCGTCTGCTGGTAAGGCCAAGATTAGGACAGCTCACAGGAGAATCATGATTTTGAATCACCCAGATAAAGGTAGGTAAAATTCCTATTTTTCGTAACATTTGGGTCAGAATATGTTCTAAATTCCTTTCAGTTTACCTAAACTCATAAATGATATATAGTTGAAATGAAAGTTTATGTGCCACATGTATTGTGATTTTTCTTATAAATAAATGAGCCTTTGGATTGGATTTGATTGACCTATAGAAGTGGTGGATTTATATTATCAGGTTTCAAGAACTTAGATACTGATTTTTTATATGAGTACCTAACCCCTATTTGAGACTTGTAGCATTTTGATTGAGAAGGAGAAAACATGAGTTGTGGACTCTTTGTATAAACTGATTTGGGCACCGTGAATTGTATTTATTTAACCTTAAACATAAAAGCACAAGATTTAGAGGATATCCTCTAAATCTCTCAATGTAATATGTCATAGGTATTTCTGAATTTCTTAATTTTATTCTGGAAGGCTCTGAGCCTGAGCCATTTGTTTTTAACTGGCCAGGTTTTTAATGTAAATTTATCTTACAGAAAGACAATTATTATAACTTTAACTACACTACAGCTGCTTGAGAGAGAAAGCCCATATGTTCCTTACTGTTTCTGCTCTAAAATAACAGATGGTAGAAAGTTGCACTGTATTTCAGAAGTCAAGGGCCGGGGGTGAGGAGAACGAAGGGTTTCTTGGATTCTTATTTACAGACTTTCAGTTTTCTAATTAGTGTGAAAAAAATTAAAAACACATTTTGGATTTCTACCCATCCTGACACCAAAATAAGGCATTCTTTTTCAGCTTTCTCACTTAATTACTTACTATAAAAATTCTTTTCACTAAACATCATCTCCTTTCGTTTTTGCACTTGCTGTTCTTTAGCGTGAATAAACAAGAGAATAAACTTTGAAAAGAGGTTTTGCGTAAAATTTCTAAACAGCTTCAATAGTTGCTGAAAGATCCACTCAACTAATTTGCTTGCATTGTGGGCTTTCAGAGAAATTGACTCAGAAAGAAATGTGTTTAAGTGCCTCTTTGAAACCCTCTGTCTCCTGAACGTCCTCTGTCCCTTCCAGGTCAAGTGTGTGCCCTTCTCTGATTGATTGCAGTGGGATCAAACACTCAGGTCTTTCAGATGATTGACAAGTTGTTGATTGTACCTACTGGCAAGGAAGCAAGTTCTAAAATGCGTCTAAGAGAATATGTACTTTTAGATACCTTTATAAAAAAAAGAAAATATTTGTGTATGTTAAGAGCCAGTAGTATTTAAAGAATTACTTGATTTATTCTGAGATTGTACATTTATGAGAGGTGGGATTGTTGACTGCCTGTAGTTTGCTTACTAATATCCTCCTCTCTGGCCCTGTATAGGAAGCAGGGTGTGATGGAATGGACCTGCAAGCAGGAAACCAGCCTTTTTATCTGGCTTATGCCTTCTAGCTAGTAATGTGACCTTGAACACTCCCTTAATCTCTCCAAATGTCAATTTTGTCATCTATAAAATTTAAAGGGATTTATTTCTGAAGCCCTTTTTAGTTTTCTGATATAATATTTTTATATGCCTATTCAATTAATGAAGAAGCTGTACCCTATATTTCTATTCAGATCACATTTTTAACTTAAGAAAGATGCTTTTAATCTTTTTGGAGTATTGTACCCTCTAAGAATGTGTTGACATTTTGTCCGTATAATTGCTCATTGACCCAAGATTTTAAAACATTTGGAGTTTCAGAGAGTTCGAAGACTTTGTAAAACCCATCCGTATACTCATAGTTAAGAACTCCTGCTCTAGTAAAAGTATGGTGAGTTAAGAAATATTGGAACTACTGGAGGGGAAAAATTCATGTATGATGGAGTTGGGAGATGATAGCTCATAAATCTAGAAATTTTTTCTTGAAAAGGAAGGTTGTTTTGTTTTATTTTTAATGGAAAGAAGATAGCAGATTTTGAACAAAAATGTCTGATTGTCCTTGGAGTGAGAAAGCTGGAAGTATTTGGGGAAGTAAAAGAATGGGAAACTCTTAATTTTGCTGCCTCTTTTTATAATTCTTCACCATAATTGCTTTGGTCAGGTCACCAGTGAGTGTTACAGGTGGTTGCAAAAACTTAAATCCTCCACCCATTGCTTCTGAAATTCATGAATGCCCTCCCCCAAGTGACTGTTCTGTTGGTTTTGCTCCCAGCTGGTAAAATAAAGTTAGAACTTCAAATGTGTGATCAACTATGGTTTGTTATACCTTTCATTATCAGCTTGAGCAAAGAAAGTGACACCAGAAAATTATGTGTGGGAAATAGCTGAAAATAGACTTTTTGTAACCAGTTTTAAATGAGCATTCAGATGTGTTTTGGTAAAAATAAATTTTGCTATTTCAATTTAGTGAGATAAAAGGTCGCTGCAATAAAAAAATCTTAGGTCTTTGATCTAGTGCTTTCAGACTAATATCTTTTAGATTATGCTTCTTTAAATTGCTGAAGAGAGAGATTTAGTTGTTAAAAAATGAAGTAGTTTGACATTAATGCCCAATGAATATAGAAAGGAGAACAGACTAGGTAAATTTGGAGCACCGTAGAACCTGGGATCTCTCACGGGCTGTCTAATCCAGTGCTGCTTAAAGTGTGCTTCACCTGTCCATGCCACACCACAGTTTGTGTGTGGCAAGGTAAAAACAGAAATCAAAAATAGGCATTTAGAAATCTTTATAGCGATGTGACATCTGAATCTTGGTCTACCACAGATTGGAAAATTTTTTTGAAAGTGCTTCTTCACCATAGTTTGAGAGACGCTGATCTAATCAATGCTGCCTCCTAAATCCAGACTGTTTCTGCTCCGTCCTGGGAAAAATGGCCTGTTAGCTCTCTTTAAAGATTTTTAGTGATGGAGAGCTTGCTGCTTTGCAAGGCAGCCCATTGGTAGGCAGCTCTAACTACTAGAACGTTCTTCCTTACATTTAGCTAAAATCTGCCTGCCTACGTTCTTCCTCACATTTAGCTGAAATCTGCCTGCCTACAGCAGAGAGATTCTCAATCTTTTCCCATTTATGCCCCTTTTCAATAAGCATATAATACTTTCACTCTTCTTTAATAGTATTTTTTAAAAAATCAAATATTGGGATTAAACACAAATTAATTATACTGTTGAATGGATTTTCCCTAATTACTCTCATTGTAGAAAAAGCTAAATTTGATGTGGAACCCTGATAATAGTTTATTACAATATATTGCATTCAAAAGATGCATTGTAAACATTTAGAAAAAGATATGATCGCCAAGTCAACATGGATTCACTGAGAAAAAGTGATGCCGAATTAGCTGTTTCCTTTTTTGATAGATGTACTAGGCTATTATTTGTTTCAGAGGGCTCATTTTTCCTTTTCCTTCATGTAAACATTTTAATTAGATTTCAGGCTTTATATTTGAGTTAATTATTTTTTTGGTAAAGAGGTAATTTTGTTTTATCACACGTTGATTTTCCTTGATAAATGGTGAGACCTTTACAAGTAAAGAACATGGCTTATTCATCTTTATACCTGTATGGCTGACATTTAATAA
Source organism: Equus caballus (assembly GCF_041296265.1). NCBI lineage: Eukaryota > Metazoa > Chordata > Mammalia > Perissodactyla > Equidae > Equus > Equus caballus. The sequence continues at coordinate 47,728,249 of NC_091700.1, read as the reverse complement.
GCTCTTTAAGTTTTTTTTCATGAGTAAATGAATAAGCAAATGGATAAAAAGAAGGCATACAAATAAAATTTACAGGTAAAATAGAATTTGGAGTGACAACTAATACATAATGATCATATCAAAATTTTAAAAGACTCATTAGACTGATATGAAATAACCTGACACTGTTCTTTCATTCATTCAGAAATTATTTATTCAGCTTCTACAGTGTGCCGGACATTGTGCTAAATCTTGGGACTTTAGTAAAACAAGACAACTAGATCCTTGTCCTCATGGAGCATACGTTGTAATGGAGGGACAGGAAAAAACCCAAGTAAACCTATTTCAGGTTGTAGTAAGTGCAGTAAAGGGGGCAATGGACTGAGATATAGAATATGTGAAAGAGGCAACTTTACATAGGGTGATTGGGAAGGCCTCTCTGAGGAGACCTAAAGGATGGAAAGAAGCTAGCTGTGTGAAGAGTGTTTGGAAAGTAGAGGAACTAGCATCTGCAAAGGTTCTAAGGGAGGGAAGGATTTCTGCTTGAGGACTTGAAAGGAACTAGTGGTATCCATCTGTAATAGGCAAGGGGAGAGGTAGCATGAGATGAGGTGGTGTCCAGATTTTGAAAATTGTAGGTATGCTTTATGATAATAAAACACTGTAGGTTCTGTATATTTGTACTTTATTCTAAATACAGTGGGAAGTTACTGTCAGCTTTTACTTTTTACGAAATCACTTTTCTCTTCAATCTCTATTTTTATTTTTACGTATACTTTGTATTGAAGTGTAATATACAGGCAGAAAAGTGTACAAACTATAAGAACATATCCAAGTAAATTTTTACAAACACTCCCGTATAACCAGCCCCCAGATCAAGAACTAGGACGTCACCACACTCCTGAAACCCCCTGGTGACCCCTCCAGTCTACCTCACTCTTGAAAGGAACCACTATCTTGATTTATAATATTATAGGTTAGTTTTACCTCTTTTGAATGTGTGTGGTCATTTGCATCTGACTGCTTTTGGTCAATATTATCCTTTTGAGATTTATCCATATTGTAATGTGGAATGATAGTTTGTTCATTCTCATTAATGTATGGCAGTCTTAGAAAAATTTGCTTTGTGGACCACCAGGGGTTCCTGAGATTCTTTCAGGAACTCTGTGAGGTGAAGACTGTTTTCCTTTTACTGTGTTGACGTTTGCACTGACAGCGTAAAAGCATTGTTGGATAAAACTGCAGGTACATTTACACTAGTAAAGACAGTTGCACCACCATGTCCATATAACCATATGGGAAAAATGAATCTTGACCCTAATCTCACACAATATGGAAAATTAATTCTTAAGGGATTTTAACTTAAATGTGAAAGGTAAAACAGTAAAGCTTCTATATATTAAAAAAAAAAAAACATCGAATAGGCAAAGACTTCCTACATAGGGCATAAAAAGTGCTTACTATTTATTTAAAGAAAAAAAAAGGGCCGCTGTGTACAAGAAAAATTAGCCTGTTATTTTGCTTTTTTTGGAAAGTTGATAGATTTTGCTATCAAGGTTACTCTACCTTCTTAAAAGGAATTGGGCAGTGTTCTTTATTTTCTGAATGAATTTGTGTAAGATGTATTTCTTTTTTTAATTTTTGTAAGAATTCACTAATTAAGACATCTTGGCTCAGAGACTTCTTTGTGAGAAGGTTTAAAATTACAGATTCAATTTGTTTAAAAGGTAGACATCTCTTCAGGTTTTCTGTTTCTCCCTTTTTTAGTTTTAGTTTTTTCCTAGAATTTTGTCCAAAAATTTCAGATTAATTGGCATAAACTTATTTATAATGTCCTCATTACCTTTTTGATGTTTGTAGTAGCTGTAATGTTCACTGCTTTTTCATTCCCAGTGTTGGTAATTTACTAATTTATATCATCCTTGTTTTTTTTTTGGCAAGTCTTGCTAGAGGTCAGTGTATTTTTATTAGTCTTTTCAAAGAATCATCATCTTATTTTGTTATTCTCCATTTGTAAATTAATTTTCTATGTTATTGTTATTCTTATTTCTTCTACTATCTTTGGGTTTAATTTGCTGTTTTTTCCCTAATTTTTTAAAATGCATATTCATATCATTGGTTTCAACTATCAAGTTCAAAATAATATAATTTCTGTTGTCATATTTTTCTTTCACTCATTTGTTATTTGACACGTATTGCCTAATTTCCTAGAAATTTGAGGATTTTCTGATTATCTCTATATTACTGATTTCTAGCTTAATTCCATTTGACAAGAGAGCATACTGTGATTTCAGTTCCTTAAAATTTGTTGTATCTTAACTTATGATCCAGTATGTGGTCAATTTTGGTAAATAATCTGTGAACAGAATGTGTATTCTACAATTATTGGATGTAATTTTTAAGATACGTAAGGTAAAGTTTGTTTTGTTGATCAGATCTTGAATATTCTTACTGATTTCTTGTTTACCTGGATTTGTCTGTTTCTCCGTTTACTTCTGGTTTTTTTTTTTTTTTTGCTTATTGTGATGGGATAATTTGAGGCAAATAATTTGGAATTATTGTGTTTTCCTTGTGGATTGACTCCTTATTTTTAAATACTCCTCTTTATGTCTAGTAATGCTTCTTGCCATAAAGTCTTCTTTATCTGAAATTATTTATAGCTACACCAGTTTTCTTTTGGTTAGCGTTTACATGGTATATCTTTGCTCGTCTTTTCCTTTCCACCTTTCTGTATCTTTATTTTTGAAGTTTGAAGTTTGTCTCTTCTAAGCAGCATGTAGTTGGGTTTTATTTTTTAATGAGTCTGACAATTTTAGACTTTTAATACAAGTCTTTAGTTCTTTTACATTTAATGTACTTACTGATATTTGAATATATTTATACCGTGTTACTGTTTGTTTTCTATTCAACTCATCTGTTTTATTTCCTTTTTCTTCTTTTTTTTTTTTGAGGAAGATTAGCCCTGAGCAAACATCTGCTGCCAATCCTCCTCTTTTTGCTGAGGGAGACTGGCCCTGATCTAACATTCGTGCTCATCTTACTCTACTTTATATGTGGGATGCTTGCAACAGCATGGCTTGACAAGCGGTGCAAGGCTCCACACCCAGGATCTGAACTGGCAAACCCTGGGCCATTGAAGCAGGATGTACAAACTTAACTGCTACGCCACTGGGCTCCCCCATTTTCTTCTTTTTGACGTCTTTTGGCTCATTCAAAATTTTTAAAAAATTTTTCTACATTTTCCTTTAGTAACTTGATAGATACACTTTTTTAAAAAAAGAAAAACTATTTCTGTGGTGATAATCCAATGAATATAACATACCTCCTTGACATATTACAGTCTAAAATAAAATATTACTTTGGCCACTCCTCAGATAATACTGGAATGTTAGAATGATTTTAATATATTCTCTGTCTTTGATTTTCAGCAGTTCTACTATGATATGGCTTGGTATAGATTTCTTTGTATATATCTTGCTTGTGGTTTATAGAGCTTCTTGAATCTGTGGGGTAATGTCTTTCATTAGTTTTAGAAGATTCTGCTCCATGATTTGTAGTGTGTTTAAATATTGCCTCTTCTCTTCTTTCTCTGTCCTCTTCTGAAACTCCAGTTATGTTCATTTTCAAATCAACACTTCTTTCACTTCTCATATGTCTTCTGTACTCACTTCTATATTTCCATCCTTTTTGTGTAGATATTTTTTATTAATTTTTTCCAGTTCATTGTCATTGTACACTGTCAAATCTGTTCTTAAACCTATTGAGTTTTTAGTTTTATATTAAAATTTCCCAGTTAATTCTTTTAAAATGGGATCAATCTCTTTGAGATTCTCCATATTTTTATTTATCTTCTCCATCTTTATTTTCTTAAACATATTACTCATAGTTATTTCAATGTCCTTGTCCAATACTTCCAATATGTAGCTCACCTCTGTTTCTCTTTCTATGGTATTTTCCATCTTTTGGGTTTCATGCCTTCTTTAGGTATGGAAAGTAAATTTTTTTTTTTTAAAGATTGGCACCTGAGCTAACAACTGTTGCCAATCTTCTTCTTTTTTTACTTTTCCTGCTTTTTTTCCCCAAACTCCCCCAGTACTGAGTTGTATATTTTAGTTGTGGCTCCTTTTAGTTGTGGTGTGTGGGACACCGCCTCAGCATGGCCTAATGAGTAGAGCCGTGTCTGCGCCCAGAATCCAAACCTGCGAAACCCTAGGCTGCTGAAGCAGAACGCGCAAACTTAACCACTTAGCCACAAGGCCGGCCCCAGTAATTTTTCTTAATGCTGTATATTTTGTGTAAAGCAACAATTTTCAAACTTTTTGGTCTCAGACCCAAAAAGACTTTATATGGATTATATATGTCAATATTTGTAATACTAGAAATTAAAGCTGAGAAAGTTTTAAAAATATTTATCTTGTTATAAAATGTTAAACTTGTTGCATGTTAATATAAATAACAAAATTGTATTTTTCAAAACAAACTTTAAAAAAATGAATAGAGTGGAGAATGGAGAGAATAATGCTGTAGAACCTAAGACAGGAACATATTTAATTAGGGAAACCAATGATCAACTGTGCTGGATGTTGCCATGACAACCATTAAGATGAAGGCAGAGAGGAGGGTCCATAGTATTTTTGCAACACTGGACTTTGATAACCTTAAAAAACAGTTTTAATTGGTGATGGGTTGAGGAGGGAAAGGAAGACGAGGAAGTTGTGTTAGCTTATGTAGACAAATTTTATGAGAAGCTGTGTGAGGAAAAGGAGGAAAGAAGTGGAGTAGCAGCTGGAGGAGGGAGATGTGGCATTAAGAGGAGGAATGTTGGTTTTTTTCAGTTTTTAAATATACTTTTATGGAAGCTTGTTGAGCAGTTTTGAGCAAGTTTGTGTGTCAGTGGAAATGATCAACTAGAGAGATCAATGATTTATAAGAGATTAAAATTAAATTCAACAAGGATAAATGGAATGTTCTTTAAGGTCCCCAAAATCAATTGTGTAATAGGACAGAGACTTGGCAGTGTTTCACATGAAAAAGAGCCATGGGGTATATTTGATCTCAAAGCCTGTAAGATTCAACAGTGTAAAAGCCACTAAAAATAAGTCACTGCAGTCTTAAGTTGCATTAAATGACACAAAATCTGTGTTATAAGATTGAATGTTACCCCAGTCTTCTGTTCTTGTTGTTCATTCATTCAGCTAATATTTATTACCCAGCTGTACTGAGCTAGGCAGTTAGCCCTTGTCTAGAATTTTGTTCCCCTTTCTGGATGCTAGATTTTTAAGGGCACTGACGAAGTAAGTAGTATTCAGAGAAAAGCAAACAGGATTGATGAAGATCTGGAAGCAGTGTCATATGAGTGGTCATTCATTCATTCAACAAGTATTTATTGAGTACCTAATGGAAACCAGACACTGTACTAGATACTGAACAAGATAGTCAAAGACCTTATCTCATAGGCCTCATAGGCCTTATATTCCACTGCGAGAGACAGATAGTAGATAGATAATTTGGTAGATTACAAAGGGCCACAAATTCATCACAGCACTTCTCATCAAGAGATGTAGTCTATTTCCTCACCCTTTATAGTCAGGTGGACCTTGTCACTTGCTTTGCCCAATAGAATATACCAGAAGTGACATCGAGTGAATTCTGAACCTAGGCCTCAGGAAGCATTGCAGCCTAGAATCTGGAGACCACCATGTGAAGAAGACCAGGCTCACCTCCTGAAGGACGAAAGAACAAAGAGAGGGAGAGGCCTAGCCGTCCCAGCTGAGGTCCCCCTGAGGCCTTCCTGGACCATCTAGCCTTGGCTGACCTGACTCAACTCAGAAGAACCACCCAGCTAATCCATAGAATAATGAGAATAAAAAGCCATTGTTCTTTTCAGCAACTAAATTTTGGGGTAGTTTGTTATGCAGAAATGGCTAATGTAGAAAATGACCACATGATGATAAGCGATTTTAAGAAAAATAAGGCAGAGTAGGGGGATAGAGATTGGCAGCTGGAGAGGAGGCAGTTGCAGTATTACTTATCGTCATCTTAGAAATTCTCTGTAGGGAGATAATATTTGAGCAGAGACTTGAGGGCGTAAGTCATGCAGAAATCTGGAGAAAGAGTATTTCAGGCAGAAGGAACATCAAGTGCAAAGGTCTTGAAATGAGAACATATTATGTGTTTCTGGAATTGTAAGGAGTTTGGTAGAGCATAGTGAGCAAGGGGAAGAGCAGTAGGAAGTATGATTGGAGAGGATGCCCAGGGCCAGATGATGGAGTAACTTGCAAACTATGGTTTTTTAAGTGCAATGGGAATAATATTACCTTATGTGCAATATTGGAAAACTACTTTAGCAGCTGTGGAGGAATTAGGGAGTCAAGAGTAAAAGCAAGGAAGTTAGTAGGGAAAATTGTAACCCAAGAAAGAATGATATTGGTTTAGACTAGGGTTTTGTAATGTAGGGTCTAATTCAGGATATGTTTTGAAGGTATAGCCAATAAAGTTGATGGATTGAGAGTCAGAAAGAATGAGGAAGGATGACTCCTAGGTTTTTTGCCAAGGCAATCAAGAACAATAAAACTTGCTATAGTGAGAAACTAGAGGGGTCTGTGCAATGTCTCATTCTTAAAAGGTTGCCTGTATATGTGAACTCCCTCTTCTGTGCCTTTATGGGGGCAGAATTATGTTCACTGAGAAGAAACTATGAGCAGTGAAGATTGGACCTCTATGAGGAACACCGTTCTTACAGTTGGAGCTGTCTTAGTTCCTCACAAGTTATCAGTCAGCTAGTAATTACTGAGTCCCTCTTCTACGCATTGGAGCTACAGCAGTGGAAAAAGTGCTGTTCAGGCAGAGTAATGAAGGTAATTTGAGACTGAAAACTGCTGGAGAACAGTTTGTTAGGGATGTCGTAGGAGGTATTCGTTTATTGGGTAATAGGTGGAACCCTTTAAGACCCTCCCAACTCTAGGTTTCTCTGGTTCTCCAGTGATCTGATAGACTGAATCAGACTCAAAGTATTCTTCAGATCCTCCTGTCTCTGCATGAGTTTTTTAAACAGCTATGTTGAGATATAATTCATGTACCATGCAATTCATCCATTTAAAGTGTACAATTCAGTAGTTTTTGATATATTTACAGGTATGTGCAGCCATCACCAGTCAAGTTTAGAACATTTTCATCACCTCAAAAAGAAATCCTGTATTCTTTAGCTATAGCTTCACCCCTACCCCCACCCCATCTCCCAGTTCTCAGTTCTATTCCATTGACCTAATGTTTGTCATTGTGCGAGTACCACACTGTCTTTTCTCCTTTTCTCCTTTTTTTTTGAGGAAGATTAGCCCTGAGCTAACTGCCGCCAATCCTCCTCTTTTTGCTGAGGAAGGCTGGCCCTGAGCTAACATCCATGCCCATCTTCCTCTACTTTATATGTGAGACGCCTACCATAGCATGGCGTGCCAAGTCTACTGATCCATCAACATGGGATGTTTTTCCATTTATTTAGCTCTTTAATTTCTTTCAACTGTGTTTTATACTTCCAAGAGTGTAAGTTTTATACTTCTTAAGTTTATTCCTAAGTATTTTATTATTTTTGATACTGTTGTGAATAGAATTATGTTCTTAATTTCGCTTTTGGATTGTTAGTTGCAAATGTATAGGAATATCATTGATTTTTATATATTGGTCTTATGTCCCGCAACCTTGCTGAACTTGTTGACTAGTTCCAATAGTTTCTTATTGGGTTCACTAGGATTTTCTATATATAAAAGCATGTCATCTGTGAATAGAGGTAGTTTTACTTTTCCCTCTCCAATGTCGATGCCATTTATTTCTTCTTCTTACCTAATTGCCCTGACTAGAACCACCAGTACAATGTTGAAAAGAAGTTGTGACAATGGACATCTTTGTCTTCTTTCTGACCTTAAGGAAAAACATCCAATCTTTCCCCCAGTAAGGGTGATATTAGCTGTGGGTTCTTCATAGATGCTGTTTATCACATTAGGAAGTTCCCTTCTATTCCTAGTTTGTTGAGTGTTTTTATCATGAAAGGGTGTTGGGTTTTGTCAAATGCTCTTTCTGCATCTATTCAGGTCATTATGTGATTTTTGTTTTTATTCTGGTGATGTACTGGATTTTCTTAATTGATTTTTGGTAGTTAACCCAAAAATCCTCGAATATATCCCACTTGGTCATGGTGTGTAATTTTTTTTATATGTTGCTGACTTCAGTTTGCTAGTATTTTGTATTCATATTCATAAGAAATATTCATCTGTAGTTTTCTTGTGATGTCTTTGTACGGTTTGGGTATCAAGATAATGTATATGTATATTTTACAATGCCTTAAAAATGAGTTAAGAAGTGTTGCCTCCTCCTCTATAAACCATCTAGAGATGTTGGCTTTTCTTTGTGCATGGTTTTGTGATTTACTGATTCAGTGTCTTCACTTCTTATAGGTCTATTCAGATTGTCTATTTCTTCTTCTGTCAGTTTCAGTAATTTGTGTCTTTCAAGGAATTTATTTTATCTAAGTTAGCTAATTTGCTGAAATACAGTTGTTCATAATATTCCTTTATAATCCTTTTTATTTCTCTAAGGTTGATAATAGTGTCCTCTCTGATTTCTGATTCTAGTAATTTGAGTCTGTTCACTTTTTTTCTTTGTCAAACAAGCTAAAGGTTTGTTTTGCTGATCAACAAAGGTAAAGGCTTCTTTTTAAAGAACTAGCTTTTGGGTTAATTGATTTTCCCTGTTGTTGTCTATTCTCTTTTTCATTAATTTTTGTTTTAATTTTTACTGTTTCCTTCCTTCTATGTGCTTAGGTTTTGGTTGAGTCTTCTTTTTCTAGTGTCCTAAGGTTGAAACTTAGGTTATTGATTTGAGATCTTTCTTCTTTTTTAACAGAGACATTTACAGCTGTAATTACCCTCTAAACACTGCTTTAGCTGTGCCCCATAAGTCCAGTATGATGTCTATTCATTTTCATTTACCTCAAAGTAGTTTCTAATTTCCCTTTTTACTTCTTTTTTTGACTCATTGATTGTTCAAGAGTATGTTTAATTTCCACATATTTATTTTCCAAATTTATCCTTGTTATTGATTTCTAATTTCATTCCATTGTGGTTGGAAAACATAATGTATTATTTCTCTCTTTTTAATTTATTCAGGTTTATTTTACGGCCAAGTGTATAGTTTCTCCCAGAAAATGTTCCATGTGCACTTGAGAGGAGTGTATATTCTGTTGTTAGGTGGCGTGTCCTATAGATGTCTGTTAAGTGTAGTTGGTTTAAAGTATTGTTCAAGTCTTCTGTTTTCTTGTTGATCTTCTCCGTGGTTGTTCTATTCATTATTGAAAGTGGAGCATTAATTGTAATTGTTGAATTGTCTGTTTTTCTCTTCATTTCTGTTAGTTTTTGTTTCATGTATTTTGGTACTCTGTTGTTAGGTGCATATATGTTTACAATTGTTATATCTTCTTAATGGATTGATCTTTGTATCATTATTAAATGTCCCTTTTTTATCTCTAGTAACGTTTTTTGTTTTAAAGTCTCTTTTGTCTCATATAACTATAGCTATTCACTCTAGTTTTTCTGTGGTTGGTATTTTCATGATAAATGATTTTTAATCTTTTTGCTTTCAATCTCTTTGTGTCTTTGAATCTAAAGTGTGTCTCCTGTAGACAACATTTAGTTGAATCATGTTTTTTTAATCCAATCTGACAACCTTTTCATTGTTTGAATTATTTAACACATTTATATATAATGTTATTATTGATATAGTTGGATTTGTGTCTGCATTTACTTTTTGTTTTCTATGTCTTGCATCTTTTTTGCTCCTCTATTATTCCTCCTTTGCTGCTTTCATTTGCATTGAGTGAATATTTTCTAATGTAGTATTTTAATGTTATTAAATTTTTTCACTATTTTTGAGTGTTTTTTAAGTTACTGCACTAGCATTTACCAAATACATCTCAATTTATCAGATCAGCTTCAGATTTATACTAGGTTAATTCCAATAATATATAGAAACATTGCTCCTATATAGCTCTATTCTCATTTCCCTCTTTTTATGGTTTTATTGTTATAGATATTATATCCACAAATGTTGCAAACCCAACAGTATATTGGAGTTATTACTTTACTATTTGCTGTTATTTTCTGAGTCCACAATGGCTTTGCTCCCACCCATCTCCTTTGTGCTGTTTCTAGCAAATATATTATGAATATATTATATTTCTATATGTTATAGTCCCAACAATACATATTATACTATTACGTATTATTTTATATAATTGCCTTTTCAATCAGTTAAGAAATAAAAATATGCATTTGTATTGTTTTTTATGATTTCATTGTCCTTTACCAGTGCTCTTTGTGTGTGTGGTTACCATTTGAGGTCATTTGCTTTCAGCCTGAAGAGCTTCCTTTAGTGATTCGTCTAAAGTGGGTCTGCTAACAAATATTTTCAGTTTTTTAAATCTGGAATAGTGCTTGTTTTGCCTTCATTTCTGAATGACAGCTTTGCTGAGTATAGGATTCTTGGTCAACAGTTTTTTCTTTGAGCTTTCATTATGTCATCCCACTACCTCTGACCTCCATTGTTCTGCTAAGTCAGCTGTTAATCTTGTTGAGGGTTCCTTTGTAAGTGACTCATTGTTTTTCTGTTGCTACTATTAAAAGATAAACTGAGACATACTAAAATTTTTAAGAGTTTATTTGAGCAAAAATCTGTTCAAAGTAGGCAGCACCCAACCAGACGTGATTAGGAGCCCTCTACTGACAGGAGCTGAGGGAAGTACTTTTATAGAGAAGAGGCAGAAGAAAGCAAGGAAATTATTTGATTGGCTGTGACTTAAACATTTGCTTTATTTGAAAAACCTACTTGGCTGTTTGTCATTAGTTCTCTGTAGGCTTTGATTAGTTAACATTGAGGGATTTACAGGCTTAGGTTTTGGTTTGTTTACACAGGCTACTAAGGCATTTAAAGCCACCTCAGTTAATGGCCTCCTTTTTAAGTCAGTTTAACAATACTTTCCAAATTTTCTCCTTGTCTTTGACTTTTAGCGTTTTTACTATGATGTGTCTGTTTTTAGATCTCTTTTTATTTATCCTACTTGGAATTTATTGAGGTTCTTGGAAGTGTAGGTTATTGTTTTTCAATAAATTTGGGAAGTTTTTAGCTATTATTTCTTTAAAGATTTTTGCTTTTTCTTTTTTTCTCCTCTCCTTCTGGTACTCCCAGTACATGTATATATGTGGGCTTAATGATGTTCCACATTTCCCTGATGCTCTGTTCTTTTTTCTTCATTCTTTTTTCTCTCTGATCTTTGGCTTGCATAATTTCAATTGCTGTTATGTTCAAGTTCACTAATTCTTTCTTATGCCAGTGCAACTTTACTCTTGAGCCCCTCTGGTGATTTTTTAAAATTTCGATTCTGTGAATATGTAATGGCTGCTTTGGAATCTTTTTCCATTAATCCAACATCTGGTCACTCTGACAGTTTCTCTTGCTGCTTTGTTCATGATGTGTGTATGGGTCATATTGTCATACTTTCCTGTTTCTTTACATGCCTTGTAATACTTTGTTGGAAATTGAACATTTTAAATTATATATTATAGCTGCTCTGGGTACGGCCCCCACACACCCAAGGAGTTCTTGTGATTGTTTGTTTATTTGTTTAGTAACTGGCTGGATTATTTTAGTGAAGTCTATACCCACCCACCACCTACCCCCACAGTGTTCAGTCTGTTACACTGCTCCTCAAGGAGGCACAGTTTTGGGTATGCCCTCAGTCACCCTGGGATAACAGTGGTACTGGTAGGACTCTGTTACTCTTTCCTTCATTACACCCAACTGTTGAACTCCGCTAATTGCTGACCAGTTGCTCACTTGTTACCAACAATCCCTGCAACATAAATTTCTACAAACTGGTACCACTAAATTGTAATACCTTTGATAGACAGTTTCCGAGGTCAGTGTTTGATATATATTCCGACCCCAGGAGCTGTCGTATTCCCTAGTTCTTTCCTGTGAACTGACCTATAGTCTAAGCTGTATCTTCATTAGATTCATGAATCTCTTCCCAATTACCTTTCACCAGAACCTCCACTGTCCTTGTACTGTCCCTGAGAGCACCCTCCATATTCTGTTTCAAAGAAAGTCAGTTCCTTTGCAAAGAGATAAGGAACTGTCTGTTTTATGCCTGTTTCTTCTGCAGGCGAAATCTCTGCCCAGGCTCTGGAGCTGGGGGTGGGAACTATGGCAAACTTCTCTCTGAAGAAAACCCCCACTCTAGATGCTTAGCATGCAATAGAGGGGAATAAGCCTGAGGTCTTCTTGGCTTGCCTCTCCTAGTGTGGAGCCACCTTGCTTAGGGACTGGGAGAAGGGCTAGTGAGGTCCCAGTATTCTTTTTTTTTTTTTTTTTTTGAGGAAGATTAGCCCTGAGCTAACGTCTGCTGCCAATCCTCCTCTTTTTGCTGAGGAAGACTGGCCCTGAGCTAACATCCGTGCCCATCTTCCTCTACTTTATATGTGGGACGCCTGCCACAGCAGGGCTTGACAAGCATTGCCACGTCCGCACCCAGGATCTGAGCCAGTGAATCCCAGGCCGCCAAAGTGGAACATGTGAACTTAACTGCTGTGCCACCAGGCCAGCCCCAAAGTCCCAGTATTCTAAGGGAGCCATGCCAAGATAGAGCTTCTGTTCCACTTGCCTGGGACTTAGCCTCAGCATCAGGCATCTCGGGGCAGGAAGAGAAATACAGAAGTCCTGTTCCTCCTGGAAAGAAAGCCCTCGGCCCAGGAGCTGGGGAGAGCGGAACCTTGTCTGTGTTCTTGGCTGCAGCAGTCCAGCATGGAGTCTTGCCTTGCTAAGCTGGGAAGGGAGAAGGAGGGAGCCGTTTTGGTTCACATACTATAGCTTCCTACCTTTCTTAACAAATTTTCTTAGATTTTCTTAAATAGATGTTGGTTTTTTATTTTTGCTTTTAAGATCATTGCTGGAGGCTTCACTTAGTTAGAGTTTTTTATATAGTTTTCACCAGTTTCACTGGGGAATAGGTCAGTGGAACTCCTCATGCCAGAAATCAATCTCTGATCTGCCTTCACGTGATTTTAGTGTTTTTCTTTTAAGAAAGGTGGGTGACCTTTAAGAACCCTTCAAATCAGCAGATGGCAGTACTTGTTAGTTCTGTCTTACAGTTTTAGGATGTAGACAATTCATAAGTTTTAATGAGAAGTAAGGAATATACAAAAATTGGTGATCAGAGCTGCCTAAGAAAGATCCAAGGATAAAATAGAAATTGTGTCTTCTTTTTTTGTTGTTTTATTTCTTTATTTTTATTGAGGTGGTGATAGTTTACAACATTGTGAAATTTCAGTTGTACATTATTATCTGTCAGTCACCATATAGGTGTGCCCCTTCACACTTTGTGCCCACCCTACATGCCCTGTCCCCCGGTAACCACTAAATAGTTCTCTTTGTCTGTGTGTTTGTTTATCTTCCACATATGAGTGAAATCATACAGTATTTATCTTTTTCTGTCTGGCTTATTTCGCTTAACAGTACCCTCAGTGTCCATCCATGTTGTTGCGAATGGGATGATTTTGTGATCTTTTTTTGGCTGAGTAGTATTCCATTGTATATATGTACCTCATCTTGTTTATCCAGTCATCTGTCAGTGGGCACTTGGGTTGCTTCCATATCTTGGCTGTTGTGAAAAATACTGCAATAAACATGGGGTGCATAAGTCTCTTTGAATTGTTGATTTCGAGTTCTTTGGATAGATACGCAGTAGTGGGATAGCTGGGTCATATGGTATTTCTATTTTTAGTTTTTTGAGAAATCTCCATACTGTTTGCCATAGTGGCTGCACCAGCTTGCATTCCCACCAGCAATGTATGAGGGTTCTGTTTTCTCCACATCTCCAACATTTGTTATCTTTTGTCTTTGTTATTATAGCCGTTCTTATGGGTGTAAGATGATATCTTAGTGTAGTTTTGATTTGCATTTCCCTGATGACTAGTGATGTAGAGCATCTTTTCATGTGCGTATTCGCCATCTGTATATTTTCTTTGGAGAAATGTCTGTTTGTATCCTCTGCCCATTTTTTTGATCGGGTTGTTTGACTTTTTGTTGTTCAGTTGTGTGAGTTCCTTATATATTATGGAGATTAACCCTTCATTGGATATATGATTTGCAAGTATGTTTTTCCTAGTTGGTGGGTTGTCTTTTCGTTTCGATCCTCGTTTCCCTTGACTTGTAGAAGCTCTTCAGTCTGATGAAGTCCCGTTTGTTTATTTTTTCTTTTGTTTCCCTTGTCTGAGAAGACATACTGTTCAAAAAGATCCTTTTAAGACCGATGTCAAAGAATATACTGCCCATATTTTCTTGTAGAAGTTTTATGGTTTCTGGTTTACCTTTAAGTCTTTGATCCATTTTGAGTTTATTTTTGTGAATGGCATAAGAGAATAGTCTACTTTCATTATTTTACATGTGGCTGTCCAGTTTTCCCAACACCATTTGTTGAAGAGACTTTCCTTTCTGCATTGTATGTTCTTAGCTCCTTTCTTGAAGATTAGCTATCCATAGATGTGTGACTTTATTTCTGGGCTTTCAGTTCTGTTCCATTGATCTGTGTGCCTGTTTTTGTGCCAGTACCATGCTGTTTTGATTATTATAGCTTTGTAGTATATTTTGAAGTCAGGGATTTTGATGCCTCCAGCTTTGTTCTTTTTTCTCAGGATCACTTTAGCAATTCAGGGTCTTTTGTTGCCTCACATGAATTTTAGGATTCTTTGTTCTATTTCCATGAAGAATGTTGTTAGGATGCTGATTGTCATTGCATTGAATCTGTACATTGCTTTAGGTAGTATGGCCATTTTAACTATGTTCATTCTTCCAATCCATGTGCATGGAATGTCTTTCCATTTCTTTATGTCGTCATCAATTTCTTTCAGTAAAGTTTTGTAGTTTTCATTGTATAGGTCTTTCACCTCCTTGGTTAAGTTTATTCCAAGATATTTTATTCTTTTTGTTGCAGTTGTGAGTAAGGTTGTGTTCTTAAGTTCTCTTTCTGTTAGTTTGTTATTAGAGTTAGAAATGCAACTGATTTTTGTAAGTTGATTTTGTATCCTGAAACTTTGCTGTAATTATTGATTATTTCTAATAGCTTTCTGATAGAGTTTTTAGGGTTTTCTACGTATAAAATCATGTCATCTGCAACAATAATAGTTTCACTTCTTCATTGCCTATTTGGATTCCTTTCATTTCTTTTTCTTGCCTAATTGCTCTGGCCAAAACCTCCAGTACTATGTCAAATAAGACTTGTGTGAGTGGGCACCTTTGTCTTATTCCTGTTCTCAGAGGGATGGCTTTCAGCTTTTGCCCATTGAGTATGATGTTGGCTGTGGGTTTGTCATATATGGCCTTTATTATGTTGAAGTACTTTCCTTCTATACCCATTTTATTGAGAATATTTATCATAAGTGGATGTTGGATATTGTCAAATGCTTTCTCAGCATCTGTTGAGATTTTCATGTGGATTTTGTTCATCGTTTTGTTAATGTAGTGTATCACATTGATTGATTTGCTGATGTTGAACCATCCCTGTGTCTCTGGTATAAATCCCACTTGGTCATGATGTGTCATCTCTTTAATGTATTGCTGTATTTGGTTTGCCAATATTTTGTTGAGGATTTTTCATCTATATTCATCAGCAATATTGGCCTCTAATTTTCTTTCTTTGTGTTGGCCTTGTCTGGCTTTGGTATCAGGGTGATGTTGGCCTCATAGAATGTGTTAGGAAGTGTTCTGTCTTCCTCAACTTTCTGTAATAGTTTGAGAAGAATAGGTATTAAATCTGCTTTGAATGTTTGGTAGAATTCTCCAGAAAAGCCATCTGGTCCTCGACTTTTATTTTTGGGGAGGTTTTTGATTACTGTTTCAATCTCTTTACTTGTGATTGGTCTATTCAGATTCTCTATTTCCTCTTGATTCAGTTTTGGGAGGTTATAAGTGTCTTGAGAATATATCCATTTCTTCTGGATTGTCCAATTCTTTGGCATATGGTTTTTCATAGTATATAATCTTATAATCTTTTGTATTTCTGTGGTATCCATTGTAATTTCTCCTCTTTCATTTCTAATTTTATTTATTTGAGCCTTCTCTCTTTTTTTCTTCGTGAGCCTGGTTAAGGATTTGTCAATTTTGTTTATCTACTCAAAGAACCAGCTCTTTGTTACATTGATCCTGCGTGCTGCCTTTTTTGTTTCAACTTCATTTATTTCTGCTCGAATTTTTATTAATTCCCTCTTTCTACTGACTTTGGGCTTTGTTTGTTCTTCTTTTTCTGATTCTGTTAAGTGTAGTTTGAGATTGCTTATTTGAAATTTTTCTTATTTGTTAAGGTGAGCCTGTATGGTAATGAATTTCCCTCTCAGGACCAATTTTGCTGCATCCCAAATGAGTTGGCATGGTGTGTTTTCATTTTCATTTATCTCCAGATAATTTCTGATTTCTCCTTTAATTTCTTCAGTGATCCATTTGTTGTTCAGTATCACATTGTTTAATCTCCACCTCTTTGCCCCTTTCCCGTGTTTTTTCTCGTAATTGATATCTAGTTTCATAGCATTATGGTCAGAAAAGATGCTTGATATTGTTTCAATCTTCTTAAGTTTATTGAGTCTTGCCTTGTTTCCCAACATATGGTCTATCCTTGAGAATGTTCCATGCGCACTTGAGAAGAATGTCTAACCTGCTGTTTTTGGAGTGTTCTATATATATCTATGACGTCCATCTGGTCTAGGTTTTCATTTAATTCTGCTGTTCCCTTGTTGATTTTCTGTCTGGATGATCTATCCATTGGTGTAAGTGAAGTGTTGACGTCCCCTACTATTATTGTGTTGTTCTTAATATCTCCTTCTAGGCTTGTTAATAGTTGCTTTATGTACTTTGGTGTGCCTGTGTTGGGTGCATAATAGTTATTAGTTAATGTCTTCTTGGTGGATTGTCCTTTTTATCATTGTATACTGCCCGTCTTTGTTTCTCTTTACCTGTTTTGTCTTGAAGTCTACTTTGTCTGATATAAGTATAATGACACCTGCTTTCTGTTGTTCACCATTAGCTTGGAGTATTGTCTTCCATCCCTTCACTCTGTTTGTCTTTGGGGCTGAGATATGTTTCCTGGAGGCAGCATATTGTTGGCTCTTGTTTTTTAATCCATCCTGCCACTCTGTCTTTTGATTGGAGAATTCAATCCATTTACAGTTAGAGTGATTATTGATATATGAGGGCTGAATGTTGCCATTTTATCACTCATTTTCCAGTTCTCCTGCATTTCCTTTGTTTCTCATCCCATGTATTTTGGACTACCAATTCAGTTAGTTACTTTTCTATGCTGGTTTTCTTAGTTTTCTCCTTATTTGTCATTTGTGTCTCTGTTCTAATTATTTGTTTAGTGGTAACCATGTGGTTTGTGTAAAACATCTTGTAGATGAGATGGTCTGTTTTCTGATAGCATCTTATTTCCTTAGACTAAGCTGGTCCCATTCCTTTCCTCTTCCTCTTCTAAGTTGTTATTGTCACGTCTTATTTCATCTTGCGTTCTGAGTTTGTGGTTAAAATGACAAGATTATATCTATTTTTGGTGTTTTCCTTCCTTTTATCTTTAATGTTGTAGTTAAGCATTTGCTATCCTGTTCTGATGGAGAGCTGCAGTTTTCTGATTTTGTCTATCTACTTATCTCCTTGCTCAGGGTTTTGTAACCCCCCCCCCCTTTTTTTTCAGGTATGAGAAGCTTCTTCAGGATTTCTTGCAGGGGGATTCTTGTTGTGGTGAACTCTCTTAACTTTTGTTTATCTGGAAAAATTGTTATTTCTCCATCATATTTGAAGGCTATTTTTGCTGGATAGAGTATTCTTGCCTGAAAATTTTTGTCTTTCAGAATTTTGAATATATCATTCCGCTCTCTCCTAGCCTGTGGGGTTTCTACTGAGAAATCCGCTGACAGCCTGATAGGGGTTCCTTTGTAGGTTGTTTTCTTCTGCCTTGCTGCCCTTAATATTTTTTCTTTGTCATTAACTTTTGTCACACTTACTACTATATGCCTGGGTGTTGGTCTTTTACATTGATAAGGTTTGGAGATCTATTGGCTTCTGTCACATGGGGTTTCTAGCTTTTTCCCCTGGTTTGGGAAGTTGTCAGCTGTCATTTCTTTGAACAAGCTTTCTGCTCCATTCTCCTACTCTTCTCCCTCTGGGACACCTATAATCCTAATCTTGCATTTCCTAATTGAGTTGGATATTTCTCAGAAAGTTTCTTCATTTCTTTTTAGTCTTAGTTCTCTTTCCTCCTCCATCTGAACCATTTCTATATTCCTATCCTCCAGACTGCTGATTCTACTATCCATAATATCAGCTCTACTGTTCAGGGAGTTGACATTTTTCTTTATCTCATCCATTGTGTTTTTCACCTCCAGCATTTCTGATTGGCTCTTCCCTATAGTTTCAAGCTGTTTTGTGAAGTAACTCCCGAACTCATTGAACTGTCTGTCTGCATTCTCTTTTAACTCATAGAGTTTTTAAATGATAGCTATTTTGAATTCTTTGTGATTTAGGTTATAGATTTCTGTGTCTGCAGGATTGATTTCTGGGTACTTGTGATTTTCCTTCTTTTCTGGAGATTTAATATATTTTTTCATACTGCTTTATGGCATGGATTTGTGCTTCCACATGGAGATAGAATTTGGTTGCAGCTTCCACTTGCTGCCGCTTTGGGGAGGGGGCAGGAGCTGTGTAATCTACACCCACCAGGATCCCTCTAGGCTGTGCCTTAATGAGCCTGGGCCACTCCTTGGGATTGCAGAGGCCCTGTGGAGTCTCCCACCAACTGTAGGAAGAATCATGTGGGGTCTCTGGGCTGCTGTGCCTGCTCCCGTAGACCTGCCCAGATGTGCTCCTCCCTTCAGGACCACAGTGGTGTTATGGGCTTTTGAGGCAGCTGGGAGCTTGTTTACCCAGACTTACAGCTCTGCCACTGTCTGGTGCTAAGTTGTACCAGCTGTTGTGCTTGGTGGATGGGCCTCCCTGCTGGATCTGAGCCAGCACTGCTCCCTGGGACCGTGGTGGGATTGTGAACTCTCCCACTGGTCAAGAGTGATCACACAGGGGCTCAGGGCTGCTGCCACCTTCTCCCAGAATCCTGCCAGTCGTATGGCCCCTTCAGGGCTGCTGTGATGCTATAGACATTTATGGTACCTGGGGGCACTTTTGCCTGGGCCTCAGATACACCGCCGTCTGATCCTAGGTTGCACCAGCCTTTGTGCTTGGTGGATGGGGCCTCCCCACTGGAACTGAGCCTGAGTCTCTCCCTGGGGCTATGGTGGAACTGTGGGTTTTTCTGCTGGACCAAGGAGCAGTCACGCTAGGGCTCAGGGTTGTTACTCCCTGCTCCCGCAGTCCTGCTTGGTTGCACTTACCCCTTCAGGGCTGCAGCAGAGCTATGGGCATTTAAGGCAGCTGGTGATTTGTTCACCTGGGCTCACAGTTGTGCCGTGGTCTGCTCCTGGGTTACAGCAGCCTTTGTGTTTGGTGGGCACGGTCTCCCCACCGGGTCTGAGCCCAAGTCACTCCCTGGGGCTGTGGTGGGACTGTGGGCTTTCCCACTGCACCAAAGAGCAATCGTGGGGGGCCCAGGGCTGCTGTTGCCTGTTTCCACAGTCATGCCAAGGTGCACGCCCACCCTCAGGGCTGTGGCGGTGCTATGAGCACTTCAGCCGGGAGAGCAGTAGCTTGTGGGTACTGGGCTGTCTGGGGTCCAGAGAGTGTTCACCATTTCCACCACCTCCCCAGGAGCAGTCCATCCACCTTCCAATGTAAAGCAGCATGGGTCTCTCAGACATCCTGGGCTACTATGTGGGTATCCTCCGTTGATCAATGAATGCCCATTTAGTTGTAAGTTTGAAGGGAGCGAGACAAAGGAACCTCTCACTCTGCCATGTTGCTTGGAACTTGCATCTTCTTAATCGTCAGGTTGGTGTGCTAATTAACTCACATTAGTAATAAGTTATATCTGACTTTGAAACAGTTGTTAATTGTAGAATATTTGCTTATTTTCTCTGGTTAGGCACTGGTTAGGATTTTTTACTCAGATGTTTTGCAGATGTTTATTTATTTTTAAAGCACCCATTCTTAACCCACTTGTTTACCTGTTTTCTATATCTCTCGAGTGGTTTTACTTCTGTAAAGCTGGCATTTGATGCAAGAAAATAATAGAATCGTGACTAATCACTTTTCCCCCTCCTCCTCAAAGACACGTCTCAAGTCCCATCTGTGTGCTCAGAGCTGTGTTGATAATACAGAGAGATTTAAGGCATGATTGCTCTTTAAGGTATTTATTACATAGGTAAATAGACGTATGCTTTAAAAGATATGTCGCAATGCATGATTTCAATTTTCTCAAGAAGGAAGAGGACCTGGGATGGGATTACAGGCTTGAAGAGAGTAGAAAAAGTTTACAACAACCACTTGTTTAATATGGTAGAACTTTAATAAGCAAAGAATCTTGCTTCCTGGGAATCCTGGCTCCACTTCATATCAATGCTGTGGCTGGTGCTGGGCAAGTTACTAAACATTTTTGTGTTTCAGTCTCTTTATGTAATGAAAATAAGAATTGAGCAACTACAAAGGATGGTTGGAAGAACCAGATGAAATAATATTATTAGAATAATGCCTAGTCACTATCCTCATCACCATGGTCTTGATCATAGGTTTACAAGCCCCAGTGATTTTTGGACAGTATGAATTTGTAGTGTCATCAGACTACATGGAGGTCAACATATCTCCAGTATTAGTTTTTCAATAAACTTTTAAAAATTGAAATATACATTTGTAACAGTACACTGATCATAAATATACAACTCAATGAATTGTCACAAAGTGAATGCATTTATGTAGCCAGTACTCAGATTAAGAAATAAAACCATGTAGCAACTCTCTTCGTGTACTTTTCCAATCACTCCCTGCTCCCCAAAGGTACCACTATCCTGGCTTTTGGCTTTTTGGCTTTTCCTGTTTTTGAACTTTGTATATAAAGTAGAATCATATCATGTGTAGTCTTCTGTGTTTGTCTTCTTTATTCTTTTTGTATTATCTTTGTGAGATTTATTCATGTAGTGGTGAATGCCGTAGTAGTAATTTGTTCTTTTTTGTTGTGGTACAGTATTCCATCCTATGAATATCCTACCATTTACCTACTTTTTCTTCTGGGTTGTCTCTTTTTCTTACTCACTTTTGGGGGCATCATATATTCTGGTATTCTAGATATGAATCCTTTGCATTGCAAATATCTTCTCTCTGTGGCTTGCTTTTGCCTACTCTTAATGGTGTCCATTCATAAACAGAAATTCTTAATTTTAATATAGTCCAGTTTTTCAAACTTTTCTTCTCCACTTAGTGCCTTTCTTCTTTTGTTTAAGAAGTTTTTGCCTGTCTCAAGGTCATGAAAATAATTTCTGGAACCTTTATTATCTTACATAATTATATCTGTAATAAACTGGAATCGATTTTTGTATATGATGTGATATAAGGGCAAAGTTTTAATTATTTTTATATAGGTATTCCACTGGTCCAGCGTTATTTATTGAAAAGGGTATTCTTTCCCCCAGTGACCTGCAGTGTTGCCTTGTTATAAGTCAAGTGACCGAATATTTATGGAAATGTTTCATATTTTCTCTCTTTTTCCATTGGTCAGTTTCTTTATGCTTGTGCCAATACCACACTGTTTTAATTTGTGTGGCTTTATAACAAATCCTTATTTCTGGTAGTATAAATCCTTCAAATTTTTTGTTATTTAAGATTTTTTGACTATGTTTGGCCCTTTGCATTTTAATATATATCAGGAATTATCTTGTCAGTTTGCTTGTGCACATGCGCAGGCACACAAATACCGATTCACACACAAACCTCCTGGAGTTATGACTGGGATTGCTATGAATCTGTAGATCTATTTAGGGAGAATTGATATCTTTCAAATTTTGAATTTTCCAATCCATGAACAGACGTATCTCTCCATTTATTTGGGTCATCTTTATTTCAACAAGGTTTTTCAGTTTTCTGGGTGGTAGTCATATGTATAATTTGTTAAATTTATTCCTAGGTGTTGATTTTTTAAATTCTACTATAAGTTGTGTTGCTTAAAAAATTTGTATTGTATATTTATTTCTATGACATAAAAATTGATTTTTATATGTATTGCTATTTTATCCAGCAACTTGTTAAATTTATTTATTAATTCTATGATTTTGTCTTTAGATCCTTTTAGATTTTCTACACAGTCGTGTCATTTATGAAGAATAATTTCTTTCCTCTTTCTTTCTAATCCTTGTTTCTTTTTTTATTGGGAACAGAGGGGAGCATTTATTACAATGACTAGAACCTCCTATAATATGGTGTTAAATAGCAATGATGATAGTAGGTATCCTTTTCTCATTGCTGATCTCAGAGCCAAAGGTTTCAACACTTTACTGCTAAGTATGATGTTTGCTATACTTTTGGATAACTTCTATCATGTAAAAGAAGTTTCCTTCTATTCTTAGTTTACTTAAAGTTTTTATTGTGAATGTGCATTGAGTTTTCTGCATCTACTGAGGTGATTATATGACATTTATTCTTCATTTTGTTAATGTGATGAATTACATTGATTAATTTTTAATGTTAAAGCCAGTCTTGGATTCCTGATATAAACCTAACTTACTGTGATATCTAGCCTGATTTGATAAGCTAGTGTTTTGTTTGATTTTGTGTCTGTGTTCATCTTATGCTATTTTCATCAAGGTTTGTTACCAAAGATATGCTAGCCTAATAAAAAGAGTTGAAATGCATTTTCTTTTTCTTCCATTTTTTGGAAAAAATTCACTGATAAAACTATCTTGGCTAGGCTTTTTAATT
The DNA here is from genome assembly GCF_041296265.1 of Equus caballus. Lineage (NCBI taxonomy): Eukaryota > Metazoa > Chordata > Mammalia > Perissodactyla > Equidae > Equus > Equus caballus. The sequence goes on along the minus strand of NC_091700.1, from coordinate 47,705,332 downwards.
GTGAGAAGGTTTTTAATTACAGATTCAATTTCTCAAATAGATATTATTCTTTTGATTTTCCATTTCTTCTTATATCAGCTTTGATATGTTTTTCCTAGAATTTATTTCATTGAAATTTTAAATGCTTTGGTATGAAGTTGATTAGTTTTTCCAGAGAACCAACCTTTGACTTTGCTAATTCTCTTGAATGCTCATTTCTATTTTAATATTTTCCTTAATGCATAGGTTATTTACAAGTATACTGATTAATTTCCAAACAGTGGGATCCCCTGGATCTGTTTGTTACGGATTTCCAGATTGTGTCCACTATAGTCAATTAGTATACTTGATTTCAGCACTTCTCAAACTGTCTATGATGGAGAACTTGTTTTTTTCCCCAATTTCTATTGGACTGGCAACTTTTGTAAAATATAATAAAAATGAATTTATTAGAAAATTGAAATAAAAAATATATGTAAGATTTAAGCCCCAGTTTTTTATTATAGGTTCTATAGATACACACTACTATATTACAGGCTGTTTTTTTGGCAGGGAGGATGAGGAAGATTGTCCCTGAGCTAACATCTGTGCCAGTCTTCCTCTATTTTGTATGTGGGATGCTGCCACAGCATGGCTTAATAATCAGTGCATAGGTCTGCACCTGGGATCTGAACCTGTGAGCCCTGGGTTGCCAAAACAGAGCACGTGAACTTAACCACTATGCCACCAGGCCAGCCCTGATCAAATGGCTATAATAATTTTTAAATACTTATTCTCAATTTCTAAACCTATCTAGTTGCGGTCCAGCAACACTTGTAAACCAGCTCTAGTCCATGGAACACACAACCAATAGCACTGCTTACTGTGATTTGAGTCTTTGAAGTTTGTTGAGACTTCCTTTGTAGCCTAGCACATGGTCAACTTCAGTAAGTGTTCCACGTGCAGTGTAACAGAAGATGTATTGCACACTGGTAGGGTGGAATCATTCATGTATGTCATTTAGATCAAGTGTGTTCATGTTTTTCAACTTTTTGATATTCTTATTAGTTTTTCTTTTTGTCTAATTGTTCTTCCATGGATTACTGAGAAAAGTATATTAAATCTCCCACTGATTGTGGATTTGTGTATTTTTCCTTTTGGTTCTGTCCATTTGTTCCTTATATATCTTGAGGCTCTATTATTAGGTATATTCAAATTTACGGTTGCTTTGTCTTATAAGTAGATTGACCCTTTTAACACTATGAAATTTCCCACTTTGTCTCTAATATTGCTTTTGCCTTAAAGTGTACGTCATCTGATAATTAGTATAGCATTGCCAGCTTTATTTCTGTTACTGTATGTCTTTTTATATTCTTTAAAAAAAAAATCTCTTGTAACCAACATTTAGTTTGCTGGTTTATTTATTAATTAACTATATTGAGATATAATTTACATACAATAAAATCTATCTATCTAAATACACAGTTTGATGAGTTTTGACAAATGTCATCCATGTAACCACTAACATAATCAAGACACAGAACATTTCAAAACTTAGAAGGTTCCCTGGTGCCCCTTTCTTTGCCAATCCCTACCCCTTGGGCAATCACCATTTTATTTTCTGCTACTATAGATTAGATATGTCTTTTCTAGCATTTCATATCTCATCACAATACATTTTCTTTTCTTTAAAGATGGGCATCTGAGCTAACACCTGTTGCCAAATTTTTTTTTTTTTTTTGCTTTTTCTCCCCAAAACCCTCCCCCCCCGGTAGGTAGTTGTACATTCTAGTTGTGAGTCTTTCTAGTGGTGGCGTGTGGGACGCCACCTCAGCGTGGCCTGATGAACGGTGCTGTGTCCACACCCAGGATCCGAACTGGCAAAACCCGGGCCGCCAAAGCGGAGCACGTGAACTTAACCACTCAGCCACAGGCCGGCCCCACAATGCATTTCCTTTATCTCTAAGATCTTAGCCCTCAAGACCTGACTGACTTGGTAGACCTCCCGTGCTTTCATACTAATGTGTTATATTTTATTCAACTCTTCTAGTTGGTGTCAATGAGATGGTTGAACTAAAGCATAATAGTTCTTGATAACTAAAAGCAGAACAGCTCCAGGAGTATTTAGTGGGAGTACAAAGGTAGAGATCAAGTGTGAGAAAGGAATATTCTAATTAAATGCAATCCAGATGATTCCCCCAAGAAATTTGAGCAGGGTTGAAAGATTCAAAAGTATTTTATTTCTATTAATATAGGATATGTGTCCTAGTCAAGATTCAGTGCCAGAAACTAGATATTTTAAGCAGGAGAGCATTAAGTATAGGGAATTAGTGCTTACAAATTGTTGGAACGTCTAAGGAATAAATTCTAGACTTGGCCTACAAGAATGAACCCCCAAATAATTATAGAGTTGCTCTGTCAGAGAGGCTCTTACCTCATAGACTGCCACTGGAACTGTACCAAAAGCGTAGTTGCTTCTGCCACTACACCATGATCTTGTTTGCTAGTAGTAATAATAAAGAGGCCCAGCAAGAAAGCCTTTCTCACTTCAGCCTTCTGAATCTCACAAGATTGCCGTTTACTGATAGATCCTAATTTGGATCCAACACTACCAGAAGGGAATATAACAATTGTTGTTTTTGAGTTAGGAACTTTTCCAGGTTTTAGGAAGATAGAATGAGAGCCAAACCAGTTTCTACCATGCACATAAATTAAAAGTCCAGTGTCTCTCTAACTTAAAGAGGGTGAGTGGTAATTCAGTGTAATTCTGAACAAACTGTCAATTTTTTTCTGACATTGCCATCAATAAATATAATGTTTACTGACACTTTCGATTTTCTGTGCCTTTGATTTTTTTTCTGTCTGCTAAATGAGCGTATCATGGCCTGTGATTTAAATATCCAGAATGCTTATCAGTCAATTAAAGATTATGTTTGAGTTCAATTAACATTTTAATATTTGTTAAGGACATATAAGATGCCTGGCATTACCATGGTAACTCTAAAAATTTAAACAGCTTACCAAGATTGACATTATCCAAGATCATTTTGAAAGATAATCATAAAACCAGTTTATTTCCTAACCAAATACGTATGGAACTTTAATCAACTTCATTTGTAATTCTTATGTATGTATGTTTAAGGATACTCTATGATACAGTCCCAAAGTGCTCGATTCAGATCTTGATATGAAAATGTCAGTGGTATGCTCCAGGGCAAAAAGCTAAATATAGCTTCCTCCAGCATTGCCCTTTCTACTGCAATACCATGTTTGTTGATCTGTTTTCTGTGCTTTATTTTTCCTTTATAAAGTGGGTGGCTTTATCTAGGCCTTTTATTGATATCAATAAAAGGCCTAGATAAAGTCAGGACAATTTACATACCAATACCATCTAGATATTTTTGATTTGTTGTAAGCTACTGAGGTCTTATGATGTTTTCAATAGCTATAGATGGTTTGTACTCAAGGGAATGATAAAAAATAAAAACAGAAAGAGACTGGTGAACTGTAATATGATTGTTAGCTAGAGCATTAAGCAATGAAAGTGCTCAGGACTGGAAGTCAGAAGGCATACAATGCTTAAATAGCTTTTATGTGATGGTTTGGGGCTAGTATTTTTGTATGTTAGATAGGTTCTGTTTGTGATTAATAATGATTCTGAATTTGAAATTCACCTCAGTTTTCCTCTTGGTGTTTGCATTAGAAAGATACAAAGAACTCTAAAAAAGAACTGACTTTATTTTAGGGCATAGTAAATCTAAGACTGTACTCCATAAGTATTCTAATAGGATCATTTCAGAGAACAGGGAGCATTTCCTTTAACATTAGTTTTATTATCTTTCATATGTATTACTAATATGATTTTTAGAACTAGATAGTACATAGTTGCCTTTTCTAACATGTATTTTATTTTTATGAAAATATAGGGTTCGATAAGACTCTGAAAGATCCCTTGGGTTGCTTTATCTCCTTCAGAAAGATACCCTCCTTCATGGATGAATATTCTTCTCTTTAGAAAAAAAGTCTTGGAGAAGACCATTATTTTATTTACCTAACCATCCGTTTAATTTCAGAAAATTCTCTGGTCAGATAGGTAAAGGGTGATGTCTGACCAAAGAAAAATTTGCATGTTTTTCAAAGTATTCATGATCATAACTTTCTTTCATTATTCTTCTCAGAGGTTATCTTTGATTGTTGGGGATGTGTAGTGCTTCACTAAACAAATTTAATTTATGCTGTTGTGGTTTCTAGTCAGCTTATAAAATAATTTGTCAGAGGATGAATATGTGGGAAAATATCAGAGAATTCTAATTAAGAGCATTTTTTTTTAATTTGAAATTTTTTAAAATGTCAGTGATGAAATGTGTTCAATGCATTTATTTTTCTTTGTTCTCGCAGGTGGATCTCCTTACTTAGCAACCAAAATAAATGAAGCAAAAGACTTGCTGGAAGCAACCACCAAACATTGATTGATACTCAAGGACCACTCTGAAGGAAAAGAAGGGGGAACTTAAAAAAAAGAATTCTGCAAATTAATCTAAACCCTAGCCTTCATAATTTCATACGTGTACCTATTACAATATTTATTCCATAGTTAAGCTATATAATAATAAAAGATTAATAATCTGTCATTTTATCATCTTTAAAGAAATAACTTAAAATTCTATAACTGATCTTTTTCCTTATTTTCTTCCTTTTTTAAGGCTTTTTATTCTGTTAGTCCTAAGTATATCACCCCCACCTCAAAAGTGTGATCATCAGTAATATAACTGGGATTTATGAGCAATGAATAGAAATTTTCATACTGCTTCTATTTTTTACTGCTTATGCTTCTTACCCACAATGTTTCCTTAGAGGAATTTAGTACTCTGCCTATGTAAGGTGCTTTAAATGTTTTGAAACCAAACACTGGTTGCCACCTCATGGGGAAATGATCTGAAACTTAATGGAATTTACTAAATGGTGTCTTATAAAGTAATGGCTAGGACTTTTTAAAGAACTCTGCTCTCTCTGGAGACCCTGTAGCTGAAGCATGAGAACTTAGAGAGCTACTGAAATGATTAAAGATTTACAAAATGAGCCCTGTGAGGAAAGACTGAAAGAGCCAGTAGAAGTCTGAGGAATTCGTATTTAATTATGGTCTTCTGGTACTGTATATTTATTCAATTATTCATTCTACAAATATTTATTGACCACCTATAATGTGTAAGACACTGTAGTGGATCCTCTGAGAGTTACAGGTGTGAACCGGTCGTGGATCTGACCCAAAGGAGCTTAGATTTAGAGGAAAGATAAATCACATGAATACTATTAGAGAGATACAGATTATATGCTAACGAAGTTCAAAAGAAGAAAAGAATGTTTTAAAGTGAGAGCATCAGAGGGAGCTTCATAGAATAAATGGCATAGAGCTGGGCTTGAAAAACAATAAGAGATACACCATATGATTGGTGAATCAGAGTTGTTTCCCCTCAGGTCAGTCCGAATTAGCAGAAATAGAATATATTAATTAGTGTGATTAGAGTACAGAGTTTTTCAAAAACAAGGGATAGACACGTGGTCTTGTCTGGCCCTATAGTTTACACTGCATTAAATTTTCTCAAAACAGCCCCGGGTCATCATCAGTTTAATCCAAAGGTGAGAAAACAGCTTCAGATACAGTGTACCAGCATTATTCTCCAGTACTCTTCTTTACAGATCCTGGGTTCATCTTGGGTAAGCTGAGCTACTGTATTTCATTTATCTTAAAATACTTTTTTAATATTGTAGATACATCTTTCAATTTATGACATCCTGTAGTTCGGGAGTTCTCAACATTGGTAATATTGACATATGGAGCTGAGTAATTCCTCTTTGTGGGAAGCTCTTCTGTGCTTTGTAGGATAATTAGCAACATCCATCCTTGTACCTCTAAAGGCCAGTAGCACGCACCCCTTCAGTTGTGACAACCAAAAATGTTTGCAGACATTACCTGATGTTCCTTGGAGGGCAAAATCACCTCTATTTGAGAGCCACTGCTGTGAATGTTAAGTATTTTTTCTTTTGGTACATAAAATAATGGCCTGACTTAATGAATCTTAGAGTCACTAAAATATGGTTCTTGGTGTACAGTCCCGGCGCCTGTCCTCATTTTCTTGGTGCCTCGGTATTTTTCATTTTTCTGCTCACTGTTATCCCTGTACCTCGAATGCCCTCCTAATTCCCAGATCTCCACATGCCCAAAGCCTAGGGATATAGTTCAAGGCTAAGCTAAAATGTATCCCTCCTTTTCTGGTGCTTCCAGCAAAAGTAATATCAGGAATCCTCCGCCCTTTGAGAGCAAGAACCATCTCTCTCATTCACGACTACATTGGCACCCAATAAATATTTGTGGAATGAGTGAATAAGGTCCCATAGCACTTTATTCCTCACTTCCTGTACTTACAACTTGGTACCTTGTGAAACAACGCTTTGTGTAACATGCCTTATTTCTCCTACTAAAATGCAAGAAGCTTTAGAGCAAGAACCTGGTCTTCCATCTTGTAACCTCTCTTTAGTATGGAGCTGTTGCACTTAGTAAACACCATGGAGCTGTAAGGACTAAGAAAATGTTTTCTGGATACTATGCTTCAAAAAATGTTACCACTAATTTTGAAAGTTATGCTAAGAAGTGTTGGGCACCCTCAGGACACAGCTTTAAATCGACATCATATTTTTTAATGTGCAATGTGTTCATAAGACTTTGAGTCCCCAGCATTAGCTTGGAATTTCCTTAGTTCCCATTTTCCTGCCCAGCATATGCCCAAGAGTCAGACAGATCTGGTTTGAATACTGTCCACCTATTACATGAATTTGGGCAGTTAATCTGCAAGTGTGTAATTGCCTTATCTGTAAAATAGAGAAAATAATAATCCTATCTAATAAGATTGTTGTAGGGAGTAAGGGCATGTAAAGCATTTAGTCACATAGCAAATGCTCAAAAAATGTAATTATTCCTTCTTTCACTGCCCCATTTAATTTTTTTAAATCTTTTAGAATACCTTGAATTAAGGTTTGAGGTGTGTTCCAGTAATCATTTATTTTACTCTTGATCTGCAGTTTGGATAGTACATGGTAGAGAAGCTTGTCTCTGTTCCTTGCGGCATCAGGGGGCGCTGGAGGAGCCACTTCATGTGGCTGGCAAGTTGGGACTAGCTGTTGGCTGGGAGGTTAACCTGGGCTTGGCCAGGGGCCTCCGTTCCTCTCTACACAGGCTTCTCCACAGGGCTCCAAGAACATCATCACACCATGGTGGCTGTGTTACAAGAGAAAGTGGTCTGAGAGAGACAAGGAAGCTGCAAACTCAGCCTGGGTCTGAAAACTGGCCATTGTTCCAACAGTCGTAGAGCCTAGATTCAAAGGGAGAGTTTATAGGGGGCTGCAGAAGAATTAGTGGCCACCTTTAATATGTGGCAGGGCAGGTTTGGGATGTTTTTTTCCCTCCTTAATCAAATCAGTGCAGGCGTTGCTTTAAAAAAAGTTTCAGCAATGTAGAATTTAAGTGCAACTAGCTAGAGTAGTTTCAGATGATACAACTCCTATTTTAGGTAGATGTTAATTCAGTAGTCATTCTCTAAATGGCAATGTACTTATAAAATTGGATTTTAAACAGCTACCCACCCTCAACTCCTTAATATCTGTAAAAAGCTTACTTGAATGGTTACCTATCTTCGGTAAAGATTGCTTTTACATATTTGCTGTCATTGCATATTCTTCTTAATTAAGTTCTTGTTGATATTGCAGTTTCTGTTTATTCTTACATCTTAAATGCAATCTGAGGGAGCAGGAAAGACCTTTTAAAAACAAAACAATTACTTCCCAGATTCCAGAGAAAGTGTAAGTCAAATGGGCAGTTAATTAAAGGCGAGCACAGAATGCCATTTAGACTATATAGTTGATGGTGCCGATCTCTAGCATAAAGTCAAAAGTAAAGAGTGTAGTAAGGAAAAAACTATATTGATTGTGGAAGACATTGTTTTATTTAGTGTTCAAATAATTTCCTTTATTTGGTTTGAGATGCAATTTAGTCATTTGGCAAATATTGAACATTTAATATGTCAGGCAGTAAAGATATAAAATAAGTTCATTGTTAAAATGTGTAGTATGCTCAAAACTAAATAGAAAAAAACCAGCTTCTTAAACATAGAAGCTGTTTTATTTTGCGTGATAGTTTTGAATTAAGAAATATTAAGGGTTGTATTACTAGGCATGCTTGTGATTACTCAGCAGGGTCATTAGAAATAACATTTTATCCAAGTACAGAAATCCTTTGGTTGTCATGAGGAACCTTCAACACAGAAAAGAGCTTTTAATGACATATCTTCACCACATTTAGCAATTAGCTTAAGGTAGTTTAATGACATTTGTGGGAGAAGATGAATCAGCCTGGCCCTTAATGTCAAAAATATGAAGTTTCTCTGACTCAACCGCCTTAAGATGAGCTACCGAGACTGCAGTGAGAAGTTGAATATCCAAGTAGGCCAGCTCATTTCGCACAGTGGGAACCAGGCCGTCCACTGGCACTCTGCGCCTTGCCCAGCAGTCACCTCCTGGATAAAAGCCTCTGGCTACAAGGATGATTTGATGGCACTGAATAAATGTGTCAGCATCGTGCCTGCCTCCTAATGGAAAGGCAACCCAAAGAGCATATCCTGTTAACACCAGATCAGTATCATCTTCTTGTCAAAAACATTCCATGAATTATGAGCCAAAATTTTATTTATGATGGAGTTACACACATTAGGAAATTAGAATTTTTGTTAGTATAATTTATTAGCTGAAAAAGTTGAGAAGGTCCTCTGGACTCATTTTTTAGGTGGAATATAAGTGAGCTGGATCGTTGCCCACCAGTGAAATTGCTGGGCATGGTAGACAAAAATGTTCCTTCTAATGATTTTTATGAGCTGACTAGCTATTGTTCCCAGCTGAGTGCTCTTTTCCTTTTTTTATTGTTGCTGAGCAAAAGAATTTATAAAAGTTTTTTTTATTAAAAACTCTGCTCAATTGAAATGCAAGTTCGTTAAGTACTGTTCATTTCTCTTCCTGCCATAATAACCCTATCACCCTCTGCTCTATTCAACAGTGCCTGGCAGCACTGATCAACATTTTAAGTCTGAACAGACTATTACGTAGATACAGATATGCAATCTCCAACATCAAGAGGGAGTTTACTTTCACCTGGGCAGAATATGATCACTCGGGCTAGGTGTTGGCTGTACATTTCAAAATAGTACCTCAACCTACAGGCAGAAAATGCCGCTGGAAAATTAAATCAATAGTGGAAAACAGTTCTATTTTGACAAGATGAAAATCACATTGAGAAGCTAGTTCAATATTGAGATCTAAGCTATGGTGCTAAAGACCAAGAAATTAGAATCAGCTCATTTTCATAAATCCAAAATATTTTAATAATAATCACGAATGCTTGTTGAGCACCTTGTGCCTAGCATCCTACCTGCATTATCTCTTAATTTTCATGGCACCCCTAAGATAGGTACTATTTTTATCCCCATTTTACAGATGAAGAAAGAAAGGTTGGAGGAGTTTAGGAGCTTTGCCAAGATTTCATATCTAGTAAGTAATGGTACTGGGATCCGAATCCAATTTGATTTGACTTGAAGCACTTGCTCTTTACCTGTCCATTATATTGTACTAATTCTAGATATGTAGAAATCAGAATGAAGGGGTTTGCGTGGCTCTGGCTCATTCTTTGATGTTTGTGATCTTGGGTTATAGATTGCAAAAATAGGTTTGGGGAAGGATCCAGTGTCATTTGGCATTATGAGCAAGGAGTACCTAATATCTTTAATTCTGCTGGAAGCTTGTGATGTCCATCCAGTTTAGCTGTGTGTGTTTGTCCAATTTAGACCGGGAATGGAAGAAACTTTGATGAGATTTTATTTGAAACATTCATGGGCAAGAGCTTTCAAGGAGAACATCTAGAGCAAGGTTCAGAGGACAGCTCATGAGAGTGAAGCCGCAGACCTTGGGAGAGAAATAAAGAAATTGCTCAATATCATAAAGATGAGAATAAGAAAGATGAATTTATTGAAAGGAGCAGAGAGACCACAAAAAAGTTAAAAGGTGAGACAACTGAAACAAGAAGAGATAACAGCATTTGAAAGGGAGATGCAGTGCTCAGTTAGAGATTTTGAAAATTGCTTTCAAATATTCCCAACTGTGGACTAGGTTATTTGTTCATGCCATGCTTCTATGCCAAGTTCCAAAATTATATTGTGCACGGTTATAGGAGAACCCATAGAACCAATCTAAGAATGTGTCTGAGATTATCACTTAACTTTCTATGCTTTCAGCTTCTCTAATCAAATGGTGGAAAGGTTTCTAACTCCTTATAGCAGACTTGTGAGTTCTTTGAGCATTAGATACACCTATATTCAAAAATAAATGCATTCTGAAGCCAACTCCATGATCTTTCCATTTGTCAACTCTTGGATTATCAGTGCCTTTGCCCTGTCCTTCTATGAATGTGGATAATCAAGAGGTGACTTTAGAAGTGTTTACATTTTGGCTTCCATGCCTCTGGAGTAGGATGAAATTATCTAATAATGTTTGTCCTCTGGTGGTTCGATGTCAGACTATATTTGCATAGTCTGCATCTCTCATGCTGTCCTGGAGTGTTGTATAGTGCAGTGTTGCACAAAGCAGCATGTACACAAAGAAACACAACCTGCCCTAATTAACCCCACTTGGATCTAATTTACGCTTTGTTCCTCAGCTTCTTGGTACTTAGGTATTCAGTTTGCATTCTAGTCTATTACATTTTGTACTCACTTATACTATCTACTTGTTTGGGCTTTGTTTCCCTTGTAAACAAATATTTTTTAGTCCAATATGTGAAAATGTGGATATAAACAAACACACACACACTGTTGTGTTATGCTTTAAAATTGTAAAGGATAGACTGTAAGATACTTTTATCTGTTTAGTTTTCCCAACGCAGTTATAATTAAATCTGACTCACTAGAATTGAACTTACACTCAACTTTTTCCCTTGTACAGCTCTTGAAGAAAAGATGCTAACCTTCTGTGTTATATAACTTCATCTGCACTGTGAGCTTTCATGCAGGTACTGCTTTTATTTCTCTTAGGCCTCTCTGCTTCGTGAGATGCTTGGCCTGGTTGTCCCTCAGAACACAGTATTGATTGATTCACTTCTAAGGACAACTGTCAGAAAGCAAAATCATAGACATGGATTTTCTTAGAAGCCATTAATGAAACTTGGGTTTTTACCCTTCATACCAAAATAAGCAAAGAAAAACAGTAGAAATAAGCCCAATAATACTTTAAAATGGATCTTTGAATTTATCTTGTAATGCAAATACCAAAGAAAGTGCATGCTTCCTTCGTTTGTTTCCTTCCCTCTTGCCTCAGGATCTTCATATCAATTTTTGGCCTGCAGCACTTTTAACTGCATAAGGAACTCTAAACATAGGCATTGGTAAGAGAAATGCTGACACAACCAAACTGTCACCCCTAGAATATGTTATTGAATACGTCTGTGCAAATGCCTGGATCCCATACTTAGTGAAAGTGAAGAGTAAGGCCGCTGTTCAGTTTCCAACTCCTGAGAAGAGGAGAGCACTCATAGATGTGCTCTTTGTTTCTCCCCTCTCGTCCTTTCATCCTCTTTCCCCCGTGACATGGTCACATCTTAATTGTCTACCAGTGCCAGTGAGACCTTCAGTGGGTACGGTGCATGTTGCAGTTGTTCAGCTGGGCTGGGAGGCTCTCGTGTTGTCAGGAGGCACCATCCTGTGATGGGGAAGGAGGACTGACTGTGGGGCTGACATACCGTAAAGGTCTGTCTACCATAAAATACAAGCTTGGATTCTGTTTCATCAGGGGAGAAATATGTTTTTCACAGCAGCCTGGTGAATGAAGACCAATGTACAGAATCACACGGTGAACAGGTTATCCTTGAGTCTGTAGATGGGACTTAGGAATGCACATCAGTTTTCTGTGCAGACAGAATTGAGAACATATTACCAAGATACGAAAACTACAGGAATATGTATGGAGTGGGGGATGTTACATTTTAAGAAATGTACTAAAGGGAAAAATCTGAGAAAACTTGAAAACATGAAGTGATGAAATTATTAATTTGAATTTTTTGCTTAAAATACGTGTGAAGTAGCTATTCCTACATATAGTCTATGTAGAAAAACAAAGACAAATAGCTTATTTTCATGTATTACCATCTTCCTTTTCGGACTGAATTTTCAGCAGAACAAGAATGCCTACGGGCAGTTCCTGGGGTCTGTGTGGGGCTCAGTCACACTCTCAGTTTGTTACAGCTTCTTCCCTCAGGGCTGAGTCAAGTGTCTGGTGTCAGCAGGTCTGGGGGCCTCGTGTATTTCTTAATATCAAGGGAGAAGGGTGTTTTCCCCCAAAGCCTGGCTGACAGTTACTCCTGGTGAAAGAAGAACAATCTGGCTGACAAATTTGTCACCCATCTAAACTGGCCAGAAAAATTTGGAGCCACGAACACCTAGTTAGCGGAGGTCAGCAGGAGGTCAGGCAGTAATTGTTCAGAGCCTCATTCACTGGCTGCAGTGGAACTCCGTGGTATAAATTGGCTTTAGGGGACAAATTGATCAACCAAAAAAGGCCGAAATCCTTTTAGTGTTCGGGTTACAACAAGGGTTCTGACTTTCTAGATTCAATGAGGAAACGCGCGGCAGTTGACTTTGCTTAACTTTAGGTTTTGTGTGCCCCTTCCAACCCCCAACAGCAGCCATTTCTTGTTCTCAAGGCTTCTTAGCCTAAGACAGAGCTTTAGGTTTTTGCCGTCTGGGAGTTATAAATCCACAAGGGCAGTGGAAGTTTTTCTTTCTCGTAATAAGCCGAGCTGCCTTTGTTCTCTCCTACTCTTGGTCTTTTTTCCACTTTTGCGCCAGTTAGACCTGCGTCAGCCTGCGATGCAGGCACAGCAGCGGGCACTGGAGTGTAATTCCTGCCGGGCCATCCATGAGCTCTCGTCCAGCTCCCAGCTGGTCTCGCCTTGTGTTCTCCTCTTGGAGTACCACCCACCTACCTGCCCACAGAGCGAGACAGTGAGACTGAGAAAGGAACAGGAAATAATGAGGAGAAATGCATGGAATGTTCTGGACTCCTTGAAGAGAGGTATTTGTTCAAGGCATTGTTAATATTTTTGCGAGGAATAGGAACATTGATTTTTCGTCCAAGAGCCATTCTGCATTTGCACAGAGTCACTAGAGTGTTGAACCTTTCTCTTTTGTAAATGAGTGAAGTGCCTCACTCATGGCATAATAGCACAGACTTTGAATTTGCTATTTTTCATGTCCAGCTCCAGACATGAATCTTCGCTCCATTTTGCGGTGGCTGGGACATCTTCTATTCATTTCAATCTATCTTGGGTAATACTGCATTGTTTTAAGTTTTCTCTCTGGGGCCCAGTGTGTGAGTTAGCCAACGTCAAGCACATACTCCATTGTGCATAGAATGCTCTGTATAGGCTCCATGCTGCAAACTTACCACACGATGGGTTTCAAATTTCCCTTTGCACCCCAGCCAATCATGTGTCCGACTATGTCTTGAAGCCAGTTAGTGTTTGTACAGAGCCAGGTACCAAGCTGCCAGGTGACATCTGCATGTGACTTGCATTGCTCTAATGGCATCTGCATATGTTCAGCTGTGTATGAAGATGTTTTTCACTTGATACGGAGTCATCTTTGGTCTTGTTCTCCACCCTCCCCATTAAGCAGACACACCTACACGTGTTACCGATTTGATCTGCTTTCAGAGGAGGGTGGTGCCTAGTGTTTCTCTTCCTGGTGCTAACATTTACGCAATGCCTCTTCGGAAACTGTATCCCGCATCCAAAGTGCTTTCAGAAGGGAGGGGGCAAAAAATCTTTGTGTTATTATCAAGGCATTTTCTGATAATATTGCATGTCTCCCCTAAATTATTCAATAAAGATTTATTTGAACATTTTGTATTTTCTTTTTTAAAACGTATGTTTAAATGGGGCTGGCCCGGTGGTGCAGCGGTTAAGTGTGCACATTCTGCTTCGGCGGCCCAGGGTTCGCCGGTTCAGATCCCAGGTGTGAACGTGGCACCGGGCACCGCTTGTCAAGCCATGCTGTGGCAGGCATCCCACATATAAAGTAGAGGAAGATGGGCACAGATATTAGCTCAGGGCCAGTCTTCCTCAGCAAAAAGAGGAGGATTGGCAACAGATGTTGGCTCAGGGCTAATCTTACCCCCCAAAAAATAAATAAATAAAAATATGTTTAGAGATGGCAATTTTTCTCAAAGAAAGAACATACCTGAGAACCTGTAACTTTGAGGACTGAAGCTATTGAGCTTTGTGACTCCAGGCAGGACACATCCTTTTCTGAGCCACTTGAATTAGTTGCTCTCTAAGGGGCACGCAGCTGTTGAAGGAGCACATGTCCCCGAGTCACACAGACCTATGTTTAGATCCACTTTCTGTTAGCAGAGTGATCTTGTGAAGTTTTGTAGCCTCTCCTCTGTCTCCTGACCCCTAAAATGAGTATAATAATAGGTACGTCAGAGAGTTACCTGGGGAGTTCAATGATTTCATAGATATGCATGTGCCTGCTTAATGCTTGTCCATGGTAGCTTTTCCAAAAATGTTCATTTTTACTGCTTGTCTCTTGGGCTCTACTGGTTTTTTCTTTCAAGTACTGTACAAGTATTACAACAGTAAATGGATTTTTTAAAGAATGGATAACAAATTGCCAATAATTCCAACATCCAAACGTCAACCATTTTCTTTTTTCTGGGGCTCCTTCCAGTACATCCTAACATGGAACCTTAGGAATTTGTCTTATGGGAAACGCCTGTGGACAAACACGCAGATCTCTAGACTGGAAATCAGACTACAGTACTTTGCGATGACCTTGTAATGAAATTAGAATATTTTTACTAAGATAAATAACTGATTATCAATACTTGTGACTAAATAAGAATATTTATTCTTATTTGTCATATAATAGCTGAAAAATCAACCCAAGAGAATTTACAGAAGAAAAACAGCCCTTTGACCAGGTTTATGGCAAAGCAAGTTATGATAGTAACGGCTGTCAATTGAGCACCTATTTGTGCCAAACATTCTTTATATAGATTATCTCGTTAATCCTCACAACAACCCACTTAGCGAGGTATTTTAATCTCCATGTCATCCACAGAGAAGGGGTTCAAGAACTTAAGCACCTTTCTCAGTCGCAATTAGGAAGGGGTGGCGTTGGAGCTGCTCCCAGGTGGTCTAACCATGAAGTCCGTGCTCTTTCCCCTGATCTTGCTGCCTCCCAGGGAGCATTCCCAGCCGAGAGCAAAACGTGCCCTTAAGATTCTTAGTTTAAGTTCCTGAGAACTTCACTCCCGGCTTACAGTGGATGCTGGGAATTTTATTAAGTCTCTTCCAGGTGGTCATTCATTCCAACATGATCACAGTCCAAGGACCTCCCTACCACTCAGGACATTTGTCACTTGCCATGCTGCATTTAGAATGCCAGAGGAGACATCCAGCAAAATGAGCAGGAGGCAGTTTTGTGACAAATAGACTTAAGAAGCTGGAGCTGGAACTGGAAAAGTCCTTGTGGATCTTCAGGCTGCCTTTAGGTGCAGTCTGATGGCTTTCCAGATCCATGGCATTATTTAGGCCCTTGATCACAGCACAGAGGATACACACCGTTAGTTAAAAGGGACCACGTCAGGTCTGAAGGCAAGAGAGACTTTTACCACTTTCATGCGCCTTCCACCAGGAGATGGCAGGTTTCTAGGAACGTAGGCTGCAGAGACAGACTAATGTGGATTTAAATTCTGGCTCATATACTTACGTGCTGTGTGGCTTTAGACAAAGTACTTAACCTCTATGAGCCCTAGGTTTCTTTATCTGTAAAATGGGGATCATATCTCCCACTGCACAGGATTGCTGTGGGGAGGAAATAAAGAGATGCATGTAAAACATCCAACACAGTGCCTGGTGCACAGCTGGCCCTCCAGAACTGTGTACATGCTTGATTTCTTTCACTAAGCCAGTGATTCTCTCCTTTGGCTGTTTCCTGGAATCACTTGTGGCTGTTACAACTCCTAATGTCCAGGCAGCACCCACCCCAGACTGTCAGACTTTCTGGAGCGGGAGCCAGGCAGCAGTAATTTTTAAAGCCCCCTGGTGTTTCCATGTGCAGCCGAGGCTGAGCATCCCTGGACTAGAAGTAGCCTCAGTGCACAGAGCGGGCCTGTCATCAGGGGCTCTGCAGGAGCTCAGCTCTGCAAGGCAGCACGGACTGAGGTCCCAGGGGCCGTGTGGGAGGGTCTCTCAGCTCTTCCCCGGGGAGCCATGGGCAAGGCCATTTCCAGGGCCTGACTGAGATTATTCACCCAGGGCCTCTCCTTCCCCTGCAGCATTTTTATCCAAGTGAAACCAGCTTAAAATGGAATTCGAGGAATTCAGCCTGGAGGAGAATCGCATCCAAAGCAGGCAGCTTAAGGAGAGATGGTGAGTAAAGGGGGAGAAGAGACAGCAAAAAGAGATGGTGAGAGCAAGTCTGTACCCGCAGGTCCTGCTCACGAGGGCACTCTGACTTTCAGTACAAGATGCCCAGAGTTAGCGTCTCTTCCTCCCTCCAGGGGTCTGGGACTGGACCACTACTGATAGCCTCACTACTTTGAATGGGGTTTAGTCCCAAGACCAGCTGCATCTCTATCACCAGGGAGCTCGTCAGAAGCGCAGAATCTCAGACCCTCCCCAGCAAAACTCCTGAATCAGAATCTCTAGGGGGGACCTAGGACTATGCATTTTAACAAGGTTGCCAAGTGATTAGCATGCTCATTAAAGATTGAGAAGCACTGCTAGAGTGAAACCCTGGCTATCTTATGTACTGTGTGATCTTTGAAAAGTTACTTAACTTCTCTGAACTCCTGTTTCTTCATGTGTAAATTGGGGATAAAAACATTTGCCTTATTAATGGACTGCCAAGGGAATTGTGGATGGAATACACGGGGTCTATGGACTTGGATAGGAAAAAAAACTATTTTTATTTTCACTCATCTCTAACTAAAATTTCTCATGCTCTTCAATTTATGAATGTGGGCAACAAATCACGGTTGTGTTAGCAACCGACACTTTTGCAGCAGAAGAAATCACAGATATGTTCATGTCAGGTTCCAGTTATTGCAGACATCTCTACCTATCATTTCTATTCATCTACTGCAAAACTATAGTTTTTAGACTTGCTGCTAAATCTCGATATTTAATGTATTAACAGTGAGGCAAAGACATTCTCATAAATGTTTTTTAGTTTTATGGAAACTGTATTTTAAGCTAATTGGTTTCCTTTGTAATCTTATTTATATTTTATTGTATGCATTTGAAAACTTTTTTATGAAAAGGAGCCCAGAGGCTCATGGCACAAAAAAGTTTAAGAATCCCCTCTCTTCCCTTGCAAGTCATCATGAGTAAACGACAGAATCAGATGTGTCTAACACTTAGCAGAGACGCGAATGACAGCACCCTGATCGCCCTCCTCAACGTCATCATGCTTCGTCCTAAACCTGGACCGAAGGTTCGTCCAGCCTCTTCTGGGGTTAAGTCAGAATGCACACTGCGTCTAGTCAACTTTTCCTGCAGGCATTTTTCTGGCTAATTCTGGTTTTATTGAGTGAGTGATTGTTTACTGAGTGCCTGCTGTGTGCCAGAGAGGAGAATAAGCTGTCTAGAATCACACAGCTAGCGCAGAAAGCTGGCTTTCAGGCTCCACACTGCCGTGCACTCCTACATCCAGATGTAGGGCCCAGGGGAAGGGCTCCTGCATCCTCCTGGTTCGAGAAGGCAGCAGAGGGGTTATCAGCTGGCTCACTAAGCACCTACAATCTCTTAGTTCTTCAACCAACATTTATTGAGCACTTACTGTGTGCTTGGCCCTGTGTCAGTAGCTAGGATGCCCCGCTGGGTAAGTCATAAGTCCAGTCTCTAAGAAGACACTATGCTCTCTGGAAGCACAGAAAGAAAACTCATCACCCAGTGTGGGCAAGAGGTAGAAACGAGGGTCCGCCAAGCACTTGGGTGCAGTGTGAAGTCTGTAATGGCTAAGTTTATGTGTCAACTTGGCTGAGCTACAGTACCTAAATATTTGATGAAACATCATTCTGAATGTTTCTGTGAGGGTATTTTTTTAGCTGAGTTTAACATTTGATTTGATGGACTTTGAGTAAAGCAGATTGGCCTCCAGAATGTGAGTCGGCCTCATCTAATCAGGTGAAGAAATTAATAGAAAGACTGATCACCCCTGAGCAAGAAAGAATTCTGCCAGCAGACGACCTTCAGACTTGAACTAAAACATTTACTCTCCCCTGAGTCTCTAGCTTGCTGGCCCTCCCATCAGATTTTGGACTTGCCAGCCTCCATATTCATGTAAGCCAATTACTTAAAATAACTCTCTTTATGTATACATACTTATCCTATTGGTTCTGTTTCTCTGGAGACCCTTGACTAATACGAAGTCCAACTGGAGCAGGATGGCCGGCCAGATAAGACATCCCTCCACGATATCCCCACTCAACAACAACACTTTAGCATCCACCCATGGACAAATGTGCCTTTGTGGGAGTTGTGGGATTCAGCATCATACACCAAGGAACCCAGGAGGAGTCCTGTCCACCTGTGCATCAGGTAATAGGCATACAGACCACGGTCCTGCCTGTGGACCTTGAAGTGGCCCATGCACTGGCTAAAGCACCTCTCAGCTGCAGTCTAGGAACCCCAGGAGAATACTGATTTAGACAGTCACCTACAAACAAGACTTCCACTTTGCAAAAGTCCAGTGCAGATTTTCCAGGACACGATTGGAGCAAAAAAATCTGAGACTGGAAGCATTGGAGAGGGTAAGAGGAACAGTTTGATTTTGCCCATGTCAACCACCACTCCCCTCCAGGGTGGCTCAGCTCAGGGCCAAGATAGCCCTTCTTGGCCTGTGATTTCTCCCACAGGGGAAAGTAAGAGCATGTGAATGAGCACCCTGCTCCCCCAGCTGTGCAGGATGCTGCTTTGTTTTCTCTCATCCCGTTCAGAATACTGAGTTGTGAGCTGCATGACTGGGGCCAGTGAGCAGTTGAGAGGATAACAGCCAGGGCTTGGGAAGGAACATATCAAAGGGACATGGAGCCTATTAACCATGTTATGGACTCCATCAGGAGGCCCACTCATGAGCTGCTGGGACACCCAGGCCACAAATCCCCCAACTGGCACATGGGTACCCCCAGTGCTCCAGGCACCTCACCCACCCCCAACCCCTGGCTGTCTCCCTGTCTCTGTTACCAGCAGCAAGAGTGAGCTTTGACAGATGGCTAGTGAGCATGAGCAGAAAGCCATCCTGAATCTGCAGGCATGGGAGAGACCACAAACTTGATCATTTAGCACCACCCTTGGGAAAACAAAAGGGAGGCTGTCAGGACTAGGCCTGGTGCATTGCAGGATCAATAGAAGATATACAAGCTTAAGAATTCTGCCATGAGACAGCAAGAAGTGTGGAGTAGGCATACCCCTAAAAGGTCTGAGAAAGCCTCGGAATCCCTAGCAGGGCTGATGGAAGGTAGTTCTCCCCCAACTTGTCAGTAAAGACTGGAGGAGGTGATGCTACTTCAAATGCAAAGACATCATTGCAAGACTTAAAGGAATATGAAAAATCAAGGAAACATGATACTACCAAAGAACAACAATAATCTTCCAGTAACCCACCCCAAACATGTGAAGATCTGTGATTTACCTGATAAAGCATTTAAAATAGCTATTTAAAGAAAGCTTAATGAGCTACTAGAAAAAATAGAAAGATAATTCAACAAAATTAGGAAAACAATACACAAACAAAATAGGAATTTAACACAGAAATAGAAATCATAAAAAAAATAGAAATTCTGGAGCTGAAGAATACAATGAAGGAAATGAAAAATGCAATAGAGAGCATCAACAACAGAATGGATCAAGCAGAAGAAAGAATCTATGAAGTGTAAGGCAGGACCTTTGAAATTATCTGGTTAGAGGAGAACAAAGAAAGAAGAATGAAACAGAGTGGAGTAAGCCTGTGTAAATTATAGGATACCATCAAGAGAAGCAATCTGTGAAATACGGACGTCCCAGAAGAAGAAGAGAGGGAGAAGGTGACAGAAAGCTTGTTTAAAGAAATAATGGCTGAGAACTTCCCAAATCTGGGGAGAAATTCAGCCATTCAAGTTCATGAAGCTCATAGGTCCCCAAACAAATTCAACTTTTTAGTCTTCTCCAAGATACATTATAATAAAAGTGAAAAATTAGACAGAATCTTAAAAGCAGCAAGATAAAAGAAGCTTATCACTTACAAGGGAACCCCCCCAGATGGTATCAGTGAATTTCATAGCAGAAACCTTACAGGTCAGGAGATAGTGGCATAATATATTCTAAGTGTTGAAGGAAAAAACTGCCAACCAAAAATGCTTTATCCAGCAAAGTTTTCCTTCAGAAATGGAGAGATAAAAACAGTGCCAGACAAATAAAAACTGAGGGAGTTCATCACCACTAGAGTTACGCTACAAAGAATGCTGAAAAGAGTTCTTTAAGCTGAAATGAAAGGATGTTCATTAATAACATGAAAACATATGGAAATATACAACA
The DNA here is from genome assembly GCF_041296265.1 of Equus caballus. Lineage (NCBI taxonomy): Eukaryota > Metazoa > Chordata > Mammalia > Perissodactyla > Equidae > Equus > Equus caballus. Next base: position 47,684,703 of record NC_091700.1, on the reverse strand, counting down.
CACTGGTAAAGGTAAGTATATAATCAAATTCAGAATACTGTAATACTGTAATCTGGTAGTGTGTTAACCACTTAACTCCAGTAAAAAAGTTAAAGGACAAACATGTCAAAAAATAAGTATAGCTACAATTATTTGTGAATGAATACACAATAGAAAGAAGTAAATTCTGACATCAAAAACATTAAAAGTGGAGAGTAAAAAGGTGGAATTTTTGTATGAGATCAAAATTAAATTGTTATCCACTGTTATATCTATAAGATATTTTATATAAGCTTCATGGTAACCACAAAGCAAAAATGTATAGTAGATACACAAAAAATAAAGAGAAAAGAATCAAAGCTTACCACTACAAAAAATCCTCAATTCACAAAGGACAAGAGAGGAAGAAAGGCACAAAGGAACTACAAAACAGCCAGAAAACAAAAAGATGGCATTAGTAAGTTCCCACCTGTTGATAATTACTCTAAATGTAAATGGATTAAATTCTCCAATCAAAAGGCAAAGAGTGGTTGATTGGATAAAAAAACAAGAACCCAGGGCCAGCCTGGTGGCATAGTGGTTAAGTTCATGTGCTCTGCTTCAGTGGCCCAGGGTTCACAGTTTCGAATCCTGGATGCAGACCTACATACCGCTCATTAAGCCATGCTGTGGCTACATCCCACGTACAAAATAGAAGAAGACTGGCACAGATGCTGGCTCAGGGCCAATCTTCCTCACCAAAAAACAAAAAACAAGACCCCAATTATAAGTTGCCTACAACAGACTCACTTCAGCTTTAAGGACACACATATGCTCAAAGTAAAGGGATGGAAAAAGATATTTCATGCAAGTGGAAACCAAAAGAGAGTCAGGACAGCTATATTTATATCAGAAAAAAGTAGACTTTAATGCAAAAGCTGTAATAAGAGAAAAAGAAGGTCATTGAATAATGATAAACGGGTCAGTTCATCAAGAGAATAAAACAATATACGCACCCAACATCTGAGTTCTTAAATATATTAACCAAATGCTAATAGATCTGAAAGAAGAAAGAGATAACAATACAATAATAGTAGGGGACTTGAGCCAGCCCTGATGGCCTGTCAGTTAAAGTTCAGTGCACTCTGCTTCAGGGGCCCCAGTTTGGTTACTGGGCATGGAACCACACCACTCGTCTGTTAGTAGCCATGCTGTGGTGGCACCTCACATAGAAGAACTAGAAGGTTTTCCAGCTAGAATATACAACTATGTACTGGGGCTTGGGAGAAGGAAAAAAAAGGAAGACTGGCAACAGATGTTAGCTCAGAGTGAATCTTTCCCAGCAAAAATAAATAAATAAACAAAAATAATAGTAGAGGACTTCAATACCCCAATTTAGCAATGAATAGATCACCCAGACAATAATCCTTGTATACGTGGTCAACTAATATTTGACAAGGGAGCCAAGAATACTCAATGGCAGAAGGATAGTCTCTTCAATAAACAGTGTTGAGAAAGCTGGATAATCACATATGAAAGAATGAAATTGGATTCCTATCTTACGCCACTCACAAAAATTAACTTGAAATGGATTAAAGACTTAGACATAAGATCTGAAACCATAAATTCCTAGAAGAAAACATAAGAAGTAATTTCCCTAACATCAGTCTTGGTGATGAGTTTTTTTGGATTTGACACCAAAAGCAAAGACAACAAAAGCAAAAGCAAACCAGTGGGAGTACATCAAACTAAAAATCTTCTGCACAGCAAAGGAAACCATCAACAAAATGAAAAGACAACCTACAGAATCGGAGAAAATATTTGCAAATCATATATCTAATAAGGGGTTAATGTCCAAAATACATAAAGGTCCCTTATAACTCAAAAGCAAAAAAACAATCCAATTAAAAAATGGGCAGAGGATCTGAACAGACATTTTTCCAAAAAAGGTATACATACAAATAGCTAACAGGTTTATTAGGGAAATGAAAATCAAAACCACAATGAAATATCACCCTAACCTATTAGAATGACTGACCTCAAAAAGACAAGAGATAAGTGTTGGTGAGGATGTTGAGAAAGGAAATCCTCATGCACTGTCGGTGGAAATGTAAATTAATGCAGCAACTAAGGAAAACAATATAGAGGTTCCTCAAAAAATTAAGAATAGAACTACCATATGATTCAGAAATCCCATTTCTGGGGATATATCTAAAGGAAATGAAATCAGAATATCAAAGAGACATCTGCACTTCCACATTCATTGCAGCATTTTTCACAATAGCCGAGATATAGCAACAACCTAAGTGTTCATCAATGGATGAATGGATAATGAAGATGTACATACATACAATGGAATATTATTCAGCCATAAGAAAGAAGGAAATCTTGTTATTTGCAACAACATGGATGAAACGGGGGTATTATACCAAGTGAAATAAGACAGAGAAAGACAAACACTGTATGGTCTCACTTATATGTGGAATTTAAAAAAGCCAAACTCGTAGAAACAGTGAGTAGAATGGTGGTTGCCAGGAGCTAGAGCATGGGATAAATGGGGAGATGTTGGTCAAAAGGCGCAAACTTCCAGTTATGAGTAAGTCCTGGGAATCTAATATATATCGTAGTGACTCTACTTGACAATACTGTATTGTATACTTCAAAGTTGCTAAGAGAGTAGATCTTAAATGTTCTCACCACAAAAAAACTAAAAGGTATGAGGTGATGGAAATGTTAACTAACCCTATTGTGGTAATTATTTTGCAATGATTACATATAAGTGTATCAAATTACCACATTGTACACCTTAAACTTACACAATGTTATATGTGAATTTTATCCCAATCAAGCTGAAACAAAAATAAAATACACAAAAAACCAAAGTCCAGGGGCTCTCTCACTTGTGATTATGCTCCTGTGTGCTCTCCTTTCAGTTTGATTGTGTCTCACGTTACACAGCTCCCAGCCTGGGTTCTGGGCCCCTCAGAGAGTTCTGTTTCATCCAGACCCTCTGCCATGGTGGGTATCCAGGCTAATGTAAGCAGTGGAGGTTCACTGGGCACACACCATTCGGGGAGCACTGAGAAAGCTGGGGTTAGCAGGGAAAGGAAATAACACTTATTGAGTGCCTACTGAGTGCAGGGCCTGTGTATATTACATTCATTTTCACCTCTAATGATGAGTACACAAAAAGATGAATAGAATTATGCCGATTTCACAGATAAGGATGCTGAAGTCTGGAGAGGGCAAGTGATTCTCCTGCGATCACCCAGTTAGCAGGAAGGCTGGGAGTTGGCATCTCCCATCTGTCTGGCTGGCACCCAAGACAACCAGGGCCAGGCTCTCTAAAACACTCCCACAGAAGGAGTCCGGCCCAGGAGAGGAGAGGCCCAGATCTGCGGAGCCCTCGCGCCGGGGCCCAGAGGGCTTCCTGGAACCAGCGGTGGACCCCGCGGCCACGCCACCCCGTCATGTGAGAGCTTTCTCCACGAGCTGCTTGAAGTCCAAAAGGAAGACCACCCAATCCTCAAATAAAGGAGCCTTCAGTCTCAGCACAGTCTTCGAAACAGCCAACTCTGATCTTGGCCCCCGAGCTTGGGTTTCACCCTGGACGATCTGGCCTTGGGCGTGTTGGTCATAAAGTGCCACTTAACCGCCCCCCCCCAAACTGTATTTCGCTCCACGGTGACCCTGCCGCTCTGCTCCGCTGATGAGAATCCCGCGTGCGCCGGAGCGGAAAGCTCTCCTGGGCCCCGCAGGTGGCATCTCCTGCTTCCTTCCTGATCTCGTGCACTTTCCTTCTATCAGACAAGGAGATTGAATTGGCCTGGCACGATTCGCTCTCCAGAAAGCGACTTTGGCTGCTGAATCTCCCAAAGAGGGCGGATTTATTTGGGTGTTTCCTTCCGAAGTGAGTGAATGGGCCTTTTCAGAGCCGCCCGCAATTAGCTGATGGGCCTGAGCTGCGTGCCAGGCCCACCTGTTTCGGGGATGGCGGCCAAATGGGGCAGATGGGATCCAACAGGGCCGGCAGATAGCCGCTTAATTCAGCCTCGGAGTCCTTTCCCACTCTGCTCCAGGGCCCCTGGAAACAGAAAAATCAGAAAACTGTGAAAGGCAAGAACGTAAGTCAGAGAGAACCTTCCAGGAGGCTGTGCGTTAAAATCGCCCCTCCAGATTGCAGTAGCAACTATGTAGGAAAAAAGAACAGAAACCAAAATTGAATACTGGTTTTGCTCGTGCTGCCTGGAAGGCTCTCCCTTGCCTTGTCCCTTCCATGAATAAATGTCTACCTCTCCATCGTTCAAAGGTCACCCGTCTCAGGAGGGTTCCCCAGCCCTGTCTCCCCTGCCCACCTCCCCACGCAGAGCCCGCTGGGCCTTCTTTATGCTTCCTTAGCAGTTGAAACGACCTCTTGGCATAATTGTGAGCTCGTATCATTTTCTATTCTTATTTTGACATGCTCCGAAAGGGACGTAAGGTGAATTACAGTGCACAATTAAAATGTAAAATAAACCACTTACTTTAAAAGAAGTGACAAAATCAGGGGAAAGGGTTAGAAAGGTAAGAAAAAACAAAGAATGAGGTTTATGCATAAAATACTACTCTTGGGTCTTCTCAGGCTTCAGGTGGGCCGTGGCTTCGGCCCGAAGCTTTCCAGCAGCCAACCCAACTCTGTGAGGGGTAGTGAACAATGGCCTTCGGATGGACATAATACATTTCATGGGGTTGTGCCGTATAACCTCCTTTACTGTCCACCCACAGCATCACACCTGAGTGGCCTTCAGGGAAAGCAGTTCTGCAGGGGGACCAGTGCAATGGGATTTGGCTGCGCAGCTTCCGTTGGCTGGTGAGATTCACAGACAGGCTTTACTGAATCTGAGGAACTGCAGATCTTGCTGGCCTCGATAGAGATCTGGGTAAGTGTTGTGTGGTGGTCATGCAGGAATATTCATTCTTTTCATCACCGAGCCTCTGAGGCCCCTTCCTGGCTTTGTGGAATTCCCTGAGCTAAGGTAGTCTGTCTCCCATTGTAGAAGCTGAAAATGGCAGCTACTTGCTTCGCCAGCCTCCTGTGCAGCTGGCAGGAGGGGAGATGACCCAGGCAACACCAACCTGGCCTAGAGTTATGAGGACGGTAGGGTTCTGGCAGTGGCTGCAGAAGGATGAGTCTTTGAGGGCAGCACTGGCAACCAGCCTGACTGGTGGCTCCAGCAACTGAAGTTAGCAGTATCAGCAATGTAGACTGTGACATCCCCATTTGACCCAAGCCACTGTCTTAGCTGCAGGACCCTGAACTGGTTCTTCTGCCTCCCTGGTGATTCTGTGAGCCTCTCAATATCCTTGTAATGACTTTGTTTTCTGCTTAAATCAGGCCGGGTTGGTTCCAGTTGCTTGCAAGAAACAACGTGCCTGATGCCCATAGGTCTTCTACTGTGTTTCCTGCCACCTACATACAGAGCAAACGAATGTGAAACTGCTGTGAAAATCAGGGCTGCATAAGGGCATAAGGACACAACCCAGGTCTGCCCACAGAGCGTTCCTAAGAGGTATGAATAGAAAAACTGAACAGACAAAGGGAGACTGTTCCAGAGCCGGCCCACCTGGAATCTCAAAGCCTGGGATTGCACTGTCCAACATGGTAGCCAGCAGCCACTTGTGGCTGTTTAAATATCAATTTAAATTAGTTAAAATTAAATACAATTAGAAATTTATTTTCTCAGGTTCAGTAGCCATGGATCAAGAGTTCAATAGCCACAGGCACCGAGTGGCTACCATTTTGTACAGTGAAGATTTAGAACATTTCCATCATTGTAGAAAGTTCCAATGGACCATGCTGGCCTAGAACGTTGAAATTCCAGGCTGAGTGGCAGGATTACTGCCTAGTTTGGTTGTATCCATCATTCTGGTGGCTGATGAGGCTAGGAGTACAAAGGGAGTGAGGCAGCAGTTCTACCCTTCTCCATCCCGATGGACCTCAAATCCACACCAGCTGGCAGGACCAGGAAACACTGGGTGTGCCCTGTGAGAAATGGCACAGGCATGGGAAGCCCCGTTTACCCTCCCACATCTTCATCTTATCCCTCATACTACTGGGTGTTAGCTGCCTCAGGGGGAAACAAAAGTAAAAGCAACCTTGAATCTAGTCCTCACCATCATTCTCACTGTGCTAGGATCTGGACCAGGCTTTGTAGCCCGGGCTAGTGCAGAGGCTGCCTCAGGGATGTGGGATGTGTGTTCACAGCAGGGGCTGGCTGTTTACCCAGGATCTAGCACAGCAATTGGCATATTGGAAGTACCCAGCAAACATTCATTGAGTTGACATAGATCTAACGCAGACCCCAAGGGACCTGATGCAGGACAGTCAGATAATTTTCATGTCAATATCTTTCATTCAAGAGATGAAGGAGACCTAAAATAATGATGATATGATGGTGCATATATAAAAAAATGGGAGTATAGAGTATAATTTCATTATAATTGGAATTATACAAAAAAATTGGTTACATATGTGAAGATGTTTGGAGTTACGGGAATTTTTTTTCTTTTAAAATTCCTTAAATATTATCTATATCAGAATGCTTAAGAATATGTCCTGACAAATGCGATGCCTTCTGTGAAATGGGAGCAGTAATAGTCCCTACTAATTGTGTTGTATGAGGAATAAATGAGATAATGCATGAAAAACATTCAGGACAGTCTTCATACACGATAAATGCTAAGTACGAGGTGGCAATTACTGTTATTTCTGCACTAGAAATCTGCGAGATAATAAAAGATGGAGGCCCCTTGGCATTCCTGTCATGTGGTGGCTTTGGTCCCCTTTCCTGTGGGGCAGGGATGGGAAGGCTCTGGGCCTGGGCTGGGTTTCTGAATCCTGACAGCCCCAACCCTCCTCCCACAGGGCAGCTATGCTGTCTCCATTGCGTGCACCCTGCTAAGGATGCTGCCAATCTTCTCAGACCTTTTTGTGCTTCTTGGTTTAAGCCATGGGGGTTTGGAGGGTTTTTTTTTTAAAATTCCAGGTCTATCATCTTTGCAAATGATTTTTCCCTTTGCAGCAATTCCACGCAAAACAAAGACACTCTCCAGTTTTCTTTCTGTTTCTCCGGCTCCTCCCTTCTGGTCAAATCCTGCAGCTACTCACGAGGGCCTCCCTCAGCGCCCCAGAGGACCCAAAGAGCTGCCTCTTCTCTCTTTCTTTCTGTATTCCTTTGTCTGTCTTTCTGTGCATCTGTTTCTGGCCCTGACTTCTCCCTTGTCTGTCTCTCTTTGGCTCTTTCTATCCCTTGAATCTTCGGAGGCCCTCCAGAGGCTGTGGTCTGGAATGCAGGCTCTACCCATAAGGATTGCGCCCTCCTCCACCGCCACCACACCCTCAACGGAAGTTGCAGGTGCAGCAGGGTGAGGAAAATGCAGCTCCCTTCTTATAGCCCTTTTTCCTACAGAGAAAATACCAAATATGTGGTCCTGCCTAGAAAAACTTCTGATTAAGGAAGTCATGTCTCAATGCTTGCAAAACAAATTTCCAAATATCAAATGTGTTGAAACAAAATCTTTGTAGCTCTTTAAATGATTTAGCCTACTTGTCAACAAGCAGAATAAGAACAAAATGTTGATCATTGAAGCATTGCACTTTATCTTAACCCTTTCATAATCTGCTTTTGGATATATTATCCCACTCTATTTTTTATTTTAATTTTAATTTTTATAGCAATAACATTGGATTATAACATTATATAACTTTCAAATGCACATCATAATATATTTTTAATTCTGTGTAGATTACATCATGTTCACCACCCAGAAACTAATTACAGTCCATCACCACACATGTGTGCCTAATTAGCACTTTCGCCCTCCTCCCTCCCGGCTTCCACTCTGGTAACCATCAATCCAGTCTCTGTTGCTATGTTTTTGTTTGTCCTTGTTTTTATCTTCTACTTATGAGTGAGATCATATGGTATTTGACTTTCTCCCTCTGACTTATTTCACTCAGCATAATACCCTCAAGGTCCATCCATGTTGTCACAAATGGCTGGATTTCATAATTTCTTATGGCTGAGTAGTATTCCATTGTGTATATATACCACATCTTCTTTATCCATTCGTCCCTAGGTTCCTTCCAAGTCTTGGCTATTGTGAATAATGCTGCGATGAACATAGGGGTGCAAATATCTTTATGCCTTTGCGTTTTCAAGTTCTTTGGATGAATACCCAGCAGTGGGAGAGCTAGATCATATGGTAGATCTATTCTTAATTTTCTGAGGATACTCTATAGTGTTTTCCATAGTGGCTGCACCAGTTTGCACTCCCACCAGCAGTGTACGAGGGTTCCCTTCTCCCCACATCCTCTCCAACACTTGTTTCCTGTCTTGTTAATTATAGCCATTCTGACAGAAGTGAAGTGATGTCTCATTGTAGTTTTGATTTGTGTTTCCCTGATAGTTAATGATGTTGAACATCTTTTCATGTACCGGTTGACCATCCGTGTACCTTCTTTGGAGAAAATTCTGTTCAGATCTTTTGCCCATTTTTTAATTGGGTTGTTGGATTTTTTGTTGTTGAGATGTATAAGTCCTTTATATATTTTGGAAATTAACCCCTTATCAGATATATGGTTTGCAAATATCTTCTCTCAGTTGTTAGGTTGTCTTTTCATTTTGTTGATGGTTTCTATCCCACTCTTTTTGTTTCTCAGGATAACCTTTTTATAGTAGTAGACATGGTATAATTATCTCCATTTTTAAAAATGGGAACTGAGACTCAGAGAGATGCAAGGATTTGCACACAGTGGCCCTTAGTTTTGTTGCCGCAGGACCACAATACTTATCCACTGGGGACCATGAGCCCCCTCGCTCCCCTCCCTGCCCCTGTCAGCTCTAGGACTCCATGATTCCCAGCAGAAATTCCAAACAACCCAGACCAAACTTGCCCAGGAGAATCTGTGTGGCTTTGATGCACATGGTGTCCTCTATAAATCACAGTCCACGGCCGCGAGCTCCCTAGGTCTCTGGGCTGCACAGCCACTCAGAGATCTAATCACGTTCTCAGTCTTAGTCCACCACAGTGAATCCTACAGCCCAGCAGCAAGTGCTAAAGCAGAAACCCTGGTGACAGAAGGAGCTCTCTGAGGGTTCGGTGGAATAAATCACTCAAACACTTGGATTTCTATAAAAGCAGTGAAACTTAATTCTTGGTATGATACTAGGATAAACAAAATGTAATCTACAGCATTGTCCTGGCTCATCCAAATCTTAACTTCTTTTTCCATGGAAGTGATTGAAAAAAAAATTGCAGAGACTTTCTGGAGCATTATCTTATTTGGATGCAATTTTAACCAGAAGGCCGAATATTTCATACTGAAGGCAAGTGCACAATTGCTGTAAATGCAGGCGAACTTGGAGGTGAAGCAGCGCTCCTGTAGAATCACACATGCAAATGTTTAAAGCCACTCAACAATTTCCCCTTGCAGCTGCCCATTTTATCTCTTGCAAAACTAGTAATGACACAAGCAGTTGATTATGGTTTACAATAGCAATAAACCTCTCACAATTGGTTGTTTCCAAAATAAATAGCCATTCTGTTAAATGTTAAATAACAAGTCATAAACTGCTGAAAACAACCAATTTCTTGTGGATTATTGCCTGAATAAATTTCAGCAGGAATGGCAGATCATTAAGCTGTGAACGCCACAGATCAAAACCATTGAAATTTTTTTCAAAAAAGTCAATCAATCAATGAATCCATCAAGAACTCCCATTTTACAAACCAAATCACACCACATATTATATTCTTTGGACCTTCTCCTTTGTTGGTCACGGTTAGCTCTATTCTTGCCCAAATCCTTCCCTACTTTTTTAGAGATTAAAGAACATCTAGGCTGGTGGTTAAATTGGCCCGTCGGGAGACCATTCAGTTTAACTCAGCTGCATTCTACAGGCACTACCTTGCAAGACTACAATATTCCAATTGATGAAACACAGCCCTGTCCACCAAGTTAAACATCTGAGTCAAAGCTCAGTGGCAAATATATTCCAGCTGCAGCTCTAATAGAGGCTGTTCTCGCAAGAGGAGCCACCTTCATCGGGGTGATTGACAGAACACTCCTCGCCATAGCAACCAGGGTTATCTCTCTGGAATAACAACATTAACCTCCTTCAGAACCAGTTTTTCATCCTTAAGTATAAAAGGCAGTTGCATGCCTCTTGTACAGTCCTTTATTTTTATTTTTGAATGAACGGTTAGCACTTAGATAAAAATAGGACAAGATGCAGGGAAAACAAATTAATTTCAAATTCCTCCTGAAAAAAGTATTACAATGGGTCTTGTAGGCAGAACAGTTAAAGGGCAGGAAGGGTCCCTGTCTCTTCTGAGCACAGGGCGGCGGCAGAGAGATTTCTATTCATCTGCCGCCTCTGAAATAGCCTACTGCATTGATTCTCTTAGTGCTGTCATGGGGCTGGGGTGAAGGCTTTTTTCAGGTTTATTCTTGCCTCATAAACCTAATACATGCACACACACATACACACACCCCCACACACACACTCACCTTAGCTGTGCTCGAGTGCAAAGTGATGAATGGTCTATGGAAAAATTCATATTCTATATGGAAAAATATGCGTATTCTATCGCCTTTTTGAAACAAATTGCTAAATGGATCCAAACCACCTGCCCTGTCTTACACCATAGAATCCACAGCCATCAGCGTCTTGACATGTTATTGGAAGCCCCTCCCCAGCCCTCACAGAGGCTCTCTGCTAACCCTCTGCGCCTGACTTCTACCACCAGCCTCTGCAAGTGGAAAGCCTGGCACGCGAGCCATGAGGAACAAAGACTGTCACAAGGACCGTCTCTGAACCCAGATGGGCCACCGCTAAGTTGTGTTCTCCCTGTCTCTTATCCCATCTCGGATCCATTTCCCGGGGGAGCCAACTTAATCACAACTGCTACCTTGAGAGGTTGAGCCATCTTTCTTGAGGCTTGTGTATCATTCAAAGTCACAGTCTTGAAACCTAAGAGCCCAGTTGTAACCTCGGAGAACTTCAGTCCTCCACTGAGGAAAGAGGCTAGGCAGGAAAGAAAAAAGGGGCCACCTGGGCCAGGAGGAATCTGGGAACATGGTACCCAATGAGGGGCCCTAAGAGCGGGGGAAGCAGTGATCCAGCAGAATGGCTCCAGGTGGATCTCTGACCTGATTGGGATTTAAGCAAACAAATGAGCCAAAAGGCATGACAAATGGATTCCAAATGATGTTCTGTAAACGGTTTTGTGCTAAGTTTGGAAGTAGGAAGAACTCTTTGAGATCCTTATTGTGTTGGACCCAAACATTGAAGGCCTCCTCAGGTTCCCTTCATGCCCACTTTGTTGCCAAAGGTGCTGCCCACCCCCAGGGGCTTCCCAAGAGCACTGTCGCCTTTGCCAAGCCCTGGAACTGCCTGGACGCCAAGGTGAGGCCCTGAGCCTCACACCCTCACTGCCAGCATACTCTTGACAAATCGCACTCCACTCCAGGATTTGGGTACAATGCCATAGCCATGGGTATGGGAACTGTTTCCTGAATGGCTCCAGAAGGACCAAGTGACACCCAGAAGTGAAGGGTGTTGCCTCCCTGGGAGTAAACTTGGTTTCAGGTAACAGAGATGAAGAATCCTTTCTCTCTCCACGTGGAGGTTCAATTTCTCCTGGCAAAGCTGCAGAAGTCTCTTGGGCTGAGGGGACACACCTGCAGAGCACCCTGTGTCTTTGGCCACTCACTGAGAAGTGGCATGCAGGGTAGCACCACTGCATCACATTGCTTCTTGTTTACCCTGCCTGTCTTCCGGGTTCCCTCCTAACCCTCACCTCTCCAGGGTTTCACTTCCCAAATAAAGTAGTTACACTGTAATCCTTGCCTCAGGCTCTGTATGGGGACCAGGACTGAGAAAACCACCTAGCTGAGTCACACTCAGGGGTGTGGCAATATTCTGTAAACAGCTTCATGGGCAAAGGAGTGGATGGTGAAAAGCATGATCCTTCTCTTTGAATGAGTCCGAAGGCTCTCCCCTTCATTTGCTAAAAGATCCCTGACAGTATGCCACCTCTGGAAGCTGCAAGTTTCCTGCAGGCTGAGGTTTGAGGAAGGGTTGGTTAATTGCTTTAAGAAATAGTTTAACAGGCCTTTTTCATTTGGGAACAAAATTAAGCCTCCTTGCATCCAAGGTGTTTACAATTAAAATGGGAAAGAAATTTCTTTTAATAGTCAAAAGCACGATAGCAACAGCAGCAAAACCCCGAGTCAAAAATTGCCAGTGTTATCAGGCTGAGGCGAACTAATGCTTCTCTTTAAAACACGCAGAGGTAGCATTGCCTTCCCTGGCTGAGAGGACAAAAAGTGGATGCTCTTCCTTTCCCACTCAACGCCTTCCTCAGGAAGTATTGCTAACCCCTGTGCCTCGTGTGAATATTGCATTATTTATTTACGAGTGTGTTGGTTTATTCATGCGCCTGGCCCAGCCATCCTGTGATCGCTCTGTTTCATGGAGTCTGTGTGTGACTGGTGGGTTGCAGCTGGTACTAATGAGGCCCAGTCTGGGTTCAGTCCACATGGGAGCCAGTTAACTTGACTCTGCTCCACGGCCAGAGGCTGCACCAACCGCTCTGGCTGGAGCTTGTGTGTGCACCTCTGGGCTGAGGGCAGCCCGGGAACGGAGGAGGCGGGGGGCGGACAGGCCATGCCCCACCTCCACTGGAGGAATAGCTGCTTCCTGTAGTGCCTGCACCCTCTGCAAAGGTCAGCACTGAGTTTCACCAGGATTACCTATTTGATCCTCGCTCTGGTGTTTGTGCATGTGTGTTTTTAGAATTTTCCTTTTTTATTCACTCAGCAAGTATTTACCAAGCACCTGTTACATGACAAGGGCTATGGCACACTTCTTTTGCCTCATTTCCCTGGCATATTCATTCTTTATTTACTAGAACACACAGTCTTCAGGGGGGCCGATCTGTGGACATCAGAAAATAAACAAGGTGGAGTTACAGATTTTTGTATAATGTTTTGTGAAAATATACAAGAAAAAAATCCGTTTATTTATTCACTCAACAGATATTTATTGACTCTCTATTAAGTCTTGGGTACTAGAGCTATAACAGTGAAATAAAACAGATTTAAAAATTCCTTCTCTCGTGGAGTTTACGTTTCTGTGGGTCAGCGGTGGGATGGGGACAGGGAGAAACTAGACAATAAATAAGAAAAGTTAGTAAAAAAAATATGTATATTACCTGATGCTAAGTGCCAAGGAGAGAAACAAAGCAGGGGAGCGGCCAGGGGTTGCTGGGAAGAGGTTGAAACTGTAAACAGGGCAGTCAGCAGAAACCGCGCTGAAAAGTGACACTACAGAAAGGAGCTGAGGGGGAGAGAGAGTGATACATTCCAGGCAGAGGGAACAGCAAAGGTAGAGACCATGAGGAGGGAGTGTGCCCAGCCTTTTGGGGGAACAAGGGCAAGGAGGCCAGTGTGGCTGGGACAGAGTGAGCCGAGGGGAAGCGATGGGAGATGCAGCCAAGATGGAAGGGAGGAGGGAGTATGGGGAAAGTCTACCGGCCCCTGTAAAGCCTTTGGCTTCTTTCTGAAGGCGTCAGAAAAGGCTTCATCCAACAGCGGGATCTTTCTTTTTTTTTAAGATTTTATTTTTCCTTTTTCTCCCCAAAGCCCTGGGGTACATAGTTGTATATATTTGTAGTTGTGGGTCCTTCTAGCTGTGGCATGTAGGATGCCGCCTCAGCATGGCTTAATGAGTGGTGCCATGTCCCCGCCCAGGATCAGAACCAGCTAAACCCGGCTGTGAAAGCGGATCCTGAGCTTAACCACTCCGCCAGGGGCCGGCCCCAAGAGCTGGACCTTAAAGGCTGAGTAGTGTTGATATACTCATGCGCAGGCCCATGGGAAGAGGCGTGGCCACACCTCCCGGGTGCTTCGGCAGATGACACATGCATGTACTAGACTTGCAGACTGATGCGGCTGGCCCCGTGGCCGAGTGGTTAAATTCGCTTGCTCCGCTGCAGGCGGCCCAGTGTTTCGTTGGTTGGAATCATGGGCGCGGACATGGCAGTGCTCATCAAGCCACGCTGAGGCAGCGTCCCACATGCCACAACTAGAAGGACTGACGAGGAAGAATATACAACTATGTACCCAGGAGCTTTGGGGAGAAAAAGGAAAAAAAAAAATCTTAAAAAAAAAAAAGACTTGCAGACTGAGTGGAGTTAGCATCTGCTCCCAGCCTCACCCCTCACGCCGCCCCATTCCGAAATGCACGGGAGCTACAAGCCCGGGAGTCACGTATGGTCCCATGGTGGCAGCCCACACAGTGACAGGGATTACTTTACCCACCAGCTGGGGTTCAGAACAGATGCTGAAAACTTAACTGGACAGCCTGTATTTTTACTTGCTAAGTCTGGCAACCCTCTACGTGGTGCGGAATAAATGCCGCTTGCCGATGAGGCTGCGGACTACAGGGCAGAAGCCCCTTCCTGTTACACTAACTGATCTGGACAGCTCTGCCCCTAGGGAGCTCATCCTTGGTCGCCCTTGGGTGTCGGCCCCGCTCTCTGATGGCCGCAGTCTGTGAATTACTTATGAGAACTGCTGGGCCCCCAACTGCCATCCCAAGGGTAAGTTAAGCCACAGCTCCCCGAATCTGCCTCTCCAGAGCATAAAATAGGAATCCTGACTTTTGCCAGCAGCGCTGAGAAGCGATAGGCAGTCCCGATGTGTGGGGTGGGCTGGAGTACAAGAGGCTGCCCTGAGCTAGTATCGATCTTGCAGGCCAGCCGTCCCTAAACCGAGCAGACACGGCGGAGCGGGATGCTGTCGCCAGCCTCTCCTTTCATGGGGATGACTCTTCAGATATCCCTCAAAGTCTGACAGGCTCAAAGGGAGAACCAGCAAGTTCCTTCCTTTCACCAACATAATGCCCTGGCGAGCTGCATTACAGTCTTTTTTTTTTTTTTTACTTTTTGAATGCAAAGTCGAGGGGGAAAAATCCACAACAGTGTTCTCTCCTTTGAGACTCTCTCTTAAGTGTGGTCCATCATTCAGTTTAAGAACCAAAGCACAAAATATAAAAACTCATAGAAGTTGTTTTGAAAGCCTAGAATGTGCTGAGCACTGTAGAGAGCATTTTCTATGTGTGATGGATTTTATCCTTATGATCCTTCTGTGAGATAGAGAGTACTCTCCCCATTTTACAGATTCAGAAACAGAGATGCACTGAGGCTCCGTGATTTGCTCAGAGCCACGCATCCTGCTGATGGGTCAGAGCCCTGGTTCAAAGGCAGTCAGTTTGACTTTTAACACTACTGCCTGCTCAAGGAGCCGGCTGTGCTGCAAACACTGCTGTTTTGTCATGCTAGCTTGTTCTTTAAAATTCCTAAGGGACAAACATCCTCTGAGAAATGGTCCCCAGTTTCTCTGAAAAGATCAGGTAACTCTCAGACGATTTCCTTCTCATCTGTGTTGTAGAGCCTCCTCTGTTTTGTAAAAACATTTACCTTTCTGTGTCCCCATTTGTCCCCGAGGTCCTCAAGGTCAATGTCAAAGTCTTTTTGTTTCAAGTGTGTCTTTCTCTTTCTATAGGGCCTGGAATATTGCTTGGCACACAGTAGACTCTCAATAGATATCTGCTATTGGATACTATTATTGCTAACCCTCTTTTCCCATCTGTTTAGGGAGCTCCAAGGATGCTGTCATGTTGGCATGTTCCATGGGCTGCTGGTCTTCCGTATTCCTATCTATTCTTTTACACTGGGTTTTATATTTGCCTGCTCTCCCTGAGGACTCATCAGAGTGATGAATACCAGTACTGACAGAAAGTTCTTCCGTGGTTGACTGATTGGACAAGTTTGGTTGCCAAGGTGCCTATATTTGCAGAAGTTCATGCTGGTCTTCTCAATTGTTCTTCTCTGTGATTTGGTGGAAAGGTTTGGGGGAAAGTGAACCTGTGGGAAGCCTAACTTCCTAGACTTAGGATCTTAAAGTCAATGTAATTTCAGTCACGGTGTCATAGGGATGGAGTATCAAGAGAAGGAAAGAGAAGATGCCAGTGAAAGAGAGTGACAAATTGGCTCTTATCCTACCTTCTTACAAAAGCCCCTTAGAAAAGTCACCCTATTTTTGGGAAGAGCACCTGTTCCCACAAAACCTCTTCCAGGAAGTAGATAGGCAAATTTTCCCATGATTCTGCTTCCTGAGGGAAATGTGGCTGTAAAGGGAAAAGTGTGATCCCATGTGTACTCTGGCCCTTCAGGGATGAACGGGCTTTGGAGCTGATAGCTGATGCTCCTGGACAGGCATTGGCTGAGAGCACTGCCTACATTTTGAGCCTAGCCACCCCGCTCCAGCACTAAGGAAGTCTATAAATGGAGAATACAGCCTTTAAACATTCTCGATCTTTGCATTTTTCTGAAGGTCTGAGGTCCTTCAAGGGGTTTTATGACCAACAGTGAATGTCCTGTCACATTAATTCCTCTCACATAGGCTGTTTTTCTTATAGGTCCTATCTGAGGCAAAGATGACTATGTCAGAAATCTGGGCTTGTTCCTGCTGACAGAGTTAAATTTGATCTGTGTTTCTTGTGCACCAGAAGAAAGCCTGAACTGCACTGAACAACTGTCTTGAGGGCACGGCCAGAGCTGAGTTAGTTTCTCTCATCTTCATCCTTTTATTGTTTTTGTTACTGTACATATTTCAGGGATGTCAGGACTTTTTAAGGCTCCACCTTGGGAGAAGCTCGAGAAATAGTCTGTGTTAGCATTGGAAGGCTAAGACAGTTTCATGCATATAAGTCTGGCTGTTTATTGATCCCATGGAATGAGCAACCATTTGGAATATCCTGGCTGTAAGAGATAGAACCCTTGACCAGCCAAAGCCATTTGTCTCCCTTCCCTGTCGAGAGAAGCACATTTAAATTTCCTCACCTGGGAAGAACTTCTTGGAAAGAATATTTCATGCAAATGAATACACTTCTTGGACTTGAATTGCAATTTGGATTAGAAAAAATGAGCCTGTTATGTGTGGGCATACATTTTGTTAGAGGCCACTTTGAAAATGCGAGAGGGTGTGGATTATTCAAGGGGTTCTTGAATATCTTATGTATGATCTGTCTTGAAGTAGATTTTGGATGTATTTTGCTCCATATCCTATGTGAGGGGTTTGAAACTTGGACTACTGATGGTGCTGATGTAATGCTGGGTGTTGCTAGGGAGGAGGCCCCAACACATTTCAGAACTTTAAAATAAAGTGTTAGAATATGCCGGGAGGAAATGAGAACAGTTCTCAGTTCCCATCTTGAGAGGTCTATAGATAGTTACTAGGAAAAAAACAATCCTCTAAAAATTAAAGTCAGAGATTTATATTTTGTACACATCTTGAATTTGGGAGAATGTTACATTTTCCTCCAGAGGTTTGGTTTTTTGTTTTTGTTTTTTAAACTAGACAGGTTCTGTGAAACGTGTTCTCTAAGAAATATTGAAGAAAGTTCCAATCAAGGTTTTCAGTTTCCACTGCTTTAGGGGCACCGACTGTGCCCGAACCTTTCTTTCTCACAGCTTGCCACCGCCGAGGGCCTGGGCCTGGAAGGCAGCTGGCCGAGCTGTGTTTGGGTACCTTGCTAGAGAATGGATTTTGACAGCCGCTCTGAGGTGCTGTGTGCTGAAGGTCCTGCTAGGGGCTTGGTTATGCATCTGTTGCAGCCATGAACTTTGCCAAAGATGGATGAGGGCACCTGACTACAGAAACTTTAGGAATTTAAAAAAAAAAAGCAAACTATATATATATATATATATATATATATATATATATAAAAAATCAAAGCATAGATTTTGAGACGTTGCTACTCAGAGAATGACCCAGAGGGGCAAGACCCTTTCTCGTGCACTGGTTTACACTCAGCATATGGGACGTAAGAAGTGGTGTCTGGCCTGGTGCTCCTCTCCTAACGTCATGGGCATTATCCAGAGTATGTGCTAAAACTAGGTTTCAGCACCTTTTTGCTTTTCGCTTTTCATATGCTAACATGCATATGAATCCTCACAGGCCCTTGTTAAAATGCGGATTTGGGTTCAGTAGGCTTAGATGAGACCCAGGACTCTTCCTTCCCAGCAAGCTCCTGGGTGATGCTCGAACTGCAGGTCCGGGATCCACCTTCTCCCCCACACTTAGGAAGAGAAACCTAAGCTCTCTTTCTGGTATCCACAGGACTTAACTGAGCATCTGCTTTAGGATCTGCTAAACCCTGGCTACTCTAATTTGCAACACAGGGGAAGAAACCAAGGGGTTGAAACTCCCTTGGAGAGGGATGGAGTTTTCTGAGGTGGAATGGGTGAGGGCGTGGAGACTGGGGGACTTGAAAGAGGGAACTCTGTGGAGACAACAGGGAGAGCAAGGAGCAGGAGAGAGGAAGGAAGACAGGGAGGGAGCGTCTCCATAGGAAACCCCTTTTCTGCTACTGCCTTTCGCCGGCTCCAGGCTGTAAGTCCTTCCTCCCGTGCTAGAATTCAGTAGTCAAATGAAATCCGCTTAGAACTTCTACTTCTCCCTCATAGTAATGCTGTCTTGAGCCACACTTGGCCCTTCAATAAAAAACTTTTTCCTAGCTCCGTCGTAATCCTCTTATAACTATGCATATTTCAACTGGACACAATGGAGTCCCAACAGAAAGCCACTTAATTTTTCCTTACCATTGTCTTTCAATCCCATTCTTCCTGCCCTTGGACAATATCTAGGGCAGAGGGCATAGCTTTTCTGGTTCCTTCCAGGTAATAATGTACGTTCTTATTATCAGATATTAAAAACTCTAAAACAATCTGATAGCAAAACTGTAATCTCTCATCCTATTTAAATCTTCTCCCCTCCCTCAAGCTCTGGCCTGACTGGGGTTCAGAAACCTGCAGGGAAGGAAGATGTAAGCAATCCCGTCCCCTCCCCACCTGCTCTGTTGCTTTGGATTCAGGCTGGACTGGAAGCGGGGGAGGAGCCGCGAAGGAGGGTAAGGTCTTTTCTACCTGAGCTGTTGGAATCTGCCATGAGGGCCCTCTGCATGGCCTGAGTCTAACTTAGCTGTCTGCCAGTTCCCTGAGAGTAACGTCAACAGGAGCATTTACTCAGTAATGACGACAGCACTGTTTTAGACGCTGTGGGAAATGAAGATCATCAAAATAACCCATTGTGGGTTATCAGAGTTGGCAAAGTGATTTTTTCTTTCTTGATCTCGTAAACTGTTCTCCTTAAAGGAAAGCTCTACAGTTCCAAGTCTAAAAGTGGGCTTCACCTAGAAGACTAGTACGCAGGCCTGAGGTGACTGTGGGTGACCATGTCCAGACAGCTCCTTAGTTCACACAGGAAACCTCTTTGTCCTGCAGGCACTTGTCTGAGAAGTCTGCTCACGACAGGCTTCCCCACACACTTTTGCTCAAAATATGTAGACAATTGGCAGCTACTGGAATTGAAAAATTTAAAGGCTGCCTGGTAAAATCGGTTGGATAATGTCTAAAAAGTACAGTTTAGTGTTGAGAATAAGATGCCATGGGGAAAAGAAAGAAGGAAGAGAGAGAAGATGGGTCCACAATGCCCAGTGGTTAGAGCTCAGTGACTCTGTGTTTCTCGTTGGGCTGCCCTGACACTCAGAGGCCAAATGCCTGACTGGACCAGTGTGAAGGGCTAATCCCTTGGCCACATGAGCCAGATTATGTTCATGACTTGAGTCCTGAACACCGAGCAAGTCCTGCACATCTTAACGCGTTACTTTCATTCACAAGAAGGCGTCAGGTTTTAAAGATCCCTCTGTTATGGGTTGAATGTGTCGCCCCACAAAAGGTGTTGAAGTCCTAACCTCCATACCTCAGCTATGGCCTTATTTGGAAATAGGGTCATTGCAGATGTAATCAGTTCAGATGAGGTCACATTGGAGTAGACTGGGCCCCTAACCCAATATGACTGGTGTCCTTACAAGAAGAAGGCTATGTGTACACAGAAACACACAGGGGGAACACCGTGTGATGACAAAGGCAGAGGTTGGAGTGAAGTACATACAAGCTAAGGAGTGCTGAGGATTGCTGACAACAAACAGAAAGTAGGAAGAGAAAAAGAAGGATCCTCCCCTCCAGTCTTTGGAGAAAGTAGGGTCCCTGCCAACACCTTGATTTTGGACGTCTAGCTTCCGCAACTGCAAGAGAACAAATTTCTGTTGTTTTAAGCCTCCCAGTTTGTGGTACTTGGTGCCTGCAGCTCTGGCAAACTACACCCTCTGATGGACCTTACAGCGGGATTGTAATTGCATTTACCCGTGAGCACACCTGAGCTCGCTCAGCAGCCCGGAAGCTCCGAAGGTTCCTTAGAGCCTCACACAGACCATAGTGCATGCCAGTAAATATTGGTTGAATGAACAAATTTTAGGAGTTTAGATCTTAATGGAATACTAAATACAAACAAAATATAAGAATTAACAAGGGAGAAATGCCTGCCTAGATTGGTGTGTATATTTTATTCATAACAACATTATATGATCTCATTTATGATTTGCACAAATGAACTATTATGCTGTAATTTGAAACCCAAATCAGTGGCTTCTATCTGCAACATGAATGGAACAAAAGTCTTCGTCTCCTCTCTGGATGCTAAAGGTGATTGTTGTGTTGGTCAAATGACAGACCCATCTTTGCTACCTCTTAACTTCCCAGCATCTTTTCCGGGTTTCTCACTGAAGCTGGGATGGCTGCTGAGGGACTCTTCCTGCCTGTGAGATTTACATTGTTGAAGATTTAAAGCAAATAATATTTCAAAACTAGCAGTAACTTCAATAATTGACTGAAGTTAATGCCCCGGGGCAGAATCTCAGATCATCCATTTAATTTACCTGGTTCTTAATCGCTGAGAAATATCTGGCATCTAGATGACTGCTGTGTACCTGAGAGGCCACGACAGGGGGTGCCCAGTGCCTTGGAAGAGATTTGTGATGTTAATCTCATTGTTCTTTGTTTCTTCATGGATTCCTTTCTGATTAGCGACTTAGCTGATACTCACCTGAGAGGGACAACAGATGTGTGTGCATGTGTGTTCATGCACGAACCAGAACCATCAGAGGTAGAGGCCTAGGGAGGACCCACATTGCGATCACTTATGGAGGATGTATCAGAAAATATCTGGGAAATAAGAGAAAGAGAAACCTAACTAATTAGAGAAGTTCCCAATTCCTTTAATGGTTTTGTCTCTCTTTTCACAACCGTTTGTTCTTTGTATTTAAAGATTCTAGTTCCCATTTAGTGATGTCACTTACTTCACATTCAAATGAGATGAGCAGTGACATCTGGGGGACTTCTTTCTTTGACCCTGACAGAGCCCATGCCCTTCAACCTCATCCTTAAATCCATCATCCACAGGCACAGGCATTCAATCTGGCTTTAATTCAGTCCAATAAATATGAGTGATTTTGTACTTTATGCTAGGCTTAGTGCTTGATGGTTGAATACAAAGATAAGTAAAACACAGCTCCAGATTGTGAGGTTCTAATCTAGAGGATGGATTAGATGCATTATGTAGGCGTGGTAGAGTCCCTTCATCTTCTGTCTTGAATAGTGATCTTTGCCAGTCCTTGGAGGGCCACCAAGAGGTTAAGTCATATTGCCTCCCAAATCTGGAGTCTTCTCTAGCATCTCCTGGGTCATGAGTCTCTTCCCTGCAACTGATTCTACAGATAATCTCAGAAGTAACCCACCCAAAGGGCTGACCATGTCATCTCTCCCTGGCCCACCCTATGCTTCAGCCCCCACTAAATCCAGTACTTCAGACTTACAATGTAAATACATGGAATTCTTCACTGAATAGTTATGGGTTTGGAGGTCTCATTTGGGTTCTAACCAATCCAGAGATGTTATAAATTGCCACCCCGGAAAATAAAAGGTGTGATCCACTTTACTGTGGGCCCAGCAAGTGATCAATGACATTGAAAGTGTAGGACTTCTGGGCAACGCTGGGTTACAGCATTGCCAAAATGTGCTTTCTTACCCCCTCCCCCAGAATTGAAGTTATGAGGCCCCCAGTAAGTCTGACCTCCTCATTGAGTCACAGATGGGGGAGAAGAAACTAAGAAGGCAGACACCTGGCTGGGCCTCCCAATAGCAGGCCCCTCTGGTTTATGACCCCTCCCCATGGACCCTGGGAACACAAAGGACCCATTGGTCTGAGCACAGATGGGCCATGAGAGCAAGAGAGAGGCCGAGTGTGTTCCCCACCTTTAAGGTCAAGCTCTCCCTCCCACTGGTATGTGGGATACGATCCCAGGAATTTCTTCCTCTCTCAATTCATCAGTCAGGCCAATTCCTCCCCCTTTGAGAAGAGAGGAGGAGAAAGGGAACCAAAATATGCACTCCCATCCTTCTTTCTGATCTTGGAATGAAAATCCCCTTCCCTCCATGAAAATGTCCATGTGCGTTGGGTGGAGGAGGCAGCTGAGAATGTGTCTGGCAATAAAGCAAGACAAACAGCCGCCAGACAAAATCTCTAAAGAGTATTTCCAAGCATGTAGAGAGGATTAGAGTTGAAATTCTAGGTCGACATTGCCTTCTCCCACACCTTCCAGACTTGGGCTTGCACCAGGAGGTTGTGCCTTCATGTGCCCCCCTAGCCTGGTCTTGAATTTCTTCCCTCTGGTCTTCCCTACAGCTTCCTCCCCAGGTCTCTCAGTGTAGGGACCCCACACTCGCACTGGGGAAAGGCCACGCCTTTTTGAGGGTTTCTTTGAGAATCTTGTAACCCAGAGCTTTGCCTACACAGGCAAGGATGTTTTCTGCTAGGTCATCACAGCTGCTGGATGGGGTGGGCTGAGGACTCCTGACTGTGGCCCCGGGAAAGCTGTGGGTGGGCTGATCACCTTACTAGGTCATCAGTGCAGTTACACCTAGCAAGACAAGCACACATCTTCCTCAGAGACCACACAGCCTAATCCTAGAATCCTGCGTGGAGGGAGGGGCATGTTCCCAGTTGGCCTGCATTTGGCCTTGCCTCTTAGGCACGGTGGATGCCTCACTGCCCCACCCCTCCCAGGCCTGCTGCCTTCACGAAGCCCTCAGAAGATGCTCCTTGTTGCAGAGGGAGATGTGGCATCAGGCCTGCTGTACTGTCTTAGATTAAATTGCTTTGATCCAGTCCTTCTTCTGAAAAGAAGTTGGGTCTCTCGTTCACCCCAACACAGACATATCCCCTTACCCTTCAGGGGACAGAAGGCTCCTGACCCTCCACGGAAGTGCTGAGAAGCTTATGGAGGTTTCAAAGACCTAAAAGCTTAAATATGAGTGGGTCCCAGAGGATGCAGCCTGGAGCTGGCCCCGGGGGAGGGAAGTGCCGGCAGAGGGAACAGCAAGAGCAGAGGCCTAGAGGTGAAAAAGCAAATCCTGCACGTGTTCAGGAAAAATGAGGGTCACTGTTCGGCTGTAGGAAATGAGTAGGGAGGTGGGGAGACTGGAGAAGGACTGACAGCCAAGCCGTGGAGTCCATACTTTGTGCAGGAGGCATCCGCAGGTACTGAAGGGGGCTGAAGAGAGGGATCCCACGAAGGCGGCATGTTAGGAAGATTCATCCCACTGTGGCATGCAGGAGGGACTGGAGGAGAGAAGGACAGGAAGGGGAGACCAGTTAGGATGAGGAGGAGGATGAACATGATGAGGGTGGCAGGGAAGAGTAATGATGGCACTCACTGTTTTAAGCGTTTTGCATCTGTTATCTCGTGAAATCTCCAGAATGTTAGGATGAGAGGAGACTACTGTTTTCACCATTTTACAGACAATGAAACTAGGGAACAGAGAAGTTGAGTAACTTGTCCAGGGTCACCCAGCTCATAAGTGAAAGACCAGGGTGCTCTAACGTGTTCATATGGACCAAACACAACCAGGGCCTGAGCAAAAGTGGGGCAGTGGCACCAGAAAGGTGGAGGCAGGTATGATATGGAATCAGAGGCCACCTGATTATATGTGATGGCACAGCAGGGGGATTGGGAGAAGGAAAAGTGAAGAGAATCACCCAACTTATTGCCATAGGTCTCCAGGGACCAGTGGTAATATCATTGAAATAGGGCTGCCCAGAGGAGGAGCTGGTTTCCAGAAGAAGATGGAGCGTTGGTGTCAGCCTCCAGGGTCTCTGCTCTGAGCTGCTGCAGTCCCGCAGCAGCCTTCTCACTACTTTCCCTCCCTGACCATCCATTCTTTACACAGCGGCGATCTCTACATAATGGAAAGCAGATCACGTTCCCTGCTAAAATCCTTCAATGTCTTCACAGCTCACACATCTAAAAATCCAGGCTCCTTACTCCAGCCGACAAACCCTATGTGAAGTGGCTCCAGCCAGTCTCTCTGACACCATCTCCCAGCCGTTTGCCCTGGTCAGCCTCGCTTCAGTCTCCCTGGCTTTCCATTTGTTCCCCACACTCATGGAGCCCTGCCTACCTGCGAGCCACCGTGTGCCAGCCATTCTCTCCCTCTTCTCTGTGCTCCTGCTCCAGGCTCACAGGCTCTTGCTGAAATGCTTACTTACAGCGAGGCCTGCCTGGGCTGGGTCCTCAGGCATGGCCTCTCTAGTTGCCATTTATCACATCTCCCAGTTTTATCAGTTACCACTAATGTAATCATATTTATGTGTACATGTATGGATTAGTTTCTTTTGCTGCTGAAACAAGTTACCACACACTTGGTGACCTGAAACAATAGAAATGTATTCTTTCACAGTTATGCAGACAGAAGTCTGAAATGAGCATCACTGGGCCGAAATCAAGGAGTGGGTCGGGCCACACTCCCTGTGGAGGCTCCAGAGGAGAATCTGTTCTTGCCTCTTCCACCTTCTGGTGGTCGAGGGCATTCCTTGGCTTGTGGCTGCGTCACTCCAGTCGGCAAGGCCAGCACCTTCTCTCTGCTCTGTCTTCACATGGCCCTCTCCTCTTGGAGATGTGTGTCTGTGTCAAAATCTCTCTCTACTTCCCTCTTAGGAGAATACGTGTGATTGCATTTGGGGCCCACTTTAATAATCCAGAATAATCTCCCTATGCCAAGACCCTTAACTTATTCACATCTACAAAGACCCTCTTTCCATGCAAGGTGATATTTACAAGTTCTGGGAGTTAGGACCTGATATCTTTTGGGGGTCATTATCCAGCCTCCTACAATCTCTTTCTCCCTCCACTTGCCCAATGGAGGAAATCTGTTGCACCCCAGGAGCCTATAACCATGCCTGGAACATAGGGGATGCTCAGTTGTTACTTATTAAATGAGTAAATAAATTAATATAGCCAAGTGTACTTTATTCTAAAAAGTATTTTTCATTATATGTGCATAATTTAATAACAATACACTGTACTGTGCTAACTTCTGTAACAATGAAATAGCTTTGATATGACAGTCATCTTGTATAAATGAAAACATGATTTAATGAAATGACATTTTATGAGCTTTAGGCAAAGCAAACGTTTGAATTATCTTGTTTAAATTAAATGGCTCTTTTGCATTCAGTAGTAAGCATCACTAAATGCGTCTATCTTGCTAATACAGCGGCATTGTTATATTCTAAATTATACAATTTAATTACACGTAACTTGAAATTTAAACTGAAATCTTGTTGAGGTACCAGCATGACCTTTACATCCACACATTACTATTTTTTCAGTGAGGTGACACTTGGAAAAATTTAGCAAAATCTTATATTTTCCATCAGCTAAATAAACCATAGGAAATGAACAAACCCAGTTCTAACTGTTGCTTTGCCACTTAGTGGTGCATAACCCTGGGCAAGATATTTGAGCACGCTAAGATTGCCAGTCCTCACTATAAAATGGAGCTCTTGAGAAGAGTGAGATGAGTGAGATGAGTTAAGATAAGCCCCTAAAATGTGCCTCTCGGCTGTCAGCCAATATCAGCACCCCCTTCCTTCTTCCTTTTCCACAACATGCCATGAAAAAAACAATCTATTTTAGATCTGACAAATAACTCCTCAAACTCACACAAACGATACGTAAACATATTGCCCTAAAATATACACGCGGAATGGCATGAAGTGCTAACCCTTCCCGTGTGAGCTGTGCTTGCTTTCTTTTCCATCACACTGTGTGCTCAGAAACTGCCCCCAGCTGCGTTCTGGGATTCCGTGCCTCTACAAGAGGGATTAGGGTAGAGGAATGAGACGGAGTGAAGTTGAGCGCTTTTCGGAGAGGGTGCTCTCCTTTGGGCATCCAATGGTTAACAGATGCTTCACACCACAACTCAGGCTCTGTCACTGGAGAGCAGAGGGAAAGGAGCGGTTGCCATCAGAACTGTCCAAGGGATGGAGAGAAAAAGATAAGGGGCCTGAAGCATGGTCACGACCAGCTTTTCTTCAAGCAGAAGCAAACTACACACCAGGCGAGTTTTCTGGAACGTGAAATAAAGGCCGGGTTACCAACCTGAGGCTGAGCAGGCATTGGTGCTGGAAGTCATAGAGTATGTGTCAAAGCAGCATGGAGCATTTCCTCATTTTCCCCTGTACTTCCCTTTTTTATGGGCTCACTATTTATTTCACAGAATCTGAGATTTGGAGGAGTCCCTAGAGATAATTTGGCTCAACCTCCTTCCCCAGGCAGAAATCTCCCTTGTGACATTCACGACAGATGGCCATCCTTTGTGGTTTTGCTTTTGTTATAATTTATTTTCTTTAGTAATCGGTTTTTATAGAACACTATTAAGTTAAGGAGTTTATTTTTCAAGTCCTCATTGAAATGCTTCTCTCTTTACTGTCTGTTTGTGGTCCCACATCAAATTAGACCCCGGGACTTTCTGCCCCCTGATGGCCCCAACTATTATTAGGGGCAGAAAAGGGGAAAGGATTTGACTTTTCAGGCAAGACTCCGAGGCAGGATTCAGTGCCAGAGAATGAGAAGAGAAGGGTAGGAATAATTGAAAAGAAATATCCTAGCTTGGGAAAGGTATTTCTGACCTTTAATGTTGTTTTTTCAAATAATGCCAGTAGAGATTTTCTCCTTACACGGGTAACCCAGGTTCAACGAAGAGTTAGAAATATTAAAAAAAGCACACAAAGAATAATAAAAATTTGAGGGTCCTGAGATTATACTGTTTCTTCAGTTTTCATATTCTGCTCTTTTCACATTATATTCATGCGCCACACAACGATGTTGCAGTTAATGATGGACCGCATATATGATGGTGGTCCCATAAGATTAGTACCATATAGCCTAGGTGTGTAGTAGGCTATACTGTCTAGGTTTGCATAAGTACACTCTGTGATGTTTGCACAATGATGTGCAATGTGAAATCGCCTAATGACACATTTCTCAGAACATGTCCCCATTGTTAAGCAACGCATGACTGCATATTGTAGACAGTTTTCATGTCATTATATGTTCTTCTGCAACATAATTCCTAATTGTGCATCATATTTTATTGTATCTTCTATTGTACAGCTGTGGAATTATTTACTTAACTGGTCCCTTCTAGTTCCTCTCCCCTCTTGCCTCCTCATACTAGTCAGGGAAGCTGCCTCTGGCACAAGCACTTCTTAATCTGCCTTGACTTTCATCCAGACACATAAATGCTTGTCCCAGTGCATTTGGATGGGATGATACAATTACAGTGTGTTTCCTGGGAGTAATCACGATGGTGCTGTGGAGTCCATCTTTAGGCTTTGTGTAGATGATGTGTTAATTACACTCTGTCAAGCCACAAACTTCTATTCCCCAAGCCTCCGGGTAAGCACAATCATTTATGTTTCATGCTACAAATGAGAATAAGTTTAAATGGTCCCTTTAAATCAGCCTTGGCTGCTAACTTTGGCTCCATTGACTTGCTACAGTCAAGGCTCAGGCCATGGCAGGGCCAGTGGTCTTGGCCTATATTGGATCAGAATGGGCTGCAGCAGAACTACTGGCCTCACATTCTGTGACAATCGACCCAGGCCAAAGGGCGGTACCAGGGCTCCCACTCCAGGATTAGGCAGTGCTGCTCACACATCTCTAGTTCCACCCCATCTGGCTCCCTGTTGTCCCTAATCCAGATGGGGCTTGTGCTGTGCTGTTATTGCTGATGAGAAGTGGCAACAGGGCCTGGAAGCAGAACAAACACTGCAATGGGATTCCAAGGACACCTCCAGGACCTGAGGCTTTGAGAAGGATGTAAAGAGTCAGGGATTCTAAAGTTACAGAATCTTGAATCTGTCTAGAGCAGACTAGCTTATTCATTCGGGTTATTCGGCACCATAAGGACATGCACACACACCCCTCCCCGCTCCAACACACTGTCAATAAGACTCTACCTGCTGGTCTGATCTCTGGGTCCCCAGCTTTCTACCTTTTTTGGGTGCTAACCGAACAGCTGTCTTTAGGGGTGGCCTTAGTACATGGTCCTTGACCTTCTTGTCCTAATAACTTTCCCATTCTCTTCACATGGATCCACACCCTGGATATTGTCACCATTTTACTTCATCTGTCTTCCTCCCACATCGTGTGCTACAGATAACTGCTGACTTCTTTGAGGGTCCTTGGGTATCAGACTGAGTTTTCACATAAAAGAATGCCCTTCTCTGCTTGATGATGCACTTTGTCAGTTGGGCCTTAAAGAGTGCTGCTTGTGCTCTGGGTCTCATGATGGCACTGGCAATAACAGGCTTTACCAGGTGGCTTTAGAGGCAGTAGACTTGGACATAGAAAAAAAGATGACAATGGAAGACACATCTGTAGTAGCCCGTGGTAACTACTGATTTTGGCTGCCACTCTCTTTCTGCTAGTAACAGACTTTGCCTCCTAGATGCAGAAATGGGCATGTGACCCAGGCCCAGCTAATCATAGTGCCCCTTTCCCTGAACACAGGGATCAGCCCAGGCATGGGTAGGGGACCCATGCAGAGTTAATCAGAGTCTGTCCCTGAATTTGTTTCCTGTGGCCATGTTCCATGCCATGTGGACAAGGAGAGAAAATGAAGTCAGCACATACAGAGGAGCAAAGACAGCAGAACTGAGACAGGAGGAAAGAGAAGTGTTGTGGAGGCACTGAGCACTGATTCTGGTCCCTCAGGCCATGGTCCCCTCCACTGCTACTTCAATTACATGAAAATCCTTAGCATCTTTCTTAACAATGAGAGCTAATTATTCTCTGGTCTGGCATAAGCTAGTTTGTGATGGCCTCTGACACACATGGCCAAAATGGCCCTGACTACTGCACTTTCTGATGCCAGCAGGTGCCAGTTTGATTTGTAAATACAGATAAGAC
Source organism: Equus caballus (assembly GCF_041296265.1). Classification (NCBI taxonomy): domain Eukaryota; kingdom Metazoa; phylum Chordata; class Mammalia; order Perissodactyla; family Equidae; genus Equus; species Equus caballus. Next base: position 47,655,481 of record NC_091700.1, on the reverse strand, counting down.
ATTCCTCTAGGGACTTCTGGAAATAGTACGAGGACACTTTGAGGAAGACTAGTTTCCTGCAGGCAAGTAAGATGAGGTCTCCTGCCAAAATAATTTGGATTATAAAAGGGAAGTATGACCTTGTTTTGTAGTTATAGGCTGATGAGACCAGGAATATGTAGGTTATACCCTTACAAATTCACACAAATATCTTGCCCAAACTGGCTCCTGGCTGGATCTCCCCCCACCTGCCTGGTGCTCCAGGATGTCAGACAAACTCAGACACATGTCTGAAACCTAGCCATAGACATCACTTGGGCTCCAGCTGGACACACCCTCTACTTCACCCAGCACTCTACAGAGAGAAGTTTCTAAGGGAGAATTATGAGGGTCTTTTTGTTTTTTGGGTTTTTTTTTTTTTCCCATACATAGTTGTATATCTTAGTTGCAGGTCCTTCTAGTTGCGGTATGTGGGACGCTGCCTCAGCGTGGCCCGACGAGCGGTGCCATGTCCGAGCTCAGGATCCGAACTGGTGAAACCCTGGGCCACCGCAGCGGAGCGTGAACTTAACCACTCGGCCATGGGGCCAGCCCCTGGGAGAATTATGAGGTGTGAATGGTCAGATAAATGTAGAAGGAGGAGGTAGAGGAATAATCAAGGGTAACATCAAGATTGAGGGTTGAGGAGGCAGGTGTTTGGTGACGCCACAAACCTAGATTAAAAATTATTGAGAAAACAGGCATGTGGAAGAGATTGACGTATTACACAGACCGTGCACGCAGGCCGCTGGGATCCACTGTTTCTGCTGTTTCAACTGGTGCTTGGAAACACAGACCTAGAACTCAAGAGAGAGCTCCAGGCCAGCACGTAAGAACTCAATGTCACAAGCACGTAGATGGAATTGAAACTATGAGGATTGAATAAAATTACTTAAGAAGATGGTTGAATTAGTTTCCTAGGGCTACCATGATGAATTATCACAAACTGGGTGGCATAAGACGGCAGAAATTTATTCGTTCAGGAGGCTAGAAGTCTGTGCTGCCTCTGAAGGGTCTAGAGAAAAACTCTTCCTTGCCGCTTCCTACCTTCTGATAGTTGCTGGCAATTGTTGGTGTTCCTCCGCTTGCAACTGCATCACGCTGATCTCTGTCTCTGCTGTCAAGTGGCCTTCTTCCGTCTGTGTCTGTCTATCTTTGTGTGTCCTCTCTTTCTCTTATAAGGACACAATCATATCGGATTTAGGGCACACCCTAATCCAGTATGACCTCTTCTTAAACAGGCCCACCCCTCCTCAGCATCAACAGTTATTTGGAACTGAGGATAGAGAGAAGGCAAGAATGAAGCTTGAAGTGTTGTAGAGTGAGTGGAAACTAAGAAATGTACTTGCCTGGGCCATGGTTGTGGCCCTGGTTGTGGTTGTGTTATATTTTTCTGGCAACTCCACCACATTGGAAATCTTGTTGGTTAGAATGTGGGCTTGGGTTTTTAGTTTAAAGTAAAGTTTTCAGGTAAGGTCAGCTCGGTCCCTAACCACCAGACATTGTGGAACAACCAAATTATTGCAGATTAAAGTGTCCCTCAAATGCAGTGACAGCCACTCTGACCCTCCTTGTGGGTGGGACACTGTTGGGCACACTATTTAAATGAACCCAATTTGGAAAGCTCACCTATCTGTACTGAATGTGATAGCTATCTTGCTCTGCCTTCACAGCCCTTATCTTCAAAGCCTTCAGCACTAGGCAAATGCCTTGATTTTTCCTTAAAAAGAAATCATCAGGATGTCTGACTCCATGCGGACCTTTGAATGTGTGATTTCATTATTCACAGTCCGCACTCCTCTTCTGGCTTTTGATCCGCAGTTTACAGACTATGTACATAAGGACGCTCTCCTTTCCATAAACTGATCTCTTTACCCTCTCAGCCCAGAATAGCTTTCCATTTATTCCTCTGATAAAGCATGGATGCTGTGAGCCAGCATATATTAAATCTATCATTATACAAACACAGCACTAGACTTCTATCCAGCCCAGATCAGCAACCAGATCACTGTCGGCGCTCCGCAAGTGTTTGCTGATGATGAGCAGGGAAGGGGACCTGAGGAATCTTTGACGACCACCAAATCTGGAGAGGGAATCTCTGCTGAGAACTGTTCGCAGCCTGTCACCAGTCTTCCAATGCGATTACTAGCTTGCCAAGGTAGCTAAGAATCTCAGCCTTAACACACTAACAGGCATTTTAAAATGCACATTGAAACACCACTTAATTAAAATTCTTCAGTGGCTTCCACCTCTCTTCTGATGAAGACCCATCCCGTTAACGTGGCTTCTGAGGACACTGCCTCCCCAGCGTCGCCTTTCCCTACACTCCCTTCCCTTCTGCTCTCAGCCCTGCAGCCTGTCTTTCAAGTCTTCAGATGGGATGCTTTCCCTTTGGCTGCTTCCTCTGAGTTCAGCATTCTTCGTTCTTCCTTCTCCCTTACCTGGTCGCCTCCTGCTTATCCTTCTCTCGTCATCTCAATTATCACTTTCTCAGGGAAGCTCTTCCTGACCTATTCCATGTCCCACCTTCCTACTCACCCATGATCCCTAGGCTGGGTCAGAGTCCCTTATCTGCTTTCGCAGAACCTCTGCCGAGTCAAGATAGGCTGGATATGTGAGCACAGCAGGCACCACCAAACTCTCAGGGGTGGACGATTGAGGATCCACTGAGCTTGAGACACTCACCCTCCAAGGCTCAGTGCCAAGTCTGTGAACCTGCCCTCTCTTGGGAGCTCAACTAACTCTCTCGGGAACTCCTAAGTGTGTGTGTGTGTGTGTGTGTATCTCCTTTATGGCTCTATATAGTTCATGTAACACAATTATTTGTTAGACATAGACACCCAAGTCTTACCCATTATCCCTATTTCTAGATTGTAAGCTCTTTGAGAGCAGGAAGATATTGTGTCTGTTTTGCCTTGAGTCCCACACAGTGCTGAATCCTACGTTACAGATAGCAGGTGCTCTATGAAGTTTATTGAATTAAATCACATAAAATGATTATTGAAAGTACTTTATTTTCTCATGTATTTCTGAGAAATGTAAGAATCTTTGTCTCCCCCCATCAACAATGTTTTTACAAAACGTCCTTTCCATTGGGTCTGTTAATAACTTAACTCAAAAGCAAAGAAGTTTGTCTACATGTGTATGTCTGTGATACTTTTGATCCCATAAAGAGTCCATTGCATTCAGTTCAATTCAATTCCGTAAGTGTTAATTCAGAGCCTATGATGTCCAAGGCCCATAGTGTGGCAATGGAATGCTTCATTTCAGTGGGATAATTTGGAATGAAAAAAATCTCGGAACAAGTTTGGGCTCCCAAGTCTGACTTCAGCAGTCACATGTTTACACTATAGCTGTTCCTTCCTTCCTAACAAAACTTTGTTGGACACCTATCAGATATGGTGATGACAGCTCTGGATTTAGATATTTTGGAAGGAGTGAGACAAAAGAGGAGATCATGCTCGTCTTTGCTCATTTGGAAAGAAAAGTTCAGTAGATAAAGAACCTGACAGCAGGAGACTTGCGGTTAATTCCCACCCCTGCTCTGTCACTAAGTAATAAAGTGAACTTAGGAAGTCACCTCCACATCTCTGGACCTCAGTTTTCCGTCTGTAAAATGAGAGTATCAGACTGAATGATGTCTAAAGAATACTAGGGATTGGAAAGTCATTGTCCCAGATGGCTCTCACCCGTCACTAGAGCTGCTTGGCAGGAAGCATAATACGGTGGTTTTCTTTGCACCTGTTGAGCCCTGTCCCTTCTCATGGGGCAAATGGTGGACGAATCCAGCGGCAGAGTTAGGTTAAATGGGAGATCCTCTGCCCATACCACCGGGCTGAGTCCTGCTGCCAGGCTTTGGCTACCTCCATCACCCATAAGGCTGGAAACACATCTCGAGGCCTGACACATTCTGTTGGATCTATTGCCCAGGACTGGATATTTTGTTAGAACTTTCAACTGAATGAAGGATTTGAAGTTCGACAACATGAGAGTGAATAGATGATATATTTCTTAACTAGTAAGTATGAAACTTTATGGAAATAAAGTTCACAATATTATCATTTTTATTTATTTCCCAATATTTTATATGATCTATATGAAGATATACTTAGGTTTTTAAAAATTTGGATGAAGGTACATAGGTAACTGAAGTAACTGGAGACACTGTGGATACTTCTTTCAAAGAAGTCTGAGATTAGATCACTTAGCACACATTCAATGCCAGATAACTGACAACCCAACTAGCAACGACTGAAATCATAAGAACATTTGTTGTTTGCCCAACAAGATGTCTGAGGGTGGGTGGTTCCAGGTATCAGTGCTTGGATTTGTGTCTCTGCCATTTTCTTGCCTTCTCAGTTACAAAATGGCTACCATATCTGCAGATGCCGAATTCTTGCATGACTATAACCACAGAAAGAAAGCAGGGGGGTAGAACAGATTTTTCCCTGTGTCCCTCTTTTCTTTTATTAGAAAGAGAAACACCTTCCCAGCAGCCTCCTCAGCAGACTTCCCCTTTATCTGAGCAGCAGAGGAGGTCGACTGAGAAAATAAACCATTGTTGGTGGCCAGCCCGGTGGTGCAGCGGTTAAGTTTGCATGTTCTGCTTCAGCAGCCTGGGGTTTTCTGGTTTGGATCCCAGGTGTGGACCTACGCACCACTTGTCAAGCTGTGCTGTGGCAGGCATCCCATATATACAGTAGAGAAAGATGGGCACGAATGTGAGCTGAGGGCCAGTCTTCCTCAGCAAAAAGAGGATTGGTGGCAGATGTTAGCTCAGGGCTAATCTTCCTCAAAAAGAAAAGAAAAGAACCATTGTTGTTGTTTTCGGCCTCTACTGCAGAGAGTATATAAGGAACAAGAAGGTTGGGCATGTCTGTGGACAGCCTGCCAGAGTGTTTACCAGACTCCATCTCCTTGGCCTCTCACCATCGGTAGACATCGTTGCTCCCTGACAGCCGCTGCACGGGATCATCCAGTTACTGTAGCTAACACCAAATCTCAGATCTTCAGATGATTTGTGATCTTCCCCATCCTTTCTCAGTGTAGATCTTGTGGTGCAGCAGCCCATAACTAAAAGACAATGTGTGCACTTGAAACAGTGATGCAGAAGGAAGAAGACACCTTCAATAAAACTTGCATTTGGAAAAAGAGATAATGGGAAACACACAATAGTCAAGGGTTTTTAGCAGATATCCCATCCTGTTGATCTGGAAAAATGGGAATGAGAGGATTCAATTCCTCCCTTAGCCTATCTGGCTGCCTGGGATACAAGGCAGGGCAAACATTCAGACTATGATATAGATCTAACACCTGTGAAAGAAAATGGTGAAGGAAGCAGGATGAGGCAGGAAAAGTCTCAGGCTTCGACACAGATCTGACAGAGTCTTTGCTAACTCAATAGGGGGCTTCACAGCAGAGAGCTCATTAGAAGAGCTCCACATTGGGCAGAAACAAGAAGCCCCGTGTACTCCTGCTGTACTCGGTCATTGACCAGAGGCATCTAAGAAAGCATGCGGCTTCAGCTCTAAGGCTGAGCAGCATCCCAAAGGGGCCAACAGCTTGGAGGCTCCCGGCTAACACTCTCACTGCAAGTTCTTTCTTGAAAGGAGGTTGGAGGGGGGCACCTCCATGGCTGCCATGGCCAAGGATCGGGTCGCCCAGCTTTGTCCGTCTCCTTTCTTTATTAGTTTAATGGTGGCTGCTATGAGGCCATTTGAAAGAAGAAGGTTGGGTGGGGAGGCCCATTTTGATCAGGCCTTTGCCAGCAGGCCTTGTCCTCTGAATGAGGGGAGTTGGGAGCTTGGCTCTAATTCTGTCAGTCTTATCTCTTGCTATGTCTAACTTCTCTGCTTCTGACTCCAGCAAGTCTCTGAATTATGGAACTCTCAGTCAACTTAGATTACTGGCTACAGCAGAGAGCATCTCAGAAGAGTTCATTTTCTTCTCTCCCTGCTGACAGAGCCTCTCTAACCTATGTTTATTTTTTTTCTTGCAGGACCTTACCAAAAGCTGCAAGAAGTATCCAACATAACCCAACATCCTAAATGTTTCCCACCATTTCCCTTAACACTATAGCCTCAGTAGGATTGTAATTTGAATCTCAAGGCATGGCATGCCAGAGTCTAAAACAAATGTCTTGCCACCACCTAATAAGTGTCACTATATCCCATCCTGTAAGAGAGATCCTCACTGCCCTCTGCCCTGCTACCTTGATTCAGCCATTCTGTATCTTCAGATATATTGTTCATGCTTCTCTATTTACTGCAACTAAATTAAAAAATAATATGTTTAGCTACAAATAACAGACAACCTGAATAACAAGGGCTTAACCAATAAATACATATTTATTTACTCAACAAGAAGTCTAAAAGTAAGTGGTTCCAGGGTAAGTTTGGCATTCTAATGGCATCAAGCCACCAGGTTATCATTGCATCCAGTTTTCAGCCGTCTCCTCATGGTCACAAGATGGCTGCCACAGCTCTAAGTACTATATCTGCACCTAACCATGTCCAAAAGACAGAAAGGAGGGTCATATAAAAGTGTTCTCCTTATATGCCTCTTTCCTCTGATCAGGGAGAAAAAATCCTTCCCAGAGGCCTCCCAGCATAGTTCTGTTAGCACTACCTTCGGTTGCAAAGGAGGCTTGGAACATGAGTCTCTAGCATTCTTACTTTTTTTTTCTTTTTTTTTGAGGAAGATTAGCCCTGAGCTAACATCTGCTGCCAATCCTCCTCTTTTTTTCTGAGGAAGACTGGCCCTGAGCTAACATCCGTGTTCATCTTCCTCGACTTTTTATATGTGGACGCCTGCTACAGCATGGCTTGATAAGCAGCGTATAGGTCTGCCACCGGGATCCGAACCAGTGAACCCCAGGCCAGTGAAGCAGAATGTGCAAACTTAACCACAGCGCCACCAGGCTGGCCCTTAGCATTCTTACTCTTTATAGTGGGAGGAGGCAAAAGGGAAGGGGGATTTGGCGTATACCAGACAGCAGTGTTTGCCGTGGGATCATGCCTATTGATCTTAGTCCTTCAACCTCCAACTTGGAAATGGATAAACCATCTGTTTTCCCTTCCTTGGGAGTAGCAAGTTATGAATAAATTATGCTGCCAGAGCCTAGAGAGTCCTTAAAACAAGTGCTGTCAATCCAGGGACCTCATTTCATTAAACCTATATTAGGCTCTATTGCTCATTTGATGGCATCTGATTGTTCCCAGGATAGGAGATATTGACAGGAGAGGAGAAAGGGAGAAAATTACCTCAAATCTACTCTACCACCCCCCTTCTCCCCAGTGCTGAATAATCATGAGATTCCCAGGTCCTCCACTAATTTCTGGGTAGCCAGTGAGCCAAGGCTACAGGTTCAGGGCAGGGAGATTAATATGTTCCAGAAACCTCTGTGCGGGAGTCCTGGAAAAGGCCAATGGAGGGAGGATACATTATCGATGGAGCAAATTTAGACACCAATGAGGAAGCTGGAAGTACTGGGGAGACCTGTGCCTTCAAATGCCCCAAAAAGGACTCCTTTGTAAGGCTGCCGATCCGCCTTCCTGCCTACAACACAGTTCTCATCTCACTATAATTTCATCTTCCCACTTTTCTTAATCTCAGGACTTTTAAAAGGTTTTAAGAAAATTTCCTTTCATTTCCAGAAGACATTTCCTGTGGAAGCAAGCCTGGCTGATGTCTGATTGTGGACCCACAGGTCTAAACCAGAAAGCTTGCACATGCAGGAGGCTGAGCAAGGCAGGGGGCCTTGAAGAATCAGATGCAGCATGTAATCATTATTGTTGCTTCTGGTCTGAGCCCTTTAAGTCAGTCCAGCCTCCCTATGCCAAAGGGCTGGGAGCGCAAACACAGACAACAGCTGGTACCTCTGCATCCCCAAACATCTCACCTACAACTCTTGTCTTCCTCGTCCCTCCTTGGACCCTCATTACTCTGCTGACCTGGCTCTACTGTATCTCTCTGACACAGTTTGTTTCTTGCTCCCTGGTGCTGGGGGCACACACAGAGGCCCCCCGGCCTCCTAGGGACCCCTACTGCTGTGGCTGGACCACTCAGGTTTCCCAAGTCCATCATTCCAGGCCAAGAAGAGGGATGCTAATTGTGAACGCTTCCTGAATCTTGGAGGTTAGGCTAACCTTGAACTGGCTTCCTGGGAGTTTTCTGGATGTGGCCTGCACATTTCCTAGACTGTGGTCACTTCCTCTGCTTCCCCCTCATGCTCTGGCCAGTGCTGGTCTGGCTCCCAGAAAATGGAATGATGCATGCTGTTCACGTCAAGGCCACCCCGTGGGCTCTCACCTCTATGGGCTGCTGGGGCTTGTTGGTGAACACGGACCTGACATCTGGTTTCTACGAGTACCAGGAGATTCTCAATACCATCAGAACTTGGCCCAGCTTGAATCCATTAGTTTGAAAACTGTTAATCACAGGGAATTTGCAGCCCAGATGTCAGCTAGGATCCTTGTGACTTTTGAGATTCAAATGACATTGGCTTCAGAGCACAGTGAACAAAAATATGGGCTCTAGAGTCCATCTGCCCAGATCCCATATCTGGGTACTATTTACCCAGTGTGTGATCTTGTGCAGGTGACTTAACCTCTCTGATTCTTTGTCTGTAAAGTAGCCATAACAATGCCTTTATGAATTTGGGGTGATGATTCAATGAACTATGTCAAGTAAAGCATTAAGAACAGGGCCACACACACAGTGTTACCATTAATTTTGCCCCATGAAGAGGAAAGACCTCGTGAGTGAGTTTATATTTCTTCTAGTAATTAGTGGCTCTTAATTTCTGCCGCAGCTAAAAGAGGCCAGTTTTAGGGACCATCTTGCCATCTCATGCTCTCAGATTCTTTTCTACACTGCTACCCCATGCTCAGTGCCGCCTGATTTCTTCACTCCCCCAAATACGTCTGATTTGTAAGGTTGGGTATACAGAGGGCTTCCTGAAGTTTTGGGGCAATGAGAAGGATTAATAATGCAGCCCTTCACAATTTAGTTTCGAATATAAGATGTCTGGTTCTTAAAAGTTCTTTGAACTCCGCAGGCTCCCTCCTCCAGCCATCTCCCCATCTCTCTTTTCTGATGCCCCTCTCCGTACCTTTGTTTATTTCACTGTCTCCTTAGGGCAAAGTCCTTAGGGCTCTACTTTCTGCACCAAAATTCCCAGTAAGATATTGTCTTGAACCAAGATAGTTCTCTTGTCCTAAGAAGAACTCAAGTTGCAGCTTTTTAAACTACAAAAATTCCCCTCTTTATATGTTGATGATGATAACTAATTGTGACAAGAAAGGATTTAAATGGGCACAAATAATAAAATGGCAACTAACAACTATCATTAGCATGTATTTTACAGTCTACAAAGCTCTTTCAAAATCTGTATTGTCTCATTTGAATGAATTTCCTTTTCTGTTTGTGCCTGGAGGGTTTACAAATAAGGGTCTCATACCATAGGAGGGACACACACAAGCACATAGTTCCCTGGTTTGTGTGAGCTCTCTGCTGCTCACATAAAGCTCATGAGGGACAAGGGATCAATCCATAGACAGAGTCATTGGTGCAGTGTCATTGATCTCAAGTCCTGGCTGGAAACCCCTGACACCATGGACCACCATGAGGAGCTATTACAGTCTTGCTTTCTTGGTGGATACACTTATTGAGTTTCTAAAAATTCAAAGAACGGATGGGCTCATCTTCCTCTGGGATTATTAGGTCATTTCTCAGCATGTCTAAAGCCTGAACAAGAGCAAGGCCCTAATGAATCACACTGAGCATCCACAGTTCAAGCAGGAGAAATCTGAATTTTGAACAATGATTTAAGTACTTCGGCACACAGCCTTTCATCTTTAAGGACTAATTCACAGTGTGCATTTTATACATCTTTATAGGATCATGTTGCCATTCCCGGACCCTTACTTCTTAGCAAATGGGAGTGGAGTGACACTTATAAGTGAATGCATTCAGTGGAAGAGCTTGCCTTGACACATATTTCATCGGGAGAGGCTGTAAATATTTCCCGCACATGTGTCTGTATATCTGCGTGATGCTTCGTTTTGGAAAGCAACAATAACAACTGCATCATTAAGCAACAGAGAGGCCAATGTGTCAGCTGGCCTAGTGGGGCAGACAAATAAGGATTATCTTGTCAAGTCGTAAAATAGATTGTGCATGGGTTCCAGCTGCCTGCTTGTTTCTGGGTTCTACAGTTCAAGGACTTGAATGTAACCTGTGGTTGTAACTTAGGGTGTCCCCATGACCTCAGGCAACTTCTGCCCATCAGGGTCCCTACCATGACTGGGATAGGAAGTTGCTGGAAGCCCACAACTTGGACCAGTCATTGTCCAGGCCGTTTCAAAGTGTTCCTGAATAGCTATAGAAATGGAGCCCCCAGACCCGTCAGGCATGTCCAGAAGGCTCTTGGCCACTGTAGGGGACGGGGAACTATTCCTCTGTCCTCTAGATTCTTCTGACTGGTCTAAGGATTAAATTGACATGAGATAGAATAACAAGAGAAAATCGAACAAAGTTTGATAATGTGTATACATGGGAGAAACCCAGGAAAACTGAGTAACTCACCAAAATGGCTGAAGCTACACCTTAAATGCCATCTTTAAAGATAAAGGAGGATGTTGGGAGTGGTGGTTTGGGACTTCAACGGGGAGGAAGACAATTCACATGGAGATGGAAAGGCAAGTGTTTGATAAACAAATGTTTGCTGGGCCATTTACAGACAATGTGACCTGAGACAGAACTTTGATAAAAATGGGCCTAGCAAGATTCTTCCTAGTCTACCAATAGCCAGAGCAATCTATGGTGATCGCTCCTTCCTGGGATAGGCCTTCTATCTTAAATTCTTTTAGGCAGTTAGAGGAAAGGTCAACGTTTATTTCTGAGATTTTTTTTCTTAAAAATAATCAAGCCAAAGAGACACATTTTGGGGTGGCAAATTCTGATCCGCCACACCACCATCATAGCTTTCAACACACTGTACTGTAACTGGCTTATGGCTTCTCAGTCTCCATCGTTAGATCAAAAACCCCAAGAAGGCAGGGACTCTATCCTATTTATCTCCATATATCCAGCATCTAACACAATGCCTGCCATATAGTAATTAATTAAAAGGTTTGTTGATTAAATAAATAAATAGCCCTGTCCCAACAGGACAAGGAATTCATTTTTTCTGCACTGAATGATTCCCCTGTGACAATGCTCACCTTCTCTAATTTCCTTTGGATCACTTTTTGTCTCTTGCATTGCATGTAGGTAATGAAAATTCAGAACATTTACACTTTATTCACTCTCTCCCTCGACAGACGTAGCAATGAATAAAATTAAATAAAAAGTCAAAGGGAGGTATGATGGGTTGGCAGCATGGGAGAAGGGCTGCCTAAGCTGGTCCTGAGGCCAGGCTTGACGGGGAGGTATGAGCACCTTCAGCTGCAAGTGGGCCTCATCACCTCCTAGGGGCAGTTTGAAATGTGGGCAGCTGTATTTGTCATGACTGGAGAGAACTAGCAGCCCTTATTGAGTGGGGTTCAAGGATGCTAAACACCCTGTAAGTGTTTACTTGGGTCAGTCCCTATGAGGAAGAATGTTCTGCCCAAATGCCATTAATGCCCGGATGGGAGTCATCTTTTACATTGTAAGGCAGTTTAATTTCAGGATGTGATCTTTCTTTCCTCCCTCCATCCCTTTGTATCCTTTCCTTCCTTCTTTCCTTCCTGCTTCCCTCCCTCCCTTCCTTCCTTCTCTTCTTCCTTCCAATACTTACTGAACATCTACTACAGAAAATGCATGATGAGATTTATGAAGATGAATCAGCCACCATCTTGACCTCAGGGAGCACCGTTATGCAGGGAAAGATATATGTGCTTAAAAAACAAGAGAATAGGGCAGAAAATAATAAGTGGAAGGCATTAAAGGTAAAGTGTCATAGGAGATCAGAGAGAGAGATGTGCCTGTTGTTTTCAATGAAATGCATCTTATCAATCAATACCTGATCATGTTTTATAGAGCTTTACAGTTTACAAAGGCCTCTCCTGTAAATTTTCTGGCTGGTATTAATCCTCACAATGACCCTATAAAGGTACTTTTTTTGCCCTCAGATTTAATCCTCACTGGTTCTCTGCTCCACTGTGCATCTCCAGGGCCCTGACCCTGCAGGGCATACTTTGCTCCCTCATTAGCTGGCTTTCCCCTGGGTTTGGCTAATGGGAAGCGCTGGTCTGAAGCAGTCTTCTCTACTCACCCCTAAGAAGTGAGTGGCTGTTTCTCCTCTAGGGCTCCACCTCCCACCAGATAGGCCTTCTGAGCTTGGACTCCATAATTCTGCCTGCTTCTCCTTTTCCTGATGCTGCAAGTCTCTGGTTTACCTTAGCATCCCTTCTTGGGCCTCAGCCTCCATCACCTGAGTAAGCAATTCTTTGCATTAAATTCCCTTGGTTGTAAATATTTGAAGGGGATTATGTTTTCCTAATTAGATCCTCATTAGAAGGAAAGCATTATTCTTAACATTTAGAGATAAGGAGAGAGAAAGATTGAATGACTTTCCCAAGATCAACCAGGTGAATGAGGCAGAGCCCACGTCTGTCTCCTGACTCCAAATCCAGGCCTTTAGCCACTGCCTCGTGCTGCCTTCCATAGAGATAATAGCGGTGAAAAAGTCATATAAAGACTTTTCCAAGAACATATGAAATATATATCAGGTTGGGTCTTTTTTCCCCCACGTGCTTTTAAATTTGAAAGAACTTTAAGCTTTTGTGATACGGCTTTTGTTTTGATTTGTTCTTGGAAAAAGTTAATATATTAGCTAGATTAGGGGAATGCCACACAAGTGCTTATGAATATTAGCTTGACATTTGACAAAGTCGCTCTGAGAGCCTGGTGGAATAATGTATGTTGGTACAGTCACATGGATTAGTGAATGATTGATGTAGGATAAAAAACAGTCCTCATACTACTTTCTGCCATAATATTACTGTGATTTTCATGATCATCTCAGCTCAGAAGAATAAGAAAAGCAAAAATATTGAAAATGCTTTGGATTTAGAACAGTTTTTATAAACATATGAATCAGAGATGCATTTGTACAGGTTACCATGCCCTGGCTGCAAGAATATTTTAATCTCTCAATGTTACTAAATTAAATACTACATATTACTAATCACTAAATCAATTGATTTAATAATAACAAAGCCCTGTTCTCTAGAAAGGCCTTATGAAGAAGGGCTGCATCTGAAGTCAGGGCCTTGGGGGATGTGGGCCAGAGGGGAGCTGGCTGGCCCGGGAAAGATGGACAGGAAGCAGGGCTCTGTGAGAAGGCTCAGTTTGGGGGGGCTACTTTTTCAGAAGGCTCATTTGGGGCGGGGCAGTTTGTTCAGGTGATGCCGTGACTTGACTACCATTATTTCTCCTATGGAACAAGCAACTGAAAATAGGAGTCTAGAAGTGTCAGGTCGTGGTCCATCATGGACCATGGATAACATCCATCTCCAGGCAAAGCTTTTCTGCCTTGAAAGCAAAGGAGGAATAGGAGGAAGCACATTTGGTGGTGCTAGTTCCTTCTTTGAACGTGAAAGCCAATAAACAGCCTCTTTTGCCTTTTAAAGTGCATGAGATTGAATGCTAAATTATCAACGTATTTGAAGGGTTGGGTTTGGACCAGTTTACATGTAAATCCCAATGATTCTCAACTGTGGATCCTAGTGGACATTTGGAAAATTGTGGCGTCATTTTTGTTAGACACAATGACTAGGGGTAATTCAGTGCATGTCATGTCACTTGTTAGGACAGTTCCACATAACAAAGAATTACCCCAGAATTATCACACCTAGCCATAGGTGGAATATGTGGTGGTCTGTTATGATTGTCCCCTTAAGACTGCAGACGCGAGATTACATTCCTTCTGTGGCTGGGACTGGCATGTCCCCCGAAAAAGAAGGGCTTCCTAGATATCAATTTTTGGAGACGAGGTGATTTATCAGGAAAAATTCTCATAGTTCTTTGGGGCAAGGCATCTAAGAGTGTTTCTACTTGGAAGAGATGTGGGACCACCTGCAGGAGAGAGTCAATATGAGATCATATTAGGTTTTGTTGCCTGGAGGGGTCAACAATTCTCAGAGAGAAACTTGTAAATTGGTGGAGTTACCACCAAATTTCTTAGGGCTGTGGAGGGAACAAGCTGGCCTCTTTCTTCTAACTCTACTGGTGAATAGCATCTTTTCCACATTGTAGGTTGGTGGAAAGCATGCATCTCCCTTTGTGGGTGCATTTAAATGGCTGCAGCAGCCCCTGATGTCTGGGTGGTGATGGGACTGATGTAAATGAAGGAGCTCCCAAAAAAGGCAAAGCTTGACGAGAAAAGAGTAAGGCTGCAAGATTCATTTACCCCTTCCCAACTGGGCAGTCTCCTGCCATTGGTGCCTTTAGAAGACTGAGGTTGTCTTATACTGAGGAAGTCATGCCTAGCTGCTCATCAACACCATTTCCTCTTCCTCGGCCCTTACGAGGAGTACATCTCACAGCAGTTAGTCTGAGGCCACATGACTTGTATGGCCCATAGGATGTGGGCAGAAGGGATGCATGCCACTTTCAGTCTTGGTCCCTAAAGTGTCCTGTGAGATTCTTAGCTCGTTCTCTTTGTTCCCTATCCATGTGCATGCTTGAGCCACTCTACGGGAACAGCCCAGTTCCCTGGGTAGTGCATAGAGGCAAACTGCCCAGGAGAGTCACCCACCCTACACTGGACTGAGACAAATAAGAATTAAATTTCTGTTGTATTAAGTCTCTGAGATGTGAGGATTTATTTGTTACAACATCATAGCCTAGTTTATGTACAAAAACATTGAAAGAGCACCAGTCAGTGAATTGCTGCCAATTACCTGGAGCAAGGGGTACAGTGGTATATGACAAGGCTCTGTTCTCTGTCTGTTAATGACCTGGACGAGGACACTGGTAGCATGCGGATCAGATTGGAAACTCATAGGAGATAGGAAGGGAAACCTTGTGCACCTGATGGTAACATAGGAATCTAAAAATAACTCAAAAATTTAGAGTAATGGGCCAAAATAAAGATAAACTTCCATAGGGCTGAATGGAAACTCCTACACTTATATCAGAAAGCCGATCTAACAAGTAGAAAATGGATAATATGTGAGAAAGAACTTCAAGGGTTAACTTGACAGTAAGGTCAATGCGAGTTAATATGATGAGAATATACAACATAATCTTCAGCTATATTAACAGAAATACAGAATCTGAAACTGTAGATACTAATCCCATTCCATTTTACACTGATCAGACCCGTGCTCTGCTCTTCAGTCATCTCAGATTAAATTTTAGGAATAGCCCTAGAGAAAAATAGTCACCAATACAGAGGGTATTAGTGGTAAGGGGAATGATTGAAGGAACTGGGCATGTTTACTCCAGATAAAACTTACAGGGACCTTAATAATCATCTAAAAAATGTATTTTTGAGATATAATTTACATATCATAAAACTGACTCTTTTAAATTATACAATTCACTGATTTTTAGTATATTAACAATGTTTTATAAATATCACCATATCTCATTTCAGAACATTTGCATCACTCTAAAACAAACTCCATTCCTATTAGCAGTTACTCCCTATTTCCCCTTCCCTGTGGTCACTGGCAACCACTAATCTACTTTATGCCTCTATGTATTTGTCTATTCTGGACATTTTATGTAAATAAATATAATAGGTGGCATTAGGTATCTGACTGCTATCACTTAGCAAAATGTTTAAAAAATTCATCCATTTTTGTAGGATCTATCAATACTTCATTCCTTTTTTATGGCTCCATAATATTCCACTGTATGGATATGCCACACTTTGTTTATCCATTCATCAATTAACGTGCATTTAGGTTGTGTCCACCTTTTAGCTATTAGGGATAATGCTTCTATGAACGTTATCTACAATTGTTTTATATGACACTTGTTTTCAGTTCTTTTGGGTACATACTGGGAATGGAAGTGCTGGGTCATATGGCAACTGTGTTTAACGTTTTGAGGAACTGCCAAATTGCTTTCCAAAGCAGCCGCACTGTTTTACATTCTTAGCAGTAATGACGAGGGTTCCAATTTCTCCATAACTGACGAATACTTGCATTGTCCATGTTTGTTTGTTTTTTTATTATAGCCATCCTAGTGAGTGTTAAGTAGAATCTCACTCTGACTCAATTTGCATTTTCCTAAGGATTGATGATGTTGAGCATCTTTACATGTGCTTAGTAGTCATTTGTGTATCTCCTTTGGAGAAATGTCTATTCAGATCGTTTTTAATTTTTAAACTGGGCTACTTGTCTTTTTTTGTTGACTTGTAATGATTCTTTCTGGATACCAGACTCTGGTCAGACACACAATTTGCAAATATTCTACCCCATCTTGTGAATTCACTTTGCAATTTCTTGACAGTGTCCGATGATGCACATAAGTTTTTAATTTTGATAAAATTCACTGTATATTTTCCTTTGGTTGTTTGTGTTTAGGTGTCACATGTAGGAGATTATTGCCTAACCCAAGGTCGTAAAGATTTAACCTAGGTTTTCTTCACTTACACCTAGGTCTTTGATCTATTTTGAGTAAATTTACATTTGAGTAAATTTATTTTCCATAAAAATATCGTGTATGGTAGAGATCCAACTCCATCCTTTTGCATGTGTATGTTCAGTTTTCCCAGCACCATTTCTTGAAAAGACTGTTTTTTTCCCAGTGAATAGTCTTGGTACCCTTGTCCAAAGTCAATTGAGCATAAATGTGTGGATGTATTTCTGGACTTTCAGTTGGATTCCATTGATTTATATGTCTGTCTTTATAATGGTACTATACTTTTTTGACTTTGTAGTAAGTTTTGAATTCTGGAAGTGTGAATCTTCCAACTTTTTCAAGATTGTTTTGGCTATTCTGGGTCTGCTGAATTTCCATATAAACTTTAGGATCAGCTTGTCAATTTCTATAAAGAAGAAAAAGCCAGCTGGGATAATGATAGGTCTGGCATTGAATCTGTCCATCAATCTGGGAAATATTGCCATCTTAACAATATTAAAACTTCCAATCTATGAGCATAAGGTGCCTTTCCACTTATTTAGGTCTTCTTTAATTTCTTTTGATGATATTTTATAGTTTTTAGTGTACCAGACTTGTATTTGTTTTGTTAAATTTAAACCTAAGTATTTTATTCTTTTTTTATACTATTGTAAATGGAATTATTTTCTTAGCATCATTTTCAGATTGTTCATTGCTGGTATATAGAAATACAACTGACTTTTGTATATCTATTTGGTATCCTACTACTTTGCCAAAATAGTTTATTGGCTCTAATAGTTTTTTTTGTGTGGATGCCTTAGGACTTTTCTATATAAAAGATGTCATCTGAAAATAGAGATAGTTTACTTCTTGCTTTTCAATCCAAATGATTTTTCTTCTTCTTTTTCTTTTTTCTTTTTTGCCTACTTGCTCTGTTTGAATGTCGCTATCAATGTTGAATAGACGTAGTGAGATTAGACACCCTTGTCTTATTCCTGATTGTAGGGGGGATGCTATCAGTCTTTCCCTATTAAGTATGATGTTAGCTGTGGGTTCCCCCCCCCCAGCTTTACTGAAGTATAATTGACAAATAAAAACTGTATATATTTAAAGTATACATTGTGACATTTTGATATACATATACATTGTGAAAGGATTACCACAATCAAGCTAATTAGCATACCCATCACCTAACACTGTTACTTTTCTTTTTTTGTGTGATGAGAACACTTAAGATCTACTCTGTGAGCAGATTTCAAGTATACAATACAGTATTAGTAACTGTAGTCACCATGCTGTATATTAGCTCTCCAAAACTTATTCATCTTGCATAACTGAACTTTGTACTCTTTCACCAACATCTCCCCATTTTCCCCATTCCTCAGACTCTGGCAGCCACCATACTGCTCTGCTTTTATCAGTTTGGCTTTTTTAGATTCCACATATAAATGAGATCATGCTGTATTTGTCCTTTTGTGTCTGTCTTATTTCACTGAGCATAATGTCCTTCAGGTTCATCCATGTTGTCACAAAGGCAGGATTTTCTTTTCTTTTCTTTTCTTTTCTTTTTTTTTTGGTGAGGAAGATTCACTCTGAGCTAACATCTGCAGCAATCTTCCTCTTTTTTTCCCTTGAGGAAAAAACAATGAGCTAACATCTGTGCCAGTCTATCTCTACTTTGTATGTGGATCACTGCCACAGCATGGTTTGATGATCAGTGTAGGTCCGTGCCTGGGATCTGAACCCGTGAACCCAGGTTGCCAAAGCCAAGCATGCCAGACTTAACCACTACACCGCAGGGCTGGCCCCAGGATTTCCTTCTTTTTTATGGCTGAATAACATTCCATGTTATATATATATAACCACATTTTCTTTGTCTATTCATCTGTCAACAGACATTCAGTTCATCTCCAAATCTTGGCTACTGTGAATAATGCTGCAATGAACATGGGAATGCAGAAGATATCCCTTTGAGATAGAGATTTCATTTCCTTTGGATATATACCAAGAAGTGGGATTGCTGGATCATATGGTGGTTCTATTCTTAATTTTTCGAGGAACCTTCATGCTATTTTCCATAGTGGCTGCAATACTTTATATTCCCACTAACAGTATATAAATGTTGCCTTTCCTCTACATCCTTACCAACACTTATCTTTTGTCTTTTTGATAATAGCCATTCTAACAAGTGTGAGATGATATCTCCTTATGGTTTTGATTTGCATTTCCCTGATGACTAGTGATGTTGAGCACGTTTTCACATACCTGATGTCCATTTGTGTATCTTCTTTTGAGAAATGTCTATTAATATCCTTTGCCTATTTTTTAATTAGCTTATTCTTTTTTTTGGTATTGAGTTTGAGTTCCTTATATATTTTGGACATTAACCCCTTATCAGATATATGATTTGCAAATATTTTCTCTAATTCTGTATGTTGTCTCTTCACTCTGTTGCTTGTTTCCTTTGCTGTGCAAAGCTTTTAAATTGATGCAATCCCACTTGTTTGTTTTTGCTTTTGTTTCTTCTGCTTTTGGGGTAATATCCAAAAAGTCATTGCCCAGACTAATGTCAAGAAGCTTTTTATCTATGTTTTATTCTAGTACTTTTACAATTTCAGGTCTTACAGTTAAGTCTTTAATTCATTTTAAATTGACTTTTGTATATAGTGTGAAATAAGGGTTTGATTTCATTCTTCTTTATGTTGATATCCAGTTTTCCCAACACCATTTATTGAAGGCATTATCCTATCTCCATTGTGTGTTCCTGGCACCCTTGTCAAGGATCAGATGCCCATAAAGAAATTGATTTATTTCTGGGCTTTCTATTCTGTTTCATTGGTCTATATGTCTGTTTTTATGTCAGTACCATACTGTTTTGATTACTGTAGCTTTTGCATATTTTATAATCTATTTTGAAATCAGGAAGTGTGGTGCCTCCAGCTCTATTCTTCTTGCCTCAAGATTCCTTTAGCTATTTGGGGTCTTTTATAGTTCTATACACATTTTTTCTATTTCTGTAAAAAAGGCAACTTGAATTTTGATAGATATTGCATTGAATCTGTAGATCACTGGGGTAGTATGGACATTTTAACAATATTAATTCATCCAATCCATGAATATGGGATATCTTTCCACTTATTTGTGTCTTCTCTGATTTCTTTCAGCAGTGTTTTATAGTTTTCAGTGTATAGGTGTTTCATCTCCTTGGTTAAATTTATTCCTAAGTATTTTATTCTTTTTTATGTTATTGTGAATGGGATTATTTTCTTTATTTCTTTTTTGAATAGTTTGTTGTTAATAGATAGCAATGCAGCTGATTTTTGCATGTGAAGTTTGTGTCTAGCAACTTTACTAAATTTTTTTATTAGTTCTACTGGTGTTTTGGTGAAGTTTTTAGGGTTTCATATATATAAGATCATGTCAACAACAAACAGGAACAATTTTACTTCTTCCCTTCTAATTTATATGCTTTTTATTTCTTTTTCTTGACTAATTACTTTGGCCGGTACTTCCAGTAGTGTGTTGAATAAAAGTGGTGGAAGTGGGCACCCTTGTCTTGTTCCCAATTTTAGAGGAAAAGCTTTTAGTTTTTCACTGTAGACTATGATGTTAACTGCAGGCCCATTATATATGGCCTTTATTATGTTGAGGTACATTTCTTCTACATCTAATTTGTTGAAAGTTTTTATCATGAAAGTGCATTGAATTTTGTGCAATGCTCTTTCTGCATCTATTGAGATGATAAGATTTTTATCCTTCATTCTGTTAATGTGGTGTGTCACATTTATTGATTTGTGTATGTTGAACCATCCTAGCACCCCAGGGATAGCTCCCACTTGATCATGGTGTATAATTCCGTTAATGTATTGTTGAATTGGGTTTGATAGTATTTTGCTGAGGATTTTTGAATTTGTACATTAGGGATGTTGGCCTATAATTTTCTTTTCTTGTCTGGTTTTGATACCAGGGTAATGCTGGCCTTGTAAAATGAGTTTGGGAGTGTTCTCTCCTCTTCAACTTTTTGGAAGAGTTTGAGAAGGATTGGTGTTAATCCTTCTTTAAACATTTGGTAGAATTCACCACTGAAGCCATCTGGCTATAAGTTTTCTATCTTGGGAGGTTTTTGATTACTCATTCAATCTCCTTACTCGTTATTGATCATTCAGATGTTCTATTTCTTCATGATTTGGTCTTGGTAGGTTGTATGTTTGTTTCTAAGAATTTACTCATTTCTTCTAGCTTATCCAATTTGTTGGTGTATAATTGTTCATCCCAGTCTCTTATGATTCTTTGTATTTGTATCACTTGTAATGTCTCCTCTTTCATTTATAATTTTATTTGAGTATTCTCTTTTTTTCTTGGCTAGCATAGCTAAAGTTTTGCCAATTATGTTTATCTTTTCAAAAAACCAACTCTGAATTTCGTTGATCTTTTGTATTGTTTTGCTAGTCTCTATTTCATTTATTTCTGCTCTAATCTTTATTATTTCCTTCTTTCTGCTAACATTGGGCTTAGTTTATTCTTTTTTCTCTAGTTCCTTGAGATGTAAAGTTAGCTTGTTTCTTTGAGATCTTTCTTTTTTATTAACAGTGTTTACTGCTATAAACTTTACTCATAAAACTGCATCCCATAAGTTTTGGTATGTTGTGTTTCCATTTTCATTTGTCTCAAGGTATTTTTTTGATTTCTATTTGATTGGTTCTTTGATCCATTGATTATTCAAAAGTGTATATATACATATTTTTTTGAGGAAGATTAGCCCTGAGCTACTACTGCCAGTCCTCCTCTTTTTGCTGAGGAAGCCTGGCCCTGAGTAACTTCCGTGCCCATCTTCCTCTACTTTATATGTGGGACACCTACCACAGCATGGCTTTTGCCAAGTGGTGCCATGTCTGCACCTGGGATCTGAACTGGCGAACCCCAGGCCACCAAGAAGTGGAACGTGCGAACTTAACTGCTGCGCCACTGGGCCAGCCCCAAAAGTGTATTTTTAAGTTTCCACATGTTTGTGAATTTTCCCGTTTTCCTCCTGTTATTGATTTCTAGTTTCCTTCTGGTCAGAAAAGATATGTTTTTAATTTTCTTCAATTTGTTAAGACTTGTTTTGTGGCCTAACACATGTTCTATCCTGGAGAATGTTCCATGAGTGCTCCAGAAGAGTACGTAATCTGTTGCTGTTGGATGGAATAGTCTGTATATGCCTGTTAAGTCTATTTGGTTATAATGTTATTCAAGTCCATTGTTTTCTTACTGACTTTTTGTCTGGATGATCTATCCATTCTTGAAAGTTGGGTATTGAAGTCCCCTACTATTATTGTATTGCTGTCTATTTCTCACTTCGGTTCTGTTAATATTTGCTTTAAATATTTAGGTGCTTAATGTGGGGGGCATATATATTTATAATTGTTATATTCTCATGGTGAACTGATCCCTTTATCATTATAGAACAACCTTCATTGTCTCTTGTTACAGTCTTTGTCTTAAAGTCTGCTATAAGTAGAGCTATCCCTGCTTTCTTTTGGTTACATGAAATACCTTTTTCCATCCCTTCACACTCATCCCGGGTGTGTGCTTAAAGCTAAAGTGAGTCTTTCATAAGCAGCATGTTGGTAGATCTTGTTTTTTAATCCATTGGGCCGCTCTATGACTTTAGATTGGAGTTCTTAATATATGTACATTTAAAGTAGTTATTGATGGGTCAGGATTTATGATTGCCATTTTGTTCATTGTTTTCTGACTATTTTGTAGTTCCTTTCTTCCCCTCTTGCTGTCTTCCTTTGTAATTTGATGATTGTTTTCTTTGTGGTTACCATGAAGCTTACATAAAATATCATATTTAAGATGTTATGAGTCTGTTTTAAGCTGATAACTTCAATTACATACAAAAACTCTGTGTTTTTACTTCTTCCCTCCCACATTTTATGTTATTGATGTCATAATTTACATATTTTTGTATTTTGTATCCATTAAATTATTCTAGCTATAGTTATTTTTAATAATTTTGTCTTTTAACTTATAGATTAAACAGTGATTTATAAGACATAGCAATCATTTTTGAACTGTAGAAAATCAAAGATAAAGAAAAAATCCTGAAAGAAGCCAGAGGAAAAAATACCTTACTGATAGAGGAACAAAGACAAGAATTACATCTGACTTCTCCTCAGAAACCATGCAAGCAAGAAGCAAGTGGAGTGAAATATTTAAAGTGTTGAGAGAAAAACAACAACCACCAAGAATTTCCTACCCTGCAAAATTATTCTCCAAAAGTGAGTGAGAAATAAAGACTTTCATACACTAATAAAAATTAAAGGACCTTATTGCCAGTAGATCTGCCTTCATGTCAAACTTAGCTTGTTCTTGTTGCTATTTGTTGTCAATGTTATTTGTGTATTTGTTTCATGAGTTTTCTGAACTAATTTTGCAAAGTCTGTATTTTTTGTTATGTGCAGCCACTGAAGTCTCTGCTCAGTTAGCTTAGTGGTCAGCTAAATGGTGCTGGGGAAGTAAGATACACACGTAGAAAATAAGACTTTACTCTTACTCACCCTCCATACAAAAGTCAATTTCCTATGGATTATAGATCTAAATGTTAAAAATAACATGATACAGTTTCTAAAACATTGGACGGCATCTACACGATCTTAGAGCAGACAAGTATTCTTAGAACAGTAAATAAAGGTACTAACTTACAAAAATTGATGTCAACTTATTTTACCACATTCAAGAATAAAAGAAAAATATGATTATCTCAACAGAGGTAGAAATTCAACATCCTCTCATGAAAAAAACAAGCTCTTTGCTAACAAAGAATAGAAATGAGTAGTTATCATAGATCAAGTATGCTTATATGTGCAGACTCTAAAATCTCTTATATCTCTAGACTCTCTATTCTATTCCATTGGCTTATTTGTGTATCCTAGCTCCAATTCCACACTGTCTTAATTTCTAGAATTTGGTATCCAGTAGAGTAGGCACTCTAATATTTTCACTCTTCAAGATTGTATTCATTTTTGATCTTTTGTATTTCCGTTTAACATTCAGAATCACTTTTGTCAATTTCCACAATAAAAACAGCAAAAACCTGTTGGGATTTTGTTTTGGATTGTGCAGGTGAAGAAGACAATTTCCTCAACCCACTCTAGGTCCTTCTGGCCAGAAAATGAATTAAATTCACGTGAGACAGAATAACAGGAGAAAATTAAACAAAGCTTTATAACATGTATACATGGGAGAGGCTCAGGCAAACTGAACAACTCACCCAAAGGGCTGAAGCCACCACCTTAAATATCATCTTCAGCTAAAGACAAAGGAGGATGTTGGGGGTGGGGAGAGTCAGTTACGGGAGATTACCAGACAAGTACAGTAAACAAGAGTAAGGTTATTATGCAGATTTAAGTTCCTTGCCTTCTGCATTGATAAGAGTTTCTAAAGATAAGGTCATCCCCCCTTCTTCCTGGTACAGAGAGGGAGACACCTTTACAGATGGAGGGTTCCTTTACAAATGTAAACGTCTCTTAACAAAGGGTAAATAAATTCTACTTTTCAGAGTTTCTTTCCTGTCTGCAGTTTCTAAAAGTAACCAGCTCAAAATAATCCTTATGCCAAAGAGGCATATCTCAGCATGGCCAATTCCAGTTTCCCACAATTGTACTGGATTAATAAATCAGTTTAGGCAAACTGATGTCTTGACAATATGGAGTCTCACCATTTATTTAGATATTCTTTAATTTCCCTCAATAATATTTTATAGCTGTCTAGTAGAGGTCTTACATGTCTTTTGTTAAATTTTTTCATAGATATTTTATGCTTTTGGATGTTATTACAAATAGAATCTCTTTTAAAATTTTATTTTCCTTTTTTGTTGCTGGTATAAAGAAGCATGATTGATTAGTATATTAGTCAGGGTTCTTCAGACAAACAGAACCAATAGGATGTATATAAATACATATGAGGAGCTATATTTTAGGAATTGGCTCATGCTGTTATAGAGGCCAAGAAGTCCCTTGATCTGTTGTCTGTAAGCTGGAGAACCAGGAAAGCCAGTGGTATAATTCAGTCTGAGTCTGAAGGACTGAGAATCCAGATCTGATGGCATAAGTCCTGCTGTGAGTCCAAAAGCCTGAGAACCAGGAACACTGATGTCTGAGGGTAGGAGAAGATGGATGTCTCAGCTCAAACAGACAGGGCAAATTTGCCCTTTCTGTGTCTTTTGTTGTATAGAGGCCCTCAAAGGATTGCGTGAGGCCGCCCTTATGGGTAAAAGAGATCTTTAAGCAGTCTGCTGATTCAAATGCTAATCTCTTTGGGAAACACCTTCACAGAAACATCCAGAAATAATGCTTTACCAGCTATTTTGTCATCCTTTAGTCTAGTCAAGCTGACGCAAAATTAACCATTACAATTGGTATATTTACCATGAAACCTGTAACCTTATAAATATGATTTTAAATTTTAATAGCTTGTATTTGTACTTTGGACTTTTTACATATGCAATCCTGCCTTCTGCAAGAAAAAGAAGAAGAAAGAAAAAGGTCGTTTTATTTCTTCCTCTCCAATCCTTATACATATATCTATTTTCTGGCTTCATTGTACCGGCTAGAATATTTATTAAAATACGAGTATAAGTGGTGATAGCAAGCATCTTTGATCCGTTTTAAATCTCACGTCAAAATCTTTCAACAATTTACCATTAACTGTGATGACTTCTGCAGGTTCGGGTAGATAGTCTTTAATAGATAAAGGAGGTTTCCTTCTATTCTTTGTTAAAAAGGTGGGATTTTTTCCTGAAATGATGTTAAATTCCTGCATCTGTTGAGATGATCATATTTTATTTTTTATTATGTTAATGTATACAATGCATCGATTTTTTTGGTTCTCCCTTCCAGCTCTCAGTCATGTATTTCCATAACTCCTCAGCAGAAGCAGTAATAAGAGGCTGTTACATCTTCATAACAGAGTAGGCATACTATACTTTGAGCATATGTGTTCAAAGAATTACAGAGTTACAATATATTCCACACTTAAAAAATGACAGCCTCCCAACTTTGAAGTTGATTGTTAAACTACTAGCCTTTTATAATAAAACAGAAGTCCATACCAGAGGTTGCAAACAGATGACCAGCAGGGTAAATATGGCCTACAGTGGGTTTTGTCTGACCTACAGTGGTTTTAAACTTTCCTCTCCCTAATTTGTTGCTACAGATAGAAAGATTTTACACTTACATCTGTGATTTCTGCCTTCTTTTTAAAAAAAAAAAAATGACAATGGGCCCGCATGCAACAATCTACTGGAGAATACAGACCCCTTTTGACAAAAGGCAAGGCATTTTTCTTTAACTTGCCACAGACGTATACCAACATACCAAATTTCTACTTCTAATTTTGCTGTACATTTTGTAATCTGAGTAAACTACTTGCCATTTTATGAAAATGTTGTTCAGTAAGTAAACAAACATAAAAAATCTAAATTTTACACTGCTATCCAGTGCTGTAATAAAATAAACCAAAATAGAAAAAATAAATTAAAGGATGAGGGTGGGGGTTGGAACTTAGACTTTAAGATTCCAAAGGAGGGCAGCCAGCCACGGCCTAGTGGTTAAGTTCACGCGTCTGCTTCAGTGGCCCAGGGTTTCCTGGTTCAGATCCTGGGCATAGACATGGCACCGCTCCTCAAGCCACACTGAGGTGGTGTCCCACATAGCACAACCAGAAGGACCTACAACTAGAATATACAACTATGTATTGCAGGGCTTTTGGGAGAAGGAGAGGGAAAAAAAGATTGGCAAAAGATGTTAGCTCAGGTGCCAATCTTTAAAAGGAAAAAAAAAGATTTCAAAGCAAGCCAAACCATAGAAAGCAGTTTAGAAAATGGTATATGTGTACAACATAAGGTGGACCCTGAAGGTAACTTTAAGAAAATATCAGGGGGCCAGCCCAGTGGTACAGTAGTTAAGTACCCACCTTCCCCTTCGGCAGCCCGGGGTTCGCCAGTTCAGATCCCGGGTGCGGACATGGCACTGCTTGGCACACCATGCTGCGGTAGGTGTCCCACGTATAAAGTAGAGGAAGATGGGCATGGATGTTAGCTCAGGGCCAGTCTTCCTCAGCAAAAAGAGGAGGATTGGCAGCAGATGTTAGTTCAGTGTTAATCTTCCTCAAAAAAAAAAAAATTAGAAAATATCAGCAATTTGTAAGGGAAACTGACAGACTGCAAAAGTGGTTTCCTTTATCTTGCTAAACTGTAAAGATCTTACTTTTATATAAATTCAAAATGTTTAATGGAATGACCACTTCCCAGATAATTAAAACAATTTACATATTAAAACACTTATTTCTGTAGGATATATTCTACCATTTGAAGTAGAAATCAGACCCAAAGGACGTATTACTCAACAATGAACTGCCCGGAGGTATATCACCCATGATCAATTTGGTAAAACTCAGTTTACTACACCTGAGGTTCCAGGCACAAAATGGACACTGCAGAATTTTTTTATTGGAGGAGGTGGGGAAAAAAAGCAGGATGAGTATAGGATCTGCAGTTTAAAATCAAACAAATCTTTTCACTTACAAGTTTCATGTTCAAGGTACTCTCCTAGTGCCATAAACAACAGGATCCTCCGAAGCAGTATTAGAACCGGGTAATAAGTAAAAGTCATCCAATAAATTGCAGTCTAAAAGCCCCTTAAAAAAGGAGTTCATATATTTATATTGTAGAATCCTAGACTCTTCTCTACATTACTGAAAAGTGAAAATAAATACATCTTTGAGGTAATATGGCAATCCACAGCTTTCTCAGGTCACACCGCCCCAGCCACCTCAGTACTGTGGGATGTCCATGGATTTGGGCAGCCCAGCCCATGAGGCCTCTCACAGCATCCTGAACCATCAAGGCTAACTCGAGGGTTGCTCTTAAGGATTGCAGGATGTTCACGGATTTCTGGGCGTCATTCAGTGCCCACTCTTCAAATCACATAACTTGTATATTGTCCTGGTGGGTTGACCATTTTATCTTATGAAACGTCCTTGCTATCTCTGGTAATGTCTTTTTCCTCAGTGCTTACCTGTCTGATACTCAATGAGCAATAGCCGCTTTCTTTGATTAGCATTCAAATGGTCTATCTTTTCTATTCTTTACTTTCAATATATAAATGGGCTTATAGTTAATACCTACTTCTTATAAGCAGTGTATGGCTGGTGTTCATTGTTTTTAGTCTACAAATCTTTATATGTCAATGGAGTATATAGTATAGATATATATCTTTATTGATATATTTCAATAAAAGCTATTTTCCCACCTTCTATGTATCTTTTTCTAAACTTTATTGACTCCTTTGAATTAATTATTTCTTGTAATTCAAATTTTCCCTCTTAATATTTATATTCTTTTAAAAATTTTTTAGTGGTTATCTTAAATCCTTGACTTATTAACAAGTAAAATAAATTAATGCTTTTACCCACCCCCCATACAATGTTAAGGGTTTGAACATACTTTAAATCCACTTACCTTCTCTACCAACTTATATATTGTTGTCATGTATTTGGATTCTATATAAATTTTAAATCTTAAAAGATATTATCATTGTTGTTTCATAGAATCAATATTCTTTTACAATTACCCATATATTCATTAATTCTCTTGGTCTTTGTTACTTTTGGCATCTCTTTGCTTCATTAAGGGATTATCTTCCTTCAGCCTAAAGAACACTCTTCAACGGTTTCTTTAGTGTGAATCTGCTGTGATGAATTCTCTCAATTTTACTTGATTGAAAATCTTTATTTTTTCTTCTTTTTGTTATAAGGAGAATTTCTCTTCCTGCTTTTATAATTTCCTCCTTGATTTTCGTTTCAGAAGTTTAAGTGTGGTGTTTCTAGGTGTGGCTTCCTTCTGTGGATCTTTCTTGTGGCTAATGGAACTTCTTGAGTCTATGGTATAATATCCTTTGTTTTGGAACATTCATGGTCATTATTTTTCAAATTTGGAAATTCATAGTCATTATTTCTTCACATTGTTACTTTTGCTCTATTTTCTCCTCCTGAGACTCCAATTATAGGTATGGTAGACTTTTCACCATATCCCATATAATTCTTGAAATTTTTCTGTATTTTCTATGTTTTTGTCCCTTTGGGTTCAGTCAGTTTATTTTATTTTGACCTATATTCCAGTTTACTAAATATCTCTTAAACTGTATCTAATCAGGTTTTGAATTTATCCATTGAGTTTTTTTATCAGCTTTATTGAGACATAATTCATATACCATACAATTCACCAATATAAAGTGTACAATTCAGTGACTTAGTATATTCACATAGTTGTGCATCCATCACCACAATCATTTTTAGAACATTTTCATTACCCCCTAAGGAAACCCTGCACTCCTTAGCCATCACTTCCCAACCTCCTATGTCCTCTCCCCCTAGGCAACTACTACTCTACTTCCTTTCCTATAAATTTGCCTGTTCTAGGCATTTCATATAAATGGAATCACACAATATGTGGTCTTTTATGGTTGGCTTATTTCACTTAGTATAATATTTTCAAAGTTCATCTATGTTGTACCACATATCAGTACTTGTTTTCTTTTTATTTCTAAACCATACATTGTATAAATGTAACATTTTTTTAATCCATGCATCTGTTGATGGATGCTTGGGTTGTTTTGAGTTGTTCCTCTATTGAATTTAAATTTCATTTATTATATTTTTCAGTTCTAGGATGTTAATTTGATTCCTTTTTATATTTTCTAGTTCTCTTCTTCTTGTTAATTTCTTGAACATATTAATCCATCTATAATATCTACAATATCTGGATTTTTGTTGTGGTGGTTGCTTTTCTATTGTCTGTTTCTTATTTTTTCTCTCTCTCTAGTCTTATCTTCTTGTATACTTATTTTTTAATTGAGTCTCAGACATTTTGTGTGAAAAATGGTAGAGATAATTTATGGCTCTGGATTATATTATTTTCCTTCAGAGAGAATTTACTTTGCTTCTGGAAGGCATTTAGGCTAGGGAGCTGAGCAGCTTAATCCAATCAAGCTGGATTTAAGTGTTTGTGAGGTGTGTTCTATTTCTGGTTCACCCTCTTGCCTTGGGCCTTTACCTCCCGATCCTGAAAGCCTAGGGTATTTACCAGAGTCCTTCCTCCTTGTTCATTCCCAACTTTTGACCTCTCAGTTTGAGACTGCTGAAAGCTCTGCTCTGTTTCTCAGACTCTCAGCTGCCACCTGCACTTTGAACATCAGTAATAGCCGTAAGTATAAAAGTGGCCCTAAATGCTGAGTTTACAGTTTTTGGTTTCTCTCTTCCATATCTTTGCCCCACAAATTTCATTTTCTTGGCAGGTCTCATGTCTTTAAAAATATTTCTTTTAATATATTTTATCTAGCTTTTCTAGTTACTCTTGTCTAGAAGGTTTTTCTAAATAATCTAGCCAGTCAGTGCTGGAAGCAGAAGTCTGCCCACAAATTTGTTAAGAATCAGTTCTCTCAAGAATCTGGTGAAGGAAGCATTCTTACACGTGGCTAATTAGAGTGTAATTTAGTACATTTCTCTAAAAAGTAGTGTGTCAATTAATTCTCAGCCTTAAACAAATTATGACCTTTGACCCAGCAATTCCAATTCTGTGAACAGATCAGAAAGAAAGTACTAAGGATGCAGAAAATAGATTTATATATAAGAATATTCAGTACAATATTTAATAGAGAAAATTCGTTGTAAACTAAATATTCAATGATCAGGACAATAATTAAATTGTGGTACATCTATAAGATAGAATAATATGTGGGGATTCAAAATCATGTTTTGAAGAGTGTTTACTGATATAGGAAAATAAAATATATAAATAAAGGAGAAAATAGACTATTACACTTTTCATAGCATGATTCCAATTTTTAAAAAAGGTGTATCTTTAGGGATAAATGCTGGAAGGATGTAAAACAATTTTCAATGTACTTAACTCTGAGTGATAAAATTGAGGTTTTTTAAACAGATTCCCTTCCCTGGTTTTTTTTTTTTTGTAAAGATTGGCACCTGAGCTAACAACTGTTGCCAATCTTTTTTTTTCTGCTTCTTCTCCCCAAATCCCCCCCAATACATAGTTGTATATTTTAGTTGTGGGTCTTTCTAGTTGTGATGTGGGACACTGCCTCAGCATGGCCTAATGAGTGGTGCCATGTCCGTGCCCAAGATCCGAACTGGTGAAACCCTGGGCTGCCAGTGGAGAGCATGAACTTAACCACTCTGTCACGGGGCCGGCCCCCTCCCCTAGTTTTATTGACGTATAATTGACATACAGCATTGTGTAAGTTTAAGTTGTACAGCAAATGACTTGACTCTCATATTGTGAAATGATTACCACACGAAATTTAGTTAACATCCATTATCTCATATAGATACCAAAAAAAGATAAAAAGATAGAAAGAAAGAGAAAACGTCTTTTTTTTCCTTGCAATAGTAGCTCTGAGGATCGACTCTCTTAACAACTTTTAAATATACCATACAGCGATGTGAACTATAGCCATCATGTTGTACCTTACATCTCAAGAGTTGTTGTGTATTTTATTTTCTTCTTTATATGTTGTTGTACTTTCAAAAATTTTTTGTATTAAGTTTATATATTTTTCTAATCAAGAAGAAGGGTCACAAATAAATAATCCCAAAGCTCACCTTTAATCCAGTGGATTATGTAAACCATTCGTTTGACACAAAGTGTTTGGCAAGCTAGTGATTCTTTACATTTTTATAGATTTTGTTCCTGTATTTCACAGTAAGAAATTAAGACAAAGAATCTTGGAGGAAAGCATATGGGAGGTTGCTGGCGAGGTGATGCTGAGCATCCTTGGATGTTCTAGGGAGCGGTCTGCTCTATGCACCTAGTTGTCTTTTCAATGGTTGATGAAGGTTTCAGCTCTTGCAGCCGTGGTGGTCTTCAGTGTTTCATTAACTGAATCAATTCTTCTTTATCTACACATGTAGGATAGATTTTAAAAAGTCTTTTTCATTGTGAAAGAAATATATCCAACCAGATTGTATTAACTAAAAATTTTGTTTTAAAAGCATCTGAGTAGTAACAGGGGAATTCTCTTCTTGAAATTTCTAATTGGCTTTCATAAGAACCAATGTTTTTCCCCTGTTCTTGACACAGCAGGTCATTTGTGGAGGGACCTTATCTTCAAAGAGAAAGGTTGAAGGGGGCGGTTTGGTTACTTGACTGGTTACACAGCATCTCCACATGGGATGTTTTATGTCACCTTCTTTTTTTTTTTAAAAGATTGGCACCTGAGCTAACATCTGTTGCCCATCTTTTTTTTTTTTCTTATTCTTCTTCTCCCCAAAGCCCCTCAGTACATAGTCGTATATTCTAGTTATGGGTCCTTCTGGTTGTGCTATGTGGGACACTGCTTCAGCATGGCCTGATGAGTGGTGCCATGTCTGCGCTCAGGATCTGAACCAGTGAAACCCCAGGCTGCCGAAGCAGAGGGCATGAACTTAACCACTCGGCCATGAGACCAGCCCCTTCACTTTCTTGAATTAATATTTTACTGTCTTCTCATATCTGATGCCTTAGTCTATTTGGGCTGCTATAACAAAAATACCACAGACTGAGAGGCTTAAACAACAAAAATTTCTTTCTCACAGCTCTTGGGGCTGGAAGTCCAAGGTCAAGGTGCTGACATCTCTGGCGTCTGGTGAGAACTTCCTTCCTGGTTCTTGGACAGCTGTCTTCTTGCTATAACTTCACATGGCAGAAGGGGCAAGGGAGGTCTCTTTTATAAGCTTCACCCTCATGACGTAATCACCTCCCAAAGGCCCCACCTCCTAATACCCTCACATTGGGGGTTAGGATTTTAACATATGAATTTTTTGGAGACACAAACATTCAGTCTATAGCATCTGAGTTCTGTTTTTTTTCAAATGTTGATGAATTAGTCTTTGCTCCACCCCATCACCCCTCTTTCATCCCTAGCTTAGTTTCAGAAAACTGGTGAACTTATTTTACGTATTGCTTCAGATATGGATGGTTTGGGAAGTTTCCAAAGTTTTTCATTGCTCATCTTGGCTAAAAATTTTCCTGATCTCCCCAGGACCCTGGATTCTGTCCTAATTCAATGAAAGGGCCTGTTTTCATATTTAAACTCTGGCCTGTAAGAGTAAGGCCTTGATACAGCTAGGGGGTCTACTACCCGAAACTGTCACTGAAAAGCATATTTCAATTTCATTTAAGAGCTTTTTTTATGTGTATTTTCCCCCCAAAGCACCTTAGCTGAAAATCAAATTTTACTTTAGACCTTTGTACAGACCAATATCTCTTTCTTGCTTCCTGTATACCAATAAAATTGTGTAGTTCAGTTTAACCTCAAATCTGCCTGTGTTTAAAATATAAAGCTAAGGTTAACGGCTTTCACTGCTAGCTGCTACCTGGACATCTCAATTTCTAGATAAAATCCTTTACAGAGAAAGTTTTATTGGCCCCACAGCTCAACCCCACCATATATACCAGTTTATCCTATTAATCTTTAGCTGCAAAAATATCACAATCATTTATGAGCTAAAGTTTGTTTTAGCTTTTGGATTTTCTGAGCCTTTCCATGTTATTTCGGTTAGCTTGGTTGCTGGGGCTGCCTTTTCTCTCACCCTCACCCTTGTCCTTATTTCTAGGTTGGGGAGGAGACTCTCAGACTGCAAGGACAAAGAGGCTTGGGACTGGCCCCCTGCTGTAGCTGGCCATCTCCTGCTGGTCCCTTGGCCTGCCTTGGTATCTCAGTAGAAAAAGGGCGTGAGGCCTGCAGGGAAGGAGAGGGCCTCCCTGGCCATTTCTGGCTGGGCTCTAATCCATCCTCCTTTGTGGTCAGAGGGTCTCTCCTCTTAGCCTCAGAGGACTAACCTGGGCTGCCTTCTATTGCTAGGTTAGAGATTGGGAGTTCTGTGTTTGGGTGGCTTTCCTCTTTGGGTGGGGGGGACACAAGATGCCCCCATCACTGTGTTGTTCTTCAGGTCCTGGGATTCCCAACCAGCCCACCTTCTTACTACCTGTTGCTCTCCTTTGATGCCTCTTGTGCCATTTCCAGGTTTTTAAACTGTGCTTAATGGGGAGGAGTCAGGAGAACCCATGTATGTTACCTTGTCCGAACCAGTTGTTTTTAGCTGTACAAACGGTGTCTTTTCTTCATTCTTCTTTTCTTATTTATAAAATGGCAACTACATTCAGAGACGGTGTGTAGTTTTCATTCCAGAAGAGTTCCAGGACTTGTTCTGTGCTCATACGCAAAAGCAGTGATTGGGTTGAAATGCTACAGAACCCATTAAATATTGCCTGGACCAGTTTTCCAAATGGGACTCAGGATGTCTTAGGACTGGGTTCCAGACTTCACATTCAACACTCAGACTTCAACATCATACTCAGACTAGCTGGGCAAAAATGCATAAGCCTGTTGGAATTAGGGGCTGGGGAACCAGTACCATGTACTTTCTGCCCTTTCATGGGAAATAGGGAAACAGGCTGACTGCTGAGTCAGGGATCTTTATTGCCTGGAAGATTTTGCCTCACCTGGGTTCTTGCCTCCCAACAGAAACTGGCTGTGTCTGGAATTTTATTTACCAAAGCAGGGATCTCGAGTTAATCCTGGACGTCACAACCACTGGGCTTCAGGAATGTCTAGTAGCACCTGAAGAACTGATAGAGCAGAACTAATAGCCTGAGGTGTCTCCTGGGAAAGAACTTAAGCCACATGCCCTATTGGAGTTCGAACACAGGCTTGTATTTTTCTTGCCTCTTCTCTTTCCTTCACATCCATATCTAACCCACCAACAAGTCTTGTCAACACCACCTTCTAATAGATCCAGAATCCGACAGCTTCTCATTGTCTCCATTACTGCCTCCCCAGCAAACCGCCATCAACTCTCAGTGCACTGGCCACTCACTGATATCCCCTCCACTCTAGCTCCTCTACCACAGAAATGCAAGTCAGATGATGAAACTCTTCTGTTTAAATCCCTTCAACGTTTTTCCTCTTATTCAGGTAAAATTCAAACTTCTTCAATGGCCAAAGTTCCTCAGTGGTTCTTCAAGTGCTCTCCATCATCCAGCCCTGACACTTCACCGACCTCATTTCCTCTTCTCTCCTCCTTGCTCATTCCTCTCCAGCAATGTCAGGGCTCAAACATGCCAAGCATTCTCCCACCTCAGCACCCTTACTCTGAGAATCCCCTCTTCCTGCAATGCTCTCCCCCTACATATCTGCGTGGCTCATTCTAATGGCTCAAATGGGCTCCTGTCGGACAGGTCATTATTGACCACTGTATGTGTAATACTCTCTTCCCTCCTGGGTTGCTCTTAATCTATCCTTACTCTGCTCTGTTTTTTCATAGCACTTGGCATCACCTGACATAGATATGTGTTTGTTTGTCTCTTTACCCCTTATGAAAATGCAATCTCTGTAAGAGATAGAACTTTGATGTATTCCTTCTGTGTTCCAGAACTTAGAACAGAGCTTGGCATGTCATAGACATTCACTGTTTAACGAATAAATGAAGAAGTGAATGAATGCAGATGACCTTGTATATCTCTTAAAGGAAAAACTGGGAAGCCTGCTACAAGAACTTGTCATAAAGAAATAAAGCCTGTGAGAGTTTTAACCAATAGCTAAGAAGGATAATGCTAGAGATTGAGTGATAGCTATGTTTAGGCCCAATACCCATTGGACACATGTCTGGTCTTTGGAAAACAGTAACATTGTAAACAAAACCAGAAAGATCCATTTCCCTGGACTGTAAAATATGGGTGTCAAAACAACACTGCCATGGGGCTGTTGAACAGAGAGAATTGTTTCTCCTCTTTTGCCATGTGTTAATTTCCTATTTCTGTGTAACACGTTATAAACACTTAGCAGCTTAAAACAACACTCAGTCATTATCTCATAGCTCTCTAGGTCAGAAGTCCAGACGGGCTTGGCTGGGTTCTCTGCTCAGGGTCTCACAAGCTAAAGTCAAGGTATCAGTCAGACTGTACTCTTATCTGCAGGTTCTGGGGAAGAATCCACTTCCAAGCTCATTGAGGTTGTTAACAGAATTTAGTTCCTGTGGGTGAAGGACTGAGGTCCTTATTTTCTTTCTGGCCGTCAGCCAGGGGCCACTTTCCACTTCTAGAGGGTAACTGCATTTCTCCCCTTATTGCCCCTCCATCTTCAAGTCAGCAATATATATGAAATTCTGCTTGTGCTTCATATCTCTCTGACCTCTCCCTCTGCCATGAGCTGAAGAAAATTCTTTGCTTTTAAAGGGTTCATTAGGTTTGAGTTAAGCACACCTGGATAATCTTTCCTCTGCCATATGATGCAGCATAATACAGCAGCGCTGTCTCATCATGTTCATGGATTCCACCCACCTTCAAAAGGGAAGGGCCACAAAGGTGAGGGTCATGACGGGTCGTTCCTAAAATTCTGCCTAATATGCTCATTTCACTGTGCATCACAGCACAACTTGGCACTGAGAGGGTTCCTGGCATTGTAAGTGATACCTGAGGGGAAGCAGTGGTAGCCACTGCATCTGCGGGACAAATAGTGGGACTGGGGAGGACTCGTTAGCCCTGGGGCATTCTGGAGGGAAATGGGAGACTTCTGGAAGTGGCAGTACCTTTTAAGCCTGGTAGTCCAGTGACACTAGAAAGAATAGACATGTTTATGGACCCACGAGAGCTACGC
The DNA here is from genome assembly GCF_041296265.1 of Equus caballus. Lineage (NCBI taxonomy): Eukaryota > Metazoa > Chordata > Mammalia > Perissodactyla > Equidae > Equus > Equus caballus. Next base: position 47,619,203 of record NC_091700.1, on the reverse strand, counting down.
TGTAGAGATCTTTAGAAAGACTTGAGAAGTGAAGAATTTCCAAAGGGCAGGTGATTATGCAGCAGCAGATGGGGGCCACAAACTTGCTGAATATGAGTTATTACAGTTTAGGTGACTATGTTTGCATGCATAGGGTAGTGAGGACTGGAAAAATTTCCCCCTGGTCAGAGCAGATGTTAGTAACTTAATCTGATGAGGTCTTGAAGATCTGATCTATGACCTTCCATGGCCTTCTTTCAATTTCAAGATTGTAACCTAGTGAGTAGCTAAGCTAGAATTCAGCGTTAGGCTGTAAGCTCAAGAGCCAATGAATTCTCTTAAGCACTCTGCCGGGAATGGGAAATGTGTGGCACACTTGCTCTGACTCACTACTCCCATGCCCCATCATTGGTTGACCATACAAACCTTCTTGCAGAGACCTGCATAGCCTCAATCATCAAGACTGTGCTCCCGACCAACATTGGCAATTAAGTGAGTTAAATCCAGGATAGAACTTATCTCCCATCCCTGGACTACACTATACCTCAAATTCCAGCAATCCCAGAAACAGAAAGATTTCTGCCTACTTCTTATTCTAGCTGAAAGATTGCATATTGTAAATGGTAGAGGAACACTTTACTCCCTCTATTGTGTATCATTAGTTGAAGCTGACTAGAGACTGGGAAGTGAATAGAATTGAAATCTTTTATACATTTTTTTAGGGCTATTACTCAAACTTGTATAAATTATGGGATTCTTTTCTCCTAGCATTCCCCTTTTCTAATGAATGGGAAAGGAATTAAAATGATTAAATAGCAGGAATATAGACCCTGAAAAGATACAGTTAAAGCCATTTATCCTATTTAGCTTTCTTAGAGGGAACTGACGATGTTAACATTCAGAGGTTGTCCTCTGTTCCCACAGAGAAGCAGGGAAGCCTTAGGAGAGCCGTTAGGAAGCTTAAGGTAATGGAAGTTACTAGAAGCTATGTAATCTGTTGGCAAGAGAGGCAGAAGGGTCTCTTGGTGGGGCAGCAGCTCTGTTTGGAGCTGAGAGGTAGAGAAGGGACTATTGGAGCCTTGTGTAGTCCTGTGGTTTGGAACTCGAAGGTTAACTTCTTTATATTGGCATCTCTACGTGGGTCTACATAGTGCAGCCAGCTCACACACTAGAGATCAGATATTTCTTTCCAGATATTTCTAAATTAAACTGAGACAAAGAGAAAAACCATGACTCAGTCTAAAAGACAAGAACTTGGCCTTAACTTGGCCTTCTAGAGCCCAGTGATCTAACTCCTCCCTACTCTCCATCACTTCTCATGATCTGAGTGGGAGCCATGATGGCCGCAGGGCCCTCTGTGGGACTTTTTTCTCTTCCTGGTCTGCTCTTTCTTACCTCTTTGTTGGCTAACTCCTATTCTGCCCTCAGATCTCAACTTAAGTGTCATGCCCTGCAGACCTGATCAGATGCCCCAGTTATGCACCTGCCTAGTCCTGTACTAAAGTTCAGTCACACCTGTGGTTATTATTTATTGATGCTTACTAAATAATTAATTAATTGTGTAGTTCTCTGTTTAATGAGATTGTAAGTTCCTTGAGGGCAGGGCTTAACTCTTTCTTCTTCACTGCTATAGCTGGAAAGCTTGGCTCAATATTTAAACTCAGGGAGGGGCTCAGTAAATATGTGTTGAATGAATGATTGAAAGAACCAAAAATTAGGACATGACCTTTGGAGCACTAGCTATGATAAAATCATGCAGCTGGTGGGTTTTATTTTTATTTTATTTATTTATTTTTTTTTTGAGGAAGATTAGCCCTGAGCTAACATCTGCCACCAATCATCCTCTTTTTGCTGGGGAACATTGGCCCTGAGTTAACATCTGTGCCCATCCTCCTCCATTTTATATGTGGGATGCCTGCCATGGCTTGATAAGCAGTGTGTAGGTCTGCACCCAGGATCCAAACTGGTGAACCCCAGGCTGCTGAAGAGGAGTGCGAGAACTTACCTGCTTTGCCACCAGGCCAGCGCCAGGTGGGTTTTATTTTTAGTACACTTTCTCCCTCTTGTAGCATCTCTCCTCCTGCAAACACCCATGAATTCTGGGCTCATGTGCGTGCACAGGTTTTAGCTCTCAGTTGGCTGTTAGGTATTTCCACAGTTAAGGAACTGAGCTGACAATAACAAGGGCTATTTTAAGCTATTTTTGGAGAATCTTAAACAACCAGACATCTCTAAGTTCCAGCTGCTCGGAAGATTCTAAATTGGTAAGCATGGTGGTGATCTAGGAAATGTCATATGCTAGAAGGAGTTTCTCCTCAGACTGCTAAAGGAAACTCCCAAGTCAGGTCACATGGCACATGGGAGTAGGTGGGAGGGAATTTTTGTGTGGTGGTGTTAGTGGTGGGGAGGGGGTGGATCAGATGGACTCTTTTTGCTTGTAACAGGAAATTGTGATAGGTGACAATGCTTGACAAGACATCTGGCATTTGTGTTAAGCCTCCAGCAATGATATGCCTCAATAATATGTGCCTTACAGGCAAGGGCTCTGCTTGCTTGGGGAATTGGTGATTGGTTGGTTGGTTGGGTAGTTGGTTAATTGGTTGTTTGTTTTCCTCTGGTCAAGGTTTGACTTTCTAATTGACTAACAAAATTGTGGGACCTCCTTTGCCTGAAATGGGTCTTTCTGGTCAGAATTAATCACAGGTGCCTTGGTGCTCGGAGAGCAGTTGGTAGACATTTTATTTCATTCTATTCTGTCCCCAACAGACAGCAGGCCACTGAGAACAGGACACTGGTCACCCAGATCCGTGTCCAGAGCCTCAGCCACAGTGCCTCACAAGTCAGTCCTCAAGACAGGTATGTTGATTCCAACTGAATCAAGTGTATAGAGTAGTCACTTGGCCTAGCCTCTCCATCACTACGGAGCATTGACAGCCCGTGGAGAAATAAGTTGAAACCGTCTGGCTTCCCTTCTTTCTTATTCGTGACTTTCTTCCCTTCCCTCCCTCTGCCTTCCCTTCCCTTCCCTTCTTTCTTTGTCCTTCCCGCTCAGTCTCTTTCTCTGTCTCAGTTTCTGTTTCTCTCTTTGCAATTCTTTTTATCCTTTTCTGTTTCTCTCTTCTCTTCCTCTCTTCTTTGTGCCATGTAAGGGTTTGTAGGTTGTTAACTGCACAAGGATACCTTGCCAAGAAGAACAATGAGGGTGGAAATCCAGCCTGCGCTCTGTTTATTGACACATAAGTGCTGGCATGGGGTTTTGTCTGCCCAGAGGAGCATCTTTTTCTAATTTACGCAAAAGCATTTTGGGGGCTAACAGCAGCCCTTTCCTTTCCTAGAATGTTCCCATAGGAAGCAGTCATTTTGTATTTCTCTCCTGACCCAGACTTCCTCTGAATCTCGATAGGAGCCTCATTGCCCTCCTTCTCCCACCGCTGACCAAACCCAGGCAGGCTAGAATTGCATTTGTCTCAGAAACATATCATTAAAGAAGTGTTTCTACACTCTTCTAGTCCTTTCATCTTTTTTCCGGTGATCCTTTATTTTTTGGGTGGTTCTTTTGAGTAGAAAGCTAACCTTCCCATCATTTGCCTTAGATGTTTAACACTCATTTTCTCTTCTCAATTGTCTATGTAACTAAACCCTCCTAAGCTCTTGTTGATCCATTGGCAGTGGCGGTGTTTATTTAACAGTCCTGTTTGTTCCACAATCTCTGACCAGAAATACTGAGGAGGGCATATCTTTGCTTCGGCAAGCTCTGCACAGTCAGAGAACCATGGATGTGGAAGTTCAAGTTCTTGGAATGCTCTTGAGATTAAGGTTCATTTCTAATTTTCCCTTGTATCTGTAGTGCCTGGCACATTGCTTGACGTATACCAGGCATTCATCAAGACTGGTGAATGCCTCAGTGAGGAAGGGCATGAATAAACCCTCCTCTACCCACAGGCTGCCTAGGAGACTCATCCTGGTGATGAAAGTAGCCGTTACAAATCCCCGTCAAGGTGGGCACAGTGACCCTCACTTTCAGCTGACCGGGGCTACAGTCAGATGATACCTGGCTTAGGCTCTTGTGAGATGCAAGAAACAGGATCAAGCAAAGGTTAAGCCAGTTAAAAAACATAAAGTATGTGGGGAAAGCCAGGGAAGCCAGAGACCAGCTCAGTAGCCATAGAGCAAGGCCTCATGCTAGGTCACTAAGTTAGGAGTGATTGCTCCTTGATCTAGTGTTCTACCACTGTGGTGACAGCGATTTTGGTCTGCCTCTGCTGTTCCCATTGACTGACTTCTTGCTCTCCTCCAACCTCGCAGTTTCTGCTTGGTGCCTCGTCTTGGAGAGTCTCTCAGCGTCTGGAATCCCTTCTTTCTGATTGGCTCTTTCTGTACATCCCCTCATCCAGCTTTTCTAGAGGGGCTCTAACTGGGTCGGTGGGCTACATCCAGCAGAGGTCCCTCTGCAGTGTGCAGAGCACTTGTGCCATGCTGCCTCAGGGACAGCGCCATATGTAGATATGGATATGTGTATTGGGAAACCCCTCAGACAGACTCAGGGGGCAGGCATTCGAGGCTTCCCAGAAATGGTTCTAGTGCATGGCCTACCTGCCTGGTGAGGATTGCTGCTGTCTCATGATTGTCAAACCAGAAATGTCATATCCCATTCAGTACTGACCCATTTAGTGCAACTTGCCCCAGGAATACTTTTACAGTATTCATTTACAAATCCAGTATGGCATTGAACAGCAGTCAGTAAAAGAACAATGGGACAGGTCAACCAGGAGAGGGAGCACCATCGAAGCTCTTGCCACTAGGCCATCGCAGGTCATGGAGACCTAGCTTTCCTTGGTTCACAGTCACTTTTACTTGGCTGTGATTTCTCTTTGCGTCTTTGTCTCAAAGTGGCTGACACAAGGTGTTAGAGGTTCCTCAAAAGTGCCAAGGGAGAGGACCACACTGGTGTGTTTTACTGAAGTTTGACTCTTCTTCAAAAACGTGGTTCAGAAAGCAGAATTAGGCCATTAGGGATTGGCAGAAATCCTGTGACATTATGAAAAAATGGCATAATAAAGCTCACTGAAGCCTGGGAGGGCTGACTAAAGATTCTATGGAATGGGAAGAAATGACGGAGCTTGCCAAGCTTCAGGGGATTTGATGAGAACAATCACCATCTCTTTAAGTATGATGCTGTAACGGTCATAACGGTTCGGTTGGTGCTCTCATTTTGGGGAATGTGTTATCTTCACCATGCCCTGCCCCCGTGCTATTTCCCAATGAACACAAGACAATAACCAGGAGAAGAGCCGCAGTCTTTCTCCCATCCTCACACAACTGGCGCTCACTGGGATTTTCTCTGCTAATGTGAGGAATAAACAGGCTGAACCTGTTCTCTTGTCCACAGTGAGTGTCACCACGAGGCCAGACACCAGTTCCCTTTTTGGAGACTTGGCAGCTAGCCCAAGCCTCTTGCCTGGGATTTGGCGGGGGGGGGCGGGGGGTGGGAGCGGAGGGGTGGTAATTAAGGAGATGCTGCCCAGGTCATTGTCCTTGTCCTTCTTGATCTCTCCCTTTAAGCAACAGACTCAGTCACTGACGCCATCAATCTAGCACATTTTATAAACAGTAAATTCATTTTAAAAACCTGCCGCTGAGCAGCCATCTGTCTCCATTTTTGTCAATCTGCTATTATAACAATGCAACTGTACTACGAGTTCGTCTTTCACTAAAAACTCCTTCATCTGAAGGCGAACATGTTGAACATGGAGATAAGAGCTATGGCCAACTGACAGCATTTCCACCCACTAGCCTTTCATCACTGGGGCCTGGAATTTAAATCTTGTTTTTGACCTAAGGTGATGATATTGATGGTTTCTGTATTTTGCTGTGCTTGATTTATATACTTTGAGATTACAGAGTGTTCCCACATCCTGATTTATTACTTATTAGGTAGGAAAAAGGCAGACAAGTGTTATTACCACTGAGCAAGCAAAACAAGTTGGTGGGTAAACTGAGGCGCAGAATACTTAAGTGCCCAAGGTCAGATAGCAAAGGAGGAGAAATTGGAATGTATCTTGGAGCTATGATCTCTCTCCTGAACAACTGAGTCATCTCCCTTTATATTTTGTTTTTTTTTGTACCATTCAAGAATTTCACAAAAGCACTACACATGGACACTATGCTCTCCAGAGGCCAGTCTGAACATAGCAAAGAGAATTGGAACTAGCTCTGAGCTGAGTTGTAAGAAGAAGCTGACACCTGGATCCCCAGCCAGCTTTTAATACATAACATCCTACAGTGTATTCTCCTTGCAGCGCTTAGAACCTCTTGCCACTAATCTTTTTTATTAGGGGGAAAACATATTAAACAAAACCAAAAAACCTCAACAACATAAAATCTCTGAAACCAGGCCAAGGATGCAGACAGCACCAGAAGGGATTGTAGGCAGTGGAAACTCCTCTTGCAAAGGAAGCTTGTTAACTTATGCTCAGTCGCCACATGCTTGTCTCTAGATAGAACCATTTGCAAGAGTTTGGAGTGTCTTTTTCTGTGCTTACCATTAATGAATACCCTTGAAAGTCATTTTGGATGATAGGAGAAGAGTTTAGGTGGGAAGCAGGTTTTCAGAGCTCTTGAAAATTCCATTATTTCCATGACTGTGGCACACCTTATCTGTTAACATGGAGACTTATCTAAAACAAGTCAGATCTAATCTGTAAGCATGGATTTCAAGGAAGGAAGCCATCCCATTGTGCTCATTCCTGTGGTGTCCTGGCCTGTTATCACTTGCATCACTCCCCTCCACCTTCCTGAGGAACATGCTCGGCCTTGACACGTTCCCTCTATTCTCTGTGTTAATCCTCCTCGTGTCTTTCCCACTGCTTTATTCTTGTTTTTGATACATTGAGCATAGCACACCCTTCCTGCCGGAATTGAAAGGGCCAAGTTCCCTTTGAGCAATCAGTGGACTCCAAGGATAACACTTTTGCTTTCTTCTTGTTCCTTGGGGTGATGATTACTTTTAAGTATCAACTCGGGTAGGTTATGGTGCTCAGTTGTTTGACCAAACACTAGTCTAGATATTGCTGTGAAAGTATTTTTTAGATCTGATAAAGGTTTAAATCAGAAGACTTTGAGTAAAGCAGATTATTCTCCACAATGTGGCTGGGCCTCATCCAATCTGTTGAAGACCTTAAGAGCAAAGACAGGTTTCCCAAAGAAGGAGTAGTTTTCCGCAAGACTGCAACATAGAAATTCTGCCTGAGTTTCCAGCCTTCTGGCCTGCCCTGCAGTTTTCAGACTCAAGACTGCAATATTAACCTGAATTTCCAGCCTGTTGACCTGCCCTAAAACTTTTGGATTTGCCAGCACCAAATTCTCCCATTCTTTTCTTTCCAAAGGACTGGCAGGCTATTAAAGCAGTTTGGAGCTTGTCCGGTCCTGCCTCTTATTAGCTGTGAGATCTTGGTCGGGTTACAAACATCTCTGTTCCTCTGTTTACTCAAACTTTAAATAGGGATAAAGAGCCTTTCTGCACTACCCAGAGAGGGGCCCACACCACGTTGTTTTGAGTTCCCATCATAACTTAAAGAGAAATTTTCACAATGTCCGGAGCCCTTGATGTCCTGTAAATGAAAGAGGGTGTCCTCAACTTCCTTGCAGCAGGAACCCACTTAGATGGCACCAACCTTGACTTCCAAATGGTTCAGTACAAAAAGAAAAGTGACGGCATCTACATCATAAATCGGAAGAGAACCTGGGAGAAGCTTCTGCAGGTAGCTTGTGCCATTGTTGCCACTGAAAACCCAGCTGATGTCAGTGTCATAGTGTCCAGGAATACTGGCAGCAAACTGTGCTGAAGTTTGTCACTGCCACTGAAGACACTCCTGTTGCTGGCTGCTTCACCCCCGGGACCTTCATTAGCTAGATGCAGGCAGCCTTCTGGGAGCTGAGACTTCAGTGGTTACAGATCCCAGGACTGATCACCAGCCTCTCACAGTAGGTGTCCTAATGTATCTACCATCGCTCTGTGTAACACAGACTCTCTTCTGCACTGTGTGGACATTGCTATACCACACAACAGGGGAGCCCACTCCGTGGGTCTGATGTGGTGGACACTGGCCTGGGAAATTTTGCACATGTAGGGTACCATCTCCTGTGAACACCCATGGGAGGTCATGCTTGATCTCTACTTGTGCAGAGATCCTGAAGAGACTGAAAAAGAAGAGCAGGCCACTGCTGAAAAGGCTATGACCAAGGAGGAATTTAAGGGTGAATGGACCACTCTAGCTTCTGAATTTACTGCTGTTCAACTCAAGGTCGTGGACTGGTCTGAAGGTGCACAGGTGTCCTCTTGGCCTATCCAGTAGTTCCCCACTAAAGACTGGTGCCCTCAGCCTGCCACTGACAACTGGACTGCTGCTCCCACTGCTCAGGACAATGAATGGATCAGAACAACCACTCAGTGGTTTTTTTTTTTTGAGGGAGATTAGCCCTGAGCTAACATCTGCTGCCAATCCTCCCCTTTTTGCTGAGGAAGACTGGCCCTGAGCTAACATCTGTGCCCATCTTCCTCCACTTTTCTTTTTTTTTAATATGTGGGATGCCTACCACAGCATGGCTTGCCAAGCGGTGCCATGTCCGCATCTGGGATCCGAACCAGCGAACCCCAGGCCACCAAAGCAATACGTGCAAACTTAACTGCTGTGCCACCAGGCAGGCCCCGACTGAGTGGTTTTAAGCCGTTCTTCCACAAACTCTTAAACAGAAAATGGAAATAAGGTTGACAAAAGAGGAATAAAGAGAGTATTTGCTGCTAGCTTGTTATGAGGATTAAATGATGGTGTACCTGACACACAGCAAACCCTGTATGTTTATTAAATTAATCCAGTACCACAGTCTATTGATTTGGTGTTATAGGCATAAAAAGATGTCCATGTGTGTGCTATCATGTGAGGAGTGGTGGAGAAAAATGTGGAATGCCTTTCATGTATTCCCAAATCATTGTTTCTAGTTTTTCTGAAGGAATTCAGTTGGTGTGGTGGTGATGGAAAAAACATGAGCATTTGGAGGTAGATAAACTCACCTTCAAATCCTGGTTTTCCTGTCAGCTAGATTTATGATTTAAAGCAAATGGAATTACCTTTTTGAGACTCTAGACTTTTTAAGACTCTCATTGTGACCCTAGCTTGAAAGAGGTGGAAGTGTGCTTAGAGGGGTCCACAGAGAATTCACCTGAGGGGAGGAACTGGAGGATGCTGCCTTTGGTGCATCGCCCTGGCTGACCAATACTGGGAAAGAAGACTTCTGAATGTGACACTATGTCAACCGCTGGCATCTTCCCCATTTTTGCCACTAAATTTGTCGCAAATTGCTCAAGAAGTATGGCTATAGAAACTTGAAGAATGAACTCCTTATTGGAAGCCTGATAAAGAGATATAAAACCTGGTGAGTAGAGCAGCCGAAGGTATTGAGAGCGGAGGACAGGTGGAAAAGAAGCAGAACAGAGCAGCTGCCAAATGGGGAGGGTCTTTGACGTGAACAGTGTGAGAAGTCTCGACTACACACAAGGGCGGGGGCCTGGCGGGAAGCCTGGAACCCTAGGGACATTACTTGGTGGTGGTATCCATTTTGAACAACAAAAAAAAATTGAGATCTTTTCTCTCATACTCTAGAGCAGTGGTTCTTAGCCAGTAGAGATTTTTCCCCTCAAGGGACATTGGGCAATGTCTGGAGTTACTTTGTACTGTAATGTCTAGGGTGAGGAGTGCAAGTGTCATCCAGTGGGCACCTAGAGCTGCTAAATGTGCTACAATACACAGGGCAGCCCCACAACAGAGTATTTATCTAGCTCAAAATATCAATGGTGCCAAGGTAGAGAAAGCCTGCTCTAGAGGCCCTCCCCACCCTGAAGGAAAGGGAAGCTGTCCTAGTAGGTACTGACAGATTGGTGGCAATAGAAACATAGGAGTCACATTGCTTCTTGAAGGAGAACAGGACACTCAAGTGTATTTTGGATGTTTCCTCCAAGACAAAGGATTTCATTGACTGCCTAATGTGGTGCTGTGGGTGCAGCTACACCAAAACCAGGTACGGATCATAGATTTGGAAATGATTTTGAGAACAATTCACCTCCTTGCCTCAGCATGGTGGTGAGGCAAAGCCAAGATGGATTCCAGGACAGTAAAATAGCTTCCCTGACGAAATGACCTTGTCTCTGCCGTTCAGTTGGTGCTTTCCGTGTGGTATTGCTCCAGGTTCCATCTCCCCAGTTAGAGGGCAAGCTCAGAGCTGCCAAAGGCTATGAATCCTCCCTGTCCTGGGCCTTCTACCATTCCTAACAAAGGGCAAACCCTCAGGAAAGAAACATTTAATGAAGGAAAGTTACCACCTAGCTTAATGTAGCCCAACAGGCTGACAACCTGAAAAAAAATTAGGACAGGAAGAAGAAAACCATCCTCAGTGATGACCGTTCTAAAATCAGAGTCTGCAGTACAGGTATTGTATTTCCTCAGAATATTAATATGCCCTCACTGGAATGCATCATCAAGATTTTACTGGAAAATTAGAAAAGGCAAGGGAAGAGTTTCAGGCTGGAAGGATATTTTGAATATCTTAAATGATTGATATAAATAAATTAAAAATGAATTTGTTATGTTCAGGACCAGATTAATGACAAGGCAGTAAGTTTTGGGTCATTTTTATGATGGCAGACGAGGAAGCCTCAGAGGATTCTTGTGTCCCAAAGAGCTTTTCATTAAAATATTGTCCAGATTCTTCAAGCTGAAAGGGAGCAGAAAGAATGGTATTTCCAATCTACTCTGTTTAAGAGGTTGTGATCTGCTCCAGGTCCCTTAGTTAGTGGCAAAGCCAGCACTAAACCAGATTCTGGACTACTAGACTACCACCCTGTGCTTCATTGCCTGCCATTTGCCGTGGTTCTGACCTTCCACCATGACAGGTAGGGAGATAGAAAGATGATAGGTGTTTGGTCAGCCAAATATGGGTGCACATCCCAGCTTTGCTTCTCCCTTTCTATGGGGCTTGCTGAACTTTTCTTGGTTTTCTCATCTGGGAGTAGAGAAAATAATTACCATGAGCAGTTCATTTATCAGTGCCATGAAAGCTTCTAGGTCCCCTAAGGCTCTTTATTGTAATACAGTTATTACAATGAGCTTTCATAACTTTGACTAGTGTTTCTCAGACTGTCATTCAGGGAACACTTGTTCTGCAGATGTGTTCAAATATTTTCTATCACGAATATGTTTCACGGTGAAATAAGTGTGGGAGACACCAGTTAAACCAAGGCAAACAGACATAGGAATTCACAGACACTTTAATAGGTTAATGGGTACTGGGACTCACCAAGAGGATATAATAAGCAGAATTTCACAAATTTGTATGACATAGAGCCCTTTCTTAGTGGAACACCTCCTAACATCTTGTGGGACACTAGTTTCCATGGAAGACAGCTGGGGAATTATGGTAGGTTGATTGCACTGATGGCCCTACCCCTTGTTTCTGGGCTCAGCCAAGTGACTTTTGGCCAATCAGTTGTTAGCAAGTGTGATACAGGCAGAGGCATAGAAAGTCCTTGTGCATTGAGGCTCGTTCTCTTGCTGCTCTCCATAATCATGAACTTAATCATGCTCTTCTCTTGCTCTTCATCATAATCATGAGTGTATGTTAGAGCTACTCTGCTGAAAGCATGAGAGACTTGTGGAGGAGAGTGGATTTGCCACAGCTGAGGTCATTTGAGATGTACTTACCTCAAGCCAACCGCCACCAGAAACATGATCCCAGCTTGCAGCCAGGGAACCTGGAAAACATGCAAGTGAGCCCAACCAAGGTCAGGAGAAATTCCCAGCTTCAATCACAGACCTGCAGAACTGTGAGCTAAATAAACGATAGTTGTTTTAAGCCGTTTAGTTTTGGGTGGTCTGTTATGCAGCATTGTGTGTAGCAATGGAAAACTGATACAGAAATTGGAATGGAAACTGACACAGAAGTGGAATGTCCACTATGTGGTTCCAACTATTCATTTTATTCCCACATGCAAAATACACTCACCCTCTCCTCCCAAGATCCCTAAAGATCCCATCTAATCACATCATCCTGGCTCAAGATGCAGGATCTTAAGATCTGTAACAGGTCTGAATGTGGCTTCTTGAATACAATTTTTTTGAGCTGAAGACCTATGAAGACAAACTATATGCTCCAAAACCTAACATATAGGAGTAAGAAAGGACAGGATAATCATTGTAGACAGTTCATTTAAAAAGAGGAAGAATAGAAAATACATACGAGATGCTCGTTTACAGCAGTTCTGAAGTCTACCCCTGCAAATGCTACCAGGACCTCCAATTCAGAAGAGGGGAATATTCCCTGATTAGGCCTCAGTTCTGCTCCCTGATATTGACTCTCCAGTCCATTGTTTTCTATGGCTCTGTGCTCTACCATCTGGGATGTGTTTACTTTTCTGCTCTCCTTGGCCACCTCTACATCATTTGACCAATTTTCTTTGGCCTACTTCTTGTTTACGGAAATGGGGGACCCAGAGGTTTCCTTACACTTCCTGTTGGTTTTTGGTTTTTGTATAAATTGGCAAAACCTTTTCATTACAGTGCCCTCAATACTTTTGTCATTACAGTGCCCTCAAAACTTTTGTGGGTTTCTTATAAATTTGATGACCCAAAAACAACACCTATAATTCTTTTGGAGCTGGATCTCACTACGGACTTAATTGCTGTTATTTGAGCAAGTCAGGTTGCTGTGGGGCAGTGCTCTTAAGATTTTTAGCAGCCCTTTTGTCTAGCTTAGAGATTCTGCTATGTTCTGCTTTATTTCTTTCAGAGGCCATAACAAAAGGTCTTAAAGATAAATATTTGATTGGATTCTTGCCTCAGGCTGTATTTTACTTTGAGAATCTTTTGCTAACTGGAGAGTCTAGAGATGAGAAACAATTTTCTTTTCCAACCAAGAAGCCCTGGTCCCCCTATAGTCCCTCTATAGTAAATTTGCTATGGGTCAGTTACTTCTCTACCCTTCTTTTTTTGGTAGAAGCTTATCAATATGCAGGTAGCAAGAGCCACTGATACTTTCAACATTCTGCCTGGAAATGCTATTGCTCAAATCCTGAAGTTCATTAGAGGTACATTTTTTATCCTCTGAATTACCACATGTGGCAGTTTTACTGATTTTTTTGGTGTTTTTTTTGCTGTTACATAACCCATGTTTCCATTTTTCTATCCATCTATAGCAGTTTTCTTATTAGTTTTCCAGGCTGTCTATTGTTTGATCTCAAAGCCAATGACACATTTTTTAGTTTTTGGTTAAAACAGCACCCTAATTCTAAATCACAATTTCTGTGTTCGTTATCTATTGCCACAAATAATGCTGCATAACAAGTCACCCCAAAATTCAGTGGTTTAAATCAACCATTTATTGCAGATGAACAATTGCAGCTGAATTGTACTTCTTTCTCTGACATGTTCTCTTGAGAGGTCAACTGGCTGTCAGCTGATGTAGGATGGCCTTGGCTCAGGCCACTTGTCTTTACATATATTGTTCATCCTCCCATGGGCTAGCCCAATGTGTTCTCATAGCCATGTCAGAGGGCAAGAGTGCAGAAACCCAGTTGTGCAAGAGAACAAGCAGAAACTTGCAGGTGCTTGTCAAGCTTCTGCTAACATCTCATTGGTCAAAAGAGGGCAAATGACCAAGTCCAGAGCTGGAGTGGGAGGAGAAGATAAAGTTACAGGGAAAGAAGTGTAGATATAGATTACCATTAAATGGAGCTATTAATAACCTCCATCTATAATAGGAATTGTTTCTACGAAAATATAAAATTTCCTGAGTTAGAACCTTGTTCCATGTCCTTATGAGTTAGCTTTCTCAGTTTCTTTTCCTTTTCTGGTTCTTTCATAAATTTGTTTGGATATTTTCAAATCCACCTACATTTCTTGCCAGTATCATCTTTTCAAAGTAAGTTCCATATTTTTATTACCTAAAGGTTGAGTGGTACCTTCTCTTATTTGTCCTAAGTTAATCATCCTACTGGGAAGAGCGAATAGCTGATAGAAATGGAGGAGAAGGAAGAACCTGAGGGAGCAAAAATGATTGCTGAAAGCAGAGTTTGAGTGTCAATGAAGTTGTGAATGTGTGTATATGTGGTTACATGTGTGTACGTTTGCATTATGTATTATATGTGCATTCATGTGTGTACATTAATTTTTATTAGTATGCGTATGTGTGAATATATACATATGTGTGCACATGTACATTAATGCACGTATATATGCACGGTGGTGGGTGTTCCTTCCAGTTTATTAAAAAATACCACTACACTTGACCTGATAAATCAATGAAACAGTGCGATGAGTACTCCCAGGGCAAAGCCTTATGGGAAAAGAAGAAAATATGAAATAGGAGTCATAAAGGTTATAAGAACAAAGCAGGAGTTGAGGGCTCCTGCAGCCCATTCTACACGCCCAGGTTTGAGAAATTCCAAATCAGGGTAAAGAGCATTTCCTCACCCCTTTTCTCTGTACGTCCTTCTTCAAACTTGGATGCTGGGGAAATATGCGGCAAAACATCAATGTTGCCTTTCCATAAAGTAATATGAAACAGAGAAGCACAAGAGAGATTTTATCCCTTCAGTGTGACCAGGGAGAAGATATCTAGTCCTTTCTCTGTCTCAAGAATGGGATATTAATCTATTTCCTCTGAAGTATTTTATATTTGAGGAAACATACCAGGTTTGTCTTTGCCAAGAGGCTCTTCCAAGAGGCCTGGTTTGAGTTAAGATCTTTACTGGTTATTCACCAATTTCATGAGTCCCTAAAACCTCCCAGTGAGGCCACAGGAATCTGCAGTTCTTCGGAAGTCCTAGCTCTCGTTGCACACAGTCCACCAGGCTCTTGGAACTGTTGGCAGATTTCCTGTTATATTGTATGAAAACATTTGTTATTCCAGGGAGGAATCAGGAAGTTGATTCCACTTGATATGTTAGTGGCGACCTCTAAGGGAAATACTTTTCAATTGGCAGGAGCTGTGAGGCCATGAGATTGAAAACTTTTGCTAGAAAAGTTCTATAATGTTCAACAATCTAATAAGACCGACTTGGTCTGTTGATTACAGAAAGACTCTATGAGATAGTTGTTACTATTATTCCCATTTCAGAGATTAACTATCAAAGAGATTAAATCATGTGCCTATGGTCACTCACTTGGGATAACTCTAGAACAATGTTCTTGAATACCTCACTATACTGCTTCTACCACCTCTACCACCTGTGATCTACCCCTTCCAGGACCAAAAGGCTGGAAGCTTCATTTATAAGTTTCTTATAGTAAGTGGCAATACAAAATGTTTGACTGTAGGTTGGCACAGTCTAAATTTCACTGTCCATCCTCTGCTACCCTCAGGCTGACTGATATCAGGTCCACGAAGCCTTTTCTTTGGCATACATTGAACGGAAGTTACTTCTATATGCTCAAAGAACAGAGAATAAGGAGCAAAATGCTACAGAATGACTGCTCAGCCTTAGGAAATGACAACTATCCTCACTAAGAATGCATAGCACTTCTTATTTGAAACTTGATTGACTGTGATTGTAAGTCATAAAAACGATGCATGATATGTTGATTTGATGTAACAATCAATGTCTGTTTAATAAATGACCCACAGTGGTTTTCATACACTATCTCCACCTGAAGACAATGTTTGACTTCCCAGCTCATACTTCACGTTCTAGCTCAAAAATTACTAGAGAAACGAATCTTCACTTATGCATAAACATATTCCAAAGCAAAAGATTTATTGATGAGAGCCTCAAATTGACCAGTTTTTAGCTTTTTCTTCTAAAAAGAAGAATGCTTTCCAAAAAGAGATCGGTAACAGATGTAGTGGATTACATAGCACTTGCTCAGATACGAAAAACAGATGAAATGGAATATTCTGGTTTATGATTCAGTCTTATTCTTATCTACATATCGTTCTTCTTAAGTGAACTTGACAGTGTTGTGGGCTGATATTAAGATAGACTACTTTAGTAAACAAGAAAAAGGGTTTCACTCCCCACAATAGCAAATGAGGTTTATAATAGAAATTTCTTTGTGCAGGGGAAGACATTACAGTTTTCCACATAATAAATATTATATTTGCTAGACAAAAAAGAGTGCCTTTCATTACATGCAATGCACTTTCTGTTGTACAACTACTTTTTTTCTTTCTATAGAAAAGTACCATTTTCTACTGTAAAATGTCTGCAATTTATTTTTCTGCGTCTGTTTTCCCATGAAGTAAGAACATTCCATTACATAGCTCTGTACTGATAACTGTACATTATTATGTCAGAGGGGAAGCGTGCAGTACAAATGTCTGAGCTTTATTGTTTGGGTGTCTGTACAATTCTGAGAGAGGGCAAACAGAGTTAAAATTTTGGACCAGAACAGCTAATTTTATTAACACAACCAGTCTAGAATTACTAGATTTACTGGAGTCCTTTACATTGATATTCTCGGCAACTATAATAGATGTGTATGTTCTCTACAATAATACTATCGCATGCTCCAGCAACAACTATAATTTTTCCTGACAATGTCTCTGCTGGCTTAAAAACATAATTAATACTTTATTTAATCCTTGCATTCTGTATACCTAGTTGACCATCATTCAAAATGGCAATTGCCCAGAGACATATAGTTTCTTCACAGTTGAATGTATTTGACCCTGATTACTATTTATTGGCAATATACCGAATAAGTAAAAAGGGAGCTGGAACAAAGAATTCTGGCTGTACATTTTCTCCATGCTGAGGTCACCATGACAGTGACTGCCAATTTGCCTGTAAGCACTGCGAAGGGCTTTGCAGGTTAGAGAATTACAATTATTTTGCTTATGTCAGTCTTAACCTTGAACACATTTAATGGACAATGTGTGGTATGATGCTTGTCTTATGCTTATTTTACTCTTCTATTTAGAAACACAAACATTGACTCTTTATCCCCAAGGACAGGGATAAGCTGCCGGGGAAAGGGCTTGCCTGCTTTGCTTGGTTGGGATGATGTATCTAAAATATACTTTTGAAGAAACCAGTACCTGCAGCCTGCCTGGCTCTGAGTGAGGCGCTTCATGCATGCTATCTTATTTAATCAGCACAGCAGCCCTATGAAGAAGGCGCTAACATTACACGAATCTGCGAAGAGTGCCTCACTCTGGTTAAGTAATGTGCCTTAGTCACAAGGCCAGTGAGTGTCGGGGCCGGGACTCGACTCTGACACAGCCCAAATACTCTCCCACACGGTATGAGAAATTTCCAAATGTTTGAAGCCCAGAAATGGAAAAAAAAATCTGCTTGAAAACGGAAGAGGAAATTTGGAGGTGGTGGACTAGAGACATAATATTTCTAGTGATCTAATGTATGAACACATTCACTGTAACTTGTTAATTTTGAAATGTTCATTTGGTGTGCTATCCGTAAAAGTATAGCTTATTCAGATACCAGTGACAGACGTTGAATATGCACGCCAACCTTTTACCATTTTGATATAAAGTGAGCCAAGCTATAAGATTTTAGGAATCTAACATCTCTTTACGTTCTCAGTTTATGAGAAGAACTATGAGTATTACGGTAAAAGAGTTCTTATGTTTTTGAGATAAAATATCTTTTATTGAGTCCAACAAATAAACAGAGCAACCATTTTTAGAAAAAGGATAAAAAAGAAAACAACCTCAAAATAAAACATCCCCAACACTTACCAAGAAATAACTTGTCACACATCATCTTTGTCGCATGGATATTTGTTTAAACAGTCTCGTTTTCTACACAATTGCTACCTACTTTTTCTACTTCTCCCATTTCATTTTTATCACCCTCAATGAAAACGAGATGTTTATCCAGATGGAAGCAAGCTTCTCTATACTTTCAAATGTTGTTTTGATCCGATATTCAATAAAAGTGTGTATTTGCAAACTCAGACAAGTGACTATTCCTTGCTGCAATAGGTAAAGGATACCTAAGCCAGCAAGAACATTCATCATCCACTGGAATATTATTCAGCCTCAAAAAGGAATGAAGTTCTGCAGTTCAGTGGGTACTAGGGGAAGGGGTTGAGGGAGGCACGGGGGGTGAAGGGGAGCATTTATATGGGGACAGACAAGAAATAATATACAAGTGAAATTTCACAATGATGTAAACTATTATGAACTCAATGAAAAAAAAAAGAGGAATGAAGTCCTGACACATGCTACAACATGGATGAACCGTGAAGACATTATGCTAAGTGAAAAAAGCAAGACACAGAAGGACAAATGCTGTTATGATTCCAGATACGTGCCAGACCTGGAATAGGCAATTCAAAGAGACACAAAGTAGAATAGAGATTACCAGGGGCTGGAAGGAGGGGAATAGGGAGTTATGGTTTAATGGGTACATTAAAGTTTTTGTTGGGGATGATGATGAAAAAGTTATATAGTGGTGATTGATTACATAATATTGTGAATATATTTAATGCAATTGAATTGTACAATTATGAATGGTTAAAATGATAAATATTATGTATATTTTACCACAATGAAAAAATTTTTAAAAAGAAGGTGATATTTCTACCAAGATCTTACAACTGAGAGGCAGAAAATTCTAGCATCTATTACCGGACGTAATATCTCAACATGCTTTGATTCAACAAATTCAGAACGTTCCTGTGTGGGCTCTTCTTTCATTCATTTGGTTCATTAATTCATTTGGTTCTATAAATATTTATTTAAAAGTCATGGTATTTCATATCAGACTGAGGGACTAGAGGGATGAGTAAGGGAGGTTTCCAGCCTGCAGGACTGGGAGAGACAGCCACATCCACAAGTGATTAAGATACACAATAAAGGCTGCAGTAGAAATATAATGACTAGTAGTGGGAACTCAGGAGAGGAGGCTCCTAAGGGGAACAGGGCTTCATAGAAGAGTTGATAATTGAGCTGGGTTTGAACTTTGAGAATGAATCGGGTTGCTCTGAGTATTTCAATAATATGCAGTACATTATCGCTCACACTTTCTGTCTTGGTATCTTGGATCTAAGATATTTGCAACCTTTTCCAATATTTTGTAATTTTTTCCCCTTGTGTATAAACTAACTGGTCCCTGGAGGCAGAAAAATATCTTGTTTCATTCTCTGCCCTTCTTTCTAAACATTTATAAGCAAAACCACTTTGAGAAATAATTTAAAGTAAATGAGATGTGCCCAGATCCCTCAACGAGCTTGTAGTCTGGTAGGGAGATGAGGCAAAGACAGCTGGGCAGTAAGTGCCTTAAGAAATAGTGTGGGATGGCTGTGCAGAGGCAGGAGAAATGACTTTTTCTAGGGGATGAGGAGAACCTCATGGAGGAGGAGGTCTTTGCATTTTCCTCTTAAGGCTGTGTAGAATTGTGATAACTAGACGTGAGTAAGGTCATTTCATTTGGATAGGAAGATATGAGCAAAAGCAGAAAAGCAAAAAATCTCAGTCCTATTCAGGGAGGCAGTGAAACAGAAAGCAGGAAAGGCCCGGTGGGGCCTGGTTATGAGGATCTGCCGACCTTCAATGTTCTGCTTATTCTCGGAATCCAAGAACCATGATCCGTTACTGGGTAGATTTAGGAGAGAAAGACTAAAGCATGGCTTTTGCCAAGCGGTGCCATGTCTGCACCCGGGATCCAAACCAGCGAACCCCAGGCCACCGAGAAGCGGAATGTGTGAACTTAACCACTGTGCCACCGGGTAAAAGTAATATCTTGAATACTTGCCTTTTTTATGATTCTTATGTAAGAAAGCAGGAAGGAGATATAATTTAAAGCTCTATACTACTTGTAATTAAAAGAAACAGAGGAAGTCCAAATTTTGTCTAAATTGTTGGTCCAAGAGTCAATTCTTTTTCTAACTTATATGTTTTCCAGCAAACATACAAATAAATCAATCCAGGAATTAATAATATTAACTAATTGGCTATTTTGTACCTGCCCAAGAGGACACAACGCAAAACATTTATGTTGATTTTATTTGGATGCTATATCTTGGTATTTTCAAACAGTATCTACTCTAATGCTGTATAATCTCTTTTTCTTAGTACTTTCCACTCCACAATTTTTATATATTCCTATTTGAAATTATGTCATGTCTTTTCATGTCACTCATGCATTTAATCATTTAAAAACGATGGGATATGAGATGTGACAATAATGTGAGAAAGGTTTCTCAAGGAAGAATTAAAATATATGAAAGAATAATTTGCAAAACAAACATGGTAGAAGTCATATTTATTGAAAAAAATTAATATCTTTGCTATAAAATTTGTAACAGGAATATTTACTGAATGTTTATTTTGATGCATAAACCTGAATATTACATACCAAGTACAAGACAGTAGCACTAGTTTTCCCTTTATTTACATTTTATGAAAATTGTTATGCAGTCCATGTTAAAAGAACTTATGATGGAGAATTGTTACATTAGAAAAATAATATTCTTGATAAAGCATTCTCAAGGAGTCCAATCACATTTTCTGCCTCCTCAATAAGGCAAAAGTCCCTGGAACAGCATATAACTTAATTTACAAAATACAATAAATGTTGAGACACATATTCAAGTTTTCTTTTGGTATGATCTTTTCCTCACTGTAAAATTACATTTTTCTTTTTTTACTGAAACAGAAAGACTTTCAGGAAAATGTCATTGAATGATTTCAGCTATACATTACATATACAACTCTGTAGTCTAGCAACAACCATTGCTACACCATCATTAATTTTAAATATTTTGCTTGGCGAGCTATTCTCAAATGTAGCATATTTTAAGATTTTGCCATCATTATGACTGTGGAATCATTGGTTTTCATAGGAAATAGATCTGTCACAGTATGAAGCTTTGTTTGTTTTAGGGAACTGGTACACAATTACATTTCCACTCACAAGAGAACGCCACGGATGGAACTAAAGTCAGGCTCTGCGGGCTCCACCAAGGTCCCGAGCTGGGCCAACCCGACACCTCCTGCGCTCACGCTGCACAGCCCTGGCCAGGTTCAGGCGGGTTATTTTCCAGAGATCTTTTTGCTCTTCACAGTTAGGTAGTTTTAATTCCTTCAAAGGCACACAACTTCCATCTTTTCTCCAGCGTTGCTCCCACACCTGTGAATTCCTGTTTAAACATGCGTGGCAGCCTCATCAAAAGCATTTCGATTTCGTTTGCAGATATCTGTTAGAAAGGAAGAGAAATCACTTTGGGAAAGGGACTCATCTGAAAGGAGACCAGGGGTTAGGTAGGGAAATGCTTTCCCAGAGAGACAGACAACATGTGTAGATTTCTACTTGGCTGTCAAGTAATGTCCTTATAAGAGGAGCACGACGTAAGTGCTGAATGTGATTATCCTTGTCATCCCGAGCACGAGACAATGGGTGGAAAGTTCCAGGTTCGCCCTTCATGTGGATGGCTACCTTCCTGGCAGCGTCACGCCTGAACCGCCCTCCCTTGATACAAAAGGAGATGGGATGGGACTTAACGAGGCTCAGAGCAAATTCATTACCACTCCTGGAAAGCTACTGCGCCCTCATCCTGTTCTATCAAGGGCAGCACTTTTATCCAGCTCAGTGAGGGCCGAGGGCATGCGGGTAGATTTCTTGCCACCTTAACTTCTTTCTCTTCCTTTAGCTTTCACAGGGACCAGAAGATCATGAAGGTTTAACAATAGAAATGAAACCCAAAACCTACAGCCATAGAAGTCTCAATATCCAGTCATAAAATCCAGGTAGATTTGTTTAAGGCAATTTTTTTCTTCTCCCAATTTTTCTTTATTGCATAAATTTTTATACCAATAATTCATTTATTCTTAAATAAAGAACAAATCAACCATAATCCTTCTGCTCTAACACAGCCATTGCTCTTGCTTTCCTGTGGTGACATCCTAATCCATGTGTGTGCATGGGGATCTCATGTAGCAAAGCAGCTAAGACCCTGGAATTGGGACCTGACGTTTTTGTTTGAATCCTGTATCTACTATTGTTATGAGCTAAATGACTCCTACCAAGATAATCAGTCTCTCTAAGCCTCAGCAAGTGGGAATAACAACACTTAATAAGGATGTGTGCAGACTACCAGCTTAGCACAGATTTGGGCACATAGAAATGTTCAATGACTCAGATCTATTATTATTTTTCAAGGTACAATCACTGTATAGATATCATTTTACAGTCTATACTTTCCATTTAACAATATTAACACTCATTTTAAAGAGAGACCAAAGAGACCAGGAAGTCAAATCAACTGTTCATTCAATACTCACATGGAAAAGATTTCACATGATAGATATATTCAATATTCCTGGGCCTCCAATACAAAACTTTAGATAGAGGCAGTCCTGAAAGTTGAAATCAATTGTATTCTAACATTTCTGTGTGAATTATTTTGAAACCTGAATGCATTTTCCCATAAAACCATGTTAAACGGATTATTAGACTCCAGGTCAACCCACAAAAGCCTATTAAACAGGTTATTGAAAGGTTCATAGTGATTTTGAAAGTACATTTTCTTTCAGGGAGCACTGTGTGAAGCACCCTCACCAGCACCCTCATTTCATTCCTACGACACTCCTATGAGATATGAGGGGCAAATATGATCTATCTCCATCTTATAGCTGAGAAAACTGAGTGAACTACAGAAGTGTCTTATCCAAGACAGAACTTGGGAAGGACCCACTGCATGTGGGTTGGGACCTGGGGATTGGTGTGCTCCCCAGGATTGTCAACAGCTGCAGGTGAAGAAGTAGGGGTGTAGTGCGTTTTTAAAACATCAATCACCTGGGGTACTTGTTAAAAAGATAGATTCTCTAGCCTCTTCTCTGAAGACTTTGATTCAGCCAATCTAGGGGGTAGCCCAGATAATCTTTGTTTTCTTTTGCTGAGGAAGATTCACTCTGAGCTAACACCTGTTGCCAATCTTCCTCTGTTTCGTATGTGGGTTGCCGCCACAGCATGGCTGATGAGTGGTGTAGGTCCATGCCCAGGATCCTAACCTGTGAACCCCGGCTGCTGAGGCGGAGTGCACCAAACTTAACCACTAGGAAACAGGGCCAGCCCCAGATAATCTATTTTTAACAATCACCCAAGGTAATTCTTACACTCAAGCATATTTGGGTTAAGAATGGGGACTTAAACTAGACAGGTTTGGTTTTTAATCTAGGCTGTGCCTCAGGCAAGCTGTGTGACTTTGGGTGGGTCATTTAACAGCGATAATTCTCAGTTTCTTCACGTGTACAACAGAAATAACGATGTCTCTCTCTGTGTAATTGTGAGGATTACATGTAAAACGTAACACAGTGCCTAGGACCAATACGCTTTCTATATACACCGATTTATCAATGCTGGCAGAATACAACACACTAATATCAAACCTTTTGTGGCGGATGCGTCAAGCTCTGTGCAGATAAACCAAAGGAAACGAGTACAGAGAGGTATGTGGTCAAACCCAGTTTTGAGTTGGTCCAGAAGGCAATTTTCCTTAAGCTCTATGAGGCCAAGTTATCCTCCTAACAAGCTCCCTTCTTTCTTTCGGGACGAGGACAGCACAGGTAATCTATGTTAGACTCCAGTCCACAGTCAAATTCAACTGATACCCCTGAGATGAGTGGTCCTTCCCCAGATCAAGCAGAAGCCATAGAAAAGGTGACAGATTGAGGTAAAAGCCAGCCCACCACAGGCTTGTTTCCAGCATAACTATCACCTCCCTAGGAAAAGTAGAGAAGAAGCCTTGTGCTATTCATTGAGGAGAGAGAAAGCTGAATTCTTGAGGGTCAAATAAAGATCTGATCTAAAGATAATGTCTATGCAGGAGGCCAGCTGGGGTCAGGTTGGGCAATCCCAACCCAGCAGCCCCACCGCGGGTTTTAAAAGGCATATCAACTCATAATCACTGAGAACTTTTTCCTTGCCAGACTCTTCGGAAAACACTTTCTTTAATTCTCACCACTCTCTCCTAAGAGAGCGAATAGTTTACAAATGAGGAAACTGAGGTCCAGAAAGATTAGGTACCTGGTGCAGGGTAACCCAGGCAGTAAGTGTGGAGCTGGGGTGCAGATCCAGGCTCTCTGCCCTTGTTCTTAACAAATGGTGCCAACCACCACAGGGGGTCGGGGAGTGTGGAGTGAGGTTGGGAAATAATCCTCTTAGTCACTGCTTCTCTGTTCATGGGTGGGGACCACGGGGGAGGGCTCTGTGTACTGGAGGGCAGGCTCTTCTGTGACGAATACTACTTTAGAGGGATATCCACATCAACAGCATAAAACTGAAAATTCCCAACTTAACCAGCTTGTACACATTCATACGCTAATGCTTGAGCACCCCACATGAACCATTCACCAAAACAGCAAGCAAATCATAGGGAATCTTGTTTTCCAAGGTGTCTTGTGACCTGAGCCTAGACTTCAACCTCAAAGGAAGCAGAAGGTGGCATGCAGCAGGAGAGATGTAGCTACACTTCCTGAGTCATCACTGTGGGCACAGAGTAAGCGCTTTACATGCACTGATCTCATCAGAAAGCTCATTAAACAAGCAAACAAACCCCTCACCTGCAGGAAGAAAGAAATGTAGAGGCAAAAGATTTGGAGTCTAATCATGGCATGATCATTAACCAGTTTCACTGTCTAAATCACTTAATCTCTTTGGGTGTGTTCTCATTTGCAAGACAAAGCAATTGGGAAAAAACTCACTGAATGCTCTCAGTACTTGGATTTGAGTGCTGGTCCTGCCCTATATTAGCACTGGTCTTTGGGCGAGGCATTTAAAATTCACCTGTCTGTAACCACAGATCCACTAGAGGACCAATTTGAACTGAGCCCATCTTATCAGTAGAGTAATTAAGAGTTGTTTTTCAGGAACTGAGAGTCCACCCCTTGTCCAGTTCAGGCCAGTTGAGACCACCAACCCATCAACTGGGCCTGCACAAATGCCCAATAGGTGACCTTTTTGATGTCAAAAACTCCACCCTCAGGTCATGGTAATGCTGCTATTTTGTGAACATGCATCCTATAAAGAGGCGTGAAGCTTGACTACAACTTGCGCAGGTCATCAATTACCTCACTTTTCCTTACCTTCAATCATCTCTCTCCACCATTCAGACTGCTCTGCCCTTCATTCCATAAATTTTCCCCCAAGCCCTGGATGGAGGGAGACAGATTGGAGAGCTCTGACTCCTATCTCCTTGCCGGTCAACCTCACAATAAAGCCTTTCCTTTTCTCAAAAGCTGATGCTGTATTAATGGTATTTTTTAATTGGCTTTGGGCAGAGAACCCCTACTTTGTGGGGTAACATGTCCACCAGGTTTTTGCCGAGATCTCAAACTGAGAAAACGTGAGAGGTCTTTTGTGTACTTCGAAACACAAAACAAAGGAGAACCAAAACTTAATAGCACTTACTGTGTGCCAGATACTGTTCGGAATACTTTTCATAAATTAAGTCATTTAATATATACAGTAACCCATAAAAACCCATTTTACAGAGGATGATGGCAAAATTACAAGAGCTGACAAATTATTTATAGGGAGGAGAAGAAAACAGAATTAAAGTAAATGAAGATATTTGTAAAGTAAAAGTTCTTTGGCCATAAGGTGAAAAAGAAGGGCAAATTGAATTTTCTCTTGAATTAGTTTTAAAAATCCCGAAATGTAATGTCGTACAGGTTAATTTTGTCAGGTTGGGAAAAGGTTTAAAAACCATCAAACTAACCTAAAAGCAGGTTCTCCTTGATCTTTCTTCTGGCATGAGAAATAAACACCTTTAAGGAAATGCTCTGGAATTTAGCTGAGAGCCTTCATTTCCTACCAATAATTTCTTGGTCTTGAGAACTGAACCAGTCATGGCATCATCACATAAAACGAAGCACCAAGACCTCACTGGCTGAGCTCAGAGTGAAATTTACCCATTTCCTCATCAATTGTGCAGGATTCCCTTCCCTGAATCCCTTCTGAGGTCAGGGATTCTCTCTAGGCTCCTGTTTGTCACAGATGGAACCCTGGGGCCAGGGATGGCTGTTTACTTGCCCAGCTGGTGAGTGGAGGGGCTAGAACTTGGTGCAGGGCCTCTGATGCTGAATCTAGCCCTGCTTTCACAGCACTGCAGTCCCTCTCTCACAAAAATACTATGCGGAGAATCAAATACATGTGGTTAGGAGAATTCTGTGTGGCATTACAATACAGGTAGAAACACATGCTGTGACAGTGAAATATCATTCTCCCATATACCAAGCATTTGGTGCTCCAGAAAGTGGGGAAGATTGTCATAAACATGATGCTTTTATCACTCTCTTATCCTGCTGGCTTTTGCTCCAAGAAATTAGTGGTCTGTATATATGTCTTTGATGTTGTCAGTGGTCCCCCTACCCCTGTTTTGTTTAAAATTTTCTAAGTCTAACATTTATTCTTTTAGAAAGGATTGATTTGCTCTAATTAAAAAAAGAAAAGAAAAGATGAGAAGAAATAAAGGCTCAGTGTAACCAAGGGGCTTTGTGTGGTGGTAACGCTGCAGAGGTAATTTGTAAGATCTGCTTGAATTATTTTCTGAAGTGCTGATTCTAGTCCAAGGCCCCTGCCTCCTTGCCAGGCCTCTCAGCACATGTATAAATTGACCCAGGCAGACATAAATCAATTTTATTATCGGGATAGTTGGCTCCACGTCCCACACCAGTCAGGCAAGGGAAGCTGAGTGATGACGGGTTCTCATTTCAGGCACTGAAAAGACACTGGTATAGGCTTTGTCGAGGCTGGAGAGTCAGGCAAGCCAATTGTAAAACCAGATTTCTTTCCATAGGATAAACTGACTGTTAGACTTCAGTGCACACTTAAATCTTGTTCACTCTTCATATCCCTAGGCAAAGCACGGTGTCAGCACATAGGCACCTTGCAATAAACATTTGCAGAGAGAAATACAGAACGTGGATGGGGAGAGGAGGGAGGGGAGGGAGGGAGGAAGGACACAAAGGAGGAAGTATGGGAGGAAGAAGGAAAGAAGATAAATAAGTGGGGAATTAGGAAGAGAAAAGGAAAGAACTGGAGCGAAGAGGAACAGGGAGGAAGGAAAGGAGGGAAGAGGAAAAGAAAAGAAAGAAAGAAGAAGATAAATAGAAGGAATTGGAAGAAGGAATGGAAGAATTGGAAAGAGAAAAGAAAGGCTCTGGATGGAAAATGAGAGAAGGCAGCCAGGAAAGAAGGGAGAAGGAGGAGAAAGGGAAGAAATGCGGCACTGATAGCTAAAGGACCTCAGAGGGAAGCCACCAGAACAAGCATAGACTCAAGGATACCTCCTGTTAATCATGACTTGGACATATTTCGCCCTTCTCCAACTCCTATTTCACTAAATATCTGCCTGCCCAATTTAGCACTTCATTAGTTCACGTCTGATTCTCAAGTTAGTTCATAGATATTATACCATTTCCTCAACTAGACTACAAGTTTTTTGAGAGCAAGTTTCTTTCTTAGATTTCTTTTGTGTCCTGGCCATCCTCCACTCTCCTAGTCCCCCGGACAGTGCAGGGTATGTGAAAAGCAGTGAATTATCCGAGCATCCACTGGGTTCCCTGTAACCTTGTCAATTTCTCTCCCTGTGGCTGAGCAACTCCTTTTTATTCTTTATGTAGCCAAACGGAAGTAGTTACCTCCTATACTTCATATGTCATATGCTCTCTAGAGGTGCTGTGATATCTAAAAAACACAGTCATTACAGCCTAAGCAACAGAAAACTCATTCACTCATTAACATACTGTGACAGAGGCTATTTAGGAGAACACCAGAATATACATAATATTAAAGATTATTCGGGTGGGCAATCTTACAAACCCTATTGGGAATGTTTTTATCCATACTTGGTGCCTAACTATAATCTGGGAAAGAATGCTCTACAATTAAGGCTGATTTGAATTTCCTTGGAATTGACAAGATATTTTAATTTCGTGTTTCCAGAGGTAAGATTTTAGTCAGAAATGCACGTCATTTGCTCCTCTGATGAGAAATGTGCACATGCCCATGAGCACCCAAGCCCATCACCAACAGTGTTCTCATGCCAAAATGGCAGGTCTTTCTAAATCCTCCAGCATCTACGGCTACACTATGTTGAGTCTGGTTTTTAGAATCAAGTCTTCCATTTAGTAGGCCTAGGGAAGAGGCTGCAGGTATGTAGGGGGGCAGCCAGGCACACTTGGATGACTGGGTCTTTGTCTCCTAAAGAATACATAAACTAGGGGAAGAGAGAGGAATCCATCCTCTTGACTGTAAGATAGGAAATATTCATCTGCTAATGCTCAACTCAAACGTGACTTCTTTGCTGCCTAGGATCAGCAACTGGGCTTAATGGCTCGGGGCTGATATGGGAGATTCTGTGTATCGATCAGAAACCATTTTCAAGATAGTGTTGCTTATTCTGAAGAGCTTACCTGCCTGTGCCCAGGGCACAATTTTTGACTCAGCAAAACTTCAGGAAGCCATCTCCCCCCACCACCCTTGCCCTATCTTCCTCTGAATGACTCTTCCTGACTTGGTCATATGTTTCCAATGCAAGAGAGCTGAGTAAATGAGAGTGAGTGGTTTAGAAGAGACTGAGAAGAAAAAAATATGCAAATATCATTATCAAGAGCAGGAGGAATATTTAACTGGAAAATGGCCTATTATTGGGCTACACAGTTTTAGGGAGCCATGTACAATTTACATGCCCAGCATAATTTAAATTAATTCCTGTCTCTCTTCCACTTCTAATCATTCTTATCCACATATATGGCCTTTGGGAAAATCCTAATAAAAACAGCTCCATTAAGGCCGGACTGAGCCTGCTTTCCTTGCTCTCATCAGCACTGGGGTAGGCAGAATCTAAATGCTATCTTACAACAACTGTGGCAATGGTGATGCTGTCCAATCTCAAGGAACCGTGTTGTTCTAAGTGGAAATTTTAAAAAGCCGTCCCACTACAGTCAGCAAACCCCCTGTGTTGCGGAGGCCAGGCAGAATCCACTGCCTTAATGCAACATTAACCAAAACTCTGTGGGGGCCAGGTGACACTCAGTTCATTCTGATTGATCAGAGGCAGGCACACCAGGCCGCTGCACCGGAAAGCCTCAGCATCAATGGCTGTCCGTGGCTGCAGGATTCTGAGCCTCGGGGCAGCTGATGCAAGGACGAGGCCTTCGTGGATGCTTAGAGGGCAAACCTCTCATTTGTTTTCTGCTTAAAGCCCTGAGGATGTGGAATTCCAGTACAGAGCAATAATTTGCTCTCTGGATTAAAAAGTCTAACTATCTTTTCAGCCTCACTGGGATGGAAAGAATATTTGGTCCAATCCCTGGTACCCAGGAGTTTAAGTCAGAGCACTTTTTTGATATATTTTTTTACCACAGGCATGAGAAAAAATCTGACAGCTCTACTGAGCATTTCAGTCAGGCCATGGAGGGCTGTCTGGGGCAGGCCCTGTGTATTTCCTCTGGAGGGAAATACTTTCTGCATTATCTTCTAAAATAAAAGTACCAGTCTGAGGTGAAATGGAATTCTCCTTGATTCAATTCCTTCCGGAAAGGACCATCATCTCATCGCCAGAACCAGGTGTGTGGGTTCTTTCCTCAGAGACCGATAAAGGAGACCACACAAACCTCACCTGAGCAAATGGATGATGGACACTGTCCTGAGAGTACGACTAGAACAAGAGCTTCCACCTCACCAAAATAATTCATCATTTTTAACTGCCCAGGTGATTTTACGTGCACATGCATGCACACGCATGTGTGAGAACTCACACACACATCTCACAGATGTGCAGATCATTGACCTCCACTGATGGGGCAGAGGAGACGAGAGGCCTGAAATTCTTAGATAAAAAACAAGTGGATTCTTTGGCCATTTCAGCTCATACTAAAACAACAGTTGCTTCTCAACAAAGCCTTCCCACTTGGGATTTGCAGAAAGGGAAGGAAAGAAATGTCAGCAATATGAGAGGAAGGACAAGAGCGACAACAGGAATCATTTCTTGAGGGCTTATTCTAGGCCAAGCCCATCGGTGCAAGCAGTGTTTGGTTTAATGGTCCAGGCAAAGGTAGTGGTGATATTAAGGAAGAATGATATTGGCGAAGGAAAAAAGACCAAGAAGCCCTTCAAAGCTTTATTTCCACAAAGTGACATTGTATAGCTTGTCCTTCTCATTTCGTCTGCGTTAACGTGAGCATTTTCTGTTACCTCCCTGTCCACGTGAGGGGAGGCCACAAAGAAGACAATAACATGATTCCGAACTTCACAAGTCTTACCGTCTCCTCATTCCCTTTCTCTGCTTTGGTCTACCTGATCACCAGCTGTGTGGGAACGAAAGGGCATGAATCTCCATGACTGAAGAATAATTTTGTTCTGGATGACTTGTCTCAAAGGGGAAGTATAAGACCCATTAGAAAGGGCAAGCAGTTGTGGGATCATGAATTGGTAAGATCATGATCTTATTTGAATTATTTGAATTAAAATAAGAGCACGGTATAGTAGTTTCATTGATCCTGACCACTGAAAATTGAAAATGACCTATGTGTATTCAGCTCATACAACTGCGGGCTGTGGGCCTCGTCCTACAAATTCCATGCACTGCGCTGTGCTCGGTGGAAGAGCTTCTTATTCCCATTTTCCTCCCCAGCAGGACATTTAGCCAGCTACTCAAGGACAGGCCTAGCTTCTCTGTTTTGCTTCTGTGTCCATCCCCTTCCAGCTTCCCCAGGCAGTACTGGTTAATGACATCACTTTATTTCGACAGGGGCCCCCCTTGTTCACTAGGATTCAATACATAAATTGAGCTCTTTTTCTCCCTTCTCCTTGGGCACACAAACACTGCAAAGGGCTAGGAGTATAGCTAATTTGCAGATGAGAAAGACTGAGCCTCAGAGGAATGAGGAGTGACGTGCCAACCCGGAGGGTGACCCTGAGGAGCACAGCTGAGAAGAACTCTGCAGTCATTTCTTCCACTTAGAGAATAATGCTGAAAAACAACCATTAATACAGTTTTCTTGAGAGTCATATCAGATCTCTATGTTATTTGGGGTGATTTTTCCTCTATTGTGTGGAGTTCTTAACACAGAATCCTGTGAGAATAGCTCTAAGGATAATGCCCCATTAGCCATCCTGACCTGATTTCTCCCTTGTTTTGGGAACTTTCAAGCCAACCTGCAATTTGAAGTCCCTCATACGCTTTTCAAAGTAATTTGGCCTCTGCTGAAGGTCGTTGTCATTTTAGATAACGGCTTTTCTTTCTACAAAGACAAAAGTGAGTGGAAGGAAGACAACGATCTGCCGAAAACCGAGGTTCCTATGAAGGAGGAGGAGTGATTATGTCCCTCACGCAGCTGCCGCAGGGTGCGCCTGCAGCCAGCGATCGGCACGCTCAATTTCAGCAATGCAAGGCCGCTCCAGAAAAGACATTTACCTTGGAGTCCAGCTGCTGCATGTATGACCAGAGATACTCTATATTGGCTCCAAAAGGATGGACGTGAAGAAACGTTGATATGATGCCTGAATTAAAAAGACAAACAGTGGACGTTACTGAGAGGCAAATAAGAGTCTCAGTCAAATAATGTCATCTAACCCCAAAGACGGTTTTGTCAGGCTAAGTTATGGTCTTGCCATTTCTAAGAGCACTCAGCAAGCATTCAATAGCAGCACGTTTTGGGGACAGTAATAGTAACATGGCACACGGAACACTCCATCTCCTGGAATGACAGTAGTTAGAAAAGCTAGACTCAGACAAAATATAGATGGATAAAGGTATTTCTAAACAAAGACTCCTGGAAGCATTTCAACTACCAATTTTATGCTTGATTTACCAATACAAAATTGTAGTTATTGGAAGGATAAAATTCCCTCTCTTCTTTTCCTCAGTGGACTTCGCGGTATGAAAATGGCTCATACAGCTGTGTGAGAAGTCACACTGCCTCAAATTTCTCTGATAATTACAGCTGCTGGTTATGAAAAGTATTTAATCCACATTTCTCCTAACTCCACTGAAGGAAGCACAAATCCTTCTGGAAACATTCCCTATCTCCCGTGGTTGTGGCTGTTGTTTAAAGGGAGCCAGCTTGCCCTCTCGTTCTCCCTGCTGTAATTTACAAGATCATCTTAGAAGGTCTGGGAATGGAGGGTTTGGCTGGAGTCTGATTATAAATCAGAAGGCTTTCCCATTGTGAAAATCAACTGTCAACAAGGTACTGACAAATGAAAAGCTGGATGCAGGCGTCAGGGCTGAAGGAAAGGCATTAGCTTCCTACCCTCCCCGCTCCTATATCCAAATCGAAATAGTGAAAATGAGGATGTTGATTCCACAGACTGTATGCTGCTGTCTGTTAAGAAACTGTGTTCACACTGATATATATTTTGGTTCTCTTTTAAACGGGCTTCAAGATGAATTACATCGGAGGATAACCCCTCTCGTGCTGTTTATTGTGAAGCTTTGGAGCCTGAGAGACAAAGGTGAAAGGGCAGACCCCCACTCGCATGAATGGCAGTCAGGGCTGGCACTAGCTGAGCACATCGTTCTCGCACGATGTCGTCCTATGAATTGCAGGGGGCCCTTGGACTGATCTGGGAGAGGCCCCACGGCCCCCTCCTCTCCTGTGGGATGGTTGGGAGGCTCTGGGATGAGTGGGATCAGTTTCTGAAGGAAAGCTCCCAGTTTATCCTTGAGCTGAGGACACAGAACTGAAGACTCTCGATAAGCACTCTCAAAGACCTGTCCTCAGAACTCTGCTTTCATGAGGTTTTTATTGGTTTACAGTGAAATGAGGAAGATAGAAACAATTCCTTACATTTCTCCATAAAGCTAAAACCTCAGTTTTCAGAGATTAACCTGTTTTTCTTGAGATATAAAGAATTACCATTTTATTCTGAGTTTATGTTCTCCCTTTTTTACTACAATGTCCTTCTTTCATGAAATAATGGCGATGATAGACCATAATGATGGTAGTTGTAATATCTTTCAGTGGCAAATAGCCATTTTTAATATACTTAAGTGGAATTGTTTTTTCTCCCTACCACCTTATTTGTTAATATATCGTTTAATTTTATAGACCTGGCAGCTACTTCCCTGCTCTCAGGGAAAGAAATTCTCAAATCTGGTGAGGTGGCATTCTAAGTAATTCTGTTACTAATAAGAGTTAAAATACAGAAGCTCATGAATGATTTACTTAAAAAAAACTAGAACAGAAGTGTTTAAAACATAACACTTTCATTTGCACTTCTGAAGTGGGAGAGAGCAGCAGAATTCTTGGGGGAGTTGCCTCTGTTTCAGGATTGCGGGTGGGCTCTCCCTGCTGTCCTAGGCTGAGGACAGGGGTACTACGTCTGCGTGAAGGTTTCTACAGACAGCCCTGAACAAACGGCAGGCAGTCCCACGCCCCTTAAGGAGGAGGACAGGAAAGGGAGAAGGAGTAGTCAACCCCGGCTTTGTGAGAAGGCGAGGGTGTTCCTAGGGAGAGGCTTTCCCAGGGAGGGCAGGGGGTGCTTGAAGAAAGTGGCTCACAGAGCCCGGAGGGCTGCTGCAAGAGGGGGAAGCAGCAGTGCTCTCCTGGGTTGGACATCTGCTCAGGTAGCAGACCGATCCGGCTTTGCACTGGCCTGAGCACAGAGGGGACGGCAGGGCTGAGATGGGGAGCTGTGTGGCACCGCAGCCTTTAGGGTGACAAGGATGTGTGAGTTTCCCATGGGGCAAGGGGGCATCTCAGAAGGTAGAGGGGCTTGAGCAGTCTTACCAGTAAACTACAGCAAGGGCCCCAGCAGCCAGATAAAAACATTTGTCATATTCATCTCCCCACTGGACAGACTTAACATCTCCTGGAGAACCCACAGCCTCTCCTATGAATGCCCATGGGAGTGTGATGTGAAGATAAATGTCTTCAGTAGAATGAAAAGAATGAGTCAGAAAAGGATGGGGGCGGAGGTGTTGTGAAGGAGAGGCTGATAACTCTTGGCCTAGGAGACGAAGTGCTGAAGGAGGCAATTTAGGGATACCAGAAACGGGAGGAGCTGGAGTGCTGCTTTTGTTGCCTCTGTGATGTTGGCCTCCCTCTGTGTACATGGACTTGCTCCTTCGCTATTTACTGTCCCTCAGTCCCAATCTTAGGTTTACACCCCCAAGGAACTCTGCCCTTAGACAGTCTTTATATGTTCTGGTTCAGTATTGGGAATATTGTATACATTCACAATAAACGTACGTTGAATGAATTTATCCTCTAGTACTGAGAACAGCCAGTATATTTCTTTAAAAATTCTATTGTTCTATTATTGATAAATGGGGATAAACAAGAACCTTAAACATTGCTACCAGTACTAAGCGATGATGTACTACTCTTCCAAAAATCAGCAAACTTTGAGGCATTATTCACTGGTGATTCCTGCCCTTAACTCATCCTGTAATGGATTAAGAAGCACAGAGTAACTTGGATGTTCTCGGTATGGATAATGTTTATCAAAACTATTTTGCTCATAAAACTAAGTGGCAAATGCTCATATGATTTCTATATATATTTCTAAAATCAGATTAGAAATCCTGACCCAGGCACCAGCCTGGTGGCCTAGTGGTTAAGTTCACGCGCTCTGCTTCAGCGGCCTGGGGTTCACCGGTTCAGATCCTGAAAGCTGACCTAGACACTGCTCATCAAGCCATGCTGAGGTGGTGTCCCACACAGAAGAACTAGAAGGACATACAACTAGGATATACAACTATGTACTGGGGCTTTGAAGAGGAAAAAAAGGGGAAGATTGGCAACAGATCTTAGCTCAGAGCCAATCTTCCTTACCAAAAAAAAAAAAAAAAAAAGCATACCTTAAAAAAACAAAGAAATCCTGACCCACCCATGAGTAATTTTCCTTAGGACAGTAATCAGAACCATCTAGGTGGTAGCTGATATTAACAAGCCATTAGCTTTTCTTTATAAAAGTTTAGCAATTGACACTACATACATGTGGGGCCAAGGCAGGCAGTTAAATAAAGGTTTCCCAAGCTTTTCCTATGGATGGCAACCATGTTATTCGGTATTGCTAGACATATAGCACAAACGGGAAATATTAGTCATCCTCCTTCCAAGTACAGCTCCTCTCACAGTCCCCACTCCTGCCGCTGCCCATCCCAGTAGCATCACAGAGGCATCAGTCACGCCACCGGAGAAAATGTAGTTTCTAGGCCCGAGTTTTGGATCAGATTCATTTAGCGGAGAGCTTCCTAAATAAACCTCTTTATGTAAAAAAAATAAAGCCTCTTTGCAGCTCCTTTAAAGGAACTGGGATATTTCCTGAGAACGGAAAATAGGATAGCTGCAACTCAAAATCTAGTGAAAAATTCTACAAACCCAGAAAATGGAGACTATTTTATGGTTCCTGGGAGGGAACTAAAGGTTTGGTAAAAGTGACACCAGGACCTGAGGGTGGAGGACTCAGCCATTACTGAGCTGGTGGATCTGCAAAGGGATGGACGTAACAGTTGGTCTTGGCCATTTCCATAGAGAAGCAGACGTCTTCATATCTAAGAACGGGTTTCCCAACAGTGGAAAATACAACCACAAGCAGCTAATTTAAGAAAATAAAAAAGGAGTAGAGAAGGCTGTCAGTACTCTTGAACTTTTTGCACATCTCAGGGCCTTAAAAACGACTAGAAAGATATACAATCCAGCTCTGTACAACCTGTGGCAAATCCCTCATTAGGAAGGCCCATTTAATCAGGCACGTAAAGGCTTTTTGAGCTTTCCCATCAAAATTGTCTAGTTTATTCTCATTTTTAGAGCTCACTAAGACCATAGGAGGAGCATTTAAATTAGCTGGATAGTGCTAGATTTTTGCTGCCTCATTCACTCTTATTTAAACATTTCCTTAGCAGCAATTAGGTGCCAAGGTGCTAGGGAAACAGCATTGCAGCAGACAGACAAGGTTCCTACTCTTGGGGAATTTATAGTCTAAGTAAGCAACACAGATGATAAACAAGAAGATTAGAAAGAAAGGAAACATTGTTGCAGACAGTGGTAAGCAGAGTGAAGAAAACAAAACAGGTAATAGATGGAACGGGGGGGGGGGTGGGGGGTAACCTCAAACTTGGTGGAGGGACACTACATCCAGAGGTTGAGCGAAGGGAAATTTTCCTGAGAGTCAGATGAGAAGGAGCCAGCAACACAGAGCCCAGGGGAAGATCACTCCAGGTACAGGCAACAGAAAGTGCAAAGGGCCTGAGGTGGAAATGAGCCGGAAGGAACAAACCTGGCTGGAGAGTGGTACAATGTGTTTGGAGGTAGGTGGGAAGCCAGATCACGTAGGGCCTTGTATGCCAGAGTAAGGGGTTTGGATTAAATTCTACATATAGTAGGAAACCAACAGAAGGGATCTAAGCAGGGGCATGATATGATCTGAATTATGTTTTAAACTTATCATTCAAGCTCCTGTGTGGTGAACAGACAAAATAGAAACGGGAGACCAATTAGAAGTGTCTACACATGACCTGAAGCTGCTTTAAAGGTATAAGATAGTAGAGTTCATGTTTCTATGTTGAAGGTATGACCCTCTACTTACATCTGAGATCACTGCCTAAGGGCGATGCAGCTTTCATTACAGTCCTCATAGATTACAGAGTGTTGAGTTGAAAAAGACCCTCTAATCAACCTCCTAACTTTATACAACATGAGGAATGAGATACACAGGGGTTAAGCGATGTGCCCAGTGTATCAAATGCCTCCATCCACAAATATTCTGCGTGAGGTCAGGGCTGTTTAAAGATCATCAGGTACTGTGGTTTGTCACAGGGCCATACACCCTACTCCCATCTTTTTCTCATATGGACTCCTATTTTAAAAATCTGGTTGGTTACCTGATGAGAACAAAATATCAATTTGTACATTCAGTTTGGGGAGTGCTTTATTCTCTTTGAGTTGAGTGAGAAATGGAATCCCACCAGAATACACTCTCCTATCCTCAGGCTACTTGGAGTTTTATTCCAAAGTCTCTGTGTCAACTTGTAAATTCTGGCTGAGAATTGCTTTCCTTATGTCCACACTGGTTGACAGTCTCCCGGGAAATTTCAGGAAACCCCGGGCTCTATCAGCTCACTGGGGCAGGGGGGCACCCCAGGGATCTCCAGGAACCTCAGCTCTGCAGAGGAACAGCTGTCTTGCTGGAAGCCTGACCATAAGCCAGTCTTAAATATTCCTGCTTCATGTTACAGCCCATATGAAGGCTCCACGGACACTGAACTAGAGAGCTAGCCAGGAGGATACTATGTGAAATCTGGGTTTCCCAATAAGCCACGAGGGGACAGTTGTCTCTGGGCAGCTGCAGAGCGATAAAGCATTCAGAGGAAGCAGAGAGAGGCAGGACTGTGAGTGGACGGCAGAAGACTGATTAAACAGTTGTGGTTTAGTCGGATACTTCTCAGTGCCTTGGGATTCTAAAAAGCTTTCATTTTCCAGAAAGCAGTTTGTTCCACTTATTTGGGGAGTGTAATACCTAACTTGTATGGTTAGGTTTTTTGTTGTTGTTGTTACGATCTGTCTACCTGTCTTATTTTACCTAAATCTCTGAGACTGTATTTGGGCCTTTCAGTAAATAGTTCCTTGTATCTGAAATGTCCTTGACGGCTCCCTTATCTATCTGGAGAAACCCTATGCATCCTTTAGGACTCGCTCAACTGTCCTTTCCTACAACCAGGCATCTGTAGCACACATAGCCCCTGCTCTGTGTTTCTGATTTTACTATGAACCACATTTCATTGTCATTAACCACTTTCTTTCTCTAGTCTATGAACTTCTTGGGGGAAGAGATCACCTTATCACCACCATCAGCTAACACAGCTCTTGGCAGATGGCAGGACAGTAGTTCTCAAAACATGGTCCCAGAAGTGCTGGCTCTGATATCACCTCAGATGTTAGTTTTACAATAAACAGAATCTCCATGTAGGGATTCTGCCTTTTAAACAGGCTGCCCAGATGATTCCTTTCTACACTGAAGGCTGGTAATTTTTATTGCAGGCTCTTGACAAACATTTATTGATTTATTGATATAGATATTCGTTCTCGGAAACAAGATTTAGGTCAATGATTCATTCTTTATGGTCAGTAGCTTCCAGAGAAGAAAACACTCTTCAAATTACTTTTCTCGGGTGCAGCCTACATATAGCCTCAACTCTATTCACTGAAAAGACCAAAAATCACTACTCAACCTTCTTTAAGTGTATTTTTCTACATTCTATTCATCTGCTTCCTAATACCCACCTATTAGGGGGAACATTCTAATTTGGACATAGACAGGTTGTGTGCAGATGTGTGAAATGGTGACAACGATGGAAATGGTGGTGGTGGTGGTAGGGGGAGAGCCTGATATAAAGAAGGATCTTGGTTACCCATAGTATGTATGTCCTGAGCTGCAGAGGCGTCAGGATGATACGTAAAGAAGTTTGCCTGATCATTGAGAATTTGAGGGCAGTTCTCGGGGGTCTGGGGAAGTATTGAGGAACAGCTGCTTCGTAAACAGAGTGGTTGAGAAGGTTTTGACTCTACCTAGAGGGGTTTACAATGATGACTAGCATTGACAAGGTGCCAATCAGGGCTGCTGAGACTGGAAATCTATTGAGTAGAATTAATTAAAAAGCAAGAGAAGATGGAGTGATACAGACCCAGAGTTATACTGTCAATATCTCCTCAGAGCTATATGTCTATGAATAAAAAAATTTTGATCCGTTCTCCTTCATAACAATAGCCAGTGGTTTCCAGGCAAACACAGCTCCAAAGTTTTGGTCCTAAATCAAAAGTATTGACTCATTCTATCCCACACAAGTTCAATGCATGCCAGATCCAACATGTAGGCCATATGTGAAATGAACCAGGAGTTCTGGCATAGACACTAGGCAATGTCAAGCTGGCCTAATGTGCGGTTACTATAGAGTTGTGAGATGTAAAATGCTATCCTGCAATGTCCCCATCAAAATGTAATTTTTTTAGGTCCAATTATATGTCAACCTGTCTTCACAATGATTGATTGCAAAATAAATAATCCAGAAATCACAATAATGAAGTGCTTTCTAAGGGCCTATCTTCTTTAGTTGAATTGGAACATGGCACTCAGTGCCCATTAATTGTCAAGCAGAAAGTTTGGCAGAATGATTAAACTCCCAAGGGACTCAGGATCCAAATCTTCAAAGCTCCAACAATGTTATCAATGAAATCCCACTGATCTTCTATAATATATACCTAACTTATGTGCCTTAAAGACTCCAATTTCTTAAAATGGTCATGAGAATGTCTGGAAAGAATATTTACTTTTGCCCAGATAAATTAGTGTCACAAATAATCACAAACAACTAGGATTCCTCATTGTTTAGGAAGTTCTAGCTTCAGTTTTATGTTCTCTGTAGATGGAATCCATTTGAATAGCTTATTTCTCAACCCCCTGCCTTCTCTTCCAGGCAATCAAGATTTGTGCCACTGTACATTTTTTATATAACATTTGTGTGTTTCACGAGGGTGTCAAGTTATCTGAAATATTCGCACATAGTATATACAGTAGGCACCCAGATGTGATGGAGATTTTGCCAATAAGTATTTCTAATACAAGGGAGATTTTTCTGCTGTGCTCCTGGCCTTCTAGACTGACTTAGAGCTGGCCCATTCTATCCTCTATATAGGCTTAATTATTCCAAGGGGAGATTCCAGGGAAACTTCAAAGAGTATTCCTGACCCCTCCAGATATACCCAGAAGTCCAGGGGACTCCCAGAATCATTGTGCCTACAAGTATTCTTCGGAAAAGTGTAGCCCCAGCACCAGAAACTCCTTTCTCTCTCTAGCCTGGTCCCGAGCAGTTTTGGACCCATATTCTGTCCCTATCACAGTCCTTCTCTAGATTCCAGAAGCTGCAGGAGAGGTCTTCATGGTCCCAACACTCAGGTATCTACAAAGTATGAATGGCTCAACTCAACCAGCAGAGGTTCGTGTTAAATGGCAGGGGGCAATTGCATCCTTTGGCAGGATCCATTTTGCCAGTCTTGGAAACTCTTCCCTACCTTGGCATTCTTTTGGATGATTACTCTCTCTTTGACAACAAAAGAGTGTAAATGCCTAGAGATTTGGGGAGAGGGTTTGGGCAAGAAGTCATCTGTAATCAAACTTCATTAACTAGAGTAAAATGGAATACTGAGGTAGAGAGGAAATGGAGAAAAGAAGGGAAAAATTAAATGACTAAGTTTATTTTAATCAACAACTTAAATCTCCAGCCTCCTTTCTACCTAAACATTTATATAAATTGATTTAAAATGAGTATCACATGCTGTTTCTCTTTTGCTCGACCCTGAACTTCAAAAGCTAACATAGGTAGACCAGTTCAAAAGACCAAAACTAAGGGGGAAAGTCCTGGAAAATTTAGAGTTGTTTGTGCCTACTTTTTATTGAAGATCCTGAGTTATCAAATTTTTTTCTTTCTAACACACTTGAATTTACCAATTAAAAAATTTTTTTCTAATACTGAAGACCTCAGCAGAAGTGACATGTTATAAATGTAACCTTCCTTTCTACTTCTGTTAACCTCGGTGTGTAAAGCACATCATTTTTTAAATTTTTAGGTAGCTGATTAAAAAAAATTTATGTGTGTATATATATATATGCGTGTATATATGTGTGTGTGTATATATGTATGTACATATATAGTAACTACTTAGAAGATATTGTAAATGAACTGTGTTCTTCAAGTAGAACGTACAAGGAGAAGCAATCTGTAGTGAGAGGCAGGAAATAAAATAAAGAAAATGGAGACCTATTCCCACTTTTTAACCTTTAAGTGGTCTGTATTATT
The DNA here is from genome assembly GCF_041296265.1 of Equus caballus. NCBI lineage: Eukaryota > Metazoa > Chordata > Mammalia > Perissodactyla > Equidae > Equus > Equus caballus. The sequence continues at coordinate 47,578,407 of NC_091700.1, read as the reverse complement.
CAGACAAACAAAGAGAGAGAGTCTACTGTGGATTGTTGCATGCTTTGTTCACACACTAAAAGCATCATGGGGAAAATAACAACTTTGTCAAACTGAGAGAAAGAGAAACAGTTGTCAGAGTTTGACACATTTGCAATAGAAGAAAAATCCAGTTGCCAACTACATATGGGTTCATTTTGGGTTCCTGGAACTGAGAGCCCATCAGCATGTCTTATGAAACTTGTGCATAGCATGTGATTACGGCTGTATATCATCAGAGAGAAAAAAATAATTGGTTTTCCTTGGAGTATCTCTAAGTTGATGTCATATTCAATAACCCTGTAGTTGAAAAATCTATATATGATGGATGAAGTTTGGACTATCTTTTGAATTTAATTCCTCCTGTGCCAGCTTCTGCGGGCCCTGGTGTACCTGTCATTTTGAGGTGAGTACATGCAGTATTTAGAAAATGCAGCCAGGTGCTACTTCTGCCAGATGATGAACTACAGAACAATGTGTCTCACATGTACAGTGGCCTCATTCTTCACTCTTAATCATGCCACAGAGGAGCCAGTCTAAACTTGGAACCCCAGTCTAGGGTCAGTGCCAAGGCGCAGCTTGAACTAATGCTGTGCATCACAGAGTGAAGATGGTGGCTTCTCTTTCTCTGAGTTTGAGGAATTCGGAAACAGCCTTAAACATACAGGCTCCTAAGGTAGGGTTCCAGGCACATTACTAACACGTCCTCATCAAGAACTCTTCCTTGTGAGAATAAGTACTACTTCTGAATCTGCTCATGAGGATGATCAAAAGGGAACATTTAGAGCGTCACCTCTGGTCCAGATACAGAAAAAGCCACCCTAGATGTATTTTGTGGGCCAAGTGATTTTTTTTAAATGAACAGCAACGTCCTTCCTTCTACTTTCCCTTTGCTTAGCGGCCAGCTTGTTTTATTTAACTTGGGTAAATGGATCCACACTTGGGCAGGGAAGCCTGGATTAGACTGTCCTAGAGTAGCCCAGCAGTGGTAGTCTGGATGCCCTTATATCATCAGCATTGTAGGTCTGGCCTTGGGCTGACCTCAGGATATGGTCTCTCTTGAGCCTGGGGATCTGGCTTGGTTTGGAACGTTTGGGTTGGATTCAATGTGGCCTCCACTTGGAAGTGATGAGTCCAGATTTTGAAATCAGATTTGTAACATGTGAGATGCAAATTAATCTGTCTTCTAGTACTCAGATTTATGATCAACAGCTAACTAATATACATGGTTATAGAAGAGCAAAACCCTCATTGGTTTGTACAACCCTAATTTGAAATGTACATAATACAATCTTGACAGAGTTAATCTCACTTCTGATAGAAGGCAAAGCTGTTTAAATTGTTAACACGTTGAAGGTGAATTACTTAAATATTATTTAAGTAAATTACCTGAGAATTATTTAAGAGAACAGATGAGGAAAACAGAATTTCCTTACCGATTAGCAGAGCTTCTTTCTCTGATTTTAAGCCTTGGCTTCTTTTCTCAATATTGTTCTCTCGGTCTTGGTTGACCAATGCAACTGTCAACACATTGATTTCCTATAAAGTTAAAAAACAAAAACCATAGAGGTGTTTATGTAGATTCTGTGAATTTCAATAAAAGCCACCAGGTCTTTTAAATTCTATAAAACAGGACATCACTTCATTTATAACTGAAGATCAACTTTTATAAGTAATTGATCTATTTGCCCAACAGTAGAAAAGTAATTCTAGAACTTAAGCTCCTAGCTACCACTCTGAGCAAACCGAGTAACGCTCTCCAAAAGTGGCACATTTGGTGCCAATTATCTTAGGTTTTTGTCCATGTTTTGATTAAATCCTGTTAGCAAAAACTGTATTTGACTGTAGCTACTTTAACATGTTTTATTTCAAATACGAAAAATTCTCTTGAAAAGCATATACAGACTGATTTATAATACTAGGCTAGTAACTTGTTTGAGTGTGTGGGGAAACAGGGCCCATTGCGAAGGTGAGATACAATTGTTGTTAGGAGTGTTTAAGTTGAGTAAGCATAGTCTTTATACACAACTGCAAAAGGTAGATAAAGCAAAGGTTGGGAAATTCTTTTCTTTGGAAACTAAAAATGAAGACTTGTACAACAAGCCAATAGCGCATGAAACATTGAGGCTGGACTATTTTTAGTTCTGTCTATGGTCTTTTTTATTTAAAAACAGAGAAAAATATTTAACTCATATTCTCCCAGACTTGATTTTAGCACTCAAACTGGAGAATGATTTAATAGAAAATCAAATGTAATGGTCAGAGACCTGCATATATGGGATAGTAGAATCATTACGGTAATTGAGTCTTGGAGGGAATTTTCTCCTGGAAAGATAAGCTTCAGAGGACTAGCATATTGAGCAAAGGGTTAAGGACACTGTTTTGATTTGATGATGGGGAATCTGCCAGGATGACAGAGGACAGATAGGGAAGGACAAAGGAGAACTTAGATGGTCTGAGCAAATGGTTTGGCAGGTGTTACCAGGCCTGGAACTGGTTATAGGATAGATATTTAGCTAGTTAATATAAATTAACAAAATTGGCCAGATAAAACCATATAGGAAAGCACTGGGAGCATGTTGGGCATGAAAAGAGCACAAACCCCATCTGAAGGCATTCAGATAAAAAAAAGAAAAGACAGAAAAAAAAATACCTCAGTGCATGCCAATCAAAATAGATCCACAAGCTTAATTTAATCCATGAGCTACTGATTTGTAAATCTGAGGGAATTAGAAATTGCCAGGAAAGAAGACCCTCCTGAGACATGCACTTGGTGGTATTTGGTGAGCGTTTTAGAGGCTCCTCTAAAGGCCAGACTTATCTGCTGAAGACTGAGTGATGGAGACCGAGAGAGGATGGGTAAGGTAAAGATGGGAACCAGATCAGAGGGTACCAACTACAGCCTGGGGCTGATGGTAGGAGTCTGCCCATGAGGACTGGGGTCAGAGAGGGTTTAGGGAATGGCCCAAGGCAAGTCTGGAGCCAGCTGGACATAAAAGGTCACTAGAGATGAGAAACGCTCTTCTACTTCAAAAAGGGATCTTGGGAACAAGCCCCAGTGGAAACACAATGAGGAACTTCAAGACAGAATAAACCCAAAGGTTTATTAGATGAGATTAGAACATTTTATAAAGGGGAGCTACAGGGAAAGGAATAGGAAGTCCTTCTGTGATGAAATAACATACGGTGTTTTCTGATTAGGCTGTGTCTCAATTGGAGCAGAGAAGGCTGTGTGGATGCTGCATCTCTCTGGGCTAGTGGGGACAAGGAGCTTGCTGAGTTCTGTTAGTGGTGTGCCCTAAGGACATACAGGTCCCACAGGGACATGGTGCTAGGCTTCTATGCCTGGGAGAGTAAGATTGCTAAGCAGAGTACAGGCTGAGGCTCTGTAAAAGTCTCCCAACAGAAGTTTAGGAAGAAGGAAGATGGAAAAACATTAACTAGGATGATGATTGCATCATTTAAGAATACAAATAATGAACCCCTGAGGTCAGTAGAAACAGTATCTCCAATAAAGGGTGATCTGTTCAGAGCCTGGATGATAATTGGGACCAAATGAAATTACTGAGAAGGGTTTGGCAGACAACAGGCCCACATTAATTGCCAAAACTGAGTGGTGTCCTGGGGCCATCACACAGTTGAGGATCCAGGTTTAGTTAGGGAAATGGACCATAGAGGGCAGGCAGCATGTCAGGAGTCAGCAATAAATGGCAAGGGCAGAATAGATTGAGACCATTCGAGAATGCTGTTAGACACCTGTCCCCATATTCAAAGCTGGAGTCATGAAGAGAGGGGACTTTGAGCAGACCCCAACAACTGCTACTGAATGAACATCTACGAGGAGCCAGATGTAGCCCGCCAGTAAGCGGTGCTTTGATAATGTTTTAGGGTTGGGCAAATGAGGATGGAAAGATAAGAAAGAATCCTAGGACTACTTTTCTGTGGAAATATTTCTTGAGATTCAATATTGTAGCCTGTGCTCTGCTGACCACAAATGATGTACTCCTACATGGTCATCGTCAGCGACCGTGGAGTGGAGACACCTCTCTCCAAGGCTCTCACAACAGTCCAGCAGGCCTGGGCCTGACAGAAACCTGAGGCTTGGCAGATGCTTCAGCCTTTGGGTGTTACTGCGAGTTCTGTCCAGGATGGAGATGGAGCTGCTTTTCTGACTCCTCCAGGATGGAGAATTATGTTGGGAAGTGGTACAGGACCTAATGAAGCTGATCAGGCAGGTTCCAAGGAGTGCTTGCATATCGTACTAAGTTGGCCTCAAGAATCTCCTAAAGGGGAAATATCATTTTCATTATACTCATAGGTGTGTCCAAGCATATTAACTTGAGACTTGGGTCTATAACATCCTTTAGTGAAGTGCACCAACTTGTGACCACTCAAAAGAGTTACTATGACTAAGCGCTCTGGAGCCTAAGCCTGCCTGGGGCATGATATACAAGCTCAGACTCTTGCTGACAAAGTCACAGAATTAATGATATGGGTGAATGCTGATGTCATACATTTTGCCAGAGACAAAATTTAAAATTAATATGGTTGTATATTAAGGGCTAGAAGACAGGATCGTGATTTTATATAGCCACTTGATGTGCTGGGCTTTTATCTTTTTTCCAGCATTAAAAAAAGAGGAAGGGTGTTATAATGACTCATGTATCATGGGTTCCTTGAAAAATAAAGTTAATTTGATTTGTCTATATTTATAATCGGGCTATTCAGTTGAACAAGAGAATTACGATTATTGATAGCTGCGAGTTTGGGCTAGTCTACAAAGTACAAAGTAGATATAAATAACATCTCTCCCTTCTTTCCATGTTTTCACTTACTGCGTACAAATATAAATTATTATCTAATGTTTGTCAAAAGAGCTCCATCATCATAACTGGTTAAGGTGAAGGGAATAGACAGAGAGAATGTGGGACTAAATAATTCCCCAAACCAAACCCTCCTTGCATGTAAATTAAGCTTGCTTTTACTTTCAGCCACCCAATAAATATTTATGCCACATACATATATTATATGCCTACTCTATGCCAAGGAATGCAAAGTTTTTAAGGATACTGAGTCCAAAGTGACAAGAAGCAATCCAGGGGCCAGTGAGCAATTCTTATAAAAGGTCTGTAAGAAAGCTTATAGGAAATGTCAGTGAATGAAGCTGGAGAAGTAGGTAGATGATGATAAGGAATTTGGATTTTGTCTGGAAGGCTTAACTATGAAGAGTGGTCAGCAGAGGAGTTACATGAACAATTCTGTACTTTAGGATACTGGTTTGGAGGCAAGTGAAACTGGAGGCAGGATGCCAGGTTGAAGCCTACTGTAATAGTCTGTTTTTTAACTTTTCAGGATGAGGGTCAAAACCAAGTCAGTGGTGTGCAGAGTGCAAAACCTAAGAGAGATTTAAGAGGTAGAACTAAAAAATTCTGATGACCTTGTGGATGAGGAAAATGTTGAGAATGAGTAGGTTCCTCAGTGAATAGGAAAACAGAGAAAGAAGTAAGTATGGGAGAAGATGATGCATTCAATTTTGGAAATGTTGAACTTAATGTTTCTATGACATCTTGTCTAGATATTTGGGGGAAAATAGGATGCACAGGTTTTTGAACTTAGAAACAATGCCCTGACAGCTCTTTTTACAGGCAAGCAACCTTGATGTCTCCTTCTGGGACAAAGACAAGGCTTGTTTACTGCTTGATATAAAAGAGGTGGATTCCTCAAGCTCAGTGCTCCTCTTCTGTAACATAGCCCACTGCACGTGCAGACTTCTATCTGGGCACTTCTATGGGGGGATGATCAGGTTATGAGATCCATGCGGATAAATCTGGTGAACCCAGGACAGCTGTCTGGTAGCACACGATAAAACTTCAAATGGACAGTTGCCAAAATCTTCTCTGAGAACAACCCATCACAGTAGGGACAAATTGACCATAATGTTAAACAATAAGGGTGCACATTTTCAAAGATATCAGAGGACATGCCCAGTTTCTGCTTTCATCTCTAACTCTGGAAAAAACACAGTTCAAGTCTAAGTCCTAGCTTAAAAGTTTCTTATTCTCTACCTAGGATGTTCCAACTTATCTATTTAGTGAGTGGGGGACACATTTTACTGAAACATTGGCTCATAAGTTAGAAAGGCTCTGCCCCTTTCTTAAAAACGTCACTGTCCTTATTACTCCTTCCCACCCCAAATCTCTGGAAAATGAAAGGAACCTTATTAGAATGGGAAACTGATGTCATTAGAAATATAAAATGATGAAGATGCTATCTTTTACTACATTAAAATGCTTTACCATGATAGATTTAATATGACCTGACCAATTGTGTGTCTACTAGATGTTCTGGAAAAGGTGTTTCAGATGCCTAGAGATTGCAAACTGGATGTGGATAAGAGCGGATGGGATGGGGAGGTGAGGGAGGTTACTAAGGACAAATTGTTAATGGTGTACAAAGCATACAGTGGGAAGGAAATATTAGGATGGAGATCAAGAGTTTGTGCACAGTGAGATTGTTAGGATTATGAAATGGTATTCCAAGAGAAGTGGCAAGAACACCTTTCAGTTGACACGGTCAAAGTGCTCCACACTAGAAAATGCACAATTGGTAACACTTCCGTACTTGGCAGGAGAACGAACAAGATTATCTAACCAATCTTTTCTCAGTCTACCTTTTAACTCTAATTTCTCTGACACTTAGAAGGAATCATCAAAGGGCTGGAAGAAGATGTTTTCAATAACTGGAAACTAGATCTCATGTACTTTTTAAAAGACTTCTTAAAGAGTTAGCTACTTAAAGGCAGAAATTTCCCCTCTCAGAGTCCTTATCATTTACTTTGAGAAATGATCAAAGTAATTTATCCATTTAGGAAAGCTATTTTCAATAATTTACTGAGCTAGAACTATGCTTTGTTGTTGCTTTGTTTTTGTTCTCTGCCACCCACCCAAGCCCCTAAGAACCAAGTATATGGCTTCCCCAGCTTTATAAAATTCTTTTGTTATTCCTTTCATTTCATCATTCCCGTGCCCTCCTTGACTTTAGTGCTATTTTCGTTCTACTGCAAAGCTTCTTGAGTATGTGGTGTATACCCACTGTGTCTGCTGCCTCACCACCTAAAATCTCAGCTTTCTCATCAATATCCTCACGAAGCTATCCTTTGAAACGTTTTCAGTGACTTCTGTATTTTCTCAGTCCTCTTACCATGTGATATTTGACATCACTGATATCAGCCCCTCTTAAACCATCTGCCTCACTTGCTTCTGTTGCATAAGAGGTCCTGGTTTTTTTCCTCCTAATTTTTTGTTAAGTCTTCACTCACTTTTTCATTCCCTCTGCTGGTCCAGTACACGTGGAGAAGGTTACTTTCTTCCTCCTTTTATACTCTTAACTTTGGTACTTGCCAAAGTTCTATTACCAGTTTTTCTTCTCTATCCTCTTTTATCAGAGTTCTTTCATTCTCCTGGGTTCAACCATCATTACACTTAACTCTTTGACTTCTGTTCCTTATCATCAACTAACCACGGGGCTTGTCTGCTTGCACTTACCACTGACCAGTTCAAATTCAAAATGAGAGGCAACCATGAGGTGGTAGAAGAGACACTACATACTTGAGTTTTAGCCTTGCCTCTTCCAATAACAGTGGGTTGACCTTGGGCAAGTCACTTAACATCTGCAAGCCTCAGACCACTTGTCTAAGAATTAGGGCACGGGGTAGGGTCAATTACCTCTGAATACTCCTCCATGGAACCCCATCAGCTCTCCAGTGACATGGAAGGTCCAAGGAGCAGATCTCTAGAATTCCTGCTTCCTTACCACTTCCTCCTGTTTTATACTACAAGTCTTCTAAGGAAAGCCTCATTTAAAGAAATTTCCTTATTTAAAAAAATGTCTGAACCCCAGTCTTGCCTGATGTGGTTCTTTAAAATTTTATAATTCTATGTATAAAATCCAATTCATCTCACCTGTCAGATTTCACCATCTTCTGACTTTTCTGTTTCTATTAGTAGCACCATCATTCTTCCACTTGCAGGGGCTTGAAACCTTCATCTTGTCTTTGATTCATCCTCTCTTGATCCCTAAGTGCTTTTCAGACTTCTCTAGATCCAAATTCTATCACATCTCTTTGAGGTGTCTCTCTTGCCTCCCCGCCCCCCCCCATATCCCCTGCCACCACGGTGTTCTACTATCAGTTCTCCTAGTTTCTTACTTTGACCACTGCAAGAGGCTCCTGCTTTGTCTCTGCCTCTGGTGTCTTCCTCTTCAATCCACCTTACATAGTACCACCAGATCACTCTTCTAAAATGCCACTTCATCTTGTCAATCTCCAATTTAAAACTCAGATGCTTTCTGATAACCCACAGGAAAATGCCAGACTGAGCCTGGCATTTCAGGTTCAATCTGACCAAAACAGCCTATGCTCTTTATATGTTATGTCCAGTTATGGTCTTAGGAAGCCCCTCCTCCCTTTTCTCCACCACTTCCTACTTACATTTTTACACACAGCACAAGTCCCATATCTCTCAGAGGCATTTATTCCAGGCCACTTGTGTAAGTTTTCCTTATCTAAACACATTTCCTATGTCACTTATGTGGCAGTTGATCACTTATACCTTTGCAAAGAACTGACTTTCAACTGTGTTTGTGTCTTCGACAAAACCGTCCATTTCTTTAGGGCAGTCACCATATCTGAGCAAGTTAGGCAGCACAGCAGAGTGGAACCTGTGTTCTGATTCGGTCACCATTATTTCTGTGCTGGATAACTTGACGCTGAGCATCTGTGAGCTTTCTCTATGTAAAAACATGGATAATAACTTAGGCTTATCCCCAGGGTTGCTGTGAAGACCAAATGCCACATGTGAGATGGTGCTTCTGAAAACTATAAAGTTATAGGGATATATTGTGCATCATCATTCTCCTTTATTGTTTTCAGGACTGACTGGATACAGAACAGGTGCATAATACACACTTAGGTCACTGAAGCCATGCAAGAATTCTCTGTGAGACCTTGACTTCAATTATATAAAATCTGTATGCAAAAGTGGTAGTTTTCAAGTTGTGTATATTTTCTATTTTCCAAATGTTCTGTGGCAATGTTATTAGACTGCTATCCTTATTATCGGAAAAGAAGCCAATGACACACAGATGTCATTTTGAAGAACTATATGTAAGCACAGCCAGTAGTTGACCACTTCATTGAATGACATACTGAGTGACATCCCCTCTACCACACACACTAAATAGGGAGATTACTACCACGTGACTCTCCCTGTGGCCCTCCAAGAGCTGGTGGCCTCTATAGGTATTAGTATAAGGTGAGAGGGACAATTGTCAAGATCCGCATGGTAAAGATTCAGCATGTCACCTCCCACTCTGCCAACACTACACCATAAGGTTCTCATTCCTCCCCTGCTTTCCTTATTCCGTGGCCTGGTTTTGCTGTCTGCTCCTATGCCCTCCTCTTAAACATCCACTTCATGGAATCAGAGTCCCTGCAGACCACAGTCAAGACAGCAATCAGCGACTTCAATATCCTTTGCTCACATTTTTGTCAAAGTACCAAAAGCAATCCATCAGGTGATATCCCGGTCTCCAATAACCTTCAAGCTATTCTTCCTAAGATTAGAACTGTAGTCAGGGGAGGAAGGAGAGTGGAGATATTTCTTATACTTTCCTTTATGAGTCAGTGACTATCACAAAGCAGGTGCCTAGTGGCTGATAAATAAAGGAATGGCCCATAAACAGTGGCCTGGAATAGTGAAAAAATGATGGATTTGGACACAGAAGACTGGTTCTAATTGCCACCAATGCTGTGTACCCTGTTTCATTGTTTCTGTTTGTGCAAAGAGGGATTTGAAGCAGATGACCTCTACAGTGTTTTCCTGCTCCAAAATTCTATGGAATTTTGTGCCCTTCTCCCTGACTTGAAGCTTCCCTTCAGAATAAGGCAGCCAACTCGGTACACACAATGGATACTTATCCGGGATTTCAATGCCAATAAGAATTAGAAAGGCAAGAGGAAGCAGAGGGAGAAAAACAGTCAAAAAGCAAATGGATGAGGGGGGCAGGACCAAGATGGCAGAGTGAGAGGTCTTCTTTGTCTCTCCCCCGTCAAATCTACAACTAATTGGACATTCACCGATTAACAAAGGATATCCAGATAGCATCTCAAGATGCCTAAAAGTCTTGTGCTACTACACATTGGAAGGTGGATGGACTTCCCCCCGGGAGGAGGTGGAAATAGGTGAAAACTCTCCGACCCCTGACCTCCGACCCCCAGACAGCCTAGTTCCTGCAGGAGGCTCTCTTCCAGCGGACTCCCCCATAGCATCACCACACACCAAGGGCAGGAGTGTGCACTCACCAGTGGAGCGACAGTGGAAACAGGTGACAACACCCCTACCCAAGACCCCGTGATCACACCTAAGCCCAGGGGGAACTCCCCAGGGTCCTGCACCCACCGGCAGGGAAGGCCTCTGCTCGCCATTAGCAGGGAGGCGCCGCCCAGAAGCCAGAACAAAGAGAAGCTCATGGCGGGCTGGGCAGGCACCAGACCGCAAGCTGCCGCTGAGCTCACGGTCTCCAGCACACGGCTCAGTGCAGGGGGCACTCGGACTTCCTGTAGATGTGCTTGAGGACACGGTTGGAGCTCCAGCGCCTGGCTCTGCGGCGTGGGGGAAGGCTTTGGGGTCCCTCACCTCCCCGGCAGGGAAAGCCACTGCTCGCCATTAGCAGGGAGACCACGCCCAGAATCCAGGACAAAGGGAAGCTCCCGGTGGGCAGATCCCCTGGGGTGGCTCCAGACCACAAGCTGCCGCTGGGCTCACAGTCTCAGGCGCACGGCTCGGTGCAGGGGGGTGCCTGGACTTCCTGTAGACATGCTTGGGGACACGGTTGGAGCTCCAGCGCCTGGCTCTGCAGTGTGCAGGAAGGCTCTGGGGTCCTGCATTTCCCTGGCACGGAAAGCCTCTGCTTGCCATTAGCAGGGAGGCCACGCCCAGAATCCAGGAAAAACGGAAGCTCCCGGTGGGCGGATCCCCCGGGGCAGCTCCAGACTGCAACCTGCCACTGGGCTCATGGTCTCCGGCACATGGCTTGGTGCAGGGGGCACCCGGACTTCCCGTAGACGTGCTTGGGGACACGGTTGGAGCTCCAGCGCCTGGCTCTGTGGCGCGGGGGAAGGCTCCAGGTTCCCGCATGTCCCTGGCAGGGAAAGCCTCTGCTCGCCATTAGCAGGGAGGCCACGCCCAGAATCCAGGACAAAGGGAAGCTCCTGGTGGGCAGATCCCCCGGGGCAGCTCCAGGCTGCAAGCTGCTGCTGGGCTCATGGTCTCCTGCGCACGGGTCGGTGCAGGGGGTGCCCGGACTTCTCATGGACACGCTTGGGGACTGGGTGGAGTTCCAACACCTGGCTCTGTGGCCCGGGGGGTCGCTCCAGGGTCCCGCACCCCCCCAGCAGGGAGGGCCTCTGCTCACCATTGGCAGGGAGGCCCCGCACAGCATTCGGAACACCAGGAAGGTCCCTAGAGCAGAATTCCCCACAAGGCAGCAGCTTACAAGCCACCGCCAGGCCCACGGACTCTGGCTGTGTCCCAGACGAGGCAAGGGGCTCCCAGATATCCCGTGAGAGTGAAGTGGGGCAGAGTAGAGCTCCGGTGAAACAGCTACGTAGCCCAGGGGGGAACTCCAGGTTCTTACAGCAGCCTCAGTGAAAGCCTCTGCACAGCACTAGTGGAGAGGTCCCGACTGGCAATCGCAAGGCGGGAAGGCCCTGGGGCAAAAGCAGCACAGCTAGGTGAGCTAACAACAGACTGCAGAAGATACCCATAGCTCTGCTGGGACTTATAGTGGAAAAGTGTGATATGGTGGGCTCTGTTAGGGACAAATTGGAGATTATAGGTGATCCTGCTCCTGGCTGATGGGAAAGCCCACAACACTGCTGCAGACCACAAGGAGGGAGTGCGTCTAGGTGGGCTGCAGCAGTAGGCACCAGCAGCCTGAGGCCCCCTTGCGAGTGCCCCCACAACCGACGAGGGACCCCACAGGACCACTGTGACTACGAGGAGGGGTCCAGGCCCAGTCAGTAACAGCTGACAGGGTTCCTGGTTGGGGCATCTAAACAGCTGCCCCACCACACACACCAGTGGCAACAAGTGGAAGCAGCGACTAAACTCTATCTCTATGAAGAGGCACAAACCCATGCCATCAAGCAGTATGAAAAAATATATTAAATCTCCAGAACAGAAGGAAAATGATAAGCACCCAGAAAACAATCCCAAAGACAATGAAATCTATAATCTAAATGACGATGATTTCAAAACTGCCATTATGAAAAACTCAATGACCTAAAAGATAATTCAGACAGACAACTCAATGAGTTCAGGAGCTATGTCACAAAAGAGCTTGACACTATAAAGAAGAACCAATTAGAAATACTGGAGATGAACAACACAATGGAGGAGATTAAGAAAAATCTGGACTCTCTGAACAGTAGGGTTGATAATATGGAGGACAGAATTAGCAATTTGGAGGATAGGAATATAGAAATGCTGCAGGCAGAGGAAGAGAGAGAATTAAGACTAAAAAGAAATGAAGAAACTCTCCAAGAATTATCCAACTCAATTAGGAGATGCAACATAAGGATTATAGGTATACCAGAGGGAGAAGAGAAGGAGAAGGGGGCAGAAGGCCTGTTCAAAGAAATAATAGCTGAGAACTTTCCAAACTTGGGAAGAGAAATGGAATTCATGTCACAGAAGCCAATAGATCTCCAAACTTTATTAACGCAAGAAGACCAACCCCAAGACATATAGTAGTGAAACTAGCAAAAGTCAATGACAAAGAGAAAATACTAAGGGCAGCCAGGAAGAAGAAAATAACTTACAAAGGAAACCCATAAGGCTATCAGCAGATTTCTCAGGAGAGACCTTACAGGCTAGAAGAGATTGGAATGAAATACTCAAAACTCTGAAGGACAAAAACCTGCAGCCAAGAATACTCTACCCAGCAAAAATATCCTTCAAATATGATGGAGAAATAAAAACTTTCCCAGATAAACAAAAGTTAAGGGAGTTCATCACCACAAAACCTCCTCTTCAAGAATTGCTCAGGAAGAAACTCATTCCTGAAAAATCAAAAAAAGGAAAGGGCTTACAAAATCCAGAACAAAGGAGATAAGCAGAAGGACAATAACACAAAGTAACAGCTCTCCATCAGGACAAAATGCAAAAGAACTGGAAAACAAGTGATAAAATGGCAACAGTAGGCCCCCACGTTTCAATAATCACACTAAACGTGTATGGATTGAACTCTCCAATCAAAAGGTACAGAGTGGCAGGATGGATCAAAGAACAAGATCCAACAATATGCTGCCTCCAGGAAACACACCTCTGCCCCAAAGACAAACACAGACTCAGAGTGAAGGGATGGAAGACAATACCCCAAGCCAATAATGAACAAAAGAAAGCAGGTGTTGCCATACTTATGTCAGACAAAGTAGACTTCAAAGCAAAACAGATAAAGAAAGACAAAGAGGAGCAGTATATAATGATAAAAGGGACGCTCCACCAAGATGACATAACAGTTATAAATATATACACACCTAACGTAGGAGCACCAAAATTCGTAAAGAAACTATTAACAAAACTAAAAGGAGACATGAACAGCAATACAATAATAGTAGGGGACCTCAACACCCCATTAACACCAATGGACAGATCATCCAGACAGAAAATCAACAAGGAAATTATAGAATTAAATGAAAAATTAGATCAGATGGACCTAATAGATATAGATAGGACACTTCATCCAAAAACAGCAGGTTACACATTCTTCTCAAGCATGCATGGAACATTCTCAAGGGTAGACCATATCTTGGGAAACAAAGCAAGCATCAATAAGTTCAAGAGGGTTGAAATAATATCAAGCATCTTTTCTGATCACAATGCTATGAAACTAGAAATCAACTACAAGAATAAAGCTGGGAAAGGGCCAAAAATGTGGAGACTAAACAACATGCTACTGAACAAACAATGGATTATTGAAGAAATTAAAGAAGAAATCAAATATTATCGGGAGACAAATGAAAATGAAAACACACAGTACCAAATTATTTGGGACGCAGCAAAGGCAGTCCTAAGAGGAAAATTCATTGCAATACAGGCTCACCTCAATAAGCAAGAAAAATCTTACATAAACAACCTCAAACAACACCTAACGGAATTAGAAAAAGAAGAACAAACAAACCCCAAAGTCAGTAGAAGGAGGGAAATAATAAGAATTAGGGCAGAAATAAATGATATTGAAACAAAAAAGACAGTAGAAAGGATCAATGAAACAAAGAGTTGGTTCTTCAAAAAAATTAACAAAATCGACAAACCCTTAGCCAGGCTCACTAAAAAAAAGAGAGAAGTCTCAAATAAATAAAAATAGAAATGAGAGAGGAGAAATCACAACAGATACTGAAGAAATACAAAGGATCATAAGAGAATACTATGAAAAACTATATGCCAATAAATTGAACAATGTAGAAGAAACGGATAAATTCCTAGACTCATACAACCTACCCAATCTGAATCAGGAAGAAATAGAGAATCTGAATAGACCAATCATAAGTAAAGAAATAGAAACAGTAATCAAAAACCTCCCCAAAAATAAGAGTCCAGGACGAGACGGCTTCTCTGGAGAATTCTACCAAACATTCAAAGAAGATTTAATACCTATCCTTCTCAAACTGTTCCAGAAAATAGAGGAAGATGGAGCACTCCCTAAAAAATTCTATGAAGCCAACATCACCCTGATCCCCAAACCTGAAAAGGACAACACAAAGAAGTAAAACTACAGGCCAATATCACTGATGAACATAGATGCAAAAATCCTCAACAAAATTTTGGCAAACTGAATACAGCAATATATCAAAAAGATTATACACCATGATCAAGTGGGATTTATACCAGGGACACAGGGATGGTTCAACATCCACAAGTCAAGCAACATGATTCACTACATTAACAATATGAGAAACAAAAACCACATGATCATCTCAAGAGATGCAGAGAAAGCATTCGACAAGATCCAACATCCATTTATGATAAAAACTCTCAATAAAATAGGTATAGAAGGAAAGTACCTCAACATAATAAAGGCCATATATGACAAACCCACAGCCAACATCATACTCAACAGACAAAAAATGAAACCCATCCCTCTCAAAACAGGAACAAGACAAGGGTGCCCACTTTCACCACTCTTATTCAACATAGTACTAGAGGTGTTGGCCAGAGCTATTCGGCAGGAAAAAAGAAATAAAAGGAATCCAAATAGGCAATGAAGAAGTAAAACTCTCGCTGTTTGCAGACGACATGATGTTATATATAGAAAACCCCAAAGAATCCATAGAAAAACTATTAGAAACAATCAACAACTACAGCAAAGTTGCAGGGTATAAAATCAACATACATAAATCAGTAGCATTTCTATATGCTAACAACGAACTAACAGACAAAGATCTCAAGAACTCAATGCCATTCACAATCGCAACAAAAAGAATAAAATACCTTGGGATAAATTTAACCAAGGAAGTGAAAGATCTATACAACGAAAACTACAAGACCTTCTTGAAAGAAATCGACGATGACATAAAGAGATGGAAAGACATTCCATGCACATGGATTCGAAGAATAAACATAGTTAAAATGTCCATACTACCTAAAGCAATCTACAGATTCAACGCTATTCCAATCAGAATTCCAATGTCATTCTTTACAGAAATTGAACAAAGAATCCAAAAATTCATATGGGGCAACAAAAGACCCCAAATTGCTAAAGCAATCCTGAGAAAGAAGAACAAAGCTGGAGGCATCACAATCCCTGACTTCAAAACATACTACAAAGCTACAGTAATCAAAACAGCATGGTACTGGTACAAAAACAGATGCACAGATCAACGGAACAGAATTGAAAGCCCAGAAATAAAACCACACATCTATGGACAGCTAATCTTTGACAAAGGAGCTGAGGGCCTACAATGGAGGAAAGAAAGTCTCTTCAACCAATGGTGCTGGGAAAACTGGACAGCCACATGTAAAAGAATGAAAATCAACCATTCTTTTTCACCATTCACTAAAATAAACTCAAAATGGATCAAAGACCTAAAGATTAGGCCTGAAATAATAAGTCTTCTAGAAGAGAATATCGGCAGCACACTCTTTGACATCAGCTTCAAAAGAGTCTTTTCAGACACCATAACCCCTCACATGAGGGAAACAATAGAAAGAATAAGCAAATGGGACTTCATCAGGCTAAAGAGCTTCTTCAAGTCAAGGGAAAACAGGATTGAAACAAAAAAACAGCCCACTAATTGGGAAAAAATATTCACAAGTTATTTATCCGACAAAAGGTTAATCTCCATAATATACAAAGAACTCCCACAACTCAACAATAAAAAATCAAATAACCCAATTACAAAATGGGCAGGGGACATGAACAGACATTTCTCCAAAGAAGATATATGGATGGCCAATAGATACATGAAAAGATGCTCATCATCACTAATCATCAGGGAAATGCAAATCAAAACTACACTAAGATATCACCTTACACCTGTTAGAATGGCAAAAATATCCAAAACCAAGAGTGACAAATGTTGGAGAGGCTGTGGAGAAAAGGGAACCCTCATACACTGCTGGTGGGAATGCAAACTGGTGCAGCCACTATGGAAAACAGTATGGAGATTCCTCAAAAATTTAAGAATAGAAATACCTTATGACCCAGCCATCCCACTACTGGGTATACATCCTAAGAACCTGAAATCAGCAATTCCAGAAGTTCCATGCACCCCTATCTTCATTGCAGCATTATTCACAATAGCCACATCATGGAACCAACCTAAGTGCCCAGCAACTGATGATTGGATAAAGAAGTTGTGGTATATATATACAATGCAATACTACTCAGCCATAAAAAAGGACAAAATTGTCCCATTCACAACAACATGGATAGACCTTGAGAGAATTATGTTGAGTGAAATAAGCCAGACAGAGAAAGACGAACTCTGTATGACTCCACTCATAGGTGGTAGTTAACATATGGACAAAGAGAACTGATCGGTGGTTGCCAGGGGAAAGGGGGGTGGGGGGAGGGCACTAGGGGTGAAGTGGTGTACCTACAATATGACTAGTAATAATGTACAACTGTAATTTCGCAAGGATGTTAACTTTTATAACCTTAATTAAAAAAAAAAAAAGCAAATGGATGAGAAAAGGACTGATGAGAATGAGTGATTGAGTAAGCTTCAAAATTTCTTATGGTTCAAGGGAAAGTAAGAATGCATCAATCTCCAAGAAGAAGCAGGATCTCTGGAATTTTCTGTGGGTTAGAAGTCCCAAGGCCTTGCTAATATTATCAGTTGTTGAAGGCTGGTACTGCCAGTCCTGAGGGTCACGGGCTCCCAGCCACCTGTGCCCTTTCCTCAGAAGCCTTTGATGTTCAGGGTCTGCACAAGGAATGCCGCAGAGGCCCCACAGGCTTCAGCCTCAGAGAGACGATCTGAAAACAGACACGGGGGCTCCTGCCCTCAGCCAGCATGCAGTGACTCATTACTCCACGACCACACTTTACATGCTGAGATGTTCTGCCTCCTTGAGGTTCAATGGTTGGACCCAGGGTGCCTGCATTATGTCCTCGGACAACTCCAAGAACTGTGTTTCCTCCGATTTCCAATTGCAAAGATTAAAATAGGTGAGAACTGGTTATAGGTCATAAAAAAGGACGCTTCAAAGAAAGACAGGTGAAAACTCAGCATAGTTTAGGCGTCAGAGATATCCAGATACAGCATTTCTCCTGGTGGCCTTATTTTTAGATCATCCTTGGTTATATTTATTTAATAAACACGTACATAATGCTTACTATGTGCAGGTAGTATTATAAGAGCTTTCCAAATATGAACTCATTTAATCCTCAGAACAGCCCTACAAGGTCAGTACTATTGTATTCCCATTTTACAGATGAGGAAAATGAGGCAGAGAGAGGTTAATGACTTGCCTAAGGTCACACAACTAGTAGGAAGCAGACTTGGGATTTGAACCAATGCTGTCTTGCTCCAGAATCTTAACCACTGTGCTGGGCTGCCTCTCCTGAATGCCCTCCTGGCTCCTATTATGGTCTGTGTCAGTTGAAAAATGCCTGTTGAGCACTGGGACTGAATCCCTCTTCTGAGGGCTGCCTACTGTGGGGGACTGGAATTGGCCACCCCAAGATAATGCGTCTTTGGCATGAGGATTATTTTGGGCTGGTTACTTTTAAAAACTGCAGACAAGAGAGAAACTCTGAAAAGTAGAAGTTACCCTTTGTTAAGAGACATTTACATTTGTAATGGAAATCTCCATCTGTAAAGGTGTCTCCCTCTTTTTACCAGGAAAAAGATGGGGATGACCTTATCTCTAGAAACTCTTTTCAATACGGAAGGCAAGGACTTAAATCGCAGAATAACCTTACTCTTGATAACTGTGCTTTTCTGGTAATCTCCCATAACTGGCTCCCCCCACCCCCAACATCCTCCTTTGCCTTTAGCTGAGTATGATATTTAAGGTGAGAGCTTCCGCCATTTTGGTGAGTTGCTCAGTTTGCCTGAGTCTCTCCCATGCATGCACATTATAAAGCTTTGTTTGATTTTCTCCTCTTATTCTGTCTCATGTCAATTTAATTCATTGTCTGGCCAGAAGGACCCAGAGTGGGTAGATGAAATCTCTTCCCTCCCTACATCACAGTCCTGGCCCCTTTGGGAGCCAGCAGGGGCTCTAGGCAGCCAGATGACAAGTGGCTCTTGCAGCGTCATGAAAGGAAAGGGGAGCACAGCAGAAAGTCAGCAGGGGCCTAGCTGAGAAGCAGGGTGAGCAGGGACAGGGCCTGGCTCTCTGCTGCTGTTAGGTGGTGACAGACTTCCTTTGGACAGGTGTGACTTGTAACCACGGTCTGTGCAACAGGGAAGGGTTCAAAGGCAGTGTTGGGGCCAATGAAGAAGAGGATGTGGTATACGTGCTCTCTTGGTTTGTAAGAAGTGGGAGGAGGAAAGCTGAGGTCAAAGCAGCACTCCAAAGACCAAGAGTCGGCCACATGTAGGACTGGCTGAGCAGGTGAAGAGGCCCAGGCAGGGGACCCAGGGCGATGCTCCAGTCATACCCCAAGTATGTGGCAATAAGGCAGAACCATCGAGGTGATGGGAAAAGACAGAAAAGGGGGGATACAGAGCCCATTCTAAAGATGGAATGGACAGATTCTGTGAGTGAAGCAGAGGGAAGAGGAGAGACTTAAAAATATTTAAATGTCAAGTCTGGATGACTAGTAGAATAATGATAGTAGAATCAGAGATCATAAAGAACTCAATATCGGCTCCAGTACTTTAGAAATATTGGATGTGAGGTCTTAGGGAGGCAGATGGAAACATGAGACACAAGCTCAGGAGAGCATCTGGGCTGAGAGGGACCTTCCAGCCCATCGTCCATCTCTCTCCCTCTCCTGCATGGTCCCAGTGCACACCTGCTGTCCCTGTCACTCAAAAGCATCCCTGCCTGGACTCTCTGTGGTTGCTCTACCTGTAATCATTTCTCTACCCAGGAACAATGTCCTCGGTACCCAGCACAGTCTTCTGCACATAGTAAATCTGCAACCAATATTCTTTGAAAGAATAAGTAGTAGGCCCTTGGTAGTATTTGTTGAATTAAATCAAATGAATCTGTTACTCCATACAGAGGATAAACTTCACAGGTGACACTGACTGGAAGTCACAGGACTTGGTCAGTGTCCTTGGCCTGGAGTGACTTACAAGATGTAATGAGGAACATGCACAGTAGATAGTGACAAAACAAGGCAATTGCTTGGGGCATTTTACATCCTGTTGGTCCCTAAATGCCTTTGTTGTAGCATCATTTTAAAGTAAAATAATTGATTTATTATCTTAGAAAGTAAAAATTTAATTTTTAGTTTGTATCTATTATTAATACTTTCAACATGTTTTTAATTTAAATATTAACTTTTTTTGGAGACCATAATATAAGCTTACAACCTTTTTCCTTTCCATTCTTTTCCAAAATTTCAGACAATTCTCTAGTTGACTTTAATTCTTAATAATAATCTTTCTTGGTTTCCTCATACAAATATTATATATATAATATAATATATATAATATATAATATATATAATATATATATTTTTAGTGTATAAAATTTACAAAACATAGAGATAAAATAAAAGTTAACTGAAATTCTACTACCTATATATAAGCACTATTAACATTCAGATATTTACCTTTTTTATATAACCCTTTTCCCACATACACATATATATGTGTGTGTGTATGTAGATATTATTGTTATTAGTTCTTACTTGAAAAATAGGATTATCCCACATATACTTTTAATAAGAGAACAGAGACTTTGATAAGAAAGAGTAATTTCAATTTTGTAATGTTTACCATTAAATACGGAGAGCATCACTGTGCCTGAATTGTAACTTAATTACAGCTATCACAGTTCCCACTACACTTCAACCATGGTCTGAGGCTGGCAATTAAATGACTTTCTTTTGGTATAGTTTTGTGACAGCCGTATTAAATAAAAACAATCTAAAAATGAGAAAAACAATTCCTTTGTATTCCAATAACTCCACTCGTTATTTAAAGTGTAGGTTGTAGTATTTTATTTTTAGTTTTACTGTATGCCGCTGTAGATGTTGCTAAATGAAAAAATATACTGGATCTCAAAAGCAGCTGTGTGTTTCTCTTCAATACATAAAAAATGTAACCCATACTGCTGTATCTACGCAAGTCCATACCTTTCATTGCCTGAAAAAGTACTGACATGAAAAATCTCCTCAACCAATAAAAATGGAGCAGCAAACAGAAGAAACTAAAGTGAGATACCTTTAAATGTATGTCTGTGCATCCAGAATTAGTCGGCTTGATTTATCTTGCATGATACTGACTCTATTGCTGGTAAAGATTAATTGTATTATGGTGCTCTTGGCATGTTATTTTCCCAGTCCATTTCTCAGTATGACATTTCTTATTTTTCTTCGCTATAAAGCACCCACTATCATAATTTTCACCTGCTGAGTTTACATTACTAATGATAATATTAAAATTTAGAGGTTTTTTGACCTTTATAGTGGTAAATTAGGTTACAAGAATAGATAGGATGCGATCTGATAAATGGGAAAGAGAGACATTTAATTATTATTAAAGTAAAATCAAATTTCACAAGGTTTGCGGGGCATACGCTGAGATCTTAGTAAACATTAAATGGTCTCCCTCCCCTAGGACACTAAAATCCACTTCTCTCTCTTCCCTGCCTTCTTGCCTATGCCATACATGAGAAATATTCCAAGAACTAAGTGCTCTGCATTGCTGATGCATGGCGCTTGGTGGATGTAGCATTTGTGGTCCTCTGGAAAAAAAATAATACAACTAATGGTAATGATTATACTACTAATAGTTATCCCTTACTGAGTGCTTGGTAGATGCCAGGTGCTGATACTATTATTATCCCTATTTTACAGATGAAAAAATTGAGGTACAAATAAGGCAAGTAGCATTCTAAGTTCACACACCTGCAAAGTAGTGACTCCAAGACTGGGCCCCAGGCAGTCAGACTCGAGCGACGTGTCTATACTGCCTTCTGTCCGAGTCATTTCTCAGGGAATCACCACTTCTCCACTTTGTTCAAGCCCCTAGTCCCACCCCAAGTCCCCTTCCTTACTGAGACGACTGAAGCTCATCTTTGGTGATTTCCCTGTCCAGTCATATGCTGTCTCCTGATGGGCCGTGTGCTCCCTGAGGACGGTGACTGGCTGCGATAGGGTGTGCTCCCAACACACAGCACTGTGCCTACCATGCTGCACTGCCCGTCACGTGGACTTGGATGGGCACAGTTAGGAGGGGTTAGCTGTGAGTCCACCTATCTTTTGCATGTTCTCCAACTGGAAGTGATTTCTCATGAACCAGAGTCCAGCAGTTACTAATTGTATGTCTTCTTTTTGAGGTTGAATAGCAGCAAAGTTCAACATTTGGACTAAACAGTCTCTGGACACCTCAGTTCAGCATAGTTTGACTGGAATTTATTGAGCCTTCACCACCGATTCATCAAATATTTATTGGGCATCTACTATACGGTAGGCTTTGTGCTAGATAAGATTCAAAGATGAATAATAGTGGCTCCTGTTCTCAAGGAACGTAAGAGTCTGGAGGATAGACAGGCATGTGAAATATATTAAGATACAGTGTGATATAAACTATGACAGGGGAAGGCCCTGGGTGTTGTAGCAGCACAGAGCTGCATCTAACGTGGACTGGGGAGGAGAGTAGGTGGCAGTTACTCAAAGTGTGTTCCACAGACCAGCATCCTCTGGGAGCTTATTAGAAATGCAAATTCTCAGGCCCCAGCCTAGACCTACCCAACCTGAAATTCTAGGGTGGAGCCTTGCGATTTGTTTTTTAAGAAGCTCTCTGATTCTGTTGCTTATTAAAGCTTCAGAAGTATTGTCTTCGAGAATGTAAGACTCACAGACACACAGTAATTAGGCAAGAAAACATATACCAAAATAAACCTGCAAAATAAGAAAGTTGGATGAGGTGAATGCTACCACCTCAGTTCTAACTTTCACAGTCTACGAGACTTTGGTACACATCTTAAAGTGAAATGGAATGAAATACGCTTATCTTTAGGATGACCCGTAGATAACAGACAGAAGGAAGTGTTCGCATTTCCCACCTAACCAGGCCAAACTGATTCACGGAGCTGTCTGAGGCTGCTGGAAATTCCATGTCAATTCAATCATCAATTGAGAAATATTTTATATGTATTACAAATGTACCCACCTACATAGGCTCATCACTGCATTAGGTTCTGTACGGCATACATACCATGACCTACCCTTAAAGCACTTACACACCAGAGTTGAGGACACAGGCCTATCATACCTGGGTTGTTCAGAATGTTTGGAGGATGCTAAATACTGTGGGAATATGGAGAAGATAGTAACTTATTTGGGCTGATCTTAGGATAAGGCCCCAAGAAATGGGAATTGAGCAGGGCTTAAAAACAGGTGGTATTTGCATTGCAGGCAAAAAAGATGACATGATAGATGAATGAAAGCTGAATTATCAATAAAAAATCTAATTATTTAGAATTTTTAATGGTGTTCCTAGCTGAATTTGACCTGTTGATTAGCCATTTATTCAGGATACCAGGCCAACAGTTCTTCTGAATATCAGGCCAGTAGTTATTCTGTTCTTACCAAGGAGACCAATTTGGTTATATAAAATGGTCTGAAACAATATATAAGCTTACAGCTGCGGAGACATGTTATGCTTGTGCCCGTGTGTGTACCTGTGTGTGTTATGTGTAGTGAGGGGAGCAGGTAATCACACCCAAATAGGTTTGGGGGTTTACAAGGGGACTTTTAGACATTTCTCAGTTTCAAGTCATCTTTCTCAAAATTGGCATGGGAAGAAAATGCCTGCATAAATTAGATTCTGAAAGTCTTATAAACATAAGTAGTTCATCAGCATACATGGACAGTCTGGAAATTGTCCATATGAAGAGAGTCACTCTGTAATCTCATGGGGAAGGTGACAAAGCAATATAAACGATGGTGATCCTGAGCGACACAGCCACAAATCTCCCCTACAAGGGCAATTTCAGGGCAGGGAACGCTGAGGTTTATAGGATTTTCTTGGAAAAAAAATATCAAACAGAAATCTGAAAAAAACTATTAAGTGTCCCAAGGTTGGTGAGTCTTTTTAGGACCTGCGGGGTTCGTAAAACAGCTGCCATATACCACGCAGGATGCTGCTCACAAGTCTCCTGGTGACTCTCTGCGTGTTTACAAGCAGGCTGCTGCCCAGGGAGCAAAAGGCAAAGACCTCTGTAGCCCTGCCACCCGCACAGCTGAGAACTAAGACTAATTCTTCAGGAAAGCCCCACGGTCTTTCTATAAGGAACCTGACCATCGAATGCCTCTTCCTTCCCGGTTCAACTTCTGCTCTGCCTGAACTAGGAGCACACGGCGGGGATTCACACGGTGGGGTGGTTTGCTGAAGTTCTGGAATTTTGTGACACGCTAAGTTCGATTTAAATCTGCAAGTGTGAGGTTTGATTTTAAAGCTGCAACCTTCTTGGAGGTTTGACTCCAATGCCCTGTTACAGGTGCTACCAACAGGATGTCTGCTGCCTGGGCGAGCAGTGGGACTGGGTGTCCCTCTGGGCAGGCCAGGAAGCGGGGAGCTGAAGCTGAGCTGGCAGGCAGTGAACCCACAGCTGGGGATGATTCCCACCAACAGGCTCGAGAGAGGGCAGGGAGGGAACAGAGAGAGGCGTCCCCATCAGAGCCAGAAAGAATTTTGAGGTTGAAAGATTAGAAGACATTTCACCTTATTGTGGGGAATTTGAACATATTTATTTCCAACTCTAATTGGTGTAGTCTCCCTTAGGAAGCCCACCAATGCATTATTTGCAGATTAACATCTGAGATTTTTGCATCAAATTTATTTTTGGATGACGTTTCCATTAAGTGTGGATATTCGTGCAACCACAGACACCTCTTTGGTGAAGGCAGGTTTCCCTACTAGCGTAAGCAGGCTGTATGGGACAGTGAAAGCCCCTGCTCTTCTGCCTGCTAGCGTTGATTTAGAAGTGCTGGTGGGCTGCAGAAAGGGATGAAACTTTGGGAAACTTCTGGTTGTGGTCTTTCCTGTGTCCTCCCCCTTTTTTCTTCTTTCCACCTTTCCACCTACTTTTCTTCCTGGTCATCGTCCTATGCATTTCCTCAAAGAAGTGCCACAGTCTAGTGAGTTATGTGGCAATGTGACGGATGAGGTCTGGAGATGAGCAGTGTGTGCAGAAAGAGAATGACAGCCCTTTGCAGCAATACACAACTCTCCCAGGAGAGCTAGGAGCGCTGAGCAGGGAGTCCTTGAGGAAGACCAGAGTCACAGACGGAGAGGTGACCGATGCTGGTCCCAGCCCTGGCTGGCACATTTCACGCCAGTAGCCTTCCTGGTCTCATGTGTGGTTAGCAGAAACAAGGAGTGTGGAAATCACCGTAAAACATGTAATATTCTAAAAACAACAACAATAAACATCTAGGAAGCCCTATGACTCCTGAGTAACATACAGAACTTAGAAGAAGGGAAGTTCACCTACTGGTGGGTCCTTGTTTCTCGTTCTTTCTAGATCACTGATCCTGATAGGTTAGCAGGAACTGAAGTTGCTTGAGGAAAGGAGGCCCTTCACTCTCCGCTGCTGTCTCCAAGAGACACTAGAACAAACTTCTGCTTCCGTCTACCTTTTAGGTGCCTGGCTTTGTTCATAAATGCTCCTAAACTTTTCTCCTGTTCGTTTTTGATCAGCATATCAGGCAGTGCTAAGCTGTTTCTCATGGGAGGCAGGTATACTGGGAGTGGGCCCCCTCTAGGTTTATTCGACTTCAAGATGAGATTGCTCGCACTCAAGTCATGTCTGCATGCTTATGTATGCACCTCTTGGTGATAGTTTGGAGCTTACGTGTATCTTCTTGGCCATATTAGAAATAAAAGCTTAATATTTTGTTTGGGGTTAGAACCCATTTTGTTCTTTCAATTGAGCACTCTTCTCAATCTCATATACTCTCTCAAGAGGGTAGACACACCGCATTTGGGTAGTGGCAGCCTGGGTCCATGAGCCGTGGTCTGGGGTCCACACAGAGAACAGGCTCTACAATCCCTTGACCACCCAGAAGACTGACCTCCAGTCCACAGTGCAAAACTCCAAATAACAAGTCTCAGTATCCTTCTAAGTTATTCATGAAGTATACACAGTTTGCCTCTCTCTTCAGAATGCAAATATTCTTGGGAGCTGTTTCCCTCTCCTGTTGGGGAACTCAGTATCTTCTCTATGTGGTAGCATCTAGACATTATTATTGGCTGTGTATTTCATCACTTACCATGTCAGGGCTTAGTTTTAATCTTTTTAAAGAATCACTGGATCTCCCTCTATCCCTAAATCCCAAGCAAGCGGAAAAGCTTCCCCATTTAAAAAGTGCTTAAATGGTGGATGAATTAACTAATACATTGTTGAAGAATATTCATGGCATGCTATCCATGGCAGCAAAAACAAATAATATTTTGAAGTCCCACAGCAGGGACTGATTAAATAAACTAGAGCACATCTGTGGCATGAAGTATTAGGCAGTTATTAAGTCATATTAAGAAAACATTTAAGAACATGGGGAAATGCTCATGATTTATAAGGAAAAAAATGTAGGTTGCCAAACTGCCCATGTGATAATCTGTAAGTTTGGCAAAAATGTATATATGTGCACATAGACCAAGATGGAGGAAACACAAAGAGGGGGAGGAGACACTAATGTCTGAGTGAGATTGCAGATGGTGATTTTTTTCTTTATATTTTTATGCATTTTCCAAATTTTCCGCAAAAATAATATGGTGCTCTTCAGATAAGGGCATTTATATGTACGTATATTGGATCTATAAAATCTTCCATTTTAAACAATTGCATTTTCTTCTACATCAGGTAGGATTATCATTAACCTTTTTGGGGAAGTCTATTTGGTCTCCAAAATGGAAAACTTTTGTTTCAGATCTTGGTTTTAGCTGTGTAGGTATCCATGCCCACGTCAGACCATCTCACACAGAGCTGAATTTACGTCTCCTCCGCCTGACTTTCTTTAACGTGGCCTGGGGGAAGAAGGTATTTTCACTTCTCTAAACCCAACCTGTCAGCGTTATTAAACACGCACTAATCCTGTTTACATGTTCCAAATCCACCAGTGGCCAAGCAGGTTCCGCCAACTCCTGTCCTGACAAAAAGGACAAACTGTTGTCCCACGCTCCAGCTGTGGAAACACACATTGTCGGTTAATAGTGAGGCACCTGGTAAGGAAACTTCTCTTGAGTATTTACTGGAAACTAAAGAACTAACCATGAAGCCAGCTCCTGCCTATTTCTGACAGCAGTTCCTGCTCTAATCCTTCCTCGGAGCTCTGCATGTGCTGGAAAGCAGGTGTATTAACAGGGTCTCTTCCCGTCATCAATCCTTTTCAAGGGTGCTGGGTTGGGATGTGAGTGGACTTTTTCAGATGGAATTATGGACTTCACAGCAGAAAACGTGGTAAAGTAGCTGGAAGAAGGCACCTGTCTGGGGGAGGAGGATGTGGAGGATGGAGTCGGGGTAGAGGTGGGGAAGGAAGCATCAGTAGGAGAAAGGCAATGATGTTACAGGAGCTGCAACACAAGGAAAAAGCCAAATTCCAGGTGTGAGCATTTAATATGTGAGCAGAGTCATATATTACAGGGTGAAGGAAATATTAGTCCATGAAAAGTCCACTTTCTTGATTTCAGACATCTATAGAGCAAGGGTGACCTCAAGCATCTACAGATGTGGGTCCATCTCTCCCTGAAGGAAGACAAAGTGGCGAGATTTCCAGGGGTCTTAAAGCTCCCTATATACCCATGCATCATGCTGCACTCCCACCAGGCTCCTCTGCATAGAGCCAATCCTTCTAAGTAAAGGTCTTATCTCCAGAGAGTTGCTGGAAACACACAAATAAGTTACCTCAAGCCCATTATTCCACTGTGATATTGACCTGAAGGCAGAGAGTGAGTCCTGATGGAATGAAACAGAAGACAAGCTTTGCTAAGGGCAGGGCATGATGAAGGGAGTCAGTTCCAGGTGGGGCAGGAACCACGTCTGCATTACTCACCAACGGATCTCCAGAACCTAGCACAGCACCGGGCATGTGGAAGGCTGGAGTAATAAAACCAGCTAACACGCACCAATCACATCAACGCTGCTAAGCAATGCTCACAATAACCCTGTGAGGTAGGTGCAATTATTACCTTCATTTTAGAAGTGAAAAAAATGGTGGTTCAGGGGTTCAGTGCATCGCTCAGGGTCACCCAGACAGAAAGTGGTGGAGCCAAGTTGAAACCAGTCTGCTTGGCGCCCAGATCTGTTCTGAACCCCTACACTCTGCTGTCTCCCTCAATGAATACTGTTGACTTACTGAGTAAAAAAGGGATGGCAGGCTGTGTTGGAACACAAACTGAGGGACTCTGCACAGGCCAAGGGCAGCGGGAGATTGTGAGAAGAAAGACAGGCAGGGGCTGGAAGGCCTCTGACATCTACAGTCTCTCACCCCAGTTTCTGCTAGGCTCATGCCTGTTGGGTTGGGTGCTCATGTTCCCTCTGATAGAGTCCGTGGGGTGGGGTGCAGGAAGTGCGAATCCTCATGTTGAGGTGTTACTGTCTTGTGTACTCCTCTTCCAGTTCAAGATCAGGGCCCCCAAGAGCAGGCAGCAAGTTGTCATGGGAGGAAAGGATAGAACCTGAATTGTCTGTGCCTTTGGGAATATGGTCCCACCTTCCTGTGGGGTTTGTCTTTTTCCTCCTTGCCTTGTTTAATACATCAGCATGCATTCTTATCTCTCACGCTCACCTGCCTAAAGGATGAAAGCCACATTCTGAAACTAGCCAAAGGACTTGGCACCTACAGAGGTTCCGCCATATACCTCATTAAAATACATGGTTAACAACAGCTTCGGCAGCAGTGGACTAAACTTGGAGAATGTTCTTCACACAGTATCTCTTCCATACTCTCCTAACGTCTTTACTCTGACAGATTTAAAGACAACTCTGAGGATTTACTTTCTTACAGAGGCGACGTGCAAAGCTGAAAAGTCTTTCCTCTTTTGTGTTTTTGTTTTATTGTTGAGTGGGGAAGGTGTTCTACCTGACAGTGATAACCTTCAGTATCACAAATTAAACCTCTTTACAGATTGCAAATGATTTCTCTAACTCCAGTGTGTGAGTGTGAATTGTGCAAATGAGGATGTGCGGTAGCAGTATCCTATAGCAGAAACAGGAAGAGGAGGAAAGAAAATGCATGGAAAACTTTTAGACCAAATTGTTCCATACATTACAGGCTTCAGCTGCCACTTCATTTGACTCCTCTGACTTCTTCCTACATTTCTCTCATTCTCTCCTTTCCGTCCACTTTCTCACCAAACATACGCGTGTAAGGATCACAGGTGGTGATACCTCTGGGAGGGAGGAAGGTCATCAAAAAGATGCTAGATGAGGACAGATTATCTTTTTTTAATTTAAGATTTCGATATCTGTAATGCATAATTACCAGGGATCAGGCTAGTTATTCAGCAGTCCTAGGGAGTAGGAGACAGCTCAGAGATGGAGATCAAAGGAAAAATCATAGCCTTGCTTTTTAGGAAAGAAAATTGCATCTGGAATAACTGAAATCTCTAAAGGAACTGGGATAAAGGCTAATTTTAAACTTGGGTACACTTAAAAGGTTGGACCGCCCTGCTGTCATTAATATACCCAGTTTCAAATACAAAGAAAAACCTATTGAAAATTAGCAAGTGCAATCCTCTTGGAGAGCAAGGCCTTTGCAGTTGATCTCAGTTTCTGGTTCTAATGGTTTTAGGTTGGCCTTCAAAAACTTTTCTCAAGGTCATGTGCTCGCAGATTTTGTGATATGGGGACAAAGGTGGGCTTTGTAAGGGTGCCTTTGTTTGGGGCCTCAAGAATACAAGACAAGGTGTTGGTCAGATACTACTGCTATTTAATAAAAGGTAAAAACAATAGAAAAGTAATAGTAACAGACCAAATCTAGGTGTGGCTAGCATCCTATAAGCTAGACAACTCTTGAGACTAAGGCAAAAGAGTTAGGAAGTTGCAAGACAAGACATAGCTTTTCGTGGGTTCCCTCAGGACGACTAACGGATACCATAAGCATGCATTTGCCACACTAACATGCTGAATGCCAAACAATTCTGCAAGTCTGAAGCTCCCTGCCAGACTGTGTGACACAGCTATTAATACAGAGAATCCACCAGATATAAATATGAGAGACGCAGAACAAGATTTATGAGCATGTTAATTGCAGCATTATTTATAATAGTTAAAAAATGGGAAGTTAAATGCCTAACACATAGGCGTGTGGTTAAATTATTTCATATCTACATTATACAGCCATTAAGAATCATGTTTTTGAGGAACATTTGGTGACAAGAAAAATACTTATGATATAATGAGAAATCAAAAACATACAAAACTGAAGACAATATGATAAGATTTATTTATTCATTTATTTATGGATTTTTCCCCCTGGTCATAGACATCCACACGACTGGAAAGAACTAAAATAAAATATGAATAGTGGTAATGACATACTAAGTTATTTTTCTTTACCTCTATATTCTTTTCTGTAATTTTCCAGTTTCACACAATCTTATTCTTTTTACTTTTATAGTAATATATTTGTTTTTAAAAAGTAATTGTCAACTCTCATATCCAGCTAAGCCACCAGTCCACTGTATAATTATTATTAATAAATGATAATAATATTAAATTCCAGCCTCCACATGTGGATAATTACACACACACAAAATCTATAGGTCTCAGTCAGTAACTTCTGGGCCAGAGGCTTTAAACCTCTGATCTGCATTAAAATTCATCCTGTTAAACTACTGCCTAGCATATTAAATACTATTGATACTGCTGCATGGAGAAGGAATTGATACTTGTTGGGTACATACTCTGGGCCAGGTGTTTATGTACGTGGTTTCATTTAGCTCATTCAAGGATGAGGAAGGTGAAGGTCAAAAAGGTCAAATAAGTGGCTCCGCTCACACGGCTATTCAGTTATCAGAAGGGATTCAAACCCCCTCAATCTGCTTTGAAAGCCTCATCTCCTTTGACCACTGCAGGGCTGGTGGACACTTGAGATGACATGTAGACTTCATTTCAGACGTTTAAAAATAACTCCACAAGATGTTTTGCTAGCGCTCCAAATGCGTGGCCAAAATAACTGATTTTTGTTTCTTTTCTTTCGCATAACCCTAGTGGAGGTGCTCGGGAAACTGCCCAAAGGAGGCAACATTACAGACAGGAAAGAGAAGGAGACTTGAATGATCCACCTACTGGGAAACCCCTGAAAAAACAGGCAGTGATGGTAAAATCTAGCCTGGCCCTCTGCTCAGCGAGAGAGGCGGCCACCAGCTGTGACAGGAATGTTCTACTGGGCTCTCTCGTTCCTTAAGTCTCTCACCCACCAAGTCATCGTGCTGCCCCTCCTCCTATTTGCCTTGAACCCATCTCTCCACTGTCATTTCTTTGGGTTGACTACAAAGTCCACTTTGTGGATTCTAGAGAGGTATTTTTAAAATCTAGAAACTTTGCTCTAGAAAGGACAAAAGACCTCACAGATGATCTCCTTTCACTTTTCCCATTTAATAATAAATGCTGTTGACATTCCTCAAAAAAAGGAGCCTGCAGGATAGATATTGTGTTAGGCCGACCTTTACACGTATCATCTAACTTAATTCAATCATAACAACATCTTACTCAGATAGAACCTCGCAATTACAAAGCGCTTCCACATCCGTTATCTCATTTGCTTCTCACAATAAGCCTTAAGGAAGGAAAGGTAGGTAATATCATCCTCATTTTACAGACCAGGAAATTGAGGCATACTGCCACTTTGGTTTATTGGATTAGATGCAGCTTCCTCGGAAGGCGCAGCGGGGACTCTGACTCTGAGGAGAGGGCATATGCAAGTTTTGGTTGAGAACGTGGCAGCAATGTGTCTCTAGAAGACAGGACCCTGGCAAGGGGCTTAGGGTAAGGATGGGGTAATGAAATATTGGAGTGGGAAGACAAACTCTACTTAGGTCACAATACTGTCTATGGAGAGTTCTGTATGAATGGTTTCCTCCTCTCGCTTCCTACTTTCTCAATCTCACTGTCAGTTCTTCAAAGCCAAACCCAAATCCCACAGGTCCAGGAGGCCAGTCTTGATTATCCAACACAAACAAACCAGAATGACAACACCTTAAGGTTTTCACGTGCCTTAGCTCATTACAACATCACACTAAGTTTTTTAGGTAGGCTGTGTCATCCATTTTACAAATGAGAAAAACAAAGCTTAGAGGGGTTAAGTGACTTGTCAGGTTGACACAATTAATAAGCAGCAAAGTCCAGATTTCAAATTACACC
Organism: Equus caballus; assembly: GCF_041296265.1. Taxonomy (NCBI): domain Eukaryota; kingdom Metazoa; phylum Chordata; class Mammalia; order Perissodactyla; family Equidae; genus Equus; species Equus caballus. Next base: position 47,546,329 of record NC_091700.1, on the reverse strand, counting down.
ACATCACAGCAGCCTCGCCTTCCTGCACATTTACATCTTGTGTATCGCCCATGTGTTCCTTAATTTCTCAACTCGGTCATAAGGTCTTTGAGGACAGACAGCAAGCCTTATATTTCTTTGTAACCATCTCCTTCCCCAGCACTTAGCAGAACTCCATGTACACAGTAGGTTCTCAATAAGCATCCATATGTTAAATATCTGTTTGGTAGGAACAGTAATTAATAAGAGGTATTTTTTGGCACTCTGAATGTCAGGCTCTCTGCTGCATATAATTAAAACAAGAGTGAACATGAAATGTATAATTTCTCCTAGCTTTAGCTTAATCAGGCATTCATTACCATGTCTGATTCTGTGTTATGTGAAAAGAACTGCTTAGTAAGCATTTTCTGTGATGAGGATAATCAAATGCATACAGATATCAGGGAGATTTAGAAAAAGACAAAAACAAAACCATTAAACATATGGAGAGACAATGATCTACATGGTATAAAATATTCCATCTGAGACTAAAGAACTTCCAAGGCAAAGCGAGTACTTCACTAATTTGGGGCAATTCGAGGAACAGTAAGAGATGAAGTCAGGGTGCTGTCTGGGATCTTGTACCATTATGCTCTATATCAAGAAGACAGATGCATCATGCTACTGTTCTGGGTCAGAAGCAGAAGAGAGGTACACTTTCAAGGGCTTTTCTGGGAGAAGGGATTTGCTCTGAAACCTCTTCAGCATATCGGTCATTTCATTATTGTTTTCACTGACAGGCAAACTTAATAAATTTACATGTAATACACAACTTATTACCCTGTTGGGTCTCATTCCATTTGCCCTAACACATCATTAGTCTGTAATTTTGAAAATATAAACGGTTCAAATAAATTCGCTAAGATTAGAATTTTTGCAGTAGAGATTAGTTCAAGTACTTCTACACTGACATTTGGTAACCAAGCCAACAATAGCGGTGCCCGTCTACCATATTTTATTGCTAAACCATACACAGTAATCTTTATAAGCCACTGAGAGGCAGGGCTTCTGATTTCCTTTGTGTTATAAATAGAATACCCACATTCCTGTGGGCATTCAACCAACATCAAGCAAGAAGAATAAATACCAGGTTAGTGGTACCTACATTTGTGTCCTCATGGCTGTGGCCATTGGTCTCGACCAATTCCTTGGTACCTTTTAACTGGAAATTTTAAGGAAAAAAACAAAAGAAATCCAAATGAATAAGTAAGCACATATGTTGTGTACATCATCCTGTTAACTTTGGTTTCTCTGAGGTTGCACTTTATAAAAATTCCAACGAGAAGAAATAGATGGAGCACATAATTCTAATGAGTCTTACTGAAACCAGTTTGAGACCAATATTTTATGAAACTTGATGGCTGGCAAAAGTAAATGGGTCTTGGTCATTATTTTCTAAATAATAAGATTAGAAAGCAGTTCCATAGGCATAAAAATGTACAAAATTGGCTCTTAAGAATAATAAATGATTTCATTTCCTCATTGCACTGCTATTAATTTAAACCCTGCAGTGTTTGCAAGTTGCCACCAGCTAAATGATGTTACACTAACGGTTATTCGTGAATGATGTATTTTTGGTTGTTTTAATATGCCGCAGTGCTACTGTGCATGTCCTCCTTAAGAACACATTTGAACGACTGACACTGTTTCTGCAGGCCTACAAAAAGGTCATTTGCTTCTTTTCTCACAGGAAGAATTGGAAAGATCTCCTTGGTCACTGAGGCATTAGAAGAAAAGCTGTTTCTCAAAGGAGATTTTTAGCAATGAACATTGAAAACACTACTCTCTCTACTCTCTCAGAAGGCTTAGGAGTAATCAGTAATCAGGAAATTTCTGGAAACTTTTAATTGGCATTTTATCCCAGCCTGGCTCAAAGCAAACATTTGGAGGCAGAGAGCAAGGGTACAGAGTGAACAGGCCCGGCAGCTATCTGCTAGTATTTCTTCCTGGCTTATTACACTTAGGAAGCAGCATCTTCTGTATGCCTTTGTTTTACGCCTAAAATAAAGTATTCATGGTGTGAAATAAATGCTTAAAGTTTCAAAGAAAATAAATGTGCATATGCCACCAATGTGTTTGATTCAGAGCATTGGTTCTTTCTGGCTACTTGTATGTATTAAAACAAAAGCTTCTTTAGTCTTTTGAAGGCAGTATCAAACTCTCAGAAAGAAAGCCTTACACTCTTCATGCCAAGAGAGAGCCTTTGCCGAAAGAATGGTGGCATGAATAAGGTGAGCATGGGGCAGCCGATTATGGACCAAAGGCACTTTGCTCATTTCCACATCACTCCCACTTAAGAAAATGAACATTCTGCCCACTGTTCATCAGGGCTACCTCAGTGATGTTTCTACACATAACAAATACAAGGGAGCATGGGCACTGTGGGATATACATGAAAAGAAAAAGTGCACCTCAGAGAGAGGAATAATATCAGAGGGCACAAAAGGACTCAAAAAACCCTCTAGTGGGTCGGCCCCGTGGCCAAGTGGTTAAGTTTGTTTGCTCCGCTTCAGTGACCAGGGTTTCCCTGGTTTGGATCATTGGTGCAGACATGGCACTGCTCACCAGGCTACAGTGAGGTGGTGTCCCACATCCCACAACTAGCAGGACCCACAACAAATATATACAACTACGTACTGGGGAGATTTGAGGAGAAAAAGCAGAAAAACAAAAAAAAAGATTGGCAACAGTTGTTAGCTCAGGTGCCAATCTTTAAAAAAAAAAACAAAAACCCTCTACGTTTTCCCATCTTAAGGTTTTCCTATGGTAAGTGCTCCTCATCGTCTTCCTCTCCATCAGCCCTCTCTGCTCATCCCAGTGTAGGTCCTGTGACTCGTGCTTCCATGAGTTAGAGTGGGGTTAGCTGGGAATTTTATTTTTCAGCAGAAGTAAACGACTATTTTGTTAAAGCCTGTTCCACCTTTACATATTTATTAGCAGGAACATGCCCGTTGCTCTATTTCTCCCTTTTAAATAAATTCCATCTTTCGACAACTCCATGCTGTCCTTTTGCTCTGCCCTCTCTCTGTATGCTACTCACGTGCTCTCCTCTCACTCCCTGTCCACCGGTATCCTTACTCCCCCTGGCCTCTGCTGCCAGAACTACCCCAGGCCACTCCTCACAGCTGACGCTGCAGGCCAGCCTCCGCTTTTGCCCTCACTGGTCTGCTCCCTGTTCTCTCCTCGAGCTGCTCCTCACCTCCACAAGAAGGGGTTGAACATCTTGTCTGATGATACCTGGGCTTGTGAACAAGCTCCACATGTAGGAAGCTATCACCTTTGAAAAGGCGATGAAAGGCAGGAACCAGTGGGAACTGGAGGGACCTAGAGAAACTGAATCTGAGCAAGCAGGGAGGGCTGGGAACCTTCTGGAGAGCTGAGGGAATGACCCTGCGTTCCTTGGAAGGGGTGGGGCCTAGTGATGGTAAGGGTCTGCCCTCAGGACCTGTTCTTTCTTTTCAGGATCCTCAACAAGTGGCAGTCACTTTGACATGCAAAATTCCAAGTCTTCAGAGAAGCATAGAGCTTTTCCTGTGTGTGTGTGTGTAATAGCAAGACTCTAGGCCCATACAGTCAGAATCTCCAGGAGTGAGGCCTTCTGTTTAGGGCCTATCTATGCAGGCACTGAAAAGCTGTTTATACATGTAGATTACTCTACACAATCCAAAGAAAGCTTCATAAGGCAATGCTCGTGGAGGTAGGGTGTGTTTTTAAGTGTGTATCTGTGTGTGGGTGGCTGCAGGGAGATGGAGGGAGCGTGTCCATCACATGCGCCCATCTGCAAGGATGACAGAGGCACCAGGTGAGGGGCTCTCAGGAAAACCACCTGGTGCTGGTGATAGCAACCAAATGCACTTGGCTGCTGTGGGCCCTCTTAGATTTGTGGAATCTCAGTGCCTTTGCTTGAAAGGAGCCATCCCGTTTAAATCAGTACAGCAGATTTAAAAATGCTTCCTCCTCGGTCGTATTTCCTAGGTCTTTAATAATTTTAGTTGTTCTGAATCTTCTTTACATTCCTGATTTATTTATTTTTTATTGAATGGAGAGTGAAGTGTGATGCTTCACCATCGCCTGTGTGTGTGCTGTGCTCCTTAAAAACGCACGCCATAACAAGAATTTATCAATTCTTTCTGCAAAACTTAGAACCTGTTTTTATGACTGCAGTTTGGACTTCAAATCAAAATAAAGGATTTGAGTCATTTGGAGAAAAGAGAAATTCACCTTTCCCTGTCCCAGTAAATCAAGGAGACAGAGACAGAGCATAAAACAGCAAAGCTCAGAGCTGTGTCTACTTGATCAGGAGGAAAGCTGGACTGAATCAGCTTCACCTTGCTGGGAATCTTTTAATAATGTAAAGGAAGAAAAAACAGTGACTTTAGGTCTCTTGGACAGTAGGTCATGGTAAATTTAGTCAACAGTATTTTTCAGTTCAATCTAACTTATCCAAAATCACAAAGATTCAGCCTCGGTCTAAGTTACTGCATCTATATTAATCACATAAAGATAATGATTAATTTTATAAAGCATCTTCCTCCAAAGTTATAAAAATTTAGCAACTATCCAACATCTTCATTTTTCCCTCACAAATCACTTATACTTTTAGGGGAAAGTAACTAAAAATACAGTTTCTTGATGCCACACCATTAAAAAATGGAAATCACTTGTAAAGTGGCTGAGTCACAGCTGAGGTCATACTCTCTTAACTTCATGTTTTTAAAAAGATCACTTTCGAAGTTATTTATATTGTACAAATAATCTTCTCATAAACTGCTGTGAGTGAAAAATTTAAAACAACCTAAATTTGATTACCCACCAAGGGTTAGGGTTACTATGTGTGATTTTTTTCCTCCCAATTACCACTGATGATGTCATTGGCAGTGTGTGAAGGCCAGAAATAGGAAAGCATTTCAAGAGCCTTCCCTGTGGATACCAGGCTTAGATTTCACTCTGCTGCCAGCAGTCTGTCTCACCCCACCGTAAGACAATACTTCCAAATCCACTTATCAGTGTCAAGCCGCATTTAAGTATCGAAGAAAGCCAGGATAAAACGATCAGATTTACAAACTTCATACACAAGGTTTGTTGCTCGCCGTGGTTAGATAAGTGGCCTGATGCAAGGCGAAGGTATTTGTTTAATGTTGCTATGAACCAGTCTTTCTATTCCTGTGTCTGCAGGAGTACCATGGGTTATGCTAAACCCATTTTCCTCACTATTAGACTTAAGAGGAAAGTAGCTGCTTGCTTCGAAATATATCTAATATATCTGCATTACCAATATTTTAGAACTGGGTATCAAAATTCATTTGTCTTCGGGAAGAAACTTTCACACATTCCTGGCGGGGCTTGGGGTCAGGTCTAAACAGGAACAAGAGTCAGAACAGAGGTGCTGGGAATGAGAGTGTAAATTCCACATAGCAAAGCTGCTAGGAGGTTGGGCAGGGCACAGGCTGATCGTGCTGCAGATGAACTTCAGCAACGTGTGCGCGTGCCAGGCACGAGAGAGGTGCGTCAGCGTCGGAACCGACTGGTGATCAGAGCTGCTGTGTCACTCACCTGTTCTTGGAGGACTTTAAGTAATGCCTGCGTGTGGGACTGCTCCTCCTTGGCTTGCTCCAGTTCTGACTTTTTGTTGTTTAACTCCTCCTGGATGCTCAGCAATTGCTGTGAAATTAAAGTTCATTTTGGATAAGTAGGACTGAAGGCCAGGTGATTGTCAGATATTCAAAATGCCCCATTCAAAAACACGCTGAGAGGATTTTTATGTCTTAAAGCATAATCCAGACTTCAGTTCACTTTTTTGTGTGTTATTTCCCCCGCAGTGAGCATAACGAGTATTGTTAATGCCACATTATTAGGCTGTTTGTGATAATGATGCCACAAAACTGTTTTAGTATTTGTGAAGGTACCATTATATTCCTTTGAAAAAACACAGAGTTGTAAAAATATGTAGAACAGTGTTAATAAGCCAAAACATATTGATAAAGAAATTAAATGATAAAAAAAATTATAAATAGTCCGCTTGTCCAAGGTTACTTCATTTTACATCTGACAGTAGAGCTAGCCTTCTGTAGCTCTGCCAAGCTACTTCACCAAGTGGCTGGGACCACAGAAGATCCTTTTACTTTCTCTGTTATGACGGTGATGTTTTATTAGATCAGCAGGACTGAGGGTCGAACTGCAATCAATATATCAGCCGAGAAAACTGCTGATATAAGCTGTCAAAACACTAAGCTATGGCCTACACACTGCTGTTTTGAAGCAGGGCCACTGAAGGGATTTCGGTAAGCCTTGAGCTTTCCTCACCCTATCAACTGTAACTCAGGGAGGGGCTTACCTGATCTGCCAAAAGCACTGTGCTGCCCAGCACTCATTATTTGGAACATGCTTATATGTTACTCTATACACAGGCTGGAGAACGCATTCAAAACTTCAGAAAAGGCCTGGAGACAGCTATGCGTCTTCAAAGCTTCTTGACCACAAAGGACTGGTTTGAAAACACAGAAGTGCATTTCCTCTGCCACCGTGCATAAGCAATACTGCTCTAGTGATATGAAAATGTCTGTGCACGCCTGCCACGAGGGTACTGTCTCCAGCATCGAGGCTGCTTCTCCAGGGCCTTGACAAACTGACTGCAGAGCTGCCTGGCCAGTTCTTAACTACCCAGGCCTAAAGAGACACTGGCACTAGATTTCTGATGCTTAAACCTACCAACTGGCAGGATTAAATTAAATCTTCAAAACCACGAGTTTTAGGGTATGTTGGAGGGTAGGGAGTACTCAGAAAAACACCCTGTGCTTCCCTTGGGCTTGCTTGTTCTGTTCCCTACTCTGGCCCTGGATATAAATTTAAGAACCTTCTCAATATACAGATGGCCAACAGGTATATAAAAAGATGCTCAACATCGTTAGCTATCAGGGAAATGCAAATCAAAACTACAATGAGGTGTCACCTCACTCCGGTCAGAATGGCTATAATTAACAAGACAGGAAACAACAAATGTTGGAGTGGACATGGAGAGATGGGAAGCCTTGTACACTAGTGGTGGGAGTGCAAACTGGTGCAGCCACTATGGAAAGCAGTATGGAGTGTCCTCAGAAAATTAAGAATAGATCTACCATATGATCCAGCTATCCCACTCCTGGGTATTTATCCAAAGAACTTGAAAATGCAAAGGCATAAAGATTCTTGCACCCCTATGTTCACTGCAGCATTATTCACAATATCCAAGACTTGGAAGCAACCTAGGTGCCCATCAAAGGAAGAATGGATAAAGAAGATGTGGTATTTATACACAATGGACTACTACTCAGCCATAAGAAATGATGAAATCCAGCCATTTGTGACAACATGGATGGACCTTGAGGGTATTATGCTGAGTGAAATAAGTCGGAGGGAGAAAGTCAAATACCGTATGATCTCACTCACAAGTAAAAGATAAAAACAAGACAAACAAACACATAGCAACGGAGAATGGATCGGTGGTTACCACGGGGGAAGCGGGGGAGGGTAAAAGGGGTGAATAGGCTCACATGTGAGGAGATGGACTATGATTAGTTTTTGAGTGGTGAACAAGATGGAATCTACACAGAATTCGAATTACATTATGATGTGCATCCAAAAAAAAAGAAACTTTTCTGGTTCCCTAGCATAAATGGTGACTTACGTGCAATTTTCTAAAACCTCAGTGCCTCCTGTTTCACCACCTGCCCAAGTCATACTCACATATGAGGTGATGCATTCCACCTTGGCTCCCTTAACCTTAGTGATTTCATTGTGCATCAACTGACTAAGGTACAGAAACCAGGGAGCCCATACTATACTTTGGAACAGTGACAAGCACCTAAAATGCCTCTTTCCAAACAGTGGGGAATGACCCTGTTCCTTCATTCTCATTCATGACTGGACCAGGAACAGTCCTGAGGGCACCTGGTGCTCTGAGTTCAATGACGCTGAGTAAATTTTTTACCTCATTAGATAATTTCAAATCCAATCCTTAAACCTCCTTTAAAAATAAGCCAGATGAAGGACAGGAGTTTGTCTTCAAAGATAGGTAGCTTAAGTGTGCTCACCACAGCACTTGAGGTAGCAAAATTTAGAGACAACTGATGTCCAGCAGGAGGGGGTTGGCTACATTAATGATGGTGCATCTGTACAATGGAACACTATGCAGCCATTAAAAATGAAGTTGCACAAATGTCTCTGGACATAGAAGAAGCTCAGGATATACTGTTCCTTGCATAAGAAGTTCAGCTTATGAAAAACTTTCATTGAATTTTGCAACATATTCTTAGAAAAGGATCTGGATTTTGTCTGTGGGTAAGTGGGTTAATGGATCTTTCTTTTAGTTTTGCTTGTGATTTTTCTGGTTTGTCTGTAAGGCCTACACATTGCTTTAGAAATGAGAAAAAAAACAAATGAATTTTAGTAAGGTTAGGAAAAAGATAAAGACAGGAGTAGCACTTGGACACAACTCTCAGTTGTTATTATCGCCACTGAATAAATAAGAGGGAAAGTTAGAACTCCATGGGAGTCTGCCATTTCATCTACACATTTATAACACTTTTTCCTTCTCTTAACACACACACATATACCCTTCCCTTGACTTCACTTCTCATTTAAGCTTCCAGCCTAACCCATTTTTCCCTGGAATCATACTTTTAAAATAAAATGTCTTCTCTTTCATCCCCACTTCTTTCTTTTCTCATAAGTATGCAACCACTTTCAACGGTTTCTATCTTATTTGAGTGTGTTTTCCCAAAATACATATTGTTGTTGTTTTGTAATATGTACTTTTATGTAAGTGATATTGTCATATTTCTTGTTTACTACGTTTTTACTGAGCATTATGTTTTTAAGATCCATCCATGTTAATATGTATACATCTAATCTATTGTTTCTGACGGCTGCATAATATTCTGTGGGGTGTATCCCCCCAATTATACCTAATCCACTCTCCCAGTGAAGGCTACTCAGATTATCTCCAATTCTCCTCACCTGATGCTGGGCTGCAATGGAACATGCTAGTGCATGTTCCCTAATGGACCTGTGGGAAAATTTCCCTGGCATATGCATCTAGCAGTGGAACTGCTGGCTCACAGGGCATTGCCTTAGGAGTTAATTTGCTAAAGCTGCTCTACAGAATGGCTGTACCAGTTACGCATCCACACCTGGTATACAGGAGTTACTGTGCCCCACATCCACCCTAAAACTTAGCATTTCCAGCTTTCTAGTATTTGTCAGTCTAATAATATAAAGATTCTTCATCCCATAAAAAATTTGTACTTCTCGACTCCCTACGACTTTAAGCATCTCATATGCAAGGGTAGTGGTTCTTAAATCTGGGGAACTTTTCAAAAAAATACTGATTCCTGGGCCCCAAAGACCACCAATTAACTCAGAATATCTAGGCAACGATATCATTTTAAAAACCTTCACAGATAATTCCAATGTGCAACTGGGGATGAAAACCACTATCTCCGTTAATGCTTCTTTAACCCTCGTGCTCCCACAGCTTGACTTCCATCTACAGTCCCCCACTCACACTGTTCTCACTAAAGTCACCAGTGCTTTTCTAATTGCCAACCAATATGCCAGGTTCTTCTCCCTACATGCTCTCTCCAGGTGATCCTATTCACACCCATGGCGTCAACCACACATCACACGTGCTTATGCTTTACAAAGCTGACTTTACAGCCTCTGCCTCATTCTTACTACCCACTAGACGCTTAACTTGCAGTGTTTCAAACTGTGCATGTTATCACCCCTCCCCCTCCATACACCTAAATCTATTTCCCTGGTTTCCAGAGTTAAAACCTTGAAGTTAACCTCTGCCCTTTCATCACCCTCACAACCTGTCTGCCTATTCTTCTGCCTTCTTTCCATGCATCTTCACTGTCAGGGTTAAGGCAACCATTTCCTCTCTTCTGAATCTGCTTGTTCCCCCTGTCATTCACCCCACACTTCTGAGAGAACTGACCATCTAAGAATTAAAGTGCTGCCATGCTTAAAAAATACTGTTGGTTTCCCAACCTCTACTGGAGAAAATCCAAACCACTGACCTTCTTGCCCTTCCCCAGACATTCCAGGTTCTTTCATGACTATGACAAGTTCATTACCCAGAATTCTGCCTGGAAGATTCCTATTTATATATATATATAGTGACTTTTTAGGAAGATAATTTTTTTTTTTGTTGTAGGGAAGGATTTGCTCTGAGCTAACATCTGCTGCCAATCTTCCTCTTTTTTTTCTCCCCAAAGCCCCAGTGCATGGTTGTATATCCTAGCTGTAAGTCCTTCTAGTTCCTCTACGTGAGCCACCACCATAGCATGACAACTGACAGACGGGCGGTGTGATTCCGAAACTGGGAAACGAACGCGGGCTGCCAAAGCAGTGAGAGTGCCAAACTTCAACCACTAGACCATCAGGACCGGCCCTCCTACTCATTTTTTAAGCCAACTTAAAGAATGCTTTCAGGCCAACACCAACCCACATGATGACTTTATACACTAGCAAAAGGCCTGATCCTCCAGGGAGACACAACTTCTCACTAGGGACTAGGCAGTGGAGTCGGGGCTTGATTTCCTTCCCACTCACCCATGTGGCCTGGTGCACTTGTCCAGGGCAGAGTCTGCACAACGAGATGTAGCGGCCTTGGGGTGTTCCTCAGTAGAGACCTCCTCCAACAACTCAAGCAAAGGTAGTTGTTCTAATTTCTATGTTTCAAAGGACTTGATACAGTATAGTACACTTCACAGATATCTCCCCAACTAGACTACATCCACCAATAGTAAGGTCAATAATTAGGTTATCTCTAACACACAGTAGGTGCTGAATCAATGAATGAGTGAAGAGATGAATGAATGCTTGCTCTGGTTTCCCCGCCTCTATGGGATTAAACAACGATCTAGCAAAAAAACAAAAAGCCACACAAGCACAAACAAAACCCAAAAACCCACAATAACAAAAACCACCTGAGGATCTATCACTAGGTAATTTAATGTTCTAGACATAGGGATATATGAAGCTTTCACAGGAAAACAGCAGGCCCACTTAAGACATTTTGATTCATTACTCTGGCAGTTTCACACATCCTTTTTAATCTAAAGAGGAATATTTCTTAAAAGGCTAAGGAAATCCAATCAGTGAATTTATAATTATGTAATTTCTTCCCCATATTCCATCACAAAAAAGAACAAAACCACAACTAGAGGAAAAATTAAATCAACACCCCGAGACTGTTTTCTGCATTCTTCAGAATCAACACTTTCTTTTGTTTACAAAGCATAAACTCGTGAATCTAATATTTATGTACTCAAAACAGCAGTGATTCAAAACTACTATTCTTCATTTGACTAGATGTCCTATAAAAACAACGAAATAGTCCACAACTAGATGGTATAAGTTTTCTGGTCCTTTCTCACTTGAAATTTATGAGACTGTATAATATGCTTTCTAGTTTGAATTTTTAAGTACCGAAGTGCTTCAATTATAGAAGTTCACGGGCAGCTAGAACTTAATCAGGAGCATCTCTCTCGGTTGGATTGGCTGACTGCAGCATAATTTTAATTTAACATTGGAGAGTGTGGCATTAAACAGATGCACTATTACATTTTTTGGTGGTTACAACTGAGTATGTTCCAATTAGACAATTATCCATATGCCAATCAAGTGCAAACACTCTGGCGGACAATAACAGGTAAATAAATGCCGTACCTGACACATCTTGATATTTCCAGGCCACTGATTTAATAGGATCATTTGTATTGCTGTTTGGGGATGCAGACTTCAGTGTGTAATAGGTCTTTCTCTCTGGCAAATTCAAAGAGCATTACAAATGTTATTTGGAGCCCCAGAATAAGTGAGGTCACATTTTTATTTTTACAGATGAGCGAATCGTGGGCACACGGAGGTTAAGTCATGTATCCAAGCCTACACTCTTTGGGAGAGACCCACCACTGGCACAACTCAATTTTCCTGCTTCAAACTGTGGTTTCCACCCTGGCAACCACGCTGCACTGTCAATTTGAAGTGAAAATCAGGACATGCCAAACTTAAAATCCTCCTAGCAATGACTTCCACCCAGGCATTCACCATTTCCACTTAAGAGCTAGGCTGTTGGAGACATGCTTTTGTGTATACTTCTGTGAGTGGTGTGATGGATTTAACTTTCCTTTAAAAACTGTAACCCCTTCCTTGCCTTCTTTTCTTAAATTTTATATTTTTGTTACCAAGGTGAAGTTTTTATATAGCTAACAGATTATATAAGGTTAGAGTCCATGAAACTCACAGGCTATAGCACAAATACTCGGTATGAAATAAACCAGCAACATCTCAATATATGCTGACACTCACAGAACTGTGATAACTCGGGAATCTTCGGCAGGACTGGTGGGCCGCTGGGGGATGGAGGTGGTTGTTAGCATAAAATTGAGAGGACCCCTAAACAGAACTGATTCTGCGTCTTCCACGGTAGACAAGGTGTACTCTTTCTAAATTTAGTTTGGAGGTGAGTCAGGTAAACTGATGACACCAGGTAGATATATACTGACAGTGACTGACACCTACATACACACACACTCGCGTGCACACACACACACACACATTTTTTCTCCATCCCTCTTCCCCTTGTTTCAGGATTTCCCAGTGCTTGGCTCTATGTTCAGTTCTTTTAAAACAATCTGCTAATATTGATTATTCAATCAATCAATCGATAATTCATTCATTCCTTCAATCAACACTGATCTACTATGTGCACAGTGCTGGACCAGATAATACAGATTTGGAGGAAAGAGACACTGTCCTTAAGATGCTGGGTCACAAGTATGCTAATATACATACTACGATTAATTTAGGGAAGCACAAAATACTCTCATAATGGCTACAACCAGTGTGGTTTCCCTAGGAGACTTTTGGGGATCAGTTTAAATGGCTCAGGGGATCCATTTTGAATCAGAACTTGTTCTACTTATTAGAAAGGAGCCACTGAATATTCATGCATAAAATCTGGAAATATCTGAACCCATGGAGTGTCATCAATTTAAATTGAATGTGTTTTTGCTCTTTTGATTCGGTTTTAATAAATGTTACCCCACCTCTGTAACTTTGCTATAAATCAGATGCCCTACTCAGAGGGATATACTTTTAAGGCCAGCAGAATATTCCCTAAGGAAATGAGGTCCAGGGACTTTCAAAGAGAATTTTCCACCAAAGGCCATGGTGGGTATGACTGTGTCTGGATGGACCAGCGCCAGCAGCTGTTTTAATATTTAGTCTGCGTGGCAATGCCCTGTCTGTGCATCTTGTCTCCGACCTGATTTCTCCATATATCTCAGCCTGCGATCTGAGCTCATCTGTGGTAAGCTCTGCTAGATCCTCAACACCTTGTCCTGCTGTAAGGTAAGAGGATGCATCCATTACCCCCTCCCCCTTGGTGAGATCCCGCTACCCAAGCAGTTTCCTGCTGCTTCTTTTCTCCCCAGTAATCTCCAGACCCTCCCCCTCCTCAGTCCTGTTTGGTTCTCACTGACTTCAGAACCACTTAGGAAGGTCAGCTTTAGGTCCTGCTGATGATGAAATCTACCTGTGCCTGCTTTATATCTAACACTGTGAATCCTGAGCCACTCCCTGATTGTTAAGGACAGTTTGAGATGTAAAAAGTCAAATGCCTATTATCAAAACCTAAGAGTCAGGCTTTGCCTAAAGGCAGTCATCTAACAGTATTCCTGACAAAGGAGAGAAGCCCGGCTCAGGGGAAGGACAGTCATTTTCCACCTGGTACCTACAACATTCAATTTTCTCCTTGGGGAAAAAAAGATGGAATTGAACTAGCTTGAATTTTCTTGTCACATGAGGTGGTAAGACTACTCAAGATCTATTCTAGTTTAAAATGTCATCTGCTTCCACTTGGGGATGATACTGCACTTTAGTTTACGGCAAGGTACGAGGGCAACCCAGCCTGTGGCCCCATTTATCAATCCTGGTGCCTCCTTCTCAGCCTCCAGCATGGTGACCCCTGGGGGAGAAACATCTCTCGGAGAGAACTCCACCATTCAGATGACTGATAACAGGAACACTGGATCACAGAAATGAAATTGTGCTCTGAGCCTAATATCCCATTACACTAGGCTATACATATTTAATTCCTTGGGTCTCTCCTCATAAATCAATTCCTTCAGGCCCTTAATCTCGTCAATATCTTTTCTGATATTGAATTTTAAATGCCATTCTCATTGCTAGGCAGAAAGGCAATCTCTTCCTCGTGATGGGATCAGACTTCATTTACAGCCAAGAGACGCCTGGAGCGTGGCCCTGTTCCCTGACCCTGCTGTTAAGATCCTAATGTTCTCCAGAGCCAAACAGCCCGCGGGCCTGGCTGGACTTGCCCACTCAGAGGTCATGACCAGGAACCCTGGGGTCATGTCTATCGATCCTCTGGGAGCCTGGGTCAGCGCTGGGAGACTGGTGAGAAAGCAGAAGTGTTTTCAAAGGTCTGGGTCCTCAAGGGGGTGCCTGAGACACAAGGCATCCTGCCACCCTCCCAGGGCAGTGTGCTCTGGCAAGGATTCCTTTTTCTGAATGTACGAGTAAGGGCCTGACCAAAGGACACACACGGCGTGCATACATCTGAGCAAGATCTCTCGGGTGCGGGTGAGGGGAGGGCAGGGGTTCTGGACTCTCTGGGTGGGGGGAGAAAAGTGCAACCCCAAAGAGCAGGCACTTGGAGCTGGAATGTTCCCAGGTTCCCCTGGGCTGGCCCCTAACATTGGGATTTCCCCTGCTGTAGAGAAAGGGAAAAATCCACAAATTCTGGGAGCCATGCAAAATTTCCAAACAGAAGCAGGAGCGATAATTGTAAGACTTCAAGAACGACCCAGAGGGGTTGGGAAACCCAGGGAACCACTGAGATGCAGATTTGGGGACCCAGGTCTGCAGGCAGTGGTGGGGTACCCAGGGCAGGGCCCTGGGGTCTGTCTGTCGGTATAGGGAATAAGCAGGTGCCATTGTACAAAATTTAATAATAATAAAACTAACAAAAGGTCCATCCATTTATCATCACTGTGCACCAGCAATTCTAAACAAAATCAGTGGCAAAATACTCCTTCCTGATAAAAACCCTTTGTTGACCTAAAATCTAAACAATTGTTGCTATTACAGTTCAGCTTAAATAATGTATATGTCATTTTCAAATCAGCACATTTTCATGACTTATCCTTCAACAAACATATTCTATGTGGAAACTAGTTTGGAAAATGCGTTTCGTAGTCTGCTCCCACTCCCAACTCTTCCTCATCCCCCAACCCCACGCAAGGACTCAGCGACACACATTTGTTTGGATTTAGAATCAATCGAGTTTCCTTTAGACCCAGCGTCTCCAAGCCTGTAGCACTGCATACATTGCTACATTTCTACAGTAGGTTTGAGATGACGACAGCACAGTTACTGCAAAGACAAGAACTAGACCTTGAGCAACTTCAATTCACTCCACAGGACATCTTAAAGAAGTTTCATGTTTCAAACTTGAAACAAACAGGGAAACGCTGTGAGAACCATGAGTTATATTATTTTTGGTTGGTAAGTGTAAATTTTAGTTTACATGTGAAATATTTTTACTGAATTTTAATATTTCAAAAATTGAAATGTATTCTTTTTAAATTAATTGTTTGCTTTAAAACTAGGACAAATCAAGAAAATGTTACATCAGTGGTGCAATTAGTAGTTGCCTGAATTGTATCTTTGCGTTTGGCTTTATTAAAATTCACTTATTTACTGGACAATTATTTACATACTGTATTAACTACAACCAAAGGATCAAAGTTCAAACTGTTAGAGGGATTTAGAAAAACTATTGAATAGATAGTTGTGATTTATTTCCTTTCATTGTACTATTTTTAATTTTTTTTTTTACAGGCGTAATTATACGTGAAATTCAATATAAGAAAAATGTCCTTGTCTGCATTTCTTCCTTGGCCATTATTACTATTCGTTTCATTTCATGATTATTACTGAAAATAATTTTGTCATTTAGAGAAGAAGGATGTTTAAAAAAGGATCCTCTCTGAGAGTCCAATTACACTAGGCACGCCACTGGCAGGCGGCCCAACGTCTGGGCAGGAGACGGAGATCATGACCTTGGCCTCCTGGGTTGGGGGAGGAGAACTGTTTCATCAGACACGGTTTCAGAGAACATTTTCTTTACTTGAATATCTGCCTGGGAGGGACTTGAGTAAAAGATATACTTTTTGGCATTTGTATAATTTAGTGGAGTTACTAGTTATGATGCACTATATCCTGATAAGGCAACATTCTAATGGAAAGACATATAGCCAGGCATCGGCAGAGAGGCAAAAAGTCAGCCACTGGTTAGCATTTCAAGGGTTAGCATGGTTAGTCCTATCGCTGACTTACTGTGTGACCTTGAACAAGCCACTGTACTGCTCTTTCCTCTTTTCCCTCACAACTGTCTCATAAGGAATAATTTATCATTTGCAAAGCAATACATCAATTAATTTATTGAATACTGAACACGGGGAAAGCAGATGCAAAAGTGGTTTGGAAGCCTCTAAAACCTATTTTTTCTTCTTCGGATGATTTCTTCTGTTTATAGTGTAATTTGCAGGGTTGTCTCAGCTTCCTGTTTTTCACTTTCTTCGTATGTTAAATAAAGATAACAGTACTCACCAGTGGGATATTGTGAGACTAAAGAACATCCACTACGTATGTGAGGCTGCTTGAATGGTGAAGGGCACCAAGTTACATGAAAGTGCTGTCATTATCCTCTTTGCAAAAACAGAGAGACTAAGACCAGGCAAGGTCGAGTAACTTTTAACTTATGTGAGCAGGTAGCAGCGGAGATTAATATTCAGAGAGAAAGGTCTGCTGCTCAGCCCTACCCAAGCTGTGCTGGTTGCCCTCCTTCAGCCAATTTTCAAAGCACAGGGCCAGCCAACTTGAATTAACACCATTCATGCAATTCACAAGAGAGGGTGTCAAATGCCTTGCTGAAGTGGGAATATATATCAGTGATATTCTCTCTGTTGCCTTTGCCGGCAATTCCACCGCAAATGATAATCCAATTTGCTGGGATTTATTTATTCTTACTGTTGTTTTTGCAATTATATGAGGTGGTCATCACCCCAGCCTCTGGGCACATGTACAGCTGTTAATGTAGAAATTTAAAATATTAACATGCTTTCCAGCCAGGTTGGCCCATTTACTTCAAACAAGAACCTGATTGAACAGCTGGGTCTTGCACTGTGCCTCAAAGGCCAATAGAGATTTGTCCTTCTTTGCAGGGTTTATAACCCAGTCCTGACTGGAGCTTATAGCTAGAAAACCCTGTATAGGTGACTTTTGACCAAAATCCTGTGGCCATCTTTGGAGGTGGCTTATGCAAAGCGATCTGGGCCTCGTTCAGTTTAGCCCCTGGAGAGTCAAACCATGCTCCTTCTAGCCTCATTAAACCAGATGTTACCACCATCGCTGACCTCCTTGACTGCAGTTTAGGGAAGCAGCTTTTGACTTAATGATTATGGGAGAAGAATATGTGTTGGGGTCTTGAGAGCTTTTAGCTGAATCCTAATGGTGAGAAAGTTGTAATGATCTAACATGTTCTGCAGATAAATGAAGAGAGAAAACATAGCTGAAAGTTTTCTCTCTCCATGCGCCACAGCTGTCTAAGAATGGAAAACCTTCTCTACTGTGACCTTCATCACCTATGATACTTAACTCCTGATTAATTGTAGAACTTCCGTGCCGCTAATTCAATGATTACAGTATCCCCGATTTTTCTTTGTTAACACAAGTTAACATTTTTGTGATGAGGCGACTCAGACATGTAAGGGCAGGGGGAGAAGAAAAGCCCCTGAACTTTGCACTCGGAATCTTTTGGCGGCTCTGGAACAAGCTTTGCAAATAAGTGGGCACATTTGCCTAGCACAGAAGAAGTGTGAGGCAGAGGAAATCCACTCATTCCCCTGAAGTGTCCCAGTTATTTTAATACATCTAGGCTGGTCTGGAACCTCACGTTTTAGGAGTCTCATTGTAACTAGAACCTCCGGGAGATCCCCAGGTTTCACCTGTTCCCTACTCCGGAGCCAAGACCTGGGGAGACAGGTGAGATACCAACAGTTTCCCTGAAGGGCTTTAGCCACCTCACAGGTCCCTGTGGCAGTACCGAGCCCCTGGAGTATCTTAGGCTTGCCCTGTCTCTGAACTGCAGACTGTCTTCAAGGAAAAACAACAACAGTAGCAACAACAATAACAGAAAACATCAACAAATATGGCCATTGTGAAATGTGCCACCTGTTCTTAATACCTGGGGCTGAAATCTATCTGGTAAAATAAAATACATCACCACCCATTTTGCTTAGATCTCAAAAGTGCAGACAGAAAATTCCCATTTTAAACCAATCTTCTCTGCTTCGGAAACATTAAATAGAGGCAGCATTAAAGAAGTGAGCTGAATTACTCAGACTCTTTACAATAATGGTGTCAGCATGGCCATGAATGATAACAGCAAAAAAGCTCCCCAAGGTATAAAAATTAAGAGAAATTAGAGCTGTGGCTTTACACTTAATACCAATATCCATCTACCCTGTGATGATGTGTTCCTCCAGCCTCAGCAGCCCCTCCACTGGAAATCAGCGATTGCATGCATTTTAACATTACATGTGGAAGTCTACCCAGGTCCTTTTAATGAAAATTTCAAACACAGGTTTTGCTGAAGTCAGCTGAAAGGCTAGCTCCTAACAATGATGGCCCAGAAAAGATCATCATCCATGACAGATAGCTAGTTAAGTTTGCATTCCAGAAATAGGGGGCAATACCAAAGTTAGAGCTGATGACTTTTAATTTTTCAAAAGGAAAGAATTCATAAACTGCATTTTTAGGGTCTGCTAGTAGATTTCGTGCAGCAATCTTTTTCGCTTCCAGATGACAATTTGAAATGTAAATCGTGATATAAAGCAGTTACATTCTAGTCTGAGTAATTATATCAGGATTAAGAAAGATTGTCTCTGGATTACTCTGGGAAGGTTGAAAAAATGATCTGTTTTGCCACTGAGTTCACTGTGGATAATCTTTAGCCAGAAAAGAAAGTTCTCCTTTATTCCAAGTTGTTAAAAGCTTCATTTTTCATTTGTTGTTTAGTTTTAAATCATGAATGGATATTCTGTAGCTATTAAAATGACTATTATTCTGGTTTAAACCTGTTAATGGAATATATTACATTAATAGACTTTTGTAATGTTGAACTAACCTTGCATTCCTGGAATAAATCCAATATGGTGGCTTATAAAACACAAGATTAAATTAGGGTTTTTAAAAGGAATTTTAAATCTATGTTCATAAGTGAGAATGACCTGTAATCCCCCCCTCTTTTTACTGTCCTTCTTCAGTTTTGTTATCAAGTATACTAGCCTTATGAATTAGTTGGGCCATGTTTCCTTCTTTTCTATTCTCTGAATGAGTTTGTAAAAAATTGGCAGAATTTTCCTTGAACATTTGGTAGAACTTACCTGTAAAGCTATTTTGGTTCTGTTGCTTTGATGTAAGATTTTAAGCTACCAATTTAATTTTTTTAATGATATCATTTAGGCTTTCTATTTCTTCCTGATTTAATTTTGATACAGTATTTTTTCCTATAGGAAAAAATTTCTATCGTCCAAGTTTAAAAATTTGTCATAAAGTTATTTCTGATTTTCTCATATCTCTTTGATCTCTGTCACCTCTGTAGTTGTACCTCATTTTAATTTTTAATATTGTTTATTAGGTATTTCTTTTTTTTGTGATCAATCTTGCAAAGACTTTCCACTTTATTAGTCCTTTCAAATAAATAGCATTTGGCTTTGTTGATCTCTATTATACAGCTGTTTGCTATTTTAGTAATTTCTATCCTTATGCTTATTTATCCTTCCTTCTTTGTGTTTATTCTTTTTTAATAAGAGTTGGATGTTGGATTCTTACCCATGTCTCCAGTTTTCTGTTTTCCTAAAACATACACTTAAAATTTTTAATTTTTCCTCTAGGTTTTATTTCAGCTAGAGCCCACAAGTTTTGACATGCTGTATTTTAATTATCAATTACTTCTAATTATCTTAAAATTACAATTCTGATTTCTTTTTGGACCTGTAGCTTTAGACACGTGCTTTTAAATTTCCAAATATATAGGATTTATTTTAGTTACTTTTGTGATATTGATTTCTAACAATTTTGTTGTGGTCAGAAAATATGACAGCGCTCCTTTGAAATTTGTTGAGATTTGCTTTAAGGTTTACTATGGGATTAATTTTTGTAAATGTTCCAGGCATATTGGAACGTACAGTTTTCTCTGTCCTGCTGATCAAGCTCATAGGGGCTGAGTTCTATGGAAATGCTTCATCAACTACAAACATTGGCAGGATCAGCAAGAGGAAGGAAACAGCAGAGCTGCTTAGAAAAATGTCCTTATTCCCCGACGTCTTCTAGGGTCTTTCACTAACAAATGGAGTTACCATGTTCCCCACAGTCCTGTAAGTCTCCATTTGTGACATAATATCACTTTCAACATTAGGAAAAACAATTAGGAAGAAATTTCAAGCCCTGTACTGCCTGGTTTGGAGGCTTCTCATCTACTCTTTCTAAGCCTTGGTTCTTTGATGGGCGTGGTACAAATAAAAATGTCACCTCCTAGGGCTCATTAAAGCTGTTGAAGCATTTGGATACTAGAGAGAGATGTCTGAACAGAAACAGTTGTGGCTGCACCTATACACACTCAGCACGAATGGAAACACTGTGGCTTATTTCCCGAGTTGCAGGCATTCTTTCAGAGCCCAGGGCCACGGTGGTGGCCCTGGATGAGGGCAGTGACTCATAAGCTCCCCAGATCTTCAGCATTCGTGACCTCTAAAGACAGAGAGACCGGATCAATCCTTACTCTTCAACAAAGACTTGTCAGAAAGCTAGTTTTACTCTGTCAGTGAGATGAGATTATTACTTAGTTGGGGGTGAGTAGGGAAAACAGTGAGTTGAAGAATCAGGGAAGTTGGTTTAGAGTGTCAGAGAATAAACGTGTGTGATGACTCAACAATTTATTCTTTTCTTGCTTCCTTCCTTCAGATAGGTGTTGGAGATGAAGTACTAAATTAGCCATAAAAGACTGGTCTTAGGTGCCAGAATTAGTTTCAACTCCAATATCAGAAGAAAAAAGAAACTAACATTTATTTAATATGTTGGGGGGGAAATCATAGCCTCTGTGTCTCAAGTCATTTTTCAGGAGGATAGGAGATAGATATAAACGAATGTAAGAGGAATAGATTCAGAATGCAAGGAGGTGTGAGGAGGCAGAGGAGGGACCCGGGGACCGGGAATGGGAGCCCTGGGCAGCGCGAGGTGAGACTGGAGCAGGGAGCTGAACTCAGTGACTTAACCCGTTTGATTAAAACTAGGAAATAAGTGGGCTGGATTAGGGCTCACTAATGCCCCTCCTAGTTCTAACACTCTGTATTTTGCAGTTCTCTTTCTGTAACAATGGTGGTAAATTCAAGCCCATATCCGGTTCAAATGTTATGTCTTAAGCAGAATTCCCATTATCATCACATTCCACCTTGCTTTTTACTGTGAGTGGACCATGCAGCCAAAGCAAAGCATGGGCTTCACATGAGAAATAGCCAGCAAATTGAGGACTTAAAATCAAGCAAGTCAATTGCCAGCTGAGAAGAAAAGCAGACTGGAACGACCAGCCTAATCAACCAGGACCCCAGCAGACCTGGGAGAGCTCCTTAAATGATCTGGCGATTCTCTGAAATCAAGCTGAGCTCTTATTATCAGATGTAGAGTGGCGAAATGACATCACAAGGCCCCTTTTTTTTCCTTCTCCCTAAATGATAAATAGGAGGATTACTGGGGAAAAAATTACATTGTAAAGAGACACTCAGCATGACAGCTTTTTTATGGACTTTACAGTTAGGTCATTACCAAAACCTTCGTGAAATAAATTGTGAGTAGCACTGAAGATAAGAAATACAAACCACTAGGGAAGAAATATAAACCCCGGAGAAAGGAAGACAAGGTGCACGGAGAATTAGTGAAGGACAAAATTGTGGAGTGCCACTCTGTCTTTAAATGATTGAAAAATGTGTAACGCACTGGCTCGGGAAATGACTTACTCAGGATAAAATGTAAATCATGGGTGAAAATATGCATCTTTAACACTGTGAACAAGAGTCCCCGTGCTTGCCACTGAACCTCCTCTGATTGGAATGCATAAGTGATACCTGGCTTAAAATAAATTAAGGGAGTGGTGGTGGTGGTGGAAGAGGACATAAAAAATGGAATGTCTATGCATGGGGGGACAGAATAAATTAAGAGAACAAAAGGAAGAAGAAAGTACATGATAATAAAGCTTTGAAAAGTCACTTTGCTCCTCTTTCATTTATAAGCACTGCTTGTTACACCGCTTCCTTGGAAACCTACAACCAGAGTTCAAATATACTTTCTCCTTTTCTATCTTCCCCAGTGCTTCCAGAAAATAAAGCTGTTGTGGCTATTTACTATGTGTGTGGTGTGTGTGTGCAGGAGGGGTGTGTGTGTGTGTGTGTGAGCGAGAGGGGGGTGGGCAGGGACAGAGACATAGAGATGAAACAGAAAGCACAAAAACGGGAGAGCTAATTACCAAAGGGAGGAAGTTGCATCAAGATAAGAACTTCAGGGTCTTTTCAATGATCAATTGAGGGAAATGGGTGGTCTATAGTGAGGACCAGATTAGCACTAACTTTAAGTTTCCCTTGATGACTATTCAGGGTGCTTTGTTAAACAGAGGAGAAAACCTAGTCTTTAACTAACCATCTAACATCTTGCAACTGAATTCCCAATTCCACACTTTAGTTACAATTCCAGAAACTTTAACTGACTCAGTTTTGCCATTCCATTGGTCAATATTTAAAAATGATCCACACTGTTTATGTGTACATAAAGAAAAAGACGGAAAGGATATATGTAAACGGTAACAATAGCTATATCTGGGCGGTGACACTAGAAATGGTTTCTGTTTCTTTGATATGCTTCTTTTGTGTTCTCAAGTTTTCTGCACTGAACATATATTCTTTTGTAAAAAGGAAAAAACAAAAATTAAAATGACAAACTTAGACCCAGAAAAATTTCAGTTCCCACCCACGTTTCTCTTCCTCTCTGTTTATTCTCTTACTCAGATAAAGAGGAATTTTTTTTCCTCAGACTCACTCTTCTCCTTTCTTCTTTGTTTCCATGTTGTATTCTTTCGCTCCCACCACATTCCCTGCTTTCTCTCCACAGCGTTCATTTCTGATGAGAAGGAAATTGGCTGGTCCTCCTAATCCTCATGTTTCCTCTCCTAAGCAGCTGTGTGGAGAAAGCCCTGGAGCACGATTCTCTCCCCACTGCAGCCCAATTTCAGAGATGGATAATTACATCAGTCTGGCTGGGAGCGTGACACCTGCTGTATACAGGCGGCAATGTGCACCATCCGGGGTCAGGGCTTCAGTGTAGATGCGGCTGCTTCTCTGCTTTGGCAGACTATAAAGAAATGAAGTCAAGGCCAGACCACAAGGACTCATTTTAGCGCCCATGGCTGGAGGGAGAGACGACAATGGTCAAACAGAGTAAAAGGCCAGCATGTGTCTGCAGCAAAAGCCCATTTTGATTTACAACATTTAAGAAAGATTCATTTCACTATAAATCTGGTACTCTTGACGTGATATGGCCTATAAGTCAGGAGGCAATTTCCAAAAGAGGTGGTAGAGGGAAGGGTCATTCAAAGGTCATCCAAGGACTGTGGCTGACTGCTGGGAAAAGCAGAGTTCCTTCATCCTGGGAATGGCTGCGAGTCTCCTGGAGACTCAGTGTTTCCCCTTGCAGTCGCTGAGGAAGCAGCAAAAGGCAGACGCCAAACGATTTTAATGGTCTGCAGGGCAATACCATTATTTCTACCCCTGGCTCCTACATCGATTCGTCTGCTAGCCTCATTATTTTTAGAAGGGATGATTACTAATGAGGATGCATTTGATAATCAAATTAATTAATGGCAGAGCAGGATAACTAATGATGAGATGGAGCCTCCCATAGTGAAATTTTATTAGGGCTTCTCTGTCCCTTCCCAGAAGTGAAGAGATTTATTTTCACAGTTCAAACTTAATAAATAAAAGCTGCATGTATGTTGTTTTCTTTTTGCTAGCTCTTACTCTGCTCATGTAAAGACCAAATGAGAGGCTATGACACAGTCAGAAAACAGGCAATGGGTTTTTGCCAATAATAGTTCTAGCAATTAATAAGCACAGAAAGGTGGAGCTTCCTGGCCTTCTGCTCTCACGGTTACCGTGGTTCTGAAACACCGCTTCCAGAGCAGACTGTAGAAATGTGTGGGCTACCAGAGAGAACACAGGGGCTGTGGTCAGACAGGTGTGAGCTGGAATTCTGACTCTGCCAGCTACATGTTGTACCCTGAGCAAGTCACTAGACATCTCTAGGTCTCAATTCCTTACCTGAGAAACCAGGATAAGCACCTACTCCTGAGTTGTGAGCACTAAGTGAAATAATGTGCAAACTGTGAAGAGTGGGCCCTCCTGCTGTAAGGGGTGGTGCAAGCCACCCCAATATCAGGAAACTGAGACCTGGATTTGTCCAGACTTTGCAAATCCTGAGTCTTCTCTTAAATCCCTATATTTTTTCATTATTTTCATCTGGAATGTGGCAATCACAGTTTGCATTCGTACAACAGCTTTTCAAAATGCGTCCACATATATGACCTCATTTTAACGCAACAAAGCCTGACTGAGGTTGGCAGGACCCATTCTCCAGATTTAGATCCTGAGGTTCAAACAGGCTGACTTTCACCAAGTTGTACAGAAAACAGTCAAGCTGGAGCCACCTTTTCCTTCTATTGGTTCCGGGTTCTCATTTTCTTGTGCAGAAGCTTGGCACTCCTCAGGTGGCATGAAGGCAGCTTATCTCCCTCCTTTTTCGCATGTGTGTGTGTGTGTGGAAAATTGGCCCCTGAACTAACATCTGTTGCCAATCTTCCTCTTTTTGCTTGAGGAAGATTGTCGCTGAGCTAACATCTGTGCCAGTCTTCCTCTGTTTTATGTGGGATGCTGCCACAGTGTGGCTTGATGAGTGGTGCTAGGTCCGCGCCAGGGATCCAAACATGTGAACCCCAGGCGCCAAAGTGGAGGGCATGAACTTAATCACTACGCTATGGGGCTAGCCCCTCTCCTTACCTATCTTAAGGTCTCTGTCCAGGGAAAACAGCAAGATACCCAGTGGCCCAACCTTCTTTGAAACTGTGAAAACACTTAGGGAGTTTGCTCTCCATTATCTTCACTTTTAGTCTTTGTACCTTGTTCAGAGTCAAATGGGAATGTGCTTTAAAAACTCCCAAACCCCTTAGCAGATGTCAGGTGCGATCACTTCAAACAGGTAGGGCTTCATAATGCAAAGCCCTGGGCCAAGAATTAGAGAACTGGTTTCTATTTCTGGTTCCAAACGTACCCAACAATCCCTCCAAGAGTCTCACGGTGAAGTGGGACACATACCTTATTCCAATGTGCCAGGGAATGCAAATAGCAAATGTTAGAAAATGTACATGCTGCCAGTAGGAGCTCTACCAATGACTTTTAGCAGCCTAATGAAAGGTGCCACTGAATTATAAATGAGGATTATCATCTCCCTCACAAGGCCTGTACCTCCTAAGGCTGAAGAATGGGTAGAAAATGAAATTAAAACTCTGGGGTAGTTAAGTGAAAGGAAAGTAAGAGCATGGTGGGCCCAAAATTTGGTAGCTGTTGTGCACCTTGATGCTGAGTCCTTGAACCTTTTTAAAACCACATCATCTGAGAGATGTACACATTTAGGATTTTTCTGATACCAGTAAGATGTTAAAGACTTTTAAAATGAATATAAGAAATGTCTTATAAGTTGATTTCTATTCAGAAAGTAAGAAGGTTCACCTGCGTGGTTGAAATAGAATCAAATAAACATGGGGTACGTCTCTGTAGCCACAACTTGTAAAGATTCAAGATTTTTATATGTGTGTAAGCGTGTATTTATATACGCACATATTTTTTGAACTTTTTAAGACTAAAGGTTTTACTCCCTGCACATGAAAGTCTAAAAGAAAGCCTCTTTCTCTACTCTGTAATAATGTGATTTTCTTGCCCTGTCTGGTGATCCCGAAGCATTTTCTGCACTGATGTGTAAAGTTTCCATGTGTTGAAGATGTTATAATGTTGTTAGATGCTTCTTCCTGAATGAGTAAACAAGCAGATTGTCAACCAGATCAGCATGACCCACATCACATCACACACGTGTCATTTCTTCCTTCCCGCTCAACAAGTTTGGGGTTCGTGAACCCTACTTAGAAAGACCTTCAAAATATCTTGCTACTTAAATTCCAAACTAATCAATCTTTAGTTTTTCACTTTCTACATCTAGTTCATTTATCCAAATATTTCACAACAGCTCTTAAAATATAAATTTATTATTATAAAAATGTTGAATTTCTCCTTGTAGAGACATTTGTCTTTTTCTCTTCCTGTTTGTGTTTGTGTCACTTTCCTTTTTTCGGTTTTTTTAACTATAGAAGAAGAACTGTTCTTCCCACTGCATCGTCCGTTCTCTCTCCATATCCTTCTCGTCCCTCCATCAGAACAGCCTCTACTCTTTTACTCTCTGCACATCCGTTTGAGCTTGGGCCTGCCCTCCTCCATACCACCAGTTGTTTTTTTTTTTTTTTTTTAATCAATTCCCTGCCTCCTTCTCTCTTCTAGGGCAAAAAGCCAAAATAGAATGGATAAAAAGTTTACCATTTCTCTATCTTTATTACTCATTCCAGCCTCTTCGTGTCAACCTTTCCTTTCCTCCTCCCTAAAACCCTTCTGTGTATCTGCCTCTTCATCTTAAAGCAGCTATCTTTATTCCAAAATATGCTGCCTTAAGTTCCCACGTTCCTTCCTCTCAGACATTTGTAAAATTTGTCCTCTGTTCTTCCTTTCTGTTAGGCTTCTGGACAGCCAGAATAACCTGTAACACTCTTCCCCCACCCCCCCACCGGACCACTGCCAACCGAGAACTCATTCAAGGACTGGATTAAAGGTAAAAGCCCCTGAAACAGGTTCTTGTTCAAGATGTCAGACATGGTCCACGTGTGTTTGCTTTTCATTTTTCCTTCCTCCAGAGACTCCACTAAAGCATCTGTGAATGAATAAACATAAAAGAGCAAAGAGAATGTGAAGGGAGTTCCAGGGAATTCTTTGTGTGTAACAGATTCTGGTATTTATGGGCTCTCCAACTCTCCTTAAAATGAAGCCTGCTAGTCAAGGAGCCACTGCATGGGAGAAAGACTCAGCCGTGGAGGAGACCGGGACTCAGCAGTGAGCAAACGCACACAGCTTACGAGGAAAGTAAACCAAGCTCCTCACTCTCACATATAAACAGACTGCCAAGCATCACGTCACATGAGAAGAAACCTGTAGCGTGAAAGAGACAGACAGACACAAAAACCACACAACCAACCCTGGAACAAACAGAAATGATTCAGGAACAAAGAGAATTTCAAAAAATTCTAATTAGTATTCTCAAAAAGATTTGAGAAGATACTGCAGCCAAAAAATAAGAGTAAGCCTGCATGAAAAGATAATAAGCAAAGTACAGAAATAACATTTGCAAATAAAGTAATGTGATTATCAAAAAGAAACTTCAATGGAAAGGATAAAAGATAAAGTTTAAACAGATAATATGAGAAAAAGGATAATGAGCATAGAGCATCAGCCTACTGGGTCCATTATCTGACTGGTGGGCATTTCAGAAACAAAATTAAAACAGAAAACAAAAGTGAAAAATTATCAAGAAAACAGAGGGACTCCTGTTGCAAACTCCTGTTACGTGTGTCTGTCTTCTTTGCCTGCAGCACCTCGCCCAAGTTCTTTGTAGTACCACCTTTTGAAGTCCCCTGGGAGCAGTGGGCCTGCTGGGCTTTTGAGGAGTTTCACAATTTTTAAGGGACAAACATTTTTCAGAAATTAAAAAAAAAGTTCTCTAATGTTTTCTTGGACATGCTCATTTTATGTCTTTCCCTAACATTTTCTAATGATCGAAAACACCACCATCCCCACTCTAGCCATCTTCACCACCACAGCCACCTTCATCAGCACCGCCACCTTCCTCAACATGGTCATCTCACCACCACAGTAACCTTCATTGTCATGGCCACCATCATCACCACAGCCGCCTTCACCACGGGCACCTTTACCACCACAGCCATTATGGCCACCTCAGTTACCTTCATCAGCACAATAACCTTCACCACCACACCCTCACCATCATAGCCACCCTCACCACCACAGCCACCATCATCACCACTCTCGGTACCACTCCTGCTGTCATAATTATCCTGACTTTGACATGTACACATCTGACTTCAAGACACATAAATTTGGGAGAGGAATTGAGCGCAAACTTTTCACTATCTCTAAAAAAAGTACTTACTAAGCAATTAAATAGTTTATAGAAGATTTCAAAAGAGATGCTTAACTTTATACTTAAGTGGGTGGATGCACTCACTGATGTTCTAATTTCAGCACACTTTCACTTATTTCTTAATATATATGCCAAAGATCAATTCTTGACCAACATTTGGCAAAACTAATGGGATTACTTTATATTTTAGGAAGGTAATAGTATTGTATTTCTCTGTCTTCTATAAAATTAATCTAAATTAGTGAAGTTTTGTGATACGTATACAGAAAATCACAGCTATGTTCCTTTTTGAGCACAAGTGAAAAAACACTTGTTACTTAATTTCTAAAATGGTGTTGATCATAGTAATCCCCCTTTTCCCAATTTTTTTCTGATATTCCCTTGCTGAAAGGTGTCAAGACAGCTGACTAGCCCTGGTCTTTACTAATGTCAAGCCAAGAGTGTTAGAGAGCCACTGTTCTATGTGGGCCAATGGTTTACTGGCCTAAGACAGCTGGTCTTCAGATAACATTTGATAACTAATGTTATTAAAAAGCATTAGCTTAAAGTATTGATGAGGGAGCCTTCTGACATCATCATCATTAGTCACACACAGTTTTATGATTAGCAGCTTATAATGGTATCCTGTTGTTATCTGAATATTTATCACTCCTCTCAATATGATTTATACATGGCTTCAAAAGAATTCTGATTTTTAAGTTGGTTATTTAAAAATATGACATATTGAGCTATCCTTGTGAATGAAAATATAAACATTGTTTAAATTAGGTGTGGTTAAAACCATAATGAGAGACTACCATACACTTACTATAGTGGCTAAAAAAGGCAAAACAAAACAAACTGACCATACCAAGTGCTGATTGACAAGGACACAGAGCAACCGGGCTTCTCACGCTGTCCCATGGGGATGCACGATGTACAGACACTTTGGAAAACAGTTTCTTAAAAAGTTAAACACACTTACCACATGACCCAGCAATCCTACTCCTAGGCATTTACCCAACTAAAATGAAAATTATGTCCAAACAAAAAGCATGTAAGGGAATGTTTACAGATTCAAATTTGCCCCAAACAGGAAATCACCCAAATGTCCATTAACTGGTGACTAGATAAACAAATTACGGCTCTTACAATGGAATACTAGTGAGCATAAGAAGGAATGAACTACTGACATATATAGCAACATGGATGAATCTCAAATTCATTATGCTAAGCGAAAGAGGCCAGACTCAAAAGGTTGCATACTGTACGATTCCACTTATATGACATCCTAGAAAAGGCAAAGCTAAGGGTAGAAAACAAATCAGTGGTAACTGGGAGTGGGGTTGACTAAAAAGGGGCATGAAGGAATTTTGAGGGGTGATAGAATTGTTTTATATATTGATTGTGGTAGTGGTGGTTACATGAGTATATGAATTTGTCAAAATTTCTTGACCTGTCTCCCTAAAAAGAGTATTTTTATCGTATGTACATTTTACCTCATTAAACCTAAGAAAACAATTCAGTGCAGTAATCTTAAGATAATAAGAGTTTAAAATATGTATATTCTTTCTTCGTATACCTAAAGGTATAAATGAAAACCAGTGACCTCACCTCCCTGAGGCAGAGACAGGTTAACTTTATTGCCAGCTTAAGATCAGGTAAAGGCTACCGTGTTACCATGGATACAAGCTATTACTTCCTTTTGTGTGAAACCTCTAAAATTAAATGGTGACACCCACATAATGTAGGGCTAGACTGAGAAACAACCAGACAAAGTCACCCAAGGGTTTTTCACTTTCAGGAACCCTGCCCATAATGTTTTCCTCATCAACACATGAGAAACCGTGTGATGTCAGGGAATATATCCTTAGGGGATTAAAAGAAGAAAGGTTAGAAACTTTTTGGCTAAACTTGAAGGCAATTGCAAACATTGTACATTAGTTCTAAGGCTGTCAAGACTCTTTCTTTTCTTTTGTTTGTCACAGAATAATTTCCCATAGATGGACTGAGAAAACAACGGCATGTGGGAGGCTTACCCTCCTCTCTCTCTTGACTTTCCTGGGAAATCACGATTTTCTAATTTAGAAAGTGGATAGTGGGACAGATTGAGAGGAGGTTTTAGAGTCAGGACAATTCTTTGCAGTGGGGCTCAAATTAGCAACTTGTGGTAATTTATTCAAAGTGACGTTAAGGTAGAAATATGACTCTTAGGAAGCACATATATTTAAAAACTATATTAGAGATGTGTTGCCACAGACATTGCCATGCCTCCACCTAACAACCTGTAAAGATGACAATCATAACCACTGCCACTGAGTTAGGGCTTCCCATGTGCTAAGGAGGTGCCATACAGACCTCTAGGGCGTTAGCCCTCACCATTTCTTGCCTTGCTCTTTATGAGCCAAAAATCCCAAACAAACCAGAGCTCCTGACAGCCAGCACGCTAGTTCTTGCCTCTGTGCCTTTGTCCATTCACTCCTCCATTCAACAAATATATCTTGACTATCTCTTATGTGTTTGTTATTGATTGAACTGTGTTCCCCCCAAATTTATATGGTGAAGTCCTAACCCCCTGCACCTCAGAATGTGACCTTATTTGGAAACAGAGTCGTTGCAGATGTCATTAGTTAAGATGAGCTCATACTGGAGTAGCATGGGCCCCTTAATCCTTCACAAACGACGTCCTTATGAAAAGTGGAAATTTGGACACAGACACACACACAGGGAGAACGCCATGTGAAGATGAAGGCCGAAAGTGGGATGATGCATCTACAAGCCAAAGAAGGAAAGATTGCCAGCAATCACCAGAAGCTAGGGGAGAGACATGGAACAGAGTCTTCCTCATAGCTCTCAGAGGGACCAACCCTGTCAACACTCTGATCTTGCACTTCTAGGCTCCAGAACGGTGAGACAATAAATTTCTGTTGTTTAAACCAAACCAAAACAAAATCCCAAAAGAAACTACACTAAAGTGCATTTCCTACGGACAAAGAGATTCTGCAAATGTCTCAGAAGCTGCAACAACCACACACTTCCTTTAAGGGGCTGTTGTTCGGTGGTGGTTTATAACACTGCTCCTGTATGGACCAGGCACGCGGCACTGACACCCTTAGCATACTTCTCCCTGACTGCTGAGCTCACCCTGCTTCCTCTGACTTCTTTCGGATTTGAATCTGCAACCACCGTAAAAGTTTTATCAACTTTTAGAGCAACTGGGATAATCTTTTCTGGAGGAAAAGAGGTCCCATTGCACGATATGTGACACAGTAGCTTGTGGGCTGGGTCTGGCGTCGTGGTCTTTGGGGAAATTGACAGACTCTCCTGCTGGCACCGGCGCCGACACACACCCACTGTTGGGGCATATGGACAACCCCGGGAGCCTCGCACCGCAGCTGTTACACTGATTTCCAAGTGCAGGGACCTGAGCAACGATTGTAATGACATTTTCCTGGCTGGCTCTGACCTCTGAATCTCACTGATTTGTCTAACACACACTGTGAACATCAACCAGTTAGAACTCAAAGCCAAGACTCAAAAATTGCTTTAAAATGGCAGGAGATGTTTAAGATACTTTCTGTGACTTGGTCATTAACTTATGTGTATCCCAATCCTCACATCTTTTTTATATCCCTTCCTCTCAATTATTTTTCCCTGCTTGGCAAATGTTTCTGCAGGAGTTACCTCTAATCATTAAGACAGTTTGTAGGCAGTTCATGCGCCTGATCTTATAGAGCAGTGAAGATGGATGTGGGAATTTTAAAAAATAGCCTACTCACTACATATTTTAATTTCCCATCATCCTACTTATATTTCTCTTGTTTAAATAAAAACAATCATCTTTTTTTTCCCAGAAAAGAGTAGTTAGATTTATATATTCAGAGGGGTAATAAAAAGACACCCAAGTGTGATGATAATTTATGCTTTATTATTCTAAGATAACGCAAAAGCCCAAACACCTAAAGCGTATCATGTGTCAACGGCTGTTTGCAGGTAGAAATCCAGCTATGAATCTTTGATTCCATTCCTCCATGGCCAGTGCTCAGGTTTTCCCCTAATCTCAACCCCTCATTTCCCACAGTCCATATTCCTTCTTCCTCCAAAGCCCAGAGTTCTTTTTCTAACAATTGCTGGAAATACACATCTTTAACTTGAATGTGCCAAGGTGGAGTCTGGCACTCTTTAACAAAAGCACAGATACTGGCCTCTTTCTAAAGTCATCTATCCACCCAAATTCCGGTGCTTCATCCATTCTATCAGCAAATATTTCTTAAATATGTGGGGTGTTCATAGAAACTGACTAGATCCTAAGAATAATCCAGAAGAAGTGGAAACAATATACTTTACATTTTCAGGGGTCTTGAAAACAAACAAACTCATCATGCCTTTGTAAAATCAGTTGGCATGCTTTTAATAAGTTCTAAGATTACAAAACACTTACATCACGATCAGCAAGGATTTTTCTGACTGCTTGCCATGAGGCTAAACTTCATATACAAACCTTTTAATCTCCTAGATTCTCTTCCTCTATTTCCCACCTCGAGGGTGTGTTTCTTTAGCTTGGCTTTCCTCCAGATTCCACCCTTGCACAAACAGTCATTAGCACTTTCCTTTCCTAGCAACTTAGCTTTCAGATGTCATTTCTTCTCCTTCACCTTTCCTGGCATGTGGCTGCCATTGCACTTCCACTTAATACACACATTCCTCTCTCTGTCAAAAAAAAGAAAAAAAGAAAACCCCCCTGGGCCCGGGTACCTGCTGCATGCCTTGCATGGTTTGCTGCAGGAACTGGAGCTGCTGGTCCTTGGTGAGGTTTTCTTCTGTTCGAAAGAGCTGTTCTTTTTCTTGTTTCAGCAGCTCCACCTCATTCCTGTAGGCATCCAGCTGCCAACGGAGACTGTCATTCTCCTCTTTAAGAGCGTAGGCCTGAGCAGCCAGGGCTGGAAGACAAACAGAACAAGTTTAGGTGGGCTCCCCTCTTGCTTGGATTGAGGGGCCTTCAGCGGGAAAGAGTTTCTCACCCAAATTCTTAATGTTCGTACCAGCTCAGAGATACAACTGAAATGCCTTACCCTGGGGTCTTTATTTTGCAGTTGGTGAGCTTTACTTCTTTCGGAATTTTTATCTATTCTATTTGTCTGGTCTTCTGTATGAATGTTTCTTGTAGGCACAGGATTAATTCCTTCCAAATTCTTGTCTCTTGACCTCTCCTCCAATCCTAGGCACCCTCTCAGAAATCAGTGTGTGTTGCTAGGTGATGACAGCATTCAGAATTCCAGGCAACAATCCTATCTACCCCATTATTGTCCTCTCCCTTTCTGCAGGATTGCTTAGCTCCTTGGAGCGCCAGGTCCTTTCAAATAATCAGCAGTTCCACAAGTTGAGGCATGCGGCAGCAGCCCAGGGGAGAGAGGAATTTGTATGCACACCAGTCTTCCCTGCTCTACTGCTGGGCCAAATTGCACAAACTGTTTTCTCTAACTCCTATCAGAATGGTAACCTAGTTCCATCTGTTTCGTCAGCAGATTAAAACTCTTTTTCCCTACAAGGCTGAGTGGTTACTCTAATACTCCTTCCTGAAGCCTAAAATTCTCTATGTATAGATTCAGACCTCACTCACACCTCTATCTTACTGAGAAACTGAGACAGTTAACTCCGGGTCTTACACATTGCAAGGCTGCAGAAACAACTGAAACTAAGAGAAGAGAAGAAGGAACGGTACAAAACAAAATCCAGGATGGGGAATCCCTTGCCCTAGTTTCTGGTTTATTGTTTAGTGGTCTAATAACAGTAATAGTTTGCTGAGCACCCACCATATAATAGACATTGGACCAAGAGCTTTGCATGAACTAACTCACTTCCTCCCCCATCTAGCCTATGATGTGGATGCTGTTCTTATCCCCCGCTTCACAGATGAGAAAAATGAGGCACAGGGATATGAAAGAGAGTGTCCGATCCTACAAAAGCAGCATTGACAGTCTTCAAGCCCAGGCCACTGGCTGCAGAGTCTTCGCTCTCAGTCACCGGGCTGTTCTGCCAGTCCAGATACGTTTAGTTCTTACCAGGCTGTTGGAAACCAGTCTCTAATTCTCCCCATTTACTCTCCCACCAGTTTCCCATACTTCCTTCCCCCTCCCAGAGAAAATTCATTCTCGACTTTTGTAAGCAAGAGAAAAGTGAAAGAAAATTTTAAGAGCTTATCAGAAACTTCTTCAAAGAAGTAACTTCTGGTTTGTAAGTGTGCCGTGGAGCCTACTGCGCAGGAGCTTCTCACTCCATGGTCATTTCCATATCCTCCTCCCCATCCCAATCAGAGAGCCAGATCAAGGCCAGCCTCCCGGAGGTTCTACCTGCACATTAGAGTACAATGATGATACATCTTTACTGAGGTGCTCTGAGACCCCAGTGAATTCTCTCCTCAAACATCAAACATCAAACTATGTTAATAGTTTTTACAGTTGAGTGTTTTATGGTATTCTACTTTGCAAAATGATAATCTATGTATAGTACACACTGCAATACTAATCAAAGAGAGCATGCAATCCACCAGAAAATTCCCTACCTCAAACCATCATGGATCAATTAGTCTATAAGCATTTACTGAATATGTCCTCTGTGTCCAGGCCTTCCTGGGCTTCTTGGATCACAAAGGAGGAGATAGAATATGTCTTTTCTCTCAAGGAGCTGAAAATATAATAGAAACTGATACATTTGAAAGGAAACTACAGTTCTTCTCAAAGGAGAAGAGGATAGCCTGGTGCCTGGTATACAGTAGGCACTCAATTAATATTGGTTGAATGAATAAATAAATGAGCAACTCAGTGTCAAGGTCTATGACAAGGGAATCCATCCTATAGGAGTTCAGAGAAGAGAAAGAAAAATGCAGACCGGAATAAGAAGAGGGCTTTAAAACATGAAAGCCCACGAACTGGGGAAGGACAACTCAGTCAGGAGTGCAAGCACAAGCGAAGCTCGGAATGGGAACTGAAGATAGAAATATTTGGGGCAGGAAGGAGAGAAGCTTGACCAAAAGGCAAGAGTCTGTCTGGAAGCAGTGGGAGGCAGGTGAGCCATCTCAGGTGATGAGAGAGATGGAGGCTCAGAAGTCAAGCTAGAGAGCTGGACTCAGTGGAGAGGCCAAGTGAGAACCACTGAAGGTGCTAGGGCAGTGGAAGGACGTGATGAAATTGGCGATTTAGGAAGATTAGTTTGGCAATGGTGCGCGGAATGAACTGGAGGCTGAAGAGAATGGATAAAGGAAATTTTATTTGGTGTATATGGATGTGCAAAACCAAGGAGCAGCCAATTTTACAGTTTTCAGGAACTTATAAAATCAGAAATGAGCCAGGGTTTCCCCAGGAGCATGAGCTAGTGCTTTCCCACACTGTGCAGCCCAACTTCAGATCTGGTCCACACCCTCAGACACCAACTCCTGACAACTCAGTTTACCGATCCATAAGGAAGTGGTTATGAGGCATCATTTGAGAGAGGGATGTTGTAATAGGGCAAAATTACAGAAAATGCAAATGATGAAAAAAGTGTTGGCACTACAGAAGCACATTACTACATTTAGTAGCATTCAAAGACACTTAAGTCATTTCCTTAGGAAGCTCTATTTGGCCCTTTTTCAATTCAGAGTGGCATTTTTATTATCATAACTGATAGCAGGTGTTTGTGAAGAAATCGATTAGTATGCAGGGATGGAAATTACATTTTCCAAATGAAGTGCATAGTCTGCAAGATACACTGAAATCTGTGTAGCAAAATGCAAGCAGCTATAAAGCATGTGCCAGCAACATTATTTAAATAAATTATCTGAACATAAATACATATAGGAGAGGCACCATCCATTATTTTAGGGGTTCTCTTATGAGCCTGTGGAATGGCACTGCTGACAGTTTTTATTCTTGGCTAAGCCAAGTGACCACTGTTCCTGCCAAGCAGGATACAATGCTGTTTGCATTTCTGGAATAAGGATGTGATATCATTATATATATATGAAAAAAACCCAGTAGCTGGAACTCTATCCACCCTCCACCCCTCAAAAATCAATACCATAGCCAATCCCATCAACGTTTTTATAATTGGGGCATATAACCGATTTACATTCCTGATTAAATGATTTCAAGCTTGATATTTGCCAAAAAAATTTTGTTACTCGTGTGGCAGCAAAGTGGTTATCTTCTAAAGGGTGAGAAATTGTACATTGACTCCACTTAACTTGAGGCCACCTGTTTGTACACATTATTTGGTGTCACGTTGCAGCCTTGAATCTACCCCTCAGACGAGACTTCCCGGAGGAAGCGAGATTATGTTTCTTGGACTCTAAAAGAAACAAAATCCTAATAATTTCTAACAATATCATTTCTCAGTGTATTAAAAATCCAGAAGCTTGAAAGTTCCATTCTTTCACTTCTCTTTTCTTTTCTTTTAGTTCTTTCTGGGACACTGTATTAAATGAAAAAGTTTTGAAAAATCAAGCTTCCATGATAAAATTTACCTTTGAGAGACCGCACAACAAATCCACTATTCAAATAAGCATAAGGATTAAAAATAAACCGTAGTATGCGTCTTTTTGTCAGAATCCCTGAGGAGTGCACTGTGCTCCAATAAATGGAATATTTAGCTAAGATCCACCACATGTGGATTACCAATTTTCAATTTAAAAACAAGACTGCAATAAGACAGTTTAACTGTAAACTATTCTGAACATAATTAAATCTGCCTTTGGTGATTTTAAAGGCACTGCTGAACCTAGTGGTGCCTTTGGATTATCACTAATTCACTCACCAATCAACTGTTTATTGAGAAGCCATGGGCAAGGAGTGGTGGCACATACAAGCGGAAGGCCAGGGCAGTCATCAATTTACACTTGCTCAGGACCTTAGGAAAATTCTCTTACTGGGATTTTCTGATTGAGCCAAAAATGAAATAACACCATTGGAAAAACTCTGCCAAACAAGATTAAATTACATTTCAAAAATTAGCACTAGCCCACTAAAATTACCAAAAGTGATGCTAGTGCATGAAAACTGATCCAAAGACGAAATGGCGCCTCTGAGGAAGAGGTTTAAAGGCATTACAGCAGCTCACTGTAGGCTTTAGTAGATTCTAGACAAACCATTATTCTTTATATTAATTATGGTCAAAGTGACCTCCTCCTCTGCCTCCTGTATTACTTACTGTGTTTCCATGGGAACAGATAATGGCATGCTTAACTTCTTTAAGTAAATAATCTGGTGAAAGCTTGAAATCTCTCTCTTACCAGCCTGAGCCAGCGTCAGAAAAATAATTAGCACTATATGAAAATTGTAAGTTATTTTGGGTTATGTCCCAGTAAGCTGACAGTATGTTAATATCTTTTTCATGCTCAGGCAAGATGTAACTAAATAATAAAACACTTTAACATATTGTCGCTAACAATATCTGGATTTCTCAAGAACTGTTCGCCTCTGTGTCTTAGGAAAACTCTGTGTTTAACATTCTCCCTCCCACCTCAGCTGGGAGGAGGCCGATGAACTGTGCATTTCTTTCCTATGTGCAAAGAAAGTCTTCTTCAAGGATTTCATTGGCTGCTGCCCAGAGAGGCGGTTGTGCCCATAGGTCCAGAGAACAGGATGATTGGATGGGCCTGAGGCCTGGAAAATATTCCGTGATATGTGGTCACCTTCCAGCCCCTATGGCCTGGTGACTCGGGGCCTCTCCAGCTCCCTCCGCCTCCCTGCAGTCTGATTCTTCTTGCCTGGTGCCCGGGGTGTCCAGTTGCTCTTCTGTGGCAGACACAGCACACTGTGTACCCAACTTCATGCTTTTTTTTTTTTTTTTTGCATAGTGCAGCGTTGTTCCTGAGAGGTGGCTGCCCCAGAAGTTGCCATATAGGGGTCTCACTAATGGAGTGTGATGGGGCAGTGACAGGTGCCTTCTGCACAATCTCTCATTCTCTTCCCGCTGCTGGAATGGGAACTTGGTCTCTCAATCACCACATGGAGGACAGGTGCCCACAGACCAAGATATCTGCTTTGGACTCTTCTGTGTCAAAGAAATCAGCTCTTCTGTTGTTGTTGTCGTTAAGCCACAGAAAAATCGGGACTTATTTATAAAGAAGCTGGTGTTACTCTAACCCAGTATTTCCCCAATACTGGCTGGCATCTCCTGGTGGGCGTGCTGAAACATATATTTTCGGGCCCTATGCCCAGAGTTTCCAGTTTGGTCTGTCCAGGATAAAGCCTGAGAATGTGCATTCCTCCATGTCCCCAGCAGGTGCCGATGCTGCTGGGGCCGAGATCACACTCTGAGACCCGCGGCTCGGACCACAGCGCATTCTTATCACCTGGTTCCTGAACTGGGGTCACACATAGCTTGTTTGGACAAATACTTTGAAAGAACCACAAGCTTGGTTTGTCATTTCGGTTGCATCCCTTGACCTTGTTTTGTAGGAACCCCAGCTCCATGCTCTGCTCCTGTGAAGGTGGTCCTGTCCCAGCCCTGT
This sequence comes from Equus caballus, assembly GCF_041296265.1. Taxonomy (NCBI): domain Eukaryota; kingdom Metazoa; phylum Chordata; class Mammalia; order Perissodactyla; family Equidae; genus Equus; species Equus caballus. The sequence goes on along the minus strand of NC_091700.1, from coordinate 47,507,361 downwards.
TCCAATGTGTGAGCACCTCCTTAGGGAGTGAGGGGCAGATTTGGGCAAAAGGTACAGTCATGACTGTTTTCCTCAAATAGCAGCAGCAGTAACGGTAATAGCAATAGTAATGGTAATAGTGGTGGTAAAAGCTAACAATTTTTATGTGCCAGGCAGTGTGCTAAGCCTAGTGTTTGCACAATCTCCTTTCACCCTCACAAAGATATCACAGTAAATACAACAGTTATCTCTATCTTACAGGTGGTGGGACTGAGTTTGAGAGCCATGGAGCTTGCACGGCTGGCTGGAGGTGCAGAGTTTATACTCAGCAAGGCTGACTTCGGAACCTAAACTCCTGATGTAAAGCCATCGGGGTGGCCTGGGGACAGGTAAGTGCTGAAGCTCGAGAGAGGAGGAAACCAGGGACATTACTGTCGTGGCTAATTTGTTCCTAAGAGAGGAAAACATTTCACTCCTGGCTCTGTTTGGGGAGTGTTCTGCTGGAGAGAGGCTCTCCTAGGAAAGCGGAGATGACCTTTCTTTAAAAGAAACACACATAGATCTTTTGCACGAGGAGTCTGGGAATGATCCACGTGGATGTTAAACTCACCCTTCTGGCAGTCTTGAGGCCTGACTCAAACCCCTTAGGGATCTCTCCTTCTGCCTTGCGTCTGTCTCCTCTGAAATGGCCACAGAGAATGCCTCTAACCACGGAGCTTCTGAGGCTCAGGTAGTCAAGAAGGCTCCATTAAGAGAGCTGTGTCCAGGGACTCACACTGCTCTCAGGACTACTGAAGGACAAAAGTTAGAGTGCCCACTCCACCCATCCGAATGCATCAATGCCCTGCTTCTCTAAGTGTCCCATACCGTCAGTTAGAATCAAGGTGGCGGAGGCTCTCTTCCCATAGAGCCCTGTCCCCAGGGTCTGAATGGGCTGAGGAAGGCCAGAGACAAGGACCAGACTCACCCTCAGATAACCAGATGAAAGCACTGGGTCTGGCGGCTGCCATCACCCTCGGTGCCTCTCAGTGATCAGGCACAGAGCTGAAAAGCATGGTGCGGGGCCTGCTGCACCGCCACTCTCCTGCTGGACAGCCTCCGACAGTACCCACAAACCACAATCGATCTGCTTTTCAGTAACACCTGCATCCCCACCGAAGCAGCAATCTTCCTCAAATTGCTCAGGGAAATTCCTTCTGCTACACTCTTTCAGGATTATTATTATTACAACTTAGCATTGACATAACATTTTATATTTGCACTGTGTATTCCAGTCTGTGCATTAGCTGTTATTAGGGAGAGCTAAACAGAAGCACAATGCAGTGTCTATTTCCATCTTTGTGTGAGGCCAGTGGAATAAGGGTAATTTGGAGAGTGCAGGTAAGCTAGATCCTGTTATTATAATGGCTTAAATGTGAGTCTAGAGGCACAACTGGCAGCAGGTGACTCAGAAAAAAAATCCCCTCCATATAGCTCCTCCTAACGAAGTGGTCTGCACCAGTGGCACTGACTATGAGGTGCTGCTGGGCTGTTGACACTATTGAGACTTCACATCATGCCTTACTGCTTTCCCGCTGACATCACTGTCCTCTGATACCTCCCCCAACGACCCCCATTGTCCTCAGAGGAAAACAAGCCAAGGAAAGAGGCACGTTCAGTTCTTCCAATCGCAGGGTAAGTCTGCCATTTAAAATGCTGGTGAAGGATGCTGTGCTGGGTGAGAGGAGCCTTTAGAGTCCTCAGGAAGCACATGCGGGGACTCCTGCAGACGTGAGCTGAGTGCCCACTCCAGGCTAAGCACAGCCCCGCCTGACCTCAGCTCCCTGCCCAGCTGCAGGAAGCACCAACTACAGGTGTGGACCTGGTGGAAGCCACACAGAACTGCCCCACGAGGGGCTCTCTGCACAGTGTGTTGTGGTGGTAGGACAAAAGAACAGGAGGCTTCTGGCTGGGAGCGGAGAGCTGAGCGACTGCTCTTTCGTGAAGAACGTGCGCTGGGCTGGGCTGGGCTGGGCCTTAAAGTCCAGCTCACGCTTTGATAAGCTTAAGGGAAACAGGAGTGGGGCCACCACACAGTGGAGACTGCTTTCACAAAGGAATCTCCAGAAGGAGAAGGTGCCAAAGCTGACAGGGCAAGGTTAGCGGTGGGGAGAAAAAAGGAGGCTGGGTTCTTAGGGGCTCCATGTCAGGGCAGCTGGCAACGAAGAGGAACATTTTCCTCCTACTCATTTTCTTTTCATTAGATTTCTGTTTTCTTTTTCACTTTCAATCCCTATTTTGACTTTCATGATACAGGACTACCTGTTTTCTACCCTCTGAAGGCTTTAACGATTCTTTTTTAGGGCAGTCAGACCTAGACAGACCAAGATAAATCACATAATGACACTCATTTGCAGGAACAGTTACTCCTCCCTCACACAGTGCCCTCCCTTGGGTACAGGACTCCACAGCTGGGGCTTGCTCTGTGCGACTTCACCCAAGTAGTAGTTGGTCTTGTCCAGAGAGAAGCTTTCAACGCGACCCTTCCCCTGAAGGGATTACTCCTCTCGTTTCCTCATCTCCTGCAACGTAAGGACCATCACCTCTTTCTCCTCCCAACTTGCAGATTTCTTTCCCTTTTAACAAATGGTCTCTTCTAATTTTCTTCAAGAAACCTCAAGAATTGATGTTTTCCTACTTCTACTGACCCCCTACACACACACACACACACACACACACACACACACACAGGAACCAGTGGTTTCTAAAACATAAAACACATCCACACTCTGAAATGTGAATGAAGGTCAGCCCACACAGACAGTGTTCTCAGTCCCAGGCGTTGCCCTTCGCAAGGAAGAGTGACTTTTCCCACAAAGGTTTTATTTTAAAACACCAAATACTTAGGATAACAAAGATGAGTCAAATGGAAAACCTTCTCTTTCTCTCCATTTTTGGGCCTTATATAAACTCTAATTATTCGGTCTACCCAGTGGGAACCAAGACTTTGCTTAGAAGCTTGGTGGAAAGTGGTGGGCAGTGCTAGGCTGGGGCTGCCCATGAAGTCACCTCCTCCCCAGGTCCCTCAACACCAGAGTGGAGACTGATTTCCACACAATTATTCGTGCCTGGCATTAGGACAAAAAGAATCCCCATCCTCTTTAAAGACATAACCAAGGTAGAATGAAACTGGTATGAACAACTAATTGCTATCTCGAGGCCAGTACTCCCCAAAGTTTGTTCCACATGCAGCCATTTGTCCTACCTTGGTATCTCTCAAGTGAGCATTCTTGGACCCCTCTCAGACTCTCTGAATCTGAGTTTCTGGAATAGGGCCTGGGGATGTGCACTTTAGCGAGTTTCTAGGGTGATTCTAATGCATGCCAAAGTTTTGGGACTACTTCCCTGGACTTTAGGGGCCAGATCCTCAATTCCTCATGCTTTCTTCATAACTCTCATTATTTTTTGACGTCTGCTTTCTCTCAGACTTTTCTAACAGCTTCTGTTATTGGGAGAAGCTTCTCCTCTCCAGCTTTCACCATCCAACATGGCCTTTTAGGATGCTCTGTCATCTGCCTTGCTTTCTCACATTTCATTAATCTCTCTACCTGCTCCTCTCTGAATGCTGCTTACTGACTCTCCCGTGAGGATACTGTGACTGAATGCTTTCATAGATCCTCCAGGCAGTGTCTCCGAAAGACATTTTTCTAACCTACTAGTTGTTGTTGTGTATCACCTTTCTTTGCCATATTTCTGGAGACAGTTCCTGCTGCAGCAGACTTGTGGCATGCACCCAGGAGAGGCCTGGCTGAACCTCGGTGCTCTGTGAGGACCCATGACCCCTGACGGAGGGCCCTCGGACCAGCCTCTCACTGCGGGAGAGGAGGCCTGTCCTGCATGCACACTACACTCTCCCGACACCAGTTGCTAGGTCCTCAGAGGCTTCTCTCTTTGGCAAATGCCCAGGCATCCTTGCATCCCACTCTCACCACTGATGGATGAGAACAGTCTCTGGCTGTTCTCCTAGAGTCAGAGAAAAGCAGAGACTCTGTCCTTGGCTCTCATCACGTATTTCTGCATCAGGCTACCTTCATTTTTTCTTTCCTCCCAACTAGACTTTTTTCGTTTTAATCAAAGGACACTTCAGATGCACCTCGTGCAGACATGATGAGGGGACATCTCCACCTGTGCCATGTATGCCATACTTTAACAGATGACCGCCCTTTCATTTCTTCCTTCTTTGGTCCCTTACTGTTGCCTCTGTCAGTCACTTCCTTTCCACTAAACATTTTTATCTTTTATTCCATTTTTATTTTCTTCTGGGTCTCATATTTTATTACCTTACCTCAACCTTTCTTTTTTTTCCCTTCTTTCCCACCTATTATCAACGGCCATCAATCCTCATGTTACATGCTGGTGGGTTTCCATCCTTTGTGCATCAGAATCACCTGAGGAGTATTTTAATAACATAGATGCCTGGGTATTGAACCCCAGGCGTTGGTATTTGTATAAAGTTTCCCAGGTCTTTCTCACGTGCAGCCAGGGCTGAGAGTCACTCATTTACGGCTCCTGTGATTGCTCACTGGTATCAATTCTCCACACCGCCACAGTACCTGGTATTTGCAAAATGCCACGGAATCCCTTAATTGGTTATTTCTTACAACCTTGAGAAACTCGCTTAGGATGAGACTTATGTTACTACTGAGAGAGCTGAGGCTTAGGGATGGGACGTCATTTGCCAAGCCACGATGGAAACAAAAATAAGATCCTCAAGGGGCCTCTGACCGTATATGGTTCAAAGTGATTCCTTCACCCTCTTCAGTGACTCTAAACTTTCTCTTCCAGGGACACCCATTCTCACCCATGGAGGCCACTTTCTCAGAGGCTTTCTAACGATCTGACCAGGCAAAGGACTGAATCTTCGAAAGATCATCAAGGTGAGCTTGGTATTCCTCAGTCAGGCCCAGAAAATGGGAGGGAAACGTGGCAGGGAGCCTCCCCAAAACTTATTTTCAGATCTGTTGATGTCTCATCCGTTCAGATGGCTCCAGTTCACATTCTTCAGCTGGACCCATCTTCTCATCACTTCTTTTCATCCCCAGAGCTTGAGTGCTATAAAATCCTGCTCCGACAAACTCAGCATTCATCTTCTCGCAGTTCTTAGGCAAGAAAAGTGCACGTATTTTCAAAACTGTCTAGATGGTTAAATTATAGCAATTTTTCCCTAGGAGAGAGTTGTTCAGATATTAAAACCCTCTATATATTGAGCATGATAATCTTTCTCACATTCCCATAAAAAGCAGGTTTTACTTTGCTCATTAAAATGATTTGTTTTTAGTTTCTGATGAGTATAATTTTTCAGGTAGCAATGTTTTATTCTCACTAGCAACTCCTTATAAAAGCTCTGCAAGTGCTGAAGCCCCAGTTAAGCACTATTAATTAAACCCTAAATGCTTTTAAACAGCTCTACCCCTTTTCTAATTGAGAAATAGAGCTGTTTGGGGAAGTTTATGAGGTGACCTTGATTGAATTAAAGAGGTCAGGGATGGAACAGACTTCAAACTCATATTCAATGATTTTAAAGAAATGACTTCCCTCCAATTAAGCAGGAATTAGCATGAAATATTTTGTTTCTGAAAGGTTAAAAGAATTCCTCTGAGAAAGCAGCTCTCTTGTTACTAGCTTTTTATTGAACATGAGAGAGAAGGCGCTATGGATGGTTTTATATGAAGTGCTTGTTAACATGGCGCTGACGATCTGGCATCAATTATAATATTCCTTAGGAGCCTAAATGTTATATAGGAGGGGCAAAAAGTCCCAGTGAAGTTTTAATTCCTATTTCAGAAGCCCAAGGACTTAACAACTTTCAATTACTGAAAAAAATTAAGATATATTTTCCATCTGCAATAATTTCAACCTAGTTCTAGGGGGGAAACGTTGCAAATGTTACCTTATTTCTTTGCTGTTCTTCCTTTTAGCTCCATCCTTCATCTTGCCACAGTCCCCCATGATTTAATGACCTGAAAGAACATGTCATTCTTCCTCCTCTCAAGAGCAACATATAGGGTCTCTGATATATAATTATGCAAGCAGAATTCCAAGAGGAATGAGTAGTGCATGTGGTGGTTTGGGGACCATCGGGCGTTTCCAAGGAGCAGTAGTCCTCAGAGGAACACTGGCCATGCTCTTCTGCATCCCACGTTTCTGCTTCTGTCAACCTCAGAGAGTCGTGTAGACACTGATTATACACAGGAGGGAGGCAGAGGGGTATTAGAGAGAGCGAAGGGGCTCTAAAGCCACAAGCCAGTTATGAGACTTGCAGCAACTTAGTAAATCTCCATTAGACCTCATCTGAAAAATGTGGTTAATACTGTGAGGATTAACTAGATAATAGGGTTTTCTTTTTTTTTTTTTTTTTTTGGTGGAAGCTGAAAAAAATCCTTTAACAGATTAAAAATTAGTTCTTCCTAGTTTTAATTTCCTACCCATTCATTTAAACAAACTGTTGTCCACCTACGGTGCACAATGCAAAGTGCTGGCCATTCAGAGAAGAAAAGATCCTGAACTAGTCTTTAAGGGGCATATGGGGTCAAAGGTCCTCCCGCCTCAGAATGTTTTCACCCTTATTTGTTTAAAACAAAGAAACAAACAAAATCTTCTTCAGGGATAAAACAGAATTCAGATTAACAGATTTACTCAACTTCTTCTCAGATACTCTCAGCTCTCACAGTTCTGTATGTTAGAGTTTATCTGCTAGTTTTGAGCGCGATGTCTGAGACAGAGCAGACACCGTACAGACCAGGAAAAGGAGAACTCTGATAATACGCCACTAGGATTTTTAAGAGTAGATAAGCAATATTCTCAGATCAAAGACTGAGTCTCAATTAGTCTTTTAAGACTTTGTTTGCTAATTTTTCCCCTTAATCTGGCACTGCAAGACAAATGATACCATGGGTCCACACACATTGTAAGAATTCACTGAATATTTGTGGTTTTAATCTTATCACTGCCTTGTATTATGACATTGCCCAAGATAACTCATAGAGGCAAAGAGCTAAGGATAGAGAAATGGATGGCTTTAAGATGCTCAGATTACTACACTGGAAAAGTCTAGTATAGCAGGTGGAGACATTTCTTAATTGACCAGTAAATCACAAAAGGAAAAATGAAATCTCTTATCCAACCTCCAAAAGATTTGCCAAATGTGTTGTCACTTAAGTTGTGCCTGAAAACTTGTATTTATAAAAAACACTCAGTATAAACTTGCAGAATTTATTCATCATTCCAGATAACTATTATTGGGGGTAAAAAACCACATTTTTTTCTCATTAATTTCGAACATGGGGTGGGGAAGGAGAAGACATTACTTCTAAGATCTTATCCTGAGTCTGTGCATCTCAATAAGATTGATATTATTGTAGATGCTCTCCCTCAGACTGTTATTTTTAAGATTTATTGAGAGGTACATCTCATAAAGACAAGCCTCAGGAACAAGGAAGCAGGCAGAGCACTTCAATAAGTCTTGAAATTAGATGGAGAGCCAATGAACTGGTCTTCAGGTAGGCTCTCCCAGGCCCTGGGGATGCAGAGAAAACATGGGATGAGATGGGAAATCAAAGGGCTAATATTGTAGCTCAGATCATTCCAGATCAACCATCAAGTCTGTGCCTGTGTTTTGAGAAATATCTTTGTTTTTCTCTTTACCTTCATGGAGAGTTAGGAAATGGAAAACATGGGTTGTGACAGTGTGTGTGGTTTATCAAAGGAAATACATGACATGGCATGGCTCCTTCCCAAAGCATTTGCTTCACCTCTTCAAAGCATTTCTTCTTCTCGCCTAAAGCCATAGAGCAGATTGTTTTTCAGGAAATAAATATCACTCAACTAGGAAGGGACTGTGCCAATTTCCTGAATATTTTTAAAAGCTGGCATTTCTGTTGGAATGGGCTTAAAAACAGTTTGTTGGATGCACTGTCCATATCGAAGCCAATCTCTTTCTAGTTAGTAGAAAATACAAAAAATAATGGGAACACTAAGCACAAGCCCCAGTCAGCTTTGTCTGGGTTAACATTTTATGGCAATAAGTGTCTCCAGTCTACCTTTGACTCCAAATGGCATCATGGTGCCATGCACATGAGGCATTCAAAATCCTTGGTTGATTTTATTTGGTTACTGACTCTTATGATGCCACTTAAGGGATTTGAGGAATATTTTGGAGATTTTTTCCCCATAAAATTCAGTGGTGCCATAGAAAGGTCATTAGTCTGGAAAGAAGGAAACTAGTATTGAGTTCTAGACTTTTCATTTACTCTCTTGGGCAAATAACACAACTTCTCAATATGGGACTGCATATTCCTATTTGTGAAAAAAGGAGGAGGTTGTACAGATGATTTCTAAGGGTCTAGAAGAGACCCTTAATCATTGCAAATCTTCCTGTGGGTAAGAACTCAACATGTCTGCCTGGTTTAGAACTTGAATTATTCCTTGGATCTTTAATTTAATAATTATGCAAAGATGATCAGCTTTTGGAATAGGAAATTGTAAGACGATGTGGCCTTGGGAGGTAACCAGAGTATAGCAAATTAAATGTGGAAATTTCCTAATTTAAAGCAAAAGAAGGCAGTTCAATAAACTTCCATCATCTGATGCTAGTTACCATTTGTTACTACTTTTGACTCTCCTGAATGGTTGGAAATGGTCAGGTGGTATTCCTCAATCAACATGAAGGTTACCACAGATTCTCCTAGTATTTTTTAAACCAGTATTTATTATAGTTTAATTAAAATAAAACTTGTATATACTGTGGACATTTTTGAGATGCACAAAGGAGAAAAAAAATCACCTGTAATCGCACCATCTAGAAATAATCACTGAGTATTTTGACCTATATCCTTACAGATTTTCCTCTAACATATAAATTATGAACATGACACAAACACACAACTGGAATATCTGTATATTAATTTGTAACTGCTTTTATGACTTAGCAATATATTGAGAATCTTCTCTCATGCCATTATATAGTCTTTAAAACATGATTTTTTCCAAGGTTGCTTATGGATATATGATTAATTAACCAATAGCCTATTGTTAGATATTTATGTGTTTCCAAAGTAATCCCGATCACTGAATATTTAGGTAATTGCCTCAAATGGCAATGACCCATCATGCCCCAGGGGAAGGAAAGGCCTCTGGGACAGCAGCTCTAGAAGTTACAGTGGGTTCATTAAGGAACCCGCAACACCCTGCCTGAAGCACTACGATTAATGGACTCTGTCTTGCAACTTCTGCTCCAGAAATGTTTCTCTTCACTTCTTTGCTATTGATGCAGAGTCTAAAATAAAACTTCCCCTCTCTGGTCACTTCTCAGAAGCCTTCACACATTGTCTCCTGGAACTGGGGAGAACAGTTGCTGAGCACTTAGTCCCTCTTTGGTATCAAGGACATTCACCCCAGTGAAAAAGAAGAGTCTCTAAGCCATTTAGATATGGGAGAGCTTACTATGATAGTAATTTTTAAATTGCTATAAACTTCAATTTCCAGAGCTTCTAACTATAAGTATCATATCCTGGCAGGTGGAATTTCTGAGAAAAGGAAGAAAGTAATTACTTCTTTCAATTACTTTTTTCATTAGTTATGTGGCATTTAACTGTGTATGGCTAACTGGATTTCTACAGGACGTCCTCTTGTCCTCACTTTCTGTACTCATACAGTAGACCCAGCATATTCAGGTCTTTGATTAATGAAGCTCACGGGCAACAGTGTTAGGAGTCAAGGTATAATAACTTTATGTCACCAACTGTGTTTTGATGAACAATGCAATATAAAAGCATAGGAGAACTGGGACAATGATGCTCGTAAACAGTATATCACAGAGCTAAGAAGTTGGTAACAGTGTATGTTTTAATATGGTCTGGTATTGATTTTTTTGGCCAATGTCCCACTTCAACAGTGTTATAGTCACACTTTAAGATTTTAGATGGGGAGGCACAGAAGAAAATCAATAGCTACTATCTTTCCACTACTGACCGGCTACATATCTCTAGCTTCTCTGCCACACTCACATTTAAGGAACCTAAAAGATACTTTGTGGAGGGCTGGTCCAGTCATCAGCCTTTCAATGACCTCAGGTATCCACTCTGACCACCTCAAAGATTATAGCTTCAACTCCCAAAGGTTCATGAGAAAGAGTCTATGATCCAGAAAGGATACACACTCATTTGCTCTATATTTTCTATTTCATTAACATATGAAAAAGGAAGCTTTTTTTAAAAAAGAAATATTCACCTGTTACTCAAGGAGGCCTGACTGAAAACAAAATCAGGTAGAATTATTGTTTCTGAGCTTTAAAAAATACATGGAAAATGCTTATACAGTTAGGCTGTGCAGGAGAAAAAACATAGAAACCAGTCTTTTGTAGTGTTATAATGAACACAGTTTTATTCTCTTCTTTTGTTATTCTTAAATCATTAGATTTTCTAAAATGACCAGGTATTATTTTTACATGAAAAACAGATTTTATTTTTAAAATGTTACATGCTGCTGGAACGCAATGCGCTGATCTACTAAAAGTGTTTTCTATAAGCATCAATAGAATCACAGATGAGGAATAGACAAATTACGTCAATGTTGAAAAGGATAACCCCTTTTCATAATCAGAAATTCCTACTATCATTTACAAACTAAAAGGAAAAATTAGGCTACTAAGAGATTCTTTCCTATGTTTAGGAAAGAAAAAAAGAAAACAAACTTACCCAGATTCTGTCATCTAAACTCCCTTGAAAATATTCTGATTTTTTTCCAGAAGTTGTACAAGCCACACTTAAATTCCAACAACACTGTGTTAATTTTGCTCAAATGCAAGCTGAAAACATATTTTAACATCCTGTCAGAGTGAGATACTAAGAGTGTAGATAAAATGACACTAAAATAAATGTAAATTTAGATTGCTGTTACAAGTGGCTGCCTGGCTCTGGGAAGATGTTAGGTTGCTATAGTATTTTCCATAGCAACTTTGCATCTTATTACATAAATATTCCCTCAGTGTCCTTACAGCCTGCTAAGAAAACAGGATTAAATCTACTCCCCTATGTAATGATCCTGTATCAAACCTTATCAGAACAAAATGCCCAGAAAACATAATAAACTGTACTCTAGGTCACGGTGCTCCTGGCAGTGGAGAGGCATCAGAGCCCCGAGGGCTCGGCACCCGTGGTCATGCCATGACCTCTTGCTGCTCACTGGCCAGGTGTCTACACTTTTCCAGGTCAAAGTCTCTGTGGTTCTCCCTCTCTGAAGACTGGCCCTTAACTTCCTCAACTTTTCTCCTCTGCCTGCCAACTGCCCATCAACCCAAGCCCTTCGCCCAGCTCCAGGGCCTCACGTCACTAGGCAAGGGGCCAGGCTTAACAGACCTGGAGTCTGCTCTGCAAACGCAGCTGGGACCGTGTGCTGGGCTGTCACATAGGAAACCATTCAGAGAACCCACCCAGCTCCAGGCTAGTATGGACCAGGTGTGGACTATCTGAGAACCTCAGCGAGGGCTCAACTGGGTTTTATGGAGGTGTAGCACAGCTGACTGCTTCGAGTGTTGGGGAAAATCCATGGTCTCCCAGACACAATGCAGCTCCAGCAGCACAAATCAATTTTACATGAAACACATGATTATGGAAAACTTGTGCATACAGAGAGAGATGTCAGGCATATGACATTGTCAGGTGCTACATAAAAATAAGATTTTAAGGGGGTTAAGCTGAAACACACTTTGGGCTCCAAATGTAAATTTACAAAACAGATAAACACAGCCTGGATGGGCAGAAGGAGTGCATGCATTACAAAGGAATCCTATGCTACAGGATCAATTTAACACCAGCTGTCTCTTGCATTTAAAAGGTAAGACATTTACCAAAAGAAATGATTTCTATCCTTTTCGGAAGTATGTCCATTATGAAAAGGGAACTGTAACTGTACATAAAAGCAGGGAACTGAAAAATCTATGCCAAGCAAACATTTATTTGAATTCCTTTGGCAAGATTAGCAAGATTTCTAAAAAAGGAAGAAACAGAGAAAAAGCTTTGGCTCCTTATAAATGAAGCTCTATTTCAAGAGTTTAGGAATGAAGCAGGCTACTCAGCCCACCTCAGAGGATTTATTTCATCATCTTGGAGCCACATTAGTTTTAATTAATCACATTTCTTTGTGTGGCACTTGGGTTCCCAGAAGACATTTTGTTGTGGTTGAAAATAAAACGCTTGTTTTTAATCCGGTGGTTGCTGATGGATGTCCACCCTGCTCTGTTTCTCCTTCAGGTGAAACGGAAACATGTGAAAACAGAAGTCTACCAACAGCTTATCCTTCCAAATTTCCTCTCACTGCTGACGCTCCTGCCTTTGGGGTCTGCCGGTGCAGGGAGCTCAGCCCCCGGCATGTGGCCTTGGACTACGCCACCTCCCTTTCCATGTCTGAATGCTCTTGTCCTCTGCAGAGTTGTGAGCCACTCCAGAGCAAACCTGCTTAGATCACATTCAATGTTTCCTAAAAGGACGTTTCCAGAAGCTTCGAGGTACGCGGCCCCCTTCAGTTGGCCCCATCAGTCGGCTGCACAACCCTGGTCTGGCACTCAACAGCCCCTTCCTTCTGCGCCCAGGCTGGTGCTGGGGGCAGCGCCGAGCCTCTTCTCAGGCTTGTGCCTGACTGTAACCTCCCTGTTGGGCATCCTTTATATCTTTCAAAAACACTCTCATGCAGGAAATAAACTAAATCAGTTTACACAGACAGACAGACGATGGCAGTCTGGGTGTTCAAAGAGATCAAGCAGATAGCCAGAGAGAACCTTCTTAGTAACTTTTTCTAACCTAAAGCTTCCAGCAACATATAAACCTATTCAGACAGACTGAATAGCGCTAATTCCAATGGAACCTAATTACGAGTCCCTCATTTGACTTGGTTGGCTAAAAGATTTGGGAAATCCTTGTTTGACTTACTGAAATTAAAAGAAAAAAATCTGTACCTATGTTGTGGTGAGTTTCCATGGAAAATTCACAACCCAGAAAACACTCTTCATGATTAAAAGAGTGCTTGCTCCTATAAAGGTCTCAGAGTTTAAATGAGGTGTCATTAAAATCCAAGAACATTTGTTTGTGCACTATGGAGTGGTTTAGGGGTTGCCTATGAAGCAAGGGATGTTTTCGTTTTACTCTTCCAAGATGTGTGTTCAATGTATACTCACTAAATATTGGATGAGGTACATACGCTGGATAGTGATGTTCATTTTGGTTATTGAATTTAAATTAATGGCTTTAGAACATATTTGGCATCAGGCACTGTATTTTTATTAATTTAAAATGTTTATTTCTCCCTTTCATAAAGTGTCTCATACCCTTGAGGGCAGGGTAGACTTCATCTAACCCTCGCCATATCCCTTGGGTACACAGCGCCTTGAACGCAAGAAGGTGCTGACAAACGTTTGTTGATAATTAGAATGAGGCTGAGTTTCACTCCTGGGCCACAGTCTATTCAGCACGTGGCACTGAATTCTGTATGCATAAAAGTTCTGAAAATTTTGGGGCAATGAATAGTCTTTGTTTAAACATGCTTCTTAATGCTTGGAATTTAAATTTAATTAGAGCAAATGTTCTTAGGAGTACCATCTTCCTATCAACTTATGGGACAATGGTATCAAAACAGAAAGACCAGGAGAAGGGAATATGCAACTGAAGACAACAAACTTTTATTGAGCACTTACTTAGTGAAAGCCCAGGGCCAGGTGCTGGAGGATGACTAAGAAACGGAGTTGCCAGTTACTGAGTCCTTATTATGTCCTCAACACTGTGAGTACAGTGGGAAGGGCTTGACACGCACTGACTCATTTAACTCTTACAACGCTAACACTAATCGGGTTCTGCCACTGGGGGATTTTCGATCTAGGACAGACTTCCTCTTTTCCTCTCTTTCTTCCTTGTGCACTCCTGCCCCACCTCCACTGCCAACCTGGAGGGAGGGAGAAGGAGAGTGATAAAAGGAGAGGGACAGAGGGAGAGGGAAAGAGAGGAGAAGGGACAGATCTGGCTTTTAAAGGCTGGCTTGATTCCAGTAGGGGAGACAGACTATGCAACAATAAATTTGAATTTTTATCAAAAATTATCTTCACAGGCTTTGGAGAAGGATGCCAATCTGCTTGAAAGAATGCTTCGATACATCTGTCTTGATTTTCAAAGTTATTAACAAAACTCATTTTCATTTTTCTCAGCATCTTGGTTTTGCTTCAGCAAACCCCATTTCCCCTTTAAGAGTCAAGTGATGAGGAGCAGTGAGCTGCCTGCCAGAATTAGCCTGTAGTTACAGCAGTCCTGGGACATGCCAGCCAGACACACTGTAAATTATTATATGTGGTAAAAAGCAAAGTACAACGAAATTCTCTTCATAACCAGAAAAGCAGTGATATATTGGAAAACTTTGACTTAAAAAATAATCAAACCCAGGGTATCATACAAGCCCTCACATAGTAAACGGTGCCTCTTCTAGAAACCAAACTAAGTCAAGTCTCTCCATTTTCCCCTCAGAAATAAACCTGTACTGGTTAGTTTTTGTTCTAGGAGGGAGATGAAGAACACAGCCAACCCCCGTGGACCAAAGTCAAGCATCTTGCGGGAGGTGCAGCCGGACACCCACAGGCGGGAGGCTCCGTGAAGGATGTTCTCCCTTGGAAATTCCAAGAATTCTTGAGTCAGCTCAGGAGTTCTGAGGCAAAATCTCCCTGTTTTAGCACAAAGGAAAAGGGTAAGTGATGCTTTCAAGGATGGAGACTTTTACCGCTGCTTCGGCATTTGGCAATTCCCAGCAGTGAAGTAGAGTGCTACATTTTGAGAGGCCTGTTTGTGGGTGACGGATGATGCAAATCTGTACCTAAAATGAGTGACATGTCACCTAAAGGTGTGTTTCCCTCAGGCCAAGCAGCTGGATCCCTCCTTCAAACAGCAGTTTGCAAGGATCCCTCTGAGGCTTGGTCAAAAGACCAGATGGGAATTCTTGCTGTCAGGCTGTGTCCCCAAATATGCGCGGCCGAAAGAGAAACAACGGTCTCCCTTTTGGCAGGATCTTCAGGGCCCAGCGGAATAAAAAAGGTTAGTTGCTTTCCCTTCCCTCTAATCAGTCCTGGCTTTCCTCATAAGGCACACGCCTCTTCTCTGGCTCATCTCATTTTGACAAGCATGGAAAAGACTTTGAACTCCTCGGGGCCTGGCATTTGAACTCCAGTTCTTTCATCTCTTCCTTCAGCTCTTGGCATAGAGTATGCCCTGTGTTGTGTTCATTAATTCTGCTGACCAAGTAACAAGCCTGGCGGAAGTTTCTAAAAGTTCAGGTCCTGCTTCAGGCTCTTCTCAGATGCCTGGGGAAAAACCAAGAGAGGTCTGGGAAGTGGGCTCTTAGTCAAACTTCCAGAGAGGCCCTTGTGGTCCCCGCCGAGGGGAGAGGTCCTTGGCTTCTCTGGTTTCTTCCGCAGCAGAGATCAGGCACTGATCCAGCAGGTATAATCTTGCTGCTGTGTCTGTAAAATCTCCTCTGTGAGCCTACTGTTTCGAGTCATAATTCTTGTCCCGTCCCAAGCATGCTATGAAATTATACACATTTCTTACTTGGGAAATTGATGGGTTGTTTAGAAAGAAATGTTACCCAAAAAATAATAAAAGCCACAGGTTCCAATCAGAATTTCTGATTGACTCAATTCTTTTCTTACACACCTACCTTATAAGGATATTAAGGATCCAAGTTTCATGTAAACTTGTCCCTCATCTAGAAACTTCAAAAACGATGGAAGCTTTTTGAGAAAAAGTTGTATTTATTTATTTATGGTAAGATCTCACTGAATTTAAGAAAATCATACTAAAACTGTTTTCTTTTGACCTGTGAAAGTATGCAGAATAGAAATGCTGGAAGGAAGGCGTTTCCTCAAGGAAGCAAATCTAAACCCAATAATCAAGTGGTCCTGAGAAATCTATCAGCTTAATAAGAGACATACATTGACACATAAATACTAGGTTCATTTTTCAGACAAAGGATATACGGCTTCAAAAAACAGTGGCATGATGCCTTCTTTTATGCTAAGCTTCTAAAAAATTTAAATGAACGGAATTTGAGGATGAAAAGGAAAGTTTCTAAGGCAGTGGTTCTCGAACTTTAGCATGCATCAGAATTGCCTGGAGGGCTGAAATCAGATTGCTGGATCTCACTTTCCACCGCTGCCTCCCCTAGAGATTCTGATCCCTAGCTCTTGAGTAGGGTCTGAAAATTTACATTTCTTATAAGTTCCTAGGTGATGCTGATGTTGCCAGACTGGGAACCACACTTTTAAGAACCACTGCTCTAAGGAAATTAAACTCCCTTCTGTATATCCTGGATGCAGGAGCTTTTGCTTGCGATCATCATTACACCTCTGGCATTCTCTTCTACAGCCCCAGCGAAACAGAGCATTCTGACCACTTTGCAATCTTGATGACCTGACCATTTTGGAATTTTGATTTTGGCTTCTACCAATGAATTAGCAAAGATCCTCTGTTCCTGGTCACCTGAACCTTTGTTAAAAAGCCTGAGACAGGCGAGTGTTTTATTCACTGATACATAAGAAGAGACAGATCAAATCTATGCCATTCCTCTAATTTTCTTTTTGGGCCATGGTGCAATTGTGGTTTTTCCTAGGCCCTTTAGACAACTCTCTTCCCCTTGGACAAGCAGTCTCCCTTGGTGTCTCCTAGGTTTGAGTGAGCACTTTCTTTGCCTGCTTTTACAACACCAAGGAATTTCCATGTAACTCCTGGAGAGAGTTTTAAATCTGCATCTTGGATTAGGGAGAGCAGAGTAAGCAAGGTTCTCTTTATGCTTCTCTCCATTTTACAACTCAAGGAGTGATGCCCCTTTCTTGGCACGAAATGGGCCACTCTTTGATTACAGGTTGGGTAAGCTTTATTGGAAAAAAGTCTATTTCTCCAGCACTTTGGCTCAGAGGCTAAAAAGCTTCTTTAGGGATTAAACAATTCCCATGTAAGAAGTATGAAACCAAATTTTATCTCTATTTCAGCATCAGTGGTGGCTGCCATACTCTGGAAAAGGATTTTTATGGTAACAGGCAAATATCCCTGAAAAAAAAGTATAACGGCCCCAGACCTACGTCTAGAGAAACAACTGGAGCAATTTAAATCACCATGTTCCTAAGAAGGAGTTTAAAATTCTATTAATAAAAGCAGAGTCACTCAAAGATGAAAGTTTAGTATAACTCACATAAAAATGAGTTATGTGACCATCTCCTGATACGTATACCCCACCTAAGATTAGGAAGATCATTACGATACCTCGCGGGTACATGGCAGTTACAGCATTACCTGATTCATCGACTCTCAGTTTTTTAGTAGGGCTGTCACAATTCTCATCATCTGACATTTCCATTTCTTCTTCTCGGCGGATGCCCATGAGCTGTTCACTTTGAGCATTCCGGAGCTCCTGAAAGTAGAGGAAACATGAACATCAGAGTCACGGACACACGTCACACACCTTTTCCCCGTGGCTTTTTGGTGTGTTATGATTAGTCACGGGCTCTTCAGCAAATTATTTCATCTCTCAAGTCTCAATTTCCCCATTTGTAAAAAAGGGGATAACAGTATCCACCTAGTAGGGCTGCTGTGAGGGTTACATAGAAATACCTATTACCATGACTGGCATGCAGGAGGGACTCACAGCTAATGATCAGAAACATGAGCAATGACATTTGTAAAAGGTCTGATCTACCACTGACCCACTCTGTAACTTCAGGAATGTTTCTTCATCTCTCTTAGCCTCGATTTACTTACGGGAATACTGTGATAATAACAGCTTTGAGGATAAAGTAAGTTAATGCATGTAGGATACTCAAGCATCATCCTGGACACTTGGATTGCTAAACTGATAATGTTGACCCCTACTATTCTTCATCCAAAAGTGTCCCTGCATGTGAGTATGTGCCTATGTGTGATCACTCACACACACACACCCACACACACACCCCCCCCCCACACACACACACCATTCAGATATCCAAATGGAAATTCAAAAGATGGTAGAGGACAAAATAAAAACAGATGCCTTCTCTTTTGGTGTTTCACATTATCATTAGGGTTTATTGTTTTTGTTGTGATGATTATTTTAGCGTCAGTTTAAGATCTTAGGGTAATATCTTACTTTCTCCACTTACTAGAGGGGTGACTACAGTCAAGGCATTTAATTTCTTTGAGCCTTTGTCTACTCACACATAAATGAGAAAGAGTAGTAATACAAGGCTGTTGAATACGAGAGTGTATGTAAAAAAACTCATTGTAAAAAGGAAAGAATTACACAATAAGTTTTTTACTACCATGCCTAAAATTCAGGACACTGTAGTTGTTTATATTAAATAATTATGTTATTATTTTTATCAAGCTGTATATATTTGTGAATCCTTATCCATTCTGTTCTTTTACATGTACTATCCTCCAAAAAAAAAATGGGGAAAGAGCTGCAGTTTTTTCCCCCCATTTACACTGAAGTCTCTAAATAAAAGCTGAATACTTAATTTCACTTTATAATAAATAAACCTATGAGTAACAATAACACTAAGTTATAACACCTAATGTATTAATGGCATAACTTTAAACATAGTTCTAGTGCTCAGCTGATGGATGTGCACATATTATCCTGTGTTATAGGTTCTCTCAATTCTCTTCTCTCCTTAGCTCACAGATTTTAACTGTAGCATGATGGAATGGAAATTATTGATTATTGCTAACAGTATTTGCACGGTCAACTCTGAACCCTGGGAATCACTATTGCAAGGACAGGGAAACGGAGAGACAGAGAGGCAAGGTCCGTGGGACAGGCACGCCCATCACAGGGCAGTCCTGAGAGGCCACAGGATGACGGGCAATGCCTCCGTACTTGACCCTTCCACCCAGTAGAAAGAGGTGCCAATTCCACTTGAAACAACACCATCAGGTATGGAGGCGGGTGTCATAGGTGATTAGTGGGGCAGTTTTTAGGTTGCAGACAGCTAATTTTTCTACTGACAAAGAGCCCAGTTCCCAAAGAGGTGGCTTGAAAATACTTGAAATGAGGAAAAGTCAGGTGGAAAGAATAAATGAGGCCGAAAGAGCCTGTTGTATAGTCCCCACAATTAATGGCAAACTGTCATACTGTAGCTGTTCTTGTGAGGAAGGGTGTCGGAAAGGAAAAAATTGGAGGGGAATAAAAAAAAAGCTGAGGGTGTTTCCACAGGGTGCCTCTGGTTCAGCGGTAAATCACTAGTACACTCTAATAAATCTGTAAAGGTGTTGCAGATAATTAACAGATGCTGTACATGGGAACGTGGAAAAATCAAACCAATTATCAAGCTTATATGCAACTGAGAAATCATCCACAATGTTAAATTACCAACTGGTATTTAATCAATTAAGCAACACGGAGGAGAGAAAATCAAAGGTAATTTAGAATTCTATTTCCTAGTTTATTAAAAGAGGTGGTGGGAATCGCAGGGAGGCACAAAGACCCTTCACAGGAGCACCTTTCAGGACTGCATCCATTTCTACCTCCCTGTACGGGCACAGCAAAGCAAGCAGGCTTCCTTGGAACAAAGCTGGAAGCCTTTGTGTGTTCTGCTCAGCAAGAGAGAGGGGGACAGCCCCAGTCCGGGGAGGCAGGGCTTGGAGAAGGGGATCAGACATGCACTGAAGAATGACGGAGATCAATAACTGATACTTGCTGACACTCACATACTAATGCCAGCCTTTTTCTGCCCAGGTTTATTCAGCCTCAAGCCACTGCCTTTCTCAACATTTCTTTTAATCATGTTTGGTTTTTACATGAAGGAAAACGAAATATAAACAATTCATAGATAGGTCATCCCCAAATCTGAATCATAGTTTATGGATTCCAATTTGTATATTTCACCATAATCGAGGACTCTTTCCTTCTGACAATCAACCTTGACTTGGCTCTCAATTCAGGGCCTGGGAGAGCATGAGGTAAATACCCTTCGTTTTTCTGGCCTCTGAAAAATTAAAGAGAAATCCCACCTCCTCCTTATTCATAACCCTGAACAGAGGAACAGAACTGCAACCGTCACCAACCACCTTCTTAGGCATTTGTGAACAAAATAAAATATGTCTTCTTAACAATAAATTGCACTAGCATTTTAAGTGTCACATTATTGTCAAGTCATTCAGTATTCTCCATAATAACAGTGATAATAAAGAATTCATTTGGTATTCATGTGGATGTTACATCTAGGGCCATTGGTATTCAACTGTAATTTAGCATTAGTTAATGGGCACTTAAAATGCTACCCAAATGATTGATATCACAGTACTTTGTGGTTCCTCAGACTCCACATAAAACACTTATTTTACAAGTGTGAGCCAAAATCATTAAATAAATAAACCTTACCTTCTATAAGTTTGGGATTTTGAAAGGGGAATATCATTTACAGAACTTTAATATTAACATGCTAGAGATGGAGAGGCATCCAAATGAAAACATTCTCTCATTACAAAAAAAAAAAAAAAGAAGAAGCAAACGAAGACAGTATACTTACTTTTAAATTACAGGTTCAAAGCGTACACTACACTGTGGGTTAAAAATAACGGCTGGACGACCAATGACTAATGACACGTTCTGGGCCTAGGTGGCCAGAAAGGTCAAGTTCTGGACTCTTTCCTTGGGGTAGATACTCACACTTCACACATGCATTGATGCAGAAGGGTGCACTTGGCTAGCCTGCACATTCACTTCCCGGAGGAAATTTGCTCTGGGGAGACGTGTGATAGAACCCACCGGTGAGCACTGGGGACCAAGACACCACTTATGATGAGAACACATGGATGAAAGGCATACTTGCCATTTCTAGCCCAAAGAGCAAACCTTCATCAGCACCGAACACTGAAAAAACCCCATATTTATTTAAAAGCTAGTTTTCTATTTTATGTAACACTTTTCTTCAAAATAGACAAAGTGCCTTGGTTTACTTTTGAGCTCTTTACTGTGAATGGGAGAGATTCTTTTCCCCCTTTGCAGGGGAGAAAAGCACTCCATCCTTAAGCATTAAGTCAGGTGCTTTTCCGGATAAGGAACAAATCTGAGCTGGATTTGGAGCTGACAATCAGACAGGACAATGGCAGGATGACTGCCCACTGTAACAAAAACCATAACGGCTGCAGCCACACTGTGCTCTGCCAATCCAGATGTGTGGTGGTTAAAAAGTAATAATAAAATCACCAACCTCAGAATGCTTTCGCCAAATGTCTATGTTCTTGCGCTGAGCTTTCGAGAAATGGTCCCAAGCTTTTTGTCTGGTAGAAGCGTTGAAAACGGCCACAATCTGCTCAACTTTGGTGAACAAGGAAGTCAAACAAGACAAGTAATTTATGTTGTGATCACTATAGGGAAGCAAAGCAAAGACACTAGGAGTCTATGGATGATGTCACAGTAGAAATAACATCATCAATATCCATCCAATTTGTGCCTTTTTGTACTTACATTTTAGCAAGGTTGGGGATGTCTCCCTTCAAGTCTGTCTTCATAACTTTAGGTTAAAACAAATTCTAAATATGACTAGGGAAAGTTCATGGGCATCTGCTTCCAAGCATTCTTCAGCTCTTGTTTAAAAATGTGACTTAGTGTATCTATATACCTAGGTCTATAGATACATAGGCACTGGTGTAGGCATACAGATATAGATATATAGATAAAGTAATGCCTGGGCTGGGGGCTTAGAAGTGAAGCCAGGGTGGAAAGGCTTCATGAGGAAGAGCCAAACGTATATCTTTTTCTCTTTTGTTTTCCACCTCAAGGACTCAACTGTAGCCCTCTGAAGACATTACTGTGTCCAAGTTCCAAGTTGGGGCAATAAGTGGTTGTGTTATATTGCCCCTCATCTCAAGGGACATTTTTACTCCTTGGTTCCTTTTTCTCCCACTGTAGCACCCACTGCAGCCAGCCCTCCAGCCTTCTGTCAGAGAACAGGAGCCATTGCTTCCACTTCAAGACAGACCAAGGCTCACCCAACCAGGAGCACTGGCATGCAGATCTTATTTCAACACCATTTGGTGCCCTCCATAGTTCATCACGACCACATACCATTCTCTGTTACTCCATTTTCCCTTTCACAAGTCTCCCCTTCCTCTGGTGCCCAAACCCCTTGAAGTTCTAACTCTATCACTTTGACTTCATTTAGCACTTCTGTGGCTTCCAGGCATGGTGCTATTGGAATGATAATATTGAGGGGTTGTGAACAAAGCTATATAGAGAAAGGATGGGATGTTAGGAGTGGGGCCACCAACTGCAGATTCAATCTTGCTTAAACAGTTATTGATCCAGTAAACATGGGATTAAGGAAATTATAGCACTGAATTAACATACGATTAAACCTGAACTTCTAAATATTTAGTTAAGAAGGCATAGTTAAAATTAAGTGATTCCCAAGGCTCTATTATAAAAAAGGACATCAAAGCTCTTTCAAATCTTCCAGGCGTCCAAAGAATGTCAAAGAGTAATAGAATAATCCCCACAGAAGAACAACACCTGGTGCCACAATTTAAAAAATTAGCCTACAAAATAAACAAGTGCATGATGGAGCATAAGAAAGCAGATTCCGTTCACTTAGAACAGTGTAAACACCTTACGATGCTAATAAGCAACTACTTCCCAATCTATGGATAATTTTCACAGGGGCTTTTATGTTTACTGTTTTCCACCTTAAGAGAATCCCAACTCCAACTCTCTGTATTTATCAAACCTTATCATCATGTCACATGACGACATGATTGCACTCAATTTTAACAGGATTTGCCATCAGCTTAGCTCCCACTCTCCTTCCCTCCCCGACCTCACCTGGAGGAAGCAACACTGCCAGACTAGCCATGCTGAGCTGCTCTAAGGGCCAACTTTCCCCTGACTACCAGCCCCGGGCTCTGCTCCGCGGCGCTGCAGCAGGGCTGGTGGAGGAGGACTGGTTCAGCCCCACTGCCTGGGCTTCCTGTTGTTTTGTCTGCATGCAGGCTGGGTCACTGGGGACTTCAAGCTGCCTTTTGTCCTGGCAGTCAGCCCAAAATGCAGTAGTGGAATCCACTGTCAGATCAGATTATCTGGCAGGGGTGGTGATCATGGGACTGTTAAAGAGGAACGGGCCCCATTGCTTTTTATAGTAGTGCTCTTTGATTGGCATCATTTAGAAGAGTAAGAACTCTGATGTTCTGACACCAGGCCTGAGTGGAAGGGACAGCAAGTGTTGAAGCTGAGTATTTGGGTGGTGATAGTCAAAATTCTGCCATCAATCAGGGAAGGCTGTTAATAAAGGGGATACACTAACGAGAAAATTATGTGTTCATACATGGGTGCGTGGAGTGGGTGTAAGGTAAGAGAGACCAGTAAAGCACATGGAGGAGTACAGAAGAGAAAGCTCTTAGAAGACACAATGGGCAAATACTGCACAGGTTCAAGGGTAAAAACATATCCTCCAATATCTACTCAAGCTATGTACTATTGAAGATACTCCCTGTTGAGGCTAAGTGCCTCAGGTATTTAGAACATGCTATAACCATATCCCTGGGCGTAAGTTCAATTCATTCATTCATTCGTTCATTCAGCAAACATCTGAGATTGTACTAGTTACCAGGCACTTGACTGATTGCTATGGATGGATGAATGAATGAATAAATAAATATATACATATAAAACATAGTCCTTGCCCTTACCAGGTCTTAAATGATGAATCAATGCTTGTTCAGCAGAGAAGGCAGGGGCAGCCCATTCAAAGGCTAGCATGGAGCTGTGAAAGGACTTTGTGTGAAAGGTGCTGGAGGGGATGGGGCTAAGGCTGGGTGAGAATGAATCAGGAAGGACCGTGTATGCTGAGCCAGATTGTGAACTTTATATTGTAGGCCAGAGGAGGCATATCCAAGTAGGATTTGTTTGGAAGAAATGATGAAGGCTTGAATCAAGGCAGAGCAGTGGAGTGGAGGGAGGAGCAAGGAGTCATTTGACAGGGCGAGTAGATAGACACCATGGCTGACTTGCTGTGAGGGATGAGACGGGGGAGACCAGGATGACTTGAGCTTGAGAAGTACCTCAGAGACCAAGAGGACAAGTACAAGTGGAGGTCTGAGAAAGAGGGCAAGGAATTTACTTTCAGACATGCTGAATTTGAGATGCCTGAAGGTCATCCAGATGGAGCTGAAATACAGAGTTGGGGGACAGAAAGAAGTCAGAATTCAAAGAGATATGTCTTAAATTTTCTGGGCCACTCTCGATTTCATATAATTGTATCCTTTACAATAGAGTAATTAATTAAAAGCAAAACTAATTGTGATTAATTTTATACTTCCTTTCTTAAGAAGTTTTATACTTTCCCCCCACATATTAACAACAACAACAACAAACCAAAAACTGCATAACTCAGCTTAGGTTTAAAAAATACTCTCACAGTATTTCCATGGCTCAGTTTCCTTCTCTCATTTCTGTACAGACGGCCCCTGAACTGGCCATTTGTCTTGCAAATGAAAGTTCTTGAGCACACAAAAGGACTCAGAAAGAGTGCTGGATCAGCACGAAGAATTCATCATCATTAGGGAAAAACCACCTCAAAGAGTATGCCCTAATGAAGGTGATTCAAAGACAGCATATTTTTTAAATCATAAATCAGGATGACGGCTGGCACTGATGTCACAGAAAAGGCCCCACACTCTCCATCGTCTCCTGTAGGGAGCACCAAACAGCAAGTCCAGGAATTCGACTACCATTCCCTGCTTCTCCGGTGTAATTCACACCACTTGCTCTATGGACAATAAAACTACAAGTAGTTACTAAACTATTCAGAGAAGAGATAAATAGTAAACATTTGTTCAAAAAAGCAGCTTATCAAAGTTGCGTGGAGGCAGAACAAATTCAGATCAACCACCACCCTCCCCCCGCAACCAGTGCCTTCACCGCCGCTAGCAGTCTACAGAGTGGTGGCTCGAAGGCCCCGCAAGAGCCTCTATCAGTCAGTACACTTAAACATTTTGGAAGTATCATCAACAGAAAGAGCTTTCAATCAGAAAACTTTAGGTTTACCCTTCATATCTTGCAAATCTTTCCCCCCAATTCTATATTTTAAGTGTTTTGCCTAAATTAGTTTCTTTGAGGATCATGAAAAAGTCAAAAGTGACTGATTTCTCAAACGTATGCTTGAACGTTAGTCTTAGATGTCACAATAGAGTCCCCAGTACATATCTAGCAGGCACAAATGAACAGAGGGAAGGAGAATTAGAGCTTTGATGAAATTGCTAATCACTCTTGGCAGCGCCGACCTCTTGTTAAATGATAGACTGAGGCATATTAAAAATCTGAAGAGGTTATTTGAGCAAAAGTTGATTTGAATCAGGCAGTGCTAAACCGGAAGTGTTTAAGAGCGCTCCACTGACAAGAGCTGGGGAGAAACTTTGGCAGAAAAAAGGCGGAAGCAAAGCAAGGAGATTATTCAGTGGCCAGGGCTAAAAGCCTAGTCGGCGCTTGTGATTGGTTGGCCTTAGGTTTTGATTTCAGATCCTTGAGACATTTACAGGCTTTGATTTTGGTTTGCTTAACACCGGCCACCGAGGCATGAGAGCCACCTCAGTCTACTGGCCTCCTAGTTTAATTAGTTTAACGCTCTTGTAGTAACTGTTCATTACCTCATACGTGCATATGTGAGGAGACACACGCACTTAACATACACACATATGCATATATTCTTCAGAATTTCAAAAACATTCATAAGACTGAGTAATCTAACAACATTTTTTTTGTACTTTCCTCCACCTCAAAATGTTTGGACATCTGCTGAGTTCAGACCATATTTCTTACTTGAGAGAGAACTTTATATATTATCTTGGCAAGCACTTGTCTTCAGTCTTTCCAGGGAAGGAAAGCTCAGAACAGGGCATCCATTTATCCTGGAATAGAGCACATTTAAACAAGGAGCAGGGCACCAAGCACAAAACCTCTGATTTCTGGGCCGCACAAGGCTCCTGAATTCTGAGTTCTGGGCAGAAACGCATTGGAAGCAGAGAAGCACAAAGGTCAGGCTCCTCCCAAGGACACAAACGCAGCCCTTTCTCCCTCACGTCCTCCTGACGACATCTGTCTCATAGTCCCTGCACCTCCTGCATCTTTTGTTCCAGCTAAACAGCTGTGAAAGAGCCTTAAATCCGCTCAGTGTCCCAAATAGCTGTAGAAACTGATTGAATCCTTACAGGCAGTAGGCCTGTCGAAACAGAGCACCCTCAAACAAATCTTCCAAGCTTAACTTTTGTTTTTAATGTTATCTGGGCTCCTGTAGGGTTCCAAGGAAATTTTCTTTTCCCTTAAAGGATGACATTTTCCCAAATCCTCTATGAATAGCTCATAAGAGATCGTCAAAGGCAAATAAGAGATGAAACAGTTGACTTCTCCCATCCTAGCTGTGATTGTTGTTTTTAAATACTAAAAGCTAGGGTGGAATTGATGAGCCTTGGCCTGGATTGAAGAATTGCAACGGAGGGAATGTAGTAAGTGATCTGGGCTCTCAGGACACCAGAGGAGCAAGACAAAGCCAGAGGGAGGAGCAATTAGTGCCTGACAGACAGGGGAAGCTGCTATAAGAGATTCCCTGAGAGAGTCTTGCGCACTCACTCGGGTGCTGGGTCTCGAGCACAGAGGAGCCTGCCAGTGAGTCTGGCGGGAAGCCCAGGAAACAGAGAATTAACACGGTCAAACCCACATATTAGGGAAGCACAGACTAGAATTTCAAGTTGAGGAGAAAAAGGGGCATTCTAGGGTTTTGTCTTGAGATGAGTAAAAAGAGCATTGCATGACATTGTGAATCCATTACAGTTAAACCTGAGGCCAGAACACCAAGGGCAGGTGCTTCTGAAATTCTGACTGGATGAAGCCAGAGATTCAGTTCTTCGGGGGGAATGGGATGAGGAAACAAAGAAAGAAAGAGAAACATGCTGATCAAATTATAAAGAAAGAAATAGGGTATTTTAGCAAATTTCAAGCAAGCAGGAAATGGTGACATTGTTCAAATAAATGGAAAGACATTAGGCCGACAGTGACTTTTTAGGCTTGGTATAAATTCAAATAGCATTTCATGGAACTGTGGATGCTCTTATTAATGCATATATTCCAGTATTTTGGAAAGTAAAACAAAAATCTATGAGAATATTATAATTTTACTGTAATATATAGCATTTATTAGGCTTTTAAAATCCAATAAATCCCCCTGCCTAGACTATCCCTATTGACTAACTAAAATAATATACATTTATAAGAAAAAAGGAACACAATGAAAAGTAAAAGTTTACCTTCCCATCCCAACTTCCCCCACCCAGTTTCTCTATTTAAAGGTAACCACTGTCAACAGATTCTAGCACATCCATCCAGAGAAAAAATTATGCATATAGTACACGCTATTTTCCTTTTGTATATATTTTTTGTATATTTGTATATTTTTCCTTCTGTATATTTTCCTATGTGTAACTTTTTTTAACTTACACAAAAGTGTTACTATTATATACACTGTGCTGTACATTGCTTTTTTTCACTCAACATATCTTGGAAATCTATTCACATGTATATTATTAGTAAGGCTTCAGTGAACATCCTCAGACATATTTCCTGACATTCTTATATAAACATCTTTATAAGAAATTCTTAGCAGTGGAAAGGATAGATAAGAATATCTGAGTTCTTATTTTTTGAGAGCTATTGCCAAATTGTACTCCAATTTTATGCTCGCTAAGTGTTTTCCAGATTGTTTCCCTATCCCTTGTCAACGGTTGGTAATCAAACATCTAATTTTTGCCATGCCTGACAGATAAGAAAAGGCATGAATGCATGATAACCAGTTCTCTGCACCAGAGCTATCTACATTTGCAGTTTCCATTATGCATCATAGAAACAGGTCCACGGATTCACCAAACCTGCCCTTTTATCAGTAGCTGATTTGTTGCTAAGAGTGATCATCCCACAGGAAGGGGAGAGACCTGGTTTCTGGGCATGTCATCTCCTTTATGACCCTCACAATGCTGACCCTGCTTTCCTCTGGGTCACCACTAACTCCATTAATGGTGCCATGAAAATCACATAACAGTAGTTGGCTATTTCTAATCACATAGACTTACTGGGCCAGGCACTATGCTTCATGATTTAAAATAGAGGTTTTCAAAGACTCTTTTAATATACATTGGTTGCCAGTTTTATTGAGATATAATTGACATATAACATTGCATGAGGTTAAGGTATATAACATAATGATTGGATATATATTTGCAAAATGATTACCACAATAAGTTTAGTTAACACATCTATCACTTCACAGTTACAATTTTTTTTATTGTTATGAGAACTTTTAAGATCGATTATCTTAGCAACTTTCAAACACACAATATAGTATTGTTAACTATAGTCACCATGCTGTACATTACATCCCCAGGGCTTATTTATCTTTAACTGGAAGTTTGTACCTTTTCACCCCCTTTCACCCATTTCTGCCACCTGCACCCTCTGCCTCTGGCAACCACCAACCCAGAAGATTGTGTTTTAACAAGCTTTCCAGGTGATTCCGACACGTGTTAAAGTTTGAGAACCTACGATTTAAAACATTATCTCATTTAAATTTACCAACAACCCTCTGAGGCGGGTGCTATCATTATACCCATTTCACTGATGAAGAAACTGATTCCCAGAGAAGTATAATTACTTGTCCAAGGTCATCTACTTAGCAAGTGGTGAAGCTGGGAATAGAAATTGCGTCTGCCCAACGTCAATCATGTATTTATACCCATTTGTATATGTATTTATACTATGGGCCAAAGTCTCAGGAGTACTGTGGAGTGTAATGTGCCAGATACTGTACTGGGTAGTGGGGATAAAAAGATCCAAAGATGCTGCTGGTCCTCACAGCCCTGGGGGAAGACAGCCATATACGCAACTGAATCACAGTATCAGAACCACTGGAAGGGAACCTGCAGAGTGCCAAAGGAGGCAGGAAAGGCAGAAATGATCTTGTAGGTAGAATTTTCTAACACAAAGAAGCCAACTATTTGAGGTTGTGATGGAGCAGGAAGCTGCACTGACT
Source organism: Equus caballus (assembly GCF_041296265.1). Lineage (NCBI taxonomy): Eukaryota > Metazoa > Chordata > Mammalia > Perissodactyla > Equidae > Equus > Equus caballus. Next base: position 47,478,272 of record NC_091700.1, on the reverse strand, counting down.
CTTCTCCAAAAGTGTTGAGGAATCTGAAAGACAGTGAAGAAGAATGGAAGTGTCTGGAAAAAGGGACCCTACTTATGTGTCGACCATATCGGAACTGACTCCTCTCAGTGTGTGCCCTCAGCACACACTGTAATCTAAAATCCATTCAGCCCTACTTTATCACTGTTGTTGAATAATAAGCCTTAGCAGGGGGCACTTGAGGAGGTGGGGCCAAGGGAATGCTTTCAGGAATGGCACAGTTTTCAGGGGCTGCACGTGAGAGGGGAGGGAGAGCCAGGAAGCCTGTGTTGGTGAAGTCGCAGCTCCCCGCTAAGCAGCTGTGAGGCCTGAAGAAAGCCTCTCTCTGACTGAATCCCCAGGTAAAGGGTGATAGACTAGTCCATCCTTAATATCCTTCTGACCTCTGTGATCCTACAGGACAGGGGTCAGCCAACTTCCAAGGAACAGAGAGTGAATATTTTTGGCTTTGTGGGTCACACAAGTACCCTGCTAGAGAAGGTGCCTGCAGACCTAAGCAGTTTGTCTCCTTAAATAGAACTCTTCTCACTCGGTCTGTGGCTACTCTTTCATGATCCTCCCTGGACACTGTTTTTGCGTGTTTGAGCATAAACACTAAGTTGTACTTCTCTTTCAGTGGCACGAGTCAAGAACACATCATCTTTGCCTTAAAGTAACTTTACTGACACCTCACTTTTCCTCAGAGCTAGTTTGAAAGTGTCCTGGCTTTACAAAGTTTTCGTGAAAAAATTTTCTACGTGTGGATTCTTTCCAAACTAGTTCAGAGGCTGTTACCTCATAGCACCTCCCCCTTATCACCACCACCTCCAACACCCTTACACTTGGCAGTGGCTTTTATTCTAGTCTTTGCAAGTGGCTCATATCAAGGTAGCAGGGTTTTCATCTTTGCCTCCCAAAAGTTATATCTTTCCTGAATCTCTTTGCTTCACTCAACACACATATATTAATTACTGAAATCTAGCCTTCTACAATTTTCTATCATCCCAGAGTGTAAGACTTAACTTCTCTCTCATAGTTTGCTATCATTAAAAAAACCTTTTTTTAATGTTAATATCATGGTGGTATTACTTGGCTTAGTATATAGATTTTCAGTGAGTCTGAAAGGAGAGAGAGCAAAAAAGGCCCAACTCAGTTCTGGCAGGCTTCCAGCATCTTCTACTCTCAGTTTCAGTATCCTGTGAAAGAGGAAATTCTGTGCTCATCCTTGATTTGAAGTGTTTATAAAAAATATTTTCTCTGGACATTTATCCCCTGAGAGCAAAGAGGTATTTTTTTTTTTTTAATGAAAATTATGTTTCTAGCACTTAAAACATTGGCAAATATAGCTATCTGTATGATGCTGAGGAAAAACAGAAAATCTGTCGAGTTGCTAAAGCAGTTATGGGGAATTTTTTTCCCATGGATGAAGGATAGCAATGACGACCACAGACACGGGAAAACATTTTAACACTTCCTAAAATTCTTTTTCAACAGCAGGGACATAGAAGCCAAATTTCCCTTGGTGGAAATAAAAAAAAATGTTGAGCTGAGATGTTCCTACGAAATAAATGATTTCAGAGAGAGAATTTTACACAGAAGAAATGTGGACGAGGACACCAATCTGCCTGAGAGGGGAATCATGGTACACATGAAGATCAGAAACCCCTCGCATTTCACTCCACCCTTAGTGCTCTACCTGACGCTTAGCAGGGACCTGATAAATATTTGTGGATGAATTTCATCATTCATTCAAACACCTGAGGCTTTTACGATTTTAGTCAAGAAAATAGATTAGGACACGACAGAGGGGAACGGTGAGTGCAAGGCGCTGCTTCTCTGATGAGAATTTTGACCAGTCTGCAGCACCGGCAGGGTGCCACGCACACACTCTCAGGGATGAAATGTGGCTTAAAATTCACAGGGCTGCTGGGCAGACATAACTTTCCTAAAGTCACCTGGCTAAACTAATGGTCAAGCTGGGATTAGAACCAGGATCTCTTCACGCCTAGTCAAAAGTCTTCCCACTCTTTGCTATTTTCAAGATGATGAGGTTGATGCCATTTCCTATCATAAATGTGTAAAGCAAATTTGCAATGACTGTTCTAACCTTTCCAATCTCCAGGTTAAAATAATATTCATAATAGTACTGTCATACTTCTACTGTAAAATTTTCAACTAAAGTATATTCTACGTATTTTACCTTTAGGTAGAATGGAATATTAGAGCAAAGCCAGTTGAGGTCATGGCTTACCCCAAAACTCAACATATAGAATACATTTTGCAGTTATTAGGTTCCAGCCCTATGTCCAGTATCACCTTCATTTCCATCTAGGATATTTGATCAGCACCTAGTATCTGCGCTGAGGTGCTTACAAGAATTATGCCAGAACTAGGAGTGGTGCAATGAGGTGGGAAAAGAGAACAGCAAATGGCCTCTGTCACTGTTTAGCCTAAAATCTTGTTAGATTAAAAAAACCAAAAAGCTGATGCTTAGAAAATAACTAAATGCTCAAGGAGATAGTATTAACAAGCACTGCAGAAGGAAGAAGAAAGGGCGATGATTCTGAGTTGTAATAGATGGTAAAGGTTTCATGGAGGAAGTGTGACAGAAGCTTCAATTCCCGCATGGGGAGGAGGAGAAATCTTCAGGCAAGGGATGCAGCAGAAGTGTACGAGTGCGGAGGTGAAAAGAGGACAAGAGCTCGAGGCAAAGACTTCATTTTCCAACCAGAGAGCAGCATCTATATTCAGTGTGATGCCAGCACACTTGTCCAACTCCACCTGTAAACTATAAATTTACAGTTATAATATCCCTCTCTGATCAGTTGTACTTTTCACTAAAAAAACCCACACACGTGTGGTGGTAGAAAGCACATTGTACAAGGCGACAAGAGTCTTGAGTTCTAATCTGCCCATCAATTGCTAAATGACCAAGGCCTATCACATCTGCACTCTGAACCTCAGTTTCCTCCTCTATAAAATGGGAGGGTTTGGGCCAACCAGTCTCTGAGGTCGCCTCTAGCTCAGACATTCTACAATTTCTACTTTTCAGTCCTGCGCACTATATGTATGGCACGTATCCCTAAATGAACCTTAATAAACCCTTCTCTGTCACTGTCTGATTTCCCATCTGCCTTTTGCCCACTTTGTTCCCTTCTCTCTCTTCTCTCTTACCAGGAAGCATGTTGGGAAAGTACCAAAGTGGGACTATCATGGAGTGTTTAAATTTTCATTAGATGTGTGTGTGTTGTAACAAGGCATGCACAATTGATCATCTTGGCATGCATATTAATAATTGAAGGCTGTGGTACACGCTCCCTGAACTTTGTAAACAGCTCCTCTCTGAGCTTTGAAATGACAAGCTTTGCTCATAACTGAAAAACTGAGAGCAAGCAGGCCTATGGGGAGTTCCTATGAAGTATACATTATTAAAAAGCAAAGAAGATCAAAAGCCAAAAGTCTCTCAGTTGGGAAACCTGGGGAAGTTTCTGCCAAATGGACAGGTTAAGAAATGACATCAAGATGAGACAAGGATGACATAACGATAAGATGACATAAGAATGAGATGATTCACCTGTGCTAAAAGTTGTTTTCCTTTCTTCTTCATCAAATGAGCTCTATCCAGCTGGCCCAGAAGGGAAGAGAAAGCCCCAGGTGCCATGCCAGGATAGATGATGTCCGCATCCAGCATCTTTGATAACTGCACATCTGTGGTCAGAAGGAAAAAATGATCCCAAACAGAAGAGGACGGATGCTGTACTCCCCAAACTGTCGGCTGGGTTTAGTTGTTCCTCCTTGATGCTTTAAGCCAAGGCTCAGATGGAAACAATGCCTATTTGATTATATTTAATAGCTGGTCCTGGGGTGAAGACCAGAGATACGAAAAACGTTAGAACTTAAACAAAGTTTGGCAGAACTGAGCACCAACGAAGCTAGAAAGTAACTGGTAGACTTTGATGTAGACCTTGAAATAAATCACAACTTTTTCTTTATGCTATTATTAACGGTTTTTGGTTTTTCCCCTTGGAGCAAATGCTATTTTTGCTCAAACTATGACGAGCAAGGTGAGGAGACAGGTGCATCTCATCCAGCTTAATGGGCTAACACTAAATGACATTTCCCTTCTCCTGTTCAACCAGTCAGCTATTTCCAACAAAATCTACATAGGGACCCACACTTTTACCCTTGGAGCATTGCAATGTACCTGAACTTTCCTGGAAGTTGTTAAATAAACCCTCCCTTCAGGACACCAGGCCAGCCTCACCTGCTCTAATAAGATAGTTCATCAATATATCTACTTCCAAAGTGCCTCAGAACAATTTCCTGACACTCTTGGCTTTCTAATGGAGAAGCTGCCATGGGATGCTATGGAGACAGCATTGACACCATGGAGATCTTTTATGTGAGAGGGAGCACTCAGGGCTACTGCTAAATGACCAGGAGATTTGCAGCCACTTCAGAGAAAGAAAGCTGAGATGCCATTCTTGAATTTTAGAGCTTAATAAGCCTAAGCGAATTCTAACTCATAAAGCCAAAATGTGATTCCTGTGGTGTTTGCCAGGAATATTAATGCAGATAAATAGGGGTATGACTGGTTCTGCTTTTGGAAACTGCAGCAAGTGTGTCAATCACTGTGGACTTTAGCAGTTATTGTTAGAAGCAGCCCCATGTACTGATACCAAACCCACCCCACCACACTGAATGGAGCTGGGGAAAGCAGAAAATGTGGTTGAGACAAACATCACTCCATCAGACATGGAACAAGATATACTTAAAATTCAAAGGATGATGAAATGTGCACACACCTAGCAGGTTAGCCAGGTCACGGCTAATATTTTCATGATGAGTGTTAGGATTTAGTTCCCCTTTGCATCTGGGGAGTAGTTATCTTAGTAAAAGCACGTAGAAAAGAATGGAAAATTCTGAGGTTGCTCAGAGAGATATGCAATCTTCCTGTTCCACCTCAAAGGCTTAATTCCAGCTCAGGCTCACATTTAAGGTATCTCCCACCTTCAAGTCATCCTGAAGGGTCTTGGCTATCAAGGACTCACACGAAGGCCCTTGAGGCAATTCATGCCTGGGATGTGTACTCCTTAGCTAGCACTGTGGGCTGTCAAGATCAGCTGGGATTTTCACAATCTCTGTTGATATCTGCTGGCTGCTGAAATACTTCCCAGAATGAAATTCCAGGGCTAGGTGGGATCTCCCAAATAGTAGCAGGTAGATGGGAAATGCCAAGGTTGTTGGACAGTTACATTTGGGGATATGTCAACACGAATTTTCCTGTTGACTCCTTCATCCCGACTCTCCTAATATCCACTAGCTTGCTACCAAGTATCTGGTAAAGTACAGCGATTTCCAACGAAAGCAATAGCAGTGAGCTCTGTTTTTGATTTGCTCGATTACACATGTAAGTTGAAACCCCATTATCCATGGACAGTGCCAACACCAATGCCAAAGTGCTCTGTGAGGTCCCTGGAAACTTCTGAACTCACTGTTTCAGGCTTCCTTCCTACCTTCCTTCCAATTTACTCATTCATTCATTTACTCACTCATCACCAGTATTTGTTGCATATTTCTATGTTCTAGACACTTGATACGTATTGATGACTAAGAGACATGTCCTTTCCTTTTGGATCCTTGTTCTAATAATCAAAAGCAGACAAATCACTAAATCATTACACATTTTGATAAGTGCTCTTAAAGACCTAAGAAGATCAGTGATGGTGAACAACTAGGAGAGAGTGGATCAGAAAGGCACCCTCTGAAGGGGTGGCCTTTCAGCCAAGACCTAAAGGACGAGAAAGATTCAAGCATGCAAAGACGGGGGGGGGGGGGGGGGGGGGGGGGGGGGGGGGGGGCGGGAGGGGGGAGGGTGCAGGGAAGAGCACATCAGAGGGAACCAGATGTGCAAATGATGCCCTGATGCTCGGAGGTGGGAGGCAGCTTTGATGGGTTCAGCAGGAAGGAGGTCAGTGGGGATGACGTGTGATGAGTCAAGGGAAAGCCAATGTTGAAGAGGCAGACAAGGAGAGCTTTATTGGCTGGGGAGAGGGAATGTTATTTCAAGAGCAGTGGGCAGCTACTCAAGGGATTTAAGTGGGGAAGATATGATCCGAATTATATGAAACGACATGTGAAAAACAGATTGAACTGGAGTAAAAGTAGAAAGGGAGAGACAATGTATGGCAAAAAGGGCAAAGTGCGTCCAAGTAGCCATTCTCCCCTTCTTCCTTACAATGAGAACTCCAATTTTATTCTGGAGAGCAATGGGCCCAGCCAAAAAAGTATATTTCCCATTTTCCTTGTAGCCAGGCAGGGCCACATGTAATAATTCTGCACAATGAGACATAAATGGAAGTCTGTTGGGGATCTTTGGGAAAGTTTTGCTTTCTTGCTCTAAAGGTATGCCTTCCTCTTTCTTTTTTCCTCATGCGATTCCAGCCTGTAAGAAAAGATGTGATGGCAGGAGCAACAGCAGTCATCTTAGACAACTATCTAGGAAAAGCTACTAGTATCATAGAAACCTTAGGCCTGACAACCTTGAACCACTGAACCACTGCCAACAAACACCTAAATCTGGATTTTTCTGTGTAAGAGAAGAAAAAACTCTATTTATTTAAGATAAAGTTTAGCAGGGTTTTCTGTTATTCACAGGTGGACACCATAGCTAACTGACACACTAAGCTATTATCTTAGTTCAGGCAGCCTGCACTTGAACGGTGGCAGTTGAAATGAAGAAAAGTGGGTCATTTTTGAATGCTGAAACAATGGGATTTCCTGATGGCCTAGATATGGGCTTTGATGGTGGAAGATGGTGCACATAAAAATTACTTATAGGATTTTGGTCTGACAATTTACTAAAATGAGAAGGAAAAACCCGAAGAGGAACAGGTTTGAAGATTAAAAGAATTCAATTTTTGATATTTTATGGACGAGGTGCCTAAGAGGTATCTGTGACAGTAATCTCCACTCTTGTGGTTTCCACGAGGTGGGATTTCCCTCAAAAATTCCAGGCCCTGCTCCATCCCTTCATTCCCTCCTTCTCAGGGAGAGAGGGAACCAGCCTGCCTGTGGTGCGCACTCATTTCCTGTTCTCGTCTATGCACTGGGTGGAAAATACAGGTGCCAGCTCCAGAGGAAGAAGCCTGTGGCCTTCAGTGCTGCCTGTGGCCAGATGCTCACTCCTGAGGCCCAGCATTAGGAAGCCCATTATTGCTGCAGATCTCAACCTCACTTTCCTGTTCAGCTTTTATGAGTAATAAAACACTGATATTTGGATCCCCACATGCTAGACCTCTTTGTTTCTCTCTCAGCGGCTTCAGACCTAGGCCAGCTTATACCTGTATAAAGTTAGTTACATGGTATTCTTTCAGCCATGAGATCAGGGCCTCATTTTAATAGATGCTTCTTTCAACAGATATGGCCAACGAATACTAAATTCCTCCCCAGTTCTAAGGGTGTCCGCCTTCCTGTCTCCAGTGTCAGAGTCAAGTCAAGCATTGAGTCTTGCCTGCCAGGTGGGACTGTAAATGGCATAAGAATGAGAATTTATTTAAAATGGATGCTAGTGAACAGAAGGTAATCGGTAATCATTCTACTGTTCAGGTATTTGGCTTCTTGTCATAACTTTGTTGGAGTTGTATTATTAGAATTGTGTGGCCTTTTCCTCTCTCCCTTCTCCCCATTACAAATCCACCGTCACCTTTCCTCTAGCCACTAATCCATTCTTTGCTTCCCTCCTTTAAAAAGTGGTATCATTTTTGGATGCCATTAGTGTTCTTGATCCTATCCCTGGAAACCCTAACTTCAGAAGTGCTGGACACACACGGTTGGATAAAGGGCCATTCCTCAAGACTGGGGAATCTATGCTATTCTATGCTGCTGCAAAAACGGTCTTTTGGCCACAAAGTCATATAAAAACACTTTTACATTTAAGATTCTGGTTTTTCATTCCCTCTCTCACCCATCCTAACAGATACACTATCCCTTGGGTTTACACTGATGAAAGAGGTGATAGGCATTTTGGCACATTAGAACATTGAAAATAACATTTATTCTCGGAATGAATATGTAAATCGCATATGTTGCGATCCCGTGCGGGGCCCTTGCAGCTGGTATGGAATGGAACGGGCATTGTTACAGTGTCATTCAGTGGCTTTTACCAGGCAAGGGAACATCAGCAGCTGTGATGCATTAGGCTGCTGTGACGTTAACTACAGACACAGATAGAGTGCCCATAAAAAAAACATACGCCCTTTTTTTGAATAGAGCCCTGGGTAATTACCCTGACTATTGTTCTATAAGAAAGCCCCATTTATACTCCTTCATCAATTTAGGATCTAGACATGAAAAATCACCAGCATTAAGTAGTTAGGGCCATTTGCTTTCCAAATGAAGAAAGGACAAAAGATAATCCTGCAGAAAAGTCTCGACTTCTGAGCCGCCATGCTGACAGCCAAGCTCACCTCAAATAAAGGATCCTGAGGAGGAGTTTTTCTGTCGGTACCTTCTTCCTAACCAGAGCCCAAGGACAATGCGTTCAGGGTCTGCTTCCTACTGTAGCCCTAGAGGGACATGCGGGGCTGTGCGGACAGCCACCCCGCAGGTGTGGTGTGAACTGCAGTGGGTCCAGCCGGCACAGACACATCTGGCTGCCCTGCCCTGGTGGCCGGGCTTGGTGTTCTGAGGAAAAGCTACAGAAACGTTGCTCACCTTGAGAAGCAAGCTCTCAGGGCAGGGTCCGTGTTCCTCCAAGTTGCCACAGGACATGAAATAGGTTATGAGGTTTGCCATTCAATATGGAGGAGAATGGGAAATTATTGAACTACTTACCCCCACATGAAAAAAAAATGAAATGAAATACAAAAGAAAAGGCAAAATCACAACAAAACAGATGGCCCCCAAAATTTTACTTACATTGAGTGAGGATTCCAGTTAAGGCGTTTTTAAAATTCTCCTTGGCTTCCTCCATCTCTTGCTCATGGGTGGCTTTTTCGTTCATTAGCCGGCGGACGTGGCTGTTGGCCGACTGCACCATGGAATAGAACTGGTTTGCGGAACGCCGATTCACTTCCCCTCGTTCAATCCAGGAAAGCAGCACTGTGATAGCCTCTGAAAACTTGCTATCATCTGGAAATGGAAAACCACCAAGGACAAATCACGCGAAGGCAAGAAAATATGCTTTACTTTGGTTCCTCTGAAAAGACGGAGCACGGCTCATCTTAGCGGATAATATTTTCAGAACCTGACAAATTAGCTTTTCTGAGACAAACTTCTCTATCACTTAACTTCTCTTTTCCCATTGAACTCCACAGCACCATACAACCATCCGAAGAACAAAGTGGGGTTCAGCCTCTCGTTTACCAACATGATGAGCTCAATTTTAGAAGATCTGTTCTGGGCATTCTTTGTAATACGGCACAACCTCATTCTTCCATCAGACTCTGATTTCTCTTTCTTAAGATTGGCTTGAAAAACTGTTATTAATCTATTTGGCCTCCACTTCATTTCTCATTCCTTCATCAGAAATGTTATACAGTGATACTAGTTTTCTGACTTGAAATCAGCTGAGTTAGTGTCAAAATGTGGAGGATAGATTAAATTACTTTAAAACTGGTTGCAATGTAAGATATCGTTCCCAAGGTGGTAGCAGGAGTAAGTCAATTCTCGTTCTACTGCAGTTCAAAACTAATTTCACTTTGGGTTTGATACAGCATATTTGGTTAGGCTGAAAAATAAAATATTTTGTTTTCAACCAAAGAGGACCTGTTCCGTGGGGTGGTCAGTGTTTGCCTTGGAAAGCTACTGGAAACACATCTGAACCTGGTATAAGGGGTGTATGTGGGCAACACAGGAGTGAGGAATGAGGTTCCATCTGTAAATAAGTGATAACGTTTATTTCAAAGAAACCAGAAAGACTTGCCTGTTCACGAATGGGAACTGGAACAGACCTGTGTTGTGCGGCTTGGAGGTAGAGAAAAAGCAAGTTTGAAGGTGATTAAGTTAATTAGAACTGGTAGTTGTATGTCAGTTATTACAACATTAATCGATCCTACTGCCGAAGGCTCATTGTACATTTCGCAGGCAAACTGTAGGGAACAAGTCTTTCCTTTGTTATTTTTCTACCCTTGGGACATGTGATTTAAGAAAAATATCCTACATTTTTCCAGTAAACTGGGTACAGTCTGAACAGTAAAAATAAGGAGTAAAATTAGACTAGAAGATTCAGATTCATACTCATTTATTTGACAAATCCTGAGAGCCTATGATGTTCTCTCCACTGGAGGGACATGAGAGACATCCTCATGCGTTGTTTTCACACACACACACACACACACACACACTCTCTCTCTCCAGATGAGAAGATACAGCATGATTTATGTTTGGTAAAGGTGTTTTAATTTACCCACCATATGTTTTTTTTAATCAACCATTGTTGTTAGTATTTTATACATGATACCAAACCTTCATTTCTGGAGCACTTTGTGAATTTTGTAGAGCACTGTAGAAACACCTTTAGTATCTTTTACCCCTGGAACCCCCTCATAGACTGGGGTACAACCTCCTTACTGTGGCTGTTGCTGGCTCAGGAGGTATGTGCACTGAATACAGAAGGATCAGCCTCACTCAGTGCATATGGAGTGTGCTCCACCTTCTCCAGGACGGAAAGCAGCTAATATCGACAGGCTGTTGATCAGCCACCATTCCAAGACCTCTCCCGCTGCGGCAGTGTCTGAGCTTGGGGATCAAAGCTTTTTTTCTGTGCAAACCTGCCCCCTCTGCCTTCATGCTTTCACCAGAGGAGATAACTGGCCCAGGGAATGCCCACAGGGCACCCTGCAAGTGAAAGACTCAAGTTTCCTTGAAAATCTCAACCCACAGGCACGAGACACACTCATTCAGTACCACAGCTGGCTCATACAATTTTGTTAACTCTGGAGTTTCAGTCTAAGTTCAACCCTCAGTGAACTCCAGCTGCAGTGGTTTCTTATCTCATTTCATGGACCGGAGCAGCTTGTATAAGATAAAATCCATCATACAACTTAACATTACGTTCAGCCCACGGAGAGGCCCATAATTTAGCAGTATGTTTGTGAGAGGCCCACTGCGACCGTTACAGTTAGAATAAATTTTGCTTCCTCGCACTCTCTACCTCTCTCCCTGCCAATATATGTTAGGAGAATGGACCTCCGAAAAGACAGCAGAAATAAACCTAACGCTTATAAGAAATCCTTTTTTTCCTTTTAAAAAATAACAACAAAAAAGAAAACACTGACTTCATGTACCATTTTTCCCCTTTGCTGTGACTTTCATCTCTACATAACACAAAGAAAAATCCTCAACGTTTTTGTCATAGAGCTTACGAGGAGAAGAGAGAGCAATGCTGTCTCATCTTTCTTCCCCTTGTGTACCAGTAGTTTTTCCTTCTCTAGCTTGAGGTCACTCAGTTCATAAATATCCTAATTTACTGTCAGAAAAAAGTGCTTAAAAGTGTATGTTTGTTCAAATGATCTAAAAATCAAATTTTATAGTTCTTCACTCCTAGACTTAGAGTATAAGTTCACCAGCAGATTATAGTTAATTGATAGTTTTCAGAAACAGAAACAGCATTTTTAGGATTAAGCAATTAAAAACATACAAGTTAGGGGCCAGTCCCATGGCTGAGTGGTTAAGTTCATGTGCTCCACTTCCATGGCCCAGAGTTTTACCAGTTTGGATGCTGGGTACAGACATGGCACCGCTTGTCAGGGCTATGCTGGAGCGGTGTCCCACATGGCACAACCAGAAGCACTCACAACCAGAATATACAACTATGTACTGGGGGGCTGTGGGGAGAAGAACTTAAAAAAGAAGATTGGCAACAGATGTTAGCTCAGGTTTCAATCTTTAAAAAATATATATACAATTTAAAAAGTAAGTAGGCGAAAGACATTTCAACAAGAAATAGTAGGCAGAATTCCATTAGTTTAAAAGAAGTAGTCATGCGTCGCTTAACAACGGGGATGCATTCTGAGAAACTCGTCGTTAGGCAATTTTGTCATTGTGGGATCATCACAGAGTGTACTCACACAAACCTAGATAGTATAACCTACCATACACCTAGGCTGTGTGGTACTAATCTTATGGGACCACCATTGTATGCGTGGTCTGTCAGAGACCAACACATCATTAGGCAGCACATGACTTTATATAGTTTTAAAAACTCCCAATTTCATCCTCATTTCCGAACTTTATGAAACTGGCAAGCCAATGCATGATTGATGTATTGACACTCAATTTAAATGTAAAGAACATCAGTTAAGGCATGACTGGTAAGTGTAGTCAATATCTGTTGCCATGTAAGAAGTAACTTTATATTAATTAACACTAGGCCAGTAACTCTCTCTGAATGGCTACAGGAGTGAATTGGGAGTGGTCATTTTCAATATCCAACTGTAAATTCAATTTTGTATTCAGTAGAAAGATCAACTGAGAAAACAGAAAACAATATAAACTAATTTAAACAGGATTTAGATTGCAGCATTATTAAAGCTATTCATGTGGAAAGAAATTAACACTGCTCATAAAAATCACATCAAAGACGCACTTATAAAAATTCCAGATACTTTCTGTGAACATGCTTAGGCCTAACTCTGAACATGGGTGCAGTTTAGAAATTAGAATGTGCAGATGTGCTTTTCCCACAGAAAGAATTGGGAAAATTGGCATATTATGGAATGAATATAGACCATTTTCTCATTAAAAACTGCTCAATGTTTTCTAATCAGGGTCCTCACAATGTCACACCTGGGTTACCGCAAATGTCTGCTCCACGGCCTCCCTTGATTTGCGTTTTGCCCTTCAATCCATCCCCCATTCCTTTCTCATCCTCTTCTCTGTTAAACAGCATGGCCATGCCTCCCTGCCTGAGCACTGGCTATGCACTCATCCTAGGGGCCTGCACATTCCTGGTCCAGCTGTCTGTTATTCTTCCCTTCAGACTCAGCAGAGGTGCCTTTCATCAAGGAAGCTTTCCTGGAACCCTAAAATGAATTGGGTGTCCCTTTGCTATGTTTCCACAATTCCCTGCATATCCTGCTATTAAAGTATTGGTCACTCTGTACAGTAATTACCGGTTTATGGATCCGTCTCCAGTTTTGAGGGGCTAACATGAGAATAAAACTTCTGTTAAAAACAAGATCCAAAATAGTCACGCTAAGCCCCACAACACCAAACTGATACTTAATTACAGTTTCAGCTCTCCCAGAAACAGAATCTTAAACCAGTCAATCAGGAATCACCTGGTCAGCACTAGTGAGATCATCTACCTGACAGACCCGTGCAGTCCCCTAAAGGGAAGTGACCTTGTCACAACCAATCCACTTTTTGCTAGTACAACTTCCTTGTCCTGCTCCCTTCTGCCTATAAAAGTCTTTCATTGTGTGCAGCTCCTCAGAGCTGCTTTCTCTCTGCTAGACGGGATGCTGCCCGATTCACGAATTGTTGAATAAAACCAATAAGATGCTTAAAATTTATTCAGTTGAATTTTGACACTTCCAAAACATATTCCAATCTTCTGGTCACTCTGAGATTTTCTCTTCGTAGAGTATATTTCATCACACTTTATTTCTAGAAGATTCGCAGTGATTAGTACTAGAAAGCCACAGATTCATGGTCAAAAGTTGGGAAACATCAGTTGATAAATAAACATTTAAGTCCCATGTGAAAGAGTATTTTCACATTGTTTGCCAGAGATAAATGTTCTCATGGCACTTAAGCTCCCTGGTCCTGTTATCTGTCAGGCCTCTGAGGTCACTGCCATTGGCAAAAAAAGTTAAGAGTAATGTCAGATAACCACACAGAGGCAAAGTCTTCTGCAGCAGGGCGCTAACCAGCTTATCAAATGACTCAATCTTTTTGAAAGCATTTTCAATTCTGGGAAGTTAATAACCGTTTTTAGCTTTGTGAAGAATAAATAAGATTCTAATTATTATCTATTACTACCTGAATCCATACCCATCTCATTTCATTTCTGGTTACCTTGACATTGTCAACCTCCCTCCCTTCCCTTCTCTTCCACGTTTATTGAGCACCTGGCATATGGTAGATATTAAAAAAAAACTGCGTATGGGATAAATCTTTGCTATTCAAAGACCACAAGCATGAACCTCATTTGGGAGCTTGTTGAAAAGGCAGACTCGCCCTTACTCAGGCTTCTTGACTCACAATCTGCATCCTCTTCCAGGTGATTCATATGCACATTAAAGTTTGAGAAGTACTGGAAGAAATCACTCAAGGAAAGCCAGGAGAGCAGGTTAGAAGCTCGTCTAAGTTAAGAGAGAATGAAAAGCAGAAATGGAAAACTGAGATAGTGGAGACTATTAAAAGGATCTGATGTGATTCTTAGGAGCTTTGTGAAGCCCTGACCCCAAAACCCCTCCCCCATTTAAAGAATAGCTGCTTAAACATCTGTCATCCCTATCCGAGGGAAGAAAATGTGAAAAAAAAGGTTGAAGGCTTGGAAACGGGCATAGAGATTACCACAGATCCTTTCGATGGAATGCTGGACATGGACTAGAGGATCCTTTCCAGCCCCTGCTGGTATGATCTGATCCTACAGGGGTGTGAACCTTTGATTGTCTTGGACTAGGTTATTTTACGACTCTGTAGGGATAGAGCATAAATTGTGAAAAACTGATAACAATGCAAATAATTCTTCTCCATAGAAATCCAAATGAATTTCTGTCCAGTAGGAAACATAAATCTTTATAAAGCAAATTCTGTTTTGAACCAGTTTTAACTTACTGATTTCCCCATTCATTAGTGAGTTAAAATCATTGGCATGTTTATTTTTTATTTGTAAGATGGTCATGATTTCGCTGCCATAGTATCCTTCAGCAGCCCTTGAACTGCAAGCTCATCAAAGGCAGAGCCATGCTGCAGTCCCATCTGAAACCCCAGGGTGTGGCACGGAGCCCAGGACTCGGCAGGTGGGGGACTTTAACCAAAATGATGTGTAGATAATGAAGGGGAAAAGGAAGCAAATTGGTAAGTAGTTTTTTCTTCCCCTTTGTGTGCAGAAGAAGATTTGGCTTTGAATTTCAGAACAATAGGTGGTTAAAATTCAGGCCATGGACAGTGAATATAAAAACTTAGGTGGGCTGTAGGACCCTTATTGATGGCTGAGTCGATAAAGGAACAACAGGAGGGAAGATTCCATGTTCGAACAAAATGTCTTGAGAACGAGAAAAACAAAAAGGAAGGCATTCTACAACACTTTTCTTTCCAAAGAAATAGGGACATGCACACATGTGCACGCACACATAGTGAATGGTGTGTCACTGATTTCTGGCTTCTATGATAGCTGGAAATAGCTCACATTGTACAATAACATGTTGACCCAAGAAGAATGGGAATTCCAGGATGGCCAAAGCATTGCTACTGCCACATTCCCAAAGTTTCACTCTGTGTCCCTAAACAGTGGACACCCCTAAACAAATCTTCATTTTCTGGCTGCTCAGTTAAGCATCAAAATGGCTGGTACCTTACTTATCCTCCAAATCATGGATAGCATAAAAGGCTAAAAGGCTATACGAATGGTTAATGCTCCCCTCTATCTCCCCCCGCCACACACACACAGACTTCCCAACTATTGAGTACCTATAAAAGATGAGAAAATTAAGGGAAGCAATATGAAAATGCACTGATTATTTCTGCTTTGGGGTCAAGCAAAATGCTTCCAGCTGGAATGGCCTACCTTGCCTCTGTGAAGGTCAGAAATGCCCAAGGAAGCGGTTCCCACGTGAGCTCCTGTGCTTCATATTTCCTTTGCCCTAAGAAAGGCAGCCTGGCTTTTAGCTAATGGAACTTCCACTTGGCTCGTAGCATTATTGATTTTTACTTTCTTGGCACTATAAATATTGACAACCATCTCAGCAAAATGCTGGCGCCACCTCCACCCTTTCCCCCTCTGGCAGGCTGACAGGGGCAGTTCTGTATGCAAATCGGAGCCTAGTCCTCCAGAAATTAGGGATGCTGATCCCAGGAGGGCTGAATTCCTAATGACACATCAGGGAATCCCAAGGGCGATGCTTGCAAAGCTTTGTCAAAACTTCACCTGATGCAGAGAGAAACTCTTCATTTCATCACATAATGAAAGATTAGGTGAAGCTTTCCAAAGGGGGTAAAAAGTACACAAAAACTTTTAAATGCTCTTGCCAGGAGAAACCCCCAGTGAATTAGGATATAATCTTTCCTCACTGTCGAAATCAATCTCTTCCTTCCACAGTCCAAACACAGGGTTCCTCCAGGGGTGGATGGTCTCTGTTAGACACACTGAAATTCATTATCTCATCTGCCTGGTGCTACTGTTTCCAATAAAGCGTAATTATGGTGTTATTGAGCTCCTCACTTTCTCAGAGCCATGCTATAAACTTTGGGTCTGTGAGCAGTTACTTCCCAGTCAGTCTTCATTAAGTTGAATTGTCTCAGAACAATGTCTATTTAATCAGCAGGGTGCCCGCTAATTTTCTTTTTTAGAATTGGTATTAACGTAACAGACACGCTAGTGCCTTATACACTATACAATTACAACTCATTGTTTCCTCTGAATTCAGAAGGCCCAGTGGCCGCTGATTGGGGTTACCTGGTCCCAGATGATCCTCTCTCCCTCAACCCACCACTGCCTGGCTAGTTGCGTCTCTTCTAGACAGCACCCTGCTCTTCCCATGCATAATAGTGAGTATGTACAGAGTGCTTTGTAATTGCCTCTGTCACTCAAGAAACCTAAACTCTCTGAGGCAGGGGCTTGCATGCTGTTTTCTTTCCTCCCAGTGCTTAGCACAGTACCAGGCATATAAAAAGAGCTCAACAAACACTTGTAGAGTGAAAGGAATGATGGCCAAGCACATATCATTTCCCTACACCTCTGGTCATGCCTGGTAGCACTACTGGCTGGGAACGCACCATGCTCATAGATCCAAACAGCTAAGGAAGAGAGAAAGAAATGAATTTAGTGAGCAGCTACTACGTGCATAGTTTTAACACTGGGCAGGATATGGGAACCTTGTGGGTCATCATAAAGACTTGGCTTGCATAGATTTTGCTGGATAAAGCTGATTTTCAAAAAGAAAATTTAAGAATAAACAAGTATATTGTAAAATGGGAAAAAAAATAATAAACCTAAGACAGCAAGATGTCTCAGGGGAGGAAAAAAAATCAAATCCAATTAGGTATTTTCACATTGCATCTCCATTTCCTTTCTCACCCAGTCTTCTTCACTAGGTCTCGACTGCATTTTTGTCTCCACATCAATGAAATCATCTTCAGGGAAACAGTTTCCCTGGCTCCTCCTGTCTGGCTTTGCAGCGTTATAAGGAGCATGGAGTGGATTTCCTCTCTGAGGCAGCCAATTTCCTAAGCAATTAAATGCTGTTTATATTCCAAACCCTGAGCTTGGGTTGAAATTGTCAAGCTTGATATTACCTGACTGTTGCCTAAGATGTATCCCCAGCTAGTTCATTCTACTCTAACAGCCATCTATTAAAATTTCCAATCTGTTCTCTCCTCAAGGGATCACACAGTACTTGGCAAAGGTGCAGCTTCTAAATTCTGCAAATTATACTCATCTACATAAATATATATTTTTGAAATGGCAAGGCTTGCAAATTACTTCACCAAATTGACATCCCCATCTGCTATCCTCTAACAGGAAAGGCAATGGTGTGTACCTCTTACACGCATCGGCACTTCTGTGCTGGTTTCTTAAAAAGAACATACCGTAGATGCCAAGCTTTTGTGAAATCCCTCCACGAGGTCACAGAACCAAGGCGTTAGTCTTTACCACTTCTAGGTGCGGACATGACTGAATACGGTTTAGTCTGTGAAGCTCACAGGCTGATACTACACAATGTACTGGGTATTTTAAAAAAAATTATTTGTTCCAAAATCAACACTCCTGGTTGATGTTGCTCTTTCTCATTCTGGCCACTCCTTATGGTTTCTAGCCTGAATGGAAAAGTGAGATGATGCCTGCATTTGCATTTTATATGCTTTTTATTAAAGGGACAGCTACAGTGTATGTATTGAAATCTGTAAGACACACCTTTTCAGAGCAGCAGAACATGCACCAAAAGCATTGGCAAGAAGCACTCTGTGGTTAAAATGGGACATTTCAGTGGCAACTGCAGCTGATAAGGGCTTCCCAAGGCCTGGACAGGGGATGAAGGCTAGAAGTCTTTTTTTAAAAAATTATTTTTTAAAGAAATAGAATGTCAACTTCCTATCTTCCTAAAATAGGTTTTGGGCAGCTTTTCACATATTTTCTTCAGTGTAAACATCCAATCCACTTTACACACTGCCATCAATACACAAGCTATGCTCTAAAATACTCAAAGGATCAATCACATCTCTCCTGTTGTAAGAAATCTTTAATGGCCTCCCCATTGTTTATGGCATAAAACCCAAATCCAGTGGCAGCCTTCAGGGCTCCACCAACTGGCCCGAGACTGCTTTTCCAGCTTCACCTTGCTCTATAAACTTTCATGCAGTGTGCGTGTTTGACGGAGCAGGTGACATGCCTTTCTCCCCCATGCCTTTGTTTTATTTACTTATATTTATTTATTACATGTGTCATTATTTCCAGGGCTCCAGCTTCTGACTAGGAATTCTTTAGACCCCTTCTTCTCCTGAGGGAAAAATCTCGCTTATCCTGCAAAGTTCAAATTCTGCCTTCTCTGTGAAGACTTTCTTGAGAATTTCCTCAACATTATTCACACTTGTCTCTGAGTTCCCAAAGCATGTTGCTCACATGTTGGTTGACAATCAGGTCATTTGCTCTGTATTACAGTTAGTCATTTACTTGTAGACACCTACATGTGGCCAGTGACTGTGACCTATGTTCTGTCATTAAAACCTGGCATGTCCAATGGCTGAGGAGGGTCTGACCATCATTTGCCTGTAAAATGCACAGATGCTGTTTAGGTCACACAACTTTGATCAACAGTGGAACAGAGTTCACACACATCATCCTAACTTCGAAATCTGGTCCCTCCCCAATCCTCTGTACTAAATGATAGGCAGATTCTAAAGCGTCCATGTCTTTCTCTCCCACAGCATCAAACACCAGAAGAGGAGCACAGCAAACATTTAAAGAAAAGAAATATATGTGCTCTTCTTCCTAATTATCCTGTAGGTGTTAAGAGTGTCCTTCAATTCCATCTCTGAAGACAGGGATCCTAGTCTACATTTCTCTTCTATCCTCCACAGACCCACCTCCGTTTCTGATGTGCTTCAAGGGAGGCGTTGAGGGTCCACCACAGGTGCAAACTCTACAGAGCCGGAGAAACCCCAGGACCTGCCCAACCACAGGAGTAGACACTGGCCCAGTCAATCAACACGGGTCAGAAGCTAGTAGCCTGCTTTGGGGCTGGCGCTGATGACTCTCGTGCCCCTCCTTCCATGAGTTTTGTTGATTACACTACTCACTTATTCATGAGAACACATGTGAAAGCACTGGAAAGGGGCAGGGCTGTGTTCCAACCAACATGTGGAAATCCAGGTGTCTCCTGCTTCCAGGTGACCCAGTTCACATGAAATCAGCACATGAAGGGACAACAAAAACACACGGGGTTTCTGCGCTTTGGGATCACTGCGTTTTTCTTTTAGTGAGCACTGGCTAACGCTGAGGAACAACAGCGAGAGTGAACGGCCTCATACCTTTCAGCTTCTCGGCCAGCAGGGCGGCCTCGTGCTCGGAGTAGTGCATTATGGCCGGCGGCGAGGGCGGCCGCAGCCGATCCTCCTCCAGCTTGCGCCGGTGCCGCTCCTCACGGGCGCGCATCCTCTGCTTGCATTCCCACTCGTAGAAGTCGTCCCTGGCCTGGGCAAAGTCCACGTGAAGGCGGCCTGAATCCTTTTTGTCCGTGCTAGACCCCAATCGCATCCGGTAACCTGAAACCAATGGAAAGTCAGGTCACATCACAGTGCAACAATGACAAGGGTGCAGTTTGGTCCAGGCCCCCGGGGTGCACTAGCAGGGAGCTCTCACTTATTTCTGTGCCCTTGCAAAAGACACCCTCCCCATGGGAGGTGGGAAGCAGTTATCTTCCCCCGGAACCTGGAAGCTCTGCCACGTTAAGCCTCTTATAAATTTGGGGATAAACACACCTCTGGGAGGTGTCTCACAGGGTCACCTGCCAGTCTTCAAGCCAGTGTTACGGAGGATGATCTCAAGAACCAAGGTACTTACCACAACTCCTTCTTCCCTCTGGCTTCCAGGAAGCTCAGAAACAAATTTGGCATGTAGCATTTTTCCCCCTTTTTTATGGCCTTGATATTATATTTTCAATTTGCTGTAACTCTATTGCATAAGCTCTCAAATTCTTTTTAGAAAGAGGTGGAGTAGGAGTAAATAAAGAGTATCTATGTTATTTAAAAAGATCTACAAAGCAAATTCCACCACACCTCAGTCACAGGCTATCACTTCATTCCCCTAGAAAACGCTGCTGCTCAATTCTCTCTCGGCAGCTGCTAAAGCCACAATTACCGAGGCAATTTTACAATGCTGTTTTATTTCCACTTATCCTCTAGGGCACGCAGGAGAATATTTTACCTTCAATCAAGTGGCCTCGCCTCTGCCTTCCTCACAGCCCGGCGGCACCTCACCTGGCATGCAGCACGGCACAAATTGTCCACACAATCTTTGAAGGCCGCGGGAGCGCATGCAAGAGCCCAGAGCTAGACCAAAAACGGGCCTGGAAATCTTTGGGGGATTTACTATGAGCTACCCAACATAGAAAGATTATGAAGAGAAACTTGATCTGAGAAATCAACACAAACAGAACCAAAACCAGCCAGTGAGCCTAACTTCAAATGAGGAAGACTCAGCTTTGAGGTTGCTCTTCAGTTTGGGGTACTCAGATTTTGAAAACATAAATTTAGGTCCCAGCGGGACCACAGCTGTCAGGGGTTGCCGGAGGAAAGAGCAAAAATAAGCACTTTCGCTGTGCAGGGGCTTTGCAAAGAAGAACCCACTGTGAAATGCTAGGTTGCACTGCACTGATGTTCAAGATCTCGTGGTAGATTTCAATGGATTATCTTGGTATTTGGGGTTGAAACTCAGCTGAAAAATCCCTGTTGAGGCTGGCTTTTCCCCAGCAGGGCACTTCACACCTTTGAAAAGTTACAAATATGAAACAGAGCTCACATCTGATGCCTGGTATGCCCTTCTCCCTCCTAGCTTTCATCGGTGGTATCTAAAAATGGTAAGATATAATACCTACAAAAAACACCAACATCTGATCACAGATGAGCAGAATTAATGCTAAAGCAGAGTGTATCTTGGTTGTGGGCCATGGAAACTTAACAAGTCAGCAGGCACAATGATATATACATAACAGCTGAGCAGGCAGGATGGCCTGAGACTGGCCAGCTGTCCCAACTGGCCAGGCAACTTTCCCCTGCTCATGTCCAGAGCATCGCTTTTCAGACATCTCTGGTTCCAAAAAGCACCCTCTCTTTCACCAAAACATCATCATTAAGGCCTTAAAAGAGACCCTGATGAGGCTGAGTCTAAAATTAGCTCGGCCTTCAAATTCCAACGGCCCTAAAATTAGACAGGCCTTCCAGCTGGGCTCAGGCTCGCAGAAGCTCGCATGCAGGAGGGGCAGCCTTCCTTCCATCCTGCCCCTCCAATTAATCAGCCTTTCAGATCTTCCCTGGACTGATGCTGCAGCCTCTGCGGGGCAGCTGAGGCGGAGCCAGGAGACTCCTGTGCCCCAAGGGCAGGGAGGCCAGAGGTGAGGCCTTGGCTGTGGGTTCCTCCTGTCACAATGGGGCAAACCAGGGAACAGTCAGGGCCCCGCTGAGAAGCAGGACAAGGGCCCGAGCTGGGAAAAGCAAAGCATCAAGGTATAAATAAAGCAATACCTTTCAGGTGCCTAAATTTGGGCCTCTTTGTCTTTGGCAGTGTCTTATGGGGTTTCTGATTGGGTTTAAGCATCGTATTATGTCAGTGTTGAAAAGCATCTATGATCTAGTCTAATCCTCTCATTTAATGGGGGGGTGGGGCAGGTAAAGTAATAGTTTGATTGGGAGAGCTGTGCTTGGAACCCAAGTTCCCAGACAGGGTTCCTGAGAAACAAGAATCAGCCCTTCCTTATCACCATCCGGATACTGGTGTTAAAAACAACCATTTACTGAATGGCTCCTATGTTGCAGGCACCCTGCTAAGCACTTAGTATCCATTATTTTGATTTATTCCTCATAACAACCCTAAGAGGTAGTACTGTTACTGTCTCGATTTTGCAGATGAAAGAGGCTCAGAGAGAGGTTGTCTTGCCCAGGGCATGTGAAACCCAGTGCATGCGCTCGACAGAATCCTCCATTGTCTAATAGATTGCTCTGATGCTATAGCAAAGAATACGTGAAAAGTAAAACAGAGCTGTTAGTGTGCTGTAAAATATTTTCAGTCTATGTTTTGTCTTCCATCTCCATTTTGGAATGCTTTCAGATTTTTTTTTTCCACTTTGTAAGGTTTTATCAGAATAACGGTTTTAAAGTTCTCCATATCACTAGTTCAGGAAGGTCTGTGCGGGGCTGGAATAACCCCAAGGCTGCTGGGGTTTGCAAGAGAATTTCATGGCAATAGGGACCACCTGCAGAGATGAAGTAAACCTGGCAGTAATATTCAGCTGTGTGTGGTTTTTTTCCTGTTCTCTTCTCACCTCCCCCCATTAGCTTTGCCTCAGGAATAGGGAGGTGGTGCTCTGAGTGACAGACTGAAATATGCAGATGGAGAGTGTGAGGGAATGGCAATGAGTCAAATATAAAAATACGTCCTTCTGAAGCCACGTTATCAACACCGGCCCCATAATTCTTAGATTTGGCAAAGGCATTGTTGACAGACTCCATACACTTGCTTCAACACCCACAGAGTGGAAGGCGGCATTAGGTCTAATTTCAACATCTGTAAAAGTTTCCCATATAAACTGGCACCAAAGAAGCAGGGATCATGGGGCGGGCTTAACCAAGCTAAATGCACTCGCAACTGGGCAATGATTTGGGCCTTCCCCTAGGGCCCACCAACTATTTTCTGTGAGCAACTGACCTTGATTTGGTACCCTGGTGTCTAGAAAGTGAACCAATTTTGAAAAACTGAAATTATGCTGAGAGAGTACTTTATCCCCCCAGAGAATTACATCCAATAATAATAATGGTCCTCAGTATTCATAATATTGCTTTTCATCTAATAAGCACTTGAGAACATTAATTAGAAACGATGGAATTCCTAAAGACGGGGTGGTGGGGGACCGTTCCTGTGGTGAGGTACATTCACAGACTTAACAGAGTGCTTCTGGCAGGCAAGGAAAAAGGCAGAATTCCTCCTAGCCCCAAACTGTGAGGACTTTATTGTGTATTAAGGGAAAGGGGAACAAGCTCATATTAACATCACAAAACATAACAAAATGCCTGGAAAACCCCTTATGTAATGCAAAGTACCAGAAAGGTAAATGGCTTTATCAACCATGAATTCCTCTGCAAAGCGAATGTGACAAAAATTCTTCTTGCTTTTCCGAATCGCTGTAATATCACCGCACTGCTCAAAGACTTCTTGAATAATTTCCTCAGTAGCATTTTCTGGTAATCCTCCGACAAACACAGTCTTACACCCAGGAGGTCGTTCTCTTGTGGAAGGAGGCGGAAGATCTAATAATCACAACAAAACAGAAGGTTTGGCCTTTTATTTCTCTGCGCTGTTTTTTTCAGGTTCACCCGGCAAAAGCAAGACTTGCAGAGTAACTTTCTTCGTTCTGAGTAATGATAGATTTCTATACCAACTTACATTGATCCCGGGCTGTCTTGTTTTTTATGTTCCTCTCCCCTCCTCCTCCCAACCTTTCTTTACTGTCTCTGTTCATTTCTACACACAGTGGCTATGCTTGTCCGCGAACAAAGATAAAGCAAATGTTAGCATAATTTCATTTCTCCTTCATAATGCAGAAGTGTTTTTTTCCCCAGAAAAAAGGGGAAAAACACTTCACAGAGTACAAAGCACGATGAAATGACAACGTGATGAAAAGCCTCGGCTTGCTATCTGCTTTGTCTCGTGGCGGGATAATGGCGCAGTAAGGCGGAACACAGGGAGCAGACATGGAAGCACGCGCACGACTTACTTGTCTGGGAAACACCGGGCCTGGAAGAAATACTTTTTTAAAAAAATTATTATTATTCGCATTTAAGTGAGCAAACTATTAAATTTGGGGGAGGCTGTCTAAAAAGATAAAATGTACACTGTCACAACATTTTACCTAGTTTATATGTAGATTACTAAAGCAATCTTCTGAAAAGTCCACTTAAAAAAGGCAACACTGATTAATATGAATAAAAAAAAATTCTAGCTATTTAAGCCCATAAACGTAGTATCTGAGGCTAAATGGAAAAAAAAATTCTTTCCCATTTATTTCATCAAATGTATGTTTCCTTCAAGCAGATGCAATTTGGTCCAGAAACTCTGAGATGTAGGCTCCCCCCAAAACTGCAAATTGCCAAATTAATTCAATTTTCCATCTAGCAAAACACATTTCAGAGTTTTTTCTCCCACATTTGTGAAGATGGATGGAAGTGCTCACGTATTTCACACTATGTTCTGCAGCAAATGCTAGGCTTCATTGCACGCAAAAACATTCTTAATGCTCGATATGCATCCTCAAATCAGACATACTGCCTTCAGGGTATCAATTTAGCTCCTGGACAGACACATGGACACATGCCCATATATTTGTCCTAATCTAGAAATAGAGACTTTCTGCAGAATGGATCCCCACTCTGTGTATCTATGTGGCAAAATTTTGAGTCATATCTGAAAATGAATGCAATACTACACTAAAAAAGAAATTTAAATTGATGAGCAAATATTTCTCAACGCATCACTTACTTGGATTTTGAGGAAAAAGGGTACAACTTTTGCAGTGGATTATTTCTTTGACGACAGCCACTTCTGTTGGCGGTGGGGGTGGTACCAGCCCCAGGCCTGGTATCATTGGGTTAATGGGGGTGATTCCAGTCATCATGTTGAGGCCTGGATCAAAGCCTGGTACACAGATGGAGTCTGTAAAGAACGTAAGATAAACATTTTTGCTGGAGGATCTTAAATCAATTTTTGTTGTTGTTTTTGCTGCATTCCTGCAAAGATTATTTGCCTTTATGCTTTTTATTTTTTAGGATTTTCTCCTGGCATAAGATGTAGCATTATAATAAGCTCTTCAAGAAAGGTAAAGAGAAAATGAAAGATGAACTTAAAACTATGCGAAAAGGAAATTATATTACTTAAAATATTAACACGGCAGAACAGAACACAGCATATTAAAGTGTAAAATCATGCACCATGAAGCTTTGCTATTATTGTGAATGCGATTTTGTGTTTCTTAACATTGGTGTATTGTTTACACTGCCTTATGACCCAGAATGTGGGAAGAATATCATTTAATGTTGAAGTGCCCGGTGAATCTAATTGTCAACTTGGTTTTATCAAAAGAGCCTTCTTACCCAAATGACCTAGATTTAGGAAAGTTCAATTTATATGTGCATACTTTATAATGATACATTCAGGTCCAACCTAACCTATCTCCCCCAGGAAATAAAAAACAAAGAGTGATTATAATTACTATGGCTGGGTTAGATACATGTAGGCACAAAATTAGCTATATACGCTTCTGAGTTCGATTGGATAATCACACATTTTTCCTATAGTTCAACTGACAAATAATTGACCCAACCTTCTGAAATCTTCATGTCTTGTGTGAAAAACAAATTTATGCCTGTATAAAAAATGGAAGGGGGCAAAAAGGATGGATTTTTCCAATATAAACACTGACTTATTTTTAGTGTGATAATGAAGAAGTAATTACAAGGGTGATGTACAGGGATTTTTTTTTTTCTTAAATAAGACCTTTGTAAGAGCAGGGATTGTTACAAAATACTGTATTGAGTTTCTAAGAGTAGCTGCAAAGGGGAACCCCTCTCCTGAGAGTTTGTCTGTTTACAAGAAACAGATACTCTCACTGGTGGTGTGATAATGTTCCCAGGAAGACAAACAGTAGCAGCACAGATGCCACCAGGAATAGTCATGGTGACCCTTCCTACAGTCCTCAAGGTGAAACTTCCTTCTCTTCTTTTCTCTTCCTCTCCTATCTTTTGCTCCCTCCTCAACCTAGATTATTCCATTCTTCCTTCCTGCCCCCTCTCCTTTGTGGTTCTCATGTCTAGCCCACCTTTGGCCCCCTGCGTGGCCTCACTCCTTACTCTCCTGTGCTGAAAGATCAGATAAGCCCAGAGGCAGATGAAATGACAACTACACTCTTTGTTTACAAAGACACTCCAGAGGATACTGAAGGACCAGCATAAACTTTTCCTTTCTGGGAGAAGGTTTATTACAGCTTCCCTCCAGCTACCCTGGATATTTCCACTCCTCCTCTGGGTTAAACAGAATATGCAGAGTGATCCTGATCTATAAGCCCAAGAGGACTGCTGTCCCATTTACTAGGAAATCCATTTAATTTGATAGCGTAGCAGTGTGACTTCAATAAAATCAGGGGTTATTTTTGGTTTGGGTCTTTTTTTTTTTAAAAAAAACCCCTAAATGTAAATGCCAAAGAAGCATTCTGTGTTAAAGTAGTGACCTTCACATTCGAGGCACTTCTTCTAGTCATTATGGTTCTCAGTTTCCTCGTCTGTAACATGAGATTTCTGACAGGATAATCTCTTGGACCACTAGCATTCTAGGACTCCAGGATTCTGTTCTGATGTTGCTCAAAATGAAGTGATATACAAAAGACATAAAAGTTTGGAAGCAACAAAGACAAGACTCAAACTTTGCTTATTCATTTGAAATCCCCATCAAGTTTCACAGGTCTTATTCCCATTTTACAGATAAAGAAATTGAGGCTTAAAGCAGTGCAGTGAAATTTCCAACATCACAAAGCAAACAAATGACAGAGTCAGAACTAGGGCCCGGGTCTCTGGCTCCTTATTTAAACTCATCTCTTTTGACTACTTCAAAGTTTCCACCTAGAATGACCCAACTGGATCATTCACCTAATACATGCCACTACTAAAAATTTACTCTTAAAAAAAAAAATCAAGATGTAGCCCTCTGATTCAGATGCCAACTCTAAAAGAGAAGTTCCAGAATAGAATGGTTTTCAACGTCATCATCATTGAAATAACGTAGTGGCTTCCAAGGTAAATATATTAGAAATAGGAATATTGGCAATGGGAATATTGGCATGCTTATGCCTTTATTTAATCTCATTTCATCCATAAGATCCGTCTGTTTCTTTCCTGGCCCGGCCCTCACTATTGTTTGCCAACACAGGGTGATTTAAGACTGAAACTGCTCAGGACGGCAAACCCTGACACGCGAGCCCTGTGAATTATCAGAACCAGATGGTCTCCGCAAATGAAATGAAGAGCTCAGCGCTTGCATTCTCTTTAGTTGTGACAGACTTCTGTTTTCTTTTTGAAGGCCAAATAAATAAATACGTCTTCAGAAATGGGGATGAAAGACGCTACTCTTGAGCAAGATATTTTAATATCCAGCAAGAGCTACTTTGCTTTTTCTGAGACATCAGCATGCACAGACTATGAGGTTTAATGGAACCTGTATGGTGTGTGCAGTAGCTTGACAAGAGCTGAGGAAGGAATTAACACTTAAATTATGTGGGACCTCACAGGATCTGAGCTTCGGTATTCGAGAGAGGGAAGTAGGGAAGGATGAGACTTTTTTAAAAGAAAGTAAGAACCCATTACTTATTAACAATATATGAGCAGATGGAAATTGTTTTCTCAAAAAGCACAGGAATGTATTATGTACTAACTCGTTAAAGCAAATGCACAATTCTGGAAAGTCTGAGAGAGACACACTCACAGGAAGACAAAGGTGAGGAGAGAACGTACGCTCTAAGAGTCAGTTCCTTGTCTTACTTAGAAAAGGTGCCCCTGTGAACTTCAGAGATAATGAGTTCTAATTCCACTCAGGGAAAAAAGGAAGAGGGTTTAAATTGCAGCAAGAAAGAATCCAATTAAGTATATAGTAGAACTTTCTTTTTAAAAACTGTACTTAAAATAGAGGAAGGGTTATTTATTTCAAAGCCCGCAGCCCTGTCCGGCTCCTCTCTCTATCGCTGACCACAGACACAGAAGCGGCAAGGCCAGGACTCAGCAAATGTTTCTTTTTAGTTCTCTTTTCCCAATGGACAGGACAAAAACAGAAAGAAAAATCCTGTTTACTGATTCACACGTAGTTAAGAGTTTTATCAATTAGACTCTAGGGCATTTTTCAGAGGGCGGGTTGGGGTTTTGTGTTCAGGATTTGAGAGGCACGGCAGTTTCTTTCATTCACTCACTCATTCATTCCACACTTACAGGGCACACATTATTGCCAATATCTGGAGTTACCGGTAACCATCACATGTTCCCCACTTGGGAAATCACAGGGTTTGAGACCATCAAGGTTGGCACCAAACTCAGTGGAAGAGTTGAGAATGTGAACTGAGATTCAGGAGGCTGGGAGAGCGGTCCAGGAAGGGCCCTGCCAGGGAGAGCCCGACAGGTCTGGGAGTTCCAAACAATGGTCCACAGCTACAGCATGGTGAGTGTGCGACAGTGTGGCTGCAACCTACTGAGCAGCCACAGGACTCAGATCAGATTAGGAGGGAGCTTGTGGTTTGAGCTAGTATATTTTGACTTCATTCTCACCGGGATGGCAGCCACTGAAGGTCAGATGTGCACTCCGCCAGGCCAGAGGCCCCGGCTGTGGCAGCACGGACAGCTCACCCCCGTCCCCTCAGCTGCAGCACAGCCCAGGTCCACGCCCCACCTAACCTAGTTATGTCCAGCCTTGACCGGAGACAGGCCTCCGGATGTGCTGCCTGCCATCCCTCCTTTTCTCTTTGTCCGCTGCCCCTCGCGGTGGCTTGCCCCTTTTCTGCCCTTTCCAGTCAATGCCTCAGCAAAGAGTCTCCCATTTGAGGTGAGAAATAGATCTCATTTGAAAGAAAGGCAGTAGCGTCCTGTCTCCAGTCAAGGCTGGACACGACTAAGTTAGGTGGGACGTGGATGCTGGGCTGTGCTGGAGCTGAGGGGACAGAGGTGAGCTGTCCGTGCCAGGAACAAATCCAGCCCCGAACAGGACATAGTGTTCCAAGAGAATAATAAGAGAAAAGAGGTGGTCATCAGGCCCAATGGTAGCATTATAGATCCAGTCCTGGGTAGAGATCATTAGCAGCCGACAAACACAAGACCAGGCAGACCAGCTTTGTCAGGGAACTCCAACCGCAGGTCACAGGGCCTGAACCCCCCTGGTCCAGGGGGAACAGGGATTTAGTGACAATACTATAGGGTCATGGGTTGGGAAATACAAGGCAATCAGGCAGGTTACCTAGGCTGGGACTCAGGCTGGAGAAGCAAGACTGGATCCAGACACTATAACCGAGGCCTGCGGCTTGTGAAAGGAGGCAGATACCCCAGTTATCAGTCCCTAGGGCACAGGTCAGAGCCTGACCAGCATTAAGCCCAGCTGGATGCTGAGTCTCAGAAAGCAGGGCTCCAGGGAGCCCTTCCTCCTACCTGAGACCCAGATAGGACCTCAAGTCCAGGGAGATGCCAAGTGTGTGGGGGCCAAGGGCCGGGACTTGGACAGGGCAGAGAGACAGGCTGGAGGGGCTCTGACAAACAAGCGGTAGCTCCTCTCTTTTCTCCAGAAGAATTATTGACTCAAAATATGATCTACCGTCACTGACAGACAAACCACGTGATACTCGAGGACATCCTGTTTACTGGAAATTTAGGATGGAGAGACTGTTTCTCACAATAGTTCCCCATTGCAATTGACAAGCCCTGCTCTTCTATAATTCCAGTTAAGATCATGGACTATTAAAGTAATGCTTTTTCATGGACTATTAAAGTAATGTTTTTTTCATTCCATGTCCTCCTTTTCTCTAATATCCTTAAAAATCATTTTGTGATCAACACAAAAAAGTAGTTTTGAAAAAGGTGATCATGAAGTATAAAAAGATCTGAGCACAGCTGGGTGACCATCAGCCTGACTGGTTCCTTAACCTCTCTGGGCGTCAGTATCCTCACCAGGTGGAAGTGAGTAAGAATGCCAGTTGTACCACCTCCACAAAGTGGGAGCATCAGCGAGGACAATCCGTGTGAAAGCAGGATATCCAAGCTTTAAGAGCCCAAGTCTGGAATCAAATATACCTGTGATCAGGGCCTGGGTCTCTCATGCACCGGCTGTGTGACTTCAGAAAATTTAACTAATCTTTCTAATAAGCCTCATTTATAATATCTGTAAAATGGGGATAATCACATTTAAATTTTAATATTCTTGTGAGGATTAAATGGGATAAAAAAAGCCCAAAGTGTTTAACATGATGTCCATCACATGGTAAATATACAACAAATGGCAGCGGTTAGATACATTTATAAATTTTTTTTTACATATAATAATATTTTTGTAACCTTATGTAAATATATTGTTAATATTGTATGCACATAAAGGATCATGGTGACAATGATGAAGCGTTTGATTTGACGAACGTTTGAGTGCCTATGTGGTGTTGAATGTTTTGTGGGTACTTTGCCTGCAAAGACATTATAAGATACGAGTCCTTCCTTCAAGGAAGTGATAGTCTAGTGGCAGAACCAACGAAACAAAATGACAGTACACCATGACAACTGTTGTGAGACATTTAAATAAGAGGTGCTATGGAAACACAGAGATGGGGGCATCAAAACTAGTCTGGGGTGGGGGTGTTACGGTTTGAATTACGCCTGCCTGAAAAGATGTGTTGACGTCCTTTCGCCCCTGGTACCTGCGAATGTGACTTTATTTAGAAACAGGGTCTTTGCGGATGTAATCAGGTTAAGATGAGGTCATACTTGATGAGGGTGGGCCCTGTCTAATAGGACTGGTGTCCTTATACGAAGATGAGAAGAGACACAGACAAACACACAGAGAGGGCCGTGTGGTGATGGTGGCAGTGACAGGAGTGACGCAGCTGCAAGCCAAGAACACCAAGGATTGCTGACGAAAACCAGAAACTCAGAGAAACAGACACTGCCTCAAACCCTTCAGAGAGAGCACGGCCCTTGATTTCGGACTTCTCACCTCCAAAACTGGGAGGAAACACGTTTCTGTTTTAAGTCACCCCAGTTTGTGGTACTTTGCTATGGCAACCCCAGGAAACTAAGTCGGGGGCATAGTGTGCTGGAGGGGGTGACAGCCGTCAGGTCAGCCACCTGACTCTCAAAAAGAATGGCTTCTATATATGCAAAAGGCATGTAAAAAAGCTATTCCCGAAATATACTTCTTGGGATCAAAAATACAAAGATATTTCTAAATCTTCTCTTAGAAGAAATGTTCAAAACCAGTCTCCTGGAGGCAGAATGGCTCTTAGGTTTTCCCCTTGTGGAAAATGCAAACTTTGAAGATTGCTACTTATTTGTTGAGAACAAATCAACCACACAGATTATAAATTAACATAATAGCATACTTTATAAGATAAGTGAATGCCTACAAGTAGAATCTTCAAGAAAGTAAAATTGAAAATGCTTTTGTGATCTTTCCAAAGAGATCCAAAGGTGGAGAGGTATGTTTTCCATTTAAACCCAAGATGTACATCCAAAGCGAGCTCCTGCAGCCCTGCTGCGCACACATTATAAACACAGACCTCATTCCATCAATAAAACCCTCTGTCTTCTTTGACTGGGGATGTAATGCTGGCAGGATGGAGGAATGCGGCTGTCAACAGCTATTTTAAGTACTGTTGACTCGAGTGAGGAGGTTTGTGTCCATGTTTGAAAATATGACACGACACCAAGTGAAGAGAATTTCAAAACTTCTGACCAAAACTGGTGCAGAGAATAACTGACTGCTAAAAGAAGTCTGTCAGATCTTTCCAGCAACCTGCACACGGAGCATGCACTGCAAAAGCAAATGTTTCTTGAGTGAGCAGGAGGAAAAAGCCTATCAAAGGTTCTGTGGAATCCACTCACACAGGGGGCCTGGCGATTTGAATTCGATGCCAGAGCAGTTTCTGTACAGAGGCCTGAGCTGTCACACTCAAAGCAAGCCGCCCTGTGTTTCCTGGACCTGCTGAAACACACTCTTCAGACACAATGCGCCTCA
This sequence comes from Equus caballus, assembly GCF_041296265.1. Classification (NCBI taxonomy): domain Eukaryota; kingdom Metazoa; phylum Chordata; class Mammalia; order Perissodactyla; family Equidae; genus Equus; species Equus caballus. The sequence continues at coordinate 47,446,099 of NC_091700.1, read as the reverse complement.
CAGCTGAGGCATAAAAGCCATGCGGGTACATGCCAGGGAGGTGTGGAGGGGCTCACTTTGACAAGGAAGCAAAGGACACTGGACCTCACCAAAGCTCATTAAATTTCAAAGCTGAGAGAGACTTGGGCATTTCCTAGTCCTACCCTCTTGATTCAGAGATGAGAAAACTGAGGCCCAGAGAGGTTAAGTGACTGTCCAAAGTGACAAAGCTAGCTAAGAGTGGAGCTGGAATTAGAATCGAGAGTCCTGGTGCCTCATCATCGTGCATCTGAGTTCCCCAACATCTCTCCATCCTGCCTTCCTTAGGACATGTCTAATGACAGTACATTCACTGCCTCCCAAGATGGCCCATTCCATTTTCTGATGGTTTTCACAAGGAGAAATTGACCCCTCAAGTGTTGCTTCAGGACCTGATATCCTGTCGTTAGATCCATTGTTCTTATTCTGCACTTCTGGGTACTGTAATAGGGCTAATTCTCTTTCCTACCATGACTGGTCACACCCATGAAGAAAGCTCACAGAAATACCTGAGTCCTCTCTCATCTGGCCTCAGCACCCCGCTTCTCTTAGTCCTCCCACACATGACTGTCCTCTAAAACCCACCTCTTCTGAGGTCTAGGGTTATCCCCAGAAGTAGGCCAGATGGAAGCTGACCTATATAACAGTGCTCTCTACCTTTCTTAATTCTGAACTCTCTATTTTTTGCTGACTTGGTACATTATGATTAAAATAAATGGTCATGTTTGAATGCTTGCTTTGTGCCAGGCCTGTGCTGAAAGCTTCCCATCATCTCATCACAACGAGTCTTTTTGGCAGTCCATCATGGAGTTGACACACATCAAATGACCTCATTCAACTAAAACACACATGTCTTGTCTCTGCAGGATGCCATTATGCAACTTTGAGGTTGACATTTTAAAACAAAATAAAAGATTTTGCATTTTCCATGGAATTTTCTAAAATCTGCCCTTTTAGGTTCTCCTCCTGTCTTGGATTTTCCTTCACTGGCCCTCAACATCTATACAATGGCAGGACAACTCTTTCTGTAAGTTCCAGCCCCTTCTAACTCACCAGCAGATTTCTCCTTGCAGGTCAGACTCAGCCACGGAAGGAGGGAAGATCCTCTTAGACAAATTCACCTAGACTCCTTCCCCCTAACGTTTACTTCTTCTGAACCCTTTGTTGTTGAGTTCCAGTTTTGAGGGCCATTGCTAAGTCTCATTGCACATGGTGGAGTTACTCTTCATTCCTTGTGTGGGAAGCTCAAGCTAAGTTATTTTCCCTGCCCCGTGGCCTACTGGTGCCTTCTCACTGGTTTCTACTTCTTGTCTGAATGTACTCCTCAGCAATCCATCTACCACATCCAGGGCATCTATCCTACTCCACTCCTATTAGACACCCTGGAGCAGAATAAGGAACGTCAGAGTTTGCCTATTTCTTTTAATGGTACTCCCCTTTCCCCTTAGTTCCTAGTTTAAAACCTCTGTAGGCAACCACATTCAGTAACGTGCCAAAACCTTTCAGACAGACCCACCTTTGAAAGGTTTTCTACATCATCATCTTTTTTGTTGCCCTTGCTATTTAGGTTCTCATTAGCTCTCATCTGGAGCATTGCAAAAGCCTCTTTGTGTGCCCAGAAGCTGTAGCTTTCTATCTTCCTCCCTCCTCTCCTGCCCTTCTCCCCTTCCACTCTCTCCCTCCGTACCCTTCTCACACCCCTGGACCTGGGATCAGCCAGTGATGCCCATGGGAGACCATGAGAATAGACCCTAATTGGGGCCTCTAAATTACTTCTTTCAAACTTCTTTTCACATCCCTATCTCATTAGCTGATGATTAATTTTCTCTCTGTATGATGTTATGTGACTTTGTACAGCAGGACTGTTATATAATGATAGAAAAAAGGACTGAATAGGCTCTTGGTGTTCTCTGCTTTGTCCTATCTGACAGGCTCGTGACACAGGAGCAGAAAGTAGACGCAAAACACCACTGAATCTTGAGAAATATTTTTGAATATTCAGTCAACCACATAAGAAGCACTCTTTAATTTTTACATATCTATTTATCTATCTTCCTAAGGAGTACGGACACTCCAAGTATATGTTGAAAGACTAAAGACTTTATGTCAACACATTTCTTTCTGGCATTCAATGCCTTCTCACTCTGTAGAACTGTTTCTTTTTTTTGAAGTCAGGGTAACAGCCTGGCATCATATGGATATAAAGCCTGCTGTAGTCAGTGGTCTTTTTTTTTTTTTTTTAAAGATTTTTTTTTATTTTTTCCTTTTTCTCCCCAAAGCCCCCCGGTACATAGTTGTGTATTCTTCGTTGTGGGTTCTTCTAGTTGTGGCATGTGGGACGCTGCCTCAGCGTGGTTTGATGAGCAGTGCCATGTCCACGCCCAGGATTCGAACTAACGAAACACTGGGCCGCCTGCAGCGGAGCGCGTGAACTTAACCACTCGGCCACGGGGCCAGCCCCTGTAGTCAGTGGTCTTGACAGCAGAGGTGGTATTTCACAGCATGTGAATACCTTTATGGGGATCTTCCCTTTGAAACTTGCATCTTTCCAAGGCAATATGCAGGGGCTAACCATTTGATTTTATTTATCAACATTGGTTTCAGTTTACAAAGGCATCTGGGGGATAGGTAACATCTCAAAAATTTAAAAAGAACAAAGGAAAACTTATTCAACACTTAGCTTCAAAGAAAACATTCACATCATATTATTTTAAACAATTTATGTAGGTTTCAATTTAAACTTACTGTTTGAAGGGGTTGAGGCAATACAGAGTTGGCCTCTTTCAATAAGATCAGCATATAGCTGTGGACTTGGGGAGAAAATAGAGCCTATTTTAAAAGTAAACACATCAGGGGCTGGCCCCATGGCCGAGTGGTTGTGTTCGCGCGCTCCGCTGCGGTGGCCCAGGTTTTCGCTGGTTCGGATCCTGGGTGTGGACATGGCACCGCTTGTCAGGCCATGCTGGGGCAGCGTCCCCCATGCCACAGCTGGAGGGACCCACAACTAGGAATGTACAGCTATGTACCGGGAGGCTTTGGGGAGAAAAGGGAAAAATAAAAAATAAAATAAAATAAAAACTAAAAGTAAACACATCGTGAGTGCTCCTAAAGGGAAACTTCAAGTCACGTGTTGGTTTTAAATCACAGACTAATCTAACGTTAATTTAATTTTTCTACTAGACTGTGTGGGCAAGGACAACTGGCTGACTTAATCATCACCTGATCTCCAGGCCAACACAGTCCTTGGAGCATAGCACTACCTAAATATCTGATAAATGGATGAAAGAAATCACAAAACTTACAGAATTTACAGAGTTTATACTAAAGGGACAAGACAATGTAATAATTGGTTGTTCAATCCACAATGTCACTGCATAAATTCATATAAGATTCTCGAGCAAATGATAGCTGGAATTCTTTTTATTTACGTTATTAATTGGACAATGAGAGCAATGAGGGTTTCTGCTGGTTATTTCTCTTAAAATCATTGGAAAATGATGATGATGGCGACTTACATGTTATAGACAATGAGACCAAGAGGCACAAGGAGTGAGGGTGCTCTCAAGATCAAAGAGCACATTGATAGGACTGGTCTGAGTGCTCATTAATACAGCATCTGTAACACACCACGTGAACTCACCCTCCCCCCAGCTCATGGCTGCAAGAGCACAGACCTGATCTGAAAGGAATGAGATGGAGAGGCAGGAGGGTGACTATAGTATCCTTGAAATCTATACAAGGTCAATCAGTTCGGGAATACTTGAAAAATTCAGGAGAGGAATGGGTATCTTTTTATTACAACTTACTTTCATGCTATAGGGAATGCTGTAATCTCACAGTGGCATAAGTAAAATGCTACCTAACCAAAACAAGCTTACCGAAGAGGTAAAAGCAAAATCCTACCTCATCTACTGCTGAAACTTTAAATAGGAAGCATAAACCATATTTCAATCAACACTATCTTCAATTTTATATTATGGCCAATTAAGAGAAAAATGAAGATGGAGGAAATGAAGGAAATATGGATTATGACTAGGAATGAGGAAATAAGGGGAAGAAATAGAGCCGAAGATGGAAAGAAAAGAGAAATCAGAGGGAAAGGCAGCAATATGCAGATGAGGGATAATCTGAGTCCTAGATTCAAGGGCAGGCTCACCTTCCTGCCCAACTGACCAGCCTCTCTATGCCTCGGTTCTTAATCTGCACAAAGGGGACTAAAAATAGTACTTACCTTGAAAGAGTTTGGGAGGATTAAATGAGTTACGAAAAGGGCTTAAAAGAGTGCCTGGTATATAGGAAGCGCTTGATACATATCAGCTATTGCTTTAATGATGAATATTCTATATATATTGTGTGTGCATGTGTCTGTTAAACACTATACCTGATACAAGGCTGCCCAAGTGTCCTCACTTTAAACAAAGGCATATCCTAATTCTCTGCTGCTTTTGACGTTAATGTTTTATTGTCTATCCTAATTTCAAGAAGTAAGTCTTTAGCTGGAAATCAGGAGGGTCCTCTAGGAAAACAGCTGAGGAGGCACTGCCATAGCGTTTCCCCAGAGGAGAAATTTCTCCAAGAGTTTAGTATTAGGAAAAACCTCCTCCCTACCCCTAAGGACCCAAGATGTTTTTCTACGCCTGGAGATGAGAATTACAGAATTCAGAGCTGTTTCCTCTCTGCTTTTTCTGCCAGGAAGATTAGGTGTTATACCCAAACACACCGACGGTACTCATTCATATATGTCTGGCATAGCTATGTCCTCCTTAAACTTACCGTTTCTCTTTGTAATCCTCTTTTATTAATTTAAATGAATATGTCTATGCTATTAAGCTTCTTTACATACACGTGCACACACACACGTCAATTTTTAATAAATTAAAATTGAGCAGCACTAGACTTTAGAAATACTTTGCTACATCTGAGCCCTGGCCGGATTTAATTATTTACGTGTTGGTGTGCATTTTAGTTTAGAAAGCATCAACGCCAAACCATCCTCTCTGACAGCCTGTCATTTCTAGCAACACCCTGAGTAATTCCAGTGGCTAAGTTTTCAGAGAAGAAAACTAACGTGGAATAATTTTACTAACAAATTGCCATTTAAAACTAATTCAGCCTTTTGGGCTGAGTGCAGTGTACTTTGAGGAGCATTTATTAATGACTTGTCTTGGTAGTGTCTTCTTCCACAGTGGTGATCCCTCAATATTAAAAACTCAGAGAACTCATTTCCAGCATGAAAAATATATCCCAACTATTTTATTTTCTGGAGAATTCAAGGTTAAAAGCAGAGATTATCACCCAGATTTTCATTTGAAATTATCCTCTGTCCAGTGTAAATTCAAAGAGTGCTTTTGTTCCTCATTTGGGGTCTACCTCCCATTCTCATTCTGAGAGGCATCTGGTTTTGAATTGTTACTAAGCCTTTATGCAACACTGTATTTTCAAAATCCTTTTTCAATCATTTAATGACTAGTCCTCATGACATCTCTCCGAGATTTTTTTCCCCTTTACAGATGAATGAAGTTGAGGTTTGGGACAATAAAGACCTTTCCCCACAGCATCAATGGAATCAGAGGAGAAGCAGATTGCAGTCCATACTGTCTTGGCTGCAAAGATAGTCTATTTGCCTATAGTCTGCAGGGAGGTACCTGGCAGAGAAAAAGAGCTAGGATGCACAGTATTTGGGGATTAGCCTGATGTCCAACTCAGGTTCCTCTTCTCAGATGTAAGGCTAAAACCTGCCCTGCCTACTTCACATTGTTATTATGTCTGCCAACTTATATGATGGCATTTATGTGCCAGTAATTTACAAACAAGAAATTAATACACAAATGTAAGTTATAGTTAGGATTTTCTATTTAAAAGGCCACTGGGGTTCCACAATGGTGCTAAGTGCTTATCTGGTACAGAAAGAGAATTCAATATATTATTCTGTATATTATTGTGCTTTAAAGAGTATACAGAAGCATGACAGGAGGAGGAGGGGGAAGAGAGTGAGAGGGAGTGGGAGGGAGAATGGGTGTGTGTTGGGGAGGGGGGTTCCTCATTCTTCTCACTGTAACCCACAGTCTCAACACAACTTTGTCATTCTCCATGTTAGGGGCATCCACTAAGTTTTATAGCTGGGAAAATTGAGGACCTGAGTAGCACATTGCCCTAGGTTCCTCTGAGATATGTGCTCATTCAAAATTTATTACTCATCTACAAGGTTGCTAAGCAATGTGCTAATGTGGGGGGCACAGAGGTGAGTCAGGATTCCTGGCTTAAGGTGCTCAGTGCACTGTGACACAGACACATGGGCACACAACAGCATTAGAAAGTGGCAGCAAAACTAGGGAGGCATACACAGCTACACAGCACTGGTGCCATCATTCTGAAAAGAGCCTGACCACACTCTGAATTACAAGTGGCCGTGCTCACTGAAAGCATCTATCTAGCTCAGCCACTGGGTCCCCAAACTCAAGCACAGAGCACTTTGTAAATACATACCCAAGTCAGAAAGCAGCCACCCCTAGGGGCTGGAGCCACACATTCAATAGCAGCCATTTCCACTGCATTTATCAAATGACTTTTTGAGGCAGAGGACTGTCAAGTGTTTCATTTATTTTTCCTTATCTATATTATTTTATATCTTTCTCCTCTTTTTAATCCTGGAGGCATTCTGGGTCAGCAGGACTCCTTCAGGCTGAGTTTACATCAAAAGCGCCCATGGTGTGGAGGACTGAGGTCACAAAGTATAGATATGTCAGAGGCTGAACCAAGGGCTAGCTAATCTGTATCTGCTTGTTGCAATGAATGGGGAATTTACATTTGCCAGAAAAGCCAGAGGAGAAATGTTCACTTGGGCATTCATACGCTTATTCAATTATGTTTTTTTGACTGTAACAAAAACAGATCATCACAGTTTTTGAAAACCTATCATAGGTATTTAACTTTCTTCCATGAGAGAGTGATGGGACAGAGGCATGAGGGAAGTGGATAATTTTAGCATAAAGTGTTTGTTGAATAAACAGAGCTAAGTTAAGCTAAAATAGAATAGAATAAACTTGGAGGAGGTATCAAGTGTGTATCATGAGGATTTATGCTGGGGCCTCTTCTGCTTAATATCTTTACTCAATGTCTTGAACAAAGAACTCTCTAACTAACTCATTAAATACCGTGATCAACAAGTGCTTATGCTCAAGGAACACGGTAGGTGCTAGGGACACGCAAAGGTTGAAAACAAGAATTTGGGCTTCGTGCTTCCAGAAGGACAGAAACTTTCAGAGAAAACAAAAGTGACAAAAGAAATAAAACAAAGAAAAGAAATAGAAAGTACCTTAATTTGTTGAAAAGCATCCTAAAATGAAAGGAAAGGGCTGACAGTAAGCACAGAGTTACATGACTGACACATTCACACTGGATTATGAAAAGAAAGTGATATGTATAAGAGGTAAATCCTAATCCCTCAGGATGATGTCAGAGAGAGATCAAGTCCCACAAAGTGTCTCTCACACTCTCCGCCTTTGCCACCATTTGTCAAAGGACTGTGCAAGAACAGCTCTGAACTCTTACCACCTCAAGAAGCAGAGTGGTATGAGTCAGGAGGCTGCAGGTCAGAGGGCCTCTTGCCAAGCTCTTCTAACTGAATTCGGGTACCACTGCCCTTGCCTTACCCTTCCACGGCTGGCTGGGAGCAGCCTACCTTGCACTGGCCTCTCCTGTGGCCATGGGCACCAGCTCCCCCGGGACTGACTTCACACTGGGTTGACTGGGAGGTTCCTTTAGCTATGGTGATCACTACCCAGTTTTCCCTTCCCTTGCCACCTCACAGTTCTGATTCTTTCAGATCCTTTTCCCCACCAACAGGGCTCCTGAGTGGGGTCCCTTCTTTCTCTTGGGTGATTTGCCCTCTGAGTAAAAACCCACTGTTAGCAGATTACTGCAGCCAGCCTTGAGGAATCCAAACAGATCATGGAGGCAGGTTTGGGAAGGGGAAGGGTACTCATTTTTACTAAGTATTCTAGGTGCTAGTGAGACATTAGGTACCTGCACACACTTCACCCCACTTAATCTTCACTGAAACAGTGCAGGGGAAATTAAGGAATGGAGGAAATTTAAGTCAAGTGGTCAGCTAGAAATGGCTGAGTTGGAACTCAAAGCCAGGTCAGTCTTATTGCAAAACTCTTTTTGTCTCACGAGGACTGTCAATGACAAAAGCCTGAACTGGATGGATTATAGGATTTGACCACTACACAGGACTGACTTTTAGCTGGTAAACACCACTATGGCCATATCACTGTTTTAAGCCAGCATCTGTTCTGTTTGGTCAGTGCCCAAGACCTATCAGTTGTTAAATATTTGGGTATCATTGTTGCCCTTATCAAAATGAAATATGTGGCCAATAACAAATGTTTGACTTCTACTTCTGAGAAGGAGAGGATAACAGACCGGACATACTCTCCTACCTGAAACAACTAAAAAGCCAGATAAAATATATGAAACATGGTTTTCAGATATTGGCCATCAGGCAGTGCAAGACAAAGAGTCCTGAGAGAAGGGAAACAAACAAGGTGAGGCATATGACTGTCAGGAGAGAGTGTACTGCCAGGAGAGAGTTTCCAGGCTACAGCGCAGGGAGGAGGAACCCCGAGGGAGCCTGGCAGTCTCCCTAGGTAAAGATATAGACGGTAGTTTGGAGGCCAAGGATACTTAGAGTTTTCAGGGCAGAGTGCTGGAGAGAAGAGAAATGCACACACACATGCATGTGCACGTACACACACACACATACAGCTCAGAGATTTAAAGAGGGCCGACTTGGAGTCTTCAGCTAAGAACTCCTCAGTGTACGCATGTGAGAAAACTACTCAAGGTGGGAAAAGAACCGCCAAAAAGGATGAGAAGGACCAATCCGTAGAGATCGGAAAGGCTGGGCAGAGTTTGTGCCTTTATGAGCTAGCATAGAAAAGCTTCATAATTCATGAGGTTTGGGGTAAAATACTCCGAATGGTATTGCCTCAGTAGTGGGGCGAAATTAGCCCTAGACTAAAGGCTGCTCTGATCTTTCATAACAAAGCTTAAAAGCAAGCCTCAAAAGGTTCAAACTCTTTCCAATTAACTTAAATGTGCCCTAGAATAAACTTCAAGGATATTTATAGGAATACAAAAATATCCAGCACCTAAAAAGGGAAAATTCACAACGTCTGGCAACCAATGAAAAATTACCAGGTGTGATAAGCTAATCCCCAAACCTGTGAATACGTTATTTTACATAGCACAGGGGAATTAAGGCTGTGGATAGGATTAAGGTTGCTAATCAGCTGACCTTAAAACAGAGATTATCCTGGATTATTCCAGGAGGCCTGATATAAGCACAAGTGTCATTAAAAGGGTAAGAGGGAGGTAGCAGAGAAAGTTAGACTGGTTTGATGGTAGAAGGATTCAGCCCACCATTGTTAGCTTTGCAATGGAAGGGGGCTGTGAACCAGGAAATGCAGGTAACCCCTAGAAGTTGGACGAGTCAAGGAGAGAGATTCTCTCCTGGAGCATCCAGAAGGGAATGTAGCCCTGATGACACCCTGATTTTAATCCAGTGAGACCTTCCAACCTACAGAACTGTAAGATAATAAATTTGTGTAGTTTTAAGCCACTAAATTTGTGGTAACTAGTTACAGCAATAGTACAAAAATAATAGTAATTCACCAGGCATACAAAGAAGCAGAAAAATGTGACCCATAATAAGGAGAAAAATAAATCAATAGTTGACACAGGTGGCAGAATTAGTAGATAAGGATATTAAAATGATCATAACTGTGTTCCATATGTTTAAGAAGGAAGAAAGACTGAACATATTAAACGGAGATGTAGAAGATTGAAAAAAGACTCAAACTGAACTTTTAGAGATGAGAACTACAACGTACTAGATAAAAATACACTGCTTGAAATTAACAGACATAAAATTTAAAAAATAGTGAACTTGCAGACACAGCACTAGAAAATGAAACATAGCGACAAAGAAGACAACAAAAAAATGAAGAGAGCATAAAAGAGCTGTGGGACAACTATAGAAAACCTAAAGCCTGATATATTGGTCATTCAATTCCTCGAAGGAAGGAGGTGGGGCCAGAAAAATATGTGAAGAAATAATGGCTGAAGATTATCCAAATTCGATAAAAACTAAAAATTCACAGATACAAGAAGCTCAAAAATATAAGGGACATGAAACATGAAGAAAAGTATACCTAGACATGTCATAATCAAGTTACTCAAAACTAGTGCTAAAGTCAAATTCTTAAAAGCATCGAGAAAAAAGGATACATTTTATACAGGGGAACCAAGATAATAATGAGAGCAAATTTCTTGTTGTAAACAATACAAGCCAAAAGACAGTGCAGTGGCACGTTAAAAGAACTGAATGAAAAAAAATCTGTTCACCTAGAATTCTATACCTGGTGAAAATATTTTTCAAAAATGAAAGTGACATAAAGACTTTTTCAGACATGATAAACTGAAAGAACGCCTCACTAGCAGATCTACACTCTAAGAAATATTAAGGAAAGTCCTTAGTCAGAGAAATATTCTATGAAATGTAAATTTTTTATTATTTTTTTAAATTTTACTTTTATTTTTTTGAGGAAGATTAGCCCTGAGCTAACTACTACTAATCCTCCTCTTTTTGCTGAGGAAGCCTGGCCCTGAGCTAACATCCATGCCCATCTTCCTCTACTTTACAGGTGGGACGCCTACCGCAGCATGGTGTGCCAAGCTGTGCCATGTCCGCACCCGGGATTCAAACCAGCGAACCCTGGGCCGCCGAGAAGCAGAACGTGCAAACTTAACAGCTGCACCACCAGGCCGACCCCTGAAGCGTAAATCTTAATCTTAGTCGACACAAAGGAATAAAGAACATTGAAAATGGTAAATATGTAGTTCAGTGTAAAAGATTTTTTTCTTTATTCTTTTAGATTATTGACTGAAAAAGCAAAAATACTAACAATGTATTTTGACTTTATACCATATATAGAAGTAAAGTGTATGACAGTAAATAGGACAAGAGGGGGAAATAAAATTATACTGTTTGTGGTTCTCATATTATACATGAAGTGGTAAGCCAACAAAAGAGATAAAATTGTAATTATAAAAGACACTCAATCCAAAAGAAGGCAGAAAAATAGAAAAAACAGAATAAAGAACAGAACAAATAAAATCAATTAGTAAGATTAATTTTAACTTAATCATACTGATAATTATGTTAACTGCAAATTGGGGTCTAAATACCCCAATTAATAGGCAGAGATTGTTATAGTGGATTTAAAATGTAAGATCCAAATATATGCTGCCTACAAGAAACTGCCTACAAGAATTAAATATTAATTCATAAATAGGTTAAAAGGAAAAGTACTGAAAAAATATATAGCATGCTAATAACTAATCAAAAGAAAGCTAGGGAAGGGGCTATATTAATATCAGACAAAGCAGATTCAGAACAAAAAAATATTATCAGAGATAAAAAGTTCATTTCACAATGATAAAAGGGTCAAATCATCAAGAGAACATAACAGCCCCAAACATTTATGCACTGAATAATAGAACTTCAAAATACATGAAGTAAAAACTGATAGAATGGAAAGATGAAGTAGACAAATACACAATAACAGATATGTCAATACACCTTCTCAATAACTGCTAGAACAAGTAGACAGAAAATCAGTAAGGATAGAGAAAACTTAACACTACCCACCAATTTGACCTAATTAACATTTATAGAACACTTCACCCAACAATAGCAGAAAACACAGTCTTTTCAAGTGTACATGGCACATTTACCAAGACAGACCATATTCTGGGCATACACTAGAAAAAGAAGAGCAAATTAAGCCTAATATAAGCAGAAAAAGAAAATAATACAGGTAAGAGCAAGAATCAATGAAATATAAAACAGAAAAATTATATACAAAATCAATGAAATCAAGTGTCAGTTCTTTGCAAACATCAATGAAGAAAAAGAGAGAGGATACAAACTACCAATATTAGGCATGAGAGAGGTAACATAACTACAGATCCTGTATAAATTATAAGTATAAAGGAAGATTATGAACAAATTTCTATCAATAAATTTGACAACTTAGATGGAAGAGATTCCTTGAAAGACCCTAATTATCAAAGCTCCCTAAAGGAAAACTAAATAACCTATATAGCCCTATATCTATGAAAGAAATTGAATTTGTAGTTAAAATCATTCCCACAGGGAAACACCAATCCCAGATGACTTCACCAGGGAATTCTACCCTTGTAGAGATTAAATATTAAAGAAAAAATAACAGTAATTTTACACAAAGTCTTCCAGAAAATTGAAGAGAAGGGAACGCTTTCCAATTCATTTTATGATATTAGCATTATCCTGTTACTAAAACAAGACAAAGACATTCAAGAAAGGAAAATTATAGACAATATTTATCATGAACTTTGATGCAAAATTTAGCAAAGTAAATCTAATGATCTATATAAAGAATAATACATCATGACCAAGTAGGGTTTATTCCAAGAATGCAAGGTTGGTTTAACATTTAAAAAAATCTATCATTGTAATTTACCAAAATATCAGACTGAAAAAAAAAAAACATGATAATCTTCATAGATGAAGAAAAAGCATTTGAAAAAATCCAATACCCATTCTCTTAGCAAACTAAAATTTGAAGGAAATTTCCTCAGCCTAATAAAAATGATATACTTAATACCTCCAAGTGTCCACATACTTCACTGTATTTTCCTTCTAAGATCAGGAACAAGGCAAGGAAATCCACTCTTACTACTTCTACTCAGCCATCAATATACATGACAACAGGGATGGCTCAGAACAATTACAGTCACGTGCCCCATAATGAAGTTTTGGTCAATTATAGACTGCATATACAACAGTGGTCCCATAAGATTAGTACTGTTCAGCTGACCTGTGTAGTAGGCTATACCATATAGGCTTGTATAAGTACTATGATGTTCGTACAATGACGAAACTGCCTAACACCACATTTCTCAGAACACATCTCCAGTCATTAAGCAATGCATGACTGTATACTGAGTGAAAGAAGCCAGAAACTGAGTATATTCTGTCTGATTTCATTTATATAAAAATCTGGAAAATGCAAAATTATTTATTGAGACAGACAGGAGATCCATGGTTGACTGGGGGACTGGGGTTGAGTAGGTGGGAGGGAGGATTACAAAAAGAACAAGGAAACTTTTTGGTATGACAGATGTGTTCATTGTTTTGATTGTGATGAGGATTACACAAGTGTATACATATATCAAACCTTATCGAATTGTACAATTTAAATACGTACAGTTTCTGTCAATTATACTTCATTAAAGCAATAAAATAAAATAGATATTTAAGTCATCTGTGAAAATGTAAGCACTGCCACAGTGAATCAAGTTGAATCTAGTTAAAGTCTTGGTCTCAACCAGGGAATGCATTAAAGGAGGGTACAGCTGTTCTCCCTGACATCAACTTAAAAATATGAGGTGTGTGTATGTAAAGCTTTTTAGTCTCCCAAGAAGAAATACTTAATAGGTCCCAATTTAAACAAACACAGTCCACTATTATGCCAATTCTACAATCTTAGAAGTCAACAAATAGCACATTGGGGATTAGAAATGAACTGAGCAAAATCTGGCATGAAACATGGTTCCAGACCTCAAAAGGTTTTGAAAATTGTAGATGATTTGGTGAGGTGAGATTAATTACTTTCAACTCATTCCAAGAGAGAAAAAGTTTCCCAAGTAGTATAAAAGCTTGCAGCGTTTTAGATGTCACTGTATATGTGAATTTACTCCACAGAAATTCTTCTCTCAACTTGTTAAATTTCAAGACTTCTCCTTGAAGTCATGAGCAGAATAAGAAAAACACAGATGGCTCAACCTCACTGTAATAATGATTCAGGCCAAGCAAAGCTTAAGCTGTTTGTATTTCAGATTAAAAATAGAATTGAGGAGAGAAACAACATTATCCCAGGGGCTAAAATGAATATTAAGACAAAGCTAGTTTAGATACTGATAATATTGCAATATTATTATTTTAGTTGTAATCCATGGGAAGTCCATACATCCTTCTATTGCTTCCCTTAGAATTAGTATTTTAAACAAATTCTACATGCTTAATAAATAAGGTCTGTTCATTTACTCAAAGCCGACAGACCCCATGGTACTATCGACAAAGGCTTCCCTCGTGGTCTCCTGCTGCTGATGTTTATAGAGCTGCAATTACAGAAAAGAGTTCTTGGCAAAACAAGAAATGACACCATTTCCATTGACAGGAATTCTCCTGGCACTGTGGAGATTCCTTATTGAAAGAAATACAAAGCTAGTCTGTTGTTAGCAGAATGCATGGATTTTGTTTGGCAATGGCTTCGTTCCTTCTGGACACCCCCCTGAGGGTTAATGACACTCAACTCTGAGCATCCTTCTTCTCTCCTTCCAGCAGGTGTTTTCACATCTCTCTGAGTTAAATGTCCCAGAATATGGGGGCTGTCACTCTAGGAAGGCAGCACAGCAAAATGTGTGAGACTGAGGGGCACGGGAGCCAGATCACCTGTGTTTGCATTCTGGCTGTGCCACTCACTAGCAGTGTGACTCAGGACAGATTCCTTAGCCTCTCTGTGTGCTGGTGTGCTTATTTGTAAAAAATGAGGGGATAATAGCACCTATTTCATTGGATAAGGATTAGATGAGATAATAACTATAAGATGCTTAGAAAAATGCCTGGCACATACACAATAGATGTAAGCAATTATTACTATTAACACAGCTTTGCTGACACAACAGCATTTGTGGACAATGGATGACAGTGGCACGTCTAAGCTGCCTCCTTATGGCAAGCACAGTAGGAATAAGAAATAGAAGTACTTCCTCTACTGATGCAGCAAAATGTCCTGGATTTTGAACCAGACAAGGCCAGTCTATCAAAAAATAATTATACTAATACCACCAATTATTGAGTACCTTCTGCATACACTGTAGCGTATAAAGGGCATCACATACATTATATTATTAATTCCCACAACAACCCCATGAGGCAGATGATAGAACTCCCATTTTCTGGACAAGGAAACTGAGGTCCGGAGAATTTAAATAACTTGCTTCAGCTCACATGTCTGGTAAGAGCATTTCTGCCCAGAACCACCCAGCTCTTAGCCCATGGTTTTTCCACTATGCCATGCAGCTTTTCAATCCAAAAAGTGGTGGGGTGTTCTGAGCAAAGGCATTCAGGATGCAGAGCTTCCAATAGGGTACAGTCTTTTGAAATCATTAAAAGATGGACAGTCTTAGGTACTGCTGGGTGAAACATAGTTTCCTTGTCACACCTGAACATCAAGATAACAATCATCATTGCGGGGTCATCTCTGGGTATCAGGAGAATATGCTTGAAATGATAGTCAATTTTTTCCTTGGCCCCTACCTGATACTGTAATTCAAATGAGGCTGTTCAGTGCTCATTTCCTTGGGGAAGGATATTATGCAGAAAACACAACGAAAAGAAATGTGTGGCATGGTGGCATCCTGGCATCGCAGGGATTGAGAGGACCTGAGGCATCAAGATATAGACTAAGGTTTCACTGCTTCCCAGGTGGAAGGGAAAGATGCTCACACTGAAGCTTCAATCAGTGCATTTTTATGTACATTTTGAATATTTCATGAATAAAAATTAAAAAGTAATTATAAGCAGGAGGAAATTTTATCTTACAATATCAATAAGCTCATAACTATCAGAATATTCTCCAGATTAATTCTGAAAGAAAACTTATAATGATTAACTTTTATATTAAGTAACCATTCTATAAAAACACAGCAACCTAAATTAAATTCCAACTGTTAACTACTAAAAATATTCACAACACCTATGGCATAGAAAGGGGCAAAATCCCTAATGTACAAAGGACCTAATAAGTCAAATAAAAAAGAAAGAAGAATGTGTTTCAATAGAAAACAAATGGGGAATTCACGAGAGAAGAAAAAGATATGAATTATTATCAATTAAGATGTGAAAAGGTTCAAACTCATAGCAAAAGAGATCAGACTTGTGGTTGATGGAGATGGAGATGGAGATGGAGCAGGAACTAGAGGAAGGTGGTCGAAAGGCACAGACTTCCAGCTGTAAGAGCAATAAGTCCTAGGGATGTAATGCACCACGTGACGACCATAGCTAACACTGCTGTAGGACACACAGGACAGTTGTTAAGGGAGTGGATTCTAAGAGTTCTCATCACAAGGAGAAAAACATTTTTTTCTTTTTTTTCATCTATAGGCGATGATGGATATTAACTAAACTTATTGGGGTAATTATTTCATGAGATATGTAAGTCAAATCATTATGCTGCACACCTTAAACTTACACAGCGCTGCAGTCAATCATATCTCAATAAAACCAGAAAAAAAAAGATTTAAAAAGTTCAAATAAAAGCAAGATACTTTTCACTCATCTCATTAGCAAAGCTTTAAAATACCAATAATAGCCGTTTCAGTAAGAATTTGAGGAATGCACAAATAGTGTCTGTGGCTAAGTTAATTATTATGCATCCGAAGAATATTTACTGACATGAGAAAATTGTGTCTTTCTCCCTTACTGGTAAGAAAAAGTGATAAACAACTATATATTTGAAATTACACCAATTTTTAGAATTAAATACATTTGTTTATACATTTGTAGAAGTGACTAGAAGGAAATACAATGATATTCTGAGCCCTCAGATTACAATTATTTTCTTCTTTAAATCATTATGTCTTCAAAAACTTTATAATAAAATTATGCTATTAAAACTTTCCTCTGTACATTCCAAGTTCCTTTTTCTTTTGTTCCCTCTATCCTTGATGGGAAAGGAATGAGACAGGATTCCCATTACACATCCCTCCATCATTACCAAGACACGCTGGTGGTGATGCATAAAATTTCTTTGTAACAGTGTTGTTGTTTTTCCAAGAGGATTAAGATTGGATGAATAGGCAAATTCATCTTTACATGAAATAATTTTTAGAACTAGAAATCCACTTCAGCATGGGCAAATTCTACAATAAAAGAATGAAGAGAACATAAATTACAATACCATATTAACATGTCATTTTTCCCAAGCAAATGATGTGCTTAACAGCTGCTTCCCGCTCAGTAAATCTGTAACTGGGAGAAAAGTTGATAGAAACCAATGTTCATCAAAGAATAATATTAATAAACCACTTTTTACTGCCCATTGTTGACTTAGATGTAAAATTTTTAGCTTTTTGTTTGGACAATTAAAAAATTAGAAACAAAATTACTTTTAGGCAATATAATTTAAGTGTTACAAGAACCTGGTGTCTTGGTGACTGCTTTTGGGAAATGAACTTTGAAATTTTACTTACTTTAGTAAGTAGAAGTTCTCCTTAGCTGTTCTTTTGAAATGCTTAGAACTGATTTTAACACATTTTAGTTTATTCTTTGCAGTAGCCTTTGACCACAAGCTTTCAAATTCCTACCAGGAGTTAGAGTTCAAATATCAAAACTTGACCTGATAACATTTGCTATAGAAAAAGCCTGCGAAACACCTTTTAAAAAGTTGGAATGTTAAAAAATAAACCCGAGTGAACTTAGAAACAGGAGAGGAAAATCATATGAAAGTTTTAGAGTCTAGAAACAGGAGAGGAAAATCATATGAAAGTTTTAGAGTCCTCTAAAGCTAATGCTTCATTGACATACTTTTCCCCCAGCAATAACTGCCTTCTCTGGACCAAGCATTGTTTTAGGATCTGGAAACACAACCTTGAACAAGACAGACTTGCTCCCTAACTGTCCTGAAGCTCACCTCCTAGCAGGAATTGATGGAACATCAGCAAACCATGAAGAAAGAAGTTACTTTCAGTTAGAGATAGGTGCCAGTTGTAGGGATGTACCAGTTACCTAGGGGTGGAAGAGGTGGGAGGAAGCCATTTGGCTGATCAAGGAAGGTCTCTCTGGAAACGTGACTTTTGATTTGAGCTCCTAATAATAAGAAGCCAGGCTGTGGGAAGTGGGAAGTTCTGGGTGAGGGGATTCTAGGCAGAAGTAAGGGATAGAGCAAAGATCCCAAGGGCAAGAACAAGCTTAGCAGTTCCAGAACAAAAAGGAGGCCAGTTTGCATGAAGCCTGGTGGGCAAGGGGTACAGTGAAAAGATGTGAGATCAACAGCAGGGGACAGATCACAGTTTTGGAACAGAGTTCCCAAGAGCCTCCTCATCCCCGCTATGCAACGGGATAATCACTATCTTTTATGCCTATTGGTTTTCTGCTTGAGTGATCATTCAAAAGTGTTCTAAAGCTAAAAAGAGAGATTTGAAAACCTCTGTAGTTTTAATTCTATTCTAATTGCTAGAGGATATATCGATATACACACAAGTGTAGTTACATATAGGTATATATACATGCATGATATGTGATTACATGAACATACATTTATAAGCATATATACTGTACAAATATACATACTTATGTATAAATATTTATACACATACAGACACACACACATACATACAGGTGCTTTTGAGCATTTGACAAGGATTCATACTAGAGAATCAGTGGCTTAGAAATCATGGTAGAGGAGATATAATTGAACATTCATGATTTGGAATACTTTATGCTGGAGAGGCAAAGTTAGCCATAGGTGGGTGGAAGATTTTCCCCAACTGGAGAAGCTCAGTATGTCAATGAAACCAGAGATTACTAACAAAAGACACATGAATGGCATGAACATGTATATTCTCAATATAGCAGAGTTAGAAAATGCTAACATTAGAGACAGAGTCAGTAATAACACTGAAGCCTGCCAGGATTAAGTGGTTGGTGTCACTTAAGAGACAAGATCTAAATAGAGAAGAAATTCTACCCACTGTATGAGAATGCTTAAGACATTTTGTTTGAGAAGAAGCTGATCTTGCTCATTGGAATAAGCCAGAAGACACAACAAGAAAAGACCATTAGGGGAAGGTACCTAAAAAGCAAATCAGAATGATATAAAAACAATAATATCTGAAAATAAAGTATAATAATAAACTTGGTTTGCTTGGTCGGAGTCCTAGAAATAACTTGTGAGGGGACAGTACAGCGTTTCTTGTACCCCATTACCCTCTGGAGGAAAACCTGTTTGACAAAGGATTCAGTTTAACATGACCAACATTAATTATGTACCTAGCTGTGGCTAGCACTGTGCTAAGAAGTGTCTCTGCTCACAAAAAGAAAAACCTTGAAAGATATGACATTAACATCACCTGGCAGGTGGAGTGTATCCATTCTACAAAATCCTATCAGCCAAGCAAATAATGGAAACAAATTGACTGTAGCCCAGGGTCAAACCATATGGTAGGAGCAATAATTGCCTTGGTGTGGGTAGGAAAGGACACCACTGAAGCTGGCTGGAGCTACTAGGGAAGGCTGTTTGCATAACGTGGGACGTTGAGGTGCCTTCAGAAGAGCTGGTATAATTTAGGTAGGTGGCGAGGTAGGGGAGGGTGTTTTTGAGTCACTAACAGCTCAGTAAGAGCAGTTCAATCTGATCCAACTGTGAGTCTGGAAATATTGCCTAATTATTAACTAGCAGGTGAAAGAACAGAAAGCAAACCTCTGGTGTCACTGCCCGGCTTCCATCTGGCTGCGGGACCATTAGAAGGCCTTATAAATTATGGTTCTTGGGCAATAAAAAGAAGGCAGAACTTTTGCTTACTAAATTAGCAAAAATAATTTCAATAACACCAGAGTCAGCAAGGATGCTAAAAAGAAAACATTCAGGCATCTCTGATAAGAGTATAAATTATAAATCCCTTTCGAAAGCAATTTTGTGATGTCTCAAGAGTAACGGAAATGACCATATCTTTTGCTGACCTGGAAACTGATCTTAAAGAAATATTCCAGGGCTGGCCCCGTGGCTGAGTGGTTAAAGCCGCATGCTCCACTTTGGTGGCCCGGGGTTCTGTGGCTCAGATCCCGGGAGCAGACCTACGCACCACTCACCAGGCAGCATCCCACATACGGGAGCTAGAATGACCTACAACTAGGATATACAACTATGTCACTGGGGATTTGGGGAGAAAAAAAAAGAAATATTACAAATGGTAAATAAAAGTCAAAGACACTAACTGCAGAATTATTTATACTATTTGAAAATTGGAAACAGCTCAAAGACTACCAACAGAGTAATCAAAGTAATGCAAATAGACGTGTGAGATCATTTTTCACCCATGCAGATAGTACAGGGTACGATAATTTTAACTATCCACTACTGGTATGAGTATAAAATGGGTTCAACTTTTGTAGAGGACAATTTGGCAATACCAAAATATTAAATATACATTCTTCTGAGACAGTTCTAGAAACTTAGAGTAGAGAAATGATCGTATAGTTAAAATACTTAAAGTGTGTAAAGGACTTAGCTGGTCTCAAGGCATCTCCTAATTTTCTTTCTTAAATTATGTAATACACAATACATTTGATCCTTGAAAGAAAGGATAGTGTGACAGATATTACTAATAGGCCCATTTTCTAAGGAGAAACCTGAAGGCCACAGAGGTTAAAGGATTTACACATACTAGGCCCTAAGTTCACATGCCTAGCAAGTGAAAGTCAAATTTTTTACTAGTGTTCCATGATGAAAATGGAGGGAATGTCACAAGGCTAAATACAGTCATCCTGTTTATGTGAAAACATCTCTTTGTTTAGGCATAGAATTCCATTTCATGAAAACAAACCACTAGGGTCTGGGGAAATAACATCTGGTCTACTCTTTCCCGAGGATAACAGATAACACCACTCCCACTGCATCTGGGGAACAGAGAGGGAGAAAAGGAGAGAGGGAGAGGAGGAGAGAGGGAGAGGAGGAGAGACGGAGAGGAGGAGAGAGAGGGAGAGAAGGAAAGAGGGAGAGAAGGAGAGAGGGAGAAAAATGATTTGTTGGTCCTCTGACCTAGTCACGCGTGAAGGACAAATAAAAATAACTAATATGCAAAGATAAGATGCAGTGTAAATGCTTGCAAGGAGGTGAGGATTGTGAAAGACGTTATTACAAGTATTGCATATACTTGGAGAGCAGGTTCAAACAGGGAGGTGAGGCATGATTTCACAGCAGGAGAAGTAATAATTCTCATGACTTCTAAAAGCCACTTGGACTTCAATGGGTTTCACAATAATCAATTAATTAACCAAAGGAAATATTTAGAATGAGTTACAGCAAAAGATATGAAACCAAGGCCTATAAATGTGCTTTAGACATGTAAATTGACTCTTCAGAAGGAGAGATTACTCAGAAGGGAGAAGTGGTGTTGCACCAGATGGCTGTGTCCAATAATAACTTCAGTGGACACATCTTATAAGTGTTCTATTATTTACCACGGAAAACGTCTGCAAAAATTCAGTAATTATATAAAGATTTTGGCGAGTACAAGATTGTGTCGGTCAATAACGTGTTTCATTTTGAGTTTTAAAATCCTCCCTCTCAGTGGCTCATTATTTGATTCGAGCCCAAGAATTCACTATTTTTCTCTGCCTCAATTTCCCTCTCTGTAATACGGACTGAAAAGCTTTGCCCTGCAGGGCCTCTAAATCACCTCTTCAAACTCTGCTCACAGCCTCTGCCTCCTCCACTCAACGGGCCCGCCAGCAGTTCTTCAAGCAAGTCAAGCCGCTTGTGCCTGCGGGGTCCTCTCATAATTTCTTCCAGAGCTGGCTCCTTCAGATCCTTCAGGATCTCAGCTTGAATTTTATCTCCACACAGAGGCTTTTCCTGATTACGTGAACATCCATGGTAGATTCTCCCTTTGATGC
The DNA here is from genome assembly GCF_041296265.1 of Equus caballus. Classification (NCBI taxonomy): domain Eukaryota; kingdom Metazoa; phylum Chordata; class Mammalia; order Perissodactyla; family Equidae; genus Equus; species Equus caballus. Next base: position 47,424,294 of record NC_091700.1, on the reverse strand, counting down.
TCTATCTTTGCAGAATCCTATTATTTTCTTCATAGTAATTATTAGCATGTGTAATGATCTACTTATTACTTTCTGTACTCTCTCTCTCCACCATCAGAGTATGAGCTCCGTGAGGGCAGAAATAACTTTAGCTCTCACAGTGAAGGGTGGTCAACAGATAAGGGAGGAAGGAAGGAAGAATAGATATTGTCCAGCTATGAAATTAGAAATAGTATAGAATTCCTTAAATTGGGGGTAGGGGGATGTAATGTTAATTTAAAAATCCATTTGTTTTTCTTGAGAATAAAATTTTAGTTTCAATATTTTCCGCATATTTTGGCTTTATTTTTACATATATATTAAAAAATCATAATACATTCTGCCTCAAAAGCTACTAATTTCTTTTCAAATTTGTGTTTTCATTCAAAGCATAAAATAAATGACTCTCCTGAGAAGTATTTAAAAGAAATCCTTTCTCTGTATTCTTTTCTCTGTCAGCCAAAAAAAAAAAGACAGTGTGAGGCTACTGGAGTGGGCTGAATCCCCTATCTTGACCATTATAATTTGGTACCAAGGAGTTTGAGGCAAAATTTGATATTTTGCACTAGTCATTATAAATAATTCATATAAAAAAAGTGAGCCACAAATAAGAGAAAAGAATAGGAAGCATTATATGTTTTTGAATTGCTGCTGGAAGGAAGTTCATTTTCAGCCAAAACACTCCTTTGCTTCACCCCTTTGCCATGCAGTTGGTGGAAGCACAAGTAACTGGCAACAAGAAACTTACATATTCTTAAAGTGACCTGCTGTGGGTACTCAGGCCCAAAACCTGACAAAAGATAATCATAAGCCTTTAAGGAAGGTACTTCTTAATTTCTTCTTTTCAAATAGGAGAGAAAGGGGGCAAATGGTTTGTACCATTCTAATATAAAGTACATAAAAGGGACAAGAAATCAGAGGCAAAAGATTCCTTTAATACACATTTATCGACACACTAATGCATGACATGCACTGTGCTGGGAGGCATAGGGGTACAAAGATGAATAAAATACAGTTTTTTTCCTTTAAGAGACTTATCATTAAGTAGAAGATACAGATTGGGTGGATGGAGGAATGGATACAAGGAAGGCAAGAAGGAAGGAAGGGAGGGAGGGAAGACGAATGGACAGATGGATAGCTAGATAGATACAGCATAAGGAAAGGATGAATGACTGAGCATGGTCTTCCAGGGAAAGAAAAGTAACAAGAATGAAAAATGAAACAAGGAAGAATCAAGGAGACTCTGATTATAAATGTGAAGAAATGAACATGGTTTGTTAATTCTTATCCGTATCTCAGTTGCCTTGTGAAATATCAATAGACTTTTCCTTTATGGCAATATACACAAAACTCTTACAACAAATGAATGAAAAGTTTAGTCTCCTGTTTATTAAGTCTTGTGCTTAAGCAGCCAAGGTTAGAGTTTAGCTGTTCTTTATAACCAGTCATATCATCCAGTGAAAAATACAATGGCATTCCCAGATCTGGTGTGCTCTTCATCTGGCATGGTATAGAACAGGCAAGAGTGTCTAAAGGATTCATCTCAAGTTATCAAACATGGAGAACACAGGTGAGATACATTGTTCTGTAAAACTTAACTAGCCCCTCTTCAGGCTTCAGTCTACTCTCCCACAAAATGAAAGGACCAGATCAGTGTTAGCACAAAGACTTCTTCAAGTTTACGCTGGTGTTGGCTGCGCATGGACATAAGACACATTTGCTACTCTGGAGTAGGTCACTAAGGTTTAAATGAAATACTGCATGTGAAATCTCTCTGAAAAATTCAACACTAAATACTAGTATGAGATATTACTATCTAAAGTCCTTTCTAACTTGTAAATCTGATTATTTCTACTGAGTTGGTGCTATTATCTTCCCATACAATGGATACCATATTATAATAAATCCTTAATTATCTACATTTCAGTTATTTTTTGCCCCAAGTCCCATTTTCAAGACTTGTCCCAAGGTTATCATTAACATGACTGGGACAAGCATGGCCTTATTTACTTTTCCTTCCTAAGCATGGAGACCAGCAGGAGGCCATTTAAAACGGAACACCGAGTTTACTCATTCAAAGGAGGAGCCCGTCACGCGTAGACTGTGCAAAGCCGTGGCACAGATGCTGTGCTGGCCCTCTTCCTTCGTTTAAGCGTGGGCTCAGGAACAGCAAGAGCCTTCCAAAGGGAAATTGTGAGAAAATGTACATTTATGGTCCCTTCCTACTCACATTTTTATGAAGCTCCTAATTTTCTTTAAGGAACTGTAAATTCTTAAGTCAGATATAGCCAGGATGAAAAGCAACCACAAATGTAAACAAGCAAGGCCTCTTATTTAGGATTTTAGATGGTCTGTATCCTAGTTACCTTACATGATAGGAAAAACTGAGATACAAAACATCTTACGCTCTTCCCAAGATTGCTTGAACTGAGACCCTCCAGTTTCTAGCATCTACACTCCTGCTCATCTTCATGTTTGCCCTCAGTGATTGGTTATTCAGCAGACGCCACTGCCATGTCAAAGGCCCTGAAACTGGCAGGAATATGTCCTTCCCTCTCTTGCAACTTGTTTCTTCAAAGCCTAGAAAGATTAAAGTTCCTTACAATGATTCTACATCGCTCACGTGGCTATACGTGTGATTAACTCCGCAGGTGCTCTCTGGATCCATTAAAGAACAAATACACAAACAAACAAAAAACACCATCACCAGCAGAAAGATTACCTTAATTATAGAGATACTCTTCCTGTGGTTCCTGTTAAAAGTTACCATCTCGCTTTATTTCCTCAAGGTATTACCTGGATGCTAGTCACTCTAGCATTGTGCATAGCAATACCTTGTGTTCTTGACTTTCAGGATTTTCCCAAATCATAGAATTTCAGAGTTTTAAGGGAGCCTGGACACCCTCCCTTGACAAGTGGGTATGGCAAGGCCCTCGATCTGTGCAACTGGCCCATGTCACTTAGCCACCACGTGACAGAGCAGAGGAGGAATCATGCCAAGTCTCCAGGGCCCTCAGCACTCTGGTTCCCCACATGATACTGACCGGCTTTTTCTGCCCCTTCGTGCCTTCCTCAGTCTTCTCTGGTCAGTGAGGGCCTGCTGCATACCAGGCTCCTTTTCTCCTCTTGCAGAGCCCCTGGCCTGCCCCTCTCCTGGCCAAGTCCCAGCAAGGATGACACCGAAACCCAGACAAGAATGTCATCACCATCTTCCTCTATTATTTTCCTAAATTGCTTTTTTCCTACCCATGACTAGGCAGTATTTCTCACAGCTGGGGATGAACAAATTCAAAAAGATGTTCTCAAATACATGGTTTCCCAGAGAGAGGCCACTGAACTTTAAAAATATAAAATGAGCATTTTTGAGTGATTGCACAGCTCATAAAAATGTCTCTGGTTAGAACCTCGTCAGCAATAATTCACTCTATGTGGGGGTCCCCCGCGGAGCTTTAGTCACCTCCTGTTAGGGCGCTGAGGCCTGTTTCTCCTGCTGAGATGGAATAAATGACCAGGAAGCATTAACTGATGGAGGTCACCAGAGTCCCATCCAGGGAAGTGAGGGATATTTCTTTAAAGATGCCCTTGTGGTTGGAAGGACTTAGTGACCTGAAAGACTACGGTATTTCTCTCCCCCTTGAGGATAAAGTGTCCCTTTACCCGACAGGAGTGAACTTCCAGAAGCAGACCTTGAAGGTCAAAACTGCATCTTCTATGACAGCAAGTAAATGCCCCTGATGCGGAGGAAAACATGGTTTATTACAGTCCAAGGATGTGTGTATTGATGCCCAAGACATCTTTTTTCAAGACGAAGCCTGATTATATGAGATTATACACAGGGCTTGAGCATAGTAGATACTCAATATGTGATTTTTTAAAATTTGCACCTATACCTACCTTTTAGGTACTTTTCGGCTCAGCTACTTTTACAAAAAGATTTCAGTTGTAAAACTGTGTTGTAGTTAAGACCACAGATACGGGGCATCAGACAAGCTTCCCTATCCCTCGCCAGGCCAAATGGGGTACTTTTTTGTTTCCCCACCAGCCCAGCTCCTGAAGTGCTTCAAGGAGTTGTATTCTCAGATTTTCAGTGGTAGTTTCCAAGGCCTCATGTTTCAGAACATCTGAAATAGTGCCCTGAGATCTACAGTCCAGGGAACGTAGACACAGGTGACTTGTGAAAAAAACTTTGAGCAATACTGTCTTAGAGCTACAATTTATGGGTGTGCTCTGGGCGCATGTGGGTGCCGCCACAGGGCTTTAGAGGAGAATGGTTGTCACTGCTTCCAAAACGGGAGAAAAATCAGTCCAAGAGAATTGTTTTTCACAGGGGCCAAGTCTTCTTTCAGAAGAAGTCATCCAAGGCCACTCTTCTCCCCTTCTCTACTTTTCCCTAAACTGCTCTCCAATGAGGGTAAAGCAAACTAACACGTTTGGATCCCTACAGAATGTCCCACACTTTATATTACCAATTCTGGAAACTGCAACAATTCCCTGATGTTGTATTATTATCTCCCTGTTTATAGACCAATAAACTCAGAGAAATTAAATAATTACCCAAGCTTGCACAGCTCAGGGAAAGAGCCTAGCTTCAGACCCAAGATCTCAGGCTCTGAAGCCTCCACCTGCCTCTTGCAGAGACAGTTCTTCAATTTCTACGGAAAAGAATTTTTTCTTTTGCAAATACCCTGGAAAGGGTCTGCATTTATTGCGTTATCAGCTAACGTTCCTCCCCCCTTCACACCTTCCAACCCTTCCAACTTCCACCTTACCCTCATCAGCTCCTTCCATCCTGTGAAGCCCCTGTAAATGCTCCTATCTTCTTTGTGCCCTGTCTTTTCATTCCAGCCACCTGCTGAAACCCAACCTGGGTAAAGCTCACCTTCCTTCTCTGGACCTGCCTGCTGGGAAAGCATAAAGCTGCTGGAGAAAATCACGTAGGCTCTCAATTAGTGTTCGCCAACCTTACTATATTTCTATAGTCAGCTCCTTCTCGGTCCCCTAGTGAATACCTTCCAAGGTTCCCCCTTCTCAAACTTTCTATTCCTCTTCAGCCCACTTAACCTCATCAGATGACCTTGCCTCCTATTTTTCTGAGAGAATAGAATCCTTCAGCCAAGAACCCTCTCCACTTGTGTTAGCAAATTGACAAGCCCACCTGCTCTGGATTCTGTACTTCCCAGAGAGTGAATATTTTAAGTTGACCCAAGTCCATCTTATCTGTGTTAATCACTGAAAAATCTGAAGTTTATTTTTTTCTTTAGGAGAGCTTTCTTTACTTACTTTTAGACTGAAACATAATGTACATATTCTCCCCATCTTTATGATTGTTTTTGGTCACTGTCATAAACTGGAGGGCACGACCACCATGGCCTTATTTATAGCAGTTTGCTTTATATTACTAAGTTATTCCTGGTTACACTTTAGTACAAATTCTAAATCACTGGACCTCAAATCCTACACTCATAAGGCTGAATGGAAATCTCCAGATTTTAAGCACAATAAAAAATGATACACATAAAAATTAAATAACTGAAATCTTTTCAATTTCAATGTAATACAAAAAATCTTTACAATTACCACTCATCCCACACTATGATGTATTTCCACCTAAAAGAAAATAAATAAATAAAATAAAATAAAATAAAAGTGTAAAGATGGGCTGGATTAAGGCAAAAACATAGGGGGTTTTGCTTTAGTCATTTCCCCCCAAATCCTGCTATAGTGGAAACAGTTTAGGCAGACAGACCTGGATTTCAATTCCAGCACTGCCTCTTTCTTCCTAGGTAATCTTGGGTAAGCTAATTAACATCACCCAAGCTCAGTTCCCTTATCTAGAAAATGGGGGTAATAATATTTAGCTAGAGGAGGATTAAATGAAGCAAAATATTTAGAGTATTTGTTACATATGAGGTGCTCAGTAATTGGTGGGTTTGTTACTATCCTTTTCAGCATTCTTAGTAAAATCACTCATATCACCGCCTCAGATATATACTAATTATGTGCCTAGGGAACCCACATATTTTACAAAGACTTTGCCTGCAAACTTCTGCTTCCAGCCATGAGGAAGTAGCAGGGATGGAATTCATCCTCCTGCCCCAAACAACTAAAAAAATCTGACAAAATATATGAAATGACAGTTTTCAAGCTTTGGACAACAGGAAGTGCAGGACAGAGATTATTGAGAGAAAGGAGACAGATGAAATGAAACCTGTGATTGTCCCAGTCTACTGTCTAGAAAGTTTCCAGGATTTAACTCAAGAAAGAGAAATCCAAACAGAGCCTGAGGGGTACCTGAGTTCAGGGAGGCCACGGCAGCTGGAAATTATAGGAGGGCACTGGAGGGGAAGAAGCCAATCAGAGAGCGAGCTCTGGAGATCTTCAGAGGGTTCCCCTGCAGTCTTTGGCTGAGTACTGATCAGGCATGTGGGGGAAGTACTAAGGCTGAGGCTAGAACCATGGGAAACGAGCAGGTGGAACCATTCCCAAAGCTCACAAAGGGCTAGAAATAGATCGAATTCCCATTAGCCAGGGAGAAGAAACCTTGCGATATACTGGGGTAGAGTTCCCAGATGCGTCTTGCCTTAGAAGTGGGACAAAAATATCTCCAGTCTCAAGTCTGCCCTGGACCCACTCACCCAAATTGAAAAGCGAGCCTTGAAAGAATTAAATGGTTTCCAAGGAACTTAACTGCATCTCAGAACAATCTCAAAAATATTTAAAGGAATACAAAAAATCCGGCACATAACAATGTAAAACTCACAATGTCTGGCATCCAATAAAAATTACCAGGCATGCGAAGAAGCAGAAAAATATGACCCATCATGAGGAGAAAAACCAATCAAAAGAAAGAGACTTAGAAACATCACCGATAAAATAATTAGTAGATAAGCACACTAACACAGCTATTATAAATATGCTCCATATGTATAAGAAGGTAGATGAAAGCACAAGCATGACAGGGAGAGAAAGGGAGGATAGATTTTTATAAAAGAAGAAACAAGAAGTAATCAGGAAAGTTAATGCTCAATTATGAGAAAAATAAATCACAGATGTCAAATAAGGGAGCTGATGGTTGCGGCTACCCTTCACATCTCACCATCAATAAAGACATAACTGTACTTTAGAATGGTCTAAGGGCCAGGTATACAAATGACTTCCAAAATTTACACATCTTTATATAATTATTTATATAAATGAATCAAATCATACACTCATTCACCCATACACTCATATACTCAATATATAGTTATTGAGCACCCAGCTCTGTGTTTCATGAGAAACACAAATGAATTAGATATGGTTCTTGCCCACATAAGTGTACAGTCCAGTGCAGTCTATTAGATAAACAATAGCCTAATTATATAAGTGCATAATGTGATATATCTACAACTCAAAAACACAGTATGTAACACATAGTAAATGATAAGGCTGCAGAATAACAACAGGAAACAAGATATTGAACAGGAGAAGTCACTATGCAATTATTCCATATTTACAAATAAAAGGCTTTGACATTAATTCGAAACAAAGATTTGATACACAGAATATGCGTGCATGTGTGTGTGTGTGCAAAGGATAGGAACACACAAATTGATTTTCATGTAGGAATTTAACTATTTGGTTTTTCTCGTGTCCTCAGCTACATTAGAATGCCTACTATGGGGGCAGGATACAATTTTCCACTATGGAATCCAAATATTTCCCTTCAGCTCATGGAGCTGGTAAAGGCAGCAAAGCTTCTCTATTCCAACAGAAGAAAAGGAAAACAAGATAATTAGGGAATGGGTGCTTGTGATGTATATGCACATATACCCATTATGTATTTGTATGCAATATGTATATTCTTAATATATCTATCATGTGTAAATATACATACCATTCTTTTAAAATATTTTCTCTAGTTTTAGTCTAGTGGGTAAGAAAGTGACTAGGATAGTTCAAAATGCTAGTTAAGCGGTACACATACCAGAGTATGACAGAACAAATAAAGACTAAGCTAATTGAGAGAACTAGTATAAAATTAAAAAAATATATTTGTTGTGACATAAACAGAAAGAAAAAAATTATGCATTGATAATTCAGTAGAAGTCAATGTACAAAGTAAATTTTTAAAGCAAATAAGTTTATATTGCTTCAGTCCATGAAGGAGAAAAATGATTATATTTCAAATGACTATATCATGTTATGCAAGCATTTGAAAAGGAGTGTCATTTTATAACATCTCTAGCCAACAAGGATACAGGGTGTTGTCACCTGTGGAGAGTTATCTGAGCACAGGCCTTGATTTGTTTTAAGTGATGTCAATAACCTTATCTAGTAGACAGTACAGGCCCAAGCAAATATTTTTTGGAAACAATTTTCTACAGATTCTTTTATCTCTAGAAATACTGTAGACACACACATCATAAACACAGCACTCGAATGAAACCTCCAGCAGGGCATGTGCATCTCTAGCACCTACAGCAATGCCTGACACACAGTAGGTTCTCAATATTTCGGTCCATATAGACAGATCTAGGCCATCTACCTCCATAACCTCTTTCTGGACTTCCAGAAGCTTTCCAGATGCATGGCCAGACGCCTCTGCTGCCACTCTTCAATCCAGTGCTTATAAACCAACTTGGGTGATTTTTTTTCTCTTTTAAACATGTCAGAGGTTACTTGTCTGCTCAAAATCCTTCAATAGCTTGCACTTCAAATAAAATCTCTACTCCTTACTTTGGCAAGTATGATCTGGCCCAGCCAACCTCTCCAGACTCATGCAAAGTACCAATCTGCCAAACCCACCCCATTCCAACTATCACCTCTTGCCCAAACACATCCACCTTTCATGTCCTTGAAAGAAGCAAGCCCCTATCACCTTGGGCCTTTTTTTTAAAATATTGGTTTCTGGTTTCTTACTTTTTTTTTTTTTTCAGGTGACGAAGATTGGCCCTGTGCCAACATCTGTTACTCATCTTCCTTTTTTTTTCCTCCTCAAAGCCCCCCAGTACATAGTTGTATATCCTAGTTGTAGGTTCTTCTAGTTCTTCTATGTGGGACACTGCCTCAGCATGACTTGATGAGCGGTGCTAGGTCCATGCCCAGGATGCAAACCGGCAAACCCTGGGCCACCGAAGCGGAGCACATGAACTTAACCACTCGGCCATGGGGTCGGCCCCCACCTTGGGCCTTTGCACAGGGAACTTTCTGCTTTTAGAATTTTCTCATCTTCCCAAATTCCCCTTTTCTTCCTGTCCTTCCCTCCTGCTACCTGCATAACTCTAATTTATCCTTGGGGTCTTAGCCTAAACATTACTTCTTCAGAGGAGCCTTTTCTGCACCCTCCCCCCAATACCTCCACACTAAGTCAGGCTCCCCGTCCTTCTTCTGTAATGTCCCACAATTATAATTAAATAAGCATTTGCAGTTATTTGCATAACATTTGCTTCTTTAGAAATATGCATGCTCCACAGGAGTATGACCTGTCTGTTGTGTAAATTGCTGTTTCTCTAGAGCCTTGTAAAATATGCTGTACATTTTGAATCTTCAGTAATATTGTGATGAATGAATGAATATACCAATATACTGTCCTAATGTCTTGGGGAGAAAAGGGTAAACAACCAAGAAAGGGAAACAGAACTGTCAAGAATATATGAAATCAGGTACATAAATTGTGAAACATAAGTCAAGGGCCTATTTGCTTTCTGACACTTGATAATGAGAAATCTTTCAACAAGATGGAAAATAAAAACAAAAGACGACTCTGGGCATCATGTTTTCGACAGCCCAACCACTATACAGCAGGCTATCTATATCCTCTTAATCACGCCTGTGTCAGAGGGTGTCACCATTAATATCTGAAGTGACTAAAGAAAGTTTGCTGGTTTGAGTATTATTTTCATTTTACAAACAAGAATGTGTGATGGTTTATCAACAGACAGTCCATCTGAGTGTCTCTGTGAGCTGATAAGATGGTTTCAGGCATAGATTCCTACATTATGTTCTTTTTATCTCAGACTCCTTCTCTCATTTCAAACCTTAGAGCCCAGCAATGGACAGGAATCCAGAGAGTCAAAAGAGATGAAAAAGGCCCTGGCCCCGTGACCAAGTGGTTAAAGTTCCACATGCTCCACTTTGGCGGTCTGGGTTCAAATCCCTGGTGGGGACTTACTCCACTCACCAGCCATGCTGTGGTGGTGTCCCACATACAAAAAAAAAAAAAAAAAAAAACAGAGGAAGATTGCCACAGATGTTAGCTCAGAGCCAATCTTCCTCAGCATAAAAACAGAGAGAGAGAGAGAGAGGAAATAGATGGAGAAGATATTTGGAGACACAATTGGAGGTTAGGCTGACAACTCAGTGAGCAGCTGAGGGCCTATTTCTAATTTCATAGCAAAAGCGTGGCCAGGGGAGAAAGGTTCCTAGGTCATCACTGCCCATTCATGTGCTGTGACTGCCAAAGCTACATCTCCATCCACCCTTCTATCACGAGCTCTAGACCTTAAATCTGAACACGTATCACATGTTTCCTTTCAACGGGTTCTTCAAATTCAACGCATCCAGAAAGAAACTTGCCATCTTCCCCCACCCTTCTTTTCTAGCCTTCCCTATCTCAGTAAATGACCCCACCATTTACACAGTTTCCAAAGCTAGAAACCCAGGAGTCACTGTTGATTCTTCACTCTCCTTACATTCTATATGGACTCAGTCACCAATTCCTACTGTTTCTATAATTAAATGTCTGACGAGTCCCTTCACTTCTCTCCAGGTCCACTGCCACGATCACTATTGCCATTACTGCCATTACTATCTCTTATCTAGGTAACTGCTCCAGCTTCCCATCTGATCCCCTTGCTGCCAACCTTTCCACACTCCCATCAGCTCTCTACAGGACTTACAAAAGTGCTCCGTAAAAATACAACTCTAACCACAGCACGCCCCTGCTTAACACTCTTCAGTGACGTCCTCTAGCACCTTCTGTCTGTTAGGAGCAGAACCACTTATCATGCTGATTTGTATTTGCTTATTTACTCTTCTCTGTTTCTCCCACAGGCTCTAAAATATGAGAGTAAGGTCTATGTCTTGTATTCCCAGTTGTCAGCATAACGTCTGGCTCAATAAATCCCAGTTAAAGAGTGATGCTTCCGGAGATGAAAGGATTTAACAAATGCCTCTTCATATCTGGGCATATTAAAGAGGATAAAGGTGTTCCTGGGAGGATTAAACAACCCAAGAAGGAAACTAGAAAAAGATATCCTGAGGATGCAGAGTGGAATTAAAATGAGTGGAAGCATCAGTGAATGGGAAAGGGGAAGGAAGAGGACAAGAGGCGACTGTAACCCATCTTAGTCTCCCCATGAGTTACAAAGCTAAGCTCTTCTCAGAGTGGCAGGGAACAGAAGCAGTGATAGTGAAGTCAGAGCTTCTCAAGAAAAAACAGCAAGGTATGAGCCAAGGAACAATTCAGAGGGTTCACAGATACTTGTCGGTGTCAAGACACTTTTTTATTGGCTCCAAGTTAATCTCCGATAAGGCATGTGGCACCATTTTGTATATACCCTTCCATAGCTAATAGGGAGTATGATGCTCTTCAGAACATGCATTTGACATATGACAAATGGCATGCTAAGAAACCTGGGGTAAAAGATACTTGTCACTTAAAGTCAATAACAGCTAAGGAGAAGTTGCCGACATTAGGAAAGGAGATTTCAAAAAGTTTAGAGAAAAGCAAGGTACAATCTCATAGCCAGCGAATAACCAGAAAGTAGTACCAGTTCCCGTGCAGGCCTGGGCAAGAAACTTAAAACCTGGGGACTCAGCTGCTGCTTTTCAACTCTTCCAGCTGATGATTATAACTCTGGAAAAGAAGCCAGGGTATATAGGAAGGGAGCAGCTGGTCACACAGATGGTGTCAAAGCTCAGAATTTGATATTCTGGATTTCAGCTGATGACACCAGAGGTGGGGGCTCCTGGAAAGTGACAACATGTATCACAGAAAACTGAGAAGGAGGTTTCAGGCAACACCTGACCACAAGAGAAGTATTTTGAAATTTGAGATTAGAGAGCAACACTGTTTAGCGAAAACAAACAAAGTTGTAAACTGGATCACAGGGTGGATATCATATATGGCAGAGGAAGACAGGTGGTAGTGGAGAAGCATCTCCACAGTCGATGGGGAAAATCTGGTTTAGATGGTTATATGCTAGCGTCATGAGATGCTAACAGATATTTTCTTAAGGGCTAAGTTAAGTTTGGGGAATCCTACATACTAGAGGCCACTCTTTGAAACTGCATGTTGCACATTAGCGTAGTATAGGCTCTGAGGAAATGCTCAAAGAAAGCAACTTACTCACGGTAAACCCAGAGTTTGCCATGGTTTTTAGGCCACATAGATACTTATATGACGTCCACTCTAACTAACAACAACTGTGGGACACTGATGTTCCAACAGGCCAGTTTAGAAAACCTGGATCTATACAGTGCACAAAGTATTGATAATAAGAACAAGTCAACAACAACAACAACAACAGCAAAATCCCACAAAACTAAAAATACGGGGAGTAAAATAAACATGAAACAGTAACATAAGCAGGTAAATATTATCTCACAGATAAACCAAGACACTGGAGTAGGAATTTAGGGCTGGAGTAGAACAACATAATGGTGTGTTTTGGATAAAAGAAACAAGTGCAATGTAATGGCCTCAGCAGCACTTCATATGAAGAGGGTAGACAGGGAAGTTCACCAAAGTGGGAATGGGATCGTGCTGGGGAACATCGGGGTGATAATAAAAGGGGAGAAAAAGGAAAGAGGCGTAATTGTGGGAGCTCACAACACACATCAGAAAGGCACGATGTGAGAGTAATGAGTGATTGATTTCCTGGGAAACCCCTTTGATAAAATCAGAGGATATGAAAAATGTGTGCCTTGCTTTGCTGATAATTTTAATCTCTCAATAAATAGAAGAAGTAGTAAGGAATGGGATTTAGTGTCAGTTTAATTTTAACAAATATGGGAAGAGTAGTTGGCCATTTAGAAATATCAGAAACTTTGGGAGAAAGCCAAGTGCTCATAAAATCCAGCCTCTCCATAATCCTGTCAGAGATGTTTTAGAGGAGATTTCTTGGAAGGAAGGTTACACTAAATAATCTTTAAATCCCTTCTGAGACATTAAAGACTGCCTCTAACATTCTACAGCCACACTGAAGAATTCCAGAGGCGGCTGGCATGAAAACTGAGTGAAAGCAACATTCTGTGGCTGACTATGTTGGGAAGAAACAAATACACTACACATTAGGTACAGTAAAAAGAGTCTAAGATACTTCATGTAAATATACTATAGAGCTGTAAGAACTGAAACAATGTGTTGCTGGAATAAAGTAGATTAGTAGTACAAAATAGATATTTCAGAAATGGAGAAAAATATACATAAGAATTGATTTTCTGATAAAAGAAGGAAGTAAATCAATGGAGGCAAGGAAAATTGGGAATACATATCAGCTTCTAGAGTGTGAAAACCGTTCTGTATTTAGAAATAGAATAAAGAACTCACAGAGGAAAAGTTAAACATAACTTTTTTAAAAAAATAAACAGACATTTAGAGGCAAAAGACAGACTGGATAAATATTTTTAGGAAATAGGAATGCCAAAGATCAAAATGCTTACTTAACAATTAATGACCAAACATAAACCAATAAAAAAAATCACCAAGAACATTATCTGATAAATGGATTCAGTATAAAAATAATCTATTTACAAAAGAAGAACTATGAATAGAAAATGAAGGGGGAGAAGGGAAATAACTTTCAAAGGGTAGTTATAAAAGAATTTAAGGAAAAAAAATAGGATGCCATCTTTGCATATCTAACTGGTAAACAGTAAATACATATGTATATATTGGAAATTAATTGTCCAGTACTTAACAAGAAACTCTAAAACGTTCATTTCTTTTGACCTGCTAATTCTACACATAGTAGTCTATCTGAAGGAAATAATTCTAATTGCTGAAAAGCTCTATGCATAAAAATGTTCAATGTAATATTATTTGTTAAATAAAAGAGCAAAAAGGAAGAAGAAATAAGAGTAATATTTAATACATACTTACTATGCTCAAGTACAATGCAGCTATTTTATGTAAGTTATATTTAAATCTCACAACAGTCCCATGAAAGAGATACAATCATCCTTTTACAGAGAAGGTAAAATGCTTTTACATGCTTGAAGAGATTAAGTTCTCCAAAGAAACTGGGCTAATAGGAGTGAAAAAATGGAAACAGCCTAAATGTAAACACCAGAACAGTTAAATAAACTGAGGAAGATTTATTCAATGGATTATTTAAATTTTTTAAAATATTAAACTATAAAATAGAAAAATAATTTCCGATACGATATTAACAAAAATGCATAATAGAAAATTTTATATTTAATATGGTTAAAATGTTTGCATAGAGGAAAGACTGGAAGAAAATACATAAACGCTAACCAAATAAAACAGAACCTGACCCTGAACATAATGTCAATGAGTAGCTTCGGCTAGTGGCCCTGAGAACAAAGTGAGTTCAGTTCAATCGGCAGACTGGGAAAATGAAGAAGGGATGCCCAAGAAGACCCTGGAAGGCTCAGAAACAGTTTAAGCAGTTTGGCTAATATAGGAGACAGAGAACGTAATTCAGGGTAGATACGGTAAATCTCCTATAACGAGTAGGACTGTAATTCTTGTCATGGTAAGTTGCTGCGAAAATCATAAATCGGTCATGGTTAAAATGTCAGAAGACTCAGAATCCTAAGAAAAAATAATGAATTATTGAGGTTGCAGCTTACTCTGGAAGTCACACAACATTTTCTGAGAGAAGTTAGAGGTGGAGACAAGAGTAATTTCGGCTATATGAATATTTCAATTAGGCAGTTGGGAAAATTTGAGTGGAAAAATACAAGTCTTTACTTTCAAGTTACTAGAAAGAAGCATCTGTCTAGATCAGCTTTAGGGAAAAACGGTCTGGATAAACACAAGTTCAGACCACAGAAAATGTCATTTATGTACATACACACACATCTCGCCTCAGACTAATCTTCAATTGTACGGATTTTATAGCATTTTGCAGAATTTTATAAATATCTTAAGTATAATGTTTTATAACTCAATCTTTGACTTTTCTTTTTCTGTCGCCCACTTTCCCTTGTCTTCTGTCCTCTCTCAAGTTCTTTCTTGTTATATTAAAAAAGAAACCAGATATTTATTTATATATGTATGTATGTGTGTATACACATATATGTATGTATATAGGTACACATGTGCACATGCACACACACATATAAAATTTACTACTGCTAGCTTAGAATTTTATATCTATGGCTGCTATTGACAAATAAACAAACAAATCCTTGCTCAACTCAGCACAAAGTCCACAGGTCTGTGGGTGCAGAACTCAGCAACTCTCCAAAGACAATTGGTTTCTACTTAGTGCATACCATCTACCCCCATCTAACTTGATGGGCAAAAGTGAATTGTTCTTCTGACATTATAACAATGATTGTGATATAATAACTGACTGTCACCTCTGCATTGCAAATTCTGGGAGGGCAAGGACACTGTCTGGTTTTTTTTTGACTGCTGGAGCCCTTGCACCTGGACAGTGCCTAATGAATATTTGTTGAATGAACAAATGAGTGAGCGAGTGAGCGAGTGAGTGAATGTTGCAAGTCCTATGTATCTTTCCACACAGCTCAAGCCCCACCTCCCTATATCTTCTCTCAGAGCCCCAGTGATTGATCCTTCAGGAAATGACTACATTACTAGCCTGCACCACTACTTCAAACCTGATTCCACACATTACTTTCATTGCTTTCTTTTTTTTTCAATTTAAGGAGACATGGTCCTCAAGGACACTTACATATGTATACATTTATTCTATTTCCCAAAGAACTTGTCACAGGCCACACGAAAATTCTCAATAAACATGTATTAAAATAAATGATGAAATCTTTTAAATGACCTTCTACTTTGTGACATTTCTAAACATTTTCCCTATTGAACACATTGTATTATGATTCCAAAGTGTACTGGAAAGAAAATATGGAATTTAGTCAGTTGAGCTGGTTTTCTAGGTCTGCTACTTCGATGCTGGAAAAGTCACCTAAACTCTGGTCCTCTGTTTCTCTGTTTTTTAAAATGGAAACATTAACGAGAGCAGCAACAACAAGTAACTACCTATCTCAAAGAGACGACTGGGATTAAACGGCATAATGTACGTGAAGGACTTTTGCAAATTGGAAGGCAAATATTAGCCCTTCCAGTTACCAAGTTAAAATATGAAATTGATGTTGTAGCGCTACAGATGATGGATACTGCGTATGGCTTTTTGCTGAGAACAGATATCAGGCAGGAGAGCAAGGTGATGAGGAAAAGAATCTCAAGTACAACCTGCCAAACATGCCCCAGTCATAAATCACAGAGCATGCCCAACACTTGCGGGCAGACAGATTACTGGGCACCTGTCACCCACACCCCTTGGCACTGCTGCCAGCATCTTCAAACCCAGGAGAAAGCTTACCAGACACAAGCTGCTGTCCAGGCAACCCCACAGGAACCATGCCCAAGTTATTCATGGCGGTGGCCCAGGCTGTGGGATCTGTCACCGACATGTTGAGCTGGGTCGTGTCTATCGCTATACTCCCCAAACCATCGGCTGCTGCAGAGAAAAACAAACGACGACTTAGAGTCAATAGGCAAGGGTGTTTGTTTGAAAGGAAATCACATTTCTAGAGATGTGAGGCTTCATTTAGCACATTCTCAAACCACGAAAAAATAAAGCACTGTAATCTACAGCAATGTTTTCTCCAGACGTAAACAGAGTTTCCGAATACACTCTGGGAGGAAACTTAATGACATGTACTTTATATTATACACAGCATGCCATTAAGGAAGTACCCCTGGAAAAAACTAAAGAACCGCTTTCTCCTCCCAGTGAAACAACCTTAGTTAAGCTCCAAGGTTGAGAGGCAAAGCGGGAATACTCTCTTGGTAAAACAACTCAATTGGCTTAGTAGACAAAGAATAAATATATTCAACTGTTTCTGAGAGTAATTAAGAGAATCTCTAAAAACAACTGTCAAGTAGTCAGACTGGTCCTGACTGAATTTATTAAGTGTTACTTTGTAACATATTCCCTCCCTTACAACAAACTTTTGACATCATCACATTAAGGAAATGCAGGTGTCTGACTAAAATGACATTCCAAAATATTTCTTATAAGCACAGACTTTCATAAAAACAAATAAATAATATTAAAAACAAATAGCACAGAGCTATAAAAAAAACCAAAAACCAGCAAAACATGTCAAATTTGACTTAATGCTCTCTGATAGTCACTAGTTCCATGGCCTGATTTCTTTGAGGACCCCAGGCTGCCAGTTCAATACATGCTTTCACATCTGGGCAAGCTTTTCCACTAAGAACTCAAAATGCCTTGTTTGTGTCCTGTGCTGGCCACCGACATTTACCTGCAGCCATCATCTGAGGAAGCTGCTGGGGACACTGGGTGATGCTTTCAATGCCACCTGCATCTACTATTGAATTATGAGCATCCTGGGAGGCAGGAGCAGTTGGATGGCTGAGTGCAGGGTCCCCACGGAGATCATTGGATTCTGCAAAAGGGGAAAAGAGTGTGGTGAGAAACTATAACAGTTAACTGAATGAGCCTTCGAGGGAAAAACTACCGTCTATTCAAAACAAACAAACAACGAAACAACAAAGAACAACTTCCAGTCACAGGCACAGAAGTGGAGCTGCTTCCTGTGCCTCCGTGGCTGTCCCCCTGCTTGGTTTCAGAGCCCTGTGATATGGGTGGGTCAACTGTCAACCTGCCTAGAGCAGAGCTTGGGCTGGCTGAATAAACAGCCCCGTCTGCGAGCACTTCTCGAGCCTCGCCTCCCGCTGAAGAGACTTCAGGAATGGGGCTTATCAGCCCCTGCACAGCCTCTTCCACGCACTGCACATCAATGCAGAGGGCAGACTCAGGGCTAAGGATGATTTTTTTATAGTTAAAAAATTAATTGATGTTGTTATTTTGGAAGACGGTCGTCTGTGAAATGTATTCAGAGAGGAAAAATAAGTAGGGAAGAGGAAGAAAAAAGCAAGAAGCCATTCACCGTAAGGCTGGCAAAGGAGTGCACCTAAATTACAATAGTCAGGAAAGGCAAAGGGAAAGAATGGCATGCAGCCCGTAAAAGAAGATCTAGAGGGTGCTGGGGCAGCAGAGGAAAAGCATTTGTTTTTCTCAGTTCTATGAAAAGATAGATTTAACTGGCCACAATTTGTTTGGTCTGAATTTTCCCTAGTATGGCACAGCTTATATATATGTATTTTTATTAGACTTTTTCAAAGCACTTTCCTAACAGAAACAAAGAACAATAAAACATTAAATAAAGTTGCAAAGGGCCCCTCTGTTTCACACTATTGATAAAATGCTATGCTTTCTCTCCATCCTTAAAAATGCAAAAACATAGCATTCGTACACATATGTTTTAAATGCACCTTCACCAGTTCAAAACTGAAAGATAAAATACATCACTTAGGTGGGTGAGAAATTTGAATTTTAAGTAGATTTGATATACCAACTGAATTTCAATATTTATTTTTATTTAGATATAAATGTAGAAAGTTTTCTAAACCATCTTTACGTTAATGGCTATATTAGAATGAGACGCTATGGTCTGTTTGTGTATCTAGTGGAAAGTTTGGCCCTTTTATGGCATAGTCTTTTATTTCTTTGATTCTTAGGCGTAAGTATCAGTAATCCCTTTGAACAGTGTAGTGTCAAAGAAAAACTTATTGCCTGTTGACTACAAGTTTAATTCAAATGGAAGCTTGGGTTTCAATGTCTCAAGGATAGGTGGATAATGAGCAAATTGTTTCCACAGTTCTCACAAGTCCCCAGCCCTCAACTAAGGGGCCATATGAGATAGTGGAGAATTTTGCCAACAGTCTGCGGGAAGATGAAACATCTTCATCACTTAGTAGTGAAAGATCCCAACTTTGGGAGCAAATTATCCTAAGGACAAATATTTTATTCCTTGCAATTAAACTCTACTACCCAAATGAATTCAGAATGTGCTTATGTATTGTGCATCAATTATCTCAGGCAATGGATGCCATCAGATAAAAAGATTCTCACCAAGTAAAATAAACTCAATAACATAAATAGGTAGCTGAACTAAATGTCTGCCATCCACATACCACCAATATTTCTGTGATGAAACCTCAAACCACTTTCCTTTCTCCATCTCCAACCATTTCAGATCAGCAACAAAGAATCAGGCTAGAATGTGTTCATTCTTTTGCTCAAATGGCCCTGTAGTACAACCCTTTCAAAGGATCACAAGGTCACTATTTGTCTTACTTATCTCCCCTAATGAAGTTTAGCTGGCTGGCTTCCTTCCACCTCAGATTCTCCCCAAATGGGCATTAATCATAGCTTTTCTCTGTCCTGTGAGTCTGCAGTTCTGGAATGCTCTATCAGAGAACATCTCCCTTTCCCTTGTGGGCCTTATGACTTGTGCCTGATGAGCTATGTTTCACCTTGCCTTTTTGCTACAGTGTTTTAGGGATCATGTTCACTTTCCTTGGCTCTATAACAGTCCATTCCAATGGTAGTTTTCATTTTAGTCATTATGGTCTTACAAAGGGGCATGAAGTGTCCTGGAGGCTCATAGCTTCCACTCACACTTTTCATGCCCATCTTAATAAACTGATACTGTTTGTATACCTGGATTTACAGCCTAAAGAGAATTTGTAACATTCAATTTATTATTTTCTTCAACCTCCACTCCAATAGTTTCAAAGCCATACAACTTCATGTTGCTACCACATATCTAGAATGGTGACTGTGAAGTCACTTCTATCACATCTCAGGCATTTTCAATAGTCTCAAGGATGCCATGCAATTCTTTAAAAAAATTAAATTGATTTGATCACTGGGCTTGAAAGAAAGATGATATTTTTAATTAATTACTACCTAGTAATTTATGAATAGTCATAAGAGCTATTTTTGTTCTCTACTAACATCTATCATTCCTATTGAATACCTGCCTCTTTAAAGGATTCAAGACCATAATGCTTAATTTATCATTCAAATCAATTTCTCTGCCTTAGTTTTCTTATTTCTAAACTATAAAAAAGATTACTATTCCTGATGATGTTTATTTACACACAAAGATGTGGGGAATTAAAAAATTATAACTAATAAAGCACTTTGAATATTGTAGGTGCTAATTATTATTATTTTATTTGGAAGTGTAGTGTTTCCATTAAGGTGCCCTGGGATCTTTGTGTTCTGCTGGATAATTATGTAATTAATTCTAAAACAGTGAGTAACACTTGATATTTCTAAAAGTAAGTGTTGCCCTAGTTTTCTGTGCCACATCTAATTTGTAGCAGAATAGTTCTTCATTTTCTACAATTCCTTGATAAAACAATACAATGTAGTTTAAAAGAGGTACGAAGTTTTCTCTCTCGGTTTCTTTCTGCCTATGCAACTACAAAAGCTTTCAAGAGATTTATGACCAATTTGTGAAACTGGTAGTTTGTATTTACAGCTTTCAGTGAGATAAGATCATCACAAAACAATCAGATGTACAAAATGCCAAGGGCAACAATACAGCTTTGTGCAGGGTTCATCTGAAATCTAACCTCTTCTTCATTAAGGCATTTTCAAGTACAAAACCTCATACCCAGTTTTGTAACTATTCAACAAGATATATTTATGCTCAGGATTTTACTGGGTTATATCAATGGGGCAAATAAATTTTGAAACTCACCAAGAGTATGAAAATACTATTTGGTCTAAAAAAAAAAAAAAGGCACAGGCTTTTCCCACTCTTACTGACACAACTCTCTCTAATCCTGTCCAATTTTTACAGGTCCCTAAGACACACACACTGCAAATAACAAAACCCATCTGTCCACAAAACATAGATTCCTATTAAAAGGGGGTAGAGATGAGTTAGGTGTTGGTGTTGAAAATTCTTTTCTTTTCTTTTTTCTAAAAAAGAATGATTTTGTTTGATGTACGCCATTAGGTTCATGCCTACTTCAACAGAAAAATAATTATAATGAGAAAATCAGATTTATTAATGTCTTGTAAAGAGTTGATACCAAAGGAAACTTATAAGACATCTGAAACTTTATTTTTATAGGAATTGCTCATTTGTATTATCATAGTTTATATTTACAGTAAAAAGAAAAATGCATTCCCATCCAAAATTCTACTTTCCTCTTCTATCACTAATAAAATATTTCACTTTGATCTTCATGTAATCAGTAGGATACTCTCTTGAGTTTATGGAAATGTTTCATAGTTTAAAGCAATACAGAATATTGTTAAACAGATGTTATTTATGTATTAACTCCATGATTTTTAAGCAACCGCCTATGAATAATAAGGGAGACATTTCTGCTTCCTGTACTGGTAAACTAAGTAATTCAGACCAATTCTCCCACTGAG
This sequence comes from Equus caballus, assembly GCF_041296265.1. Taxonomy (NCBI): domain Eukaryota; kingdom Metazoa; phylum Chordata; class Mammalia; order Perissodactyla; family Equidae; genus Equus; species Equus caballus. Next base: position 47,402,794 of record NC_091700.1, on the reverse strand, counting down.
GAACAAGTAGAAAAGCTAATGTCTTTCATCAGCTTTATAAATTTCTCACTATTATCTCTTCAAATATAAAAGGATCCCAAAGGACACACTCTAATTAGTAAAGAGGATTACTAAACTGGCTAAGGAGAATGGGTTCTGTTAAGTATGGGGCCTTTTGTTTTACTGACCTAGGAGATAAGCAGAATGTGCAAGTTTTGAGGCAGGGTGGAATTTCTCTGCAAAATGTAGAACAAGAGGACACCAAGGCTAAGTGCTTTAGGAGAATGAAAGAAGGGACCTTTGGTGGCCACCCAAGGGAAAAAGGGACTTCAGAGAAGAGAAATGACTAAAGCATATTTTCAAGTGATTCATTGGAAAGTATCCAGTGGAAATCTTTCCCTGCCCTCTCTACAAAAATGTCAATAAAGTCTACATTGCTCCTTACTTCTTAGGATTAATTTTTGGGTAGCGGGGTGGTTTAGAGGAGAAAACTTGTAGAGGGTAAGGAAGAGGAGCTGATAGTGGAGCTTACCTAAGGTACTACAAGATAAAGCATGAGAAACTTATCATGTTAAATATACAGGATGTTGGTTATTAACGATCAATCTCTCCTGATTAATGGGAAATAAAAACATTAAGGTTTTGAGGAAGAGATTTAAATTAGATTAGACTCCATGGGGAATTTCTGATGAGAGAATTGTAAAGCAGGAATATTACATCAAATAAAGCTAAAAAGATCCTGAGAAGGATGGAGAGAAAAGTTGCCTCTTGGAAATGGCATGGGCAGAGGATGGAACCGGGCAAAGACCAGTTGAGGCAGGACTGAATCCTGTAGCACTTTACATCAAAGCCAGGAAATCAAAAGGTCTTCTTTAATATCTAACCTGTTACTCATACATTTATAAAATCACTGTTTTCAAAAGTGTCACCATTTGACATACATCCCAGCACAGTGCACCTGAGGACAAACATCATTTCTGTTCTAAGTAGTTTTTAGTTTGTCCTTTAAGGCAAGAAGACAAAGGAGATGCGTACTCCCTCCTCCGTGCTCCCATAGCAGCTGTATCTTTCTCTACATGAGCATTTGTAACTTCATTTTCTAATTAGTTGTTTATAAACAACAAGCTTAGAATGATTAAGGAAGCTAGTCATCTTTGCATACCCTGCAGCTAGCAAGCACAGTACCTGGAATGCGGCAGGTGCTCAATACATACATAAAATTATAATTATTTATAAATTTATAAAATATTTAAAGTTATACATAAATTTTACATATATGCATATATATGTTTTCCAAATGAATTCAGGCATAGAAGGAAAGGAAAAAGGAAAATGAAAAGGGAAAGAAGGAAGTAATAAAGGAACTTCACTTCCAGAGTCCGATCCCCAAGGCTGGAGGTTTGAAAGCCAAAGAACACAAGAGTGGAAATTGCTGCCGGAAGCTCAAACACAGAAGAATTTAAAGTGTCAAAGAAAGACAATTTGAAAAAATGTTAGATCTTTCCAGATAAGCTTTTGGTGCACTTAACAAGTCATTCTCCAAGATCTAAGACCCCACACCTCCCTGGCAAACCCTGCCGGGTCAGAAGCAGCTTACAGGGATGTTTGCCTTTTGTGAGACTTCTCGCAGCTGCTGGGTGAATGAGCTGAAATCTATAAATAACAGCATCTCTAGACCCATTAAGCAGTGCATTAGTGTAACAAAGGCATGTACATACAGTGCTAAAGAAGTGAAATCATTGGAAGAAAGCAAAAGTTTCAATTTGGCACGCACCCCAGAAGATAGAAAGCAGATCCGGCCATTTCTCAAACACAAAATACCATTAAGGCTCTGTGATTACATCCTCCATTTTACCAGTTTGTCTAGCAGCCAGTTTTAAACTTCAAGCCATCTTCCTTCCATCTTATGGAGGAAATGGTTACTGAATGGATGATAAGGTTTTACTCATGACATGTTTGTCTTCGAAGAACTCAACGTTGAGAGAGAGAGAGAGAACCAGAAGTTTCCCTCTGAAACCATACAATCAAAAAAATAACCAAACTTGCCAAACAGACAACTAAACCATTATGTGCAGGATAGTAGATAAAGCAGATTATCTTTCGACACAAAGAAAGATACTATTTGGTGTTACATATATAAATATAGAGAAATGACAGAGGTAAAATTATTTCATTTTCAGGACACCTTTGCTTTAAAAAAAATTACACTTTGTATTTCTAAATTGAATGAAATAATAAAAGAGAAAGCTTGAGACCTTAGGGATAAAGCACTTCTCTTTCCATTAAAAATAGAAAAGAGAAGGGGCTGGCCCAGTGGCATAGCGGTTGAGTTTGCACACTCCACTTCGGTGGCCTGGGGTTCATGGGTTCAGATCCTGGGTGTGGACCTACACAGTGCTCATCAAGCCATGCTGTGGCAGCATCCCACATATAAAATAGAGGAAGATTGGCACAGATGTTAGCTTGGGGACAATCTTCCTCTCTCTCTCTCTCACACACAGACACACAAAACAACAGAAATGAAAAGAAAATGGGACTGGATGGTACTACAATAATATGTAACTTCAAAGTCTTTGTATAAGCAGGTTTTAAAATACAGGACCTTCCACACACAGACTGTTTCAGATTTTCTGAGAAGGGCAATATCACACTTGAAGACCGTGTATGAAATAGGTAAGAGGTCAGCTCACTCCTCTCATTAATGGGTATCTATCAACCACACACACACTATGTTATCATATGTTGTTTCCACATTCCAAAATACACCCACCATAGGAAAAGTTATCACTGCTGGCCCTGCAGGTGAGTGAATTATGAAAGGAAGCAATCTCATCCGTAAACATAAGCCTGGATCCCTTAACACCAGAAGAGTCTCATTTTAAGTAAAGCCTTTTCTAAAAAAGTCCCTGGGATTCAGGACAAGCACACCCAGGTTCATAGAATATCAAAGTTCGAACCGGAGAGTTCATCAGTTCCAACTTCTTCTAGGTTCAGAAGGCCCCAAGTGTTTCTGACAGGCAACTATTTCAAAACAGCCATCATAGCTCACAGATTCTCCCTTCAGCTGAGCCCTTTCCTGGAAAATAAGAGATCTGAGCTCTGCCTTTGAATCCTACTTCTGCAGTGAGGTGTGGCCTTGGGAAAGGGACTCTTGTGTCCCCTGAATCGAGATATGGAGGCATGACTGCCAACTAAGTCAGTCACAGACAAGTTTACGAAAGCAAATAAGCACATGTCAGAGAATTAATGCTTCGCCTCAACCGACAAGTTTCCTGTTTGTACTCTCTGTTTTCTCCACGTGCCTACTCAAAAAGTCCTACAGAACGGACAAAGTAAACGGAATGCTGTAACTATAGAAAAGCTTCCCTTGAAATGGCAAAGCTATGGGCTGCCAGGAAAGAGTAACAGAGAGGACCAAGGAAGGAGTCATTTTGACAAAGTGGGTAACACCTCCTCAACAGACTTCAGGGGCATTCAGGCTTCAAAGGCACAGCCATCAGGAGATGTGAATTCTATCAACCACAGATGCTGCCACAAATCAAAGAACAACTTTTTATGCACGCATAGTGTAGAAAGGCCTATCGGTCACATACTGGTCTTTTCGGTCACACTTATGCACAGAAAGCGATTTCTGTAAACATTATTATCTTATACAAGAAGGGGCAGACAATGTATAATTCTATAATTTGTGCTGTTTTTTTACTCAGTTTTTTCATTATGTACTCATTTTACACCTCGACTTAACCATGGAAAACATATTAAGCTACAAAGTGGAACATTTTAATTGTAGTGGGTGAATAAGTGACCCTTAAATGGCTACAAACTCTGGTAAATGAATTATCTATTTTCCAAAAAGCCCTGATTACAGCTCTTTAATCTATGGAAATCTACCTGCAATAAAACCCAGATCAGACTGTGACCAGCTGGAGCCGGTTGCTCATCCTGTTTAACATTTCTCCTAGGAGGGGCCCGAAGAACACGTTAGTTACTCTTTAAACTAATGTGCTCTTAATGATGCCATTGCAACACGATGAATAAAGCATTAGCCCTGCAGTCTCCATCACCCCAGGACTTACAGACTCGGTAGGACGCCCCGACCTCCACTGTGTTGCCCTGGGCCAGAGACCTTGTTTTCCCTTTCTCTAAAGGACCAACCACAGCCCTTGTTCACGTTCTGTAACCACTGGGCAGGGCAGTCCGGTCCCTGGACTGGCCTTTTTTACTCCATGGGGGGTCGCAGATGGTGTGGCTACCTCGTGGGGGTGGGCTAGTTGGGGGAGAGCTACTGAGGCATGAGCGCCCAACACAAATGCATGTGCAGCAAGACATCCACCTGGAAAGTTTTAGGCTGGCAGGGAGCATTCTGAGGAAAAGGGTCAAACCTTTGGTGCCACTGGCTGTGTTCAGCAAGAATCAAATGGAGGTACTCAGAGGAGAGGAAGGCCTGCGGGACCCAAAGGTATTCAGGTTCCTGAGGGTGGGGGTGAAGAGGGGGGCACGTCAAGGTGGTTCTAGCCTCCAGGGGCCACTCATGGTTCAGAAGCTAAAGGAAAGATTGTCCTGGTTCTTTCTTGATAAAGGTCTTTATGTTCTAGCTGCTTTTGGAGGTCAGGGATCATCATCAGAAGTAAGGACTGGCTGCACGCAGTGATCTCATCAAGGCATTTATAACACAGAAAGCCCCCATGGAGGTTCCTGCCCCCAAAAGGGGGGTGGGGGCATGGGATAAATGCTAATGGGAAGGTTCCAGCACTGAAAATAAGGTTGAAGGTCACTGTAAAATGCTGCTTCTACAGCTATAATGCCTTCTCTATTTTCTCTCTATCTTGGTTATGGATTTCCATAAAAAGGTGTAAGTGTGCCGCTGCCCACTCCACCTTCTCCCATTAACACTCATCCTCCCTGACAGTAGGAGGTGACACTTGCCTCTTAAGAATGTCATATAGAAATCCTTCCCTACCAGGGGATGGCATTCGGAGAAGTAAGCTCCTCAAATAGGAGCTCTTTCTCTACTCCAGTCGTCCAGATCAAGGACCCATCTGCCCCTGAGAAAGCAGCCTGTTTTCTAACTATGGCAGTGTTATCAGTGAGGCACTGAAGACACAGAGGTCTACGTTATTAGAGAGCTGAAAACGTTCTGTGTCAATGTGCACGATCAAAAACAAACACTCGTGTAATGAAATACCTATGAATTTTTACATATAACTTCTATAATTGTCAAATTTAATATTCATGTAGACGTCATTATAGTTCAAGATTATTTGTTAAGTAAGGCTTCCTTCCTCACTTCGTCAAAAATTCCTGAGTCTGCACAATTACAGAGAAATCAGAGCCAGTTTTAAGTGAAAGGAGTAACTTGTAGGCAAATAATTTCAAAAGCGGAATTATACAAATCCTGTCCAGAAGTCCTGCAGACAAGATTGTATCGAATGTTAGGTGGGAGTGCATTTCATAGGTCTGATACGACCTGGGATGGGGCCTCCGAAAGTAAAGCTGCCCCTGCCTGGGGCCTACGAAGGTTTTAAATGGCTGTTTGGAGGCACTGTCGGTCTCCTTCCTGCCTTCTACCTGTGACATAAAGCTATATTTCCCCACAAATTCGCCAAACTCGGGTCAGGATCAAATGCCATCCCCAGGTATGTATTCACAGATTACTCACATATTATCGGGGGAAGGCGGAGGAGCGAGCAAAAGCTGACCCTAAAGAACACAGATGCGAGAGAAAAACATCTGGCCCGTGATACTGAATGTAATTTCTTGTAAGCTCAGTCATAGTATTTATTTATGGTTTTATTATTTATAAAAAGGAAATTATGCTGAATGTGCTTTGTGGGAATTACAGTATATTGCTGTTGCTACCATGGTTTATTATTTTCACAGGTAGATGGCTTAAACCCAACCTAAACAAATATTTTAAAAGAATTCCCACTAGCATCATCACCTTTTTTTCCTTTCTAGTCTTAATGAAAAAGATCTTCTACTCTTCAAGTCCTCTGATGTTCTTATTCTTGTGCAATTCTAAGTTTTATGGTTTATGAGATAATATTTGTTGTAAAATAATGACTAAGAAAATAACCAGCAACTAGTGGTGGTTAAACAGTGCAGTATAAGAAGTGAAGGCCTTTGAGAAGTGCAGTGGTTGTCTACTCCAGATGTTCACCAGGCCTTGACTATTAATGCAATTAAGATGATGATTTTATTACTTGCACAGTGAAGTAGACATGCATTCGTGTACTTATCCAACATATCAACCAGACACAATCTCTACAACAGAGTTCCATTAATAAGCCCAAAACAAGGTAGACGTAACAGTGAGACAGATAATCAACATAAAACTAAACGCAGCATTATTTCCAGACTTCCCACAGTACAATCTCTGAATACCAAACTCTTAACTTTAATAGGAGACACATCTTCATTCAAACACACTCCCCAAACTTTCTACCATTCCTAACTACCAGCTAATTCAACTGTCCTTCTTCCTGGTAGTGACATTTGCATGGTAGTATAGTGACACAGTTCTTTTCAATCTGAGAATAAACATCAATATACCTTACATAGATGCCAACTAACATTCTTCTAAGGACATTTTTATTTGAAAGCTATTATTACTAACACTAATACTTGAAATGAGTTCAAAAAGCTAAAGTCTATAAAGTAGGCGCCCATTAGGAAAATGGCTCACTATAGAACAGTCCCACATCTTTGAGCTCATGAAAAACCCACAACAATCTATGAGTTAGATGTTATTAGAAACTTTTTACAAAAGAAGAACAATTAAGGTTCAGAAAGTTAAGCTTTTGGATCATTTACCCCAGGGCACAAAGCTAATGAACCGTAGAGCCCAGGGCTCATTTTGTCTTAGTCTGGACCTCCGTCGTTATAGATTTGGGGAACTGAGGTTTTCTCTAACAAAGAACTGGAGTAGGAGGTCCCTCTTGGTTTGATTGGCTCTAAAGACAGAGGAATCTGGGGTAAAAGGTTAGTTCCATTCTGCTGGGGAAGCATTCTCTCAACAGATATTTATTAAATACTTACTGTACACAGGTCACTGTGCTTGAGATCAGGAATATATTGGAAAGCAGGACACATAGCCTGTCTTCAAGGAGTTTGCAAATTAAAAAGCATGAGCACACTCCAGCTTGCTGTAATGTGGCAAACTAGATACTTTTTGGAGCCTTCCTGTTATAAGAAAACAATAACAACTAGATTCTGGATATAAGTACTTATTAATGTATTGCTAGGCTTGCAGTAAAGAAGGAAACTCACTAAGATTCCTCCTGCCTTCAGAAAAAAGAAAGACAAGTAGGCTGAAACCAGAAGAAGTTACCGTGAGCAGTAAGTAAACATGAAGCCAGAGATGCTTGGAGGGAAAATGCCAGATCAGCACTGAAACAGGAGACAGCCTGCCTTGGCAAGGTGGAGCCACAGGCTGAGGATCCCACGGTGATCAGGAGCTGGAAGCTCTGTTGTGTCTTTGCACGGACCTCACCCCAGGCTCCAGCCAGCCATCTTGACCCCTCTACTTCAGTTATAAAAGTAGGCAAGGGAAAGAATCTGAGCAAATCAGCAGAAATCACCAGTGGAAAAGATCTCCAGACCCATGCTTTACTAAGAAGCACATTTTCCTTAAAGTAAGAATATTAATTGTGTGTTTAGAGAAAAGGAGAGGGGGAACAAATGCATAAGACATCTACTTGGGGTTGCTCTGTAGCCTGAAGGTTTTAATGGGTTAGGTTTTATCAGAAAATCTCACAGACACCTTTGCCCAAATTGGGCTTAACTTTGTCCAAATACATATACTGAGGATAAAGCTGTGGTTTGAGCTGAGAGCTTGATATAAGCGCTATCACCATCAAGGACTGCCCAGGATGGTTATCCCTGTGTAGATAGCTCCTATCTACAATCTCCAATACACCAACACCCCACCACACTTCTACTACCTAAGGAAATATAACAGTGAGAGATAAGGATGGCGAGACGGGAAGGCTGGTCAGGGTCACAGAAATGGGATGGCTGGGAGGTAAGGTTGGGTAACTATTCCTTTTCCTTACCCACTTTGTGCCAGAACCCCTACCGGTTCTATTTCCCTTACATCTCCCCAACAGGATGCCTCTAACACAATCTCATTCCACTGGCAGCTAGCCACAGGCAGGCCCCTAGTTCACTTCTCCTTTCTGCCTGCCACCATGAACAAAGGCTACAAAGGAAGGAACTGGAGATACTGCGGAGCTGGGTAAAGCCATGAGCTGAGTCAACCAGAAATCCTAACTTCTGATTCCTATTCCAAGAGATCACTGACATAATGGAGGTGCTGGAAGCAGGGAGTCTATGTTATCGTGTGATGCACACTTGAATCAAAGTCCCACTGTGAGCTTATCAGAATCATTACCATTGCGGCACCTACTTTTTCATTCTCAGTAAAGATAAACCTAAACCCTGAGAGCTGATCTGGGGACGCCCCTCTTTCTGCCTCTCCTATGAAAATGTGCACAGCAATTTGGCAGCACAATTTGCATATCATAGGAGAGCTCCTGTCACAAGTCCCCTGTGGGCCAGTTTCCTGAGCTTTTCTGCTTTATGCCTTCACTCCTCATCTCCCAAGTTCTTTGAGGGACTAAGGCATAATGTGTTCTGGAGGAACTGAAAGAAATGAAACATTACTGGCAAAACTGTCAGACATTTTGATAGTAAAAATCCAGATGCCTTTAGATAGGTTCTCATAAAGGAATTCTTTCGATCACAAAACAGCAGCAAAAACTCCACTAAGGACAATTTCGTGAGCGCATCTTCACGCCGATTCCCCCTTGAATAGAACGTATTCTGGTCTTTCTGGTTTTTTCTACCAATATTTTGATCTAATTCATTGTTGGTACACATGATACCAGAATAATCAATTTGGTGGTCTGAGCCCGTGTGTGGCAGGGGTTTGGCAGTAGCATCTCTGTTTTGGTTTGTAAACTCCTGTTGTCCAGTAGATCAAACAGTGGGAAAAGCTTGTAGTGTAATCTTGACATCTTGATCCAGTAAACGCAATTCAGAACAACAGCCAACAATGGCAGGGCCTTTTGGATATGTTATCTGCTGTTAGATCACACACTTGGGAACCAAGAGGAAGAGCAGGCTGTTTTAGGAAAGGCAGCAAATGGAAGAGAAAAAGTGGATTAATACTGAAAATGTGATGCAGAATAAAAGAGAGATTATAGTTGTATCCTTCCAATCAGAGTTGTATGGAGCTCAAATTGTTTCTGAATTTGCAAGCGCCTTTCTGAGTTAAACTGCAAAAGTAAGTTTATATAAGAAAAGGTGATTTCTGAAATACATTAAATGTAATACAATGGTTGTAAACGTATATAGGAAATCCAGAAAAGTGCATTTCCTCCATGCCATGTGATCACAGTTTTGTTATATGCAGTTATATATTCTTATTTTATACTTTCTACTACTTTTCTTGTATTTGCATATTTGTGACCCAAATCAATGAAAGTATATAAAGTACAAGCAATAGGAGTTCAATGTGAAGACTAACCAAAGCATTTAACTGCATTGCATTGCTTGCCCACTGCAGCAAAAATGAATAAGTGGTACGTGAATTAGGTCTTGCTAACGTAGGTAGAGAGGTGTGAGAACTAGAACAGAGAAGAAGCTAAGAGAGCAGCCTACTCTTGAGTTTCCTCCCTTCACCTAAAACAAAACAACCGATCAGCTATTAGGTAATAACCCATTTTAAGTTTGCTGAGGCAAGTTAACAGCAGGAACAAGACATTGAGGTTAACAGACGATTGCTGGCTCCGTCCATTTACCTACATACTGAAACTAAATTGGGAAACCGCAGCAGATTTGATCAGGAGGTCTTTCTATTTATATTCATAATTCCTTTTCTTTCTTCCTTCTTTTTTTTTTGTTCTTTTTGTTCTTCAAAGAACACCTTTGTAGATTCGGGTGTTTTAAAATTCTGATCAGAATTGGCAGTGGGAAAAGAGGTGGGGAAATAATGGAGACTCCAGTCCTTATGCGACACATTCACAAACCCTATGAATTTTTAACGAAGAAACAATGTCCACAATTAGATTTGAAATGAGGTTTTCTTTGCGGGCGCTCTTTTGGTAAGTGGAGTGTGAGTGGATTTTACTTTATATTCAGTAAATGATACCCAGTGCAAAAAAACACCACAATTTAACAGAAAATAAAAGCAAATTGGTGATTACTCACAGACCTTTTTTCTTCTCCCAGATTTGCAGAAGTGTGGCGGTTTTTAAAATTGTATTTCATTTTATTTAAATGCCACATATATGCCAGGGAACCCAATGGTACAGAAAGTCATGTTCAAACAGTCATGACCTAAAGTTGTCCTTTTGTATTATGTGGAGAAGTTTTCATTTGTTTGATTTGATTGAAACTATAAAAAAAAAATTCCCAAATGTAGAACTTTGTGGAGAAAGAAACTAGGCTTCCCCATTTGCAAACTAAGCCATCTCAAGTGAATATTAAAAAATTTAATAATGTTGAAGATAAGAAAACAGAGTGAGGTGATGGCTGCTTAATTTGCCTTTGAAGCCAATGGTTAACTCTTGTCTTCATATGGCTTAAGTTTTTAGTATCATAGAGATATATACAAATGGCTTCTCACGGCTCTTGGATGGCCTCCAAGGTCCTTCAGAATCTCCCTTCTGGCCACCTCTGTAATCTCATTTCCTACAGCTCTCCTTCTCCCAGAGCTGCCAGGACATGGGCCCTGTTACTCTTCCTTGAGCTCGCCAAGCATGAGCCTCTCTCAATGACTTTGCACTTGTCGTTCCTCCAGACACCTGTACAACAAGCCTGCTCTCTGCCCTTGGTCCCTTCTCTCCTGAAATATCACCCTCTGCAGAGAGGCCTTCCCTGACCTACCGAAAATAGCAACTTTAGTTACCTTCTGCCCTTCTATCAGCCTTATTTTTCTCCATAGGATTTCTCAGATTCTGGGGTTCTATTGCATAACTATTTCTTTGATAAGTTGGACTTCCATAGGGCAGGTTGACTTTTAAAAGTTTTTTTATGCTTTTCCTGCTAATTGCCATCAGCCAAACGGTGTCTGGTACCCGGTAGACACGCATCTTCTCTCCCTCCGCCCCAAATTCATTGAGTAAATATTATGAATATGTGTGCATGTATGTATACATATATGCACATATATATACATACTGTATTAATCACGTTTTTTATTTTCTGTACTTCTGATGCTTTGACAGCTGGGGCCCTGCTGACACTGGAGAGACTGCTCCTCCCAGAGTTGGCCCCTTCCTGGAGATAGCAAACTGCTCACCTGGGAGCACAGTCTTCAAACGTGCTCCCAACCAGTCCAGAGCTTATACCCTCAATTATCTCCTTTGTGCGGCTCACATGGCAAACCACTCTCCCCCTCCCCTAACCACTCCACAGCTAGGTTCCAGACAGCTAGAGACAGCCCTTGTACCTCGAATCAGGAGAAATTATTTCCACTAGCCAATCCTAAGGCTGCTTACCCTGCTTCACCTATTCTTTCCCTCAAAAAAGCCACAATAAATAAATAAAAATGCCCATATTTGTCCCTCAGTCCCTCTGTATCCTAACTGACCCTGGTGCCTCCTCATGCAGCCCCCCATAGTATGGCATGCTCTCTCCTTTAGGAACTGTGAGTAACAAACTGACTTTTCAATGGCAATCTTCTCCTGATCTCTTGGCTTCACCATACCTGAATATTAATAAAATCTACATTTTAAAATGCACACACACAACACACAAATCTGTCGAATGATTCAATTAAACAAATGAAGTTCACTGTATCTTCAAGGAAAATGATATATAGTCATCATCAGGAGTTATGATTTCCCTGGACTCACGAGAAATAAAATGACTGTGACATTTTAAAGATTTATATGTAATTTAGCCCTCATCTTGACTCTGAGATTAATTTATGGATTGTTTTTGTGGTTATTACTGTTGGCTTCTACTTCGACCCTCCAGCTTTTTTTAGATCTAGACACCATTAACTCAAGGCAGTAGGCCTGCCTTGCTCTTTTTGCCAGACAGAAATAATTAACACTAGATACCGAATACCAATAAACTGTCAATAAAACATATACAAGGTTTTCTCTTTAAATATAAAGAAATAAGTCCTATCCATAATTTTCCAAATTACAGCGAGCTCTGAAAATAATGTGGACACATTTCCATGACTTGAAGCACTCAGTGAGTTTTTTCAACACATTAGAACACAGTTGTTGTCTTTTCATTCCAAGAAAATATAGTTCATGTTGTTCCGTGGCCCACTGGTCAGATGCCTCAATGTTCTTTGCTGGAACGCACCTCGGGCAGGCTAAGGCTGGGCCAGATAGGCATGGCAGCCGTAGAAACCGATCCTGGGAAACTGACCTTTGATTCACCCTCACAGTAAGCTCAGAGGAATGTGCTGGGTGGTTACCCATTACTTGCACCTGGTAAGGAGGAAAGCCTGAGGCTGGAGTCTTCAGCACAGTAGGGTTGGGCCAGAAAGATATAAAGACCACAAGAATGACAATGGGAGTTTCTAGAATGAACTGGGGGAGCCTCAACCCCGTCAGTTGCTGTCTTTGGCAGGAGAGTCCTTGCTGGGATTTGATACCCAGGGAAGCTTAACTCTCTAAGAGGGAAACTGCCATGGAGTCTTCCATTCCACGCAGCTGTCTTCATGCAGTCAAACTCATGCCTCCTGTGCTTGCGTTACAGGGTCTTTCCAACCACAGTCACCCCCTTGACAGTCACATAATCTCTAACAGAAATAGCTGACCCTGCCGAAGGTATTAGTAATAATACAAGAATAATTTTCAGCAAACTTCAGAAAGGTCTTAAAACTGGGCTCATATGCTTTGAAAACATGCTTTTCAAATAAATGCAAGGATTAAGAATTTACATCAGAGGAGACAGGAGCTCTGTCGCTGGTCCATCAGCTTTCCTTTCTGACTGGCTGTGCATAGGGCCTCCTACACAGCACGGCTCACGGCTGTTCCCCTGTGCGCACTGCTCTGCCTACTCTTCCCTGTGCATCCTTCCTTTCAGGCTCATGTCAAGGCCCACCTCTCTGTGAAATGTTAAGAGATCAACTCTTTATGACTGCTTGCTCCCTCCAACTCTAGAGTTCCTTGAGGGTGTTATGTCAGGGGATTTAATGTGAGAAATGAAACCATTATTTTAATTTTTAATAGTTATGTTGATTTTGAGTCATGTGAACTTGATGTTTTTGTGCGTTAAAAAATTGCCGAATATTCGCACTTTCATATAGTTCAACCTAATATGTGTCAGGAAAAAAATGTATTAGAAGAAAACCATATGATTTCACTGATAATTACTGCTTAAGAGGAGGCCGAAATAGATGCTTTACTGAATCATGTATAAATAAATAAATAAGTAAATAAATGTTCTGATGGTACAGATATGGCAAAAATTGTTAAGCTGGTATCTACCACTGAACTGCAGAGCACCTGCATTTTGACAACCAGCGTTCTATATGCCCCTTTTGCCATTTAACATGCTCCATTTTTTTGTGGTTATTTCCTTTGTATGTCTGTGGGTTTGTGTTTTCTCTCCAACTAGTTTCCCATACATTTAAAGGCAAGGAGCAATATGAATGATCAGTGTTTTAGTATAGCACCTTGTACACAGCAGACAGACCCACAGTAAGGATTTGTCTGGTCATTTATGATGAGGATATCTCACAAAGAAACGCCATTTGTTTTCCTTCTTGGTTATTCTAATGGAAACTGATGGGCCATGCTCTTCTGGCGAGGGAGCCTAAGACCTGGAACAATTTAAAGCTGAGGACTTTTAGTAGCATTGCATGTTGGAAACCACTGAGAAGTGGTAGGAGGCAGTGGAGTCTGTTGGATCAAACATGGGTTGACCACCTGGACTCTATTTAGCAGCATAATATGCACAGTCTCCTCCGCTTCCCAATCCCAAGAGACGATGCCACAAACATGTGGCAGAGAAGACACTGTGGGAAGCCAGCTCATCCTATGACATCCTCTTGGCATCTATCCTCTCTGCCCAGCTACTGACCACTGCAACCAGCATCAGGCTCAGTTAAATACTGTCCTTTAAAAACTGATGCCTGAGTCTGTTGAAATGTGTGGGGATAATTGTGACTCACATGCTTCAAAACATTAAATAATGTCACTTATACAACCTAGATATTTTTTTTCTTTTAAAAAAAGTATAAAATATTACACACAGTGGGTATTTTAAAAGCTCTTGCAACTAATGCTTTTTTGTTAAAAAAAAATACAGTGGTTAAGAAAAAAATTACATCTACTAACCACTCTTTATTGCCATTCATAGAATGATGTGTCTCCATAATACCTAGGAGCTCAGTCACTAGATGTTGCAATCAATAATATTAAAGAAAGAAATTTATGGAGAAATGTGTCGTGAGGAAAGAGAAGAGATGTTATTTTCATCTGAGGGGTAGGGAAGCATCACAAAGAAGAAACATAGGAGCCGAGTGTTAAAGGATAAAAAATAGCTCAACAACGAGGCCAGCCCGGTGACCCACTGGTTAAGTGAGCACGTTCAGCTTCGGCAGCCCGGGGTTCACTGCTTCAGATCCCAGGTGCGGACATGCCATGCTGTGATAGGCGTCCCACGTATAAGGTAAAGGAAGATGGGCATGGATGTTAGCTCAGGGTCAGTCTTCCTCAGCGAAAAGAGGAGGATTGGCAGCAGTTAGCTCAGGGCTAATCTTCCTCAAAAAAAAAAAAAAAAAAATAGCTCAACAGGAAGAGAGAGAGGGAAAGTGGGTGGGCTGCTCAAGAAGGGAATGGTATAAACCCCAGTGGGTCACCCCAGTGGGTCAGGAGTGGTGGAGGCCACTGAAAGGACAGAGCTGACTCTTCACTACTTTACATTTAAGTGAAGTTATTTAGATTGTATCGGTTTCCAGACCATATAATGACAATAGTAATTTTTATTCTCTAAAATGTTGCTTTTAGGAAAATGTCAAGGGACTTAAATTCATTCTTCCTAAGTAAAATGTTTTCCTACATAGAGATGCTATTTTATCAACTAGAAAACTAAAGTGAGGTTTTTATAAAAGACAGACTGAAAAGATTAAGAAAGTCTTGACAATATAAACACGCATTTGCTCACCAACTCATCATATTAAATACTAAGTACTAACTACTGTGATACTAAATACTAAAACTAGGGTTTTATTGCTCAAAGTGTAAAAGAGATTCTTTTAGTAAAATGAAAATAAAGCACATTTTTACAGCATAGAAAGATGCTGTAAAGAGGCTGTTAATCTCAGAATTCATTAACCAAGAGACCAAAAAATACACAAAATATCATCTATTTCCAGAGAATTTTAAATAAAGTCATGGAGAGCAGATTTACAATGGTTTAATTAAACCAGGTTAGAAATGGCAGGAGTCTGCTGACAACCTTTGGGGACTGGGAAGAACTATATAGTAGCCTTCGTATGGACCAGCTGCAAAAAAGAGTCAATAACAACATGAAGATGACCGGACTCTTAGAAGAAAGTTACTACACCAGCCTGGTGTTCGTAACAGTGAGGACAGAGGACATGAATTTTAACCAGATCCACGCCATTGACTTATGAAAAACATTTTAAAAGCTCAGCAAAAAGGTAAGTATGATATGAACACAGACATATCAGCTCTAACATAAAAGAGATTCTGAGAAATAAAATTTTGATTATATAACTTTACAGTCACAATCCTAGTGAATGAAAAGGGGATGCCGCTACAGAAATCACTATGTCTTTATGAGAACTTCTCTGACGTATTCTGATTCTAAAAGAATGAGAAGTAAATGGAAACAATGTTGCAAAAGTAAAGACAATCACAAAAGTGTAGGAAGAATTCTTAGAAGAACGCTGGAGAGGCTTAAATCCAGAAGGACTGAAATCGAAAACTTTGAAAAAATACCAAAGGTAGTATATGGAATATATTTTAAAATATCCGAAGAGGAGGACGAAGGAAAAATAGAAATACTTTTGGGGAAGGCCTTTAACAATAAACAACAAAGATGACAGAACTGTTCAACTCCCATTTGTGAGTCTCCTTCTGTGAGCAAAGTAATCCAGAAAGTGGGAAGGATATAATAAATAACACAAGTGCGGAATTTTAGCTCAAGGTGGTGGCGGGAACGGGGAGAGGGAAGACATTAGAGCCAGAAACAGGCAAGTGAAAAACCCACTCCTGGATCCAATGTGGCATGATCCTAGGTTGAATGCTACTCACTTTTCTCTCTTGCAAATCTGAGTTTGTATCACATTTATCAGGATTAGGTCATTTCACCTTGAGAATTTAGTGCAACTTTGGAAACTGCCCATAAAGACTACTGGAATTCCAAAGAGTTGGTGTCAGTTTGGGAATGACATTTTACTAGCTTTGTGACTTGGCAAAAAAGATACAGGGTGAGAGTAATCTTCACATATTACAAGGAGAGCAGATACAGAAGTTGGTCTAGATTAGTTAAGTAATACACTACAGAATGGAATTAGGACCAACAGCTAGGGGATATGGCAAATTGGTTTCAGGTTTATTCATTCTTTTTCCCATTCATTCAGTGAATATTTAGTTAACTCTACTGCATGTAACATCATTTTAAGTTCTAGGCTGAAAAAAAAAATCCAAACAAAAAACCTCACTCCAAAGAAAAGAGGCCCAGATAGATAGGTCAGTAGATAGATATGTATGTAGATAAATGGATACATTAATTAAAACACAGGTTAATATAAAGAACATAAAGGAAGAACTAATCAACTCTGTCAGTAGAAGTCATTTAAGATTTTCTTGAAGGATGGATGAAGGTGAAAATTGGAGGGGTATTAGTATTAAAAAGGAATAAAAGGGCCGGACCTGTGGCCAAGTGGTTGGGTTTGCACACTCCGCTTTGGCAGCCCAGGGTTTCACTGGTTCGGATCCTGGGTGTGGACACGGCACCTCTCATCAAGCCATGCTGAGGCAGCGTCTTACATAGCACAACCAGAAAGATCCACAACCTGAATATACAACTATGCACTGGGGGGCTTTGCAGAAAAGAAGAAGAAGAAGAAGAAGAAGAAAGATTGGCAACAGATGTTAGCTCGAGTGCCAATCTTATAAAAAAAAGGAATAAAAGGTGTTTCAGGCATCAACAACATTATGAGCAACGATAATTAAGTGAAAAGCGTATGGCATGGTATAGAAAGTGAGTATTTTGCTTGATTGGCGCTTAAGGGGAAACTGGTGAAATGGTGGGGAATGATGCTGAAAATATAGGCAGGGGCCGTGCTAAGGAGTTGATTTCCAAAGGCAATGGGGATGCAATGGAGTATTTTAAATTGGGAGTGACAGGATCAAATTTGTAATTTAGAATGATAATGCTTACAGCAAAGTGGAGGGTAAGCTTACAGGGAGAGAAGCTCGAGGGAATTCTGAGGTAATTACTAGAGACCAGGCAAGATGATGGAGAGAGGGAATAGATTTGAGGGATATTTCTGGAGATAGAAAGCTAAGACTTGGTGAGCAATTGGAATATGTTGGTGATGGCACAAGAAGGTAATATTCAAAAACTATTCACAGGTTTCTGGCTCAGGGGACTTGGTGGATAAAAATAGGGGCTTTCCAAGGCACGAGAGCAGTTAAATTATTAGTTTTGTTTGGAAAGGAGGAAAATGTGAGCTTTCTGCAGAGCAATCAAATGCTTCCATTACTGAATTTATATAATATACAAAAGTATGTTTGTCCCCAAGCAAGTATCTGCTTCTCCCAGTAGCCACAGACCTAGCCTATGTGCCTGGTACACAGTGGTTCTCAACATTTGATAGACATTGGAGTCACCTGAGGAGGTTTTTTTTACAAGTACATATGCTGGTCTCCACCCCCAGGAGAATTACTAGAAGTAATTATTAGAGACCAGGCGTAGACGATGGAGAGAGGGAATAGATTTGAGAGAGATTTCTGGAGATATTAAGATAAGACTTGGTGAGCAATTGGAATATGTTGGTGATGGTACAAGAAGGTAATATTCAAAAACTATTCACAGGTTTCTGGTTTCACCCCCAGGAGATTCTGATTTCAGTGGACCTGATATAATGTCCAGGCATTATTTAAAATAGCTCCAAAGGACATTCTGATGTGCATTAAAATTTGACAGCCACTGCAGTATACAGTCAATAAACCAACATATGATTAATTAATTAGAAGAAAGAAGGGAAGGAGAGAAGGCTTCCTGAAGTTTTGAAGAAGCAGTGAGTTGACCTTCTATACTCAACCATGTAGTACGGGTTGGAAAGTTCGCAGGATGACCTTTCAGATCTTCCAACCTTAAGGGTTCATGAATGTGATGTTACGGTATCCTTGGCTTCGGCTCTTGCAGACAGAGCACTGGCTGAGTAATCACTGGTCTGACTCAATGAATCTTATCTTACATCTCTTACGTTATTAATGGCCATCCTCTCTCACAGCACCCTGTTCCTTAACGTCATAATACTTTGTGTATCTGTAAATACATATTTTTCTCCATTTCCTTTTTCCCCAATGTCTGTCTCTCCTACTAGACTGAAGTGCCATGCAGGCAGGCATTCTCTTTCTTTTGCTCACTATTGTGTATCTAGCACCTACCTAGCAAAACACAGGTGTTTAATGAACAAATGAGTAATGAGCCAGATTTTTCTTGTGAAAATTTTCAGGCCACATTGCATCACTTTCAGTATGCCTACAGGTCTGTCCGTGAGTGTGTTATAGACCCAGAAAATGATTTCAGAAATGATAAAAAAAAAAAAATAAATACAGCTACAGACAAGATATTTTTAGATTTTTTTATCTCGAGGAAAACACTTTGGCTCCAAGAACTTTGATGTTATATAAGATGGCTACTTATATAAAATAAATCAAATTAAAAATAGGGAATAAATATCTAAAAGGGTGAAAAAAGGGACAGGTGTCCAACCTGAGAAATACCATTTAAACCCTGGTCCTGTTCCTTATCTACATCTGAGAAGTCTTAGCCTCAAAGTCTGATGAACCTGGGGCTTTCATATCATTTATATGTTAATAATCAGGTCTAACAGTTAGGTATAACACAAGTAAAAGAATGAAAGGATGAACTAATGGGAAACTCAAAGTTCCTATTAGCAGAATGATTAAAGGAGTAGAAACAGGTGGCTAACTTGAAGTGCCAGAAATGTTAAAATCTCTATACTAATTGTGATCAATACACTTCCATATGCTTGAACAGTGAAATATTTGCTGACAGTACTTACTACAATATTTAACTAATTCCTGAAATTTTACTGCCCTGAGATTCAATGTGAGTTTTTTTACACAAAACTTATCAAAATCATAATTCTACCTTACCTTAAATTTGCCAAGCACCTACCATATGCTACCACTTTCACATATATCATTTCATCTAATTCTAACAACTTTACTTTACAGATCAGAAACAAATCAGAGTAACCTTAGATGTATGCCTAAAACTGGAATACTGTAAAAAGCGTTAATTATAATAAAAAATCACTGAAGTATCATCTTAATCCAGGTGAAAATGTATATTTATAAAAGCATATTTTTGTTAAAATACTAAATATAAGCCTCAATCATCAGAATAATAGAAGAGTACTTGTTTTGATGAATGACATAATTTGGCTTACTAAGGAGTAAATAACATTGTTCTAATGGATGTTATCAAAAACACGTTAAAACTGGTAATAAGATATATTGACATCACATGTCCTTTGATATGACACTGAGAAGGGTATATCACCTCTGTGGTATTCTTTCCCAAACTGTATAACCTCAATTTAATCATGAGAGAATATCAGACAATCCAAATCAAAGACATTCTACAAATAACTAACCAGTACTTTTCAAGATGTCACAGTTATGAAAGACAAGGAAAGAATGCGGAACTGTTCTATTCATTTTTGATACTTCCGATGTATTCAGATCACCATTCTGAAGATTAGTAGTCAATACATTGTACTGGATGTATAAATGTAGGTGTAAGAAGTCCGAATGATTCCATATTGCATCCAGGGTATTAGCTAAATTCTATGGTGCGAACTTGTTTTTACATTATTTGCAATTTTCCCCGAAACCATTATAATCAAAAAAGGATTTTCTATTAACTAGAGACTCCAGTTAACTGATTGAAAATTACTTTACACTAAGCTAAATTTACACATGTCATTTCTTACAAAGGTTATTATGTCTTTCTAAATTAGTATCGCAGCTCAGATTATTAGAATTATGATGGTTATTTCCATTGTCCAAACAGAAAAGCAGAAGCACAAGAAAAGTAAAACAAAAAGAGATGGGGGAGAGCTCAAGCAAGCAGGAAGGAAACACAGTTCCCTTAAACACACTCATTAACCTGGAATACTACTAGATGCTCCAGGCTAGAAGTGAGCAGCTTGCTTCTAAACAGATTTTAATTTTTAATCCAGTGGAATAGGTCAGATGCAGCTCTCCCACCTGGAGGGCCGTCCCAGAACCGATCTGCCCCAAGGCAGTACTGCAGGTCTGCTGGTAATGGTCACCTTTGGGTAAATGCAGTCTCCAGGCAGCCGCGGGGCTCCGTGTGTGCTGATCCCAAGGATCAGGAATAAAAGTCGGCTGAGATCTCACAACGAGGTGGGGGTTTTTCTCCTTAGATATTTTCTAGGAGTGAGCAAAGACAGAGCCAATAAGAAACAATTTTTTAAAGTGGAGGTAGGAGGGGGGATATCCATGTTTGAAGTAAAATTCTAATAAATAAAGGTCAGCTTTACTACTTAATTAAAATTGGGTGGAGGCATAGATGTTGGACCAGATGGGATGCTCACAAGACAAATGCGCAGACATGAGGAAGATCTCCTGGGAAATCAAAATGCCCAAATGAGAGAGAATCGAAGAGAGCAGGCCCGAGAGCTTCCACATATGGGGCTAAAATGAGCAAAGAAGAACCAGGTCTGAATGATTCCTGAGCTCTTCACAGACCTCAGATTAGCTGTGTATTAGTGCAGGCAGATCTCAGCTGTCCATGAAAATGAGAACACATTTTAAAAGCTGCGTTTGAATTTTAAAGGTACTCAACATTTCTAGTATTGTTTACCGAAAAAGGTCAACACTCAAGTGTTTTATTTATGCACGGCAGAACCTCAGTCTAAAAGCACTGGGTTTTCCACGTGGCATTTGCTGACAATGTGTTAAATGCATAGTGGCGGAGCCAAGAATATTATTTTCATCTCAGTGAATGCATTATTAAAGGACCTCTGCTGTGCCCACCACTGGGCAGGAGAAGAGGCAGGGGCAACTCCGCATTCGGAATGCAAGGGACACTGACAGACTCACTAGAAACTCTAACAGCGATAATCCTAAACCCACACTACTCCAGCTCCCTTTTCAGTTCCCTCCTGCCCAATCTAGAAAAAAGGAAAATGGAAACATTTAAGTAAAACTCATATAAAACCTCAGTGCCAAACACAACACCTTTGGTTCTTTGGACTGTAACTATTTCATTGAGATTTGTGCCTGGTGTCCATTTCCATACTCTGGATCTGCATAAGCATTCACATCAGCCCTCAGTTCTTCTTGCAAATCAAGAGTATAATATACTGACTCCTTCCAATAACATTTGTGTTAAAATCGTTAAATGCCCACGCAAGTAATTTTTTATTAACTGAACCAGAAATAATATATGATACATACCAACTTTATGAGAGTGAGAGGAGTTATTTATTTTAGTTAGCCAAGAATATCTGTTGTATAAATTAGAAATCTTCTTAGGAGGAAGTCCAGTGTTTTAAACAGACTATGGAAAAGCATGAAATTAATGCCAGGTAAATTTTTACTGGAATACAGGAGAGCCTTTATCATTCTAGGAAAAACATTTCTCTGCCTAGGAAAAATATTTCTCTGCCGTAAGCAAACTCCCTGATAAGTTCAGAAACTATCCTTTTTATATAAATATTTTTCACTTGGAAAAATGTTCTCTTTAAACTGCTCCCTTAGTGCATTTTAATACACAAATTGATTTATAGACGTTAGATTTACACATAACTTTCCTAGTATGCATCTTTTGCATAAAGCAAAGTGAATCTATGACAAACATTTCTATCCTATTCAGATGTGGGGAGCAAATAAATGATCAGTATCCCCATATATATGGTAATATATGCCTCGTTTTATTTATCGCTTTCCCCTTGAAAATAAGAATATAAAAAACTTAAGTCTTTAGGAACTTTCTTCAGGAAATTTCAGAAGACTATGGTTTTTAAATTACACTTTTACTTGATACACTTTCCCAAACCTCAGAACAGTTATATTAAAAGAGCTGGTGCTGTCATAATTTGATTCAACCCCATAAATATGTATAGAGCTCCCAGTGCACAGCATCCACTATGCTCAGGGCAGGTGATGCAAGATGGATCAGGCACTGTCTGTGGTCCCAGCCTTCGAGGAGCCCACACTGGGCTGGCAGGACAGACACACACATCACTGGTGTAATGGACTGAGATGACATTCTAGTGGTATGAATAAAACGCTCTGGCAGTACAGAATAAAGAGCAAGGGTTTTGGAAGGGGACATGGGAGAAGGGAGACCAGAGGATCAGCAGAGGAGATGACATTTGAGCTGGGTCTTACAGGATGAGTAAGACGAGACCAGGCAGAGGAGAACGTTCCAAGTCAGGAAAAACGAATTAGCCCATACACGCCAGGTTTCTAAATTAGACTTTCAAAGGTGTTTTACTTCGAACAGTCTTCAGTTTGCAATGTCTAACACGAAATAAAAATCGCAAACTGGATGGGTTCTTTCTCACTAGCCTGTCCTTCTCCCAAGCACCCTAGATATTTGGGAAATACACGTAATAAGAAGTAGGAGAGGGCAGACAGTACCTTGGTGGAAAAAGAGAAAGTGAGAATGCTTCCATAACTGAAGTAAAAATCAGAATTAGCACCGTGGGCCTGTGAAGGAGGAGAACGATTACGTGAGAAAGAGCATACTGCAATAATCGTCTCTTCTCAGTCTGCTTTAAAATGCAAGATGAATTAATCTTTTTAAAAAGAGGGTCTGCGGTGAGAAAAGTCTGCAAAGTGCTACCAACTACAGGGTCTGTCAGAACTGTGCTCGGGGCTGAGACCTCTTAGATAAAGGGGAGGAGGGCAAGGAGAAACCGGTCATTTTCTTTCGGTAATCACACCAGTATCCCGAGTGGAGATGAAGGCTAGGCTGCAGGCTTCATGTTGTGTACCGTGCTCCTCTTCCGCCACAGAGGGAAGAGGAAAGCGGGGAGCAAGGTCCCCAGGGGAGACCTGCAGTGAGAAGGGGGTTCTGGGAAGTCCCTGTCTTCACTCGGTTCTGGCAACGGCTCGAAGCCCCTGGGATTCTAAAGCTCAGGTGAAGACGCCTGGTAAATGGCTGAGCGACCAAGAAGAGGACAACACTTACATCGGTTTTCACAGTGCCGAGAAGCTAACCAGAGTTAAAAAATTAAGGGAAATTTAAGTTAGCTAGAACCGCAATATAATAGTTTATATTTTGTTCATTCCTATTTTGTAAAATGAAGTTATTTCATTCGTGTTGCTATTTTTTCACAGATGTGTGCACGTATGTGTGATTGCGTGTGTGCACCAGTGTGTGCACATGAGAAAGAGGTAAAAAGAATAAACAAACCAAGTGTCTGGCTTGTGCTCACTGTGTCTTTGAGCCTTTACATGTAGAGTCAAGTTGTAGGAGAAGGTATTTAGGAATGTATTAGGAAGGCCCTGGGGATTTAACCCTGTTATTACTCCCCACGTAAGGAAGGCAGCTCCTGAGAGCCACGTGTCCCTGCACCTTCCCCGGGGCGGGGTGGCCGTGCGTGAGGATGGGTGGGGCTGCCTTGGGCTTGTGAGACTTGGGTTCTGACTTCCAGTTCTGGGTCTGCCTCTGACTCACAGCTGGTCAATGCGCTGCTCACAGTTTTCTCAGGTAAAAACGAAAAGCCAGGGTTTGCATTAGATGCTTTTCATGGCTGTTTCCTTCTCCAACAATCTCTGATTCGGCAGCACAATATGATGTTCTAAAGAAACGTTTTCATCTTTCCAGGCTTTATAGAGTCACATTTTAGAGCCACTGTAATAATAACAATGCCCCATCTAGTGTCAAGACAGGGAATATCGGTACACGAGTGCAGACTCAGGAATGGCTTGGCCTTTTAGGGCTTTGGGGCTCGGCATGGCGGTCGGCATAAACGCCGCCCAGGTGGTCTTCATTATATCCCGCTGACCAAACTTGGGGACATATGACAATTTTTAAAAGACTGAGTTTTCCAACTTTTGTGTGTGATGTACGACACGAGCACACTAGGACTTCTATTAAATTTGCACGGAATAATCTTTCCTGCTATTTTAACTGGCAGCTATCACCACTAACATAAAAGAGCCTCAGGGAGATGGAGATCGGAGGGCAGTACCTTCTTGATGGAAGATCAGAAGAATTCTGGGTGTGCCGCAAGCTATTCCGCCAAATTCTGGCATCTCGCTGAGATTTTCACAGGCATAAACCTGGGAGTTGGGCAGGGTTTTAATTACTTCACCCTTTTCATTCCTTTCTCTCCAAATGCTCCCACAAGGAAAATGTCTCTGATGGGTTCACAGCTAACCACAGGCTCTTAGAACTTCCCAGGCTCCACAGCACTGTCTCTCTTCTTACTTAATGCCATCCCACAAGGAAAGAAACCAGGGGAGGGAACAAACAGAAATACGGGTACAATGCATGTATCCATTGGACAAACGACCCTCCTTCTCAGGCGTTTGACTCTCCTGTGCTTTTTTTTCCCCCTCCATTAAGCGTCAGGGCAATTTAATTCTTATATTGCCATGTAAAAATCGCTTCATTTTGGAACCTGCCTCCCTCTCAGAACCCAGGTCAGTTCAGCGGAATACGTATGGAGTGTCGACCGCACACCAGACACTGTCTTAATGATGTCTGGGCTGAGAGAACATAACGAGCCCAAACTCCGAAATTCTCCATCATGCTGCCAGGCCTGCTCACAGCCTTGTGACCTAGATTACTAAAAGCACATTTTACCTCTTGTGACCAAGTTCTCAGTGGCAGAGATTTTCTGTTTATTATCCTTAAGCCTGATTCTCTTGATGGTTGAACCCATCCCAGCAGCTGCTTATCTTTTAGAGTGCTCCAAAGCTTCCTGGGCTGATGGCTCTAACAACTCACCTGCTGGTTAACCTGCTTTGATCTCCTCTAACTGGCGGCCTCTCTGTCACCTCCATCACTAGTTGGCCTTCTGTCCTTACCTTCTAGTCAATCACTTGGAATTCTACCATTTACTAGCCCTTTGCAACTTCTGCCCCACCCTCAACCTTCACTTACCAGTTTAATCTACCTATACAGTGATCCACATCCCCAAATCAGCTTGGTTCCAGGTGTCCCAAATTGTCCTTAACTCCCTCATCGCACAGCCCCATGTTCCTGCCCCACGATCTTCACGCCCATCCTGAGGGCAATTCACCCTCTGACTAAGTTCAGAGTGATGGTCTCTGCTCAGTTCCACTGGTCACACCCCAATCTCAATCCAGGTCTGGCAGCTGTGGTAATCTTGAGTACAAACTATTACCTGGTAACTAGCAACTGCGGAAGCTCAAACAGAAAACTGGAAAATGTTGAGAGATACGATTGTATATTGTAAGCTCCTTCAGGATAGAGAATCTGTCCGGTTTATTTCTATATCCCCAGCACCCAGCACACTGCCTGGCACATAGAAGCGTTGATAAAAATTTGTTGATTTAAAATAACTTTGTTGAGAAAAGTCTGTCAAAGGCATTTTGGAGGATATTGAACTTCCCAGGAGTTTGGATGAGGCAGGACATCTTGAGATGCCCAGATAAAACTGTGAGATCAGTTGGACCCCTAAATCTACGTGCTACAGTGTTCTTGAGGCTCTAGAGTGTGTGAGTCCATCTCATGGGTATGGACCACAGCAGGAGAGGAGTGGAAACTCTGCAGGATAGTCTGTGAGCCGACACACATTCTCCTCCTTCTGGGAGGCTCTGTGCCTTTAGGTTTGGCCTAGGATGTAGGAGATCCTTCTGGACAGCTACTTACTCATAAGCAAAAACAGGAATCTGGCTTTGGCCAAGCATCTCTGTTGTCTGAAACACATATGAGCGTGAAACAGCCAGCTGCAGGCTCTCTAATGGAGCCCAACATAGCTGCCAAAACAGCTGGCTGGCAGTGGGCTAAGAATGAGATGCTGTTAGCAATGATGCTAGTCATTTAGGGCATTTAATTATTTTTAGTTGAAGCTATCCAGATATGTAGGGAACACTATTCTTAGATCAATCAAGGGTGCATGATTTTCAAAGTATACTAAAATGTATTAGCGTTCATTTCACATAAAATATAAAGCATCTATTTCTAAAACGCTCACAGCAATCAATGCTTTTAATTGAGTCGAAATGCATATACAGATACAGAAATGTTTCGTCCTAGCTGTGGTTCCTGACAGTCATCTTCAGAGATAAATTTCCACGATGGATGTTTCAATTAAGAAAGTAATATTTATTGAAAAGTAAACCATCAATGTATAGCCACTTGAAACATTATTGAACAACAGTAATTTATACTGCAGTTGGTGCGCTGCATTTTAACCCTGCTTTGATTTTATCAGCATTTGTCAATTAATCAACGGGAACCTTGTAAAACATGTTCTCTTATTAGTGGAAACAAGCAATTGCTTGCAGACTTTGAAGGAAAGGTCGTTTAATAATTTGCTAATTGTGCAAAGATAGATTTAAATTTTAAAAAAGAAGGCAAACTCTCATTACCACTGTGCATAAATAGGATTCTGTTGAAGCTTAACCCTGCGAACTTAAATATGGTCAATGGTTTTGCTTTTTATTTTCTTTTTTTACTGAATAGTAGAGGAAGATTAAGACAAAAGAAAGTAATCTAGCTTCACATTGTGCAAATTTAAAGAAACCTTTTGTTGTCACCTTTGCCATTTCAAAGAATTACTAGCCTTGAAGCTATGGTTATAAAGAAATCAACGGTATTTTCTCGGCAAAAAAGTGAAGAGAAAAAGGACAAAACGAAAAAAACAAGAAATAAAGCAGCAGAAAAGAACCATGTAGTGGCAATGTTCCCTTTCTTTTTTTCTTTTTTAATTTGCCTCAACTCATCCTTCCTTCCACTAGATGAGATGTCGGCTCCCTCCTTTTGACTGCCAGTTCATGGTTCATTTTAAGTTCAGTAAGTGAGAAAGAAGCTGAGTCAAGCTCTCTCTTCGGGCAGTCCATGCATCAGCACACTCGCCAGCTCTCCTGGCAACCAAGAGAGTGCTTTCACTTACGGGCACAGCATCACCAGCACCGGGCACTCTGCAGTCATCTCAGGTTTAAAATGGGTAACGTACCTCGGAGAGCAGTTTCTACACTGGGGTCTGCAGGGCTGAATCGAGAAATCCGCACCATCTTAGATGTGTGAGTGAAACTTAAGACAAGACAGCACACCTTGAGGCATTTGCACGAGTACGAATTTTGCGTAGTCTACAGAGACAACGTTTGCTGAATGGAGATGGGTCTTGCCAGACCCAGCCCAGGCAAACTGCTTTGCTGCAGAGCTCCTTTTATAACAGTTATGAGGCCCAGGTTGCTCTCTGCCTGCTCAAACTGGCTTATCAATCCATTCCATTCCATCCTGTTCTTGGTTCTAAATAAGTCATTATTTCAGGCACATTTCCCTAAGCAGATGCAAACACTCTTTTCCTGTGCTGGAGTCCCTTGGGCAAATTAGGTTTCTTGGAAAAGGGTCAAGGAGCAATCAAACAAAATACCTACTGAGAAACAAGCATGTGGTTTCAGGGGACGCTGTCATTCCTGCAGGCCACAAGGCAAATTTTAGACACTGCCTGGGCAGTAATATTAAATCTGATAGGGCCAGTTACGGGGAGCAAAATCCTGATATGTGCAGCCAGAGTTTCTTTTTATGGTCATAACAAATAGGTCTATTTTCTCCCCAGCTTTACTGAGGTATAATTGACAGACAAAATTGTATAAATTTAACGTGTACACATGATGATTTGATATACATATTGTGAAATGATTACCACATTAAAATTAGTTTAATTAACTAAAATTAGTTAAAATTAGTTAAAAAAATAAACCCTTATCACCACACAGTTATCTTTGTGTGTGTGTGTGTGTGTGTGTGTGTGTGTGTGTGTGTGTGGTGAGAAGGGTTTATTTTTTATGGAAACAAAACTGATTAAAAAAACTGATTTTTTATGGAAACAAAACAATGGAAAATCTCTTTGTCTAATATTTCTAATTAAAGGCTGCTAATCAAATTCTAATTTCTTTACAAAAGTGTAGTAAAAAACTTTTAGAAGGGAAAAGTTACTATACCGTTGCTGTCTTCTGTTCTCTTATCTAACAAAGGTGGAGCATTTCTGAAGTAGATACTCCTTATCATATTTTTTTTTCTTTGAATCACAGGGAGAAAAGTCCCTTTTATGTTCTTTCAATGTTTGCTTTTATTATCCCCAGCTTCGGTTAGCTCACTTCCATATATAAAGAGTGTCTTCAAAACAGAAGAGATGAGGTAAATGCAAACGTGGGCCGGGAAGCTGCTTGGTAGCATAACAGCTGCTCCCTGGCAGGAGTTATTTCCACTTAAAACATATATACCATATTAAGAAGCCACAGGGAAAAATGAACGGACGTGGCTGGCAGGTTTTCATTTGTTTCCTTGACATCTCAGAATACCGTAAATAAGTTTGTGTGTTTCAATTCAAACGGTTCCATTATCTTGGAGGTCTTAATCATTTGCAATAGCAGTTTCTGAAGTGTTCAAAGCTTGTGCTTAAGGACCTTTATTGGCATTCAACGTAGTCATACTACATTAAGCAGATTTACAACCTTGTTCATGGTTATCCTTGATCATCTTTATTTAAAAGTAAGTTCAGGCTGATGAGGCGGCTTAAGCTTCCTCCTGTGTTTCGGCCTGTTAGTCATGCCACACCAGAACATCTGGCTTTGCTGGGCACCCTCACACTTCTCCAAATAAAACTAAAGTTAGCAAGGAGAAGGAGGAGGGGTAGAGGGGGCATTTAACCAGGAAAAAAGCTTCAAAGGCAGCCTTGTTTTAAAATGTACCTGGGATTTTGGTTTTATTCAGGTATGGTGAGGCCAGCAGATTGGAGAGGCTTGCCACTGAAAGGATAGTTTGTTACAGCTTCTGAGAGGAGGTGGGCATGCAATGCCATGGAGGGCCATGCAGGGCCACATGGGGAGACACCAAGGTGGGACAGGAGCAGAGGGAATAAGGGGAAAACGTGGGCAAAAGCCTTCATTGTGGTTTCCACAGGAAATGCAAAGCAAGGCAGGGTAAGAAGGTTAAGGCTTGGATAGTTTGAATAATTTTAGTGGGTTCTGGGGTCCAGGGGTGGGGGTGGGGGCGGGGAGGGGGCAAGGACTCAGGATTGGTTGATTTGCATATCAAAGGTTTGCTCCCAGGCAAATTGTCATGTCTAGGAATTAGCTAACTCTGGGAAGGCCAGTGCCTCCCCTGGGGTCCCCAATGCCCTAAGACGTCAAAGTTTAACAAAATACAGAAAATAAAAAACCTGATTAACACAAGCCTGTCTGCAACACTGCTGCGAGAAGCATAAAAACAGAGCTTCTCAAACTTTACTGTGCAAAGGAATCACCTGGGTATTTTGTTAAACTACCGATTCTGATTCATTAGATCAGGTTTGCATTTCTGATAAACCCCTGGGTGATGTCACACTTTGAGTACTTAGGGATAAGAATATCACTAAGAGTGTTCTTCTGGGTCACTTTCCACAGGGAAAGGGAAAGACTTAACATTTACTGAACTCGGCCTTAAACCGCACACTGCTGGGCACTGAATACACAAACTTCATCTTGTTTTGCTTGGACAACACCCTTTGCTCACAGGGAAAATTATGCCAATTTTATAGGTAGGGGAACTGAGACTCAGGGCGGTGAAGTGACCTGCCTCGGGTCACTTAGCTAAAACTTAGAAGATATAAATGTATCTTACCTAAGAACACATTTTTTTCCCCCACAACAGCATAAGTACAGATGGTACCACTGTGATGGGAAATAAAAAGTCTGTTGGTAAAGGCTTCATAAAATATAAAGTCCATGGGCTTGAATCATGGCCCATTTACAACTTGACTTCTGGAAAGAAGAGAAATTCTGAATGGTGTTCATTATGTCAGGACTGGAAATAAATGGTGCTGACTAAATAACTTATATTTTATTATAGCCATTTGAGAAACATTTTAAATGGGATTTCCTATTAAACTAGTGTTTTCATTTTACAAAGTGATACAGGTACATGGTAAGATACATACAGTAAAGGTCTTCCTCCCACATGCCCCTAGTCCTACTGCTCAGAGATAAATACTGTTAGGTCTGTGTAGGCTTCCAGAACTGTTCTGGGCAAATAATAAGCATTTTCATACAAATTCAGTCATACGAAGGCACCGGGCGGGGGAGGGAAAGCAGTAAGTAAAACACACAAAATCCCTTATGCAGCTTACATTCCAATAGGGGAGAGAGATCATAAACAAATGAGTAAATACATATTATGTCAAATAGCGATCAACGTTAATAGAGAAAAAGCTGGGCCCAGGGTGATGTTTGCACTTACAAATACAGTGGTTAAGGAAGGCTTCGTTCAAAAGATGCATTTGAGTAAAGATGTGAGGGAGGTCACCCTATTCCACACTCACTTTTTCCTTTAGCCATATAAGTTAAAGCCTCACCAGAGCAGAACTTATAGACCTGCCTTGTTACGGGCTCCATAGTACTCCACGGTTTGCATAGACCATAATACTGATGGGCATTTTGTTATTTCCATAAACTGAATGTTTCAGACTGTTAGAATTTGTTATATGGTTACAAAGAGATTTGGGGAGTGTAGTATAAAGCCTGACTAAGTAGAAAGGGACTTAAATTAGGTGTGAGAAGCTGTGAATGTAAGCCCTAGCTAGCACCATTCTACCTAGGTGACCGTGTTATATCATTGAGTATTTATAAAATTCTTCTTTTATGTTAATGTCTGCCCTCATGAGAGGTTTCCCCTTTTCCTGTCACATCTTAGGCTGTGCTATTGTCCACTAGATGCACAGTGACATCCAGGGGCTTCTCTACCTGGAGGCCCAGGTGACATCCTGCTTGCAACACTTTCCTCAGTGTCAGGCTGTTTGTAACCCCTGCAGAGTCAAATAAAAACTTCAACCCTCTAGCTGCTAAGTTTTCCACATTCCTCACAAAGGAAGCAAAAGCAAAGATTTTAGAGAATAGTTTACCCCTAGGCTCTGCATATGATCTTCCCCATTAGGAGAAAGCACACAAGCTTCCTTAAAACAAAAACAAATGAGAAATCCTTACCTTCCAGTAATATTTATTTATGTGGGTGCAGATGTTTAGCACTGGGCCATCTGACTGAACAGATTTCACATTTAATGAAAGATTTATTCATCTACTTACTATTGGAGGCAGTACCTGGAATATGTCAGCTCTCTGCCAGGCTCCATAGGAGGAACAAACATCAGTGCAATATGGTTACTGCCCTTGTCACCTAGGCTCGTAACAAAGACAGGACAAGTAAAACCAACAACTGTGATTCAAGGCAGTGTTGGTACGTGGTCCCAGGGGCAATACAATAGGAATTAAAAGAAAGGGGAGAGAATGCTGTGGTCCAGAGCCCCTCACAGACCCCTCAGAGAGGCATCTGAACCGGTAGGGATGGAGGTGGAACAAGGGGTCTTTGTGTTCGTGCGTTTGTGTGAATCTGTGTGAAGGTGACCAATACCTTAAACAGAAGCAAAGGCCCAGGTGAGGAAAACACAGGTGTTGAAAAGGGAACATGAAGTGGCCCAGAAGAGCGTAAACGTGGGGAGCGGGGGTGATGACAGAAATGTTGGTTGGAGTGAGAGTGGCACAGGGCCCTGAGGCCCCTAGTTTGTTATTAGACATGAGATAAATAAATGAGTTCTGAAAGGTATCAAGGAAAGCACCATCAACCTCTTCTTCTGTTTTTCTTTTTGCTTTTTTTGCAGGGGCGGGCATTGCACATTTTGGTTTTATAACCTCTGTTTCTAATTCCAGTGATTTTTTAAACCAACTTAATACTTATCAAAGTAATGTATGCCTACAGGTTAAAAGGCAAATAACATCATAAGGCCTATAACCCAAAACAGCAATCCCCTACCGACCTCTTCCGGCCCACTCCTTCCTGCTCCTCAGAGGAAAACACGTTTTTTTTTTTGGTTGCTCCTATTAGGAAAGATATTTATTTGCCAGAGTGAGTAACCTCCTACACAGGAACGACTTTGGCCCCAGACAATTGTTCTCAGTTTGGTTAATCTAGGGGCTTGCCCAGGGCAGGAAGACTAACTAGCAACCCTAACCACCCTCCCAAGGAGGCTGTATCCTAGCATGGGAGAGGAAAGCACTTTCAACTTTTAATTCTGATATTTGATTCCATATACTTAAGTAATGTATGCACAATGATATTTTTTAAGTTACCATTTTTAGGGATTATCTATTTTACTACTATGCAAAATGAGAAAAATGTAGCACTCCTACCCATCACCACCTTCCAATAAGCTTTCTTCCCCCATCTCTCCAGTAGGTTAAGTAGCAATTTGGGGTTAGATTGATATTCTATGTTTGCACTATTATGATCATGTAACATTGTTCACTCTTGAGCCATTCGTATAAGAATATACTTCCTATCTTGTTCAATATTTTGTTTTTCCTGATTTTTTTTCTTCCCTTTTCTGTGTATCTATTACTAACTGATCCTCAACTATCCAAGGGATCTAAAAAAACCCTATTTAAACCATTTTTTATGTGATCAACCCAATCATTAATCTGTCACATCTCTTTTTCCCTCCAGGAGCCTCCCATTCAGTCCGTGGGGTCTAGCAGTTTCCCAGGCCAGCTGCCCACCTGTTGTCCTGGGGCTTCTTTTTAACACCATCTTGCGAAATCCCTGTGCCTCTCGCCTGTGCTGGGTCCCCCGTTTCCTGGATCCCATGGTTTCCTCTTTCTTGGTTTACATCCTCATTTTTGTAGAGCACATTCTCTAGTAGCTTCCTGAGAAAAGGTACACGGGAGGTAAATTTGTTGAGACCTTCCTTGTGTGTCTGAAAACGTTTTAGTCTTACTCTCACGCTTGCTATTAAGCTTGTAACTGAATTCTAAGTAAAAAGTCATTCCCCTCAGAATTTTGAAGGTGGTACTTCCTTATCTTCCAGCTCCGGTGTTGCAGTGGAGTCTGATGCCATCAGTATTCCTGATCTTTTATAAATGACCTGCTTTATTTCTCTGGAAGATTTTGGAATCTTTTTTTTTTAATCCCTGGTGTTCTGAAATCTCATAGTAAAGACCCTTAATGGATCTTTGCCTATCCGTTGTTCTGGCACTTTCTTTTCCTTTTAAATCTGGAAATTCCTATTGTTTTGTTTTGAAATTTTTTTCTTGTGTTATTCTTTGATACTTGTCTCCCCACCACTTTTTCTGTTTTCTCTTTCTGGAACTCCTTTGGTAAAATGCTGAACCTCCTGGACTGACCCACTACATTTCTTCCCTTCTTTCCTCCCCACCCCCACTGTCCATTTTGCCTGTTAATCTACCTCCTAGAAAGTTTACTTGACTTTATCTTCTCTATCTCTGAATAATTTTTTTTTTACAATAAGTTTAATTTCCAAGATCTCTATTTCCTGACTGTTCCTTTTTTATAAAAAGAATGCTCTTTTTAGCTCATGGATAGATCATCTATCTTTCTGAAGATATTATAGGTTTTTAAAAGCTTTGCTTTTGCTTCTTCAGTCATCTATCTTTTCTCTCAGTCTCTGTAACCCCTTTCTCTCTCTGTTTTGATCTCTCTACATGATTCTATATTTTATGTTGGAGGCTATACTCAAACATCTGGTGACCCTCTCAGTATTCATTTATATTTAAGACATTTATATATATATTATATATTTCTTTATATATATATGAATATCTTAAATGCATATGAATATCTTAAAAAATATATAAATAAAATATAAAATTCATTTATATTGATGGACAGTGTCCCTACAAGACAGACTGGAAGCCCTGAGCAGGGGCAGGGTGTGCTTATTAACTGGCTGGCATCCCTGTGAGGTAACTGGGTGGGGAATCTAGCCATCTCCAGGGCTACTCCAAATGCCAGTCAGGTCATTTCTTTGGCTATTCAGTTTCTTTAGATCAGAATCCTTCAAACTCCTGTCTAAAGAGCCTGTCCCTGGTTATCGATGCTCGGAGAGCTATGTTGTGGAGGAGTCCAGAAGGGTCTTCCATGTTCACTCTGTGGAGTTTCACCTCTCTCCCCTGGATCTAGTTTCTGTGAGTCCAGAGCATCTCTGATTCAATTTCACACAAGACTATCCCTCAAGCCTCCAGTGGGGATGGAGAATTGGTAGTGGCAGTGTGAGGGAGGCAGAGGAACAAGGTCTAACTACTCTATATACTGCGTTCCATTAACTACTGCTAACTACTCTCTAACTACCTTCAATCAATCACCCTCTTTCCAGACCCACCCTCACACCCCTCTGAAGCCTCCCCAGGGTCCCGAAGAATGAATCTGCAGGTTTCTCTCAGTACACCTCAGCTCCTCCCCGCTCCATCACTGTGCCATCTTCCAAAAGTTTGCTGGCATCTCCTGTTTAGTAGCATCTCCTCCTCTATTTGTCCTCTCTCACTATCTCTTTATAGTGTTTTTCTTCTTTGCTACAATTTTAGGGAGATTTTTGGAATAAGAAAACATAAACACATGTGTTCAGGCTGTCAGAACCAGAAGTTCCCAGTCTTATATATTTGACCTTGTAGTTATATGTGCTTATTATTTATTTCATTCTAGTCTAGTTGGTTTAACCAGAGAATTTTAGGTGTTACCCCAAATCAACTACTAACTGCCTAAGAACTACTTTCAGGTAGGATATTCCTAAAATCATTTTAATTATCTGTTATTTTCTAGGGAGCATCAGGCAAAAGTGAGTTGAACTCTTCCATAAGTTTATCTTTATAGCACCTCAGTATTATCTTGGCTCCAGAAGTTTGTACCAATAATCACTTTGAGGCAGATGCCACATCAATTTCTCAATGCATAGGAAGGGGAAGGAAGGAAGGAAGGATGGGAAAAAGGGAGAAAAGAAAGAAAGGAGGGAGGGGAGAGAAGGTGGGAGAAGGGGAGGGAGGGATGGAGGGAGAAAGCGAAAAAAGAAAGGAACAGCTATCAAGAAAAGGATTTAAAAACAGAATAGTAAGAGGATTGGCCCAAATAAGTACATATTTTTTAACAAGCTATGTAAGTTTATTAAATAAGAAAAGAGACTGCAGAAAATCAACTGACTTTAAGATAACTCTAGACAATGATCACTCACTTGGAAGACTGCTGAGTAACTTCTATCACTGAGTATTAACTGTGAAACTCCATCTAGGCATTCATTCAACATGTACCCAACATTCATATAAAAAGCACCATTATCCAGCAAAAAACTATCCACATAAGAAATTCTCACAATTACATGCCCAGATCACCTTCCAATTATGTACTCACCCCACTACTACCCAGAAAGGTATCTATTTTTGGCTTAAGAATACATGTATATAAGTACGTACTAATGTATACATGATGTATTCCTCACCTTATGCCCAAAACAAATTTAAGTCAGCTTGCTGCTTACCCTTTTAATACATTACTTCAATATATTTTTATTCCCTGAGTACATTTGTTACAAATTTGTCTACCTGAAATTATGCCATTTTCTCTATACTATGCCATATCAATTACGGGCCAATAACTTTCTAAAAAAATTAACTGTTGTCAACAATGCTTCTAATGTAGCTGTGATCCTATCTTTGAACTTGATAAGATGGAAGGGTGTAGTCAGATTGATATTGTTTTATATCCCAACTCTTCCACTTATTGTAGGTATGATCTTCGGGGAGCTAATATTCATCCCAATGAATGGACATAATGGACATGTTATCTATTTTGCAGGTTGTTATGAGGATTAAATCATATAATACATATAAAGAATCTGGCACACTGTAGGTGCCCAATAAATAAAAGAAATTAAAATCAGAACATGAGAAGATACTGAAACCTTAAATACTCTAAAAGGACATCTAAGTGAATAGTTTTCACTTCCGTTTTTAGGCATGACATCACTGGAAAGCTGGGCAACTAGAAGCAACTTGCCAGCACTGAGGAGCGAAGAGGAAAGTCCTTACAGGCAATTAGGGAAAGCAATATGAAAGTGGGGAGAAAAAGGAGGACTGGAAAAAAAATTAAAGAGAGCATTTAACTCTGGATCAGTTTCTTAATCTTTTTAGGACACAGTTTATTTAACTACAAAATTCAGAGGCTGGATGAAGACCCTCCAGATGTTCAGGATACCGAGTTCTATGGTTAGACAATTTTGCAACATGCCTCCTGGCCCCATGCCCTACCCTGCTCCATTCAAGGCACCAATTTGGTTTTGTTTTACTTGACATATTACAAACTTCTTTGCCTACAGACCCCTCCCCACTTTTTTTTTTCAGGTGCTATTTATTAACATATTTTGGGAAGGATGGACGAGTTGATCTGCAACGTCCCATGCTACAACATGTTTCTCTGAGTTTTACAACTTCAGCTAAATGTTTTGTTAAGGGAAAATCTAGTATATCAGAAGTTTTACTTATTGATGCTTTCTCCTATAGCAGCATATAACTTTTAGAGTGGGAGCAAAACTTATCACGATTTCAAGGAAACCAGACATTTCTAAAAGTACAGTTTAACATCTTATCTAGGTGGTACCATCAATATCGTGGGCAGCTGATCACCAAAGCTTTGGCTGAATTGGTGCCAATTCAGTAGATTTGATTTGGTTATGAAGACAGTCAGATTGCTGGGCCACATCTGGCAATTCTGGCAATCGATGAATGAAATGAATCAACCATGTAGTGATCAGACTGGCTGCTCAGTGATTATGTAACCTGAATGGAAAATAACTGTGGGACAAATTAATCCTTAGGCTGCAGGACTGCACCATGCTATCAGAATAAAACTCAAATGGGCATTCATGATGAATAATTTTTAATGTTCCAATTATAAACTGTTAAAAATTATTTCTGTTAGTAAAATAGTTTCACTTTTTTCTATCAATCTACTAAAATTTACTCTTATCTGAAAGGAAAGGACTGTGTTAAATGTTTCTGGGAATAAAAGGATGTATAGTAGGAAATAAGCCAAATTACCTACCAGAAAAAGATGGAGGAGCCAGATGCTCTGTCAGTGACTTTCCATGTAGTCTTGAATATGTCTTTGTTTTCTCACTTGTAAAAACAATTATCCTCGAGTAGTTTTTAGTTTAGTTGATTATACTATTTTCAAATTTGAGATTTTTGTTTAATTCCTTCTTACATTAAAAAAGTCACTCAATTTATCTACATAGCAGAGATAAAAGTGAAAAATATTTTGATGTTCTTTAATTAATTACATGCAATAAAGCCCCCTCTATCTTAATTGCAAGAATTCTACAAAAGAACCTGTTGCAATGTTTTCCCTGTTTTCTTTTTTTCTGCTTTTTTTTCTCCCCAAATCCCCCCAGTACATAGTTGTATATTTTAGTGTGGGTCCCACTAGTTGTGGCATGTGGGATGCCGCCTCAACATGACCTAATGAGCAGTGCCATGTCCACACCCAGGATCCGAACCCTGGGCTGCCGAAGTGGAGGGCACGAACTTAACCACTCGACCACGGGGCCGGCCTCTCC
The DNA here is from genome assembly GCF_041296265.1 of Equus caballus. Taxonomy (NCBI): domain Eukaryota; kingdom Metazoa; phylum Chordata; class Mammalia; order Perissodactyla; family Equidae; genus Equus; species Equus caballus. The sequence goes on along the minus strand of NC_091700.1, from coordinate 47,365,002 downwards.
CTGTTTTCTTGATATGTCTCTTTCCCCTTAAAAATGCTAAGGTTTTAAAGTGTCCTAATTATTTCCATAGTTTTATTAAATACTCTACCCTCAAAAATATTCTTCCTTCTTCTCAAAAAGAAATTTATCAAAAAAAAGCTCTGTAGAATCCACATAATGAATGTGTTGGTAGGAGAATGACCAACCCTCCTGGTTTTTCCACTACTGAGGTGTTTCCCCACTGTGTTGGAGTTTCCATGCTAAAACTAGGACAGTCCCCAACAAACCGAGACGGTGAGTCACCTTGGTTGGTAGTCTGAGAGAAGGATTAGTTGTGGCAATGGGGGCCTGCATCAGAAAGTTGCAATTTTAATCCTGCTATTAGAAGTACTCTTCTTTCATTACTAAACAGCTGTAGAAAGCAATCAAACACCAGATGGATGAATGAATTTAATGACCTTTAAGTTTCCTTTCACCAGTGGTTCTCTATTCCTGCTTCTTACTAGAAACATTTAGTTAGTTTTTTAAAAATGATACTATTCTCTGATTTAATTGCTCTGAAGGTGAGTCACCAGCATCCATGTGTGAAATTCTCCAGCTGATTCTAATGTAAGCCAGGGCTAAGAAACATCATGTTATATACATTCTGAGATTCAAACTATAGGTCTAGCAAGAGCCATTCAAAGTGAGGAGAAATCTACTTTATAATCTCTGATATTTTTAACATTACATGCAAGTTTCCACTTCACATTTAGAACAAATGAGAACCTACAAGCTGACTTTAAATTTATTCACCTAGGGTTTGTGATATATAAGTTTCTCCCTTGTCAGGTTTTCATTCTGACCATCAATCACCACCACCTATTGACATAATATTTTTGCATAAGAAACTGTATTAGGCACTGTGGGTGCACAAAGATTTAAAACGCAAGGTCTCTGCCTTCAGGGAGCTCACTGTAGAATACGTGAAAGGTGACTAAATGATCAAGGCAAAGACCTCAGGAGGAGCTCAAAGAGGAAATGGCGAGGCCTAAGATGGTCGGGAAATCTGCACAGAGCAGGCAGGATTTAAAGAAAGCCTTGAGGACTGGGTGGAATTTCAATTAGAGGGCCAGAACAGGCATTCCAAGTGAAAAGCAGTTCTGGAGTGGGTGAGAAGCAATGAGATTACCAAATTTAAATGTACATATAAATAATGAAGTTCACATTCTGAGCCATGCAAACTATATCTAGGGATGCGCATCACTCCAAATGAGGCCAACTGCTGAGCAAGGAGACGTAATTAGCCCACTTGATGGTGATAACCGTCCATGACGCTGAAAGGGAGAATTAGACTGGCAGATGAAACAGTTGGTTCAGTATAAGCATAAAGTCAGCAATAGCACAAGTCCCTTCCTCTCCCTTGTGCTGGGCCCACTGAAGAGACTAATCACCAGGACCTCAAGGCAAGTGCTGCCTAGGTCACTGCCAAACCCTTGAGGTTCCTGCTTCATCTGATCAAATGATTATTTAATGTTGAAGGTATACATTCCGAACAAAAATCACGCAAAAGTTATGTGTTATCTTATATATCATGTTATATGATTATGAATCATTGATTCTCAATTACTTTCATAATGCAATGGCTTGTTCTCTGGATTTCAGAATTAAAGCACCACTGTTCTGTCTCTGCATCCTAAAATAGTTAATTTTCATATTTATTCCAATATCTGTTCTTGCAAGATATTAACTAAATGCCAACAAATGATCTGGGTATGCATCATCGCAGGAAGTCAGTGGCAAAATTAACATTTAGAAGTAGGCACCACTGGTTATTTCACACATTATTAACTTATATTACAATTCAAATAAGCTTACAGCTGGCAAAAAAAAAAAAAATCTCTTCTGTAAAGCGATCTCAAACATAATAGGCTTAATCAGAGATAAATTAAATTAGGCAGCCATGCATACTATAGCATATTAATTCTGAGTAGTTATTAAATACATTTTCTCTTATCAGTGGTGTGAACAACATTACACGCAAACAAATTATTCAAGAGGGTAGCAAATAAAGTTTATGTTTGGGATGCTATGTGCCTGAAATTTTCCCATCTCTTCTTATGATGTTAAATAATCTTTTCTGCTAATAATGACACTAGGTTAAGTCCTCATAAATGAGTCAACTTTACTCCCAGGCAATTAAGCAAAAGAACAGCAGACAAAACTGCTAGTGTGGTTTTGGATTTTTCCAAAGGGATCTTTTCTACCTTTCTATGGCAATTTTTAAAAGAAGGCATTAGTGAGTCATAGCTGGAGCAAAACTGTCCAAACTATAAGGTAGTGAATATTCATTATGTTAAAAAATGAGGGGCTGGCCCCATGGCCTAGTGGTTAAGTTCAGTGTACTCTGCTTCGGTGGCCCAGGTTCCATTTCCAGGTGTGGGCCTACACCACTTGCCAGCCATGCTGTGGCGATGACCTATATACAAAATAGAGGAAGACTGGCCCAGATGTTAGCTCAGGGTTAATCCTCCTCAAGCAAAAAAACAAAAAGAGGAAGATTGGCAACAGATGTTAGCTCAGGGCGAATCTTCCTCAGCAAAAAAAAAAAAAGAAAGAAAGAAAAAGATGCATCTCCTTCTGCGTTTTGGGTAACCTGTGTTGTCTGAGAATATTCAAAGGAGAAAATTATTAAGGTTGAATGCTACTTTGTAAATAAGATCCTACTGTTCTTTCTTTCCTTAAAATGGCAGTAATCTAAGCCATCAACTAGCACTCAGATTCCATAAGCTAACAAATGGCATTTTTGTGAAAGAAAATAAAAAGATACACCTAGGCCTTTATATATAAGTCTACACACACACGCACACAACACAGATATATATGTGTGTGTATATACACACACAAACGTTGCCTTCCTTGATGTACTTTTACCATATTATCTTGTTCTTTTATAATTAATCAGGCCCTTTAATTTCTGTAGCCAGAAGCAATTCAAGTTACTAGGTATGACCTCCAGCCCTAGCCCCAAGTCGGAGAAACACATTTGACATTCTTTGTGCTTTGCACATTTAAAACTCAATGTAAGGTGACAAGAACGTTAAGCTGCCCAGTGAGCAAAATGTGAAACTAATTACTATCTGTTCCTTGCCACAGGTACAATAATTGGCAAATTAAAGTCTGAGAATAGCTGGGCCACCTGCATCAAAAAGCATCACCTTGGAATGGATAACAAAGACGAATGTACACAGCTAGCTTTACTGACAACGCCTTCAAACACCAGCTTACTGAAAAAGCAACATTACACTACCTATTTAATTTACTGTAAAGTACACACCATGTAGAATTTATGTTATTTAAAGGAATAAAACTCAATGACTCTCAATATTTTGCATACACATACCGGTTGAATTAAGGTATTATTTTCTCCTGAAAATCCAACGCTTTTCTTTTTAAGCTGGCAAACTGGGATCAACTTGCCGACTAAAATGTTGAATTTGTAGCTTTATAACAACTAGATTCACATAAATATAAATGCTACAAAAAAGGAAATAATTTAGTTTCAATAAACTTGCTATCATTCATTCATTCATCCATCCATCCATTTATCCATTTATTTGACTTTTACTGAATACCTACCATGTGCTAGGCACTATGCTTCACATTTGGCGTAGGGAGACAAGACCGCTCCTTAAGGAACTTGTCAGCTATTGGAGGAAAGACGCATGCATAGAGAGATGCACGCAGACAACTTAGGAGGGACTACAGATTATTGTAGAAATACTCTCAGAGCACCTTCCTCCCCGTTAGAGACTTCAGAAAGTAGGAGACTCTTGAGCTGAATTCTGGGACCATATAAAGAGAGCATGAAATAAAGAGTTTTTGAGGCTTAACAAAGAACAGCACGAGCAAAATCAACAAGGAGATCATGGTCAGCTTGAAAAAAAGAAATTCCTTCAGAATATACAAAGGAAATAAACACAAAAGACGAGAGATCAATAGGTGATGAAGATGAAAGCCAGGTAAGGGTGAGAATATGAAGGGCCCCAGAAGACATGCCAAGGAGTTTGGATTTAATTCTATAGGGCCGTAGTTTGCAAAACACATGCCAGAGAAGCCTGGGGTCCTAGGAAGGGAAGGAGGCAGAGTGAAAGGAGTGAGGGAGAGGATGGGCTGTCAGGACTTTGGGTCCTGCAACCCGACTTCAACCACAGTAGCTTTACTACTATGTTTTATATTGGGCCTTCTTAATTTTTTAAATAACTTTGTACTTTGGGATAATTTTAGATTTACAGAACGGTTGCAAAGATAACACAGAGAGTTCCCATAAACCCCTCACCCAGTTTCCCCTAATATTAACCTCTTAAATTACCGTGGCACATCATTTGTTTCAACAAAGAAACCACACTGGTACATTGCTATTGACTCAACTCCCGACTTCATGTGTATTTCACTAGTTTTTCCACTAATGTCCTTTCTCTGCTTCAGAACCCAACCCAAGACACCACATTGCATTTAGTCATCACGTCTTTTTAGTTTCTTTTGGTGTGTGACACTTGCTCACTTTTTCCTTATTACTCATGACATTGACAGTCTTTAGGAATAGTTGCCAGGTGTTTTACAGAATGTCCCTCACTTTGGGTTTGTCTGATGTTTTCCTCATGACTAGACAAGGGTTATGGGTTTGGGGAAGAATACCACAGAGGTGAGGTACACTTTTCATCACGTCATATCAGGGGGCATATGGTATCAACAAGGCATCACTTGTGATGCTAACCTTGATCACGTGGTTAAGGTAGTGTTGATCACATTCCTCCACTGTAAAATTACTATTTTTCCTCTTTACGAGCTCTTTTATTTGGAAGTTAGTCACAAAGTACAGCCCACATTGAAGGGGGAGCTCCACTTTCTGGAGCTGGATACATCTACCTACATTATTTGGAATTCTTCTATAAGGAAGATTCGTCCGTTCTACCCCATTTATTTATTTGTTCAACCATTTATTTAGGATGAACTTACGTACATTTATTTTATACTTTGGGTTGTAATCCAATACCATGTCATCTATTTTGTTGCTCAAATTGTTCCAGCTTTGGTCACTGGGAGCTCTTTTAGGTTGGCTCTTACATCCCTTTGACACATCCCCATCCTTCTGTTTTTTGAGGACTTGACTGTATCAGGCCATATCAGATGCTCCAGGCTTATATTGAATTTTTACTGTCCCAGCCCTAGAACCAGCCATTTCTCCAAGGATCCCTAGTTCTTTTCACTGGAGGATGATATTTAGAAACCAAGATCTGGGTACAGATGTGCTAGTTGCTACTGGAGCATCACTGCCCCCAGGGCCTCTCAGCAGAAGGAGCTGGGAAATATACAGGTATATACACATAGCTACAATTGTTCCAGTATCTGTGCATCTGTATAGATATTAAGCTAGACATGAGTTCATACTGACTCTTATCCAGTACTAACGGGGTCATTCTAGCTTTCCTTCCCTGCGTATCCACAAATGTCCTGACAGGGAGAATGCTGGCTCTCACCAGCCATCTGCTTATTTGTTCAACTCCAGGATTTGAACCTTCTTCTGAAAACAGATTTCTATTACTTTAGAATAATAGAAAAAAGCTTGAAAATAAACACTGTAAGAGAAGACCATTAAATTATCTAATGTAGAAAAGTGACATAATTATATTTAATTTTTAGAAACATTATTCTGAGACTGAGTGAGAAAAGAATCGGAAGGGGCTGAGACTTGAGGTAAGAAAAGTGTTAGAAAAGATGCTGTGATACTCCCCACAGCATTTTAAGAACCTGAAATAAAACAGCAGCTATGGAAATAGAGAAGAAGGAATCAATCTGAGAGATATTTTCAAAGATTATAGAACTTAAGTGACAAGATGTGGAAAGTGAGAGAGAGAAGAAGTTGGAGATGAATCTGGATTAAGTAATGGGGTGAATATTGTACTTTTTATCTGAGTTAGAAAAGACACAGGGAAGACAAACTTTTGGAAGAAAGTAATTGAGTCTACAGCATTTTAAATGGAATATCCACGTGGACATGCTTCAAAGACCTTCTGAAATGGGGTTCTGGATTTTAAGAGTTGTCTAATCTGTAAAAGTGAATTTTAGGCTCTCAAGGCCAAAAAGAAAGATGGAAAACTGTGGGACTGGATAAAAAGGCCAGGAATGTGTGAAGAATTAGAAAGAAAAGATAAGGGACAACAGCCTATACAACTTAATATTGAGAGATACATGCTGAATTCTGATATAGCATTATTTCGTATCTATTATCATCACTGTAATTGTTCTGTTTTCACTAAGTCATTTCATGTTTCTTCTGGGCATGCAGGAAGACCATAATTCCCACTATCCCTTGTATTTAGGTGTAAACACATAACTAGTTCTAGCCAAAGGAATGTGGATAGCCACATTTCATCCCAGCCCTTAAAATCTCCTGTGGGATCTTGTGGTTACCATGTCTCTTGATTGCATCATTTTCTCTTGTGCTTGATTTAATCTCATGTTGTTTTGTTCATAATGACTCCTAGGCATACAAAAGCCACTGCTAATGTTGCCAGTAAGAGGCCACATCAAGTGACTGACCTGGAAATGAAATTAAAAGCAATTAGGGACTACAAAGGTGGAAAATCAGTGATGGTTATTGCTTACCACTCAGGCATGTCCCATTCCACCGTAGCTACATCTTGAACACCAAAGTGATGTTAAAGGATCTGCTTCATTGAAGGCAACCAGACTAATAAAAATTCAAGAAGGGCCTATATCAAACATGGAGAAACTTCCAATGACCTGGATTGAAGACCAGCTACAGAAGCGTATCCCTCTCAGCACCATGATGATCACAACCAAAGCAAAAAGCTTGTTTGTGATGTTGAAAGAAAAGGTTGGACCCAAATATGATGTTGAATTTACTGCTAGCTCTGGGTGGTTTAAATAATTCAAGAATCATTATTCACGCATAACGCAAAAGTGAGTGGTGGCTCTGTGAGTGCTAATGTGAAGGCAGCTGAAGAATTTTTGGAAACTCTAGATAAGCTGATTGTGGAGGAAAATTACTTGCCAGAGCAAGTACTCAATATGAATGAGACCTCCCTATTCTAGAAACAGATGCCTGAAAGACCTTTCACTCATAAGGAAGCCAAGTCAATGCCAGGTTTCAAGGCTTTCAAGGACAGGATAACAGTCTTGCTCGGGGGCAATGTTGCAGTTAACAAATGGAAACCCTCTGTGATCTGGCACAGTGAGAACCACAGGGCTTTCAAGCATATTAACAAGCACACACTACCAGTGCACTACAGGAGCAGTAAGAAGTCATCGATGACCCAGCTCCTCTTCCAAGATGCCCTCCTGAATTGCTATGCCAGCGAAATGTAGAAGTACCGTCTGGAGAATAACATACCTTTCAAGATTTTGCTTACTGTTGATAATGTTTTTGGACATCTTCCCTTTATTAGTAATCTTCATCCCAATATCAAAGTGGCATTTCTCCGAACACCACCTCTTTGATCCAACCAATGGATTAAGGAGTTATAGCAGCTTTTAAGGTCTACTACCTGAGAAGGACCTTTGCCCAGGCTATTGCTGCAACTGTGGAAGATACTAAGAAGACACTGACGCTATTCTGGAATGATTACAACATCTATGTCTGCATCAAGACCTTGCTTGGGCTTGGGGTGATGTCACTAAGGAGTGTATGAATGGCATCTGGAAGAAGACACTCAAGAAGTTCGTCCATGACTTCGAAGAACTTGCCAAGGATGAGGAGATTGTAAAAATCAACAAGGCTGTGGTTGAGACGGCAGACAACTTTACCCTGGGTGTGGATGAGGATGACACTGAGGGGCTTTCAGAGCTGGCTCCTGAGGAACTGACTAATGAGGAGTTGCTGGAACTGGAACAGGAAAGCATAGCTGAAGAGGCAAGAGACAAGGAAACTTCTAGAGAAGACAAAGAAGAGCACCCAAGAAAACCCACAGTGAAGGATTTAGCAGGAGCTTTTGCAGACCTCAACGACCTCTTTACAAAGTTTGAAAACATGGACCCCAACACCAAAAGGTTTCTTTAATAGAGACATGGTGCATTATCTGCTTACTAGAAAATCTATGAAGAATAAAAAGCAGCAAACCACCATGGACATATTTCTGAAAAGAGTGACACGTCCTCAAGAAGAGCTTCAGGCACATCCATCAGGAGGCATTCCAGAAGAAGGCATCGCTATAATAGGAGATGAGAGCTCTTTGTGCCTGATTGCCCTAGAAGACCTTCCAGTGGGACAAGATGTGGAAGTGGAAGACAGTGATATTAACGATCCTGATCCTGTGTAGGCCCAGCCTAATGTGTGTGTTTGTGTCTTAGTTTTTAACAAAATGTTTAAGAAGTAAAAACCAAATAATTTTTTTTTAAATAGGAAAAAGCTTATAGAATAAGGATATAAAGACAGAAAATATTTTTGTACAGCTGTTCAGTGTGTTTTGGTTTTAAGCTAAGTGTTATTACAAAAGTAAAAAAGTTAAAAAAATTAAAAAGTTTATAAAGTAGAAAAGTTTCAGCAAGCTAAAATTAATTTATTGGAGAAATAAAAATATTTTTTATAAATGTAGTGTAGCCTAAGGGTACAGTGTTGATAAAGTCTACAGTAGTGTAATGTCCTAGGCTTCACATTCACTCACCACTCACTCACTGACTCACCCAGAACAACTTTAGTCTGGCAAGCTCCTTTCATGGTAAGTGCCCTATACACTTTTTATCTTTTATATCATATTTTTATTGTACCTTTTCTATGTTTAGATATGTATAGATACACACTTATCATTGTGTTACAGTTGCCTAAAGTATTCAGTACAGTAACATGGTATACAGGTTTGTAGCATAAGAGCAATAGGCTATACCATATAGCCTCGGTGTGTAGTGGACTATACCATCTAGGTTTGTGCAAGTGCGTTCTATGATGTTCACACAATGCTGAAATCACCTAAAGATGCATTTATCAGAACATATCCCTGTTGTTAAGCAACATATAACTATATAGGAGGTTTGAGCCACTACAATAAAATAAGAAAAAGAAATAAAGCATAAAAGTTGGAAAGAAACAAAACTGTCTTTATGAGTATATTTTATATAAAAAAAATCCTATGAAATCTACCAAATGATGATTATAACTAGAATTCTATGATTAGATTAGAACTAAAATTGAATGATTAGAACTAGAATTATAGAGATAATTCACATACCATATATTTCACCTTTTTAAAGTGTACAGTTCAATGTTTTTTGGTATATTCACAAGGTTGTGCAACCATTACCCAATTCCACAATATTTTTATCATCCCCCCAAAAAAGTCTGTACCTATTAGCAATCACTCCCCACTCCCCTCAGTCCCTGACACTACTAATCTACTTCCTGTCTCCATAAAGTCACCTATTCTGCACATTTTATATAAATGGAATTATACAATATGTGGACTTTCGTGTTTGGTTTCTTTCACTTAGCATAATGTTTACAAGGTTCATCCACATTATAGCTTGTATCTGTATTTCATTCCCTTTTTTGATAAAATAATATTCCATTGCATGTAAATACATTTTATTATCCATTCATCAGTTGGTCGATATTTGGGTTTTCTATACTTTTGACCATTAGCAATAATATTACTATGAACATTTGGGTACAAGTTTTTGTATGAACATGTATTTTCAATTCTCTTGGGTCTATACCTAACAGTAGAACTGCATGGTCAACTGGTAACTCTATGATTAACTTTTTGAGGAAATGCCAAACTGTTTTCCAAAGTAGCTGCAGCATTTTACATTCCTATCAAAATGTATGAGGGTTCCAAATTCTCTGCATCCTTGCCAATGCTTATTATTGCCTGTCTTTTATATTACAGTAATCCAAGTGAGTGTGAAGTGGTAGCCCATTGTGGTTTTTATTTGCATTTTCCTGATGAATAATGATGTTGAGCATCTTTTCATGTGCTTATTGGCCATTTGTAGATCTTCTTTGGAGAAATGTGTTATTCAGATCTTTTCCTCATTTTTTAATTGGGTTATCTTTTTGGTCTTGAGTTGTAAGAGTTCTTTATACATTCTAGATACTAGACCTTTACCATATACAAAATTTGCAAATATTTTCTCACATCTTGTAGGTTTTCTTTTCACTTTCTTGATAGTGTCCTTTGAAGCATGAAAGTTTTTAATTATGATAAAGTTTAATTTATCTATTTTTCCTTTTGTTGTTCATGCTTTTGATGTTATATCCAAAAACTATTGTCTAAGCCAAGGTCATAAAAATTTATACTTATGGTTCCTTATAAAAGTTTTGCAGTTTTAGCTCTTACATTTAAGTCTTTGATCCATTTTGAGTTAATTTTTATATATGGTGTAAGGGTCCAAATTCACTGCTTTGCATGCGGAAATCTCATTGTCCCAGCTCTATTTGTTGAAAAGACTATTCTTGCCCCCATTGAATCTTCTTGGCACCATTCCTACATATCAATTGACCATAGATGTGTGGGTTTATTTCTGGACTCTCAATTCTATCCCATTGATCTATCTGTCTATCATTATGCCAGTACCAAACAGTCTTGATTACTGTAGTTTTGTAGTAAGCTTTGAAATCTGGAGTGAGTCCTCTAACATTGTTCTTTTGCAAGACTGTTTGGCTATTCTGGGTCTCTTGTACTCCATATGAAGTTTAGCATCATCTTGTAAATTTCCCCTTAAAAGCCAGCTTAGATTTTTATAGGGATTGCACTAGATAAATTTGAGGAGCTTTGCCACCTTAACAACATTAACTCTTCCAAGAACATGTGTTGTTTCCTCATTTATTTAGGTCATCTTTAATTTCTTTCAACAATGTTTTGTAGTTTGCAGTGTACATGTCTTGCTTTTCTTTTGTTAATTTATTCCTAAGTATTTTATTATTTTTGATGCCATTTTAAAGATTGGCACCTGAGCTAACAACTGTTGCCAATCTTTTTTCTTTTTTTCTGCTTTTTCTCCTCAAATCCCCCCAGCATATAGTTGTATATTCTAGTTGTGGGTCCTTCTAGTTGCAGCAGGTGGGACGCTGCCACAGCGTGGCCTGATGAGCAGTGCCACGTCCGCGCCCAGGATCTGAACCAATGAAACCCTGGGCTGCTGAAGCAGAGCATGCAAACTTAACCACTCGGCCACAGGGCCACCTCTGATGCCATTTTAAATGGAATTGTTTTCTTAATTTCATTTTTAGATTGCTCATTGCTCATGTATAGAAATATAACTGGTTTAGTATACATACTGATCTATCCTGCAACCTCACTGAACTCATTTATTAGCTCTAATAGTTATTTTGTGAATTCCTTAGGATTTTCTATATAGAAGACTATGTCATCTATAAATAGAGTTTGTTATTTGTCCCTTTCCAATCTAGATGCCGTTCACTTCTTTTTCTTGCCTAACTGCCTTGGCTAGAACCTCCAGTATATTATTGAATAGAAGTGGCAAGAGCAGACATCTTTGTCTTTTTCCTGGTCATAGGCGGGAAACTTTCAGTCTTTCACCAATAAGCATAATGTTAGCTGTGGATTTTTCATAGATATCCTTTATCATGTTGTGAAAGTTTCTTTATATTTGTAGTTTGTCAAATACTTTTATTATGAAAGACACTTTGTCAAATGTTCTTTCTGTATCCGTTGAGATGCTCATATGATTTTTGTCCTTTATTCTATTAATATGGTATCTTACATTAGTTAATTTTCAAGTGTTGTACTAACCTTGCATTCCTTAGATAAATCTTACTTGGTCGTGGTGTAGAATCCTCTTTATGTGTTGTAGTATTTGATTTGTTAGTATTTTGTTGACGATTTTCACCTATATTCATAAAGAATATTAGTCTGTAGATTTCTTATAATGTATTTGATTTTGGTATCAGGAAAATACTACAATTGTAGTTTTACATATTACCAGGAAACAATTGAAAAATAAATTTAAATTCCACCTAAAATATTACAAATACATAAAATTCATAGTAATAAATGAAATGGAGCATGCAAGAATTTTATACTAAAAACTACAAAATACTGCTGAGAGATATTAAATACGACCTATATTATTGGAAAGAGAGTGTATGTTTATGGATTAGAAGGGTCAATATTGATAAGATGTCAATTCTTTCCAAATTGAGCCCTAGATTCAACATATTCCGAATCATCTCACTAAGCTGATTATTTTTAGAAACTAGCGAACTAATTCTAAAATATATATAAAATTTCTGGAGAACTAGGATATCTAAACCAATCTTATGAAAGTACACAAAGATAGAGGGCTTTTGAAGACTTACTACAAAGCTATAGAAATCAATAGAGTGTGGTACCAGCACAAAGAACAACAAAATCAATGGAACAGAGAATTCAGAAACAGATGCACACTTACATGGTCATTTGATATTTGAGAACAGCACTAAGGTATTCCAATAGGGAAAGAAAAGTCTTTTCAACAAATAGTGCAGGAAAAATTAAATATCCTATATAGAAAATAATAAACCCAACTCTGACCTCACATAAAACATAAAAATTAATTCAACATGGATCATAAATCTAAACACAAAAGCTAAAACTCTAAAGCTTTTCAAAGAAACCATAGAATATTGTTTTCTGACTTGGGGATAAGCTTAGCTTAGGATACAAAAAACAATAACCATGAAAAAAAACCCCAATAAGTTATACTCCAAAAATTAAAACTTCTGCTCATCAAAAGACATCATTAAGAGAATGAATAGGCAAGCAATAGATTAGAATTGGAAGGAAGTAGTTGCAAATCAAATATCTGATGAAATGTTGGACACATATATAACTTATACCTCAATAATAAAAATACAGCCCAATATAAAGATGGGCAAATGATTTAATGGATAATTTACAAAGGAAAATCTATGGATGGCCAGTAAGCAAATGAAGAAGATTTCGACACATTAGTCATCAAGGAGAATGCATATTGGATCACAATGAAATATCACTGAAAACCCACCAGAATGGCTAAAATTAAAAAGACTGACAACACCAAATGTTGCTGAAGACGTGGCACAACTAAAACTATCATATATTGTTGGTGGGTATGTAAAATGTTGCAACTACTTTGGACAAAGTTCTGGCAATTTCCTCTAAAACTGAATATACACCTACCTATCAATAAAATTCCACTCTTAGATATTGAATAGACATGAAAGTCTATGTTCACAAAAAGACTGGTTCAAGAATGTTCATAGCAACTTCATTCATAACAGTCAGAGCCTAGAAAGAGCCCAGGTGTCCATCAATAGAAGAATGGATAAACAAACTGTGGTATATTCATACCATAGAATATCACTCAGCAAGAAATAGAAATGAACTACTGATAAACTAAAACACAGATTAATCTCAAAAATATTATACTATGTGAAAGAAACTTGACACAAAAGAGTATGCAGTGTATGATTCTACTTATATGAAGTTCTAGAACTAGAATTGATTTACTCAGGGTTGGGGAGGATTTGCTGGGAAAGGGTATGAGGGATCCTTCTGGGGTGAAATAGATTTGGGTGGCACAGGTATATACCTTTGTCAGAACTCATGGAAATGTACACTTATGATATGTGTATTTTATGTAACTATATATGTAAATTTTACCCCCAATTTTTTACTTAAGAAAATCATAAACTTTGAATTCTAGTAATGATACATATGCCAAAGCACGTAGGGGGAGTTGTAGTGACGTCTACAACTTACTTTGAAATGTGTCCAAAAATAAGAAGGATTCATAGATGGGTGGGGGGATGCAATGACACATTTCACAGTAAATAACAAATAAAAGGAAAAAAATTAAAAGAAAAAAAGAAGAAAGCAATTTCAACTACCGAAGTTATTAGCCGTGTGAACTTGGCAAACTATTTAAGTAATCTAAGTCTAAATTTCCTAATTTACAATATGTAAATGATAAATAATACTTGCTCTACAGGATTGTTAAGGGACTATACTTGCTAAAATATGTAAAGTACAGTTCCTGGTATAAATAAACACTGAGTAAATGTTTTAGCTCCTACTTTAGTGAGGGTGGCCATGAACCCACAAAAATGAACTGTCTCAGAAACAGAAGAAGAGGACAATGTTTGCACTCTTTGTTAAAGCAGTTGTTATGTTTGATGCATAGATAAAATTAGATTCACTGTGGGTTTTTTTTTTTCTATGCGTGAATGTCATTTATTAGGATCCCTAAGTGAATGAGCTAGTAGAAAGGAAATATTATATTTTTAAAACCCACAAAGCATATTTTTAGAAATGGTATTTCCTTGACTTTCATTCCAGGAAAATACTAACACACGGCCTGGAGCATGCTGGGCCCAGAAAAGAAGGCCAGCCAGATGCCACAGCAATAAACAGAGTGGGCCCTGGAGAGGAAAGCAAAATAAGAACGTGTAGCATTATGTCTCTGAGACCCTTCCCATCTGGTATTCAGCCCACTGAAGCCATGAGACTTTTGGAAATTCACCTTTGTAGGCCACCTTTCATTAATTTTCTTATTTATTTGTTTAGCAAACATTTAAATCACAGCCTACTATGGGCAAAGTTCCAGGCGTGCCCTCCAGGACCCAAGCAAAATGAAATTGGGTAAGGTAACTTTAGGGAAAAAAAGTTCTAAGGGCAGTATAACAAGAGGTTAAACACCATTTACATCCTGCCACCTCCTTTTACAATACTCATTTTAAAAATACAATTTTAGCATCTTCCATCAATAGATTAAGCAAAGGCATATTTTCACAGATGACAGGAATTCTCAGAGGAAAACAGGTAGCATCTTTTATGTGGGTTATGTCTCACTTTGCTGAGAAGTGCATAAGTAAAAATAAGTTTTTATAAATTGCATTTTATATAGTGCTTACAAGTATTATCATTTTCATAAATAGATATTTTAAATGCAAGTGGAATTTCTTAACGTGATATCTTTTATCTTCAATTTAGTGATGTTTCTGATAAGAAAATTGAGCTCTAGAATGTTGAAAATTGTTCCATCCTATTGTGACTGCTGTCCTTTGGGTTGTCAAATATATACATATTTGTGATAATTCTAAGAAACTGTGATTAATGGATTTTTATCCAGGGTTTTAAAACAACAAAAAATTATTTTATATTAAAGGAAAAGTACATTCCATTCCCTTAGCTCATCTTTATTTTGGGATTATATATTTGCTGCTAAGATTTAGGGTGGAATTTCTAACAGTGATGGCATTGTTCAGTAAAGAACAGTCCTTTGTGTGTGTGAGAAATTTCAAATGAATGGAAAGGGTCTCAGACATTTTATCTGGAAAACTTTCGCCTATAGTATTTATTCAAATGTTGTGCGTATTTTCAGGAGAGAATTTAGAAAAATGTCTTTCTCATAAAAATATGTCATTCCCTTGTGTCTCTTTGAAAAGGAACTCCTTCTCCTGCTTCCAGCACGCATACACACAAACCCTAGGCTATCAGAAGGAGCTAAAGATAAAATTAAAGAAACGCTGGCTGAATGCCAAATTCTGGGATAAAAGAGAAGAGGAAGCTGGTGGGCAATCACCTCTCCTCGCCCTTATCTCTTCCTCGCACTTATCTCTCCCGAGTGAGGAGGTTTGGGATGTCCGCACTCTATGACCTCTTCCTTGAGTGGAGACGCAAGCTGTGAGGCAGGTGCCCCGCACTTTAATGTCTTATTATTCTTTCCCTTGAGTGAAAGCTTACTGTTAAGAGAAAATAAAATATTATATGTAAACAAAAATACTCATTCACTTGGAAATCATTTTTCTGGGTTTCACCACCAATTCACTTGTAATTTTAAAACATCCGCTCAATTTAAATAGTAACAAATTTGTCAAAGAAGTATATTAGGAGACTTATATTCAAATAAAGTTTACCACTGACTTCAAGTGAATCTACTGTTTTCTAAGTTAATATAAGTTGCTTAGGATGGTCAAAAGCCAAACTTCTATAATTCCTTCCAGAGTGGATCATCTCAGAGTAAAATTATTAGGGGAAAGTTAGGGATTCATGAAGCAGGAGAGAGAGGATTTCTGTTGGTGGTGGTGGTGGTGGTGAGGTTTTTATTAGCCACAAGCTTATATTACTGTATTTACTTGAGAGTGTACAACTGTCCTTGAAAGGAAACATCACATAATTCCAAGAAGTGTGTTCTCTCTAGTTCACTCAAATTAGTGAGGCTTCCCTATATTAATTTTGTCTCTTTCACAAGCATCCTTGAGATTCTTTATCCTTAATTATTTACATCTGTGTCTCAAGTATTAAGAGCACACTTGAAAATTATGATTTTTCTAGGTTTCTAATACTTATTAGCTTTGTTGACTGCCTAGACCTGTTAACCTAATTTTGTAACACTTTTGGGAAAAATTCATTGCTTATCTTTAAATTTTTCATAGCTGTTTCTGGATTAAAGAATCCAAATTCAGTTTTAGTTTGCTCAGAATAAATTTGCTGATCCTCTAATCTGAATTAAAAACCACACTTATTTTGTTTTTATTTTTTTGGTGAGGAAGATTGGCCCTAAGCTAATTATCTGTGCCAATCTTCCTCTATTTTGTATGTAGGACACTGTCACAGCATGGCTTGATGAGCAGTGTGTAGGTCTACACCTGGGATCTGAACCTGCAAACTCTGGGCGGCCAAAGTGGAGTGTGTGAACTTAACCACTACGCCACTGGCCAGCCCCCACACTTATTTTTTCACTCTTCTCCATTCCATTTCAAATTTTAACAGATACTTTCTCAAATTATATTTGAAAAACTTAGAATCCAACATCACCACCAATCTTTCTTCTGCCAAGCCATCAGTAGGCTAATTATTTCTTGCTATTGTAGTTGAAATTCTATGGACCCTGATATAAAGGGGAAAAAAAAGTAGAAGGATGACAGTAAGCCTATCACTGGACACATTTCCTCATTTTCCATTGCAGCTTGGTCTTCTTGGCTGGCATTAGAACCCAGCTGCTCCACTCCAGCTCCCGAGAAAATGGGTCTGCAGAAGAGGGGAGAGGAAGACAAGGAATGCTGCAGATCCGGTAATAACTCAATGGAACAACTTGGAGGCAGACAGATGGATAGAGTAGCTCTTTGGTTTTCTAAAGTAAAATACAGCAGAAATAAAGAGAGTACAATTTGTGGGAATTCTACCACACTTATCAAGAGATACGCCAAATGAGAACTCAAGGCCGTATGCAGATCTATCATTATGAATGATACTGATAAAAATCATACATTTACTATTAGAAAATAGCACCAATAATCTCATATGGGGAATATTAATACTACCAGAACAAATTCTCCTTAAAAACATATGTGAGCTAAGATTGAAAAGCACTTCCCTGCTGACTCCAGACACACAGGAAAGCCTGAGTAGGATGAGAGTGACCAGCGGAGGGACTATTGGTAATGCGTGCAAGAATTCTGACAGAAACTCAATTTTCTGAGGACTTACACTCAGTTACAAAAGTCTGCTGAAAACTAAACTTGGCACAAGCCTTAGCTTAGTAGAACTCCATCAAACGCAATAAAAATAAAGATTAAGGAGGAAAAAATCACACAAACTTGCTTTCAGAAAAGACCAGAGCATTGCTTGCAAGGGAGACCAAAGGAAATTCTCAATACTTATTAATCTTTTCATATAGAAAATTTCATTTGGCAAGTAGTAAGATCACTTACAGTCTAATAATTTCCAGTATCTTGAAGGGGATAAATAATTTAAAATAGTGAGAATTGAACCCAGGAAAGGCTCTGTCAGGTCCAGAAATAATTGCGTTTACTCTTGAATTTTTCAAAGTTGCATTTTTCTACTGGTGTCACTTGGCTCAGCCCACAATCATTCATAAAAATATAATTAACCAAAAAAATCTTCTCTCTCTTAGAATAACAAAACAGAACAGAATTTGAGAATAGTTTCAGATATAAAGCTCTTAAAATTTTAAGGGAGTGGACACTTTTTTAGAGCCCCAAGCAATCTGGGAACCCTAAACAGACCTGCATTTCAATGACTCTTGAGAATTGATGCTCTCAGTTAACTCTGAACTTTCATTTGTTTTTAGACCTCTGTTTTCAATCACAGGAGGTCTAAATGTTGAAGGTAAGTGTTCTAGTAGATGAAAGATGATTGCTGGGACCCGCTAAAATACCTCCAAGTCAAATGACCATGTAGCTTCTACAAATATTTATTACTTTGTTTATTCATTCAATCACTCAACAAAGATTTATTTAGCACCTGCTAAGCAAAACACTCACAAAACACCCTTAAAACCTACTGTAGTATAAATATATATTCATTTGAGGATTTTTGATAGCTTCCACTTTTTGAAGGCACCAGATGCTAAACAAACATTCAACTTGAGATAGATCTTGAAATCTTTAACATCGTACCTAATTTTTTAAAATCATGCACATTTTTCTAACATTATTATGAAGACAAGAGACAAAAGAAAATTTTTCCTTGGTCTAATGGAAGAGAAAAGGCCTCCAAAACTAGCTGACCTCTGAGATGATGAAGTGTAAAAAATCGTGCAAATGTATTGTAAAAAGTCTCTCTCAGACACACAAGTGAACCTCAGAGACTAAGGACTGGAAGTAATCCCTTCTTCCATCTTTCATTCTCTTCTTTGCCTTTGTTCTATTTCTTTTGTCTTTTCTCACTATTTAGACACAATTATACTTTGCTGAGACGGAAGTGGTAAAGCCACATTAGAAACCACTTGCAGGAAAAATCAGTAGAAAAGGACAGAGGGACATCAACAGTAATCACAAAATGAAGTAGAAAACTTTGTTGACAAGAAGGAAATGAAAGATTTTGTAGTACAAGTTAAGGAATAAATATTGCCCAATTGCCTATTCTGTGGCAGGCAGGATATAGCAGTAGCACACAATAAACCTGTATGTCTACCATGAGTGATGAGATGGATGCAGGAAGACGGTGGTCCAGAAAAAAAAGACTAGTAAATGTTGTGTTATGAGAAGGTAGATATGCTTTATTAGTGGAAGACTACACAACAATTAACTACTATGAGTGAGCCAGATGTTATATTAACAAATTCTTCTAAAAAAAAAAACAATGTTGATGAAAAATAAGTTACAAAGGTATAGATTCAGTATGATCTCATCTATGTAAATTTAAAAATAGTGGTCCATATATAGAGACACAGACTTAGTTATGGAAATATATAGGTATATATCCATGACTAATATATAATATAATATTATATAAAGGGAATAATATACAACCATCTTGTTATAGTTATGTTACTTACAGGGATGGATGAAGAGGAAGGATGGTGATTTTTTTTTAACTTTAAAAACTAGAAATTGAAAGCAAATATGATAGTATCGACATTTTAAAATACGGGGTAGATACACAGTGTTTCTTATTTTCTATAGGTTTAAACTACTTCATAATCAAAATTAATATAATTTTAAAATTTTGTTGTTTAAAAGAAGAATGCTGTAGAAATTTAGGCAATTAGAAGGAGCTATTCCAATAAGCCCAATTTTTTTCACTTTTGGGCCCAGAATATACAAAGCTGATTATTGTCCATCTTTAGCAAGAGCAACAATGAGAGAGAATATAGAAGAAAAGACTGTCGTTGATATGAGAAGTCAGTGGCACTTTTGGAAAATGGATGGTCATTTTCAGATGGAAGTGAATTATCTGGACATAATTATATTGAATCCACTGGCTTTAAAACAGTGTTTCAACTCATAACTATCTACGTAGGTTATTCTTTTCCTTCCTGACAGGGTGTGAATTTGAGTTTCAAGGAACACAGTTAATGGATGCCACATTTTCATTGTTGCTAAAAATGTATAATTAGAGTCTGCATTTTGGAATAACAATTTATACACTTAATGTATTGATTAGCTGTGCAAGACTACATTTGACTTTTTTTTTAACCCCTGACAAAGACCTCCTTTTCTTTCAAAACTGCCATTAAACATTTTCTAATGTAATTCCACTGGGTGCCAGGGCACTCTAGCAGAAAGAGAACCCACAAACATTTTATTAACTTTGGACGGTATGCAATTCTTAGAATCAACAGCAAGGAACCAGAGGGTTTTTATTTTTTTTAAATCGTAGTGGTAAATAAGCCTGAAACATTTCACTAGTGAGGCAAGAGTCACTTGAGATATATTGCTAAATATGAGGGGTGACAATATATCACAGACACAAGTGGTGTTACCCAGCACACATTTTTCTGAAAAAGTAGTCTCCACACATGAAGATTAGATATATACCCACAATAAGAGGCCATATTGACCTATAATTTTCAATATTACATCCTTGTATTTTTTATTATATGCTATTTTTCAACTTGTAGAAGAACGTGGTCTCATAAAGCTAATATTTATTCTCCCATGTTTATAGAGCTAGTAGTGCATTTCAGGAAATGAGAAACTCTGAGAAGTCAAATATAACTTGGTGTCCTGCGCACAAAAGAAGACAGGACAAGAAAATCACCATGTTTAAAAAATCTGGCTCAGGAACTCAGTCATAAAGCTTTAAATAATGAAATAACACAAGATAAGAGAAGCCTTTGATGTTATTATTTCTCTCTCCATAAATGTAGCCTTTTTACAAATGATAAATGTTATCATGTAGGACTCTTCATTTTACTAGAAAGCAAAGAGTTCTTTAGTTCAGTTCCCATATTCAACTCTGCACTTACCATATTTTGTGGAAGCTAAGGCAGGAATTAAGTGTAGTCCACTACAACAACGGAGATATCCCTACTTAGAATAGTGTCTAAGCCACGAACTCTTCTCATTTTGTTATTAAGTAACTTCTGTACCAGGGAATTCCATGGAAGTGTTGTAACTGTGTTAGGGCAAAGGTCTCAAGAGATCAGAGCCTTAACAAAGCTTTTGCAGGAGAAATTTCCCGAAGCTCAATTGCTTCTAAGTCTTTTCCTTTTATTTAATAACTTTACATGAGACCTTGGAAGAATCTGGAGAAAGAAAAGTCATCAAGTCATTTCCCCATTCTCTATATGAGTGAAGAATGAAGCGGCGGCCACCGACAGGTAAGTGAGGAAGAAGAAGAAACATTGATGGAGGATAGTATGGGGGTGAGGCAAGGGATATGGGGGCTGGACAGAGTTTCAACTGCAATCAAGTGCCCTTTGAGCTCCCCATAAACTGGTCCTCCAATTTCTGAGGGAGCCTGTGTCATGGAGTAGAGCTGAAATAGGGTGCATGGTGAAAAGCCAGAGAAAAAATACTGCTTTGTTAATTACCTTTCTCAGGCTTCCCTCAGATTTCAGATTTTCTACCCCTGCCTCTCACAGTGACTGACCTGATATCTTTGCAACATCAGCCCCAACACGTCTCTGGGGTCCAGGCCCTGTCTTTTCCCTACATTCCCACAGCTGTCCTCTCTCTTCTATTTTCCTGCTCTGAGTTTTGATATTACCTTTCCCATATCAAACAACAGTGATCTTTAAACACCAAACCTGAAATTCTGGTTCTCCAAAAGAGCATCCATATATGCATGTTAGTGTGTTTCTAGACAGCTGAAAAAAAAGGTAAGCCCAGAGAACTGTGATAGAGTGGGAAAAGAAGGGTACTCAGGGTTAAAAACTGGAGTCCAGGTCCAGCTCCACCCTTCACTCAGCTTTGCCATTTCAGCATCCTCAGCTCTAAGTGAGGAGTTTGTAATCTGGGCAGTCCTGGCCCTCGTCTGCTGGGAAAGGTAAAGCAAGTGTAAAGCTGGTTATTACACCGATGGGGGAATGGGAGAGCCACTGTCATTGGTTCCTGGGAACCGGGGCTATTAACCATTCTAAAAGGCATGGAACAATCTTACATCCTGAAGAACTGTGCCCCTTAAAATGTCAATAGTGGACCCATTGAGAAACACCAATAGAAGACTTTTAACACTCCTGCAATCAGTCTGGACTTTTAAACTCAAGTGGAATGTAAAGAACTTAAGAGACTCGGAAAAGAATTGTGAGGATAAGTAAATTTTGGGATTATACAATTTCATGGGGAAAGTTAAAAAAAAAATAAAGCATTATTGCTCCTGAAGACAAAAAAGGATGACTTGAGAACTGATTCTGTGATGATACAGGAGGACTCCGACCAATAAATTCTCTCTCTCCATGGAAGAAGAAAGAAATTGCCATGATAGGAGGTCAGGAATTACTTAGGCTTTCTTGACAACAAGGTTTCTAAGAAAGGAGACTCTATATTGGGCTTCAAAATGAAAATGGATACCTAGGTAAGAAGGTTTGAAAACAAATAGATTCTCATTGATTTCAGTCAGTTCAAGAGAGATCTTGCTTGTAGACTAGGGAGGAACATTCAGGTAACTTCTCAAGTCCTTTCCATCACTTCTGTTTCTATGGAGACACTTATTAGGTTTCTACACACTACAACATCCTGCCAAATTGACAGACTGGAGAGCTGAAGATGGAGGCACAACCTCCCATTCATCCTCTCCCCCCATATACACCACATGCCTGGCACTTCAAAGTGAGTCAGTCATGAGGCCAAACAACAAAGGGTGCAGTGGGAAAACTGGAATCTAGCCCAGCACTGCAGAGAAATCTACTTTGATTTCTCAGGAGAAATAAAAGAAAGAAAAAAAAAAAGCCATAGTAAAGGGCTATTAGGGGCGAAAACATCTGTCACCGTGGACAGAATAAAAGTCCAACCAAATGAAATAAATGCCTGTGGAAAAAGATGTGTCCTGCTAGGGAAAGCGCTGTGTTCCTTCTCCCTTGCTCTTCATTTAGTTTTTGTCCACTCAATACACCAAGCTTTATCCTCTCTCTGGTTTATTTTTCCATCTATGAAAGATGCATGGATTGAATTTAGCCCTTGGATAGGTCTTTGTCAGAAAGTACTTTCAAAATAAAAGTGTTTCGCTTGGTACTATCTCAACAGAGAAACACATACTTCCAAAATAAAATGCCTGCTTTGCTAGCAAGCTTTTTCCTCAAGTAAGCAACAATATTGTTAGTAATTTTTCAAGCAGTTAATATACACACATTAAAAAACAACAACAACCCTGTTCTATCATTATAAATCATAGGGTGAGTACCCCTGGGTAGAAGTAAATGAAAACATTCTGGCCACTGAGACTTTATAATTTGAGAAATGTCACAATGATAATACTAGTTGATACTGACAAATGCAGTTTTGATTTTCAGTGTTTCAAAATATAATTTATACACAAGGTCTTAACTAACTGAAAGTACTTAACAAAATCTGATATATGTGAACACTCAATATAAATTTACTGAATCTATTCAGTTAGAATTTACGAACACAGAAATAAAATTTGTTTTAAGCCAATGTGGGGATATTTATTTCTAATACCCTTGTAACATCCCACAGAGCATACGATAATAAGTATGAGAAGTAGCATATCAAATTTCTTTTCATTTATAGCTATCTCCCAATGAAATCAAAGGATTATAACCTGTGCATAATCTACTTCCAGAGTTTTTATTACAATAGAGTATGACTATTTATCCTTTTTTAAAATGTCCCTCAAAATTAATAACATCTTCAGTGAGAAAAATGGAAAAATTAACACAAACCTTAAGACCTCCAGAAGATCAGAAGACAAATGTGTTCTTTGGGGACTTGACTGAAACAACGTATTCACAAAAATATTTTAAATAGAAGCTGTTTACAAAGGAAGTCCCATGGAAGACAGTGCGGCTTTGACATGCCAGATGCTTCTGGAAGGAAAGGAAAGCACACCATTAGGAAGTGCCCCAAGTACCACTACTGCCAGTCCCAGACACTGTGGTCAGAAAGTGCTGTATTTGCACCTACTGGTATTATTAAAGTAATGGTATTCATTTCTGTTAATTTTGTACCCCTAAATCTTCTTACTCATAAATGGCAGGGTGGGACAG
Organism: Equus caballus; assembly: GCF_041296265.1. NCBI lineage: Eukaryota > Metazoa > Chordata > Mammalia > Perissodactyla > Equidae > Equus > Equus caballus. The sequence continues at coordinate 47,341,128 of NC_091700.1, read as the reverse complement.
TCACCTTTCAGCACTGCGTTTAGAAATTTCTAAAGGTCAGGAATATTTTATAACTAAGCACACTCTGCTTTCCCCTTTATCTAAACAGACTATTTTAGCAAGACTGAGGAACTGTGGACAGAGTATGAGCAGGAAGGCAGCAACCCTCGCATTTCCTGAGCGACCCCCAGCTGCGAGGCACCGTGCAAGGGGCTTCATAGACATGGGCTCTCTAATCTGAATGACGGCCCTGCATTTGGAGAGCACTGGCCCCATTTTGCAGATGAGAAAACTAAAGCACAGACTCCTGAGGCCAGACTTAGGACCTGGTCTACCGAAGCCCAAAGGCCTCAGGGCTGGCTCTTACCCCCATTTCACTCTGTGGCCTGTGTGTTTTAGAAAAATATTCCACAAACAGGATTGACAAGAGAATAGATAATGCTGCAATATACTAACCTAATTCAAATATTGCTAAATTAAATAAGAAATTTTCTTTCCTAACTTGCTTTAGTTTTATATCAAAAATTGTCTTGAATGGTCAGGACCCCAAAGCAACACAGACGCTTAGCTTTAAGCCATGCAAATTTTCTCTCACCTTTCTTCCTTATGCAAAGAGAGAGAACTCACTGGAAGCCCAGTAGTCCCCTTGTGTTATGGGGCAGGTCTGTGTGCTGTACTACATCAAGGATAGCAGCTCAAATGTCTCAACTTTCTCTGATCCCCGCGTGACCCACAGTTCCCTTGCTGTCCCGGTGAAAAAGAACATCATCTTTCCCTAAGGGTTTCCCTGATGCAATTAGGAATGGAGCCCACATCTGTGGATTTCTCCGAGTGACACTACAGTATCTCTTCACGGCTGTGTCCATCTTAACAGCTGAGGGTGACTGAGCAGGGCTTGGCAGGGCTCCATCCAGATTTCTCCTCTCAGTTTTAGTTAAATACCTACATGTTTGGGGTCGTTCCAGTGCCAACACAGAGAGCCCCACAGCTGACCTCCACCAGCTGTCCCAGCAACCACTTTGACAGCGTTTCAGGATCACCGCCCACCAACTAAACACTTCAAAATTCCCCTGTAAGTTCATGCTTTTAATGCCACAGACTTCTGTTTGAGTCTTGGAACTTGTAGCTCATAGCCACACTGCACTTGAGACGCTCCTCTGAAAGGCTAGAGAAGGATGGAGCAGGAAGGTCACACATAAATAAAATAAATAAATATTTAACAAGTTATTTAATTTTTTAAAGATTGGCACCTCGGCTAACATCTGTTGCCAATCTTTTTTGTCCCCCTTCTTCTTCTCCCCAAAGCTCCCTGGTACATAGTCGTATATTCTACTTGTACGTCCTTCTGGTTGTGCCATGTGGGATGCCGCCCCAGCATGGCCTGACAAGGGGTGCCATGTCGGCACTCAGGATCCAAACTGGTGAATCCCTGGGCCGCCAAAGCGGAGCACGTGAACTTAGCCACTCAGCCACAAGGCAGCCCCTATTTTATTTTATTCTTGGCAACCATAGCTTAAGTCATGAATAAAGGAGAAGCGAAAAACTATTGGTAGCATTTTCAGAGTTCTGCAGGACTGAGGACTGCAATTATTACATGGGGAAAAAAAAGAAAAAAGAAGAGAGCCAAACAGAGCCGGTCCATCTTTGCATAAAACAAAGAGGAGGAACTTGACAAAGAAGGGGGAGAAATTATTTGAACCATAGAATCAACCCCAAATGACAGGAATACAAAATAAATAGAAACTCTTCCTAAAACCTCATATACTAGCATTCTGTTTTCTTCACGCCCCTTAAAAGCATATGTCCAAAATTGTACACCCCATTTCCCATAAAATCTCAATGGCAATTTTCGAGTATTCACTCAGCCACTATTTATTGCATACTTAAGAGTCAATCAGTAAGTCGGATAATTCCAGGAATACTGAAATAAGATAGTCTTCCCTCAAGCACTTTATTGCCTTGAGGGGGAGACAACTAGGATGTCAAAAATTGTAAGAAGGTGGTACTAATAAGAATTTGAAAGAATGGGGTCTGGACCAGACTGCCTGGGGGTGTTCCTGCTTCATCGCTTACTAGCTGTATGACCTGGGGCAAGGTACTTAAACTCTTTAACCTCAGCTTCCTCATCTACAAAATGCAGAAATGAGATACTTCCCAGGCAAGTTGTTGTGAGCACTAAGTAAGATAACCCATATAAAGTGCTCGGCACAATGAGTGGCACATAGTAAGAACTCATCAAAATGTTAGGCAGAAGTAGTAGCATTGTTATATAACAGAGCATGATGACATCAGTGAGGCAACAAGTGCTCCGAAGCTTTGGAAATTTGGAGATCCTCTGTGTGGAAGATGAGAGGACTCAAGAAGGCTTCAGTGAGGAAGGTAGAACTCAAGATCATCCATAACTGGACATGCACAAATGATCAGGCTTTTATAGAAAGCCACTGATGATAACTGAAAAGCCAGAAAACGAGCTATTTTAGGGAAAAAAAATAGATGCATGAAATTAGACATTATTTTCCAGGATTTGGTGTGAAAGTAGATATCTACCATAACAACATAGCCAGGGAATGATACAAGGAAGAAAATCTCTGTATTGCTGCTAAGAAAGAGACAACATCCCACTGGATCCTGTTCTATTCAACCGTAATCCAAAATGACACCATGGCTTTTAATGGAACTTGGCAAGCTCTAGACACACCATTTTTAAACTTAGCCTCAAATTTAAATCACAGGGCTTGTGACTCAAATCTCCAATGTGACCTTTACTGGGTATTGTTCAAGAAAACATGTCTGTCACTGTGCCGAGAAACTATATACCCTTTTATTCTGGGAAATATAATAAAAATATGTACTATATTGGTAAAAGCACAGAGCCACAAAATGATTGTGGCTTTGATTCTCTAGAAGCAACGAAAACAAAGACTCTATTTGATTTTGTATTATTCATTTGGAAATGTTGCCTTATCAGTTTAATGAACATTCCTGTTCCCTCCATATTCTGGGCCTTATTTAATTCAAAAGAAGCTTGGCAAGAATCTCATCATTTATGGATTTAAAATATAGTCCCTCTGAATAAATCCCTTTTTCAAGGGCTTACTGAGTCACATTACTTTGTCCTTGCCAGATCCATGCAATATTGTACTAAACAGAAGAGCTAAAAGCACACAATGGCTTGAATTCTCCCACAGCCTCCCTCCCTGCCTCCCAGCCTTGAGAGGTCTGCATGAGGACAGTGAATCAGCGAAAGACCTGGTGTCATTGCTTTCTTCTCACCCTTCTTCATCCCTTCCACTGAATTATGAAATCCTCTCAACTCCTCCCCACATTCATCCAACTCATGACATCACATTTTTTTACTACCTAAGTTTCTAGCCAGTTTTCCTTCTTGTAGCTCATCCTGAAAATAATCAAAACTTCTGTCATCCTCTCTAACTGTCCTATGGTGGTGACAAATATTTGAATAAAAATGAATGAACGCACAAATGAAATAATTTGTAAAATACAACTCTAATTATGTACATCCACTACTCAAGAACCTGCAATGGCTCCCTATTTTCTTAAGGAGCAGATCTAAGTTCCTCATTGGGAATACCTGTTTCCACCACCCTCTCTAACCTTAAAACAGACTATTTCTGACACAAACCCTTGGGTCAAATAGAAATGGTCTGCTCATTATATTATAGTGAATCTCACCTAGGGATACGTCATAATCACTGAGGCAGATTCGCCCTAAGCTAACATCTGTGCCAATCTGCGCCTATTTTGTATGTGGGCTGCCCCCACAGCATGGCTAACCAGTGGTGCAGATCCATGCCCAGGATCCAAACCCACAAACCCAAGCCATGGAAGCAGAGTGTGTCAGACTTAACCACTACACCATGGGACAATCCCTTCTCATATGCATTTTTTTTAAAGATTTTATTTTTTTCCTTTTTCTCCCCAAAGCCCCCCAGTACATAGTTGTATATTCTTAGCTGTGGGTCCTTCTAGCTGTGGCATGTGGGACGCTGCCCCAGCGTGGCTTGATGAGTGGTGCCAGGTCCACGCCCAGGACCCGAACCACACTGGGCCGCCTGCAGTGGAGCACGTGAACTCAACCACTGGGCCACAGGGCCGGCCCCCTCATATGCATTTTTAAAATGCTCCACAGGTGATTCAGATGTATACCACTTGTTAAGAACTTCTGCTGTCTCACCCCCTCCACTCTTCCTCCCTAACCCAAGGGATGTTCACATGTGGGAAAATCCCCTGCCTCCAGCTTGCTGTTCTTGGCTCCAGATGAAATACATCTTGCACAACACACTAGAAGCCTCACCTCCTTACATGAATCTTCCTATTTCATCCCTTCTCTAGTTTTCATTGTAGAATTAGAATATTTTAAACTAGAAGGAACATTCCAGTGATTCTCTTGCTTGACTCTATACTAGTATTCATACCTTGTGTATTCCTCTCTGCCTCCTCGCCTTGAATGTGGGCTGGACCTAGTGACTTCTAATGAACAGAATATGGCAAAAGTGATGGGAAATGACATCTCTCTTTCCCTCTGATTCTCATGACATCAGCTGCCGTGTTGTGAACTGACCAGTGGAGAGGGCCACTTGGCAAGGCACTGAGAGAAATTTCCAGCCAATAGCCAGCAAGAAACTGAGGCCCTCGGTCTATCAACCTGTGAGGAACTGAATCCTGCCAACAACCGCTGAGTGAGTTTGGAAACGAATCCTGCCCCAGTGGAGAGGGTGACTGCAGATCCTGCTGCAGTTGCAATGACTGAGCCTGGACAACACCTTGCCTGAAGCCTCATGAGAGACTCTGAGCTGGAGGAGCCCCCTAAGCCATGCCCAGACTCCTAACTATGATGGTTTATTTCATGTGTCAACTAGGCTAGGCCACGGTACCCAGACATTTGGTTGAATACCAGTCTGGATGTTGCTGTGAGGGTATTTTTCAGATGAAATGAACATTGAAATCAGTAGACACTGAGCAAGACAGATTACCCGCCATAACATTGGTGGGCCTCATCCTATTATTTGAGGGACTTAAAAGAAAACAGACTGAGGTCTCCCAAGAAAAAGGGAAAACTGCCTGCAGAGTGCCTTTGGACTTGAGCTGAAACCTAATCTTCCCTGGATCTCCACCCTGCTGGCCTGCCCTGAAGATTTTGGACTTGCCAGCTTCCATAATCGCAAGAGCTAATTCCTTAAAATAAATCTCTCTCCCTCTCGATAAACAGATAGGTAAAGATAGAGATATAGATGTGTATATTATACATATATATGTATATATGTGTGTGTATGTGTATAAATATTGGTTCTATTTCTCTGAAGAACCTGCTAAGTTTCAGGGTAATTTGCTGAGCAGCAACGTATAACTAACACGAGACTACTCCTCCTTCACAGCACTTAGCACACTGAACTATAATTACTTTTTAAATTCTTCTCTAATCAGAGCCTTCAAGCTCTGTCAAGTCAGGGACTATGTCTATCACGTTTGCAACCAAATCTACAGCTCCCAGTACTGTGCCTGGTATATGGCAGGTGCTCAATGCATATTATTAAATAAAAACATAAGTAAGTGATAAATCCTCAGCAGCAGTGTCTTCATAGAACCCAAACCAAACAAACAATGGAGAAACTCCCAACTAACTTCTTACTGTCTACAATTACAGGTACCTTCAAAACAGCTACAAATAAATGTGAAAACTGTAAGATAACATGTATATCCCTTCAATAGTGAGCCAAGAAGTAGAGAGGAGGCAAATCGTGACACATCTGGAGACGGGGGTGGAGATTTTATGGAGTTGGAGAATAAGACTAGAGTGTGAATTCCAGGATTACAAACCTGAAATTTTGCAGACTGGCTTAGAGCTATTGCATGTGTTTCTGTATCAGATTGATTTTGACTAGGAGTGTGTTTTTGAAGATGAATGTGGCATCAGTGTTCAGAATAAGAAAAAAAAATGGAGAGGACTATTGTGAAGGGAGTGAGTTAGAGAGCAGAGAAATACAAAGGAAGGGCTAGATAGAAGAAAAATGCAGAGAACAGAAGAATTCCATCAATTAGATGGGATTCATGATGAAAGAAAAGAAGCAGTCAAAGATCATAAGAATATTTTGAGCCTGGGTTTGGGGAAAATTGTAAGAACACTGTCAGAATGTGGAAATTCAAGAGGGGAACTGGCATGTATCTGCATGCCTAGGGAGTGGAAGGCAGTTGTGAACTTTGCTTTGAGCTTTGCTGAGTTTGAGAAATTTCACATTCCTTCCTATGTTTACAAATTCTAAAAACCCAAGGCTTGATAAGTCTTTCCCCAAAGATCAGTACAGAATACCAAAGACTATGTCTTTTATTTTTTTCAACTAGGATATAATTTACATAGAGCAAAATACACAGATCTTAAGTATACAATTCAGTGAGCTTTGTCAAATGTATACTCCCAAGTAACCGACATACTAGTCAAGATAAAAAGCATCTCCATCACTCCAGAAAGTTTCTTTCCATTCAAGCCCCTTCCAAAGGGGAGTTCTTATTTTTATCACCAAAGATGGCTCTGCCTGTACTTGAACTTCAGATATATAGTACGTATCTTTTTTATATGGCTTCCTTTGCTCAACATAATGATTATGATTTATTCTTGTTGCTAAACCTATTAATTCATGAGCATTGTTCCATTGTATAAATGAGGAGGATTCCATTGTATGGGTCGTATTCCATTGTATGAAAACACCATAATTTATTATCCATTTTCCTGTTGACAGACATTTAGGTTGATCCAGTTTTTGGCCATTATAAACAAAGCTATTATGAATATTCTTATACAAGGCTTTCTATGGCTACATGCTTGCATTTTGCTGAAGTAAATAACTAGGTGTGAGATGGCTGGGGCATGTTTAGGTTTCAAAAGAATCACCAGTTTTCCAAAAATGGCTGTACTGTTTCACATCCTCACCAGCACTATATGAGAGTTCCCGTATTCCCACGTCCTCACCAACATTTGGTGTCATCAGTACTTTTATTGTTAACTATTCTAGTGGGTGTGGAGTGGAACTTAAATTTATAATTCCCTTATGATTAATGATGTCATTATTACATCTGCAAATGTTTACTGGACATTCTGACACCTTCTTTTGCAAAGGTTCTGTTCAAGCAATTCACCCATTGGGGAAGGGGTGTTCTTTGTCTTTTTAAACTGAGTTGTAAAGGTTCTTTATATATTCTGGGTTCAATTCCTTTGTCATATATATGTATTTCAAATTATTTTCCCAGTCTATGGCTTTTCTATTAACAATGTTTGTTAATAAACAGGAGTTTTTCATTTTAGTGTTCAATTTATCGATTTTTTTTTTCTAGTGTTAGCACTTTTGGTATCCTAAGAAATAGGTGCCATCTTTCTAAGATATTCTCCTACATTTTTTTCTAGAAACTTTACAATTTTTGCCTTTATGTGAAGGTCTGTGATATGTCTTGAATTAATTTTTGTGTGAGGTAGGCATTAAGTTTCATTTTGTTTCAATACCGTTAGTGAATTACTCCAGCACCACTGGTCAATGAGCTTTTCCTTTATCCTACTAAATTGCTTTGGTGACTTTGCTGAAAATCAATTAACTATACAATTGTTTATTTCCTGACAATCAATCCTGTTCCATTGATCTGTCTATCCTTATCTAATATTATATTTTCTTAATTTTTGATGCTTTCATACTAAGTCTTGAAATCAGGGAGTGAGAGTTCCCCAACATTATCATTCTTATTTCAAACAATATTTTTTTGACTCAACAAAGAATTCTTTTTTCAAAGAATTATGTTTGATTCAATTAAAAAAAGAGGAAAAAATTTTTGATTCTTATAAGTCCTTGTATCTCCACATAAATTTTAGAACTAACTTGTCAATTTCTACCAAACAAAAACAAAAGAACAAAACCTTTTGGGACTATGTTCAATCCATATGCTATTTTGGGAAAAACTAACATCTTAACAATACTGAGTCTTCCATTCCAGAACACAGTCTATCACTCCATTTATTTAGGTCTTCTTTAATTTTTACTGGAAATGCTTTATACAGATGGTTACTAGACTTATCATGGTGATCATTCTGTAATGTGTATAAATGTCAAATCACTATGTTGTACACCTGAAACTCAAATAATATTATATGTCAACTATATTCAATGAAAAAAAAGAAATGTTTATAATTTTCAGTGTACAAGTCTTGTACTTCTGTATTTAAACACATTATTATCTTATGGTTTTGAAACTATTATAAGTGACTTTTTTTTTGTTTTTTAGTTTAGTTTTTTTTTTTTTTTTTGAGGAAAATTAGCCCTGAGGTAACTACTGCCAGTCCTCCTCTTTTTGCTGAGGAAGCCTGGCCCTGAGCTAACATCCGTGCCCATCTTCCTCTACTTTATATGTGGGACATCTACCACAGCACGGTGTGCCAAGCAGTGCTATGTCTGCACCCGGGATCTGAACCGGCGAACCCTGGGCCTCCGAGAAGCAGGACACGTGAACTTAACCGCCATGCCACCGGGCCGGCCCCTAAGTGATAGTTTTTAATTTTATTTTCGAATTATTTCTTGGTGTATAGAAATAGAATTGATATTTTATATTGACCTTGTATCCTGAGGCTTTGCCAAATTCAATAGATTTTTGCTAAGTTCAAATAGATCTTTTTAGATTTCTTAGGAATTTCTAGATACACAGTCATGCCATTTTCAAATAGAGACAGTTTAATTACTTCTTCTCTTCCAATCTGCTAGCCATTAAAAATTTCTTTTACTAATCAATCCGATTGCATTGGCTAAGACCTCCAGTACAATGTTAAATAGAATTAGTGAGAATAGACACCCATGCCTTCTTCCTTATTTAGGAGGAAAGCATTTGTTGCTTCAAGATTGTTTGTTGTGGGTTTTTCATTGATGTCTTTTATCAGATTAAGTAAGATTCCTTTTATTTCTAGCTTTTCTGAGAGTTTTTATCATGATTAGGTGTTGAATTTTGTCAAATGCTGTTTCTGGGTCTATCGAGATAATCGTATGATTTTTATCCTTTATTCCATTAACGTGGACTGATTTTTGAATGTTAAAGCATATTTGCAGACCTGGAATAAATTCAATTTGGCCAAGAAGTATCATGCTTTTTATATATCAATGCATTCTATTCCTAATTGTAGGTCAAATATTTTTGTGTCTATGGTAATGAGGGACATCCATATGTACTTTTTACAGTGTCCTTATCCGGACTTGGTATTAAAGTTATGCAGAGCTCAAAAATGACTTGGGAAGTGTTCTATTTTCTGCATTTGTTTAAGATTAGTATTATTTCTTCCCTAAATGTTTGAAGGAATTCACTAGTGATACCATCTTGATCTGGGGTTTTCCTTGTGGGAAGGCTTTTAATTATAAATTCAACTAATCTATCAAATACAGAGTTATTCCTATTTTCCATTTCTTCTTCTATCAGTTTTAATAGATTGTATCTTACTAAACAAGACATTTGTCCATTTCACCTAAGATGACTTTGTCTCTTACTGCTTCTCACACCTTATAATGTGTAAGTGATAAAGCCTCAGCAGCAATGTCTTCATATAACCAAAAACAAACAGACAAACAAACAATGAGCAATTCCCAACTAACTTCTTTTGTACTCATGTCTTTTCCTTTTCACTTCATTTGACTAAACTATATCCATCTCTCTGGGTCTCCTTTCTTGATATATTCAGCTAAATGCTATTTTTTTCCTCTTCTGTGAGCTTCTCCAGCCCTTACTAATTTAATCTCATACTGCCTTGTATTTTTCAGTGTCTTTCATTAGTTTACTTTGTCTCTGAAAATAGATTATAGGACACTTGGAGGCAGAAGTTATATCTTAAACTTCATTGTTCCCCATGGCATCTAGCATAGTCATTTAACTTTATATAAATATTTATCAGATTATTGATTTGTCCACTTTGTGGGTTAATTTAAAGATCTACTGTGGATGAGCTTGGAGCATCTTATAGTACCAGGAAGCATGGAATTGTTAAAAATAATGATAATAAAAAAAACTAACATTGGGCATGTCAAAAGACAGCAGAGCCAACTGAAAGGGCTCCCAATGGCCAAATCTGGGACCAGTGAAGAAACGAAACAAATGATGATAGTATTAGGCCACATAACCCAAAGAATAAAGTAAATATCCATGAGTCCATAATGATATAAATAAATGACTGAAGAAATCAACAAATAGGAGAGAAGAGACAAGTCTTCTTCACAGAATTCCAAAGAGAAAATGTAGAAGAAAGGAGGAAAACAGAAAATAATTAGAACACTCAGTAGTAACTGCTACAGGCCAGATCCAACGATGAATCCTAATTTTAGTGGGCAAAATCTTTAAGAAGAATCAGTTAAATAGTCTCAAAGCAGCCTTCCTAAAATATTAATTACTGTGGTAGTTTTAACATATGTCCAAAATTCTTTGATATTCTTCCATCCAGGAGATGTAACTTAATTTCTCTCCACTTAACTGTACGCTACACTTAGTTACTTGTTTGAAATAAATATAACATGGAAAGAGAAAATAGCAACTGTGAAGAAACCTGGCAGATACCACCTTAATCAGGTGTTCAAGGTTCACATCCCCAGTAAAAGTCATATTTATATTATATACCTTTGACATGATGCAAAGGGGACTCCTTCCCTAGTGGTGGGGAAGTGGTATTCTTCCCTAGAATCCAAACCCTCATCTAACCATGACAAAACATCCAAAAAAAAGTGAGGAATATTTTATAAAATATGGGACTAGTACTCTTAAAACTGTCAAGGTCATGAAAGACAAGGAAAAATTGTGAAACGTCACAGATTGCAGGAGACTAAGGGACATGATCCTTGGATCCTAGATTGGATCGTAGAACAGAATAAGGACAGAATTGAAGCTGGTGAAGTCTGTATCAAGTATGGAGTACAGTTAATTGTACTGTATCGATGTTTACTTTGTAGTTTTGTTAAATGTACCATAGTTAGGTAACCATGGTACCACAGGTACCATTAGGGGAAGCCGGGTGAAGGGTATCAGGAACTCTCTGTATTGTCGTTGTAACTCTTTGATAAATCTAAAATTATTTCAAAATAAAAAGTTTTTTTTTTAATTTTTAAAAAACCTATTGTATCATTCCATACATTTATGTTTTGATTCACCAGGAAACTGTGCTCCTTGTGTTTACATTAATGACTGAACTTATGCTCCCTTTTGTGAAATATAGTCTAGGGTAGTTTGGTTTTATAATTACACATAAATTTTATGAAATGGGCTAAACAAGAGCAATTTATTAGCAACATTATTATTTCCACAACTATTTCCAAGAAGACACAGGGTACTACTAGAGAAGTAAATAATAAAGGTCAATATCCATAACTACTTTCACTTCAAAAGTCACAGAGATAATACTGACTCTCTTAGGAAACAAATAAATCAAAGAAATTTATAGCTATGTTTTGGTGAGGTAGCACCAAATTTTTTTCCCACTCTAACTTCTCAAGCAACTGTAAAAAGATATGAGATTTATACTGGTTGTAGATGTTTCCAGCTCAAGATGCCAAACTGATCACATCAGTTTATCCCAGGCCTTTCCAGGTTCCCATTAATATTAAAGTCAAGAAGCCAAAAGGTTATAAATCTGCAAAACCAAAGAAAAAATAGTAACAGATGAAACATTCTAGAAAAATTCTACATGATGGAATTGAACAGAAGACAGACAAAGCTACAACCTGGATACACATCAGAATGGAGGATGATCAAGAGAACGCAGAAATGGAGAATCCTGAAGGGAAACAACCAGATTTTCAACAAACACCCTAAAAAGCAGGATGCCAGGCTACAATCTCTGATGATACAGAGTTCCCAGTCAAATTTCCATTCTTTTTTTTTTTCTGCTTTTATTTCCCCAACCCTGCCCTGTACATAGTTGTATATCTTAGTTGCAGGTCTTTCTAGTTGTGGGATGTGGGATGCTGCCTCAACGTGGCCTGATGAGCGGTGCCATGTCCACACCCAGGATCCGAACCCTGGGCCGCCGCGGCGGAGCGCACGAACTTAACCACTTGGCCACGGAGCCGGCCCTCAAATTTCCATTCTTAAATATATTTGGATAACAACTATTGACAGACATTTGAAGAAAGCTGGAAAGATACAGGAAAATATCTACAGTAAGCAAACAAATAAACACAAGTCACCCTTGAGGAAACCTGAATAATTTGCAAAGCAGAAGAGAACTTTAAAAACTCTAAAAAATAAGAACAGGATTCTACAAAAAAGGAACAACCAGAGAATAAGGAACGGTATTAGAAAATTAAAAGTATAATAGTAAAAAAAATTTTTTTAATCCATATACGGCAATAAAATAGCTTTGAATAAGTCTCCGAAAAAGTTAAACAAATAAATGAGAGAGAAATGGAAAAGACAAGTGAAAAGATGTACAAAACCCAACCAGAAAGCCCAACAACTAAAACTTCTAAAGAGAATTCCATAGAAGGAAAGCAGAGGAGAGGGAATTATCAAAGAAATAATTTAAAAGAAATTCCCACAACTAAAGGTCACAAGTTTTCAGAATGAAAGAGCTCATCAAGAAAAGAACCATAACCCCATGTTTTAGTAAGAGATCCTAAAAATAAGTTTCTAAAGTAACGTTCAAAGGAACAAGAATCATATTTCTTATTAGCTATACCGGATGCTTAAAAAATAGAGCAATGTCTCTCAAGTCCCCAGAGAAAATTATTTTTAACCTATAATTCTTGATCTAGCCAAAACATTAATCAATACATTTTCACATATGAAGAAATTCAGAATATGTACGTCTTACATGCCCTTTTAGGAGCATTCCTGAAGATATGCTTTAGCAGTACATGAAATTAAACTGAGGAAGAGAAAGACATAGATTCAGAGAAGATCAATGCAAGAGAAGATGCCTGGAAGGCAGTTGTTCCAGCCTAGGACAGAAGGAGGTATTCAGGAAAAGGGGGAATTCCAAAGATTTCATTCTACCTTCTGAGAAGCTAAAATCACTTTAGGATGCCATAAAGGAAGACTATGCAAAGAAAAATAAAAGCAATTAGAAACTCCAGGAAACAAACCACAAGGGAAGAGAGCAAGAGAAAAAGGCAAGAACAGAGAAGAACTACTAAATCACCCAGAAAAAAAAATTAACAAAATGTCAATAAATACATATTTATCAATAGCTACTTTAAACGTCATTGGACTAAATGCTCCAATCAAATGCCTAGGGTGGCCAATTGGATAAAACAACAAGACCCATGTATATGCTGCTACATACAAGAGACACACTTCAGACCTAAAGACACTCACAAGCTGAAAGTGAAAGGATGGAAAAAGATATTCCATGCAAATGGCAAAGAAAAGAAAGCAGGGGTAGCAATACTTATATCAGACAAAATAGACTTTAAAACAAAAACTGTAACAAGAGACAAAGACAGGCACTACATAATGATAAAGGGAACAATCCAACAAGAAAATATAACACTTGTAAATATCCATGCATCCAACATAGGAGCACCTAAATATATAAAGCAATTATTAACAGACGTAAAAGGAAAAATAGACAGTAATACAATAATAGTGAGGGACTTTAACACTCCACTTACACCAATGGATAGATCATCCAAACAGAAGATCAATAAGGAAACACTGGCCTTAAAGGACACATTAGACCAGATGGACTTAGTAGATATATACACAACATTCCATCCAAAAACCACAGAATACACATTCTTTTCAAATGCACATGGGACATTCTCCAGGATTGTTCACATATTAGGACACAAAACAAGTCTCAATAAATTTAAGAAGATCGAAATAATACCATGCATCTTTTCTGACCACAAAGGTATGAAAATGGAAATCAACTACAGGAAGAAAACCAGAAAAGCCACAAAAATGTGGAGATTAAACAAAATGCTACTGAACAATGATTGGGTCAATGAAGAAATCAAAAAATTCCTGGAGACAAATGAAAATGAAAATACAACATGCCAGAATCTGTGGGATACAGCAAAAGCAGTTCTAAGAGGGAAGTTTATAGCAATTCAGGCCTACCTCAACACAGAATAAAAATCCCAAATAGACAATCTAAAAGCGTATCTAAAGGTACCAGAAAAAGAAAACAAAGCAAGCCCAAAATCAGCAGAAGGAAGGAAATAATAAAAATCAGAGCAGAAATAAATGAAACAGAGACTAAAAAAACTATAGAAAAAATTAATGAAACCAAGAGCTAGTTCTTTGAAAAGATAAACAAAATTGACAAACCCTTAGTTAGACTCACCAAAAAAAAGAGAAGGCACAAATAATAAAATCAGAAATGAAAGAGGAGAGATTACAACAGACACCTCAGAAATACAAAAGATAATAAGAGAATACTATGAAAAGCTATACGCCAACAAATTGGATAATCTAGAAGAAATGGATAAATTCTTAGAAACATACAACCTTCCAAAACTGGACCAAGAAGTAGAAAATTTGAATAGACCGATCACCAGTAAGGAGATCAAAACAGCAATCAAAAACCTCCCAAAAAATAAAAGTTCAGGACCAGATGGTTTCCCTGGTGAATTCTACCAAACATTCAAAGAAGACTTAATATCTTTCCTTCTCAAACTCTTCCAAAAAATTGAAGAGGAGAGGAGGCTTCCTAACTTATTCTATGAAGCCAACATTATCCTGATACCGAAACCAGACAAGGATAATACAAAAAAAGAAAATTATAGGCCAGTATCACTGATGAACATCGCTGCAAAAATCCTCAACAAAATACTAGCAAATAGAATACAACAATACATTAAAAAGATCATACAACATGATCAAGTAGGTTTCATTCCAGGGATGCAGGGATGGTTCAACATCTGCAAATCTATCAACGTGATACACCACATTAACAAAATGAAGAATAAAAATCACATGATCATTTCAATAGATGCAGAGGAAGCATTTGACAAGATACAGCATCCATTTATGATAAAAACTCTAAATAAAATGGGTATAGAAGGAAAATACCTCAACATAATAATGGCCATATATGACAAACCCACAGCAAATATCATTCTCAATGGAGAAAAACTGAAAGCTATCCCTTTAGGAACAGGAACCAGACAAGGATGCCCCGTCACAACTTTTATTTAACACAGTATTGGAAGTCCTAGCCATAGCAATCAGGCAAGAAAAAGAAATAAAAGGGATCCACACTGGAAAAGAAGAAGTGAAACTGTCACTCTTTGCAGACAACATGATTTTATATCTAGAAAATCCTAAAGAATCCACTAAAAAACTTTAAGAAACAATAAAGGAATACAGTCAAGTCACGGGATACAAAATCAACATACCAAAATCGGTTGCGTTTCTATACACTAACAACAAAGTAGCAGAAAGAGAAAATAAGAATACAGTCCCATTTACAATAGTAACAAAAAGAATAAAATACCTAGGAATAAACTTAACCAAAGAGGTGAAAGATCTGTACACTGAAAACTATAAAACATCGTTGAAAAAAATCAAAGACACAAAGAAATGGAAAGATATTCCGTGCTCTTGGATTGGAAGAATTAACATCATTAAAATGTCCATACTTCCTAAAGCAATCTATAGATTCAACACAGTCCCTATTAAAGTTCCAACAACATTTTTCACAGAAATAGAACAAAGAATCCTAAAATTTATATGGAACAACAAAAACCCCAAATAGCCAAAGGATTCCTGAGAAAAAAGAACAAAGCTGGAGGTTATCACACTCTCTGATTGCAAAATATACTACAAAACCGTAGTAACCAAAACAGCATGGTACTGGCACAAAAACAGACACACAGATCAATGGAACAGAATTGAGAACCCAGAAATAAACCCACACATTTATGGACAGCTAATATTCAACAAGGGAGCCAAGAGCATACGATGGAGAAAGGAGAGTCTCTTCAATAAACGGTGCTGGGAAAAGTGGACAGCCACATGCAAAAGAATGAAAGTAGACCATTCCCTTACACCATGCACAAAAATCAACTCAAAATGGATTAAAGACTTGGATGTAAGACCTGAAACCATGAAACTTCTAGAAGAAAACATAGGCAGTACACTCTTTAATATCGGTCTTAGTAGCATATTTTGAAGTCCCATGTCTGACCTGGCAAAGAGAAACAAAAGAAAAAATGAACAAATGGGACTACATCAAAATAAAAAGCTTCTGCACAGCAAAGGAAACCATCAACAAAATGAAAAGACAAACTAACAATTGGGAGAAGATATTTGCAAACCATCTATCAGATAAGGGGTTAATATCCAAAATATACAAAGAACTCATACAGTTCAGCAACAAAAAAACCAACAACCCAATTAAAAAATGGGCAAAAGATCTAAACAGAGATTTCTCCAAAGAAGATACATAGATGGCCAACAGGCATATGAAAAGATGCTCAACATCATTAGCTATCAGGAAAATGCAAATCAAAACTACAATGAGGTATCACCTCACTCCGGTCAGAATGGCTATAATTAACAAGACAGGAAACAACAAATGCTGGAGAGGATGTGGAGAGATGGGAACCCTCGTACACTGCTGGTGGGAGTGCAAACTGGTGCAGCCACTATGGAAAGCAGTATGGAGTATCCTCAGAAAATTAAGAATAGATCTACCATATGATCCAGCCATCCCACTGCTGGGTGTTTATCCAAAGAACTTGAAAATGCAAAGGCATAAAGATACCTGCACCCCTATGTTCACTGCAGTATTATGCACAATAGCCAAGACTTGGAAGCAACCTATGTACCCATCAAGGGACGAATGGATAAAGAAGATGTGGTATTTATACACAATGGAATACTACTCAGCCATAAGAAATGATGAAATCCAGGCATTTGTGACAACATGGATGGTCCTTGAGGGTATTATGCTGAGTAAAATAAGTCAGAGGGAGAAAGTTAAATATCGTATGATCTCACTCATAAGTAGAAGATAAAAACAATGACAAACAAACATATAGCAATGGAGAATGGATTGGTGGTTACCATGGGGGAAAGTGGGGGGAGTGTAAAAGGGGTGATTAGGCTCACATGTGAGGGGATGGACTATAATTAGTTTTTGGGTGATGAACATGATGTAATCTACACAGAATTTGAAATATATTATGATGTACATCTGAAAGCTATATAATGTTATAATCCAATGTTGCTGCAATTAAAAATAAATTAATTAATTAAATTAAATTTGAAAATAAATAAATAAATAAAAGCAACTCCAGGAAAAACAGAAAGCTATACAAAATAAGGCAATGTAATCACTGTATACTACTTTGATCAGCAGTGAGTGATACTTACATAGTCATAATTTTTTATTCGTTTTGAACCTTTAGAATGAATCTACAGACAAAACACTAAAGTCTTAATATGGTTAAAAATAGAACATAAATGATATCAACCTTAATATTGTAAAATTAAAAGCACAAGCGAAAGAAACTGTAAAGTATTAAAGGGAGAAGAAGATATGAAAAGGGTAATATTCTCATCCTACAAAGTAATAAATCCTTAAATACTGTCAATAATTAAGAAGATAGAAACACAGGACTAAGTATATTATTTAAAGGCACATATTTAAAGGACAAGAACTAAAAATGGGAGTGTATTGGGAGTGGTGAGGTAATGGTACAAATAAGCTAAATCCTTAATAATAAGTCAACAGATAATATCTAAATTTGACAAATCAAAAAAAGATGATTATATACACAAATATACACACACACACATACTTGACTCAGTCAATATTACAAATATATTTAGAGCTATAACGGCACTAACAAAAGTATAAGCACAGAAATAGACAAAGAATATAAGCTTTTCTCTCTGCAATAAGTCTAGGGGTAAGATCCAGGACTATAGCTTTTCAATATAAGCCTACTGTCTTTTTCAATTTTTAAAAGCATATATATGCATTTTATTGATAAAAATAAATGTGAAATGTTTATTTTTAAAAACCTATCTGGAAATCATCCAACTAGACTATGCTTCATAGTGTATCCCTCAGCATTTAAATAAGGTCTTGTTGGTATTTCAGAAATAAATACATTTTAAAGTCTGAAATAGAAATATCTTCTACAAATCCTATCCCGTGGCAGGCAATATCACAGAAACATTTTAGAATACATGACAATGTAGCCTACTTCAGGGATCTTAGGTGTTAAAGAAATAAAAACCTGTGTTTAAAAAATTTGTGAAAAATATATGAGGTGAGTAAATGCCTGTCCTTCATGACTCTCCATGATGGGACCTAACATGTCTCAGAGAAGGGGGCACATTGTTCTCTTCAGCTCACTAATACAGCAATGGAAGACTGCTTAAATTGGAGCCATCTTGAAATATCCTGAGTCTGTCATTTATTCCCTCTGTGATTTCCAATGAGCAAGATGACAAACAGCCCATCAGAACCAGAGTGTGTGAGTCACATCCTCAACTTTCATTTCGAAGACATAATACGTCCACCATCAAACATGATATAGCTCAAATGACTTTAGACATGGTAGGACACCATGGAATTTATGTCACTTGAAATTGGGATGGACCTGATGTGGTATGAATTTGAATTAATACTAACTACTCTGTGATACAGATTTGGAAAAAGTAAAAATGAAGTGGAAAACCTTAAAAAGAGACAAATGTCAAAATAAGAAAGATTGTAGAGTCTGTGGATGGTATTCTCATTCATCTTCAAATTTCCTTGGCTCCGTGTTTAAACATTTCAAATGAAGAGTTTTTCCAATGTCATTCGATATATGCAAACATCTGAAATTCAACTGCAGATTTTAAATACTTCCCATCTTGTGAGAGCTTTAAAAATGAATGCTGGCTTGCTTTTCATAGAGAAGAAAAACTACAGGCTTTTCCCCCCATCTTGAATGAGAATTTCCAGCTGCTGCTAAGTTTCCAGACGTATGTTCTCAGGGTTGGATAGTCCTACATGTAACTATCCCTTTTTAGCAAAAATTAGGGCTCAGAAAGCTTCACGAGTAGTAATAGGCTTCAGATCTCTGTTAGAAGTCATTATGAAAAGAGTTTCTCTGTATATAGATAGACAGATATTAACTAGAAGAGGGAAGTCATCAAAATGTTTTTGCAATAGAATAACAACCCAAAAAAGGTAAATAACCTATAAAAGCTATAGGATTCCCTTTGCTGTGAATGAGATTAGAGCTTAAGCAGCCTCCAAATCATGTCATGTGAACTTTCACAAGCCTTCTAGAATCAGGAAAGGACAAGATTTTGTTGCCCTGCCAGCCAGCACTGCTGTATCGGATGCATTCACATGTAGCAATGGTTGTTACTGACATTACAATTACTATGAGACCCTCCATGAGAGGAAGGACATTGTCCCATTTACTACTGTATCCCATCATCCAGAACAATAAGTTTTATAAATAAATAACAAACTTCTAATTTTGTTGCAAAGAGCAAAGGAGCAAGTACAGGTGACAGTTCTTTACAAGTTCTAAAACATTCTAAGATGTTAGTTATCATTGTTGTTATTCCCATAACCCAGTCCCCTGTTGGGGTCAGTTCCTAAGGGCTCTGACAAAGCCATTCCCTGCATTTTGAATTCTAATACTAGGCTATAGAATTAGACTCGCCTGCAGGTGAGACGCAGCACAGTACAGCTGTTCAAAGTATGAACTCTGGAACCAGACTGTCTGTGTTCAAATTCTGCCTTTACAACTGACTTTCTGGCTGTGTGACCTTGAGCAAGTTATTTAACCTCTTTATACTTGGCTTGCTCATCTGTAAACTGGGAGATAATAGCGCCTAACTTACAGGGTCGCTGTGAGAATTAAATGGGTGCTGTTGCTAGTGGTGATGCTGCTACTCCTATGACTACAGGGAAGCAGAAAAAATATAAGGAAATTCAGTAACGTCCATACTGTGACTTCTCTTTTTTTTTTTTTTAACTAATGCCATACAAGTTTAAGGAAAGGTTTTATATTCCTGAATGCCTCTGAAGTTTCAACTTGATGCACTATTCTTGTACATATTTATCTCCTTAAAGAGCCCAGTGGAGTTACAGCTCAGTAAGTTCTAAGTTTTGGATAAAATATGGATATTAGCTGGGACGTTTAATCACTGAAGCAGCTTCAGGGTCTCTATCCGCTCTTTGCATGTTTTTCAAAGCACACTGCTAAATGTGTTTTCTCTTTCATGAAGGCCTTTTAAAGTGACTGGGACACGACAAGCGGCTTTAAACGTAAAGCAATTTTCATTTTTATTGAGACTTGCTTTAGGAACATCTTAGTGTTGGTGAGCTAACATACTTTCAGATAGCAGTTTCATTCAGAAGAGCTTAATTCATGATTATCGTACAGATGATAGAGTTTGTGCAGCTATATTTATATTGACTCTTTGCTCCGTTACTATTGAAACTCAGATGTCAGTTTACTTCAATGCAAACATTTCAGATTGACCTGAATTTTTCTAGAGACTTCAAAAGGAAAAACCCAAAAGAAAACAACACACCACTTCTGAACCCTACTCTGTGTGATGAGCAAGATCTTCCAGTTAGAACTTACTAAATTAGGTCAAGGGGTTCTTCCGGGAGTGGAAAAAAAAGTAGTTAGCCAAAGAATTTTAAAATCCTCCAAATAAAGAATAAAGTGATATGCTTGATTCTTATGTGTTCTTTCATAGTGCTTTGGGAAATGTTAGACCATTGGTCTGCAACATTTCACCTCCTTGTAGGGGAAAAACTGTCACCAGCAGCTGCTGCCTCGAACTGTAATAACCTTGCAGGTTCCTTCGAAGAGATCCAAGAGAGCACCAGAAATTTCCTTTCCATAGGTGACCACGCCTATACCCCAGTGTAAAGCTCAGAAGTACGTGTGTGTACATATATCTATGATATTATAATTATATATAAATATATATCCTATATATGATATTATAATTATATATAAAAATATATAATTATAAAAATAAATATATAAATAAATAATATTCATACATACTTTTGTAAGATTAGGTTGAGCTTTTCCATTACTAATAGGTCTAAAAATGGTTGTTGAGACTTAAACCCTTACAAACAGCTACACAAAAATCCTCCCATAGTAACAGAGTCCAGAAAGCCAATTCTAACTTGCTTTCCTTCCGACTGTACTATACATTTCTAATTACACAACACTGTGTGAGGCTCTCGTACCACTTTGCATATTTTCATCCAAAACTTCAAACATCTTCCATCCTGAGAACAAAAGCTGGCAAGAAGCACTCCAGTGATGAGTGAACAAACTGCAATAAGAAGGCAGCACACTGACATGGAAATGTCATGGGAGCTGCCGAATGGCACACAGCTCCAAAGTTTACCAAAATATTTTAAAACACTTTGCCAATAAGCATAGAATTGACTTAAAGACTTGCCAGCACTATTCTAGAGATGTCTAACATACCACATAATAAAGAAAACCATTTACAAAACAAAATTAAATGTTAGAAATACACTTTCAGAGAGCTTCCAAAACCAACGTGGTTTTTTTCCCCTCCATTTTTGGCCAAGGAAATAACTGTGATATTATCAGCTTTCATATTTTGATGTTCATATTTTACTTGCTGCCTATCACTTGCATTTAGGCATGGCAAAAATGTAAGTCAGTAAATTAGTGAATCAATGTGTACTCATTATTGAGAACCTAAAAGGTACAAATTTCCTGGCTCAAATTGATATTAGTAAGATCCTGCCCCATGAGGCCAACATCTGCCCTTCTTTATGAACGTTATATTCTTCCATCCATCTGTCCATTTACCCATCCATGCATCCATCTAGTCATCCATCCATCTATCCATTTTTCTAACAAGTATTAGTCAAGTACCTAAGATGTGTCAGGCATCATGCTGATTGCCAGAGATATAACGATGAACAAATAGAGTCCCTGCTGTCATGGAGTTTATAGCATAGCTGGGAAGACTCGTAGTGAAAGGAAAAATAATCATAATTTGTGCTAGGTGATAAGATAAAGGAAGAATAGCATGCTAGACGGGGAGTAGAAAGCAAAGTCATAAAGGATTCCTGGAAGAAATAGCATTTTTCCCAAGGCCTTATGAATTAGTAGTACTGGGTCAAAAAAAAAAAAATGAAGGGAGATGGGGCCAGAGGAACAGCACAATTAAATGACTATGGAAGGGAGAGTGTGAAACATTCAAAAAATTCAAAGAAGGTAAGGCTGATGTGTAGAGAACAAGGAGAGAAGTGGCGAGAAATAAGACTGGAGAGCTGGGCACAGGTCGGGACTATTTCTAATTTTCTAAGATTCATTCTTTGCCCTTGATCCCTCTTCTCTGATCATTTATCACTTTAATAAATTACTGGACAGGATAATTCTAATGATACACTCTGAAGTAGTAATAAACAAAAGTATTATTCTATTATTCTTAACACAAATGTCTCCTTGCAACCCAGTGAGTCGCCTATAACTAAACACAACCAAACATCCATCTACTGCACTAGGAAATTTTGGAGAGCTTTCTAAATAACAGGTCAAGCGTTATGACCACATAGCCATCTGTGATTTACATTTCCTTTATGAGACTTATTATAATGAGAAAAAATAACACAAAAGTCATGAATACATTTAAAATCAATAAATAAAAAGGGAGAAAAATCACAAGTACTCCTTTACCTTCAAGTAAAAGTTCTCCCTTAGCAGTTAATCATATAGTTTGAAAAACAATAGTTTTCAAACAAAAATAAAGATCAACACTACAATTTTTAACTAATTTATTATATAAGCAATTACATGTTTTCAGAGGAAACTCGAAGTCTTTATGAAATACGTATATTATTGCAAAGCTTGTTTACACTCAGACACATTTATACACACATTTGTATGTGCCTCTGTTTCTCTCTTAGGCAGTGAGAGGAGCAGTAATAATTAGTTTTCATCCTTGTGGGTTAAGTAGAGCAATAATATCCACTTCATATTCACCTCTAGAGACAAGGAGGCAATTTTGGATTTCAGCTCTTTTTCTTGTTGGATTCTATTAAAATTAAAGTAGAATAAAATACAATTCAAACCAGTTATATATATCCTAAATTTCCAATCGAGAGTTTTTTTTGTTTTTAGTCCAAATATTTTATTCCATCACAGTAAGTCCCTATGGGTAGCTGCTAAATTCCTAAACCAGAAGCAACTATATTTCAGGAAAACATTTATATCTAGCACGAAACATATTTTTATCTTAATAAATTATAAAATCCTTTATTTTTTTCTAAATCCTCTCTTCTCTGTTCACTTAGGCCTGTGAATTTGCAGTTGTAGCCAAACATTGGTTGAGAGGGAGTATTAACTTAAACAGCTGGGAGGGAACAATGCATGACGCTTAGCCAGCCCCATCAGCCAGCCAACCGTCCTCTGTGCTCTTCCCACTCAAGTCCTGGATTCTGGCCCCAGTCAATCCAAAAAGCCTGTTCTAATTAACCCTTCCACACTCAGTTGACTAAAATGATATGGTGAAATCTACTGGCAGGCTTATTTTGGCTTAATCTGTAGAACTTTCTAAAAGCAGAGCTGTCTAATAATGGTGCTGTTTATCTTACAAAGTAGCAACTCCCTTTATCTGTGTCTGCTGAGCACTGGAATATTAGCTGGATAATCAATCCAGATGCCACTGAAGAGAGAGGTGGATTCTACGGAGAAAAGTGGCTAGAGGTCCAGCTTCAACCACCCTCCATTTCCTCAATCTTAAAATAGGCTTGCCATCAGGATTGAGGCTTCATATCTGCTCAACTGTGGGCTGAGGCACCCTCAGTTCCAATAACAAGACCACTTAACCATGGTCAGTTCACTGGTGCCTTTCAGATACACGTCTCATTTCATCTTCACAGTAGTACAATGATATTATTCCCAGACAAATAAATGGATGTTCACAGCATTATCGACTTGTCCAAGGTTACACAACCAGGGAGTGGCAAAGCTGGGACCAGAACACAAGTCTTATGAGTCCCTATGGGTCACGTGCTCCAAAAGCACAAAGGTTCAGGCAATATCTCAAAAAGACTTGAGGACCGTCTGTGTGAAAATCGCTATGGGTAATTTTTAAAATGCATATTCCTGGATCCCAGCCAAGAGCTATGAATTAGATTCTCTGAGGGTGGGGCCAAGAATTTGCCTCTTAACAAGATCCCTTGGTAATGCTTATTCACAGGACAGTTAGAGAACCGCTACTCTAAGTCTTTTCTTCTATCTCTAAACTTCGGAAGGTTAGTCAGCTTTTCATTAGGAACATTTCTGGGGATTTTTTTATTCCTTGTTTTAGAGTCTTTTATGAACAAGCCTCTGCCCTGACCCTCCTGGTCTCACGTTTTTTTATTTAACAAATACTTATATAGTATTTACTACACGCTAGGCCCTGTTACTTGATTAAATTCCCACCAGAACCTTATGTAGATAAGATTATTATAATGCCCATGTTATAGACGAGGAAGCTTAAGAACAAAGAGGCTAAAGGGACTTGCTCCAAATCAATCACACACAAGATGCGATCTTAGGCTTCCTGGCTCGAGTCCATGTGTCAATCACCACACCATGCTAGACCTGCAGCTTCAAATAAGATTTACAGTCTCCAAGGGAAGTGCTGGGAGACACTGCTCACAGGCACCTATGATTTGAGCTTTACGAAACAGCTTAGAGCTCCTCCAAGATGTGCTCCTACTCCATACCCTGTGCTCTGTTCTCTCTGCTAACATGCCCTGTACGCCCCTACCCCTTTCTTCACATGGCTAATTCCCCCTCATCTGACAAAACCTGGAAAGTATCCCTGGATGTCCAGGATGAATTAGATGCCCCCATTCTTGACCCTCAGGGTCCAGAGTACATTGGCCTCATGGCACTAGTTACACTGAGCTATACCCACAGATTTACTCCCATCTCCCACAGGACACTATAAACCCCCTAACTGCAGACATCAAGTCTTACTTATTTTCTGCCCCAGGTATCTAGTGATGAGTAGGAGCTCCAAAGATGCTTGTGGCATAAACAAATGGTTGTATATGAAATAAGGAATGGTTACTCACTTTATAATAGAATTTACCAAAGGTTTCTAAACCCTTGTGTTCATTTACGTATCATTAATTTCTGGACAGAAAGCCTGGAGGACAGAAAGTTAAAGCCACTGCCAATTGGAGATCAATCCAAATTTCCCACAAAATACCTCTGAAATTATCATTTAAATCAGTGGGAAATCTTCTATGGATCTATGAAAATGTGAATTAAACACAGGTTTTCGAGGACTCTCCTGGTGCATAAAGAAAGGTGTACACATTAGAGCACATTCCTGGCTTCAATGCTATAAATGTGTAAACAGATGGGGGAAGTGAAGCTTCGCTGGTGTATTCAGTCCTTTCCTCTCCAGCTGGCAGAAGCAAGAAATTTTGAGAGCTCTCCCCTCCTGGCTACTGAAGGATCAAGTTTCCCAGCTCTGCAATGACCACTGAAGCCATCTGGGGAAAACAAAATTCTTTCGCACAAGAAGAACACAGGGAACAACGAGGAAGCTGCAGTACTTGGGCTCTTTGGCTCCTGCTTCTAGAAAAGTCTAGTTGGTGTTTTCTCTAACTCGTCTCTCAGTAGCCTAGTAAATCAAACAAGATAGTTGCAAAATGTTCTACAGTCTTAGGATAAGAATATCTTACATGCCTAGAAAGCCACCCAGCTGTAATTAAATTCCTCTAAGAAGCAAAGCGGCCCCAAACACAGAATATTAGCTTTCCCCATCTTGTGCGGCTTACTAAATTCTTGAGATTGTACACACGTTCAACACACTCACTCACATTTTTCTTCCTTTAAAAGAGATTTAGTCTTTTCTCCCACATCAAAGAAAGTATATCAAAGAAATACAAAACGAAATTTGTGATTAGTAGAAACAGGCCATATTAATTTTTCCTTCTAAACAATACCCTAAGACAAAAACAGACTAAAGCCATTATGCTAATTCAGTGATGGAGAGCTCCGATTACGACACAAATAAACAATGTGTTTCAGATAAAACAGACTATACTTTGCCTCGCAATTACATTTTATGGTGGAAAACATGTTTTTTGGAGCTTTTGGCCTAGTAATTTAAGGAAAATGCTCTCAGGTTTTCAGGTCCCTGCGTTTCATGTGAAACATGCCGTTCTATGAAACACACATTTTATGAAATAAACTTTTGGTCTTTGACCAAAAGTTCAGGAGTGAGTGCCTTCTGCCATGGTTGTAGGTTTGATCAGCTCTAGTGCAGGCCAATTATCTCTGCTCTGCCCCATGGTCAAAGAATGCAGTATTATTTCCCTTTAAAATGAGTCCTATGGGATGAGTCAGGGAGCACTGATGCATAATCAAAGAGAGCATTGCAGGGCTGGCCCTGTGGCCAAGTGGTTAGGTTCGCACGCTCCGCTTCAGCGGCCCAGGATTTCACCAGTTCGGATCCTGGGCGTGGACGTGGCACTGCCCATTAGGCCATGCTGAAGTGGCGTCCCACATGGCACAACCAGAAGGACCACAACTACAATATACAACTATGTACTGGGGGGCTTCAGGGAGAAGAAGAAGAAAAAAATAAGATTGGCAACAGATGTTAGCTCAGGTGCCAATCTTGAAAAATAAAAAAAATAAAATAAAATAAAAAAGAGAGCATCCTCCAAACAAACAAATCTAAAGAATGCATTCCTCATCAAGAAGAACTTATCAACCATATCAATAAGGTTCCCTCTTGTTTAAATGCCTCCCCCGCCTTCATTCAGTTCATTCTCAGGAAGCCCGTTTTGTTTTGAGAACCAATCTAAGCTATTTGGATCATTCATTGATATTAGGCTGGTTCTGGTAGGTGAGATCTGTAGGTCTCATTTCCCACAACCTTGCTACCAAATTCTGCCACACATACAAACATCTGTTGGCAAACAGGCAGAAAAATAAAAATGCAATTAGTTCCACAAGGAAGTCCCTCTCTCTGTTCTTTTCAGCGTGTCAACAGCATTTTGCATCAAAAGTCCAGTGCAGGCAAACTATCAGGATATTCTAATGTAACATTCAGCTAACTCTTTTAGTTAGTTTAGGACAGTCTTGTAAACAAGATGGTCCAGAACTATAAACCTATAGTCATGTTCAAAAGGCAACTTGGTTTCCCATATTTGGTACACTAGATAATAATCTTGTTCATGCAACAGTATGGAATCCACAAATCTTGAACCCCATTCATTTTACCACTCAGGGTGGGGGGCGGAATCTAAATCTTCCTTGTCGATCAGAGACAAAGATGCCCTGAAGCATTCATGGTAACTATCTCATGAATTTTTCACATATTAACTAAAGACCTTGAACTGCATATTCTCAGTTAGGTGCTCCAGATAGTAGTTTGCCATCTTTCAGATGTAGATTAATTTGTATACAATACTCACACCCCACAGTGTCTACACTGAAGAATTTAAAAGTAAATCATAGAAAATATAATCAAGCGGAATCTCCATTCATTTTAACACTCTTTCATTAAAATGAAGATTGAAATTAGTGACTCTAGGCAGTACATGACAAAACTCTCTCCTACCAAGTCAAGAATCTTTGCCAAATCTTATTTCCTTTTCATAGTATGTGAAAGACTGAGGGGCTAACGAGAGCATGGGTAAAGAACTCTCAAAGCCTGTGTGCTAGCTCCAGGTATGCAAATAACCATGTGATTCCTTTAATTAGGAATCTTTGTGCTAAAGTCTCCCCAAGAGGTATTGCCAGGGCAACTGAGATGCATATTAACTCATACCCAGACAAGGGTAACAGATTCAATTCAGTTCAATTCAATAACATTACTGAACACACGGCTGTGTTTCCCCTAGTCTCACCATCCACCCTAAACACCACCTCTGACCCATCAGCCTACAGCACTGCATTAATCATACGCTAGCTAAAAGGAAAACTTCTCTGCCTATTAATATGGAACAGATTCTCTAGCCTAAGAACAAAACTTCAACCTACCTCTACAGCCTGATTGGCCACTACTTTGACCATTTCTTCCCATTTCCTGCCTCTGTGCTTCAGTTCAAGCCGTTCCCAATACCTGAAATGCCTTTCCACACAATCTCCAGCATCTATCTCTAACTGGCACTGAGACTATAATAAGTTCATCTCAGTCTGCCCATAGCACCTGGCAGAAAGTCTATATTGAGTGCTTGACTGGCAGCCAGACAAACTGGGCCTGGGAAAGCAAAGAGCAAGAGACCCCAGACCACAGAGCAGATCGCAGGAGCAGGCCTTGGTGAGGAAAGGTAGTTAGTCAGAAAAGGGGAGGCAGAAGTAAACACAGAAAGTGCAAGGACCTCTTTCATCCCATGTGATCTTCTCTGACTTGTACCATAACCCACCCTTTTTGGCAGTCCCAGAATCATACTCAACGCCATGTCTCTGCTTTCCATGTCCTTGACTTAGACTAAGGAAATGGATCCATACTTCCAGTGGGTTCAGTGTCCTTCCTAGACCCCCAATGTTATAAATAATATCTCCATCCTTGAACGTTTCCACTACTTTTTAAGTGTCTGTCAGTGTGTCTGCCTTCCCACTGAGCTATGAGCTTCCCGAAGCTTTATTCATCTTAGTGTTCCTAGAACCCAGTAGGGCACTTAGCCCATAGTAACTGCTTTTAAAAACGTTCATCAAATAACTGAATAAATAAAGGGAACTCTAGTTTACAAATAATAAAACTGACTGACTGCTCTGCTGACTCAGTGATCTGGTTTCATCACAATGACCTTGGGCAATATCCATCCTCTTATTAACTCTCCCACAGTAGGCCAGGAGCAAATCCCTAGAGCCCCTTCCCCAGAAACCTTTGCTGGAACATACTTCACTGGTATTGTCCCTGGTTGTTTCTTATATTCCTTTAAGTATAATAATCACCTCCCATACACACAAGGTATCTTGATATTCTAACTATCTTACTAGTAAGTTCCCTAAAGTAAAAGGCAAAGTTTTAAAAGAATTTCATAACTATATTTCATTTAAATTCTTAAAAATTCTCTAATATCACTGCTGTACTCTGAACGTTTGTCTCCCCCCATCAATTCCTACATTGGAACCTAATGCCGAATGTGAGGGAGGTGATTAGGTCATGAAGTTAAAGCCCTCATGAATGGGATCAGTGCCCCTATAAAAGAGGCCCAAGAAAGATACATTGCCCCTCCTGTCCTTGGGAGGCTACAGTGAAAAGAAACCAGGAAATAGGCCTTTGCTAGACATGGAATCTGCTGGCACCTTATCTTGAACTTCCCAGCCTCCAGAGATGTGAGAAATAAATTTCTGTTGTCATAAGCCACCTCATTTGTGATATTTTTATTACAGCAGCTTGATCAGATTAAGGTAATTACTAACAAACACTGACTGACTCATCCCCTACTATGTGCAAGAAACTAGTCTAGCTGGGTGAGGTCCAGAAAATGATAAGACATCATCTTTTGTTTCCACAGGGTTTTTTATCTAGATTGAAGACAGGATGCTTTCCCTGAACAAGACCACCATCGAACGAGCCACACAGATGCAGGACTAGGAGGTTTTGCTGTGTGGCCATTGGCCAGGCAGAGTAGAGGGGGTTTGAAGAGAAGGTGGCACTGAGAGGGAAGGCATAATGCAAGCACTTAAAGGTCAAGGAAGTGACAGCAAGCAGGCCTAGGCCCCGGGATGCTTTGTGACATCTGCAGCAGCGGGCAGGAAGAGACCAGGGCCAGACTCAACGGAAAGGCAGTGAAGAGGCAGGCTCTGTGTCAGGAACCACATCATCACGGCAGAGGCTCACTCTGGGCACTGACTGTCACCTGCACTGACCATCACTCTTTAAAAGTAATCCTTTCATGAACTCTCTCTTCCTTTTTAGATGTCAGGATAAAAACAATTTACTAAACGAAGACAGCTAATAAATAATTTAAGCTGCTGAAAACTTCAGTGTGGCATATCTGTACTGGATAAAAAAAAAAAAAAAAGAAAAAAGTGACCTGGGAAAAGCAGGCTTGCTAAAACCACCACAGATGAGCCCCAAACGGCCAACTGCTTGAGCAAATATCTTGGAAGATGTGCAGTTAAAATGAGCCACGTTTAAAGGGGAGAGACACAACTGTACAACACAGCAGAGCTTCACACTTCTGCAAAGTTCATCTCCAACCACGTTTAACTACATAAACCCAAGAGCCCCATTCTTTAGAGATTTATTTATTTTTTATTTTTTTATTTTATTTATTTTTTTTGAGGAAGATTAGCCCTGAGCCAACATCTACTGCCAGTCCTCCTCTTTTTGCTGAGGAAGATTGGCCCTGAGCTAACATCCATGCCCAACTTCCTCTACTTTATATGTGGGACGCCTGCCACAGCATGGCTTGTCAAGTGGTGCCATGTCCACACCCAGAATGTGAACCCACAAAACCTGGGCCACTGAAGCGGAATGTGCAAACTTAATGCTGCGCCACCAGGCCAGCCCCTAGAGATTTAGTTTTAAAGATTTACCATAAGAATTCTACACTACTATATTCCTTTTCATAGGCGCATTATACGATATTAACACAGTACCATGAACTTCCATCAAAATGAAGCTAAATTTCTCTTTTTTACTTTATTATCTGAGGAGCATTTAGCATCATCTCTGTAAGTTGAACAGATCTACCATACTTTCCAAAAAATGTGATATTACTTCAGAGAGCTGAAATATAAAGACTGAACCTATCCTAATCACACCATAGAAAGAATGCACAGTCATTCCCTCTCCTTCACATAGAATCACACCAGGTGAGAGAAAGGGAGGGAAAACTAACACTTACCGCTTACCTTATTTAATTACTCTGACCTGTGAGGTAGGTTTGATTATCTTCATTTTAATAGATGATGGAAGTGAGGCTAGAAGAGTAATTTGTTCAAGGCCTCAAAGCCAAGAGGGAGTAGACTTGGGACTCAAACCCTGACTTAAGCCCAAGAACTCTCATGTCCTGGTGCAAGAGAACAGGAGCCAAATACCTCACTACATCCAGCAGATGACATAGCAGAGTAGGCACGGACAGGTGCAGCGTGTAAGGAGGCTGCTACATGAGGACGCGGCTACATCCTTTGGCCCTGCTACTAAGCAGAGTGACCTGAGATGGAAATACTCATGACAACTGGGTAGGGCCAGGAGACGCTGAATAAGGCTCAAATGAATGGAGTGGAGGGGAAGAGATGTTTATACAGACACTTGGAGTCCAATGAATCAAAAAAGAGGGATTAGTCATATGGCTATAATTACATGTATCAGACGCTATGTTCTTAAAAATAGAATTTGATGTCAAATATCTCACTGACTCGACTATCTGAAATTATCTTGGACTGGCAAACGTGGAGAGAAGGTGGGTCTCCATCAGAAGATCCTACTCACTCTGTCATTCCACTCATTTATCCCCAATTACAGGAACAACAGTACACTGATTAGTGTGGAAGATGTACTTACGTAAGATTCTGGTTCTTAAGGAACCACAATACGGTTGGGGAAGACTGACAAACAACAAACATTCTGATGTACAGTCAAATACAAAATGTACATAATCAATAATAATTACTTTAGGAGTCCAGAGAAGGCAGGAACATGGCCTCCCAGGACCTCAAGGTCCCTCCCAGCCGCCTCACTTCCACTACCCCTAGTCCAGATAAAAGCAGAAAGAAATGAACTAGTAGGGCCACATTTGAACCCTTGTCATCCCTACATCCAAACTATATGATTCCTTCTAACCTAGCTACAAGGAAGAAAGGGAGGGAAGGAGGAAGACAGAGAGGGAGGATAGAGAGAAGAAAAGAAGGGAAGGAAGGAGGGAGGGAAACTCTTATGTAGTAACTTGTAGGAATTTGCTAGAAACTTTGTATGATATAACATTTGTATACATAAAAACTTTGTATGTATACTTTGCCAGAAACAATTATTCTTAATAGGAATGCATAAGAACCTATCATTATTTTCCAAACAAAAAAAAAGAGCATGTTCTGGCCCACGGTCTTATTTGGAACTGTGTGAATAAGTCAACATAATTTGACTTTTGTCCAGATCTTCTGCATGAGGTACACTGACCTCTTATGTCTGGAAACAGACTTGTTTCTATAATAAGAGAACAATTAAATTCTATATTTTATAGGTACATAATGAAAGACACAAATCGATAAACTCCAATGTTTTACTGACATGACAAACTGATTAATAAAACACTTAGCGTCAATTTTAGAACAATGAGATATCCACACTTAGAAGACATATTTGGATACAACCTGATGTGATGACATATGTTGTGCAGGATACTCTAGGCTTTGTAGAGAGAAGCAGTCAGGATTTCCCAAGACTGATACCAGAGGCTCATTTCAGTTTGCTTAACAACGGATCCTGGGCCAGGAGTCCTGCTCCCACAGGAGGGGCTGTGCCCAAATTCTCTTTCCTATGAGACCAGTGACTACCCTCATCCCCAGGAGGAAGGCTGAAAAGTCTCCCCTGCATCCTATACATTTTTCAGACAAGTCAAGTCCTTTGATGCCAAAGTAGTTCTTTGGCATCCCTGAGTCCTACAAGGCCACTCTCATGTCCTTCCTCCTAAAAAGGAAGGAAAACAGAGAGCAGTGAAGGCCTGAATAGCCTCTGCGAGTTATCGAGGGGAGCTAAGTGTACCTATAACCTCTCTGACCTGAAGTTCCACCCTATATCAGAAGATACTTTGCCCTAAAAGGCCACTGTTTAGAGCAAACATGAAGAGGTTTGAGGGTAAAGACTGAAAACATAAATTTTCCAACACTGCATTTATATTGCATTTTAATCACTTATTTGTAAGCCTAACTCCTCTCCTAGACTAGGAGCCCCCTGTGGTCTGGGACTATGGTCCTCAAGGCCTCACTCAATGTTCTGCAGATACAGCAGGCTCATTATGTACTTGTTAAATACATGGAAAAAATAATGCTGCAAGGCAAGAGAGTGGCCCCAAATAAAAATCTGAGTTTTAAAGCTGTGGCATTTAAGGATTTATAAGACACCACAAAGACTGATTTGTATAGAGTCATGAATAGAATCAAATCCTAAGTATCTGACGATTTATTTGTGGACCAGAGCATTTGAGCAGGATTGTGGATATCAAGGTGGGTCCAACTTCTGATAAGTCAGAGGCTGATGCTGATTGGCATATACCCCTCAGTCACATCCAGTTCTTGAAGTACGAGGAAAATCTCTATTTAAAATTAGGGAAATTGAAAAAAAAAAGAGTCTTGTGTTAATAAGATTCAGATAATTCAATATTTTTACTACTAAACCACAGAGATCTAGAGTACTAGGGAATAGCAATTGCTTTGAATTAAATACCACTCTGGGTAAGCCAGTATTGGCTTAATGAGCTTTTTGTGTACTGGGCTTAATAAAGAATTGTATTAGTCATTTCATACAAATATGGTAGAGTTGATGAATTACTCATAATGAACGAAAATAACCTCTAATCCATTTTTAATAATTTCCTTATTTCAAAATATAGAAATTTATCCTTAAGCACACAGAATCCTAGATGATGATGCAGGCCCAGAGAAATGAAGTGATTTACCAAAGTCACATAGCCAATTAATGATGGCGATAAGATTAGAATCTAGGTCTCACAACTCCTTGTCTGGTATACTTTCCACCACATCAATGGTTTTCAAACAGTGCTCTGTGGAATCTGCCAGGCACCCAGGTGAGGGACGCGGGGGGTGGCTTGGACAGCAGAGTTCCTGTATTTGTCTCATGCTTTCTTTCCAGGTAGACCCATTGGACTTTAGTGCATTGGTATCCAGATTTGTGGATTTCATGTCATTAAAAAAAAATGAACTATTACATACAATTACTATTGTGTCATAAAAGAAGGGATATTTTAATTCTAAAAACATTTAGAAGGACAGAGTTTCAGAATAAATGGAGATGCTTGATAAAAAACAATGCTGTTCTACATTTTGCTTATTTCACTATGGATCACAGAAAAAAATCAAACATGGAAAGTCACTGTTGCATACACCTGCCATTCAAGAAGCAATGGTTTGTAGAAAGAACAGAATTTGGGTCTCAACCACATCGCCGTAGCAGGGCATCCTCGAGTGAGGATCTCTCTCTCTCTTTTTTTTTTAATCCGTAAAGTCCAATAATAATTTCTGACTCATCCACTGCAAGGGTTGTTCCTTCACAAAACATCTAGTTTGGTTATTCCCAAAATGTGGCCTTAGGACTACCGGCACCAGAATCATCTGATGTGCAAATAAAAACCCAAGTTCCCTGGGCCCACCTGGATGAGGCTCTCTGGAAATGAGGTCCATTTCTAAGAGATGTGGGCCAGAAAGCAGGAAACCTGGGTTCTTACGTTTCAAATGATGCTTTACAACATCTGCTCCAGTTGCTGCAGAGGCTGGTAGTAAGATTACAAGGGTAAAATTCCTTTGAAGATCTGCAATAACTATAAAAGTGGAAAAGAACAGGAAAAAGAGGACAAGAGCAAGGACTAGAGTGAAGAGGACATCACTTATTCTCACAGTCGCCGTTTTCTCATCTGACAAACAAGGACCATGAACAAGATCATTGACTTTTTAAGCCCCCTTTTAGCAGTTAAACTATTTTCAAGCAAAATCTTTCAAGGAAACAAATCTTTTGACAAATTCAGACCTTCTCTGGTAGAAGTAACCAGGAGTCCTGTCCCTTTAGCCCCTTCTCAGACACCCCCACCCTCCAGGTAGCCTCTGAGGTGCCCTGCGCTAGAAGATAACAGAACTACCTGATCCCTGAGCTATCACTCTGGCTCTAGAGAAGGTATATCTGACCATCAAGCATCAATCATCAACCACTGCCATCAGTTCAACTATAATTAGCACCGAAAATGTAGCCACTCAATCACAGGATTCTCCTTCCTGACCAGGGATTCGCATGCAGGTGAAGTGGCATGGCACACTACAAACACAATCAATGCGAAGAGATTGCCCTTAACTGCTTTTTTAATCCATTACCCTTCCTCACTTAACACAGAGTTTCTAATCAAGTATTTTGCCCCCTTTCTGTCTTCACAGTACTGATGGACTCTGTCTCTTCCTTTCCATCCTCCATGGCTATAGCCACAGTACAAGTTTCTGGAAACCATCTGAGCCCCCCAACTACCTTCCTCACATTGTCCCAGCCTTCAGAACCCTTTAGTAATCCTAACCCTAACCAAAAGCCTTCTCTCTAACTCATTGTTTTGATAATGACATCTGAAAATATAACTGTGATCAGGTTTAAGTTCTCACCCCACAGTCTTTACAAAGACACTTTAAATTCGCTAACTCCTGACTGTCCGCATTCCCTAGCTCCTTTCACTGACAAGCATATTGCCTTGTGCTCTTTTTGAATCATCAGGCTCCAACCTCCTGTTCCCCACCCTGGACATGTGTTCCTCTGGGCCCCATCTTGGTAGACAGTAGATTCCACCATTCACCTAGGTGTTGAGGTCAACTCTGGACTCATTCTTGACATACTTGCTTACTTCATATCCTATCCAGCCCGAGTTCTGTCATAGCCATGAGATGTGGCCACTTTTCCCACTTTCTCAGCTCACTCTGCTCCAGCTACCTCGACTCCCTGTTGTCCTCAGACACATTGAGCACATTCCAGTTTCCAGGCCTTTGTACATGCCAGTTCCTCTACCTGGAATACTCTTCCCCCAGATATATCCTTCTTTTCATTCAGGTTTCTGTTTAAATATCATCTCTTCAGAGAGCTCCTACCTGACCACCCTATTTAAAATAATGCTTCCATTTCTCTATCTTTACCCTGCTTTATTATTTTTTTCATAACATCACCACCTGAAATTCAATTATATAAGCATTAGTTGATATGCTTGTCATCTGGGTCCACTCTCATGAGTTATTCGGCAACACAAATTCTGAACAGTAACTTTGTTTTTGAGCCAGTATCCTGGTACTAAGAATAATATGGGCCAGTGGGCGGGGCGGGGGGGAGATGGAGGAAGGGAGGGTGAGGAAGGGAGGGGGAGAAAGGGTAGAGGGAGGAAGGAAGGAAGGAAAGAAGAAAGGAAGGAAGGAAAAATTTGACTTTCTTCTTGAAACCCTCATTTCATCAACTACCCTTTCACATTTAATGTCAAATAATAAATATATAATTTTAAATTTTTAATTGTGGTAAAAGACACATAACATAAAAGTTACCATCTTAACCATTTTCAAGTGGACAATTCAGCGGCATTATGTACGTGCACATTGTTGTGCTACCATCAACACCCTCCATCTCCAGAACTCTTCTCATTTTGGAAAACTAATGCTTTGTACCCATTAAACAACAATTCCCCATTTCCCCTACCTCCAGCCCCTAGAAACCACCATTCTACTTTCTCTTTCTATGAATCTGACTACTCTAGGTACCTCATACAAGTAGAATTATACAGTATTTGTCTTTTTGTGACTGGCTTGTTTCACTTAGCATAATTTCTTCAAGGTTCATCCATTTGGTAGCATGTGTCAGAGTTTCCTTCCTTTTTAAGGCTGAATAATATTGCACTGTATGTATATATCACATTTTATTTACCCATTCATCCATGAATGGACAACTGGGTTGCTTCTGCCTTTTGGCTATTGTGAATAATGCTCCTATGAACATGGGTGTGGAAAGATATCTTTGAGACCTTGATTTTAATTCTTTTGGCTATACACCCAGAAGTAGAATTGCTGGATCATATGGTAATTCTATTTTCACTTCTTTTGAGGAACTGCCATAGTGTTTTCCATAGTGGCTGCATCATTTTATATTTCTACCAGCAGTGCACAAGTGTTCCAATTTCTCCACATCCTCACCAACACTTGTTATTTTTGGCTTTTTTTAATAGTAGCCACCCTAAGGGGTGTGAAGTGATATCTCATTGTGGTTCTGATTTGCATTTGCCTAATGATTAGTGATCCTGAGCATCTTTTCATATACCTGTTGGCCATTTTATGCCATCTTTGGAAAAATGTCTTTTCCAGTCCTTTGCCCATTTTGTAAATTCGTTTGCTTTTTGTTATTGTTGAGTTGTAGGAGTTCTTTAGGTATTCTAGATATTAATCCTTTCTCAGATATACGATTTGCAAATATTTTCTCCCATTCAGTGAGTTGCTAAATAATGTATATTTTTAATTCCTTAAATTGGTTGGTGTCCTCTTAACTGTCCATGATTTATTTTGGATGGTGTATTCCAAAGACATGGTGCCCAATGCTTTGATCCACGCAATTCTTAGCAAACAGCACTCTAAGCAGGCTTGATGCCTAAAGTTTTCTGAGGATGATTATGGAACAATGTAGGATACTACTTGGTGTCACTTTTCTTTCAATAGTAGCCGACAAATGGAAGTACAACTGTTAATTAAAAGCACACAATGTTACCTGATTATGAATAAAATGTCCCAGCTCACTAGAGCATAATTCCTACAGCACTGGTGGAGAATTAACTAGCTTTATTAAAGATTTGGAGGACTAGTCACTTTTTCAGCATCCTTTAATTAAAACCTCTACATCTTGCACTTGAAAGCCTTTGTTTCTTACCCGTTACTTTCCTTCTTTGTTCTGGCCTTGAAAAACCAGGATGAAAAATAAAAAAAGCACAGAAGTTTCTAAATGAGCTTTTCATGCTCTGCAATAATAGAAAGGCATAGTTTTCTAAAATATTGAAAAAAAATAAGATTTCAATGTTCTTTGAACGAGAAGGCCAAGAAAAAGAAAAGAAAAGCAGCAGTTGACAGAACATTTTAGATTTAAAGTTCTTTCATAGGCTAAAATAAATTTATGTTAATATATACTGTCACCCTACCTCTCTACTCATACCAACTGAAAGATACCATAGTTCAGGGGTAGCAGTTCAAAGTTCTAAGGGAGGAAATCATCCAGTTATAGCACTGCTTACTTTACCTTCTTCTTAACTTGGAACAGTTATTTTTTTTAAAGTAAAGGGCACAACAAGACATAACCTCCATCAGCCTTGGTCCCTTCCCCTCCCAAAGACCCAACCCTGCATAGCGCCTGACACATGGCAGACAACAAGAGATTGTTAAATAAATTAATAATTTAAATAATATTAGTTGGGATGTGTTGGGTATTCTGAGCCAGGACTCATGCTATGTGCTTCATAGTCATGATGTCATAACTCCAGGGGCAACTGTTGTCACCTCATGACCACTTTACTATACTACACTCAATTCCCTATTTCTCCCCATAAACCTCTAGTTATGGACTTTCTCTCTAAAAATTCTACTGTACGCTAATTAGGGAAAAGAGAACTTACCTGGTATTTTTATATTGATTTTGGAACCCACATATCTAAATCCTTTTATACAAGTAGAGCTTATTGCATAGCTAATTTCAGCCTAGCTGAGAATAAATTTAGAAATAATATATTCTTGAGTTTCATCTTCTGTCACTGAATTTAGACTGATAAATCTTGCAAGAAGAAAAAACTGATATTATGCTTGTAATAAAGACTCTGGTAGAAAGTAATAAGAGAACCAGCTAACTTTCCATACCAGAATTATTATTTGTATGATCAAAATATAAAGACACCTGAATTTATCATTTCTGTTTATGCTTTTTGAGTCTCATTAAGTCTATGTTTCTGCTTTCTTCTAAATATTGTTTTCCATATTTCAAACATCTAATTAAGTAAACATAAGGCAAAGTGAGATGATATGCCATTTGGAAAACCATAAAATTATAGGTAGACTTCCATTATAGTCCAATTTTCACTCTGTCATAATTTTCTAAAAAGATTTCCTTTGGAGTTGAACCTTTCTAAGCTTGATTTCAGCTCAAAACTGAATGTTCTTATTCACTTGAATTTGTACAAGATCCAACTCAACCTCTTCTCTGTTGATCATATGAGCACGTTTTCCTATGAAAGTAGATTGTTGTCGATGTAGTCTCTGACAGACTTCAGGACCCTCTCGCCTTCTAAATTCTTGGGCACTTAAAATCATTACTTACAATAATGACATAAGAATTACATGTAATGGTACTGAAGACTACTGAGATGATGTTCTTTGACAAATCCCTCAGTGCTACCCCTTGCACAATATACCTCCTACACACCCTTTCTATACATAGGACTATTGTCTTACTATAGACACCTAGAAGTGTTGGATCAAATGGAACGCATATTTTAAATAGTAATATATGCTGCCAAACTATCTTCCAAAATGCCTGCCCAAAATTATTATAATGTCACCTAAAGTACATATATCAGAGTACCTATTTCCCATGTTCACCAACGCTTAATATTATCAATCTATTGGATAAAAAATTTCTTTGTTATTTTAACACAAAATTCCATAATTGTTATGAGTTTTACTGTCCACTTTTTTAATCTAACACTCATTTTGCGTTTCATTTCGTTGTGGGAGATTTGTAAGTTATTCCTTTTTTATTGTCTAAGCTTCAGGTGTACAGCTTTATAATTTGACATCTGTATACACTATAAAGTGATCAATGGCACAAGTCTAGTTACCATCCATCACCATATAGCTGACCCTCTTCACTCATCTTGCCGACCCCCAACCCCTTCCCCTCTGGGAACCGCTAATCTGTTCTCTGTATTTGCTTGTTTTGGTTTTATTTTGTTTGTTTGCTTTATTATTTTAGATTCCACATATGAGTGAAATCATATGGTATTGACATTATCCATCTGACTTATTTCATTTAATAATACCCTCAAGGTCTATCTGTGTTGTCAAAAATGGTGAGATTCCATTTTTTCTATGGCTGAGTAGTATTCAATTGTATATAATTACCACATTTTCTTTATCCATTCATCCATTGATGGATCCTTAGGTTGTTTCCATATCTTCACTATTGTAAACAATGCTGCAACAAACATAGGTGTGCATAGATCTTTTCTAATCAGTATTTTTCTCTTCATTGGATATATACCCAGAAATGGAATTGCTGGGTCATATGGTAGTTCTATTTTCAATTTTTTGAGGACCCCCCATATTGTTTTCCATAGTGGCTGCACCAATTTACATTCCCATCAGCAGTGCATGAAGGTTCCCTTTTCTCCAACATCCTCGTCAACACTTTTTTTTTTTAAAGATTGGCACCTGAGCTAACATCTGTTGCCAATCTTCTTTTTTTCTTCTTCTTCTTCTCCCCAGAGCCCCCCAGTACATAGTTGTATATTCCAGTTGCAGGTCCTTCCGGTTGTGCCATGTGGGATGCCACCTCAGCATGGCTTCATGAGTGGTGCCATGTCCATGCCCAGGATCTGAACCAGCGAAGTCCCCAGCCCAAGCAGAGTGCGTGAATTTAACCAGTTGGCCATGGGACCAGCCCCATCACATGTTATTTCTTGTCTTTTTGATAACAGCCTTTCTGACAGGTGTGAGGTGGTATCTCATTGTGGTTTTGATTTGCATTTCCCTGATGATTAGTGATGAGCATCTTTTCATGTACCTGATGGCCACCTGTATATCTTCTTTGGAAAAATATCTATCCAAGACCTCTGCCCATTTTGTAATCAGATTGGGTTGGGGTTTTTTTTTCATATTGAGTTGTATGAGTTCTTTACATATTTTGGATATGAACCCCTCAGCGAACATATCACTTGCAAATATCTTCTCCCATTCAGTAGGCAGCCTTTTCATTTTGTTGGTGGTTACCTTTGCTGTGCAAAAGCTTTTTAGTTTGATGTAGTCCCATCTATTTATTTTTGTTGTGTTGCCCTTGCCTGAGGAGACAGATCTAAAAAAAGATATTGCTAAAACCAATATCAAATTGCTTTCTGCCAATATTTTCTTCTAGGTGTTTTATGGTTTTAGGTCTTACATTAAGTCTTTAATCCATTTTGAGTTTATTTTTGTATCTGATGCAAAATAGTGGTCCAATTTCATTCTTTTGCATGTAGCTGTCCAGTTTCCCAACACCATTTATTGAAGAGACTGTTTTTCCCCATTGTATATTCTTGCCTCTTTTGTCAAAGATTAGTTAACCATATAAGTGTGGCCTTATTTCTGGACTCTACTCTGTTCCACTGATCTA
This sequence comes from Equus caballus, assembly GCF_041296265.1. Classification (NCBI taxonomy): domain Eukaryota; kingdom Metazoa; phylum Chordata; class Mammalia; order Perissodactyla; family Equidae; genus Equus; species Equus caballus. The sequence continues at coordinate 47,300,100 of NC_091700.1, read as the reverse complement.
TATGTCTGTTTTTGTGCCAGTACCATACTGTTTTGATTATTATTGCTTTGTGGTATAGTTTGAAAACAGGGAGCATCATTCCTCCAGTTTTGTTATTTTTTCTTAAAATTGTCTTGGCTATTCCGTGTCTTTTGTGGTTCCATACAAATTATAAAATTCTTTTTTCTAGTTCTGTGAAAAATGCCATTGATATTTTGATAGGGATTGCACTGAATCTGTAGATGGCTTTGGGTAGAAAGGATATTTTAACAATATTAACTCTTCCAACTCATGAGCATGGTATATCTTTCAATTTATTTGTGTCACCTTCAATTTCTTTCATCAAAGTCTTATAGTTTTCAGAGTACAAGTTTTTCACCTCCCTGGTTAAATTTATTCCTAGGTATTCTATTCTTTTGATGAAATTGTAAATAGGATTGTTTTCTTAATTTCTCTGATAGTTCATTAACAGTGTATAGAAATGCAACAGATTGCTGTATACTAATGCTGTATCCAGCAACTTTACTGATTTCATTTGTTAGTTCTAATAGTTTTTTTGGTGGATTCTTTTGGGTTTTCTATATATAGTATCATGTTATCTGCAAATAATGATGGTTTTACTCCTTCCTTTCCAATTCAGACCGCTTTTTCTTTTTCTTGCCTAATTGCTGTGGTTAGGACTTCCAATACCATGTTGAATAAAAGTGGCATGAGTGGGCATCCTTGTCTTATTCCTGACCTTAGAGGAAAAGCTTTTAGCTTTGAACTGCTGAAAATGATGTTAGCTGTGGGTTTGTCATATACGGCCTTTATTGTGTGGGCCTCTACACCCACTTTATTGAGAATTTTTATCATAAATGGCTGTTGAATTTGGTCAAATGCTTTTACTGCATCTATTGAGATAATCATATGATTATAACCCTTTATTAATGTTGTGTATCATGTTGATTGATTTGTGAATGTTGAACCATCCTTGTATCCCTGGAATAAATCCCATCTGATTGTGGTGAATGATCCTTCTAACGGAGTGTTGTACTCAGTTTGCAACTATTTTGTTGGTTTTTGCATCTATGCTCATCAAGGATATTGGCTTGAAATTTTCTTTTCTTGTGTTGTCCTTGTCTGGTTTTGGTATCACGAGAATACTGGCTTCATAAAATATGTTTGGAAGTTTTCCTTCCTCTTTAATTTTTTGGAAGAGTTTGAGAATGACAGGTATTAAATCTTCGAATGTTTTGTACAATTCACCAGTGAAGCCATATGGTCCTGGACTTTTGTTTGTCACTACATTTTTGATTACTGTTTCAATCTCCTAACTAGTGATCAGTCTGTTCAGATTTTCTATTTCTTCATGATTCAGCCTTGGAAAATTGTATGTTTCTAGGAATTTATCCATTTCTTCTAGGTTGTCCAGTTTGTTGGCACAGAATTCTTCACAGCAGTCTTTTACGATCCTTTGTATTTCTGTAGTATCTATTATAACTTCTTCCCTTTCATTTTATTTATTTGAGCCCTCTCTCTTTTTTTCTTAGTTAGTCTAGGTAAGGGTTTGTCACTTTTGTTCCTTTTCAAAGAACCAGCTTAGTTTCATTCATCTTTTCTATTGTTTTCTTAGTCTCTATTTCATTTATCTCTGCTTCAATCTTTATTGTTTCCTTCCTTCTACTAATTTTGAGCTTGGTTTGTTTTTCTTTTTCTAGTTCCCTTATGTGTAAAGTTAGGTTGTTTATTTGAGATTTTTCTTGTTTCTTAAGGTAGGTTTATACTGCTATGAACTTCCCTCTTATAACCATTTTTGTTACGTCCCATAGATTTTGGTATGCCATACTTTTGTTTTCATTTATCTCTACGTATTTTTTTATTTTTCCTAAGACCCATTGGTTGTTCAGTATTATGTTGTTTAGTCTCCATGTTTTTGGTTTTTTTTTTTTTCCTATTTTTTTGTTGTAGTTAATTTCCAGTTTCATATCATTGTGGTCAGAAAAGATGCTTAATATGATTTCAATATTCTTGAATTTATTGAGACTTGTTTAGTGGCCTACCATGTGATCTAGCCCAGAAAATGTTCCATATGGACTTGAAAAGAATGTGTGTTATTCTCCTGCTTTGGGGTGGAGTAATCTGTATATATCTATTAAGAACATCTGGTCTAATGTGTTGTTTAAGGTTGATATTTCCTTATTGATCTTCTGTCTGGATGATCTATCCATTGATGTAAGTGGGGTACCAAAGTCTCCTACTATTATTGTATTGCTTTCAATTTCTCCCTTTAGGTACATTAATATTTCCTTTATATATTTTGTTTCTCCTATGTTGAGTGCATATATATTTACAAGTGTTATATCTTCCTATTGGACTGACCCTTTTATCATTACTAATGCTTTTCTTTGTCTTTTATTAACAGTGTTTGTTTTCAAGTCTATTTTCTCTGATATAGCATAGGTACTACAGCTTTCTCTTCATTTCCACTTGCATGGAATATCTTTTTCTGTCCCTTCATTTTCCCTTCAACTGTGTGTGTCCTTACTTCTGAAGAGAGCATCTTGTAGATAGCATATAGATGGGTCTCATTTTTTTTTTTTTATCCATTCAACCACTCTATGTCTTTTGATTGGCAAATTTAATCCATTTACATTTATAGTAATTATTGACAAGTATGTGCTTATGGCCATTTTGTTCATTGTTTTCTTGATGTTTTTGTAGTTCCTCTCTGTTTCTTTCTTCTTCTCTTTCTTTCATTGTGGTTGGTGACATTTTTTTAATGTTATGTTTAGACTTCTTTCCCATTTTCTTTTGCGTATTTACTACAAGTTTTTCCCTTGTGGTTACTGTGTGGTTCACATATAACTTCCTACATAAATAGCATTCTGTTTTAAGTTGACAGCAACTTATATTTGAAGACATTACAAAGCTTTACCTTTTTACTCTCCCCTCCCATTACTTATATTTTTAATGTAATATTTTATTTCTCATTCTATACAACTCAAGTAATTTTAGCTTTTATTGTAATTTTAGCTAATTTTATTACTTTTGCCTTTTAACCTTCATGTTTGCTTTATACATGATTGATCCACTACCTTTATTATACATTTACCTTTTCCAGTAAGATTATTACTTTTGTATGTTTTCATATTATTGATTAGTGACACTGATTTCCAGCTTAAAGAAGTTTAAAGTAACATTTCTTTTCTGGGCCAGTAGCGTGGTGATGAACTCCTTTAGCTTTTGCTTATCTGAAAAACTCTTACTCTCTCCTTCAATTCTAAGTGATAACCTTGCCAGGTAGAGAATTCTTGGTTAAAAGTTTTTCCCTTTCAGCACTTTGAATATCTCATGCACTCCCTTCTGGCCTGTAAAGTATCTGCTGAAAAAATCTGCTCATAGCCTTATTGAGTTTCCCTTGCAAGTAACTAGTTGTTTTCCTATTGCTGCTTTTAGAATTCTTTGTCCTTAACTTCTACCATTTTAATTATGATATTTCTTGCTGTGGGTCTCTTTGGTTTCATCTTCCTTGGTTTTCTCTGGGCTTCCTGGACCTGGATGTCTGTTTCCTTCCCCAGATGAGGGAAGTTTTCATCAATTATTTCTTCAAATAATTTTTCTGGCCTTTTCTCTCTCTTCTCGTTCTGGGACCATTATGATGCAAACATCATTCTGTTGAAGTTGCCCCTGAGATCCCTTAAGATATTTTTGCTTCTTTAAAATTCATTTTTCATTTTGCTGTTCTGCTGGATAACTTCCATTGTTTTGTCTTCCAGCATCCTGATTCATTCTTCTACATCACTCAGTCTGCTGTTGAATCCCTCTAGTATATTTTTCAGTTAGGACTTCTCTCTCTCTTGTTCTGGGACCATTATCATGCAAACGTTATTCTGTTGAAGTTCTCCCTGAGATCCCTTAAGGTACTTTTGCTTTTTTAAATTTGTTTTTCATTTTGCTGCTCTTCTGGATGACTTCCATTGTTTTGTTTTCCAGAATCCTGATTCATTCTTCTACATCATCCAGTCTACTGTTGAATCCCTCTAGTGTGTTTTTCAGTTATGACTTCTGTTTAGTACTTTTTATATTTTTCTCTCTCTTTATTGAGGTTCTTACTGTTTATCCATTATTCTCATGAGCTCATTAAGCATCTTTATGACCACTACTTTAAATTTTTTATCAGGTAGTGTTTATCTCCCTTTCATTTCACTCTTTTTTTGAGCATTTGTCCTGTTCTTTCCTTTGAAGCATGTTCCTTTGTCTTTTCATTTTGCCTAATGCTCTTGTTTATTTCTATTTATTAGGTAAATCAACTACCCCTTCCAGTCTTGAAAGAGTGGCCTTATGTAGGAGACGTCCTGTGGGGACAAGAGGTGCAATGCCCTCTGGCCACCAGAGCCAGGTGCTTAAGGGGTGTCCCCTATGTGGGTTGCATGTGCCCATTTGTTGTGGTGGGGCTGCGGCATGAGGATGGGAGGGGCTGGTGCCTGATCTGCTGTAGAGTGAGGCTGTAACTGCTGCAGTGCATTGGTGGTCAGGGCTGGCACCTGACCACGCTTCAAGGCACAGCTGTGGTGTATTGGCGGGTGAGGCTATCATTCATGCCAGTTGTGAGACATGGACAAGGTGCAGGGGGGTGGGGGGGTCTCCCAGTGGGGGCACACCCATTGGCACCAGCAAGTTAAAGGAATTTAGAGAATTCCAAAATGGCACCCGCAGTGCCAGCAGTTGCAAGGTAGAATGTGATCACAAGAATGGTTCCTGCCAGAATATCAGTCCCTAGGGAGAGTCCCTTCTGGTTCCTGCCTCTCTGGCAGATGCTTTAAGATTAGTAAGTGGGTCTCTTTTACCTATGGTCTATGTGCTTTTCAGACTGGAGATTTTGCACTGATTTCCAGGTAGAGTGAGTCTATGCACAAGCTCTTTAAGAGTGGATTTTCTGTTCTCCACAGTTCTATCGTTTTCCTGGACATATCCCCTTTTAGTTTTCAAACCCAGGTGTCTTGAGGGCTTGTCTCTCCTGTGCAGGATCTAAAGGTTGAGGTGCCTGACATGGAGCTCGAATCTATCAACCCTCAGGGAAATGTTCCATACCTTTGAGATCCCTTCCAATTGTGGATCACAGTGGCTGGGGTGTGGTTGGCAAGCCTTGGCAAGGCTGTGTCTCTGCCTCTTCAGCCCATCTCAATGCTATCCTTTGTTGTGGAGATTCTGTTTCTCTAGTTTTCAGGTCCCTTTCATGGGGGAATTATTCCATATGTAGTAGTAGATTTGTTTTGTGTGGAGGAGGTGAGTTCAGGACCTTCCTAGCTGCCATCTTGAAACCTCCTCCAGGTATATCCTTCTATAAGTTATTCTTTTACAGAAGCTTTTATAGAAGGTTTTGCATCTCTAAGAAATCTTCATTTTACCTTCATGTTTGAGATTTCTAGGTTCAAAATAATTTTCCATGACAATTTTAAATTTTTATGCTTCACTGCATTGCAGAATCCAGGGTGTCCAAAAGAAGTCTGCTAACATAATGCTCTTTCTTTCTTAGGTAGCTTTTTATGTTTCTCTTTGGAAACAAAATTTTCTCTTTATCCTAGGAGTTCTGAAATTTCATCAAAACACACCTAAGTATAGGTTATTTTTCCATCACTGTGCTGGAAATTGGTCAAGCCATTTAATCTCAAGACACAAGTCTATCTTCAATTTAGAGAAATGATCTTTGGTTATTTCTCTGATAATTTCTTAGATTATTTTCTTATCTACTTTCTCTGTTCCCTTCTGGAACTCCTAGTCAATAAGTGTTTGACCTCTTTGATTGATTTTCCATGCCCCACTTTTCTCTCATGTTTTCATTCTTCTGTAACATTACTTTGTATTTTGATAGGAGTGTCTTAACTTCCCAAATTGTAGTTTTGGCATTCAACATTTTCATTCTATTATTCAGCCACTCCAATGATATTTTTTTTTTAATTTAGGAAATTACATGTTTACCAGTATCTCTTTCTTGTTCTCTGACTGTACCATTTCTGTTTCCTTATTTTTAAGTCTAAGCAGTATCATGTTCTCTTACACTTGAAATAGACTTTAATGAGGCTAGAGTAGGCAAAACTTGACTCCTAAACTACATAGCCTCTAACACAGCACTTGAGTTTATATTGTTTAAGGCAGAAGTTTGGGGGCATTGCTTAACATTATTGTGTGCTTACCTGAATAAAAAATTATAGTACTACTAATATTAACAGTAGTTAACATGTGGAAAATTTCCTGCTGGTTTTAAATATTTCACATGTATTAGCTCACTTAATCCTCACAGAAACTCTGTTATTCCCACTTTACAGATAAAGATATTGACAGAAAGTAGCTAATTAACTTTCCCAAATGATGCTAGAAGTGGAGAAGCTTGGTTTAAGCCCAGGCAGAGTATCTCCAGCACCCACTCAATTTAAAAACCCGATAGTCTAACAGTTGTTTGCGCAACTATTAAAACAACAAACAAACAATTAATGCAGCTGTCACACTAGGCTGTCCCACCTGGAGTAGTCTGAGTTTAGATGCCAAGAATGCCTCTGACTCAAGATCCCTCTGAATCAATTATTAAAGCTAGGAAGACTCTCTTGCGTATATGTTATGTTTTAATATTCATCTAATATTTCATGTGGCATGTGAGTGAAGGCTATCTTGGAGCAGACAAGAACTAACTAAACAAAACATCCTATGTTCACAGTATTTCAAATAATACTTATCAGTTTTCATAAATCATCTGATTCAATAGAGGTAACAAGTTTGACATAGATGTTGTTAAGAACTGAAGTACATAATCAGAGTAGACATGTTTGGGAGATTAACTTTGTGATAGACAGAAAGAGCAAAATTTCTCCAAAAGAATCAAAGCTGTACAAAGGAAAGAGGCTGCCATTCAATTATTTCTTACTTATTACTTCTGATAGGAAGCCACCTGGGAGTGACACCGCAAGGTCTACCTGTGTTAAAGTGCCCTCATCCAGAGCTCTTTATACAAGTGATGCCAAGAAATGAAAATTATACAGCTTAGAAAACGGTTGTAGCAGAAAGAGAACAAGTAGAAATCTCTCCTATGTAGATATAATGCAACACCAGAGTTTGAAAATAGTTATCTTTCCACATTAGTCCTAAGTTATGTGTGAGATAAACCAGGCTGAGAATGATTAAAAGTTAAAAGAGTGTAGTTATGGCGACAGAAACATTAAACAAAACTGCCTAAACTAAAGTACCTCTGGCTATTTTTAAATCTTGAAGAACAAACAGAAATTTGCTAAATCATTAAAACACAATTAGCATAATTTTGGATCTAAGGTTTTTAGAGTATTAATGTAATGATTACACTTCTTTAAACTCAGTTAATGAAAAAATCACTGTTACTTCCCTTTAGGAAAAAAATTGCAGTAACTAATATCATTGGATACCATTTAGATTAGCCAGTTCATCTCCATATGAGCCAAAATGTGTACCAATAATAAGGCTAATATTTTATATATAATTAGAAGGAAAGCTTCTTGGCCATATGCAATAATAAGTGGGAAAAATGAATTTTCTACTACTCTATGAAAAACACTATTCAAAATATAAATATAAATTAATAAAAACTAAAATGAACAAGGAGTAAAAACAAACGAGTTCTAGAGATCTGCTGTACAATAGTGTGCCTATAGTCAACAATACTGTACTGCACACTTCAAAACAAAGGGTACGTGTTCTTACACCACCATAAAATCAAACTTTTAAAAAAGGAATAAAAATAGTATTATTAGGGTAACGGCTAATGAGATTTTGTAGTTTGTTTAAATTTTCAAAACATTTAATTTCTAACATGGTAAAGACTGAATAAGTAACTTTGTAATGTTATAAAATATTTTCTGTAGGAAATTTTATAAAATGAACAAAAAGAAGAACATAAATGATCCATAATTCTTCTATCTTGAGATATTATCATTGTTTAACAGTTTAGTACACACTTTTATTTTAGGGGCCGGCCTCCAGGCGGAGTGGTTAAGCTTGCGCGCTCTGCTTCGGCGGCCTGGGGTTTCGCTGGTTAGGATCCTGGGTGCAGACACAGCACCACCCATCAGGCCACGCTGAGGTGGCGTCCCACATGCCACAACTAGAAGGACCCACAACTAAAAATACATAACTATGTACCGGGGCGCTTTGGGGAGAAAAAGGAAAAATAAAATCTTAAAAATATATATATATATTTTTTTATTTTAAAAGTGGGACAACTCTGTCCCTTTATCACTGAACAATGTGCTGTGGACTTTCTTCCACATTTTAAAATGTTCTTCTATAATAGCTGTTTTCAAAGTATGCTCTGCAGACTCCTAGGTGTCACTGAGATCCTTCCTTTAGGTCTGGAAGGTGAAACCTATTTTCATAACAATACTAAAATGTTATTTGCTTTTTCACGGTGTTGACATTTGCACTGATGGGGCAAGAGCAATGGTGGGTAAAACTGCTGTAATCTTAAAAAGAATCAAGGTCATTTTTGAATTTTGGTGCAGTATTAAAGAACAATATCCACAATTATCCAAAAAGGCTATTAAAATATTCCTCCCTTTACAGCAGCATATATATGTGGGGTTAGATTTTCTTTATATTCTTCAATTGAAACATATCATAACACATTGAAGAGTAAAGCAGGTAAGAGAAACCACATATCAAGTCAGTCAAGTAAGATAGTAAAGAGATTTGCAAAAATGTAAAAGAATACTAAACTCTCACAAATATTTTTTGTTTTGAAAAATATATTTTCCAAAAACTATATTATTTATGTTAACAGATAAAGTGTTTATTGTTTTTAAATGTATAAATACATAAATATGTCAAAATGTTTCCATTTAATTTGTAATACAGTAAATATTGATAGATATAAACTACATGAATGAAAGCTCTTTAGAGTCGTCAACGAGTTTTAAGAACATAATGAAGTCTTGAGACCAAAAAGGTTGGGAAATGCTGTTTTATAACAGGACTTTTATCAAAAGCATAGTGTTGTTTTTAATGGGCATGCCTTAATTTATTTAACTCCAGAATATACAGTTCTTGAAAGCAATGACTACTAAGTAAATTCTAAAGGGCCCAGTCAAAGATTTGCTCCCAGTGAGCAATGACCTGGTTGTGGAGATGGAGCTACAGCTCACAGTAATCATATCCCTCTCCCAGGAGTAGGGCCGACTGAGGAAAAGGACCAGAGGCCAGAGTTCCCTCAGCTATATACAACTGCATTCATCCTCCTGCTTACCTTTTCCCTCTTCTCAATATTTTGACTAATTTTTCCAGTATTTCCACAGAAATATATTGAAAGAAGTTGAAATGCAAATTTATTTTAGTAAATCAAATGATATTTTCCTTTAGCTCACATTAAGTTTCTAAATTTTTTTCCTTTATTTGTGAATGACACTCAATCAGCTTGAGTCACGAGCACCATAGTTTTGTTACTGATTCCCATCTTCATCGCCCCCCAGTCAAATCACTGGAGACCCGCATGGCCCTTAATGAGCTAGAAGTATTATTTAAATCAGCCTTTTTTCTTTTTTTTTTTTTAACAAGGTTAAGAATAAATTTATAGTACTAAGAACTCATGGCCCAGATTATCTATTTTGTAAATCTGGATTTTCTTAAATCAAGATTACCAACACTGATTAATTTTTTTATTAATCTAGAACCAAAAAATGTCTGCCAAGAGTCCTAGAGCATACAAATTCCATAAAATGCTGCTCTCTCATGCATTAATATCACTTTTTAATGACTTAAATATATACAGAGTCAGCCTCATTAAACTCAAATGGTCTCTGGGGGGCCTACTTAAGTAACTTTAAACCAGACTATACTTCCTCAAACGTATTCTTCAGTACTTAGGAATTTTCAATGTTATGGAGGCACTTGAGTATCCATTTTAAGTAGTCCAGGGTATCCAAACCAGAATGTTAAAAAGAATAGAACTAAATGACAGCACAGCCATGTGAAGTTCTAAAACTGAACACTGGTGCTGCAGATCCTATATTTTAGTGTGAAATGAAAACGGGAATCTTTATCAATGATTTTCAAATGCAGAAGTTGAATTTTCTCTCCAAACCTCCACACCAGCTCTCCCTATTTCAAATCAAACCACAATGTCCTTACTCGACATATTTTCCCATTTTATGAGTCAATCACAAACAGACTTTGGGTCCTCAATAAACAGATTCACAAGAAACCTGAGTGGGGTATATAACAATCCACTTGGATCCTCCTCACAACTTCCTTTGTACCTAGGATGCTTGCATCTGGACATGGGCTTGTGTTCTCAAGACTAGGACCAGTGTTGCTGCAACCAATGAATAACAACTCTTCCCACCACTACACCCTTCATCCAGAGGCCTACTCCTAAATGTTTACCCTTTCCCTCTCTCAGGATAAGAAAGTAATTTTTTTGGACCATCTACATATTCTCATCATGTTCCAGGGATAATGCTTTTGCGTTCTCTCTCTTCTATAACAGAAGGAAAAAACATTGTGAGGGCAGGGGGGCAAAGAACAAAAAACTGTTCCCTACCTCATCCCCTAACTCCTAGAGGGTGAAGACAGTGATGTTGTCACAGAGGAAGGTAAATGTACCTAGTCCAGATCTTCCAGGGGTTGCTGAAAGGGACGCTATTAGTCTCTGCAAGTTCTAATATTCTCAGATGACCAGGTAGGAACTGGTGCTTCTGAAATCAATGCCTCAGTGGCTTTCTCAGTCCAGTGCTTCTCAACTGGCAACAACTTTGCCCTCTAGAGACATTTTTAGTTATCACAACTGAGGGAGTTAGGGTGTGTGCCACTAGCATCTAGTGGGTAGAAGTTAGGAATGCTGCTAAACATCCCAGAATGCACAGGACAGCCCCCACAAAAAAGTATTATCTGCCCCCAAATGTCAATAGGCTAAGAAACCCTACCCTAGTCTAATGCAAAACACACAACTTCTGGGTCCATGGATATAAATGGAAACACTGTTTGCATTACTCAATAGTTCATTCAACTATTTGCACTTTTGTACTGTTTTCATTATCAGAGAGATCTGATCCCTGGCTCTAACACTTACTAGTGTGACCTTGGGCGAGGAGCTTAAACTCTGTGCTTCATCTACGAATAGAAAAAATAATGCCTTCAACAATTGCTATGAAGATTACGTTAGATAATACATATAAAATGCTTAATGAATAAATGTTAGCTGCTGCTATCATCATCATCATCAAGCACTTAATAACTATTAGGTGCCTGGCAATATGTTTGGATCTGAAAATACATGAATGAATAGACTTGGAAGTTATCACTAAGGAGCTCACAGACACCCAGCTAAGCAAAAATGTAATCAGAAGACATCTCAAAGTTCTGAAATCCTACGAAATTGTCCCAGAGCAAGAGGCACTCCTGTGAGCCCCTTGACCACTCAGTGAGAGTCATCTTTTCATTCTCCACCAGCATCACAGGAAGCTATGCTTGTCCTAACTGGATCCTCTCACACTGCTTCCCCGCCACTCCCTCCTTCCACAACCCCGGCTTCTCTGGTTCTGGACCTCAGGCATCTTGAGTGAAGAGTTACTCTCACAACCAAGAGAAAATAGCACGCAAGTGGAATGGCTTCCCACGGCCCTAAGAAAGGGGGAGGGCTGACAATGTCACCCTGTTCAAAGCAAGGGGTCAAAGCTTCAGCCCAGGAGGAGTATGTGGTCAGCATGTACCATCAGCCTACCTGTTCCCTATGGCATTTTTGGCATGTGTCAGCTAGAAACTTAATTTAGCAGAAATAAGCATCTTTCAAGGAAAAAAATTCCACCAGTTAAAAAAATTCTTCATAATTTATTTTCCTTATTGTATCAAGTGACTTTTTACTTATCAGTCTTCTATCACCTGATACAGCTCTGCTCCTTGTTCTGTGCAAGAAAGTTATAATTTGCACAAACACATTATAATTTGTAACTGTATGAATGACTGCAGTGTCACATTCACTAGAATAATGACCTGTAGCATAAATAAACAGGGGCTGTAAGGAAGGCACATGGCTTATGAGAATATCCTTTAAGCTCTGCAGTTCAGAAATGAAGTTCTATCTTGCACCATTCTACACATTTCAGCAGCAGGAAAAATTACTTGAAAGGTAAAAGTTCCATTTAGACGCTGTACATTTTTGTTGATTTGGATTAAACCCAAATGATTATTTTTAAGTTAATGTAGAAACACTGGAAAAATGAATCACGGTTTAATTGTCATAATGCTGTATCATTTACTTACACTAGAAATGACTGGTGAATCTGGTTTGGTGGTACGTCCTAAACAAGCTAATTAGTACACAGATTAACCTCTGTGATCACTCTGTAGCCAATCGTTTTTCATAATTTTTTCATAAAATTTGTTTGCACTCATGTTTCTTAACGGAGCAGGTAACTGGCCTTGCATTTCAGGAATTGAGTCCTCTAGCACAGAAAAATTTACAGTATTTGCTTTGGAGAAATTTACTGCTAATTTACTTGCATGTAATACAAAAATCCCCTATTTTGCTGAAAGGCTTCAAACCATAAGAGGATACGAGATAATTAGTTTTTGGACTATTAGAAAGCAGAGGGTTTCATTTAAAACAAAAAACCACTACGTGGTTTCTCAACCTTATAAACCCTTCTTCAAGAAAAATACACATTCCAAATCAGAATGATAAAGGAGGCAGAGAAGTGTCTGCATGATAGCCTTCTTCCTTCAAAATATATCACCACCTGGGGCTGGCCCCGTGGCCGAGTGGTTAAGTTCACGCACTCTGCTGCAGGCGGCCCAGTGTTTTGGTGGTTTGAATCCTGGGCGCGGACATGGCACTGCTCATCAAACCACGCTGAGGCGGCGTCCCACATGCCACAACTAGAACGACCCACAACGAAGAATATACAGCTATGTACCGGGGGGCTTTGGGGAGAAAAAGGAAAAAATAAATAAATAAATAAAATCTTTAAAAAAACAAAAATATATCACCACCTTCCGTAACATCTATTATTCAGGTCACTCACAATCTTTTGTGTTCAGGAAGGGATATTTTTAAGATCTAATTGTACAAAGCACTAAGCTGTTCCTCCTTTTGTCAGGACAGTCCTAGGAGTATATTTATTTGTGTCGCATATGGGAGCTATGGCTCTATGTGCCCTCTGAGTCGGATGTATCTGCTATCTGGAGGATGGAGAGGCAGATTCTCTTTGGCCAATCTCCATGAGGGACCAAGGAGACTCCTGGGGTAGAAACGGAAGAAAAAGGATTGACAAGGAAACAATTTTCTTCTAGGACAAGGGACAATGATACAAGTAAAGAGAAGTGATGCTGAGAACAACAAATGTCTGCTCTTTGAATATGGAGAGACTATTCCAGCAGACACACAGGAGTCCCAAGTAGAAAAATTACAATAAAGGTAGTGCCAAAAGCCAACAATGATTTATCTGAAATCTCTGTGGGGCACTAGAAATGCAAGGCATTAGTAGCATTTGTCAATTTATGAGAGATGACATTCACTCTTGGGCTGCATCCAAGTACCCTCGATGCAAGGCTCTGTCACCTTTAGATGGGCATCGGTAGAAATCACAAAAACTCCCAGTTACCAATGACATAGGAACCACATGTGGAGTCCCAGACTGGAAACTTCCCCAGGGTGGAAAGGGAATAAGCTTGCTGGTGATTAGCAGTAATTGAGAGGACTTGCTCACAGAATACAAGGGAGACACTCAGTGGAGACTCCAGAGCTATGGGGGAGGACTCTGAGAGAGCTAGCTGCAGCCAAAGAAATGCTGTTTTGTAACTGTTATTCTGATTTGTTTTTATTCCCAGGATGAAGTGGCTTGAGAAATACAGGAAACATGCAGAAGTAATAATGATGACTGTGATAATAGCTACTTTATTTTCTATGCAGTTCTCAGCATTGCTTCTGTGAAGTAGGACAACCATATCAAAATATTTCCCTGAGAATTAATAAGCTCTCAAGTTAAATTATCAAAGACCCTGTGATGCGAGATACAATATCCAAAAGTACTGAATCAGGTGGAGGAAACTGCTGAAAATCAATGTTTCTTCTAACTTCTCATGATGATAAAGCACAGACATAAAAGTTTCCCTGGATTATTACTGATCGGAACCAAGGAGTAGAACTACCAGCCCATTTACCTCGAGTCTAAGGCATCCGCAGCACCTGCCAGTCTCCCAGCCAGGAGCAGGGTCTGTCCAGCCACAGTTAACACCCAGGAGGCAGAGTTCTCACAAATACTTGGAAGCAGAAGTCATTCTGTGGGGTACTTAGCCTCTGTCCCCCAGCAGACAATAGCCCTGTGTCTCAGTGAACTTGTATTTCCTGGGCTCTGGACACAGCCTTCCTGGGCTTACGACAGACAGCTTCCCATCCTCTCAGCACTAATTGATTTCTCTCGCCTTGTTCTAGAGCTTGACCTTGACCTATCCTCTGGGCCTCGCTCTCCCAGCCAATTCTGCATTCCTGTCGATACTGGTATTCTCTCTCAGACAATGCCTAACTGAAAATCATAATATGTATTTAATCTAATCTTACCATCTTCATAGGCATTGCATATGGTATAAAACTAACGAAAATATTTCTTCATTTTTCTTTTATTTCATCAAAATTTTTTTTGACTAAACTGTAGAGAAGATGAGCAACTAGATGTCAAATGGAAGAGCACAGTTCTGAATGAGGCCAGAATGACCCCTGACGGGACACAGGCTTTAAGTGAAGATTAGGGGTGCACACATATAAACTGTAGATTTTTAGGCAGATACCCTTTTAAGATTAATTAAACTTCCTTTTCTTCCTGGTATACTATGAATTATTATCATGAACTAATGTTGAATTTTAATAAATACCTTATTGGCATATAATGAAGTAATCATATGATTTTTCTCCTTTATAAAATTAGTGTGGAAAATTACATTAAATTAATCTTATGCCCCTGGTTTAAACTCAGTTTGCTCATGTATTAACTTTTTTAGTATTAATTGAGTTAACTTGCTAATATTTTCTTTACAAATTTTATACTTATTAAAGTTGTAGATAATATCCTCTTATTACATTTTCAGTGTCTGCAAGGAACTATAACGATATCCCCTTTTTTCATTCCTAAGGCCTGGTTATTTTAATCTCTTTATCCTCATTTGAACTTGCCAATTTTAACAGACTTTTCAAAGAATAAACTTTTGGCTTTGATGATGGTCTCTGCTATATATTTGTTTTTAAATTTTCATCATTTTCCGATCTTCTATTTATTTTTTCTTCCTTTTACCTTCTTTCAGTTTAGTTTTCAAATTTTTGAGATAGATGTTCAGTTCACTAATTTTCAGTCTTTATTCTAACATATGCATTTAAGGCTATAAATTTCCCTCAAAGATGGCTTTACTTGCATTTTATACATTTTAATATGTCAAAATGTCATCATTCAGGTCAAAATATTTTCTAATTTCCACTATGATTTCTTCTTTGACCCATTACTTATTTGGAAATATAATTCTTAATTTTTAATTATGGGAATATTCAAGATTTTACTGTGTTTTTCAAGATTATTGTTGCTGATGTAGCTTAAATGAATAGTGATCAACTTTTAACCCTTTGCAAGATTTTAATCCTTTTAAATATTTTGAGACTTGATAGTTGACTCCATATCTGGTCAAGTTTTTTATATGTTCCATGTATACTAGACAAAAATGATTTTCTGGACTTGTGTGTTCAACGTTTTTTGTGTATCCGTAAGAAAAGTCTGTAACCATATTATTCATGCCTTCTAAATATTTAGTAATTTTTTGTCTGTTCTCTCAAATATTGAAAGAGATATATCACAATCTCTTACTATCTGTGAATTTTTCCTTTTCTCCTCTTACTTCTGTCAATTTTTGCTTTAATTAGGTCATATTACTAAGTGACTAAACTTTGGGGATTATTATAACTTCCAGGTGAATTAAAGCTTTTATCATTGTAAAATATCCTCTTTATATCTGGTAATTTTTTTAATTTAAAGTCTTCTTAGTATTAATATATAGCTAGCACTGCCTTTTTGGGATGCTAGGGGTTGAGGGGGGACCTTGATATTTACAATTAACTTTTCCCATATTTTTATTTCCAATCTTTTCACATCCTTATATTTTAGATATATTTCTTGAAAGTAGCATTAAGTTGGGCTTTATCCAATTTGACAGTCCTTGTCCTTTAATTAGAGTATTACATCCTTTAACAATTAATACAATTGCTACCACATTTAGATTTAAGTCTACCATCTTACCATCTACTTAGCTTTTCTGAACATCAACATCAACTTCAAACATGAGTCTTATGAGGATTAAATAAAATTTAAATGAGAAGATTTGTACAAGTGCTTTGAAAACTACAAGGTCCTAAATCAAACTTTGTATTAATAAATATTCTTCCACTGAAGATTTTTCCCAAAAAAAAACCCTGCAATGCAGGTTCTGGAATGTAGTTTCAGGGAAGCTTTAAAAATATATCAAGTAATGGCAGCATGGTAAGAATGTATGCACAGTCTTCTGAGAGGATTCCTTTGAAAGAACCAAAGCTCATGACATTTGGCATCAGAAGGTAAGTAGGAAGGCCCTGAGAAGGAAAGGGGCTCACTGAGTTCCAGGAATGGAAAGGAGGCCAGTGTGGTGATATTAGTGAGATGGGCATGAGCTAGATCCTTTAGAGCTTTATGGGGTTAGAAATGCACTTCCCAGTATGTAGGCCAATGTCACGGTCTGATTTACGTTTTTAATAGTTTACAGGGAGCTATGGTGAAAATTGATTAGAGAAGGCAAGAATGGAACTAGGGTGGATGATAAGGTAGCCATTTCAGTCTACTAAAAACATCACCCCAAAAAAGAGGTGGTGTGTTTGACTTGAGAAACCGAAGCAGGTGGATTTGAGCTATCTCTGTGCGTAGAATTAACAGGACATACTAACGGCTCGTGTGCAGAGTGAGGGAGAGGGTAGCGTCAAGGATGATGTCATGATTCTAGCTCAAGCAACATGCTAATGGGAAGTATTTGTAGTAATTTTATATCTACAACGAAGTCTGACACTTATAGACCATTTATCAAACCTACTGCTTATTATCTTATTTCCATTACCTTATTATCTCATTTCTAATATTTAACACATTTTTAAAATTATGAAGCTTATGAAAACCTCTCACAGTTCCACAATCAAATTCCAATCTCTCTTTAATATTTTTCCTTTGCAGTTTTTGTGCTAAAAATGATTTCAAATAAAACTGAACAGGGCATCACATACTGCAGGCATAGCTCATTCTACTGCACTTCACTTTATTGCACTTTGCAGATATTGCATTTTTTATAAGTTGGAAGTTTGTGGCAACCCTGCGTCAAGCAAGTCTATCGGCACCATTTTTCCAACAGTATTTCCTCTCTTCATGTCTCTCTGTCACATTTTGGTAATTCTGGCAATATTTCAAACTTTTCCATTATTATATTTCTTATGGTGATCTGTGATAAAAGATGTTTGGTATTACCATTGTAATTATTTTGGGGCACCGCAAACCATGCCCATAAAAGACAGTGAGCTTAATTGATAAATGCTGTATGTGTACTGACTGCTCCACTGACTAGCTATTCCTCCGTTTCTCTCTCCCTCTCCTCGGGCCTCCCTATTCCCTGAGACACAACAATATTAAAATTAGGCCAATTAATAATCCTACAATGGCCTCTAAGCATACATGTGAAAGGAAGATTTGTACGACTCTCACTGTAAATCAAAAGCTGGACACGGTTAGGCTTAGTGAGGAAGGCATGTTGAAAGTTGAGACAGGCTGAAAGCTAGGCCTCTTGCGCCAAACAGTTAGCCAAGTTGTGAATGCAAAGGAAAAGTTCTTAAAGGAAATTAAAAGTGCTACTCCAGTGAGCACATGAATGATAAGACAGAGAAACAGCCTTAGATATAGAGAAAACTTTAGTGGTCTGGATAGAAGATCAAAAGAACCATAACATTCCCTTAAGCCAAAGCCTAATGCAGAGCAAGGCCCTAACTCTCTTCAATTCTGTGAAGGCTGAGAGAGGGGAGGAAGCTGCAGAAGAAAAGTTTGAAGCTTGCAGAGATTGGCTCATGAGGTTTAAGGAAAGAAGCCATCTCTATAACATAAAAGTGCAAAGTGAAGCAGCAAGTGCTGCTGTAGACGTGGCAGCAAATTATCCAGAAGATCTAGCTAAGATACTTAATGAAGGTAGCTACACTGAACAACAGATTTACAATCTAAATGAAACAGGTTTATATTGGAAGAAGATGCCATCTAGGACTTTCATAGCTAGAGAGGAGAAGTCAAGGCCTGGCTTCAAAGCTTCAAGGGACAGGCTCACTCTCTTGTTAGGGGCTAATGCAGCTGGTGACTTTAAGTTGAAGTCATTGCTCATTTACCGTTCTGAAAATCCTAGGGCCCTCAAGAATTATGCTACATCTACTCTGCCTGTGCTCTGTAAATGGAACAACAAAGCCTGGATGACAGCACATCTGTTTACAACATGGTTTACTGAATATTTTAAGCCCATTGCTGAGACCTACTGCAGAGAGATAAAAGATTCCTTTCAAAATATTACTGCTGACAATGCACCTGGTCACCCAAGAGCTCTGATGGAGATGTACAATGAGACTAATGCTGTTTCATGCCTGCTAACACAACATCCAATCTGCAGCCCTCGGATCAAGGAGGAATTTTGACTTTTCTTTTCTTATTATTTAAGATCACTGTCATAGATGGTGATTCCTCTGACGGATATGGGCATAGTAAACTCAAACCCTCTGGAAAAAATTCACCATTCTAGATGCATTACAAGAAAATTTGTAAATCATGGGAAGAGGCCAAAATATCAACATTAACAGGAATGTTTGGAAGAAGTTTGGAAGAAGTTGGAAGAAGCTGATTTCAACTCTCATGGATGACTTTGAGGGGTTCAAGACTTCAGTGGAGGAAGTAACTGCAGATGTGGTGGAAAGAGCAAGAGAACTAGAATTAGAAGTGGAGCCTGAGATGTGACTGAATTGCTGCAATCTCATGATAAAACTTCAATGGATGAGGAGTTGTTTCTATGGATGAGCAAGGAAAGTGGTTTCTTGAGACGGAATCTACTCCTGGTGAAGATGCTATGAAGATTGTTGAAATGACATCAAAGGATTTAAAACTTGGTTGATAAAGCAGTGGTAGAATTTGAAAGGACTGACTCCAATTTTGAAAGAAGTTCTACTGTGGGTAAAATGCTATCAAAGAGCATTACATGCTACAGAGAAATCACTCCTGAAAGGAAAAGTCAAATTGATGCAGCAAACTTCATTGTTATCTTATTTTCAGAAATTTCCACAGCCACCCCAACCACCAGCCTAGTCAGTCAGCAGCCATCAACATCCAGGCAAGACCCGCCGGCAGCAAAGATTACAACTTATTGAAGTCTCAGGTGATGGTTAGTATTTTTTAAGCAATAAAGTATTTCTTAAGGTACGTGCATTGTTTTTTTAGACATAATGTTATTACACACTCAATAGACTACAGTATAGTGTAAACGTAACTTTTATATGCACTGGGAAACCAAAAAATTTGTATGGCTCACTTTATTGCAACATTCACTTTATTGTGGTAGTCTGGAACTGATGCTGCAATGTCTCCGAGGTATGCTCGTATACTATATTCTTCTTCTCACAAAAGACACTATAATATAAGGTTTGGTCAGAAACCCTCAGTGGTTCAGACCAGAGTAACACTGACTCTAAAAAAATTAAAACACAAAAGTTTTGTTCTATTGCATTTTTCATGACAAAACAAAATTGAAACAGACAATCCTGGAGAAAGATAATTTGTTTTTTCCTAACACAAAACTTGAGTACCACTTCTTTCAAAAGCAGCATTCCTATTATCAAAACCATCATATTTGTAATTGAAAAGACAACCCACAAATCATTTATTGGGCCTGCATTTCATTTGGGTTTCCAAGTTTCGACCTCTCTCTCTAAAATAAAAAGATAAAGTTCTTCATGAAATTGTAAGAATACTGAGTAACAAAGTCTTTCATCTTTTTCCAGTTCTAAAAGTTATGTCAAAAAGTATCCAAAAGAGGGGCTGGCCCCGTGGCCGAGTGGTTAAGTTCATGCGCTCCGCTGCAGGCGGCCCAGTGTTTCGTTAGTTCGAATCCTGGGCGCAGACATGGCACTGCTCATCAGACCATGCTGAGGCAGCATCCCACATGCCACAACTAGAAGAACCCACAACGAAGGATACACAACTATGTACGGGGCGGGGGGGGGTGCTTTGGGGAGAAAAAGGAAAAAATAAAATCTTTAAAAAAAAAAAAAAAAGTATCCAAAAGAAAGACTGTTTTCTGACCCTTAGAGAAGCTTCATTTACTGGGGAAAAATAAATCCTGGCAGCAATCATAATCTGCAGACCCAATGAGACACTTCCCTCTTCCATATAAATGAAGCGGTATAGACGCCAGAGGCGCCTGGGATGTAAAAAGCACAGGCATGTGCGGAGGGCGAGAGGAGGGGCCACATGTGCTCTACACGGGAATGCGGAACCAGGAAGCGGTGAGGAAGGTGCAGGGTGTCAGTGCTTCTACTGTTTGCTACGGGAATGTTTCTCCCGGGGTTGAGGGATAAAGAGAGGAGAGGGAAAAAATGGAGGGATTAGGTAGAGCCTTGTTTTTCAAACATCGTGTTGTGAGCCGTTAGCGAGTGGATCATGACCAGAATTTGTTTTATTGGCTGGAATAGAAGATAGGAGAGTATATCATATGTAGTAGAGGTAACATTTCCTGAAAATATTGTTTCAGAAATATGAGTGCATTTTGTGGGAATATGTAAATGTGTGTGCACTCATTTGTCATGTAAAATGTTTTAAACTCTATGATTTGTAGCAAAAAATGAGTCACTGGGCCACAGTATTGAAGGTCCCCTACCCTCTCCTACTAACAGTCCAGGACTGCTGTGTCAAAGACCGGTTGTTCATTTTTGACTTGAGCTTCACACCTTCAAAACAAAACACTGAGTTTTCCCTTTATTCCCATTTCCAATAATGGAACAGAGGAGAAAACCTTCTAACTTTCCAAAAATTCTCTCTTATTTGTCTCATTCGATGTCATATGCTGATTCTCTATTAAACAGCTCTCAAATCCCTTAGCCATACTAGATCACAGAGCTTTTAAAGATTATGAAGGTCGTCTCTCTCCTTTATTTCTTTTGTAGACAGTCCTAAAAACTGGCATATAAGCTGGCTTTATTTAAAAATACACGCCTATCTAAATTATTGTCCAACTGAAAAAAAAAGTACAGGATGAATTGGAATCACTTCCTTGCTGCATAACCTTGGAAAATTATTCATCTTCGCTGAGCCTTAGTTTCTTTGGCTACAAATTAAAGTTAATATTATCTCCCTAACCAGATTGTTGCAAGGAGTGGAGATGATTTGTACAAAGTGTCTAACAAAAGTTAGGCATTCAATAAATGACTATTTTGAATTATAATAAAATAAGAACCCAAGCACACAACTGTTTCTTATCCTTCTCATATATAAGCAGACATCTCGTTTTCTACCTTCATGAAGAGTGTATTTCATCTCTTTTCATCCCCTGAAGGCAACACATGGCCTGACACACAGTAGATGCTTGATAAAAGTTGACAGAATTGAATTAAGGAAAGGTGCTGTTGTGTTTTCTTGATAAGAGAGTGTACACATTGCCAAAATAATTACAAAAGCCAATCTTCATGCCCACATTAGCTTGTTGATTTTTTGGACTGAGAGTGTCATCTCAACAGGAAACACACACCTCCCAAACGGCCCAACTACAAAGGGAACAAAAGTCAAGTTCCATCAGGTAAGCTTCACCTTCCCCGACAGGGATTTAACGCATCTCTCTGCTCTGGGAAGAAGCCAATAATTGAAATCACCTGCTGGTCAAGATGAGCTGAGCACTTAGACTGAGGGGAGAGGGATATTTTTGCTTATCTTCAAAAGGAAAGAACAGGCTGATAAGAAAGAACAGTCGTTTTGCTCTGAAACAAGCCCATGACAAACCATACCGAACAGAGGCCAATCCTTATTTTGTTTTCAAAACTTCCTTCTGCTCCCAACCATACACAAACATCTCACACCCCTAAACCTGCATCCACTGTTGTCCTCCAAATCCTTAGCCCGTCAGGGTGACGGGGCATCGCTGAGCGCCTGTCCGAACTGCCCTCACTGGCAGCCCTGCTCTCTTGTGACCACAGAGCTGTGTCTGTGGGAGGAGGGGGCACTGTATCTGACGATGCTTCTCTGCCATCTCAAAGGAATTCCAGCTATCATTAAAACAAAATGTCTGTGCCTCCAAATAAAACAGGCCATATGGGCCTCAGTAAACTGACAGTCATCTGTAAATGACCCCTAGGTGTACGAAGCTACTCAGTTTTCTCATCCTACCTTCTTCAAAGTAACAATGAAAATATCATTCTTACACATCTAGCCTTTCCAGCTGACCCTAGGGTGGCATTTGCTGTCTAGTCAGCCATTAAATTGCCTCACAAAAATTATCTTTTTGTCAGCTTCCTTTCTGTTTCCTCTCTTACGCACATAAATAAGAGGCCCCAGAGGAGGAGGAAATGTTAGGGTGGGGAGGGACGAAATGGAATCCTATGAATGGCCTCAGTCAGAGGCCTGGGCTGTGGGCCCCCAGTCACCGTGAAAGGTCACTGTGAAAGGTCAACTGGGGATGCTAAGGTTTCTGAGAACCTGCTTCTCTTCCTGCTTTTCTGCCAGGTGGCAGGATTACAAATTTCATAAAGCAAAGCCAAAGGTCACACGTGAAAAAATGGCAAGAAACTTTCAGGGACTTGTTGACTTTTGAAAATTGATGTCCATGCTGTGTACCAGTGTGCATGTTCCCCCGGGTAGGGGGAAAGGGCGATTGTTGTTTGTGCCTGAAAGATGTTTCAGAGGAAGGTGTCTCCTTCAAGCAAATAATACATATCTAATTGTTAGCAACCACTGTCCTCTCTCCTCCTTTACCCAATAAAACCAGCCACCTTGTCTCAGCTACAGGGACCTCTAATAGGTGTGGAGTGGCAGAGATGAGGGAGGGGGTGCTATTTCAATAGGTCAAAGTTTCCCCCATAATGGCAAGGGACAATAGAACTATTTGTTTATGTTTGATACATATATAATAATGAATCAGCTTTCTAACAGGTCTAGAAAATTCGAATGTTGACTGTTAATTGAGCCGCTATATTGCCAGATGATATTTAAGTGCTGGGAGTTGTAATAAAGTCCCCACCCTTACAGAACATTTATTCTAGCAGGAAGAGACAGAAAATAGACAAGCTAAAAAATCCTTTCAAATAGTGATAAGTGATATGAAAAAGGTAAAACATGGTTTTTGGATAGAGTGACTGGATATGGAATGGAGGTAATTTTAGGCAGGTTTAGAGAAGGGCTCTCAGAGGAGCTGGCATTCAAGCTGAAAGTTGAAGGATCAGAAGCTGCTGCCAAGCTCTGGTTCTGGTCAAGAGCATCCTAGGTAGAAGATGCAAATACCCTGTGGATGTGGAGGATAAGCTCAGCCTGTATACCCAGACCCTTGTAAACAATGGGCAAGTGGCATGAGAAGAGGTCACCGGAGTAAGAGGGCCAGATCCCACAGGGGCTTGTGGATGGTAGGAAAGAGTTCCTACATCACTCTAATAGCAAAGAGAAACCATTAGAAGGGACCTACATCAAAATAAATATCCTTTGCCACTTCACTGCATGTCTCCAGCTCACCACCTTCTAAGGTTCCATGCCTTCCAGGACTCTGCAGATGTCAAGAGCACAGAGATGCATTCCCCACACCCCCAATTTCTGCGTTTCCACTACTTGTGATTCAATCAAGATGCAACTTTGATGATAAATTGTTTACGTCTAAATAAATGTACCATTCAAGAAAAGACCTTTCAGCTGCCCTGACACTCTCACTTACCATTCTTGTATTCATAGTGACTGGAATTGCAAGAAACAGAAACCAGACGATAATCAAAACATAAATTATCCTTCTCACAACATCCCTGGGATTGACTTTCCAAGTCCCGACGTCCGATTGGAATTCTTGGAAGTGAGTGCCTTCTGTGAAGTTCTCTCTCTCAGACACGGATAAGGCAGGCTGGACCAAACTGCTTTCCTTCCCATACGTGTTGTCAACATCTCCCTTTGGACCAATCAAGGATTACTGTTTCAACAAGGCATGCAAGCGCACCATTTGTTAAGCTGGCTCAGCCCACCATTCAGTCATGGGAGAGGCAGGCCTGGCCAGTCCTCTTGCTCTGAACTGGGCCACAGTTAACAACTCCAAGAACTCCACTCTAAGTTCACAGACCAACAGGGAAATAAGACTCTTTAGGGAAGTCCGAATTTTGTTTCCATGAAGAAAAATTTCCCTAATACAATCAACCACTTTTGTCAAATTAATGTTCTTAAGTCCATATCTGCTGTGGTTTCCTTAAATGAAAACAAACCAGAGACTAAAGTAAGGAAATGAAATGGATTCCAACAGCCAGAGAGCCCATAGAAGAACACATTAACTTAATTCGTACTGCCAGATAAATGACAAGATATGTGCATAAGGGAAGCAACGTTCTTAAAAATTCATTAATGATGTGTGAAGATAAAAGTTATCTTTGATTGAAAAGGTAACTGATAAAGACATCGAAGAGGAAAAAGATCTGAAAGTGCACTTGCTAAATAATCACCAGACAAGACAAATATAGGTGGAATTTGGGTTTGTTTCAGTCTCGTATGTCCGAAGGGAATGCTTTGATTTTGAAATACTGGTGAGGAAACAACTTGGGAAATTTTACTATCGGAAATGAGTAGTTTGATTTCATGATGGGTGATCAGATATTATAAAACCATGTTTTGCCCAAATACATCCGCCTATCTTCAGATGGCTCACAAAACCTGCAGTGAGACTCAACACAAAGTCATCTTCTCAGAAGCTCCTCTGGAAAGCGGGACTCTCTGACGCCGAGATGTCGCCGCAAACCCCAGAGGACAGAGAGGTCTGAGACCCCAAATGCGGTCGGGCAGGGCAGGTGCAGACTCTAAACAGGTGTTCAGGTTTGACTTTCCCACTGCCAGGGGCATCCATTTCCAGAAACCTAAGTCCTCTCTGCCAAGAGAGTGGCTAGAGAATATAAAAAACAATATAAAATTTTATATAAAATTAATGACTTTCTATGTCTAAAATTTGGTGAAAGTCTTTTCTTTTGAGTATAGTTGGTATAAAATGCTGTTCTGAAATAAGACAATAGTTTTAGAACTGAGCTTACATTTCTGATTATCTGAACACATTAAAAGAGGAAATAAGTCTCCCTTTCGGAAGGAACAGACTTATTTGGAAACTGCCACAGTTTCTTTTTTAAGTCAAAGGTAATAAAATTTCTTAAAAGCAAAGCAATTTTTTAAAAAAAATCAAAACATTTAATTAGAACTATTCCGGTTTCAAATGACAGAAACCCAATTCAACGTAGCTAATGTAAAAAGGGGAGTTTGTTGACACACTTAACCGAAAAGTCCAAGGGATAATGAATTAAGGTACGGCTAGATCTAGGTGCTTAAATTGTCAGAAACTTTCTCCATCTCTTAATTCTGCTGCCCTCTGCGTTGGATTTATTTTTAAGCAGGTTATCCTTAACAGAGGCAAAATGACTATCAGAAATTCAAGATTTATGTTGTATCATATAACAACCTAAATTTAAAACAAAACAAAACTTCTTCCACAAGTGCAACAAATGTTTTAGGATTGGGTCTCATGAACCTGGCTTGGTTCACAGGTCATCTCTGTAGTCTGCAGGGTAAGGGAGTAATACTCTGAATGGCTGATTGACCAGCCCTGGGGGCCTACTCTCCCACCATGCAACTAGTGCAACTGGGGTGCAACTAGCACCATGTGAACACCACAGGAGAAGAAGAGATCTATTCTCAAAGAAAAACTTGAGGTGCTGTTACCAGGCAAGAAATGCACGATGCTATACAACACCAACAGATATTTACTATATAATGTCTATACTGTTCCCTCCACTTACTTGTTTCCTCCTCTTTTCTTCAAAATCCTATCAGAACTGAGTTTACATACTATCCAGCTATTCCACTTCTGGGTATTTATCCAAAGAACACGAAAACACTAATTCAAAAAGATACATGCACCCCTATGTTCACTGCAGCATTATTCATAATAGCCAAGACATGGAAGCAACCTAAGAGTGCACCAATGGATGAATGGATAAAGAAGATGTGGTTTATATATACACAATGAACTACTACTCAGCCATAAAAAGATGAAATCTTGCTATTTTTGACAAAATGGATGGACCTTAAGTCTATTATGCTAAGTGAAATAAGTCAGACGGAGAAAGACAAATAGTGTATGATTTCACTCATATGTGGAAGATAAACAAACAAACACATAGATACAGAGGACAGATTGGTGACTATCAGAGAGGAAGAGGGTGAGGGGAGAGCAAAGAGGTAAAGGGGCACACATGTATGGTGAAGAATGGCAACTAGACTTTTGGTGGTGAACACGATGTAGGTGAATATTATTTTGACAGAAGTCAAAATATAATGAGGTACACATGAAATTTATATAATGTTATAAACCAATGTAACCTCAATAAAAACAAAACAAAACTGAGTTCAGATATTCCCTCCAGCAAAAGCTCTCCCCATATTCTACTGAATTACTCACTTTAAAATCGTTAATTAAAAAAAAACAACAACAACAATCTCTCTCCAGACTCCTATCCTTTGGTTCAGGGGCCCTTTCTGGTCTTCCCACAGACACTTGTGCTCCCCTTTGTTGTTGAATTTACTACACTTTTTGAAGCTCTCTGTTTAGTTGTTCATCTTATATATAACACATTCCCAAAAGGCTTTTTATCCTTGACATCTAGGACAATCCTTGGCACAAAATAGCAAATATTTATGGAATTAGACCACTGTTGACAGAGATGGTTCTTACGTCTCACAGTATAGCAGTCAGTCCGCTGTAATATCAGTCATACCGAATTTATTCTGAAATAACAATGAAATAGTCTCTAGAAAAGCTTTCATCTTTAATGTCTCTATCTTGTAAATGGAAATTGGAAAATTCAGTAACAGAGATGCATTTTTACCTAGTCGCTAAAGCCTAAACTCAGACAACAATAGTAAAACATTAACCACTAAAGTATTTTAAAATAATCCATTAGGAAGTGCTAGTCCCTCTATTCAACCCCAAACCTAGTAAAATCACTTTAATTCATCTCTAACTCCATTTATATTTTCAGTTCATAGTCTGACTTCACAAAAATAGAAGTTTTGTGTTTCACTATGATCAAAGATACTTCATGTAAAAATAGCCTATGGAACAGCAACGCGTGCCTTTTCAGATGATGTTATTTTTAACACTGCTTAAATTCACCATTACTTGAAATACTAACTGCATAAGTACATTCTAGAGGATGTTCCTCTGCACCTTGAAAATGTATGCACTCTCTGAGCCTAATTCTCATATGTCTCCTCCTCAGTATCTGATGAAAATGAGGACTATCTCACAATAACCCAGCTCTAACAGCTCAGGTTTCAGAACCATCCACTTCAAGTTGAACTCTTGAGATCAAGGACGTAATGCTGTACTGAATCCCACATGCAGCTCCTATTGGTCCAGAAAAGACTGATACCAAGATACTAGAAGCAAGGAGAAGGGAAACTGATATTAACTCTAGAAGGTATGGTGTTGGGTATCTCACACACACGTGGAGTCCCACGATATGCAAGTTTTCATACAACATGGCATCTTTCTCCAGCGCTCATCACTGGCAATCTGGTCCACGCTGCAGGGACAGTGTGTTGTGCAGGACTTCCCAAGAGATGGTACAAGTAGGCAGAGAACCACGTTTACTGTTCTTCATGAGAAATTTAGGGTATCTGAAGAGTAGCGTCGCCTACACATCTCTCTCATCCTGTACCTGACTGCAGATAAAAGATATCTAACCCCTGCTTGAAATAAGATGCAACGCCACTGCTCAGAGACCCAGCCAGGCAGCACAAAAACCCCGAGAGGCATAAATTATTACTGGCCCTGTTTACACATGAGAAAAATGGAGGCTCAGGGAGGTTAAGTAACTTTCCCACTGTAACGTGCTCCAAAACACCAATTCTCCTCCTCCTTACAAAGACTCTGAGAGCTATCTTTAGGATACTTGTACATAGCAAAAGAGTTGCACTTTGTATTATATTAGAACGGAAGAGTTAACCGTCTTGGTCTGATAAACCTTCGAGATATTACAACAGCAATTTAAATCACCATTTTATGCTAATAAGACAAGGGTTTCATATCACCAAATATGTCTCTTAATCGTTTAAAAGTCTAGATCATAAACAACCCATATTTAGAGAGTAAATCCCTAGGGTAATCGTGTCTTATCCCAGCAAAATCCTTCAAACATTCTAATAACCCAAGAGACTTGTTTTTTTTGAGAATGTTCAGATAACTTAAAAAGACACACAATCCTAAATTTAATTTCACTTGGCTTTTAAAAATAAAATCAAAATTGGAGATGCTATCTCTTCAAGAAATGCTTTCTCAAATCCTCTTCCAAGTATAACACACCTAACACAGAACATAGCTGACATCTGTCCATGGAGAGGCCTCGAAATGGAACAATTAAATCGAGTTTGGGGGGTTATTTGTCTTCTAAAAGTTACATGACATATTTATGCTCCAGGGAGCTACGGACCTTTTAAAGCCACAAAGCATTTTTATATACCAAAAACATTTTTTAATCATAAAAGATACTTTACAATTTAGTCAAATTTGATAGTCATAGCTTTAATAAGCTGCAATAGTTGATGACTGCATTTGATAACAGGATGACTGCAAAGCTAAAGAACATTTGGTATCTTCACACCACTTAAATTGCACCTTGGCCAGC
This sequence comes from Equus caballus, assembly GCF_041296265.1. NCBI lineage: Eukaryota > Metazoa > Chordata > Mammalia > Perissodactyla > Equidae > Equus > Equus caballus. Next base: position 47,271,161 of record NC_091700.1, on the reverse strand, counting down.
CAGGTAGCACAGTGGTTAAGTTCACATGTTCCGCTTCAGCCTCCTGGGGTTCGCTGGTTCAGATCCTGGGTACAGACTTACACACCATTCATCAAGCCACGCTGTGGCAGGCGTCCCACATATAAAATAGAGGAAGATGAACATGGATGTTAGCACAGGGCCAATCTTCCTCAGTGAAAAAAAGAGGAGGATTGGAGTGAATGTTAGCTCAGGGCTAATTGTCCTCAAAAAAAAAAAAGGTTAAATTGCACCTAATATCATGATGGCACAACTGCCCACAAAGCTGTTCTAGGCTCCTGGGGGCTACCTGACAGCTCTTTCCTTCCACGGCTACACTCGGGCCAGGGCAGGAGAGGATGGGCCCAGCACAACTGTGCGTGGGCATCAAATCAGATACGATGAGACTGTTTTTACTGAACATGTATACAGTAAGCTTAGTGTGTTTAAATTCTCTTCACAAATACTTAAATACCACCCCCCTTGCTTCTTCAGTTTAGAAGACATTTGTTCTCTAAGGAGCTGGGCTTTGTTCTTAGCCTGCCCCAGTCTCCACCTGACGCCTTGGTGCCTGAGCCATCTCCAACCTCTGCCAGGAAGGAGCAGGGACCTTTAGCCCAGCCACCCTGAGAGATTTTTTGACATTTTCCCAACCCTCTTGGAGGGTTCTAGCTTAGGAAAGAAAATGCTTAAAAAGAAAATGCTCAAGTATTTATTGACAGCCTCAACCTCACCACGGGAGACGTTCTCTGATGTCATGAAAGGGGCATGCCAGGGAGGCCACATGCCGATTGGTTTTTGAAATTCCTAGAAGCCACAGAAAAGGGCTCACCTCTGCTCTAGGAGGTAAACACCACATCATAATTTATTAACCTGGAGGCTTTTAGCTAACAAATGCGCCTTTACTATATTCCCAGAATGCTCCTCCTTTCCCTTTCATTCTGTATCTTTTTTCCTCCCTTTTTCTTTCTCATTTACACAGAATTTTAGGGTCAGAAGAGACCTCGAAGGTTAAATAATTCAACTCTTCTGGCTATACCTTCTCCTTCCTTTGTTTCTCACTGCATTTCCATGCCCCAGCTTGCTTCCTCTCATCTCCGTAACTGTTTTTCCTCCTTCCACTTCCTCTGAAGTTGCTGCTGCCTAGAGGGTAGGCACAGGTTGGATCACGGCCTCTCCTGGGTATAAACAGTAGAGTCAAGACAAGCCTGATGTAGGGTTTAGCCTATATCATAATTTAAGGTCCAGGACCAACTCACTCAAAAGAATCTACCCAAGCTCATCGTCCTTTATCTGTCTTAACTCATGAAGGTAAGACTAGGAGCTCAGTTATCTGTTAAACTAATGAATGAATAAATTATTGTTGACCCAAATAAAGAGCATATTTGGAGACTGCCATTCTCCTTTAAAATTGAAACATACCCATAGGAGAATTAAGAAAGGAACTTCACTGGTCACAGACACCTTATTATGAATTAGTTTAATGATATTATTTTTTCCTAATTTAGCCAGCCATAATAAGAGAAAAAAATGGGAGTTTGTAATGACACGGAGGAGGAGAAGGTAATTTTGGAGCCCGGGATATTTTGTAGGTGGGCAGGTGTTGGGGCTGAGGGTTGAGAGGTCCTGAAACAAAATGGGAACTTTGGGCAGTGAGATGTAACATAAGGACACCACGGGCACCTGAAGACAGGTGAGAGGGGGCACCAGGAGGTGGGAAAGGTACATAGAAATGAAAGATGGCAACAAAGTTGAACATGAATATTACTATTTGGTTTAGGATTAGAGAGCTGTAGTTACAACATCTATATACTGAATCAGGGAAACCTGCCTTGAGTGTTCTAAGAAGTCATGGCAGAAGTTAATAGCAAATGTAGGATCACCACCATTCACACCCATTTTAATTTTCAAAACAAAACAAACAAAAAGAAAAGAATGCTACCCCATAAGACAGACTGAACTTGACACTTGGCTGCCCTGATGACAAGGTGTGAAGAGAAAGTTCACACTTCACTGTGGTCAAAGCACTCACCAAGTCCTTCAAACCGGCTCACTAAAATTTATCTGCCTCCTTCCTTTGTGATGTCCTTTGTATGATTCAGTTTTGCTTCAGTTTGTGGTTTTGCAAATTGTTAGTTCCTGCAGATAATGGCAAGGAGAGGGATTAGAGGAAGTAAAGGAAAAGAACAAACAGAAAGGACGGCATAAACCAGGCACACAGCGATGTTTACTGAAGGCTCACATATTGAAGCACTCACTTGCCGTTGTTGTTGTTGTTTCCATTCCAGGCCTAGAATACTGTGAGAAAGCACAAAGTATCATTCCGAGTGCACTAACGCTACTTGGGAAAATATAAATAATTACAGGTGGCTCCTGGATAAGGAGACATTCCTTGTTATTTCCAAAGAGATTCCTTAATCTCCACCGGAGATTCCAAAGAGATTTTCCATCCCTTCCAAAATGTATATGGGATGCAAAAAGGCAGGTGTACATGAGGATCCAGCCACACGTCTAATCAGAAGGCATAAGGCAGGCAAAAACAGGAAGCAACATTACTAACTTAACAGAAGTTTGGGCTGCAATCCTATTTCTGCCTCCATTTATCTCTAAAGGAATTCATCACTGGTCCTTAGGTAATGTAAATGATAAAAAAAAAAGGTCACACCAAAAAACTGTCAGAATTAATAAAAAAATTCAGTAAAGTTATAGGATACAAAATTAACATACAAATATCAGTTGCATTTCTGCAATTACTAACTACACTAACAACAAATTATCTGAAAAAGAAATATAGAAAGCAGTCCCATTTACAATAGGATAAAAATAATAAAATACTTAGGAATAAATTTAACCAAGGAGTGAAAGATCTATATGTTGAAAATTACAGGATATTGATGAAGAAAACTGAAGAAGATACAAATAAATGGAAAGAAATCCCAAGTTCATGGATTGGAATACTTAATATTGTAAAGATGTCAATACTACCCAAAGTGATTTACAGATTTAACGCAATCCCTATTAAAATTCCAATGGCATTTTTTGCAGAAATGGAAAAATTCATCCTAAAATTCATAGGGCCCTCTGAATAATCAAAACAATCTTGAAAAAGAACAAAGGTAGAAGTCTCACACTTCCTGATTTCAAAACTTATTGTAAAGCTACAGTAATCAAAATAGCACGGTACTAGCATAAAGGCAGACATATAGACCCATAGCATAGAATAGAGAGCCCAGAAATAAACCCCTGCATATATGGTCAAATGATTTTCGACAAGGTATTTAGACCAAACAATGGGGAAAGGACAGTCTCTTCAACTAATGGTCCTGGGAAAACTGGATATTCATATGCAAAAGAATGAAACTGGACCCCATCTTACATCACTCACAAAAATTAATTAGAAATGAATTAGATTGAAGATGACTAGATTGAAGACGAATTAGAAATTAATTAGAGTGAAGACTTAAATCTAACACCCCAAACTATAAAACTACTAGGTGAAAACAGAGGGGGAAAAAAGCTCCTTGTCATTGGTCTTGGCAATTGTTTTTTAGATACGACACAAAAGCACAAGCAACAAAAGCAGAAGTAAACAAGTGGGACTACATCAAACTAAAAAGCTTCTACACAACAAATGAAACAATCAGCAAAATAAAAAGCAACCTACAGAATGGGAGAAAATACATGCAAACCATCTAACTGATAAGGGGTTAATATCCATACTGTTACTGGCTCTTAGTTAATATCAGCCCTGATACTGGTTCTCCTACAGTGGACCCAGCATATATGGGTTAAAACTAAAGGCACACACTCCCAAGTTCCCTGGTTCTTTAGTTACATCATATGTAAACATTTGTTTCTTTAACCTCTGACTCCCTGAGCTTCAAAACCAAATAGAAGTTACAAATTATTAAAGTCCAGATGGCCTCATGCTGGGCTCCCTCTAAAGTTGCGGCTAATCACAGGACCTTGAAGTTCTTTTACAGAGAAACTAATGTCCAGAGAACATCAAGAAACTGAAGCTTTCCGGGCCTACCTCCTCGGCTTCCTGACGTCAGTCTACCATCTACCATGAAAATAAACAGCCAAGGACACTCATCTGAGAAATCCTTTGTCTCCTCTGCTGGAAGTAGCCTCAGACACAGTCTGATGGGAAAATGCTGACCAAGAGGGCCACAACCCCCCTTCTCTACCTAATCTTAACGGGGAGCTAGCAATTCTTGAGGCACTAGCCCTTGCTTTGCTCGCTCTGCCTGGCAAAGTAAAGCTTTCCTTTTTCACCCAAGACTCTGTTCTCATTATTTGGATTGGCATCAGGATCAGAGACCAAACTTTCAGTAACAATACTATATGAGGAACTCATATAACTCAAAAGCAAAACAAACAATCTGATTAAAATGAGCAGGGGACTTGAATAGACATTTTTCCAAAGATGACATACGGATGGCCAACAGGTACATGAAAAGGTACTCAACATCACTAATCATCAAGGAAACGCAAATCAAAACCACAATGAGATATCACCTCATATCTGTTAAAATCACAATTATCACAAAGAAATAACAAGTGTTGGCAAGGAAGTAGAGAAAAGGAAATCCTGGTACACTCTTGGTGGGAATGTAAATTGATGTAGCCACTATGGAAAACAGTATGGAGGTGCCTCCAAAAGTTAAAAATAGAACTACCATATGATCCAGCAATCCCACTTCTGGGTATATATCTGAAGGAAATGAAATCTCTATCTCAAAGAGACATCTGTACCCCATGTTCACTGCAACATTATTCACAATAGCCAAGGCATGGAAACAAGCTAAGTGTCCGTCTATAAATGAATAGATAAAGAAAAAGTGGTGTATGTGTGTGTATATATATATATATACATATTCAGCCATAAAAAAAAGAAATCCTGCCTTTTGTGACAACATGAAAGGACTTTGAGGGTATTATGCTAAGTAAAATAAGTCAGACAGAGAAAGACAAATACTGTATGTTCTCACTTATATGTGGAATTTTAAAAAGTTGAATTCATAGAATTAGAGAATAGAATGGTGGTTGCCAGGGAGTGGCATATGGAAGAAATGGAGAGATGCTAGGTCAAAGTCTATAAGCTTCCAGCTATAAGTTGAGTAAGTTCTGGGATCTAATGTACAGCATGATGACTCCAGCTAACAATACCGTATTATATACTTGAAAGCTGTTAAGAGAGTAGATATTCAATATTATCACCACCAAAACAATTTGGAAATTATGTAGGAGATAGAGGTGTTAACTAATCTTATTGTGGTAATCATTTCACAATATATGTGTGCATCAAATGATCATATTATATACTTTAAACTTACATATATTATATGTCAATAATATTTCAATAAACCTGGGGGGAAGGGGAGAAAAAAGAATTACATATCTATAATGCTATACAATTTACGAAGTAATTGGACATTCATTGTCTCCTTGGATTTTTATAATTTTTTTGTATCGCTAGTTCCAAAATGATGAAATGGGTGCCCAGAGCATGTGCATGACCACTACAAGGACAACACATCTGGTTACAAAGCCAGGAACCAAACCTGGTCTTCTGACTTCCAGCCCAATACACTTTCTGTTACATCAGTGATGTTCTTATTTTCAAAATTGGGCTAATTATACCCTGGCAATAATTAAAACATCTAAGACATTTTGAAAACACAAAGTAGCTTTATATACAAGAAAATGATACTTGCATTTTTATCATGTCTTTCTACCCAAGAGCTCAAGTGTTAAATGATATATTCCTGTCCGTACATACCTTGAGATACTAATGCTAAAAAATGAATCTAAAATAACTCACAACCCATTAATATCCCAAAGCTTTTGTAAGTGAAAAGAAGTTAGGTCAAGGAGAGAAGGTATGGAGGAAAAATGCTATTAGTACAACATTTCCTTTGCTGTGTACTAATCATCACACAAAAGACAAGTGCCATCAGTAGCATATGTGTCCTCAACCACTGGCGTCCTCATCCCTTGCTTTTTTCTTTTTACCTAACTTTGCTAATTTCACGGTACTGTACAATACTTCTTTGTATTATTTAAAGTACTCTATTTCGACATGTTGACTTCACTAATTAGTCTATAAATACTTGACTTTTACCCACTGCTTTGGTAAGTGAGATAATTGCAGAGGAAAGGCCAAAGCATTTACGGTCAATCAGATGACGAGAAAGGGAATATGGTCTTTCAGCTGAGTAAAATGTAAAACACTGCATGGCAAAGCAGAAGCTATTAGCAGGATCAATATTCCTCCTAGTACCTTAATAAGTCATTATATCAGAGCCCTGACACTGGATGGAGAAAACCTCAGTCTACCTATACGGAAGCTTCCAAACTGGAAAATAAGATTCCATTCAAATTACAAAGACGTAACTGGTGTACAAAGGAAATGACAATTATAAAACCAGCCTCCAAATTCTGGATGTGTTAAGAGTTTCTGAATCACTAGTGCGGGAAAAAAGCAGAAGACAAAGAACACTGCTGCTCTCTGGGCTGCACATTTATAATTCGCAACTGGTAAATATGTATGAATGTGCTCCACTGCAGTTAGGGATGACAGACTGCTCTATAGAGATAGCACAGAGCAGAGAAATCAAAGTGCAGCAAGGGTCAGCGCTTACAACCTACCTCCTCCTATATTTAACAGTTTTCAATCTTCCCAAATCTCCCCTTACTTAAAATACTCTCCTTGGAGATGGTTTCCTAAAATGAAAAGTACTTGGATGCCAATAGACGTTCAAAGCAGAGCAAAAAGCGTCCCATGGTGAGCTCTAACTGTATCATGAGACATAAAAAGTAGTATTTTTTTCTAAACCCTTAACCTCCCCCATTCTCTTTGATGCTTCTCAGAAAACAAGCAGGAAATTAAAGAAAGTTACTGGGCTTAGTTGTCCAATTGTTTTAATTATAGAATTAATTATTTTTCTTTTCTAATAAGGAGCAAACCTCAAAAGAAGCATTTTGCAGTGATCAATACAGAGAACAGGAGGCTTGCCCTTAAGGACACTGTGTTTCCTTATTTATAGAGATGGTAGTGAATACAGACACTATTTTGACTCTACTACAACTTTTACTTTGTACTTACAATGTTTAATTAAATGTATTGCTTTCTTCTGAGCTCCAATCACTTTACTGTAACTCCCCCAACCCTCACAGCAAGTTAAAGCTGAGAACTAAGAGGTCACATCAAGAATTTTGTTTAGAAAGGTCAAATTTAGCTGGCAAATCAGCAAAATAAGAAGGCAAGGCTCCCAAACATCTGAAAATATTTATTCATGATTGATTCTTTCTTTCATTCAACATATATTTATCAGACACAAATATCAGACATAGGTTTGATGGTAATTACATAAAAGAAAGTTCCCAGAAGTTTCTATCCTTGAAGAGCTTGACAATCTAAGTAGACGAGTAAGGCATACGACACTTAAAAAATTAAATGGCATTACAAGATTTAAATTATATAAAATAAAAGTCGATTGTCACAAGCGCTGCATATAATTATGTGCCAAAGAAGGTCTATAGTGAGATTTGAGGAAGAAATGTCTACTGGCAGGAGTTTTCGGGGAACGGACTAGGGGAAAGGTAAATGACCTGAGCTAGACAGGATCTGAGTAGGTGAGAGAGAAAAACGACAAATATTCCAATCAAGAGGAAAAGCAAGGACATGGAGGTAAAAGCACACAGTCCAACGTGAAGCAGGAGAGGCTTCCCGTTGCAGAGCAGAGGTGGGTAAGGTAGAAAAGTCCCACCCCAATGACCGGGAAGGGCAGTGGCGGACTGCACGAGCCTCAAGGTGGGAAAGTTTTTACTGAAGACGGGAGAAGAAACGGCGAGTCAGGAGAATGTGCCTACCATCTTCAAGTCCAGGAGCATTTGGGTATAGAAATTACAAAGGAAAGATGTCCTCTATATACAAGGCAAGTTCCACTTATGGCCAGGATTCTATTAAGAAGTCTGAGGCTACCAGGAATCCAGATTATAGAAAATGGGTTTCAGAAGACCTAGGAGCAAGCCACAATTTCAGGAAAAGGGCATTTGGAGGATGGTTCTGGAAGAAGAAACTCCCTGGCAGGAACAGAAATGAGTGCACGAGGAAGGACCTCCGGTCTGGGATGGCTCCATGCTCGGAGAGGCAAACTTGGCAGAGGTGAGAAGCATGGTGGCTTTGAGTGAGCTTCTGGTTCTGAATGGAATCGGACACCCTGCACGATCAGGAGCTTCATTCAGTGCTAGAAATAGCACCTCATCTTTGACCTCCCCCATCACAGGCAAGGATGACATCCTAAGACACATTACAGTTAAACCTGCCAGGTTCCAATAGCTTAAGGAGTTAGGCTGAAAACAGAAGACATTTTGCAGCTGTAAGTAGAAAAAACAGGAATGGTGAGAAACAAGATACAGGAAGACTGTTTATTAGAAGGTTACATTTGATGGGGCCATACTGCTTACTAGAACTGATATTCTTTCACACTCACATATATCTCCTTCCTTATGAAGTTTCAGCAAATCTAGGCCCAAGATCCCACTGCAGGAAATCACAACAAAGAGAAGACTTAGAGGGGACATCCCATCCATAAGAGCTGCACCATGAGCCAATGCTGCTTAGAAGGATGCGTCTGAGGTACATCCTGAGGGCTGGGAAACCAACATGGGGCTGAGTGATCAAGAAGGCAACATCTGCTGATTTGGGTACCTCTGGGGAGAAGAGCAAAGGTCTTTGCTAGGCTTCTAGCTGGCAGCTGCCCTTTCTACTCTCCATAAGCACCTTTCTGACCACTGTTGGGTTTTCAGCCGAAAGGCCATCAGCTGTCGTTTTGATGGCGGGGCTTGACTGTTCAGAAGAATTTTGCAGTCTCCAGTGTGAGCTATTCCTCTGGGTGTCCCTGTTCAAGCAGCAGTTAATTTGAAAACAATTAGCTGGTTACTCACTTCCTTGAGGCGTAGCAAGGCTGGGTTGGCTTTCGGGCTGCACTAAGATTCCAGCACAGCACTGAAGGAGCCGGAATGTTCCCAGGATGGGTCTGGGTTTGCATGGGGGTGTCAGGATAAGTTCAGCATTCCTATCATAGATCACTGTGAACTAGTCACTGATTTCCCTTAGCTGCTCTGGCAGGCTTTCCTTTATCTGTTTTTACCTCTGTGACAAAGACACACTTCTACCTTTCAACACTAAATAGGTTGAGCAATTCATTTTTTTCAATCTTTTTTCCCCCCGCTCTCCCAGGTAAAGGGAAAACAGATCATTATGGCAAATTATAGATGGAAAATCAACAAAAGATACAAAGATTAAAGAGCAGTAGATTTTCACAAGAAAACTATCGGACTTGGTTTTTAGGTATTTTCATGTAGCAGACTTCCTTTTACCAGCTGGCCAACATAGCTTTTGGGACTGAGATATCTTTCTGATAAAACAGCATTTCTTTTCTGCCACTTAATCATGTACTTCTATCCTCTAACCACACTTTGTTGCCTTAAAGACAACAGAAGCAACATGAGAAAACTTCTCTTGTTTCAGCCCCCCATCCATTGCCCCTCTTCTCTGCAAAGAATTCGGCTTCCATAACAAAAAAGGTGCCACAAACAGAGTAAAAATATGTTACTGGGGACGTTCCAGCTCACTGCACCTCTCACTTAGCTAAATCTGGGAAACTCACACACATCTGGCCTATTGGCCAGTCTCAGCAGAATTCAGCTGTGTCTGTTCACGGAAGCAGGGGATGGTGTTCAGAGTTAGACACACCCTCCAGCTTACTGATTCCTCACAGGTCACCAAAATAGCCCCTCCAAATACACGCACCCTTACTTGGTATTTTTACAGTTTTTTCTCATTTTCAAAGCTCAATTCTCTTCTTTAATAAAAACCATTTTTGTCCTTTGGCTCTTGACAACCACACTGGAATCCAGTATTCTGTGTACAACCTTACTTTTTGCACAACATGGAAGAGAATACAGTGTTCAGGGGGACTTAAAATTAAATCTATGGACCCCAAATCCACAGCAGATTCTGCAGATTTAGACCTCACTGTCTCTCAGGCAGTTCAGACAACTTCTGAAAAGCAGTACTTATTGAAATATGCTTCCTCTATTGTTCCTGAGGTGTATATATAAATTAACCCAAATCATAAATATCCAAAACTATGAACAGGAGAACAAGGATCATAATTGAGAGAATATATGGAACTTCCTCCTTCAAGTCAGTTGCCAAAGGTAATACAGCAGGAAAGGAACCACTCAGAACTGATGGGAGAGAGAGTCATGGAGGAGGTTAGCAAAATGTGTGGTGTTTATAATTTAAAACAAAGAAAATCTTAATTGCTAACAGGAATTACAACATGCCAGGAGAATGGACCACAAGGAAAAATATCTAATTCTTTGGGTTAAGAATTAGATTCTTTTTCAAAATGCTGAAGCATACTCTCTTTAGTAAAGTGCTTTGAATATATTTTAACTAGAGTTTTTCTTTAAAACTAACATATGATTAAAGTAAAAGTTTCAGCTGGTTCAAAAGTTAAGCAAGAAATGCAGGCTTTCCTCTCATCATAATCTCACTTCCTAGAGATAATAACCATAAAGTTTCATGTCCAGCCCATGCTTATACAAGCATATATAGTTGCATATTTACACATGTGCATATTTGCTGGTACATGCTTAAACTACATGGAAACATTTGCTATTTTATTCGAATATGCTCAACTATATCTAAAATTCCTGTAGCCTTGGTCCAGATTATTGGCAGAGATTGACTTGCTCTTTTCAATGGCTACTTTGCAGCCTATTGAACAGGTCGCTATGATACCTATATCCCTACTGGTGTACTTTCAGGGTATTTCCAAGTTCTGACTATTGCAAAAGAAGATGCAATATGCTATCTTGCCGTTATAGCTGCATATCTTATATAGCTACAACTAAAACTCTTCCAAAATATATTTGCCAATGTACACTCCTTCCAACAGTGTCACAACGTCTCACCATCACTGGATAGTAGCACCTGCTTAAATTGCTTCCAACTGACAACTGAAAATAATGTCTTATTTTAATTTTTTCTTTCAACATGACTAAGGACATGTTTCTTGGCCATTGCATTTTTCTTTGGACTGATCCTTCACATTCTTTAATTATTATCTTCCTCTGGGTTGTTACTTTTTATCGTTTGATACATATGAGCCCTTTATTTAGCAAGGAAATTAGCCCATCATCTGTTGTAGGTATTGCGAATACTTCTTCTAATTTTTCATTTGGCTGTTGACTTTGGTTTTGTTTTTGGGTGGGGGCAGTCTTCTGGAAAAGAAAACATTTTAAACAATATATCAGTAACTGTAAAACACACATGGTGCCAACCGTGACCTGCTCTGATCGGGTGCTATGCTTGTCTTAGGTAACAAGGTCACCAAGACAAATCGGTGGAAACCCTCTCAAGTTTCACAAAGTTCCAGAAGCCCTCTATAAAGTGTTCACTCTCACATGGCAGCCTCATTCTCAGTCAGCATCCCGACCCAAAAGGACCCGCTCCTTGTATCTAGAAGAAGCCACTCAAAAGGCAGTAAACAAAATTTCTTTACTCTTGTGTTTGTTCCCGTCCTTCCCTACCAACAATTCTGGGAGAAGCAGGGGAGAGAGCACAGTAAGTAACCAAAAGACAGACCTAGAAAATTATTTCATTGATGAAAGAATTCAGTGGATTCCTAGAATTCCTTTTGCATCTTCAGAGTGATTACCTGAGATCTTATATTTTGGGGCTTTGTGTCCTACCCATTATCACTATCACCAGTGTATGTTATGGAGGGTGTACTCTGTGTAGGGCACTGACTGGGCTTGCCACTGATGTGCACAGAATGACAGGGCATGAGCCCGGCCGAGAACATGCTCGCCTGGATTTGCGCAGCTGGGGACGCGGAGCATGGGCCCTGAAGCCAGCTGCAAGGTGCAATTCTGCCCCCACAACATGGCCATTGTATGACCCAGAGCCAGTTGACTTCCTGGGGCTAGGATTCCTTATCCCTAAGATACAGACAGGTATGGTGTGTCAGAATTAGTAAAAGCAGTTATATCACAGGACTGCTGTAGGGTAAAAGGAGTTATTACACAGAGCAGTGCCTGGCACACAGCAAGTTTTAAATAAATGTGACCCGTTAATAATAATTAACATAGAGAGCAATATAAGTTAGAGTGTGATAAAGTCCAATAAGCCTTACTTATGTATTATGTGACCACAGAAATGTGAGCCCGAAGGAGCAGTCAAGAAATGCAGCAGGGAATCAGCAGGACTTGAGTAGGATGCCAAGAATAAGCAAAGACAAATGTGCGTGCATTCCAGAGGTGGGAAGAGCCTGACAAAAACCACTAGGTTACCCCAGGGACAATGAGTAAACTAGCGTGAGTGCAATGAAAGGCTGCAATTGGACAGAAGGAGGAAATAACTTTAAAAATGCCGATTGCCAAGGAGTTAACCTCTCAAACATCTCAACTCGGTTTATTTAAAAGAGAAAATATTTACTTATTCTTTGCTCTCAATTAATATACTACAATAATTGTTATCACAGAAGTAGAGGTAATCCCTAACTTAAGAAAGAAAAGTTGTTCCAAAAGTTTACACCCAAGGCAAATATCTGAAAAGAGAAACACCTGTCCCACTGTGCAGGATAGAGAACTTTCCAAGCTGGTCTCTGCAGCCTCTGACAAGAAATGCTGCTAAGGCAGAGTCATAATACTATCATCAATCTCATTCATGCATCTTATTCATTCAACATTTGACAAACTCCCACCACCAGGGCATCGCTCTCCTAAGAAAGGGAGATAGTCGTGGACAAAGAGAAGCAAGGTCTCTACTCTCATGAGGCATATATTTCAGTGTGAGGAAGAGGAGTGAGGGACACGGAGCATAAAACTAAACAAACAGCTGAATGAGATTACTTCAGACAGTGAAAAGTGCTATGAAGCAAGCAAGAGTGAGTGTTTTCATGGGGTAGGCGGCCACTCAGAGGAAGTGACATCTGGATGATATCTGAATGATGAGACAGAAAATAAGTGGCAGGAAGTTCCTGGCGGAGAGAACAGTTAAGAGCAGAGATGCTGAGGCTTGGAAAAGCTTGATGTGTTCACAGAACAAAAAGAAGCCCAAAGCAGAGCAAGGGGGAAGCGTCAAGGGCAACGCTCCCTAAACAAAAAGTAATTTTGAATTCCAGCTTTGGACATCAAACACTCATCTCCCGCTTCCTTCTGTTGGCAGTGGTTTTTGTTGGCAGTGCCTGCCAGAGGTTTAGCAGCTCCTCAGCTGTTGACACAAAAGGCATGAGTTTGGGGACCTCAGAAGCTCCCATGGCCTAGGGCTCTCTCTCATGGATGCAGGATGGGGCCTTGGGATCCAAAGAGCCTGATGGGAGAAAAGTGAAAGGCTTAGGTGGGTGAAGGGAAACTAGGAGGCTGCAGCTCCAGTACCCACAAAGATACACTCTGGGGAGTGAGGGTGGGGAATTCAATCCATCTTCAGCAGAACTTTAGGATAACTTGCTTAGTTAAGGAAACAAAAGGCAGCAATCTTTCTCTTATTTTGCCTGGGAGCTTCCAAATTAACGCTTTGGACGAAATCAACTGGAAACAGCAGAACATCCAAGGGTGAGCTATGTGTAACCAAGACCAGGGGAACTAAGACAACTGTTGGAGTATCACCAACCTTTTAAGATTTATGGAAAAACGAAACAAAAAAATGCCATCCTAGTGAGCGTCCCTTCAGATCACTCTGAAAAGCAAAACAAAACCACTGATGGATGGAAAACAAATCTCACCTATTATAACAATTTCTAAAGAGATTTTTCTGTTTTATTTGCTGAGCTTATTTTTAAATGCTTGATCTTTATAATCATCATGCATATTACAGTATCAGAATAACTTGTGACTGATGATAATTAAGAATAGGAACTTTATTGTGGTTTTGATTTACATTTCCCTGATTAGTAATGTTGACATTTTTTCATGTGCCTGTTGGGCATCCGTATGTCTTCTTTGGAAAAATGTCTATTCAAGTCCTCTGCCTTTTTTTAAAATTCTTTTTGCAGGGGAAGATTAGCCCTGAGCTAACATCTATTACCAATCTTCCTCTTTTTTTGCTTGAGGAAGATTAGCCCTGAGCTAAGATCTGTGCCAGTCTTCCTCTATTTTATATGCGGGTCACTGCCACACCATGGCTGACGAGTGGTGTAGGTCTGCTCCAAGGACCTGAACCCATGACCCTGGGCCACTGAAGAATAGCATGCCAAACTTAACCACTAGGCCAAAGGGCTGTCCTCTGTCCATTTTTAAATTGAGGGTTTTTTTTATATTAAGTTGTACAAGTTCTTTATATATTTTGATATTAACCCCTTACCAGATGTATGATTTGCAAATATCTTCTCATTTACTTATATGTGAAATCTAAAAACCAAAACTAATGAAGAAACAAAACAAAACAGATACAGACTCATGGATTCAGGAAACCAGCTGGTGGTTACTAGGGGTGGGGGGGGGTTGGAGGGATGGGCAAAATAGGTGAAGGGGATTAAGAGGTACAAACTTCCACATATAAATAAGTCATGGGTATGTACAGCATAGGGAATATAGTCAATAATATTGTAATAACTTTGCATGGTGACAGATGGTAACTATAGTTTAATCATGGTGATCATTTTGTAATGTATATAAATATCAAATCATTATGATGTACCCCTGAAATTAATAAGATATTGTGTGTCAATCATACTTCAATAAAAGAAATAAATAAAATAAAATCCATCATTTCTATGAAAAAAATAGAAAATTTAAGAAATGTCCGTTTTTCTAAGCCAAATTTCAACTACATATCTTAGCTACTAAAGTCAGGCTTTCTTATACAAATGTTGAATATAAGTAAGGAGCTCTGAAGATGTTAATGTTTACATTTTTCCCAATTTGTTATTTATTAGCATGGATTAATATGTCAGTTTATATTTGACACCAGATTTCTATATTCTTAAAATAATGTGACAAAACTTCTCTATGATGTCATATGGCTTTCTTGAAAAGGATGATTATTCCACGGTCATAAGGGGTAAAACTCAATGAACTTTGTCATAACTTCTAGGTATTTTGAACATTTTAGGTATAGCCATTTTAGGGAAAACCATCAATGCATAGGTCAAATAACTTTAAACTTGTCATATCACCTGAATTCTACTAATATTTCTAAGAAAGATGAACACCCAGGGTGCATAAATCTATTTTACTTCCGGGTTTGGAATATACAAATTACTCTTCTCAATGGCAATAGCGTATCTATCTTCTGTTAGCATGTGATTTTTTTGCTCAAGTACTTCTATCTACAGCAATACAGAAAGAACACTGGCCATTTGGGGAATAAAGTATTATTTCTGACAGACAAAGAGCTAGGACTAGAAGCTAAGGACTCTAGGAACCTAGCATTATCTGTAGAGGAGAATAATTATAAGACATTGTTTCCACTCTCAGAAGAGAAGGTGTCGATCTTTGAAAAGTGTAATAACTTATTGAACTACACTTATATGTTAAGTGAAATGACTTTAAATGTTCGTGTGTGTGAAAATGCTTTCAAAATTATAAAGTACTGTAAAATTTAAGCGTATGCCATTATTATTATGGGACTTGTTTTATTATGCCAATTATTGTGACTACAGTCCTGTCTATCATCATTTTTTCAGGGACCAGGCCCAGACTATCTAACATAAGAACGAGCGGAACAATCTGCCCTCCTAGAGGTAGAGACAGCCAATGGAAAATGTTATTCCATCCAAGAAATCAATTTGTTTATTCACAATCTGAACCAAATACCTCTATGTCAAGTCCTGATTGGTCTCTCCAAGAACTTTTTTAAACTCAGCAGAACAGACAGAGAAAAAACTACAACTAAAACCTAAAAGTGTAATTAGTGGTCTGGAAACTTGGAGTAAAAATTATGCAATAACCAAATCCTCAACAGGAAGGTCAATATTGGGGCAAATTCCTTACACTTAACTGTGAAGAGTCATCAAAGTAACACATTTTAATATAACATCGGCATCAGTGCTTTTCGTCCACGTCATAATTCATTTGTAATCTTTTTACCTCTATTGTTGTTTTAAAAATCAGATGATCTTCAGTCCAATGAGCTCTATCATTTTTACCTAACCTTTCTCTCACACGCAGTTATAAGTGTTTAATATGCTTTAAAATGGACAAAATTATATCCAATAAATAACTGCTTGAGAAGAGACCCTTCGTTTAAAAAAAATTAAAATTGCCTGAAATGACAAACATAACTCCCAAAGTTAATTTTACCCATATCTAGATGTGGCCCAATAATTAAGCAATTAATCTTCATCTATTTATAAAAAGTAGTAGAATGAGAATCATTAATTCCTCTGATTTAGAGGAGAAAAACTGAGATACTGGGAGACAAGTACCTTGTAGAGGGGGGATCAGCACTTAACCTACACGTCTACTCTGCTCCCTTCCCACAATCAGAGCTGCAAGGAAGAGAAACAGAATTTATTAAGTAGATTGTAAATCATGATAACATGAGTTAGGGTATGATTATGCACTTCAAACATCTTTTGAGTTTAAAAGCTAGAAATCCAGAGCTTGATATTTATTGAACTGCATACATGCCTTTTCCAGGCTTCTTGTTTACAATAAATTTATGGCAGGATCTTTCAATTTGTGAAATCTAGCCGGTCTGCTCTCTAAAGAGACTACAGCCTGTTTGGATTTTAGAGCTTTCTGACATTTGAAAGTGTTTACTTTGGGTCTCTAAAAAGCACAGAAAACGCTCCACTACCATAAAAATGCTGATCTGTCATACTTTCAAAACACAATATTAAAAACATCCCTAGGTGATGGATCTTTCTTTGTGATAGAATAACTCTCTTTTTTCAATTCTTCGACAGTTGAAACTACTAATTATAAACTTGAGTTAAGTTGGATAGTATATAGCTCCAGCCACAATATTTTGATCAAAGGTGTCAGATAAATGCTTTGCCTCAAAAGGATGGTGCACAAACCATGTTTCCCCTTCCCTGATATGCATGAAGCCTTCCACAGCAGCCAGCACGTAGCACACTGTCCATGGAGAATGACTTATGTTAAGAACACCCATTAAAATTTCAGCTTTTGACAATGAAGAGTTGTCCTCAGCAAACATGTCAGGGTGCCTTTGGAAGAAAGTCAGAGACTCCTCCAGCCATTTCTGTCACTAAGAAAGAGAAAAATCATATTTTAACCAAACCAGTGTTAGCATGATAATCTCCTCCCAGAAACACTTTGTTAGATCTTCTCACTCCACCTGAGGTTCTAAGGGTTAAGCCAGATCATCAGTTAAGAGGAGAGAGAGCAGCACAAAGAAGAAAGAACCATAAAATAATGCATCCCCGACACAGTCACTAATTCTAGCCTTAGCCACACTTTCACCTAGAGCAGACCCTACAACTCCACAGTTGTATTTTTCTGAGTCTGCCAAAATTCAAGCTCCCACTCTAATTTTTTTTATTTGGGTCCATTCATATAATTATTATTTTCATCACCACAATCATTAAGTTTTTAAAACTCATTCTATTGATGAGACTAGACAGAGGAAGGCAAACAGACTTCATCTCAAAAGCCCATTTTGATCTATTAGTAGTGGCTGCCCAGGGATCTGAATTGAGAAAAATTCTGAGGCTGTATATGGTGGGAAAGTGCAATCTAATGATTTCATGATGTTCGTTATGGAGGCAGATCCGTCAAATCCCCAGGGCTAACAGCACATGTACGTGATCAATAAATATTTGTTGAAAAAATGATTTTATGCGATATGGCTAAGGTCTTTTTGTAAAAAAAAGCTTTACAAAATAGGTGACAGACAGTAAACAGCTACATGCCCTTAGATATAAATGTATTCCTTCATTTATTCATCCACTCACTTAACCTTTTATCTGGAATACTTCAACAGTTCCTTAAACGGTCTTCCTGCCTACTTCCTCATCCCTTTCCAAGCTACACTGCTATTAAAATAACCTTTCTATAACACTGTTGGATAATGTTTGCCCTTCATATCCCTGGTTCTTTATTCTCATTGGTCTTTCTTTATGAAGCACACCACACAAACATATAAATCCCAGCCACAGCAGACAGATAATAGAATGGATGGATGGATGGATGCTAGGGAGGGAGGGAGGGAGGGATGGGTGGGTGGATGGATGGATGGATGGATAAGTGGATGGAGGCATGGATGCATGGATAGACAGACCAACCGACCACAGATATTCACCTAGGACAGCTTCATTAATCAATTGACCAGTTATTTCCTGTTTTCTCTTCTCCTGAATCCCTTCTGCTTTGGCTTACAGACCTCAGTTTTCTTCTTGAAAGCTTTGATTTCACTGTAACCTGTAGTTTTGGGTAAATAACATTTCCAGTAGAACTCTCAGCAGAGGAAGAGTCCCGTGGCATTACTGCATATAGAGGTATATTGAGACAGTGTCTCTTCCTTTATTAGTATCTTTTACTTGGAGTATAAAGGGCAAGCTCCTTAGCAGAGCATAAACTGTCCTTCTCCATCTGGCCCCTGCTGCTTTCCTCAGCTTCATCTACTACCAATCCTCATTCCCCAAAAGTGAGTCCCTTATAGCTCCCTTACCACATCGTGATGTTTCTAGTTCCATGCCTTTTCACATGGTGTTTTTGCTTATTTGTTGCTTGACAAACTCCAACCTGGTTCTCAAAATCCAGTTCATAAATTATCCCACACCACCTCCTGAAATGAGTTACTTGTTCCTTTCTCTGGGTTAGCTCTGTACCTCTCCCATAAATATTTCTATAGTTGCACTAAACACATGCTTTGTTAAGGAGTTTAAATTAATATCTGAGAACTGGTTGAGAGCAAGAACTTTGTCTTAATTTGTCTGTTTTCTTAGCACAATTTAGGGCACACCAAATATAACTGAGGACACCTTCAAGGTTTTCTGTTTAAGAGGCAAAGGGAATAGTGATGACATTAACCAAGAGAGAAGATGAAAAATAGGAGCAGATTGTTTGGTGATATGTAACTTGTTTCATCTGGAGATGTTCAAATTTCAAAGTTCCAGTAAGAAGCGCCACAGAAGAAACCAGAAAGTTGGGAAAATTGGGCCTAGAGCTGGAGAAAGGAATTGGAGCTAAAGATAGCCATTTGGGAGTCATCAGTATGCAGGTAGTATTGGAAGCCACAGATGGATAAAGAGGGCCTAATAAAAGGCAAGAAAAGAACCCTGTAGGGGGCCGGCCCAGTGGCGCAGTGGTTAAGGGTGCACATTCTGCTTCAGTGGCCCCGGGTTCACCGGTTCAGATCCTGGGTGCGGACAGGCACCACTTGGCATGCCATGCTGGGGTAGGCATCCCATATATAAAGTAGAAGAAGATGGGCATGGATGTTAGCTCAGTGCCAGTCTTCCTCAGTGAAAAGAGGAGGATTGGCAGCAGTTAGCTCAGGGCTAATCTTCCTCAAAAAAAAAAAAAAAAAGAACCTGTAGATCGTCCAAAATTCAAGTGAAGAAGATGCTGAGAGATGAAATGGGGAAGAATAAGAAATGGAAGAACCCAGAGGACTTTAGAAGCCAAAGTCATTGAAAATTTAAAATAAGAAGGAATATCAACCATATCGGTGTCTCATAATGGTCCAGTGGGATGAAAACTAAACAAAGATGATGGATTTTACAACTTGGGTGGATGGGGTACAGGGAAAAGTGAGACATCATTGAGAGCAATTTCAGCGGAGGGAAAGGCCCACAAAAAAACAAACTGCAGTTGATTAGAATGAATGAGTGTCTTTCACTTGGACTCGCTACAGAGACTATGAGTCTTGATGAAAGATAGTTTGAGTGGGAAACCTTTAGTAGCTGTCTGGGTTGGGAGCAGAGGAAAGAGGGATGGAGTGGCATGGTCAGGAGGAATTAGCAAATGAGCAATGCAGGGAGGATCCTACTCTTCCCACTGCAATATTTTATATCTTTTATATTTTGGGCAAGAGGTCCTTAGGAAAATGGTTCTACATTTTGTTGGTGATACATCGCCTGTTGGTGATGAATGCTTATCTCCCCGTTCCTCATGTTTCCATTGAGGGGAGGGAACATCAGCTTCACAAGAAGATACAGTCTCTGCCTTCCCATTCACTTCTCCTCAGGAAGGAGTAATTTATCTGATTTTTGTGTTTAGGGAAAACGAATTGAGCTTGTCCAGCTCATCACCTTCCTCCCTTAAATTCATAGGAGGCACATGACCTCCCATTCCTTTCTGCTTTCAACAGCCTGTGACAGCTAGGGAGGACTAGGGCTGTCTAGCTCTGCCTGTAATAACTGAGGGGTCAGTTGATATCAAAGGATTGTATGAAGAAGCCCATGTGCTCACAGATGTCAGCCATATTCTCCAATTCAGCCATATTAATAACAAAGCTTGTGGTGTGTGCTCCATTCCTCTGACTCCAGTGTTGACTTGTTAACTAGATCTGACTTCAAGGGGAGAATCAGTGCTCATTATTATTGCCTTGAAACCTTAAAACTATCTTTCAAAGAGATTGTTAAAGAAGAGATACAGAAATCTAAGGCTTCCAATTCCTCATTTGATATTTGAAGGAAAGGAAATAGATAATCTCTAAAATCCCTTTCCTCAATCTCTAACATTTGTTATTATGTACATGCACATAGCAAACAAGTGGAAGGCACCAGGAGTCAGAGACATCTTGGAAGCAAAAGGAAGTGAGGATTTCAAGTAGATGCAGGCAATCAACAGTATGATACAGCAGAAAGATCTCCTAGGACAAGGACAAATTAAGAGATCATAGGGTACCTTATCAAGAGCATTCTCTGGGAAAGGAAGGGATCAATAGAATGAAGACTGCTATATATAAACAAAAAAGTATATATACGCCTATATACAGATAGACATACACAAACAACAACAATAAAAAAAAAAAAAAAATAGAGAATCAACTTAGAAAAAAATTTCCCCCAAACCCATCAGCTGACATTCTATGCTTAGATAAGTCTCTTCCCCCACTAGATTATAAGACTTTATACCTTTGCACCTAAATTTTCCCAGAGAAAAAAAACAGGTAGCCACAAAATACTTAAAAGCAAATGCTACGAATTGTTTGGCTCAAAGAAGAAAACAGAGACTTTTAACCAAGCCGAAGACAGTAGAATATTATTTTGCTCTCTTGTCCCTTGGAAGCTCTGAGACCTTCCCAGTTCCAACATTCCACATACCAGGGGCATAGGTGAGGGGGGCTTCCAGGCTCTGACAGCAACGAAAGCAATGATGATGCAGGGAGTCATCACACTCGTGGCTTAGGACTAATGGATTTCATCTGGCTCATCAGTGAGCACCTCAGGGACCAGAGTGGAGAAAGCAATTTTTTTGCGGCTGCTGTAAACAGAAATCTCACTTCACCTTGTCCTGAATTCTTGCACAGGAAATCTCCGCTCACCTGCCTTTTGAGACACAGGTCTCCAGTGGGCACTCTCCAGAGGCAGAAGTAAGATCTGTTCCGTGCAGTGAAATCAGTTGCTATGTGTTCCATTGTGGCAGCGGCGATTCACAAGGGCAAAGCTGATCCACCACAGCTTTCAGCTGTAATCCCCCTGGAATCTATCCCTGCTGTTAGAGGGATAATTATCTGGTTATCCCTGAGGCCAGTTCTTACAGTTTTCACATAAAAATCACCCCTTGCATAAGACATGAAATTTAAAATCATCCCTTCATAGCTATCACTGAGTCACTCCATTACCTCTGGGACAGATATAAATTATGCATTCTTTGATTCTCTTTAAAATTTTAGAGGTGTATGGGGACCAAGAAGCATCTCATTGGTACTAAAAAAATATAAGGCATTCCAGAAAGAAACAATAACTTGTGTGATATTAACTGCTACGAGTGCTCCAAAGGCTCCCTGTTCCTGTGTCAAGGAAATCACATAAAGCATGGAAAACTAACAGCAGGCTGGCATGCCAATGACTGCTGGTGACAAGGACTCACTGAATGTCACTGCTTCCTGTCCTCATGCTGCTCATTTTTCTTATCTCAGTGACTCCTCCTTTCACAAGACTGGTGTACCCGTATGAATTAGCATCCTTCTGGGTGTCTGCAACCAAGGAGACACTCAAAAATATCTATATTAGAACCCCATGTATTCTTATGCCTCTCCCTTCCCCCAACTGCATTCCTTAATATTGAGAGTTACTTGCCTGTACCATGAAAATGGTGCTGCATGAATCCTCTAGAACTAGTTTGATTTTCATCTCTAGATGTTTCCAAGGCTTGCCATCACACATGTATCATATTTCAGAGAGGGTGTAACATTTTCATAATTAGCATGAATAAAATGCAATGGCTGTCACTGCACTGAGAACAAAGAAATGTGTGTATTCTCATGCCCTGCTGCTACGATGACCTATTTCACACTAGCATCTGTTTGGTACTAATGAACTATTCCAGATGTAAGCCAGCAACCCAGCACTGCAAGTATGTTTCCCAGACATGCACGGTAGGCTACAGACGTTTCATTCCATGGTCCACCTTCACTATGAACCTGACTAAATTTTTCCATTATTATTCCAATAAAGGACCATTCCTTAAAGATTCAAACCTATAGTATATCATTTGTCTCAGATGCTTGATAACTTCCAGATAAATAAAAGAACAGTATCCAAAAAAACCCAGTCTTCCCACAGAAGTTAATTCAGTTGCTCCATCATCACAGCTGCTGGTAAGAGTCTAAGGAGTTAGTTCCCTGACTTACGGGAAAAGTGAGACGAACCTCAGTATCCTGCTTTAAAGGCTTTCCTCAGGCAAAATGCACTGTGCAATATTAACTTTTCAAGTTACAAATTAGAGGCATCTGAAAACTATTGTTCCCCCAAAACAGGAAAGAAAATCACCATTCGGTTGCTCAAATGTGTACCACTGTCACCAAAACATATGCCAATTCTGTAGAAAATGCCTTTAAGCCCTTGACCTAATGAGGTTAGTGACAGGGATATGGATGACTAGAACAGAAAACGAAACCCAGAAAGAATTTTGTTCATAAACTGCCATATTTCTCCTGTCATTTAACCAATTTTCCCCCTCAAAATTACAACATGGACTGCAAATCTTCAAGGCTAATGCAGCATATGACACACTAAGTGCTATTTAAAATGTAACACTATATGTGTCAATCTGATAGGGAGAAACAAGCACCCACATGGAGGGCTTTTCAGATAGGTAGGGGTCTTAAAAGGTAAGAAAGATGCCCATCCGGAGAGCGAACCTCAAAACAGCTTTTCCCGTCCGATTAGGGAAAGTGCAGTATTGTCAGTGGGTTCTGCAAATGAGAGAGTCCTTTCAGCCTGAGCACTCAATGGCACGCACCCACTCTATTAACGTGACCTCCAATGGACAATACATTAATTTCTACTAAAATTAATGTTTTGGGTTAAAATCAGTGCTTCGAAGACATTAATGGAAGCGATTTAATGTGTGTGTCATGCAAACTATTTCCAAAGTTTTTAATCTTTGTGATTCACTATAAAGCGACATTGTGAGAGGTGGAGGAACACTCGGAATCCTAAAACTTTGAGTGCTGACTAAAACACACACCTTATTTCAACGCCAATCCCAGTCAGGGCATCTGTGCCATTCAACACCTGCCATGCTTGAATTCTCAGTAAAGAGAAAGCACTGGTTTCCTACAAACAGACTGTATCATAGTGGGGGACTTTTTCCCTCAGGATTCACTGCACAGATATCTACACAGATTCGCCGCAGAGACAAAGGGTGTGGAAAACGCAGGTTATTCAAAATTTCTTCATGATGACTGGCACCTACAATGAGAAACACCAAATTGCACTATGCTTGCACCTACTTAATGCTCTAGGAACTGTATAGCATACTGAAATGTGATAGAAGGAGAAATGGACTAAAGCTGTATGTTCTTTTTCCTTCCCTGGTGGAAGTTTCTGCAAAGTGGGGTCTGAAAAGAGAGACAAGATTAAGAAAATAAATAGGGTCATGGGATACAGAAGACAAATAGGATCAAGAAAACTCAAAGAGAAGCCTCTTTCTAACCAACTGAGAGGCAGGCAAAGGGGGTATGGGGCAGGAGCAAGAGGAAAAACAGCATTCCTGGAGAGAGAACCCAAATGTACTACAGGAGCTTATTGCTTTAAAAGCTCTGGAATAAAGTTCACCTTAACTGAATTTAAAATTTGTTTTAAGCACCTATAATTAAAGAACATTTTAGATTTTGAAAAAAAAACGGTGCAAGTGTCAAGTATGGAGTGAACCACCTGGCCCTTTAATATTTCTCTTTATTGAAAGCAAATCCCCCAAAACACCTCCTGAAAGGAGGCCGAGGCCTGCATGCCGCTTTCTCAATTGGTGGCTGACTCAGAACTACTAGGAAGTTTGACTCCATCCGACACTTTCAAACTCTGAGGCCTCTTGGAAAAAGAAGCAAGCGCTACCTGCTCATCAGGTCAGAGTGGAGAGGAAAGTCTGCCAAATGTAGACTGTTTTCATGAAACAAACCAGGTAAATCTCAGGGAACTACACTACAGCTGCCTCCTTTGCCCTCCATGCCCTACCCCTGACCAATAGAAATACATCTGTTACTGTCTAGACAGAGGCAAGTGACACAGAAGATTTCAGTAGGCAGCATTCTGTCTGTATCTTCCAACCATCTAAAATCAGCTTTACTAAACTGTTCCTGAGAAGTGCCTCTTCCTCCTGACCCATCAGTCTTTAAACCCTTCTCGAGAGGCTCATGTTACAGGATGCTTTTATACCGTGGTTATTAACAAGCTACATTTCTCCCAGCGGCTCAAACAGCAGGACTAGGATTGTCACCAGAAGACCAAGACACAGATTCCTCACTAATTTAGCAAAGTGCCAGAAATCGTTCTCTTCACCCAATAAAATGCCTGCATAGCCATTACACCAGGTTCCTCGTCTGTAAAATCAACCCACACAGGTGGCATGGCAGTCTGCTACAGTTACAGGAAATGAGATACCTAGATTGTATCGAGCGGGGAGCTGTCTGGGCAAGCGAGGATTTAAGAAAGCACATCACAGAAATATATTCAATATATGAATTCCTAAAGACTAAAAAGAAAAAATGGAATAATTTACATTGTGTTGAAATGTATTGACCTTGTAGTCTAATGGGAAACTTGTGAGAGCAGATAATGGAGCAAAAATACTTTCTTCAATTAAAAAGACAACTCGGAGAAATGTTAAGAATGAAGAAAATGGGATCTTAAAAGCAGTCAGGGTAATTGTCTAAGAAATGCATATGTAATCCCATCATTTCTCCACTTAGACTGGCCCCAAATCGTGGACTTTTGCCATAAAACAACAGAGGCTATTTAAGAGGTTTAAACTGGGAGAGGAGGGGGAGCATGTACTCTCTCCTTCTAATTTTAAGATTCAATACACTTGTCCTTCAGGTTTCTGCTTTCTCTCGGAAAGCTTCCTACACCTCACAAAGAGGTTAGGTTCCCTATAGTATGATATTGCAAGACCCTGGACTCTTTCTTGACACAAATCACACTTGTAATTACTTTTCAGTGTCTCTCTATCCACCCAGATCTATGCTCAATATGGTAGACACTAGTCACACGCGGCTACGGGTCACTTGAAATGTGGCTAGTGCAACTGAGAGGAGCTTTCATACAAAACACACATGAGATCTGGAAGACTTAATATGGATTCCTCCAGAAAGAACACAGCCCTGATGACACCTTGATTTTAGCCTAGTGAGAACTACATTAGTCTTCCAACCTTCAGTACTATAAGAGAATCAATTTAGGTTGTTTGAAGCCACTAAGTTTGTGGTAATTGCTACAGCAGCAATAGACAACTAACACATCTGGCGACTAGAAAGGTTACCCATATAGGTCACAGGATATTTCTATTGGACAGCACTGGGTTCCATTACAAAGTCCAGGAGGGCAGGGACATGTCGGTTTTGTGCACTGCTCCATGCCCTGCTCCCAGCACACCGCCTGGCTCATGCTGGTCAGTCTAAAATACTGTGAATGAATGAAGCAGTTTAAATAAAGACAATTCCTCTCCTTTCAAAAATTTGTAATCCATTCAGCATTCTAATAAACATTTATTAAGCACTTACTCTGAGCAAGGTACTGTGCAAGGCTCTGAGGATACAAAAATAAACAAGAAGTGGTTGCCAGGGGCTGCCGGGGAGGCAGGGATAGGGAGCAACTGCTTAGCGGGTATGGGGTTTCCTTTTGCGATGATGAAATGTTTGGGAACTAGATAGCAGTGGTGGTTGCACAACACTGTGAATATACTAAAATGCCACTGAATTATTCACTTTAAAATGGTTAATTTTTTGTTATGTGAATTTCATCTCAATAAAAATAAATAATAATAATTAAATAAATAAGAAGGTGGCATGGTCCCTGGCCTCTGACTTCAAGGATGTCAGTGTAGCCCAGAGTTGTATGTACATATGTATGCACATGCCATCAAGTGCTAGAGGTCTTCTGCCTGATAGCTGTATCCAAGACACAGCTGCCTAGGAGGAAGACCAACGGCAAGGTGGAGGATGTGTGGAGGTAAAGAAATAGGTGTCAGGAAAAACTTGAAAAGATGAAATGGTGGGTGTTTTAGCTAAATCTTCAAAGATGAGTAAGACATTTTTTTTTATTAGACCATGCAAACTGTGGAAGAAGGAGCATTCCAGACAGAAAGCTCAAATAGTTACAGCATCCCCAGACGACTTTTCAAACTCTTGGCATTCTCTATCAATTTACAATTGTCAGATTCCATGTCCCTATCCTAACTGATAGTCCTTACAGAAGAAAGCTTTAATCCTTAAAGTCACAGCTACTGTAATTACCTACAATCACAGAACCCATGGAGTAAAGAGCTGTTTAAAGTGGGAAACTACAGAGAAAGGGAAATGGGAACCAGAGACTTGATTGATTCTATGGGAAATCCAATAAATGTGCTTGTAATATATAATTAGAGAGAGGAATGAGAAAAAAAACCCAAGGCTAGTTTATCTGACTACACAAGACAGCCATTTGAAACCATCTGGCTTCTGAAATGAACAAGATGTCTAGACCTAAACACAATTTGGGAAGAAAACCAAGAAGTCATCAAAATCAGAGGATAGACATCAAGGAAGATGACACTATTTGGCTTCTCTTCTGGTTAGGAAAGATCTAAATACACCCTGGGAATATGAATAAAAATTATCTCAACTAAGAGCTGACTAACTCAATTGTATTCTGGATAAAGGAGAAGAGGTAAATTGGGAAAAATGTATTATATTTAGACTTTAGGAGATTTTACTTTGTTTCCAAAGTTTTTGACACAAACAAAAAATTTTATTTCTAATTCTTAACAATAATGAAATATCAAATATTTGTACTCAGTTTAAATGTTACTTCCCCCAGAGAGAATTCCTATCAAAGGTAGAATCGCTCAACAGTTACAATCAAATCACCTCATTTTATTTCCCTCTGATCATTATCTGATACTTTCTTACTATCTGTTTACATCTGCCTCCTCTCTCCATCAGATGTAAGCTCCATTAGAGCATGGTTGGTCTCTTATTCACTGCTTTATCTGAGGCATCTATAAGAGGGGCAAGCCTTAGCAGGTACCTTTGTTGAATGAATGAATGAAGAAGAAATTCAAACATTATTACCTGACTTAATTCCACATCCCATCTTCTGCCCCCAATGATTTACAAATCTTTATAACTGGAAGATTTATTGATTTTATATCTATTTTAGAGGCCATATTAGATTTATTGAGTATTGTAGGGTTAAATAAGAGCATAGAACCAGAAATCCTATGGCCTAGATAGGAATTCTAGTTCTTTCAGTTTTTCCCTTTTCGTGATATAGCCTTGGGTAAGCTACTAAACCCTTCCATGACATGGTTTCCTCATCAGTAAAATCTAGTTATTAATACTAGCTATGTCATAAGGTTGCTTGAAGACTAGAAGTGCATAGAATACTACCTGTCATCTACTAAGCACTCACTAAATATAAGTCCCATAATGGATTGAATCACAGAGAAAAAAAATGGTTTGTTAAGCCATTTGGCTTAAC
Source organism: Equus caballus (assembly GCF_041296265.1). NCBI lineage: Eukaryota > Metazoa > Chordata > Mammalia > Perissodactyla > Equidae > Equus > Equus caballus. The sequence goes on along the minus strand of NC_091700.1, from coordinate 47,243,043 downwards.
AAAATGTAGGATTTTCTATTCTCAGATGTTTTAGGAATGAGTTATCTGTACCCAGAGGTGTTCAAACAGAGACTTATTTTCTATTTGAAGAAGACAGTGGAGAGAGGATTTACACATCAGAAAACCATTTACGTTAGATAATTTTTAACATTCCCCTTCCCACTCTTCCAACCTTAAGATCCTGAGGTCATGACTGACACTGAAGTCATGGCCTGAAGCTGAGAAGTATATAGCACAACTCCCAAATGCTAAAGCAAAGAGCATTTCAGCCTCCGGTATCCAGTAGATGCACTTGTACTATTTTCACAAGAGAGTCAACGTCTTTTCTGTACATAGGGAACTTCCTGTTGACTTCTGACCAGTGGTATCTATGTTTCTGATCTCCCCATAAGACTACAAGGAATCAGCGGTAGATAAACATGGGAACTGGAGCACAAGTTTTTTTGGAGACATAGAGTTGGGCCTCCTTAGAAGGATCATGAGAAAGAAAACTAAGAGTAAGCCTAAAGAGGAGAAATTGTAAATTGAGATCCACAAATGAGCCACAAAACAAACAATCAAGCAAACAAACATAAGCACTATAGTTCTTAATGGGAAAGGAAGAATTTAAATGTATCCAAATTCAAAAAAGCCCATGTCTTACTGCAGATAGAGGGCTAGGAAACTCAGAACAAGCCAACCTCTCGCAAAGAGGCCCTGGTGTAGGGAAAAGTAGCTTCCCTTTTAGCCGACTCCCAAGGGGTTCTCTGAGATAGCCATCAAGACAACTACCATAGAGGACAGAGATGAGCAGTGAGGGCTGTGTGTGCAGGGGGATGCACCCAGATGCAAGCAACTGGTAATTGAGTCTTTTTAAAAGGAGGAGAGATCTGAAAAATCTAAATCCAGGTTCAGAGCAAGACAATCAGTCATTGGGCTTCTTCTAAATCTTTGGTACCAAGACGTAATCTGGGATACTCATGTCCTTGAGATACACAAAATCCTAAGTCACCTGCTACACCAGAAAAGACCAATTAAATGGCATTCTGCATTAATTTTTACGTTAAGTGGATTTTTATCATATTTGAATTCTCTACAAATTATCAACCTGTGTGTGCTTGGTCAGCTGACCTTCAGCTTTTTTGTTTTTGTTTCTGTAAATAAGAATGGACCTTTTAGCAACAACAAGTAATGTTCTGAGCATTCACAGACAGTATAACTTAATTCTCACCAGAGGTACATTTGGAGCAGCTTCTCTGCGAGGTATTTCCAGGTGCTGACCAGAATCACTGCAGTAAGAACAGTTCCTGTATGCTCAGGTGAATACCTAAAAATACACACTTATTCTCCTTTCTGTAGCAGTGAAAGTCATTTCAACCACCCTACAAAAAGACTTTGATGTCAACGGGTGTTAGCCTCAGCTAAGCTGTTTCAAATCCTATACACACATTTGGGCGGATTCCTTCAAATTCTGATGAGCTAGCCAAAAGTTACTTTGAAACTGTTACACTCCTTCTGCACCGTTTGCACACAATTTTTAGTAAGCTCATCTTGAGTTCAAAGAACTTCAGGGTTTATTTTTATAAATAAGGTTCCACCTTCTCTCAATGGAATTCTGATGTTTTTTGTACTATATGGACAGAAATTTGCTTGAGTCTTTAGGAATTTATTTTAGAACCTTGAGAAGTTGTAATTTCACATATATATGTTATTTAGTATGCCATACTTACATTCAAGAACGTGTCGATTTAATATAGCATGCCTTTTGGGAGATTAATTGCAGCAGATGGTAATAAAAGTTAGGAATGTTGAAATATGATAGATAGATTTATTTTAAGGCTATTGGAAGAGTTAGTTTATTTGGTAGACCACGTAGTCTCTGGTACCCAAACACAGAGCAAAATGTTGGAAGAGGAAGGGTCTGATCCAAGAAATTTTAGTAATCTCTGATTCTTAATGGCTTCTTCTGGCATCACTATTTCATTGGTTTTATCTGATCCCTGGAGAGGAAAAAAAATAATTTCTTTCATACATAATTTAAACAATTTTTTAAAAAATCCTAAAGTTTCTCAAAAGACACATAGAACTATCATATAAATCAGAGAAAAAAGTTTAAAAAACATCATATTTTCCAACCATAAGTGGTTCTAAGTTACAAATGATACTGTCCCTAGTATCCTAGTAGGTATTTTTGGTTGTCAAAATAAACTGGAGAACTCTACGTGCCTTTACTGTGCAGAAGCCAGGGATGCTAAACATCCTGCAATGCACATGGCAGCCAGTGACATGAAGAATTGTCCTACCTAAAATGTCAACAGGGGGCACAAATATAAAAATAGATTAGGAGCAGAAAATTATCTCTTTCCATTCATTATAAATCACGCGGACAAAAAAATAGGTAATGATACAGAATATCCGAATACTATAATTAAAATGGTAGATCTAGTTAGTACAGATCATATCTGCACCCTGGAAACAGAGAAAATATCTTCTCCAGTATCTATCAAACAGGCACAAAATTTGACAATGTATTACACTACAAATACAATATCCACAAATTCCCTAAAATAGGAAAGTGTAGAAAACATTTTATTAATCACAATGCAATAAAACTATCAATTATTAACAAAACTAGGAAAAAATATGCCCTATGTTCTGAAAATTTTAACCCCCCCATAATTTTGGAGTCAAAACAAGAAAAAGAGGGGCCGGCCTGGTGGTATAGCGGGTAAGTTTGCATGCTCTGCTTCGGCGGCCCAGGGTTCATGGGTTCGTATCCCAAGTGTAGGCCTACATTCTGCTCATCAAGCCATGCTGCAGTGGCATCCCACATGCAAAATGGAGGAAGACTGGCACAGATGTTAGCTCAGCAACAATCTTCCTCAGGCAAAAAGAGGAAGGTTGGTAACAGATGTTAGCTCAGAGCCAATCTTCCTCACCAATATATATATATATAATATATATAGATATAGATATTATATATATATAACATCTAGGAAACAGCTATATGAAAAAAAAAAACCATGGGATAGCTAAAGTAGTGTTCAAAGGAAAATTCATAGACTTAATTTATTAATAAACAAGAAAGAATAAAAATAAATTAAGCATCCAAGTTAGGAAGTTAAGGAAAACAAAAACTACAGAAAAGTGTAAAAGAAATATACATAAGTATAAATAAATTGGAAGAATGAAGAGTAGAGCATTAACAAATAAGTTAAACTATTAGCTCACCAAATCAAGGGGGATGAGGAAGGAGGCTGATGTAATTATACAAAATAAGAAACAAAAGAGGCAAATAATACCAATATAGAAGACATTCCTAAAAAATCATAACAGATTTCTTTGCTCAACTCTGTGCAAATAAATTTCAAAACGTGAATGAGAGAGATAATTTTATAGAACATATGGTATGCCAAACTTCCTCCAGAAGACAGAAAAGATCTAATCAGACCAAATACCATACAAATAAAAGAAGTGGTTAAATAGTTACCCCCCCCTCAAACTGGACACACAAACACACCCACACACACAGCCTAGATGGTTTCGTAGCACAACTTGCCAAACTTTTAAAATAAAAGATATAATTCCAATACTATTTAAACTATTTCAGAACATAAGGGAAAAAAGACGAGCAGTTTCCAAGTTATTTTTACAAAGCAATAATAACATTGATACCAAAACCTGACAGACTGCATCAAAAAGAAAATTATAGAGCAAACTCACTTAGGAATAGCAATGCAAAAATCCTAACCTAAATATTGACAAATAGAGTCTAGCAGCAATTAAAATAATAATATGCATGGCCAGATGGAATTTATTTCAGGAATGTAAAGAATTAAAAAAACCAAGATAGAAGACTTAGGAAGAAATCTGTCAACACCAAATTCCTCACTAGGGCATTCCATGCCTTTTAGAGTATGACAGTTTTCCTTTCCACACTATTCCCACCACTCCAATGATTGTCACATTATGTCATTCAGTCTTCCACATACTTATGCTATTTCCTATCTCTTGACTTCTGCTAATTTTGTATCTGTGTTTGGAATGTCACAGGCCCAAACCTCCTTCCAATTCTAAGTATCCTATCCATCCATCAGAACCACATTTAAATATTAACTCATAAGGAAAGCTTCCTTGATTCCCGCCACAATCAGAAACCTCTCTCCCTCTGCTGAACAACCAAAAGCTCTCTCTCCCTCTCTCTTATACCACACATATTTAACCCCGTATTACAGGTATTTGTGCAAAGGCACTACTTCTCCTGTTAGACTAGAAACTCTTTGGCGGATAAGGACTATGTCTTATGTACCCTTGTCTTCCAACCACTCCAAGCACAAATCCTTACATACTCACATGTTTTGGTACATGAACACACAAAAATCCAGAATATAAAAGTAAAAGCAAGCCGAAGGTTTATGAGTAGGGGTTTTACTTAAAATGTTACTGTATGTGCATAGAATGAAAAGTTAGAATCCGAAAATCAGCAGGGCAGCAGCCATGCCACCCCACTATCATCCCACAGCCGGAATCATGGCAGCATGAAATGCGCTCAAGCCCCAGAGTGAGAAATTCTAATTACCTTCAGCCAACCTGTAAGCTGACAGTAACAGCTACCGCACAAGCCAAAAAGCAGCTAGAACCATCAGTTTAAAGCATGGAGGTGAGAATGAGTAAAGAAGTCAGGATGTTTGTTGGTTTCATTAGACTGTTGGTTTGGAAGCAAGTACTTCATACACACACACACCCCACTATATATACTCATCCTCTTCATAAAGACTAAATATTAACCTGTGTTTTAAAGTTTCACTGAAAAGGTACAAGCTTGTGAGACAGTCATAATGTCAAGCTTCAAAATGTATGTGTAATTTGTTGTGGGCAGCAGGGTTAACAGTCCTACCAGAATTGCACCAGAAGGTTTGATAAGAACAGAATATTAAACAGAGTGAAGACTATAGGATTTAATGTGAAAAACTGACATAAGGCTAGAATGCTACAAAAAGGCCATATTCCAGTCATTGTTGATACACTTTATGAGCACGGGACTTTCAACATAAACCTGTTATTCTGGGTGCAATTTCAAAAGCAATAAAATCCAAAGAAATGACATGGTTCATTCTGAATACAAGAGTTATAGTTTAAGACCACACAAAACTAAGAAGTTGACATACTCAGCACTTTCCTACTAGGGAAATCCAATATTCAGGGTCTTTTCCTGCTCCTCATGCTGCTCCATCCCTCCTTTAGAATGTGCCCTTCTTAGATATTTGAGATGGCCACTCCTGGTTTTCCTCCTTTTCTCTGATGCTCCTTCATCTTTGCAGACCCCTCTTTCTCCATCTGTCCTTATAAACCAGTGGTCCTCAGGCATCCATATTCAGTCCTTATCTCATTTCACCCCACCCACTCTTCCATTTCAGAGCTCACTACTATTCATGGCTTCAACATTAAACTAAAATCTCTATCTCCAGATACCTCACATTCAAAAACCGAACTCACTTTCTCCAACCAACTGAGAGAGGCCGAATGATGGTCCCCCAAAGATGTCCACATCCAAATCCCCAGAACCTTTGACTACGTTACCTTATACGGCAAAAGGGATTTTGCAGATGTGATTTGCTTAAGGATCTTGAGATTACATAGTTGGGCTCAAGGTAGTCACAAAAGTACACATAAAAGGGAGGCAGAAGAGTCAGGGTTAGAGTGATTCAATGTGAGAAAGACGTGACTGACCATTACTGGTTTTGAAGATGGAAGGGGACCTCAATGAAAAGAATGTAAAGATCCTCTAGGAGCTGGAAGAGGCAAGGACGGATTCTTCCCTACAGAGTGCAGGCATGCTGATGCCTTGATTTCAGCCCAACGAAATACATTTCAGACTTATTACCTCCAGAATAATATGATAATTTTGTATTGTATGAAGCCACTAAATTTGTGGTAATTTGTTACACCAGCAATAAAATACAAATACTACCAATTCTCTTCTCAGTCTGTGGTACCATCTTGAAGTATCCTTAAATTCATCGATCACTTTCAGTGACCACTCTGCCACGTGATTCGTCAAGACCTATTGATTCTGCCTCCTAAATTCTTTATGTTCTCTCCCACTCCATCTGTTCTTATCTCCTTGGGTACTCCCCAAGACAGAGCTGCATCCTGTGAGTCCTTACTAGTCGCCCTGCATCTCCTCAGGCCTTCCCTTCCCCTAGCCCTAACCTGGGCAAGGTCAGTCTTCAAACTGTCCCCAGAAGATCTTTAGAAGACACAAATCTGATAAAGTCTCAAGCCAAATAGCTCACTGCAGACAACTGAATGACAATAAGTTTTTTCACCTGATAAAAGCACCCTCATATTTTGACACCCACCTAACCATCCAATGTTAATCTCTGCCCTCTGTCTGTGCTCCACCTAGTATTCCATTTGTACTTGGTCCTACATCTTTACTCTATCTGTCTGATGTTCTCCCACTACTTGTCTAACTGGCAAACTCCTACCTATCTTTCAATGCTGAACCAAATGTGTTGGCAAGCTCTCGACAATGAGCTCTGTGGAGGCTGGGAGTTCTCCCTATCTCTTTCTCCACAGTGCCTAGCCCAGTCCTCACTCTGAACAAACGGGAGGGACAAGCTTTCCCTTCTCATGACCTCTGACATATGCCTGCCCTATCTTTCTCCTAGTGTGGGCTCATATTTGGCTTTGGAATTACTTTGAGAATTAACCCAGTAAGATACCATGCCCTCATACTCCTGTATTTTCAATGAGCAAGTGCTAGATTTGAGATGTGGTACTAGAACAACCAGCCCTGTCATCATGGCCACTTCTTCTGGTGCTAAGAACCTCACCTTAAAAGATAGATTTAGGACAAGAGGCACCTCTCAGTCCCAATTATGCTATAGATGGAGACCCACTCAAAACTACTCTTATGTCACCCCTTTGCTTTCCTTTCTTGGTTATAAAGAATTCCACTTTAAGTTTTGGGCATCAATAAGATTTTGTACTTTCAAATAATTTTCATTCCTTTTCTCTGGTCCATCTCCAATTTCCTAATACTGTGTCTAAAATATGGAGATGAAAATTAGACTCTAATATGGTCTTTATCAATGTTGAACACAGTGAGTGGATTATTTCATGATTCTTGCGTGTTACACTCTGGTTAATGCAACCCAGATCGTGTTCACCTTTTTGATAACAGTCCTATATTGCTGACTCATATCCCTGAGTGACAGCTGAGAATGGCTTTTTACCTGCAGAACACTTACATGTCAATTCCATTCTTTACAATGGCTAGGATACTCTATCAGTATTTTTTTTCCAGAATAATAAAAACCTCACACTTTTGCAAAGAAGCATCTGATGCACTGTCAGTGTAGCTCATCTTGACTGGATGTTCCACTCTGTGATTGAAGCCATTGAGTCAAATCAGAGCCTCACAAAGTCCTCTAGCAGCTTTCTTCACATTTAAACATATGTTATATATTTATGTGGGTAATAATTTAATTCGAAGTAAAAATAAATACACTTACTCTTTAACTATCAGTCGAGACAACTTCATTTTAGAAGTCATAAATGCCTGAAATAACAATTTAGACAGACCATGTGGAAAGAGTTTTAGGGGTTATCCTCCGATTCCATTAACCTCTGTGTATTTTTTCTTTTAAGTCCATAATGAGAAAGACACAGTTGAGAGCAGAGAATGCTTTTTAAGTTAATCTGCCTTTCTGACAAAGCAATGGAAATGGAGGCCCAAATTATGTCTCTGAAGTGAAATGGGACAAGATGAACAAAAGAAAGTCACCTCTAATTGGTTCCTGAGGAAAAAAATCTCAATCCAGATTAAGTATGTATCTGTTAATTTAAGTAAATTAGTTCATTTCACTTTCTCACATTGACTTAATACAAGTGAAGCATACACATTTAAAAACATTTCTGACATACTTTAAAGATAGGGTTAATATTATCTCATTAAAACAAGATGTATAAATGAGTGGATTTGGAGCAGAAAAGTCTAGATCACAGCCTTAGCTCACTTGTTCATTATCAGATCAAAAAAGTCCCATCACCCCCTAGCAAGATCTCCACTTCTTTTATTCAATAATAGTAATCAATAATCACACTAATGTTTATACCTCTGTTGTGAGCATGGCTGAGAAATCCACACAACTCTTAAAAGAATAAAGAATATGATCAAAATACAAGTCTGTGATGTGGAGCAGTACGATCTGTAGAACAGGGCCTAGCTCGCCAGTAACGGGAACTGGGGTTGAAACTTGAAGCTGAAAGTCTTACTTGAGCCCCATCTCCCATCCCTCCTAGACACGGAGCTTCTGAGCTGTAACTTACTCATCAGTACAAGAGACTGCACCAATTTCAAGATTTCGTTCTTACAGTGGAAATTTTACTCAGAATCTCAATATATAAATGATAAAAACAGGGCTACTCCGGTGATGCAGATATGTGGATGCAGCTCTTGCTCACTCTAATCCTCCATTCCACCCCAGTCCCAGAGCCACAGAGCAAAACTTCGAAACCAATGGATGAGATTTAAATACGGTTGTTTCCAATAGTGAAGTCTCAGTGTCCCTTAACTAGCGTGCACTCGCTTGATGTGGGACGAGGGACAAGTCGTATTTTAAAGGCAAAGAGCCCTGGGCCAGACTTGTATTTCCAACCATTGGTGGACTAAATATTCAAGAAAGCTCTCCTGTCAACAAAACACCTACATGTTGGATAAATTATAACTCACTTACATATAAACACATTGCTGAGCTCTCAGAAAACAAAAGGAAGCTAACAAAACATGGAACCCACAAACTAAAACTAGAATGGTAAGAACATCCTGAAGCTGAGGCTTCCCTGAGGACAAATGACTCAAACCAGGCACCCACAGCTTTGGAAATTAATGAGAGGAAAAGAGGGCTGTTAACCCTGAGACACCTAAATTCAACTTGTACCCGAGGGAACCTCACCCTCAGTGAAAGTGAGCACTAGAAGCTAACAACCTGTGCAGAGGAAATAGATAGGCAGCCTACTTGCCCCTGTCTGTGCTGCTCCTAGGATAAAAAGCAATAATAATGAAGAAAATAACATCACAGTCTCCCCTTAGAATCTACAACAGGAGACCAGATCTCACACGGGTGTGGAGTTCAAATTTACATTACTTCAGCTGTCAGGAAAACCCCAAGCCAAACAATTAAATAAAAGCTGTCTTAAGTTGGCAGTACTCCCTGATGCCCAGCTGAAGTACAGGCAGGCCTATTTGGGAAAAAACAGCATCCTTAATGTCTTAGTCATCTCAGGCTGTCATAACAAAATATCATAGACTACGCGGCTGAGACAACAAAAATTTATGTTCTCAAAGGTCTAGAAGGTGGAAGTCTGATGTCAGGGTGTCAGATGGTCAGGTTCTGGTGAGAGCTCTCCTTTCAGGCTTGCAGAAGGCCACCTTCTCATTATGGCCTCACATGGTAGGGAGAGAGACAGAGATCTCTCCTTCCCCCTCTTTTAATAAGGCCACAATCTTACTGGATTACAGCCTCAATGACCTAACTTAACCTTAGCTACCTACTAAAGATCTATCCCTAGAGTCAGTCATACATCCTATCACAGACACAATTGGGAGTTAGGGCTTCAACATACGAATTTGGAGAAGAACAGAATCCAGTTCACAGCACTTATAATAGGTTCTTCATAACTCCCACAAATTAAGTTCAGCGAAATATGAGCTCATAATCAGATATTACAAAATGAAAATGAGGAACCAAGCCACCATGGATGAGAGTCAGAAGTAAGCCAAAGATTTAAAATCTCAATGACCTCAACTATTAGCCTTATCTGATGCAGAATATAAAATAGCTATGTTCCAAATAGCTAAAGAAATAAAAAAGATTTTTAATGAGCAAAAAATAAGACTACCAAGAAATATTAAGACAGACTTAAAAGATAACAAAAATCAATGTTTTTGGAAGTAAAAAAGAAAATTTTTGAAATTAAAAACTCAAAATGATAGGTTACACCACAAATTAGAACACACCTGAAAAAAAAAAAAACCTCAGTGAACTGGAAGACAGACTTAAAGGAATAAGCTAGATTACAACATAAAATGACAAAGAAAATAGAAAATGTGAAAGAGAGGCTATGAGATATGAATGACAGAAAATTACAAGAAATAGATTAAAATTTTCTTTACCAAAAGACACCATGAAACAAGTGAAGAGTTAATCCAAAAAACTGGTGAAATAAAACCCACGAAGGATGTTATACAGAAGATACAGAGAATGTCTACACATCAAAAGATAGATACACCAATAGGGAAATGGGCAAATGTCAGAAATAGACATTTCAGAGAAGAGGAAACATGAATGGACAATACACTTATGAATAGATGCTCAAATAGTAAGCAGGGAAATATAATTTTAATCCATGAGATGCCATTTGATACCCAAGATTGGGGAGAAATTAGAAAACCTCTAGTTTCCAAACGTTGACAAAAACTCAGAGCACTAAGAACTGGTGAGAATTTAAATCCTGTGCAACCACTTAAGAAAATAATTTAGCATTTTATTTGAAGATGCACATATCCACTGACTAATAATTTCAATGATTAAATATATTCCTCAGAGAAACACATGCACCTGTGCATCAGAGACTTGAGAAAGGTCAAAGGTCTTCGCAGCATTGTTTGTAATAGTTAAAAAAAAAAAAAATCAACCATCAACAGCTCAAATGATGTCCATCAACAGATCATTAAAAACTTTTGGAATAGTCATACAATAGAATATTCCATAGCAGTAAAAATTAATGAAGTCTAGCTTCACTAATCTACATGGATGAATCTTAGGAAATAGTTTTAAATTAGAGGATTAAGAGGCACAAACTTCCAGTTATAAAACAAATAAGTCATGGGGATATAATGTAAAGCATGGGGAATATAGTCAATAATATTGTAATAACTTTACATGGTGACAGATGGTAACTAGACTGATCATGGTGATCATTTCATAATGTATATAAATATTGAATTACTATGATATACACCTCAAACTAACATGATATTGTATGTCAATTATGCCTCAATACAAAAAAGAAAAAGAAAAATAGAGTATGACTCTATCTACACAAACTTCAAATAGAGCAATATGATGTCCACAGATGCACAGATGTACAGTAAAATCATAAGACAAAACACTATAATCACAGAAAAGTGATTTGGTGGGAGAGAGAGGAGGGAGGACAAAACTGAAGAGGACCCAGGATGCATCTGATTCATTGCTAATGTTCTTTTTCTTAAGCTGGGTGGCACACACACAGATACTGTTTTACTATTCTTTATAATGTAAATATATGTTATGTATTTTTCATTATATGTATAAAATATTTCATTAAAATTCTAAAGAGCAGTGGGGTAGGGAGCAAGCAATAAACTCTGGGCAAAACTGGGCCTCGGCCAGGTGTGTCTTTGGCTCCTCCCACCCTACGTCTTTTCCGGGACTTAAAGGCACATCTTATAGGTCCCAGCCACAAATCCTGCCAAAGGATTATGTGATAATCATAGTTTGGGCTAACAAAAGTTTGACGTAACTCCTTCCAGGGAATCTTTGAAGTCAAAAGACCGGCTTTGGCTTTGAAGTGCTCCCCATAACCCACACACCTGCCAGGTGTCACCTCCTCTCAGTAGCCCCCACCACCACACGGCTCCCCAGTGGAGGTGACTGGAGGAGCAGCCTTCAGATCACGTCAAAAAGCTGCCTGGGGCCTCTGCTAGGAAGGGAATTATTCCTAAATACCACAATGCTCTCTATATATTTTTTGTGGTGTATGGCCAGCAAGTTTTTAATCATTCATCTTAGTGGGGAAAAAATTATTTGAACACTTTTTTGACTAAATATGAAATGGGAAGGGAATCCAAGCAAGTGTACCAGTACTATTTATTGCAATTAGAAATCCATTTAAATGTAAGTGACTTCTGGATTTATGACTTCTTTTACTGAATGTCAGCTGATCAACATTTCCTGAAACATTCAGTTGTCATAAACATACCTTAGTAAATATGCAGTAATTTAAAATCTTGAGCATCTGAGACAGGTAAAAATGCATGATTAAGTAACTTGAACATTGATGTGGTTTTATTCAAAGATGATTTAAAATACTATCAATTTTTAATAAAACAAACACACATAGAGTGGAAAACAAAATCCTAGGACAAAAACATTAAGAATTAAGCCATTTGATATACTCTTGTAAATAAGAGAACATCAACATCTATTAGTACATGATTTAAGTTAGTTCCACAAAATTAGTTCGGTTGAATTTTCATTTTTACATCGGTATGAAAAATTTATTGGTATAACTTTTTCTATGCTGAAAATGCAATCTTACTGAAATATATTATGGAAGAAAGGTAAGAAAGAAGGAAGGAGGGACGGAAGGAAGGAAAAGAAAAAAAAAGGAAGGAATTAAGACTTTTGCTAAATACAGCCTACATGATTCAACTAAGCCAATCTAACATGCATTGATACGTGCCAGATTGCATCCTTCTCCACAGAGGAAAGGTTCTGAAAACACTCAAGGTTATTACAAACTCTCCTAAAGTCAAATTTGGATCTGATAAAGTCAACAATTCTTCAGCACTCTGAAAATCAATCTCAAGTAGAAGTTGTTAATAATTATTCCTTTGCCAGGTATTCATACAAAAACAACTGCAAAGATCGTAAAAGTTTTACTTAATATTCTATATCACTAAAGTTCTCAAAAATATCAGTTACTATCATAATAGTCATTAAGTAACAATATTTGGCTAGTGTTTCATAAAGTAACAGAATAAATGCCAACTAATTTGAAGAACTGCTAGTATAATTGGATTAAAATTTTTGCCAAAAATTATCTTAGAGGAGAACAGCAGCCTGGGTCCTGAGAAAGACTGCCTCCTGGAGGGACTTCTTCACCTATTCACCTTCTGTAGGTTGTGTGGACCAACTGCTTTGCTGGCAACAAAGCGATTTTACTGTTTTGCCCAAAATGCATCCTCAGGTCTACATACTTCCAGGGAGAAGGACCAACATGAAGAAATGGTTCCTTAGCCTCACCTGCTGATGGGATCAGAAATAAAATTGTTTGGGGACAGGGTGGGCAGAGAGAGAGTCAGAGAATGCTGCAGGAGGCCCCTCCAGGTGCCTGAGGCCGCTGCAAATCCCCCACCTTTGTTCTCCTGGTTATCCTGCCTGTAGTGAAACCCTTAAAATAAAAGAAACCAAGAAAGTCCTTCAAAGCTCACCTGGGAGGTGAAGGGAAATGAAGAGGAGCTACAGAGAGTCTTCCCCACTTGGCAGGAACCAGAGAGGGTAGGCGGCAGCCTCACCCTTGAGGACCCATTTGGATTTGTAATTCTATTGACACCACCCCACTCCAAACACAGGCACTCCTTTTGAAACAATTCAATAGCCTTCCTCCAGAGGAAGGTCTTGGACCATTTAAAACCCAATTATTAGTGAGGATGCTCAGTAAATATCAGTTTTCTAAACTCCTCCTCCTTCTCCTATTGTCAAATATATGACGTGTTTTCCACAGAAGAAGTTGAGTGACAGAGTTGAGAAGCATGCTGAAACTGGAAGTTCAGCCAGCTAAGTCCATTCGGGTTTTTGCACCGGTGTCCCATCCTTCTATCCTTTAGGTCTAGTGATATCTCTACAAGGTCAGTCAGTAGAATGTCCCCAAGTAAGTGATTCCCTCTTACTGAGCCCCAAGAACACCAAGTCCCATTTATGCTGGGGTGGGTGAAAGTGTGTGGAATTGCAAGGAGAGATGGTAGAAGAAATTCACCCAAAATAAAAAGACAATCTGCCCGTTCAAATTTTTCTCCCCCTATTGCAATGGTATCCAGGAATGTGGTTTATTCTTTGAATAAAGAATTTTCCATTGCCAGCAACTGTGAACGGCAGTGATGAAAAGAGCAACTGGCTTGGGTCTACAGAGGTGAAGTACTTCCTTTCACATGCACTGTTAGCTAGACTGTGCATGCCTGGTGTAAGTGTGAATAAAGATTAGTCTGTAGACACACACACATACACACATTATTCCTTAAAATAGCATCTTCATATAAGGAGAGTTACATTTGTATAAAACAATGTTTTTAAAATTATAGGCAACGTAGCAACAATTCGTGAATTATCCTTTTGCTTTTTTAGCACTTCAGTTTAAAAAGCTAATTAGAATTTTGTTTAAGTTACAGGAAGAGGAGGCTGAGGCTGACACAGGACCCACAGTATTTAATTGTTGGCTTATATTTAATCTCTGGCTTATTTAATCTTTGGTGGTTAGCATATGCCAGGCACTGTGCTGTCTTCCATTTATTATCTCACTGAATTTTCATGATAACCCTGGGAAGTAGGTATTTTTATCTTCATTTTACAAACGAAGAAACAAAGGTTGAGAGAATTTACATAACTACCCATGGTCCCATAGCTAACTATCGGTAGAGCCAGCACTCAAATCCAGGCCTAACTCCAAATCCTATACTCAAGGCTACACCACTATTGACTGGGAGATGGTGCACATGGTGGCCATGGAGGTGCCGAGTTCCAGTCTCCCTTCAAGAGAACGTGCTGCAGGGAGCATGAATGACACACAGTTGCTGTACCTTCACATCCACCAGAGCTTTCCTCCAAGACCACGGATTCCCTGGGGCTTCTCTCAGCCCATGTCAGAGCATGGTGAGGTACCAGAATTGGCCCATTCCCACCAGACCTGGAATTCCTCTAAAGCTACACTGTCCGATTCAGTAGCCACTAGCCACATGTTGCTATTGAGCGCCTGAAATGTGGGTGCTGTGACTAAGGAACTGAATGTTTAATTTTATTCCATTTCAACATTTAAATCTAAGTAGCCCCAAGTGACTACTCGCTACCATACTAGATAGCAGATGGAGAACAACATTTCTGCCATTGCAGAAAGTTTTATTGAACAGCATTGCCTTAACAGGACAACTTTTGCTTAGGGAGATCACCAGGCTGAACTCTGCACAGATCCAAAAGGGAAGTAAAAAAGACTTACCTTAGAGGCACTTCCCTTCGAGACAGTTGTCTCAGAAGAACCTGCAGACACTAGGAAGGTTGTCACAGGTGAAGAACTCAGAGTGGTGGGCAGAGAGCAGGAAGGCAGCAGACATGGATCTCAGATGACTCAGAGATACCCTGCCTCTCTGGGGCTGGACACACAGCTGGGGAGACACATGGTGCCTTGGAAAGGGGAGAGGGCTTGCCTAGGGCAGAATGGGGCCCACTAGATAGGATTTTATGTGATTATTGAGGGAGAAGGGAAACTAAGACCCAAAGGAAGTAAAGGTCTGAGAAGAATAGAGTTTTATGGAGCAACGCCAGGTAGGAGTTATTTACATTTTCTTCCTCTTCAGTTTCTCCTATCCTCTTCTTTCTCCTTGATTATCTGCCTCTAATCTTATTAAAAAATCTTATTCTCCCTCTTTTTCTTTCATCCTCCAGTCACCAGAAAAAAATATAGCTGCAATAAATATTTTATTTCTTTCATGTATTAGGCTTTTATGTTCATTGTTCTTCATACAGATTAATTGAACATTAAAATTTTTCTTTCTCAAGAAGAGTGAACTGCTTCTTAACAGGTATTATGGCCCTCAGTTACTGTTCTTTCAGAGGGTCACAGGGTCAATGGCGAAGGGAAGTTACACTTTCCACCTTGATCAGAAGTATTTTCACAGGAAAATATGGGCTAACGTTAGCTTTCTTGTACTACAAAAAAAATCTTGTGAAAATCAAATATACTTATAGAATATGTATATATAACTTCACCTACCGAAGAGCTATAATCATGGCAAAGGTCTTTTCTTAAAGCAATCAACTTTAGGAGCTACTTGCAAATTAGTGTCTGTTCTTTTCTTTACCAGTCATTATTAGCCTGAACTGGTACCCAAGCCATATTCCAAGAAAATAAAAGATTCATATCGAGAGTTTTAAATTCTGTAGTCTCAATTACCAGATATGCTCTTATTAATTGGTTCTACGAATTCCTCTTCAAAATGTGTCGAATTAATATATTCATCTGAAAAGGCAAGTGAGTATTCACATACAGATTAAAAATATAAATTTCAGAAACACAGATGTTCTACCAAATTCTCACTTACTTATTCCCAGCTAAATTCAATCTCTGAGTTTTAAAAAGATTTTTTCAACTGTTAAGGACAAAAAAAAAAAATAAACGCTATTATATATTCACATCTGGCTCTGTCACCATTTAGGGCATGTTAATATAGACATTAAACATCTGGGCAGAAGGGAAAGGATCTATTTGGGAGCTTCTGGCTGCCATGACAACTGAAACGTCCTGTCTCTCAAGCAGGTCAGTCTCTGCTCATCTACTTTACCACCACTGCAACCCTCCATTTTTATTCCAAAAGCTCAGAGTAGGTAAGATTTTAAAACAACAGTCTTCATAGTATGTAATATTTATGTGTAGAAAGTAAGTTCCTAGGGGATGCTCCTCATGCTTCTGTCCTACTTTAATACCATGAGTAAGACAAATCCTTTCTGTTTGCAGCCATGCAGTTAAAGTAGTTTGAATTTTACGGCTTTTAGACATGGAAGTCCTTTATTTCTGATCTACTCAAGAGATGGCTCCTGAGTAACTCAGAGCAAAAAAGTCTTAGTAAAAAAGGTGAAAATTAGCCACCATTATTTTTTCTCCTCCATTCTGGATGTCTAAAATTTTATCAACACTCTAACTGAAAAATAATAATTATAGCTTCCATGTATTAATGTTTTCTGTATACTGGATGTGCAATGTACTTTGGACACATCATTTTTCATCTATTCCTCAAAACCATTTGTATAGTCGGCATTATTATTTAGATCTCATAGTTATGGAAACTAAACCATGGAAAAAGGTACAACATTTACTCAACAAATATTGACTGAATGCCTACTATGTGTACTATGTGCTAAGCACCAGGAATATGACGGCGTAAAGCATTACAGCATGTCCCTATCTTTGTTGAGTTTATCATCCTGTGATCTTGTCCAAAGGGAAGCAAACAGCTAGGCGGGAACAGAATCTAAGTCTGACCTCAAAACTAAAAAGAAAACCCCAGGTCTGACTGATTTCTAAACCATAAGCCTTGGAGTCACCTTTGACTCACCTCTTCCTGTCACACACATACATTCAATCCATCAGCAAATCACACTGGCTCTAGCACAAAATAGATCCAGAATACGACCACATGTCACTACCTTGGTCCAAAGCACAACATCTCTCGCCTGGAATATTTTAATCTCCCAGTTTCTAGCCCTTTCTTCATTTAGTCTATTCTCAGAAGAACAGCTGTCTGGGTCTTGTTAAAATGTTAAGTCAGACCGTGTCACTCTTCTGCTCAAGACCCTCCCAAGTCTCCCATCTCACTCAGAGAAAAAGCGAAGTCATTATAATGGCCTGGAGGGTCCGACACAGTGTGGGTCCCTCTCACTTCATCTCCTATAACTCACTTTCTTGCTCACCCCTCTCTGGCCATGTTGGTGTCATTGCTTTGCCTCAAATACGTCCGGCACCTTCTAACTTCAAGATCTTGTACTTGCTCTTCCCTTTGCCTGCAACTCACTTTCCTAGACATCTGCACACTTGCTCCCTCACCTCCTCTAGTCCTTGGTCAAAAGTTACCATCTCAGCAAGGCCTTCCCCGATCACCATCTTTATGACTGCAACTCTCCTCTAACACCCCACTCTCCCTCATCTGCTTTACTATCCTCCACAGCACATAGCACCATCTGACATATTACACATTCTACTTATTTATCTTGTTTATTGGCTGCCTCTCCTAGCTCTTCTCAGCTCCAGATTGCTGATCATGCACATCTCTTCCCAACTCCCATTCAGTGGCATCACATTGGTAGCCTGAAATCAGCTGTGGCTGGCAAATGCTAAAAATTAGGCCCTCTTTCCCCTGAGAGCCATATTATTATCATAGCACCCTCCTTCCAAAAATATATGGCCCTCCCCCACCAGAAAATATTCTTCATGAAGGCAGAGTTTTCACCTATTTTTCTCAGGGCTTTCTCCACAAGACCTATAGTGCTTAGCACCTTTTAGGAGCTAAATATCTGTTGAATGAATTAATATTTTACTGTATGTCCTATACTCAAGCAGGTTGAAAGAGCACCAAAACTCCAAACCTCTACTTTAGAACGTCTATAAACATGTTCTGTAGTTTAGAAAGCCCGGGCATTTCCCAAGCCTAATTCATCTGTTCACAAAGGGGCCCCTCTCCACCCACATGGTTCATGAACAGAAGACACAGGGATTGCCAGTGAACTGTAGTCTCTGGAAATACCCTCAAATGAAAAAAGGCAAATGAAGAACTGGAAAAAGCATGATACAGCTGTTTTTCATTTTTATTGTAACTTGTTAAAATAAATGCTAAACTGCAGACGATATGGTGTGTTATATAGGAAATTGTAGGAAAAGGTTTGAGCACCTCAAAACATACTATTTAGAATGTGAAACCATTTTTCTTGTTTTTTTTTAGGATTCAAGGAGAAGTTTCACAGAAATCTCCTCTGAAGGAAACACTAAGCTACAAGGACCTGTAGAGGAAAAACGTTATTCTTTCACTTACTCCAAGGATGGCTCTGCAGTAAGAAAAATGTTTCTATCAGAAAGAGAACATTGGCAACCCACTTAAAAGTGTTAATAGGATCTTAACAAGATTTCAGTGAAAATACTAGTGTTCGCAAGCTTGCTGAATACCATGGAAGGTGTCAGAAGTCTGTTGGAAAGGTGGGAGAGTCTGTCACAAAGATAATAGAGTCAAAGTATTGAATTAATTGGGCCAAGAGTATATAGATTGCACTTATTGTGCAAAGAGGTTCATCCTTCACAGATAAAAACTTTCTGATTTCCCTTACAGTGGAGTTAGCAATATACCCTAAACAACTTATTTATAACTGCATAACTTATTAGTAAAAAGTTCTTCATAATTTTCCTTATTTTCAACCATTATCAGTGGCAGTAAGTTAATACATCCTTGGCAGCAAAGCTACCAAATGGTTGGTCTGGTCACAGAGAGAACCCTGGCCTAATGTGTGTATACTGCTTTCAAACCCCCCACCACATCAGACACATTATGTCATATGATATGACCAAAAATTCTGTAGGGGAGATAGTATAACAATCATTTCATAATTATGAAAATCGAAGCTCAAGGAGGTTACTGCTCATGAGTTAGGGCAAATACGGTCACTGAAATCCCAGACCACAGACTCAAGAACCTACTGCCCTTTCTACCACATGATGCTGATTCTCTTAGAGGAAAATTTGTCTCTTCAGGGATGTTAGGCCTGGGTAGATAGGAAGATGCCCTGGCCAAGCCTCAGGTTGAGACATCTTACGGAGGGTCTACAGTCCTCATCTCTGAGTTTTATCTGGGTAAGTTCCACTTTGAGCTTAGGGTACCTCAAAAAGCTTAAGGCCAGCAGCACCCAAGTTGCGGAGCTGAGAATCATCCAGGAAAAGGGAAGAGTAGGGAAGCCCCTGCCTGGCACATGTGATGCACAATGGTAGACAATAATTCCTTCACGGGACACCACCTTCACAATATCTTCCTCTGTTAAATGTTCCTGAAAAATGTCTTGGAAACAGATCCCCTTCATTACTAAAGACCCTTCAGGAACTGAATCCTTAATTCAATACATAAAAGCATCATCTCATTTTGATGGTTGAGAATGGGTAGGAGTATGGGTACGGCAATGTATCATTTCTGGTTGAGTCTCCTGATAATAGGAATACTGGATTTTAAACAACACATTTTTTTTGCCTCAAAAACTTAAATTGTTTCTACTCTGTTCAGTGTCAAAAATATTTTACCTATTATGTAGAAAACATTGTTCTGGGTGCCAAAGGCTATAAAGATGAATAAGAGATGATTTCTTCCCTCGAGGAATCATCAATCTAATGAAGAGATGGAAATCTTTCCAGAATACATTTTACTTGAGTCTACCTTCTTAAAAAGAGTATAGTGAATATTACACAACTTTTCCTTGGTGACTTAAGGGTCATCATTATGAACATGAGCTGCTGTCCTGGGCCACAACAATAGGCACAGCTGTAGTTAAGAATGAGTGTGTCACAGCAGCTAAGGGCTGCTGATCACAGGAGTTAACCAAGAACTTGCCTTCTGCTTTCCTGAACTGGATAGATGGACAGATGGATGGATGGATGGATGGACGGACAGACAGATAGATATAAATACTGTTCGCTTTCTGGTCTTTTCCCATTCTTCCCAACTTGTAGATGAACTAAAGACCTGCTGTAAGACAAATGTGCTTTGAACGAGTACAAAACTGCCCTTAGCTGCCCCTGAGGCACAGGTGGTGGCTGAAGCCTTCTCCTGCGGAGCACCCTGCTGAGTCCCCACCTCTGGCCTCCTCTCTGACATCAATGTCAGCTACCCACCTCCCTTTCATCACTGGAATTTCCACACAGATCGCACCACTTCTCATCTCTGAGAATTACTCTATTCATCACTCTCTCTATCCTCAAATTACAATGTACATAAAATGCCTAAGAGAACAGGTACTCAATAAATGCAAGCACTGTTTTCCCTTCTGTTAACAGGGCAATCTTTGATCTGACACTTTCCTCAGTCTCTGCCTCTTTCATATGATCAGGTTGATGGATTCTGCTCCTCTTTGTGGTCAGCAAACCAACAAATCACAACCCATTTCTGCTTCTTTGTGCTTATCTGTGAATAAAGTTTTCTTTTTTTCTTTCACCCCTACAGAAGACACTCATTATGCTTGTTATAACTCATTTGTAACTGTATAGTTTGGTAGCTTAAAAGTTCCTTATTATTTTCATAAATTTTCTCCACTCAGTGATTCTAATTTAATAAAACAGTCACTTTCGCTTTATTTATATTTTCATAAATAGTTTATACTTTGGTTATAATGAATAATTCTGGGTCTGAGTTATGTTATTGTGGATATGCAATTCGAGCTTTCTAGAAGCAGCATCACACCCATTCTGATGCTGCTTCTTCTCCTCTAATGGTGACAAATCTATAGATGAGACAAAAGTCAAAGGTTCACAGAAAGGCAAAGCCATTATAAAGTATGGTGCATGCAGCATCTGATTATTTCTCCCCATATAACTTCACACTTGCAATTGAAAAAAAAGGTTCTCTTTGTATATGTCACATAAACCATGTCATGAAATCCTTTTATTTTAATCTCTTGGAAGGCTCTCATTAAAGCTAGCACACATACTACAATTGCATTGAAAAGTGACAACTATTACATTATTATGGCATAAGAAGTAATCTAAGGTGCATCAACACAGTATAAAAATGACCATTACAAATACAGCAGTCACCCCTTACCCACAGGGATATGTTCCAAGACCCCCAGTGGATGCCTGAAACCCTCTCTATATAATGTTTTTTCCTCTACATACAAACCTATGATAAAGTTTAATTTATAAATTAGGCACTATAAGACATTAACAACAATAATAATAAAACAGAACAATTGTAACAAAAATCTGTAATAAGTTACTGTAGATCATAGCAACCCCAGCATGTGATTTTTTTTCTTTCCTTAGTAATTCAAGAACTTTCAGCTTTTCAGTTAAAGCAAGCACTTTACGGCTTCTCTTTGGCGTATCCAAATTGCCAGTATCACTATTCCTGCGCTTTGGGACCATTATTAAGTAAAACAAAGCTTACTTGAACACAAGCACTGTGATACTGCAACAGTTGATCTGATAACCGAGATGGCTACTAAGTGACTCCAGGGCTGGTAGCGTACAGTGTGGACATGCTGGACAGAGGGATGATTCACGTCCTGGGAGGGACGGAGCAGGACGGACAAGATTTCATCACGCTACTCAGATATGGCAAGCAATTTAAAACTTATGAATTGTTTATTTCTGGAATTTTCTACTTAATATTTTTGGAGTGCAGGTAACAAACCCTGGAAAGTGAAACCATGGGTAAGTGGGGACTGCCGTATAAGAAAAACATTACTCCACTACACCCTTAGGGATTTCATTTATATAAGAATTTTTCCCATCTTCTGTTCACCTGGACAAGAACCAGATAAATTACAGTCTCTGGTTCAAATATATCTTTACTAACAGGGTTATCTTCTTAGAAAATAACTTCCTATGATCCCCCAGTTTTGAAATGTTGCGCCCACTAATAAATATATGAAAATCCCAGTGCTTCACTTTGACCTATTTCAGCTGTACATGGCAGAGTTCCAAATGCTGAGAATCGCATAGTGCCCGTTCTTAGCACATGACATCAACCATCCGCCTTGGCCATCAAGACAGGGTCTAGATATCTCTCCCGCGTAATATTATAACGTCAAAAGTGTTCTTGGCATTTATGTAATGTTTTTATGAAACTATGCAGGAGATAAATGGATTCTAGCTTTTCCAAACTGGGACCCATTTCTTGTACTGTATATTCAACTGTGCAGGCTTGTACTTGCTCACTTGTCTCTCTCTCTCTCTCTCACACTCACACTCTCTCTCTCTCTCTCTCTCTCTCTCTCACACACACACACACACACACACAATCTGCCAGACTGAGACTGAATCATGTGGGTGCTCCAGAAAGGCTAAAGGTTTGGTACGCATTCAAACTGTTATTTTTAAAGTATATACTCAACATTTATTAAGCAGAATTGGTGAAAACTTATTTTGCATTAAGAAAATTGTGTGTCTCTTTATGGTTAATTAACAGGGTTAGTTCATGTACTGAATAAACATATCACTTTCACTTGCTTCTACCTCTTTGATTTCACAAATTTGGGTCTCTCATTACTGGACAGAATTAGTTATACTCCTGAGGGCAACAGTAACTCTCACAGATATAGTTACAAAGTTACAAAATGGATTTCAATGTTCTTCTGTTTGTTTACTTTCAAGTTGTCAAAACATTTTCCACTTTTCCTTGGTCTTTTTTTCAGTTCAGTTTTCTTTTATGATTTACCAAACCTGGAAAATTCTTGGAAAGCACACTAATAACTTTCAAATTTAGATATTAAAAATAAATGTACAGCATGGTGACTATAGTTAATAATAGTGTAATATATATTTGAAAGTTGCTAATAGAATAGATCTTAAAAGCTTTTACCACAAGAAAAAAAATTTGTGATGGATGTTAACTAGACTTATTGTGGTAATCATTTCACAGTATATACATGTATCAAATCATTGTATTGTACACTTGAAACTAATATGTTATATGTCAATTACATCTCAATAAAAGAAAATTTAAAAAATAAATCACTCATTTCCAATAAACAGACCTCTATAAAATACTGCTCAGTATAAGACTTTCAATTGACCGTGAATTGCCAGATTCAGGTGATTTTAAACTAGGATGGTATGAGGCTTGCCGTAACACTGTGCAAAGATTCACAAGAGATAGTTCAGCAATGTCAATGATTTTTATTATTGTTATGAAAATATTCAACAAAGAAAGTTCAACAATAGAAACAATTCTTATTGTTATCTCACCCCCACCCCCACGAGAGGGTTGAAATAAATTTTGTCCTGCCAGTTACCTAAGTGTTACATGTGGAAACCTGAGTTAACAGGCGTCATGTTTCCCACTTATACCAGTAATATTCCGTTGGCATACAACGGTGCCCAGGGAAGCTGCTATTCCTTAATCCAGCTCTGTTCACCCAGACACACACATGCATCCATGGATTCATCTGTTAGGCATCAAGAATTACAATACTTACAAGAATAATCCTTCAGTCTAAATGTTTAAATGTTAAATGCTAAATATGCACTGAAGGATTTGAAACACAGAACTTGCAAACATGACACAGTCACATATCTGGCTCAGCCCTGCCCAAATGTCGGAATGTATCAGTCATTGTGGATTTATTTATAATGAGAGCAATCAAGTCACGACGCATGTGGTCTCAAAGGTCTACTTAGATGATGAAGACCTATGATACTCCCTGAAGTATGGCTGACTCTCCAACCTTATTAAGAATATACCTTTCTGACATTTTAAATATCTTAAGTCAGTGATTTTACCCACTTGGGAAAAACAATGTTGCAGCATGTAATTTAGGTTATTTCAATAGAACCAGTTCAATCTTAAATCATCATTACTAATGCATTCTAGCAACGCTTCTTTGGTAAAGCCACTTTGCACAATAGTGCCAGCAACCACAGAATGTGACTTAACAACCAATTACTTGTACAGTTTGCAAAACAAGTAAACCTCTCAGCAGTTGGGAGCTTTGCCCAGAGGCCTGGGCTTGCCCCTGGCATGGTACCTTGCTTTCTTCATGAGTTCCAGCAATGTCACATTGCTTTCCAGCCTGCTAATGCACTGGCCTCATAAACACAGATTCCCCAACTGCTCTCCAAGATTCTGATATCATGTTCAGAGTGAACATTTTCTTTTCCTTTTTTGCGAGTTCTGCAGTTTTTTTGGTCATTCATATCCAATCAATCACTATCCACAGTCATCTTCACATATGAATGCCAATACTGTATTATTAAAGAATTCTTGGTAATTTGTTTTGTGGGGAGGGTTTACAAGAGGTGACCGTAGGGAGGCAAGCCAAAGGAAAACCATTTCAACTACTCTGGAAGCTGACCTCTGTGAGGCACTCAGAGGGAACAGACTATATCCCCAGGTAGGCTCATTTTGAATAAGATGGTGTGTATTACAGCTAGGAAGCGCAAACAAAGTAGATGGCACAGTGACCAGCCCAGTTAACAGTAGCAGAAAATGTTAGAAATGAGAACACAGATGTACCCCATTTGTATTACACTTGTATTCTTGTAAGTTACTAGTCTGAGAGCACCATATTTGAGACACTGAGCTCTTCTTGATGACTGACAAAGACCTGGATGGGATTTGGATTATCAATGACAAACAGTTCTAAACAGCTAGAAATAACATATTTGTTGGTACCCCACCTCTAATCAGCTATAAAGGGCAAATCTTTTCTTTCTCTCTTTCTTTTCTTTCTTTGTTTTTTTGCTAAAGGCTTAGGAATAAAATTATGGGCACTTTCCAAAAGAGTAAAGAGAAAGCAGATTCTATGGCTTCTGGAAAGTTTTTACCCAAGAACTCCCTGTAGATTTGAAAATTAATGCTTTTTCCTCCAGGGGAAGTTTTATCAAAAAATTCTGGTAACCAATTAATTACTATAAATTCTTCTCAGTATTTTTCTCACCAAGACTTTCATGATATGATTCCCAAAAATAAATCAGTACCATTATGATCTGTGCCTTTCATTACAGCCCAGTACTTTTCCCCATAAATACCATACAATGACTTTCATTTCCCATCATCTTTCATTAACTTTTACTCACCTCAATACTATCAACGAAGCTTACTTAACATATAGTTCAAAGAAATATTAACCCTTATGCTTTGTAGTAAATAATTCTGAGTGATAAAAACTATTCTTAAGAAATATTTTAAGTGATAAAAAATTTACACTAGTTAATAACAATAAAACACTTATCTCAATGAATTTTATTGTTTCCTAAACCATCTCCAAAAGTTCATCACATTAACTACAATCAAAAATTGGTTCTCAAAGTTCATCATATTTAGGGGCCAGCCCAGTGGTACAGCAGTTAAGTTCACACATTCTACTTTGGCAGCCCAGGGTTCACCAGTTCAGATCCTGGGCGCAGACCTACACACCCCTTATCAAGCCACACTGTGGCAGGTGTCCCAAACATATAATAGAGGAAGATGGGCACAGATGTTAGCTCAGGGCCAATATTCCTCAGCAAAAAAGAGGAGGATTAGCAGCAGATTTTAGCTCAGGGCTAATCTTCCTCAAAAGAAAAAAAGGAAAGAGAGAACAAAAGCTCATCATATTTATTATAGTCAATAATAGATTCTCTGAAGTTCATCATATTTCTATAGTTAAAAATGGCTCAGCCTGCTAATGGGTGCAAGGTTTATGTTTAGGATGATGAAAATGTTGTAAAATTAGATTATGATAATGGTTACACAACTCTGTACTTAATCTAAAAACCAGTGAAATATATACTTTAAAAGGGTGAACTTTATAGTACACAAATTACATCTCATTAAAGCTATTTTAAAATGAGTAAATCAACGAAACTAAAAGTTGGATTTTTGTTTTAAAACATCAACAAAATTGACAAACCTTTAGCTAGACTGAGAAATAAAGATAAGAGTCAAGTAAATAAAATCAGAAATGAAAGAGGAGACATTACAACTGATGCCACGGAAATAAAAAGGATTATTGGGGCCAGCCCCATGGCCTAGTGGTTCACAGGTTCAGATCCCAGGCTTGGACCTACACCACTCATCAGCCATACTGTGGCGGTGACCCACATGTAAAATAGAGGAAGACTGGCACAGATGTTAGCTCAGGTCTAATCTTCCTCAGCAAAAAAATGAAAAACAAACAGAAAATAACAAGTGTTATTGTAAATGAATGTAAAATGGTATAGCCACTGAGGAAAACAGTATAGAGATTCCTTAAAAGATTAAAAATAGAACTACCATATGACCAAGCAACCCCACTTCTGGGTATGTATCCAAAAGAATTGACATTAGGATCTCAAAGAGATAGCTGCACTCCCATGTTCATTGAAGCA
Organism: Equus caballus; assembly: GCF_041296265.1. Lineage (NCBI taxonomy): Eukaryota > Metazoa > Chordata > Mammalia > Perissodactyla > Equidae > Equus > Equus caballus. The sequence continues at coordinate 47,216,430 of NC_091700.1, read as the reverse complement.
TTATTCACAATAGCCAAAGGGTGGAAACAACCTAAAAGTCCACGAATGGATAAAGAAAACATTGCACAGACAAAGAATGGAATATAACTTAGCCATAAAAAAGAAGGAAATCCCATCATATGCTACATGGATGAAGCTTGAAGACATGCCAAATGAAATTACTAGTCATAGAAGGACAAACACTGCATGATTCCACTTATAGGAGGTATCTAAAGTAGTCAAACTCAAAGAAACAGAGAGGAGAAAGATGGTTGCCAGAGGTCAGGGGGAAGGGGAAATAGAGAGTTTCAAGGGGTATCAAATTTCAGTTGTGGAAGATGAATATAAGTTCTAGAGATATGCTGTACAACATTGTACTTATAGTTAACAATATTGTACTGAACAATTCAAAATTTATTAAGAAAGTAAATACCATGTTAAGTGTTTTTTTACCACAATTTTAAAAAACATGGATCAGTTCTCCTAGGGATGCAGACTATCAAAAGTAAGAGCAACAGGGCTCTTTTCTTACTTAGCCTGATAATAAAATGTCCTCTCTCTGCTATCTCTGGAATCCTGTTTACTGGAAAGCAGCGTCTTCAGAGCCCCACCTCCCAGCACCGCTCCACCAGGAATCTCCAGTGAACTTCACGGCACAATGAGTACAATGTCAGAAACACTATGGAAAGACTCTACTCTGGCTCCAGAACCTGAGAAATGCTGGACGTGTCAGCTCCTGATGATAACTCCTGGAGACGAGGTCACAAGTGGGACAGGCTGCCTGCCGGAAAGCAGGCACACAGCACGCTCTAAACCCTGAAACATGTGGCCAAAGGTTGACCATTCTGAGTCTCTAAACTCTTACATCCCCACACGAACCTCCCACATACTGCCTCACCTGGGCTTCCAAGGGCAGGCTAAACATGAGAAGAGTCTGCCTGTCTAGCTTACCCATAAACATGTCCCCAGAGTAGTGGAGAAAGAGGGTGTTTCTTTCTCAGCACTTGTCTGCTCTCTCTTACTCTCACTCGCTGTCACGGGCTGTGTCACTCGTTTCATGTAATCCAGGTTCTATACTTACATTCACGGTTGGTTACATAATCGTCAGCTGCTCCAAAGAGCCACTAGACCAGAACAAACGGTCTCCTGCAAGTTACAGGTGGAGGGCCTGCAGCTACCTCCCCAGCTCTGATGAGCAGATGCTGGGGACACGTTAGGATGCTGTGGAGCCTCGCTATACACAAAGTGTGGTCTGCAGACCAGCAACAGAGGCGTCATGTGGGAGCATGATAAACATGCAGAATCCTAGACCCCTCTCCAGACCTACTGAATCAGAACCTGCATTTTAATAAGATCCCTAGATGTCTGAACGTATGTGAAAGTTTGAGAAGCCTGAGGTAAAATCTGAATATATTTTGAAGCCAGATTTTAGAATTTGGGGGGTAGGTTCCACAAGTGCAAGGTGATTTTTAGAGTAAGTAAATAAATAATATCAATCAAACACATATTTGTTGAATGAACTATTTACTTTCTTTAAACTAAGAGGAATAAATAAATCCAATTATTTTACATATAGGGCTTTAAAATACCAGTAAACTTAACAACCTTCCACAGTAAGGCTTAAATAGTCTTTTTCTTTGTATTTTAATGAATCTGTTTCCATAAAACATCTTTAAATTGTATTAGTAACAAGTACGTGTGTTATCAAAACTTAATAATATACAGCAATAATTCCCCCCACAAAAGGGGGGTCAGGGCATAAATAAACGAAGCTTTTGTGTCTAAACAGACAACGGTAGCATGAAGTGAAGGAAATTTAACTGCCAGGGCCCCTCATTGCCACATGCCTCTTCCAAGGACCAGTAACTAACAGTGGATTTGCTTTTTTTCTTAACGACAGCCTCAACAATTATATAACTTTAAAATTCCATAAAACCTGGAACCATCCCTAGTTTAACCAATTATGAAAACTATTTTTAAGTTTCGAATATACAACAGTTTTTTAGGTTCCTTCAATACACTAAGAAATACTCAGAATTACATCACTACTGTTCAACCTATAAATGAAAATAACTTAATTGAAGGATGACCTAGAAATAATTCTGCTCATTTGCAAGAAAGAGAAACTCTGCAATAATAAGGTTCATATCTTTCAATATTACCACTTAACACCATTAAACTGAACAAACATATCATTTATTCACATTTCCCTCTCTCCCTTTCCCTTTTTCCCATTTTAACTTAAAAACCTGATTACTGCCAGGGAAGAGGGTAGGTAACTGAAGAAAATATACAAAAATGTCTTCCAGGTGTTTTTGTTTACTTTTCTTTTATTATTTTCTTCAGGTGCTGCAAAGTCATATCTACTAAATATTTTTAAGAAATACAAGAGGTCAAATAGAAGAAAGTAAAAAAAAAAACAAAAACTGAAATAAATTCTGACATTTTAGTGACTACTGTTTCAAACTATTTAGATGTAGGTTTTTAAAAATATGATTTTGAGTGTGTATATGTGAGTGTGTGTGTCAGCATGTGCATCACTAGGAGAGAAAGAGATCTGGAAATTTCTATTTTATTCACCAAACCACTCATGCAACTTCGCACACAACTCAAAATACCCCTCCCTCAGGATATCTGGCTATAGCATTTTCCATATCTACCATTATCACTTAAACAATCTCCTGATATTGGGCAGTCAGTTTGTCTCTGATTTTTCATTTTTATAAATAAAGTTACTATGAATATCATTATAGATGCTCCTTCATGTATTTTTCTCATTCTATCCTTAGGATAAATTCCTTCCATGGAAATTGCTGAATAAAACTTTGAAAGATAATATCAATCTGACTTCTGAAAAGTTTTACCATTTACAATACCATCAGAAGACAACTTCATTTTTGCCAATACAAGAATCAAAAAGTTACCTGTTTTTGTTCATATGCTTGTTTTTAAAACTGCTTTATTAAAGTAAAATATGCATACAGAATATTATACAGCTTTATGAATTATCACAAAGCAAACACACCTGTACCACCTCTACTATCACCCAAGACAAAGAATATTATTAGCAGCATCTTGGAAGTCCCCTCATGCCCCTGCCAGTTACTACTCCATCCTTCCTCTTGAAAGCTAACCACCATCCTGACATTTAACACAATATATTGGTTTTGTAAATGGCTTTTTTTGCAGGTGGGCAAGGGGGTGAGGAAGATTGGCCCTGAGCTAACACCTGCTGCCAATCTTCCTCTTTTTTCTTGAGGAAAAGTGGCTCTAACATCTGTGTCCATATTCCTCTATTTTGCATGTGGCATGCTACCACAGCATGGCTTGATGAGTAGCGTAGGTTGGCACCTGGGATCTAAACCTGCAGGCCCCTGAAGCGGAGTGTGCTGATCTTAACCACTACACCACCAGGCCACCTCATAAATGGCTTCTTTAACTCAATATTATATCCATGAGACTCATCCATGCTTCTCCTTGTATCTGTAGTTTACTCATTTTTGTTGCTGTGTAGTAATCAATTATATGAATATACTGTAATTTATTTTGCCACTCCCACATTTATTGGCACTGTCTCACTTCATATAGTTTATATATTTGGTCATTGCTGTTGTGGTCATACAAAATGGTAAACTTTTATGTGGTTAAATCCATCGAGCTTATTCCTTTGTGATTATACTATTGGTGGTACACTTCTAAAAGGCTTTTCCTACCCCAAGATTATGAAATGTTTATCTATATTTTCTTTTAATATGACTTTTTAGATTCATATCTTTGCTTCATTTGGAATTTATTGGGACGTAAAGAGTTAAGTAGTTGTATGCCTGTGTTCATTCTCCTTCAATGGCTAGACAGTTTTCCCAAGATCTTTTATGAAATAACTCATGTTTTCTCCCTACTTAAAATGCTCAAAATGCTTAAAATACTTCCTTTATCATATACTAAGTTGCTATATATATATATATATACTTGAGACTATTTCTGGAAATTCTGTTATTTTGTTTAAAACATGCTTATATAGTCTTCAACTGATAAAACAAGCACAAAGTGCAAAATTCAGGAGGAACAACAGAGTGTATAAAGATAATAAGTAAGGCTTCTCCCACACCAGCCCACCAGAAACACAGATCCTCTCAAGGTTCAAAGGTGGTTCTGAATCACTTGTCTACCATTCCAAAAGGACTCTGTGCACATAAAAACGTACACATACACTTTGTGCATATTAATATTAACATGCCTTTAAAAGAACATACCATAACACACTTGTAGAGTTTACATTTTCACATAAATCAATAGACTGTGTTACCCCATTCTTTGTAATGTCTGCCTTGTATGAATTTATTTAAAACCTGCACCCTCTAATGAGCTAAAACATTGCTTATAATCTTTTGCTATTACAGCTAATACTGAAATGAATATCTACAGATAAAACTCTTAGAAGCACAACTTAGAATTAAAGTGTATGCGTACTTTTTAATTTAACTTTTTATTTTTAAACAATCGTAGATTCACGTGCAGTTCTAAGGAACAATACAGACATACCCTGTACCCTTTACCCAGTTTCCCTTAATGGGACTATCTTACAAAACTACAGCACAATATCACAACTAGAATATTGACACTGATATCGTCAAAATACAGAACACTTCCATCACTGCAAAATCTCTCACGTTGCTCTTTTATCTGCCAAGAGTCACTTATCTTTTTCCTCTACCCTCCTTTTAGCCCCTACCAACCACTAGTCTGTTCTCCATTTCTATAATCTTGTAATTTCAAAAAATGTTATGTAAGTAGAATCATACAGAACGTAACTTTTGGGGATAGGTGTTTTTCACTCAGCATAACAGTCTGGAGAGTCATCAAAGGTTGTTGCATGCAGCAACAGTCCATTCCTTTTTACTTTTGAGTACTATTCCATGGTATCTGTGTATCACAGTTTGTTTAACCATTCACCCATTGAAGAACATCTGGGTTGTTTCCAATTGTTGGCTATTACAAATAAAGCTGCTTTAAACACTCATGTGTAGGTTTTTGCGTGAACATAATTCTTCATTTCTCTGGGATAAATGCCCAGAAAGGGCATTGCTGGTTTGCATGATAGGTGCATAGTTTTTTCAAGAAATCACCAAGTTGTTTTTCAAGGTGGCTGCACCATTTTACATTCCCACTAGCAACGTATAAGTGATTCAGTTTCTCTGCATCCTTGTCAGCATTTGATGTTGTCACTAGTTTTTATTTCAGCCACAGGTGAATAGTGATATGTCATTGTGATTTTAATTTGCATTTCCATAATGACTAATGATGTTCAACATGTTTTCACGTGTTTATTGGCCATCTATATACACTCTTCCGTGAAATCCTTCATGTCTTTTCTGCATTTTCTAATTGGATTGTTTTCTACTGTTAACTTATGAGAGTTCTCTATATATTCTAGAGTCTCTTTTCTCAGATAAGTGGATTGCAACTATGTTCTCCCAGTCTGTGGCTTATATTTTCATCCTCCCAAAAGAGTCCTCTGCAGAGCAAAAATTTTTAATATTAATGAAGTCAAATTTATAGATTTTTTTCTTTTATGGGTCAACTTTTGGTGTCATGTCTAAGAACTCTTTGTCTATTCCTAGTTCCCAAAGATTTTCTATTTTTTTCTAACAGTTTTGTAATTTTTTGTTTTGTATTTAAGTCTATGATCCATTTTCAGTTAATTTTTGATTAAGGTGTGAGACAGATTGAGATTCATTTTCACTTATGAATGTCCTATTGCTCCAGGACCATTTGTGAAAAAGGATATCCTGCCTCCACTAATTGCATTTGCACCCTGTTAAAAGCCAGTTTTGCATATTGTGGGTATTTGTCTGGGGTCTCTATTCTCTTCCATTGATCTATGTATTTATACCTCCACAAAATACCACAGTCTTGATTATAGTAGGTGTGTAAATCATGGAATTGAGTAGACTGATTCCTCCCACTTTATTTTGCTTTTTTCAAAATTGTCTAACCCATTCTAGTTCCTCTGTATTTCCAAATAAAATTTGGAATAATCTTGTCAATATCCACAAAAATCTTCCTGTGATTTTGACAGGAATTGCTAGCAAAACCTATATATCAGCTTGAGGAGAATTGACATCTTCTACTCCAAGAACATGGCATGCTTTTTTTATTTATTTAGATCTTTTGTATTTCTTTCACCAGTATTGTGTAGTTTTTAGTATACATCTTGTACATGTTTTGTTAGATTTACACCTAAATATTTCTTTTTTTGAGCAATTGTAAATGGTATTGCATTTTTTAATTTCTGTGTCAATGTGCTCATTGCTAGCAAACAGAAACACAATTGATTTTTGTGTATTTAGCTTGTATCCTGCAACCCTGCTGAGCTCACTATTTCTAGAGTTGTTTGTTTATATAGATTCTTTGAGGTTTTCTACACACACAATCACATCATGTACAAATAAAGACTGTTTTATTATTTTTCTTCCCAATCTGTGTGCCTTTTGTTCCTTTTCTTGCCTTATAGTACTCTGTTGAATAAAAGTGGTGAGAGTGGAGATCCTTGTCTTGTTCCCAATCTTTTTCTTTTTTTTTTTTTTGAGAAAGATTAGCCCTAAGCTAACATCTGCCACCAATCCTCCTCTTTTTGCTGAGGAAGATTGGCCCTGAGCTAACATCCGTGCCCATCTTCCTCTATTTTATATGTGGGACGCCTGCCACGGCATGGCTTGGTAAGCAGTGCATAGATCTGCACCCAGGATCCGAATTGGCAAAGCCCAGACCACAGAAGCAGAATGTGCGAACTTAACCACTGCACCACTGGGCTTGCCCCTTGTTCCCAATCTTAAGGAGAAAGCATTCAGTCTTTCTCCTTTAACTATAGGGTTATTTGTAGGGTTTGTTGGTAGACTGTCATATAACACATTGAATAAATCTCATCTATTCTTGTTTTTCTAATGAGATCCTTTTTATCACGAATAGGTGCTGAATTTTAGCAAATGCTTTCTTTTTTTACAACAATTGATATGGTCATATAGCTTCTCTTCTCTAACTTATTAATATAGTGGATTATACGGATTGATTTTCAATTATTGAACCAGGCTTGCATCATGAAACAAATCCCACAAGGCCATGGTTTATAATTCTTTTATATTGCTGAATTCTATTTGCTACTATTCTGTTAAGTATTTTTGCATGTCTATTTATGAGGCATATTGGTATGTGGTTTCCTATAATATTTTTTTCTAGTTTTGGTAACAGGTAGTACTACCTTCATACAATAAATTGAGAAAAGTTCTCTTCTATTTTCTGGAAAAGACTGAATAATTGGTTTTAATTATTCTTTAAATGTGTAATAGGACTCTTCAGTAAAACCAACTGGGCCTGGTAATTTCTCTTTGGGGAGTTTTTAAATTATGAATTCCATTTTCTTAATAGTTACACTGTTATTCAAATTACCTATATCATATTAAGTGAGTTGTAGTAGTTTTGTGGTTTTCAAGGAATTGGTCTGTTGCATCTAAGTTGTCAATTTCATGTGGGGAAAATTTTCATAGTATCACCTGTATTTCCTTTTGATGCCTGCAGGGCCTGCAGCGATATCTGCTCTTCCATTCTTGATATTAGTAATTTGTGTTTTCTCTCCTTTTTAATTTGTCAGTCTTGCTAGAGGTTTATCAATTTTATTGATCTTTTCAAAGAACCAGTTCTCTGTTCCATTGATTTTTCTCTATTGTTTTTCTGTTTTCAATTTCATTGATTTCTGCTGTATATTTATCCTTTTCTTTCTTCTGCTTGCTTTGGGTTTAGTTTGCTGTTCTTTTCCTAGCTTTTTCAGGTGGGAACTTAGATTATTGATTTAAGACTTTTCCTCATTTTTAACATATGAATTTAGTCCTATAAATTTCCCTCTCAAAACTGCTTTAGCTGCAGCCCACAAATTTTATGTTGTATTTTCATTTAGTTCAACGTATTTTTTAATTTCCCTTGATACTTCCTCTTTGACCCATGGATTATTTGGAAGTATGTTGTTTAGTTTCAAAGCATCAGGAGGTCATCCTGTTATCTGTTACTGATTTCCAGCTTAATTTTATTGGGGTCAGAGAACATATTCTATATATTTTCAATTGCTTTAAATTTGCTAAGTTTGTTTTATGATCCAGGATATGGTCTTTTTGATATAAGTTCCATGGGACCTTGAGCACATGAAAGAATGTGCATTTTGCTATTGTTGGGGAAGTATTGTATAACTGTCAACTAAATCCTATTGGTTTATGGTGTTAGGAGTTTTACATTCTTGCTGATTTTCTGTGTAGTTGTCCTATCAATTTTTGAGAAAGGGGTCCTGAAGTCTCCACCTATACTTGAGGATTTGCCTATTCCTCCATTCAGTTCTATCAGTTTTTACTTCATGCACTTTGTAGCTCTTTCCTTCACGGTGGATTGACTGTTTCATCATTATATAATGTTCAGCTCTCTCTCTGGCAATTTTCTTTGGCTACATTACCTAATATTAATATAACCTTGAAGTCCTTTGATTAATTTTGGCATAATATTTTTTTTGACTTTTTTTCTTTTAAAGGTGGTTTTATTTTTTTGGTGAGGAAGACTCACCCTGAGCTAACATCTGTTGCCAACCCCCCTGTTTGTTTGTTTGTTTTCTTGCTTGAGGAAGATTAGTCCTGAGCTAACATTTGGGCCAGTCTTCCTCTACTTTGTACGTGGGATGCCTCCATGGTATGGCTGATGAGTGGCGTAGGTCGGCACCCAGGATCCAAACCTGTGAACCCGAGCCACCAAAGCACAGCATGTGGGACTTTAAGCACTTGGCCATGGGGCTGGCCCCTGTCCTTTTACTTTCAATTTTCCTACATTGTTATATATGAAGTAAGTTTCTTGTAGATAGCATATAACTGGTTTGTGTTTTTTTAATCCACTGACGATTTCTGTCTTATTTGTTGTTTTTAAACTATTTGCATTAATGTAGTTATTGATATGTTAGGGCTTAAGTCTGCCATCTTATTTTTTATTTTATGTTTGTTCTGTTTTTCATTTCTTTGCCTTTTTTCTTGTTTGAAGTAGGTTACAGTAACACTCTATAGTTCCATTTTATCTATAGTGTTGTTGAATGTATCTCTTTGTATAATTTTTTAGTGGCTGCTTTAGGTATTATATATACGCACAGCTTACCACAGTCTATTGGTGGCATCATTTCACCAGTTCAAGTGAAGTACAGAAAACTTACCTACTTTTATGTCCCTTTACTTTCCCTATTTAAAATATAACTGCAGTAAATATTTCCTCTACATTCATTTAGAACCTACACCAGTGTTATAATTTTCACTTCAACCACCAAACATAAAATTTAGAAAATAAGAGGAGAAAAGCCTAATGTTTTTGCTTACTGTGTCCTTTCTTCCTTCCTTATTTCCCAAAGTCCCTTTCTTACTATTTCCTTTCTGTTCAGAGAGCTTCCTCAGGCCACTTTTTTAGTGGTCTGCTGGTGTCTACTTCTCTTAGTTTTCTTTATTCTGAGAATGTCTTGATTTCCCCTTCATTCTTGAAGGATATTTTCACTGGGTTTAGGATTATGAGTTGACAGTTTTCTTTCAGCACTTGAAAAATTTTGTGCCACTTCCTTCTTGCTTCTATTGTTTCAAGTGAGAAATCTGCTGTCATTCTAACCTTCTCTTCCCCTGCAGGGAGGGCTGTGTTTTCTCTTGCTGCTTTCACAATGTTTCCTTGAAAATGGTTTTCAGAAATTTAATTATAATGTATCTTGGTATGCATTTATTTGTATTTATTCTGTTTGGGATTTGCTCTGCTTCTTAAATCCACAGATTTACGTTTCTTGCCAAAGTTAGGATGCTTATAGCCCTTATATCTTTTTCTCCTCTTTTGCCATATAATTTCAAGTTCTTTCTAGCTCTGCCCTCTTTCTCCTTTCCTTTTGGTACTTCAACGCCATAAATATTCGATTTTTTGTTTTAATCTCACAGGTCCCTGAGGCTCTAACCATTGAGGGTTTTTTTCCCATTCCTTTTTCTCTCTGCTGTTCAGTTTGGCTTAATTTCTCTCATTCTGTCTTTCATCACACTGATTCTTTCCTCTATCCTCTCCATTCTGCTGTTGAGCCCATCCAACGAGCTTCCTCTTTTGGTTTTTGTATTTTCAGTTCTAAAATTTCCATTTCGTTCTTCTTTATAGTTCACATTTCCTTGCTGAGCCTTTCTATTTCTTTGCTGGGGCTGCCCAATTTTTTATTTATTTCAAGAGTGCTTGCAGTTGCCTGTTGAAGTATTTTTTCATGGCTTCTTTAAAATCTTTGTCAGACAATTCTGACAGTCATCTCAATGTTTGGCATCTATTGATTATCTTTTTTGCATACAATTTGAGATCTTTCTGGTTTTTTCATATGAAGAATGATTTTCAATTGAAAACTGAACATTTTTGTATTATGCTCTGAGAGTCTGGATCTTATTTAAACTGTTTTAATTGGCTTCCCCAACACTGATCTGACAGGGGGAGGAAGAATATCACCCTCATTATTGCCAAGTGGATGTAGCAGCCCAGGTTCCCCACTTAGCATCCACTGACACCCAAGTGGAAGCTTCCCATTACTGCTAGCTGGGGTTGAGGGTTCTGGATCCCTATACAATCTCCTAAGACACTGATAAGGGGGTGGCTTCATTCCCGCTGGGCAATGGTGAAAGTCCTGAGTCTCCACTAGGTCCCTTCTATCACAATCCTAGCAGGAAGGGGGAGTGGTGGCTAATTTTTGCCAGTTAGAGATGGAAGTCCAGACTCTCCAAGTTATCTTCATTGGTATTATAGTAAGGAGGAAGAGAAGGAACAACTCATTATTGGCCAGTGGGGATGAAAGTCTTGCTCCCTACTTGGTCTCGGACACCACCTCAGCAGGAGTGTTGTTACAACATCTGGAGGGAAAAGCTCTTGACTTCCCACTCAGCCTTTCCTGGCATGGGAGGGAGTGTGGCCAGTTTTTTCTGTGGTGTTTGATGGAGTAGATAGATCATTGTCTAACAGTGTTCTGTCTTGCTATGCTCTTTCCTGCTTTTCTAGATAAAAAGAGGAGGCTTCATTGGGGCCTTTTTGTCTGTACCCATTGGCATTTTAAAGTTGCTGGCTTCTTAGCATCAAGTCTTGGATATATGAGGTAAGAAGAAAATGCAGAGAACTCACCATCAGGTCATTCCTCTGTTCTGACATCCCTAACCAGTCTACCTCCTTCTCTCCACCTTCCAGAATCTTGCATTTCTTCTACACAAGTAACGTGCAGGGTTTTTAGTCGTACTTAGTAAGAGGAATAGGAAAATAACATATAGTCCAATCTCCCAGAAATGAAAGTCTGCATTTCCAACTGAGATTATTGTAAGCTATTACCTAATCGCCTTCCACAGGTATTGTACCAGTTTACTCTTCTGAAGAGTTGATCTTGCTTTCTGCTGTTGGATTTCATTGCAGAAATGTCTCGGGGCCCAGCCCGGTGGCGCATTGGTTAAGTTCACACTTTCTGCTCCGTAGCAGCCCCAGGTTCACCGGTTCAGATCCCAGGTGCAGACATGGCACCACTTGGCAAAAGCCATGCTGTGGTAGGCGTCCCATGTATAAAGTAGAGGAAGATGGGCACAGATGCTAGCTCAGGGCCAGTCTTCCTCAGCAAAAAGAGGAGGATTGGCAGTAGTTAGCTCAGGGCTAATCTTCCTCAAATTTCTCTTTGCCATCTATTTTTGGCCTCATATCTAATTTGTCCAGGTTATAGGGGTTCCATGACTGCCACTTTAGAATCAACTTTAAAAATGTCTTATAGGAAATTCTTCCTTATAGTGTAGAAAAGAAGCAATGACTGCCATTCAAAAGGAAGCTTTTGGTAGATGCTCTCCCCTTCTTTCATTTCCCTGCCTCTCACCCAGCTCCTGTTTATCTGCTTCGAAGGTTATTAGTGCAGCTTTTCTAAAATTCCTCCACTTACAGAAATAAACACTACACAGAGTCCTGAGAAGGGGAATTTTATTCCAATTCCTGATGTTTTTTTAATTCATTCAAAAACCAGACTGTATTTGACAAAACTTCCTTGACGTTTCTGGTATTTGAAACTGTTCTCTAGTTCCGCCATTCCCTCCTGCCTCCCATGTATGTTTCCATTTTTGCCAGCATTTTGGAGAGCAATGTATGTGAACTGTCATCTTTCAGAGAGACCTCAAGTGGACACCTTTTGTAAGCGGCTTCTTTCCAGAGGCAGACATTACCAAGATACATGAGAAAATGAAGGACGGGCAACAGCCATCTTGTTGTAGGTGAGTACCTTTTTCACTTGTTTAGCCCTCACACTTGATTACACGCATCTTTATTTTCCAGTCTTTTTTGCCTTAAGTCCTTAAGTGCTACTCTCCACACTAGTGAGAACAGAATATTCCAAGAAGAACAGAGCAGCAATAAAATGTGGAACCTCTATGATTTAAAGCAGGAATGTAATTAAAACGCCTTCCCTCAGTTAAAGCTTACTGCCATTAACACATAGTCCTCAAAACGGCTTTTGCTTGTTTTTTAATTCCAAAGGTGAAGTTCCTGCTTTTCTCTAAAATGAAACACACACACAGGAAATAAAAGGATTAACTCCTTGAGGACCTCAATGTAGAGTATGAGGATGTGTATATATATATATAAACAAATTTCTGATAAAATATTTGCTTGCAGTAAAATATTTGGGGGAAAAAAAGAAATGCATAAAAATGTAACTCCATGTAGTACCATCTAGTTATAAACTCCTGTTAAATTTTCTTTGGAATATTACACTCTAGTTTCTTCCTGTGGACTTTTTTTTCTTGTTTTTATAAAATGGGCTCATACTATGAACACCATTTCAAACTCTGCTTTATATTCACTTAATATAATAATGTGTTTTCCCATTTGGTTAAGTAGTCTTTAAAAACACGAGTCTTTAATGGCTGCAAAAGTATTCTACCTCATGAAGGTGTCATAATTTATTTAAACATTCTTCTATTTGAGGATAAGTTTCTACATTTTTGCCATTTTTTTTTCCTGAGGAAGATTAGCCCTGAGCTAACACCTATGCCAATCTTCCTCTACTTTGTATGAGGCTCACTGCCACAGCACAGCTGACCAGTGGTGTAGATCTATGCCTGGTATCCAAACTCGAAAACCCAGGCTGCTGAAGCAGAGCGCATGAATTTAACCACTATGGCATGGGGGTGGCCCCATTTCTCCCATTTGTAATATTGCTGCAATGCATATCCTTTTACATAAGTCTTTTATTTTTTCTTAAGACAGACCTGGTAGAATGTGGATTACTGGATTGCAGCTACTGGCAGCACAAGGCTCCCCTCTAGAGTAGGAAACATTGCTGTGGGTCAGGGCCAAGTTTACTCTTAGCCACAGCACTGAGAAGAGATTGCAAATTCTGCATCCTTCTGGCAACACACGATTAGGGTTCTCTTTAGAGCACTTATTAACTGTGCAGTAGTGTGGCCAGGCAAGCCTGAAGCTCCTCCAGCTTGCACCAAGACCTATTTGCCTCCTCTGTTGCTTAGAAAAGCTTCTGGGAACCAGGGAAACTGAGTCGTGTGTGTGCGCTTCCTCTGGATTGTACCCTGCCTCTTTTCACCACTGGAGTGGTAAGGACTAATATGAGAGTGTGTGTCAGCAGAAAAGTGTGAAATATTTTTTCAGTGAAGCCTTACCTGCTAATTTATTTCAGGGCAAATAAAAGTGTTTCCATGCTATAAGGAAACAGTATCTTTAAAACAAACTTGGGAACACAATATTTATAAGTAAGTAAACTTTTATTGTTTTTTTCTGTTTTAGCTAAAATTTAGGCAACTACATACATAAGTAGTTTCATCACATTATGTGATTCTAATGTTGTATCTCTGATCACAATTTGCTCTCAATAAGGCACTTTTTAAGCTGTTTTCTTTTCCTTAATAGATTTTGTAAGTTATTTAATGGTAAAAACGCGGCTTGTCACAGACTACCTTCTAATATTACATCCTTTAAAACAAGAATGTTTTTAATTGGTGTCGAGACAAACAACAGTATCTTTACACAAAAGAGCTCATCTGTCAGCCTTCTTTGAAACTCCCATTTTGCATCAGCTGTTTGCTCCTCTTGGAGCAGCTTAGCAGGGAAGGATGTATATTTTATTTATTCACGTTCCTTGCTTCTTTTTCTATTGAGGTGTTAGGCTTTTTTTTCTTATGGATTTGAGAAATTCTTTTACGTATTGATGATATTAACCCTATCTCTGTCATATTTATTGCAAATATTTTTTCCAGTTTTCAGTGACATTTTATTTCACATATGGTGCATTTTTTTCACCATTCAGAAATGTTTAAATTTAGTACATTAAAATATGTCTTTTACGTTAGCATTTTCTTAATAGTTGATATACCTTCCAAAGCCCTAAATCATATATATATATAAAGCTATATCTTCTTCTTCTAGTTTTTTATGATTTTACTACTATATGGTTTTAATCGTCATTACAATTTTAAACATTTACGTAATAAAATATTTCTGAAAAATCATTTAAATCTTCACTGATTTTGATGACATTTTTATCATATACTAAATTATTTCATGTACTGGGTCTTTTAAAGCCCTTCTGGTTGTACCATTGTGTTGTCTGATGATTCCTAGATTGTATATTGGGGGTGTGTTAAATATCTTGTAAGACAAGTATTCTTTCCCCTGCTAACATTTACTTTTTCTTTTCCTCAAAATTTTAATCAGCTCACCCACTTACTTTTCTAAATGAATTTTAGAATCAATAATTCAAGTTTCAAAATAAAAATTCTCTTAGATTTTAAACATAAGATTTAAATTTTATGATTATTAAAGATGGTCACACCAGTGAATACATTAAAAGGCATTCAATTTCACCATTAATCATAGCATTGCAAGTTACCTCCACATAACAAGTAGATAAAAATCTTGAAGCTTGATGATGTCTGGTGTTGGTATAAATATGGGGGAAATGAGCATGAGAAAGGAAGTCAATAGTTATTTTAGGGTAAATTTGTATCCACCAAAATGTAAAATGTGTGTACCATTTGACCCAACAATTCTTCTTCTGGGAATCTGTCCCATAGACATTCTTACATATGTATACAAAGACATAAGGCAGTTCACTGTACCACTGTTTGTAATAATCCCACATCAGAATCCACATAACAGTCTACCAGCATGGGCACGATAAACTATGGAGTATCCATACAATACAACAGTGTACAGCTATTAAAAGAAATGAAGCAGGATGATGTGTAATAATATTGAACGAAATCTCTAAGATATGTTATTAAATGAAAAGACAAGTTTCATAACAATATGAGCAACATAATACTATTTATATTTCACAATATCACGTGTATGTATGTGCATGCATAGGTAGGTAAGTAGTCTGTACATGTATAAAAAATATTTAGAAGGATAAACACTAAAAAAGTAATTGTATTTACTTTTGGGGAGGTAAGTGAGATTAGAGAGTAAAGAGAAAAATCATCAAGTTTAATCTAAGTATATTATTTTACTTGCCCACTATAAGCTTGTGTTCACATACAACTTGTATGTTTGAAATAAAAATTTTAAAAGAAACACCTACTCATTATTAACATTACCTTTTCCTGGGCCACCATTTTGAGTATCTTTGTGTTTATTCACTCTTGAACTGGGAAAAAGTTATCCATACTAGGCGTTGGCCAACAGATAATATGTGACTCCTGGCCCTTGGCTGGTAGTTTCTGAATCCCCTTCCGGGTTCTACCCTATGGTGCGAGTTGGTTTGGACACTTTTGGTGTTTAACTAGCATTCATCCTGGACTACCCTAAGTGACCAGGATGAGATTTTTTTTCCTGTCATTGAATAGTTCTCTACCCCGAAACTCCATCAAATAAAGAGTACAAGAAAAGCTACAATGCATGCACTCAACGCTAGATGAGCTCTTTCTGCCTCCACTTACACAGTCCGATGGTGTCTTATGAGGGGAAAGGACTTGACCATCTGGGACTGATTTCATTCTTCCCATCCAGCACCACTCACTAAACAAGGACAGCAAATTTCTGGGGCTTGCAGTCCATGAAGACATATAAAAAGTTGGTGCAGAGGAGAAGATCTGCCATAACATTCTGAACACATCCAAAAGCACACCTCCCACAGCAGATAGCTGCTCTTTCTGACTGCATAGAAATCAGATGTTGGCCAACAACTTTTATTCTCAATTCAGTTCCATCAGCCTCATAATCAGTAGAAATTGCTCCAGGAATCCTGCAAAAGGCTATCAGTCTTATTTTCCACTAGTATTACGTTTTTATCTTTTTCTGTATTACCATTGGCATATAAGTGGAAAGCTGGGAGAGGCTGCGTCAGGGTCTGTCAGCCAGATGACACTATAAACATGTTCTTTTGTAAATAAAAGTCAAGTCCAAAACATAATATAACAATGCTAAAGGACAAAAGAGTCCATACACACAAAAGGCGTCTGTGGACAAACGCAACCCTTAGAACACTTTACACCATGGTGGGTATATCTGCCACTTACTACTCAAACCTGGTGGCTCTCCAGGGTATTGATTCTCCTGAGGACCAAATACCCATTTATGGTATATGTGTGCAGAGAACTGGTAAACGTTTCTATGGCAGCTGCTGTGAAGATCAGGAGCAAGGGGAGAGAGAGGAAGGGGGCAAGCATTAAGGTATGTGGAGAGGCTGAAATCTGAGTGGAAAGAAAGGTAGACAGTGGGGGATAAATAGACATTAACACCTGCGACGTGATGAAAGAAGATGGAGTCTGAGAAGGAGGGCGATAGAAAAATTCTGCAAATTATCAGTGGGAAATGGAAGCTCCACTGGAAAAGACATCCAGCTTAATTTTTTGGGACTTAAAACTGGGATTTAGTGCCACCAAAAAATAGTAGGTACACATGAAAGCTGAGGCAATTTATCACAGTTATCAGTTCCAGTGATAAGCATTTCTTTGTTTGAACGAATGCCTACTATAAAAAACAAAGTCGCAACTGAGTTAATAACCCAGCTTCCAGTAATGCTCCCTGTAAAGAAACTTAGGAAAAAATATAAAAAGAACAAGTATGGTAGTTTTTGGTCTTTTGACACAGATAAATGTACTTTACTCTTTACTTTAAATGTAGAAATACATGTTCAGTTCACATACTTCCTATACTTCCCACATGTGAGAAGTGAGAAAGTGTTTAAAATTATCCACTATCAGTAAAATATGACATATATCAGGATTCTGTTGGATCTTGTCAGCTACTCACAGCAAGATAAGGCAGCAAAGGAGGGGCCAGAACTTCCAGTGGACTTGCAGTTGGAGCAAGTGTGTGTGTGCTGGAGCGGGCAAAGCATAATGTTCACTCTGACCTCAACTCAGGGCAAAAGAAAACTAGAGGGTTTCAGGACCCAGGGCAATATGCAGGAAGTGGGCTGCAATGGTCAGCAGACATTGCTCTGGCAACGGGGAAGCAGCAGGGCCCTATCACTGGCCTGGACTTCTGGGGTAGCACAGCCCCAGCACAGCCACAAGTGGAGCCAATGAAGTTAGGTAGGGCCTCCTTCCTACAACGGAGACCAAAACATTGAATAAGAAGAGAGTTCTGACCTGGACCACATTCAAGCTGCCTGAGGTCTGGGAGTCAGGCACAGAAAGTTTGCTTGGTTACTAGAGGTATCAGGAAGGGTAAACATCGAATGGGCTGACTGTGGGTCATGAGCACTGGGAACCATGCCCAAGGTCATGCAGGTAATAGAGACACACAGCAAACACTACGAAAGGGACTCCTATTATTAGTAGTAGCATAACATCACTTCCAATTTCACATGATATAGAACCTTCTTCAAGGTGAAATTTTGTATTTAAAGTCTGTGGTTAACAACAGTTTTATGGATTCATGGGAAGATGACCCTGGAAAAGCAGGCAGATCATCAGCTCGGGCTGCCCAGGCTGCTGGAGTCTGCCCAGGCTCGAGTGTAACTTGTTTCACTTTGAGCATCATCACGTAACCTTCCGGGGCCTCGGTTTTCTCATCCCAAGGGTCTCCATGGCCACCTCTTGAAGCCCATGAATTTTTGTTATGAGGTTCTTCTTCCAAATATTCTCTTAGTAAAAGTTATCCTATGTTGCGACATTCCTACTTATTTAGCAAATCTAAGGGGATAATCACACTCCAAAACGAATGTTCAGAACATTCCAGCTTCCTTCACCAAAGTTCTTTGAAAAGGAGACACGGTAACATGCAAACCAAAACCTTCTAAGATTGATAATGAAATAAGTTGTGTTCATCTTAGCTGTGTGCAGTCTTCTCTCTTCCCTTCTCTGCCCAGCTCAGGCTTCCCTAGGGCAAGGGCTGGTGTATTAGGACTGGCTTTGTCCCACAGCTTGGGGCTATCAGTCTTGCCTCCCTTCTGCTGGCTGGGCACAGCTGTGGTGAGGCTGGGCAGCTGGACAGCATTGGCTTTCACGAGGAGGCAGAAAGGAGAGAAGCTGGTCTTAGATGCACACAGAAACTGCGTGTTGGCTGGATATGAGGGACATGAAGCACAGAGGGTCACGTCTCCCATTAATTGTGGGAACAAGCCCACCAGCGTACCCAGTCCAACCCAATCAGAAAGACTTCAAGGCAAGATCCAAAGTTCCTAACACAGGTTTCCCCCAGTTCTCCAGGGAAGGCCACCCTTAGGTCAGTGCGACTTCAAATACAAGGAAAGACCTGACATTCAAGAGTCTCTTCCAGGCCAACAGGCGCCTGGATGGCTACGTGGGGAACTTCCCAGGCCTAACTCAGTCATCATTTCACTGTGGTCTTGGCATCAAAGGAGAAAGACTGGAAAGAAAGGGGTAGGGAAAAAAACCCCAAACTGTTATATAGATCTAATTTTATGCAGAACAGCATAAGTTTTCTAATGGTGCTGCTTGGGAGCACTGCTGTGTGAAGTGGGACACTCAGCTCACAGCTTCTTCTCATCTTTCATGAATTCCATCCCTGGCACAATACTCATGCCTCACATTTATTCAGAACCAACTTCCCAAGAGCTCAAAACACTGCACTCAAATACCTGTTTTTATTAACCTACTAAATCTTTACAATGTTCCTTTTCCTTTAGTTAGGAATGAACAAAGCAGGGTTAATCTCTCATGTCTTTTCAACTGCTGAAGCACGATTTAAAGAGAACAGACAATCTACCACAGATAATACAGAAAGTTAAGGAGGATACTCGGAAATCCTGGTCCCTAAAGGGGAAAAGGAAAATCAATGGCACATCCACAAGGCTTTGCCCCTGAACCTTTGCTGCACCCCACAAACACCCAGCAGAAGCCAGGCCCACCCAAACACCTTCTTGTTCTCAGACACTGACACAGCAGGGGGCAAATTCACAGCACCTTCAGATTAGGTTCTTCTAACCCCAGTGGGTAGTTGCCACATTTAAATTCAACTCCTTTAAGAGTAACACTAACAAATGCTCACTGACTGCTTTATCTACAGAGATTTTTCAAAACACTCTTTAATCTCCTGTTTCACCTTGCTCTCAAAAAACAGCCCATAAAATAAAATAAAAAATAAAAAAAACAGCCTGCCCCAACATTTATAGTGTAACGAGTCTCTCACAGTTCCTCAACAAATAAATCTGAAAATGATAAGCTCATCTCGCCTTTGTCCTGCCAGGATTTCACAAGGTTGAGAACGTGGGTTTAGTGTGAATTCCATCATTACAAAACTATCCTCATCTGGCAAAAGGAAAAACCCCAAACCACTGCGAGTCATTAGAGAAAACCAAGAAAGAGCAGGCAAACGGGTCAAAGGGCAACTCTGTAACTTACAGAAGCATAGACGCTCTGTTCAACTCAGAAAACGGAGCCCGCTTTATTCGACTCATCCTCTAAAGACAGAAGAGGGACTAGGAGATTTTTATCAACACAGTTTCATTCTACAAAATAGGACTACATTTACTCATCTTTCTGGACGGCCACGAAATAATGGTACATCTTGTAAATATGGGTTGGTTACTTCAGGGAGTGGGGTAGGAATTAATATCAAACCTATCACATAGTTTCCAGTTATTTCCCATGAGATTTCATACCGGGCCACAGCACTAGAAGCCATAATTTCCATATTTATTGGAAACGGCATCTCAACCAAAGTGGTGCATTGTGTCCTCACAGTGAGACCTCACCCAGGGAAAGAGAATTAACTCACGCTATGCTCATAAGTGTCTAGGGTCTTTCTCAGAAAACTGTAATATCTCATCCCCTAATTCAGAGAAAGCTTCTTTAAGTGCACTGTGCTTTAGCAAAGACTGTAATTTAAGGAACTGATTTCTAACCTAATAAACCGCTTTGCCAACTAGTCCAAACAGTTTAAATCTGTGCAGTGCATAGTAAGTGATAACAGAACCAAATGGCTACTGTTTTTTGATCCATATGTCTCCCAGCAGCATTGCTCAGCTGGGTCTTTATTTATTTACGGTTATGCATTTTATTCTCCAAGAATGTTTCACAAGCTGGTTAAATATATTTTTATATGAAAAAATATATTTTTATGTATTTTATATATATGAAAACTATGTGTCCTTATGTGTGTGTTTACATGTGCATGTGTGTGTGTATGTGAACATGTGGGTATGTATGTATAGGCTCACATAAATTTAAACTGTAATGAAACAACAGATAAATAAAGATGCTATGTATTTCACATGTAATACATCTGAATACCGGATTTTAAAACCACTGCTGATGGTTGGCATTATGCAATTAATTCATTGAGGCTTCCAGATCAGAATACAACTCTCCACAAATTTTGACTTTTAGTTTTAGTTTTCCTTTGTTCTAGGAGTAGTAATACCTCTTAAGAAATTATAGACAGCAGACAGTTGGCATGAAAACTAACACATTCACCACAAAAAACATGACACATACAAACTCTTACCCCAAGAAAAAGTTTGAGGGGCCAGCATGGTGGCATAGTGGTTAAGTTCCCCTGTTCCACTTCGGTGGCCTGGGGTTTGCCAGTCCAGATCCTGGGCACGGACCTACACACCACTCATCAAGACATGCTGTGGTGGCATTCCACATACAAAATAGACAAAGACTGGCACAGGTGTTAGCTCAGGGACAATCTTCCCCACCAAAAAAAAAAACAAAAAAATATATTTTGGCAGCCTTGCAAAATTAATCTTAAAATATATCCCCAAAACTATTACATTCAAAGTAGAGTATGTACCTCTAAAAAGAGCACCTGTTTATATCTCTGAGTAGTTGAAACCATGTCATAAGTTCAAGTTCATCATAATGATACCTACTTCCATAGCTCCTCAATGCCAGGATGCATGCAGTGTTTCATATTTTAATATTTTTGAAAATGAGAGAAAATGAGATACATCTTAAAATAATACATACATGAAATGTATGCTTTTGTCTTCTAAAACACTGCTACTGCACCTAGCAACCCACAGTGTATTAGACATGAGAAAACACACTATTTTCTGCATGCCTGATACTTACTGGGTTCTGCTAGATGCTAAATATGTCAGTACTTCTAAAACTCAAAAATCCCTAGGAAGTGGTGTGATGTCCCTGTGGGTTAACTGGCCGCACAGCACCCACAGTGAGCCACCTTTTTGCTTGAAAGGGAGGAAAAGGGTGGCACCAGTAGCCACTAAAAATAACAGAAAAGTAAAATAGTTGCTTCTCCCGTACCCTCTTCAGCAAGCAGTGGTCATGTGATTCAGGTCTGGCCATTAGGAAGAAAGCTGGGAAGTGTAGTTCCAGGAAAGCTTCCATTTAATTGATAAAGAGAAGAGACTTGGCTGGTGTGACCCCTTTTCCTCCCTTCTACCCATCTTGCCTTTTAAGGATGATGGTACCAAGGCTCAGACAGGTTAAAATAACTCGCCCCAAACCATGCAATTAGTACTTGGCAGAGCTAGAGGCAAGACAACTTCAGGGCAATAGGTCAATCCCTTAGGAGCCAATTTCTTTAGAAAGCTAAAACCTTACTGGAAGAATATGCACCAATCAACTCAAATTTCATCATGCAATCCTTTCTATAACTAGTAAAATATACAAACAGCACTCTCAAGTAAGAAAAAGCCTGCCCCATTTCCCACCCACTTACCCACCCATGCAAAGAAAATCTGCCCAGAATCGCCCGCCTATCTTGGGGGAGAAACTTGCCATTGCTGCTCGCTAACATTCTGAAACCAAATAAGCACGGCTGGTGCTCTTGGACTAAAGCAAGTGAGAGCTTTTATCATCGAAGACGTATATCTTCTAATACACCTCTCAGTTACTTGTTTGATTTAGAAAATATACGTACACACAGTCTACAATAAAATCAAGAATAACTTTCATTATTTTTACCCCCAGAACATTGACCCTCCTGCCGTGGCCAGAGAAAGTAAATAAACTAGTGAATCTGTTAATTGTACTCTTCTTATTGTATTTGCTATTATATTTGTATTACTGAAAATCATTCTCCCCATGCCTCCATTAAATAAAAGTTGAACAAACATTTAAAGATTATAGATTTGGAGGAATGTCTGACCAGGAAACCCCATCTACCTTAGTCCAGATTTCAGCAGAACCAGAACTCAAATCTCAGGTCTTTCTGTCTCCAAATCTGGCTTTAGGACCTCAGAAATCCTGAGTCCAGAAAGGTGAACCAAGTAACCACAGCTGGTTAAGAAACAAGAAATAAATCCAGACCTCAGAGCACTGTCCAAATTTGCTGAGCATTTGCTCTAAATAAAGTGCCATCCCAGAGGTGATATACTTAAGTACTCCTGCCCTCAAGGCCCTTGAGTCCCTGTGACCAACTGTATGATTTAAATCAATTCAATTGAAATCAGAGATACTATGGGTAACTGAAAAATTTTACTTAGAGTTTTTATCATAAATGGATGCTGTATCTTGTCAAATGCTTTCTCTGCATCTATTGAGATGATCATATGATTTTTATTCTTCATTTTGTTAATGTGGTGTATCATGTTGATAGATTTGCGGATGTTGAACCATCTCTGCATCCCCAGAATGAAACCCACTTGATCATGATGTATGATCTTTTTAATGTATTGTTGTATTCGATTTGCTAATATTTTGTTGAGGATTTTTGCATCGATGTTCATTAGTGATATTGGCCTGTAATTTTCTTTTTTTGTGTTGTCCTTGTCTGGTTTTGGTATCAGGATAATGTTTGCTTCGTAGAAGGAGTTAGGAAGCCTCCCCTCCTCTTCAATTTTTTGGAAGAGTTTGAGAAGGATAGGTATTAGGTCTTCTTTGAATGTTTGGTAGAATTCACCAGGGAAGCCATCTGGTCCTGGGCTTTTATTTCTTGGGAGGTTTTTAATTGCTGTTTCGATCTCCTTACTGGTGATTGGTCTATTCAAATTGTCTATATCTTCTTGGTCCAGTTTTGGAAGATTGTATGTTTCTAAGAATTTATCCATTTCTTCTAGATTATCCAATTTGTTGGCGTATAGCTTTTCATAGTATTCTCTTATTATCTTTTGTATTTCTGAGGTGTCCGTTGTAATCTCTCCTCTTTCATTTCTGATTTTATTTATTTGAGCCTTCTCTCTTTTTTTCTTGGTGAGTCTAGCTAAGGGTTTGAAAAATTTTAAAAAGAAGTCTCATGTGCCTCTTAAGATATCTCAAATTACAAAGAAACTTTTGATTTGACAAAGTCCTAAAATACAAGTAACCAAGATAAAAATGACCATAATGATTAGGGCCACGATGATAATTTATTATCAAGCACTTAACCACATACTAGGCACTATTTTAAATGCTTTCCAACTTTTAATCCACAACAAGATCATTAGATATTATCATAATTTTACAGATGAGTAAACAAAAAAGCTTAGGCAGTTAGTAACTTGCCTAAATTTACGTATGCTAATACTCACTATGCAATTCAGCCTCCTATTTCAAAAGATCCTGCACTATCCTGTAATTAGTTCTTTACAAAAGGATAACAACTCTCCTACACATACACACACACACAATTTTCTGTCTCTGTGGGTCTGTTTGCTTTGAATATCTCAAAAGTTAGTATTAGGAAAGAAAACCTGATGCTGGAATCTGAGAGAAATCCTACCCATTTGGAATGGGCCATATGTGATAAATAAATAAGTCAATAAGGTGAAGGACAGAGAGAGTTTAAACAAGGAAGATCCCAACACATTATGCTTTAATTATTTGTGAACTGAAGGAATTACTGGGGAAAAAAGATGACAGTATTTTTAGAAAAGCAGTTAAATTTAGCCTACAGGTGTCACTGACACTAAGGTCATTTCAACAAAAAGGATTTTCAAAGGTAAGAAGCACCCAAGAGATGGATGCAGTAGAATCAAAAACCAATTTGCCCCAGTGTTCAAGGAAAAGAAAGTATAGACCTCATTTCCCTGAGAGTCCGCTGGGATTGGATGCCTTTACTTAATTAACTACTCACCCATGATACTATCTAAAAAATGTTGACCCTGCAGCTTTGGACAGATAACTTGCTGTAGCCTCAATAGCCCTATTTATTGCACTATCCATTTTCCTGTCTAATAGAGCCGAGAGTTTGAATCCCCTCCACTTGAGCTGATATTCTACTTCCCTATTTATGCTACAGCTGCATCTGTACTAGAAGGAGTGGGATATTTCTGTCCATGATCGCATACAGTCCAAGGTAAGGAAAAATAGAAGTAGAAAATGAAAAAGAAGAAACACTCCTTTCATCGTCTTTCAAAGGAAACTGACTACAATTATGTAGGAAAAAATATTACCTGTAAAAATTAACTCAAACCAATTTTTATTTATAAAGACAAATTATTGTCATAATTAATCTAATTTAAATGTGCGCCTGGGTCCTGTCTCACCAATGGGCAAGTTTCCCTACCATATTGTAATGTTCTTGAGGGCAAGGGTTAGACTCAGAAACCTCACCTCTCACCACACATGCCAAGGCCTGAGGGTGGGTTCCTAGTGTCTGTGTTCCTCCCTGTCTAGTCTGGTTGTGAATGAGCTGAGAAGATGCGCTAATGACCATGGTCAGTTTAGTCACTACAGACCCAGCACAGCACCCCACCCATGGTAGGTGCTTATTTAATATGAGTTGGACAAAATAGAAATAACGTCAAGTCATCCAGTTACCTCCATTAACAACCAGTTGAGACTAGCTTTGATCTATCTTCCAAATTGTTCATTTATTTTCTCCCTTTAGAATAGCTCCTATTTTTAACATTTAGGCATATGATAATACTTAGCCAGAAGTAAATCTTTAACCCAACCTCCACGAAGTAAAGACCTTAATATTTTATATACAATCTAAAGACACATTGGCTAAACATTACACACCCGTGTGCACACGCACGTTTGGTATAAAAGCTGGTCTCCTCCTATACTGCTGTTTTCTACATGGTAGCAGTGAATAGAGATCTACACACCAGGAGGAGGCAGGTGCCTTACCACTCATCTTCCTTCACCCCATCTGCTGAAATGCATCACCTCCTCTCCCTCCCTCCCTCCCTCTTCAGGTCATGGCTGCCTTTATATTCAGAATATAATAGCTGGTTATTTTTAAAAGTGTAGAACTTCACTTAATGTTCTCCTGCTCATTGTGCTTTCTCATTCCACTCCCATTACAAAGCTTTTAAGTTGTTTGTCAAATTTAAAATCTCTTTCCTACTTTTCATCAGAGAGATTGATTAAATTGATAAAAATAGAATCCCAAACTGTCATAGCTCTTTTAGTCATCTTAATTAATTGTAATTAGTTTTTAAATATTCAGTTCTTGATTTCCCATAAAACTGAGGGCATCACACACACGTGAGCTGTCATTATTTCTTAATACCACCACTGCTAATAGAAAGGTGACCGTCCATTCTTCCCTGTGGTCTTTCCTACTTTTAACCCTGATTAGTATGTGTGTGGCTGGTAAATAATTGAATAAATTTTATAGTGAGTGACATATTTTGAAATCTGCAAAGCATCTTATTCTGGGAATTTAAGCCAATCCTTGCTTTTCCCTAGATAGCTCTGTGTATGCCTGCAATAATAAGTTGGAGCAGATTCTTGACTTTCCCATTAGCATCTAGCAATTTATGAGCTTTTGATATCCATGGGATGAATTTTAAAGGATGATTTTAATTCCCCAACGCACCTAGATAACTAGAAAAATAATAGACAATAAATGAGCACTTTAGAAAAGGAAGTTAACTAAGAATTTAAAGCTTCACCCAAGCTGAAAGTAATCAAAAAAACTTTTGAATGGTCCTGAACGGACTTCAGTATTGCCTTTACATAATTAAAGGAATGTATGAGCTTTGAGTAACATTTCATTTAGGCCGCACAACTACTCTATGATGCAGTAGTCATTGTCCACAATTTTTAGATGAGGAGATTGAAGCTCAGATATTTTAGGTAAATTACAGAATTAGGAACTAGCAGAACTGGAGTTCAATCCAGACCCAGCTGCATCTGAAGTCATGTTCATGGCACTGCACCAACCCCCAGGAAGAATGTGGGTCCTTGAACTTCCTGACATTTACAGCACCGCGTGGGCCCTTGTATCAAGTTTAAACCTAAAAAATATTCAAAGTTCCATTACCTTATGAATTATTCAAGTCATTTGGGTTCAATTTATCACTGACTACATACTGAGTAGGCAATGATAGGTCTACAACTTTCAATCATGACTATAAATAAAGATTCAACAAATTTTGGGAATTAAAAAATCAAATATAAAGAAATTTGTACATCAAATAATAATTCTCCAAATAAGAATCTGCCTAGAAAGTTTATCGTGGAATTCAAAGTAAAGTTTGCGTTGTTCTCAGCAAAAATCTTTACATAAGTTTCTATCAGTATCACCCATTGTCAAAGCATGAGATTCTTACTTTTGCTACTACTATAACCAAAGTTTATCAAAGAGACAACCATATGCCCTCTGTACAATCCATGTAAACAACTTTTAATTAAAATATCATTTAATTACCAATTCATTAGAATTTAGCCAAACTGAATCACCATCCAAAAATATTGAATAGAACTAAGTGAAGAGAATTAGAAATGGATATTTTTCTCCAAAAGAATTCAGACTATATCAGCTCACTGATACAATTCTGTATAATTAAAGACAAACACCTTGATAGGTTTTTATTAGGAATTTAGCTAATTATGTGTTATTGGGAGGCTTTACCTACATGTCTTGTAAACCTTTTGTCCCAAACTATCTTTTCAAGAATGTTTGTAAAGCAAACAGCCGGGAAGAGTAAAGATAGTGTCTCCTTCCAAGACAGAAAACAGATTTGTTTCCTGACCAGGATAATAAAGGCTGGGTAAGTTTGCAAGCAGCCCTTTATAAGCTTAGTGATTTTCTAAATTCTGTATTCTTTAGCTATGACACAGACTCAGTGTGTGTGAAGTACCCACCTGGGCTGGCTCTCCATGGCCCCCATGGGAGTTAGGGGACAAGAAAAACCAATCCAAGCATGAAGCTCATGCTGCCACTATGCCACAAGGAATAAAGTCCTTTGCGTCTGACTGCGGAGTTTCATGTCTTCTGCCAGCATGTATGAAAATGGCAGGCTAACTTATTAACTTACAGGCAGGGTAAAATCTCAGAGCCTTCACTGCTCTTGATAGTTACATATGATTGATTATCCAAGTAAGTATTTGCAGTCTCACTAACTCCAAGGTAAGTTTTTGTACCTCCCTCTGAAGCCTAGAACTCACAGCTGTCACTTGTGCTCACACAATGACAGCAAACCCACTAAAGAATACCACCTTCATACAAAAAATTCTTGAGATTGCCTGGCCACCCTATAGCTACTAAAATGAGGCAGGTGGAGACTAGTGGAGGAGGCTTCCCCTTCTGAGGACCACCGTCAGGTTATTAGAGCCATCGTGACTGTGAATCTGTACACCAAAGATAAGATATATCCTTCTTACACCTTGATTGATTACATGCTTTCGCAGGCTGACCTGTAAATCCCTGCCATCAATCACAGAGGCTATGGGAAGCAAATTTCATGTCTTGCTCATGCTCTCCAGTTTAGCCCCAGGGTGACACAAGCCAGACAGGTTTTCAGGGCACTGAGGTACCCATACTTGCTTCCTTTCCTCACCTTGTCATTTAGGGACATGGCCAGTAAAAACCAATATTTACATAGCATTTCTCAATAACCGTTTGATCCTTCTCCCACTCTGGAGATGTAGACAAACAGAATTTGTATTCTCTTTTCACAGAGGTTCTATGAATCAAAGTGGCCTCACTGAGACCCAGATCTGGTAACTGATGAAAGGGGCACATAAACTCCTGGCTTCTGACCAGTTCCTCTGTACCATTCCACTCTTTGTACTTCACGAAACTCAGGAGCCCAATAGATGGTTCAGTAAGTTGCACAGTACATAACGTCTCCCTCGCCAACTCCTCACAGGGAATGCCCGTGGGCTACATGGTTCTGCATCCTCCTGAGCATCTCCCCATGGCAGGTATGCCTGACATACAGCGGGGTCTGCTGGGGCAGAAACGCTAAGGTCCAAAACAACCCTGCAAGCACACTTGCACAGAAATTGAGGCTCTGCTCCCCAGCACCCACTCTGGTCCTCTCATAGGCTCCTTCAGCCACTCTCTAAGTGGTCCCATGGGATGCATGGGAGCACAGTGGCTAGGGAGCAGGGTCTAGAGCCAGACGGCCTGCAATTTAGAATCCTGGCTCAATCACTTACTAGTTGTGTGATCTTAGGCAACTTATTTAACCTCTCAGTGCCTTAGTTTCATAATCTATAAAACAGGAATAATAACGGTACCTCTATCACAGGATTGTTGTAAAGATTACATGAATTCAATAAATTACTCCAAACAGGCCTGTACTCAATAAATGTTATCTGTCACCACTATCGCCACCACTACAGCTGATCCCATTTTGCTTAGCAACCCACTTTCTGACTGTCAGGCCTGGTTCTGAATTCAGGTGAATTTCTCCAGGTTACCCACACCAAACTCTACAAAACAGCAAGCTAGCCTGGCCCAATCTGCCCTCAGAAACAAAATTGTCAAGGAGAATGTGACAAGCTCCACAAATATTTCTTGTTGAATGAATACGTGCATTGTGAAGACTCTCTCTTTCACAATACACATTCTGGAAGAGAAATGAGCCTCTCAGCTGGACCATCTCGCCACCTCTTCTGTGAGTAAATCTATGTGGTAGGCAGAATGAGGACACCCCTCCCCCAAAGATGTGCACATCTTATTCTCTGGAGCCTGTGAATATGTTACCTTACGTGGCAAAAAGGACTTTACAGACGTGATTAACGTTAAGGACTTTGAGATGGTAGATTTTCCTAGATTATCCAACTAAACTCAATCTAATCACACGAGTCCTTAAAAGCAGGGAAACTTCCTCAGCTGTGGAGAATCAGAGAGGCGGCAGCATGAGAAAGACTTGACCCACTGTTGTTGGCTTTGAAGCTGGAAAGGGGCTAAAACCAAAGAATATGCGTGGCCTCTAGAAGCTGAAAAAGGCAAGAAAATGGATTTCCCCTGAAACCTCCAGAAAGGAATGTGGCCCTGCTGACACCGCAATGGTAGCCCAATAAGACTGGTGTTGGACTTCTAACGCTCAAAACTTTAAGATCATAAATCTGTATTGTTTAAGTCACTTAGTTCATGGTAACTTGTTCCTGCAACAGTAGAAAACTAATATAGTCCCTTCGCATTTTTCTACTAGGGAAAAACCACAACCCATTACCTGGGCACTAAACTGTGGGATTAAGCAACAGAAAAGCACATATTTATCCACTAATTCACTCATTCATTAACTCACTCAATTAATTTATGGAGCATCTACCATAGGCCAAGTACTGTTCTATGTGCTACAGAAAACAACAGTAAGCCAGAGCGTCATGATTGGCTTCTGTTCCCATGAGCTTATGTTCCAGAGGTAAGAGAGAGAGATAGTAAACAGGCCAATAAATAAATAAAATTAATTGCAAACAGCGATAAGTGCTGTGAAGAAAATAGGACAGGATGATGAGACAGAGAACACAGGGGGCAGAGCTCGGGGGAAGGAAACCCCAGAACTGGTGGGAGGATGGCTGTCTAAGAAATGACATTTGAGCTGAAATCAAAAAGGTACAAGGAGCCAGCAAGGCAAAGCCCCAAGTCAGTTCCTGAGCTACTAACCCATGGATGACCCAGCCTTCTTAAGGATACTGTAAGAGGGGCCGGCTCCGTGGCCCAGTGGTTAAGTTCGCGCGCTCCGCCACGGTGGCCCAGGGTTTCGCCGGTTCAGATCCTGGGTGTGGACATGGCACCACTCATCAGGCCACGTTGAGGCGGCATCACACATGCCACAACTAGAAGGACCCACAACTAAAATATATACAACTATGTACTGGGGGGGATTTGGGGTGAAACAGCAGAAAGAAAAAAAAAAAAAAAGATTGGTAACAGTTATTAGCTCAGGAGCCAATCTTAAAAAAAAAAAAAAAAGGATATTGTAAGAGAGGAAATACCCACTTTGAGAAATTGACACAACTTCTTACTCCGTGTAAATTGCTACACTCATTTCCCTGTCCTCACTCTTTACAAGCATGACTTTTAAGCCTTTATTTTTTAACGTATTTTACAAGCTGTGTAAAGGCAGCATTATCCCAGAGTCCCTCAATGTCGTTCTCAGTGAGAGCACTCAGCACTCTCCTTAGCTAAATAGGGATGTGGTTAGATTCCTGGAGATGGCTACATTGCTATTACCATGATGGGTTCCCCTGTGGCTGGCTGCTGCATGTATCAGTGCCATCGGCTCCAGGACCAAATCCACTGCTCAGTATCAGACCAAGATGGAGAAGCAGAACCTATGGAGACCACAGCTACCTCCCCTGCACACTTAATTAGGACAAAAATATCAAAGTATGCAGGTGGTGAGTAAATATAGAAAACTCTCTGCTGTCCTCTCATGTAAGAACGATGGTCTCTGATGTCTAAAACATACATACACAGAACAGGCCACTGGGTTTATCTGCTGCATAGGGTCTTACTCTTACATCTATGGTGAAATAGTGAAAACAGGTCCAATTTTGATTAAGATCGTCATAGAGTCATTAATTATTTCTCACAATTGCTCCTTTCACGGGTTCTTTGTGAAGGTCAATGTAAATGTCCAAGTAATCTGTCTTAAACTCGAATTCCCAGACATACACAAATAACCCAGAACAGTGAAAATTACCTGTTCACTCTGCTGAGAGTTTCTTCCACATATACCTTCCCATGGGAGAAGGTGACTAAGCTGAGACACGAAAAATGATTCCAGTTCTGGAGCTGTTCTAACCATTTCTGTTGTTTATAATGTCAAGATAATGAACTTTCAAATACAGTTACTATTGAGTGAGCAGGTTTTTGTGTTGAGGGCGTGGGGTGCAGAGTTAACACTTCATAGTGATAATTCATTGACTCTGAGAATGATGCTCAGATTGTAGAGCCAGAATATCTGGGTTTGATTTCCAACTCCACCATATAATAATTATATGTCCCTGAAGAGGATACATCTCTGACCAAGCATCAATCCTTTTTTCTCTTAAATTGAGGTCAAAAGCAACACCGTTTCTGCTTGCTTCAGAGGGTTCTCACAATTACCAAATGAGACACATTTTGTGAACTATAGAACGTAAGTGTAAACCAAAAGTCCCCTGGCCTCCTCACCCTTGGTGCTGCAAATATGTTGTGTTAAAGGAAACAGCCTAAGTCCCAGTTCTCTGCACTCCACACAGGATTCCTCTCCTCAGTTAACCCCTCTGGCATGCCCTAGTGGTGGTGGGAGTGGATGTCCACCATACAAACAGACCTAAGACCTGCTGCTTGACAGCCTTCTTCTCCTCTCCTCCCATGCTCTTCCTCTGCTCCACTGACATTTGTCACTCTGCCACAAGTCACAATTGACACTGCTGACAATATTCCCTGGACAAATAACATTCCCTAGAACACCAAGCTCGAGGCCCAACCATTAGGGAAACTAATTCCACTCATGGGTTTTGCTCTTTCAAGAAAGGGCCCCCAGGAAAGAGCTGTTAGGCATTGCTGACCAGTTCTTTGCAGCAGTCAGCAAACTATCTGTTAAGGGCCCGATAATGAATATTTTAGGCTTTGAAGGCCTAAATATTGTGTCTCTGTAGCATACTCTTCTTTGCTCTTTTCACAACATTTAAAAAATGTTAAGAGGTCAGCCTGGTGGCATAGTCGTTAAGTTCACGTACTCTGCTTCGGCAGCCCAGGGTTCACAGGTTTGGATCCCAGGCGCAGACCTAACACCGCTTGTCAAACCATGCTGTGGCAGCATCCACATAAAATAGAGGAAGATTGGCACAGACGTTAGCTCAGGGCCAACCTGTCTCACCAAAAAAAAACAATGTGAAAACAATTCTTAGCCCTTGGTAATTATAAAAAGAAGCCACAGTCTACATTCGTCCCAAGGGCCAGAGTTTGCCAACCCCTGCTTTATGCCACAGCCCTCGTTTATGCCATAGCAGACTTTGTGTGTGTGTGTGAGGAGGAGTTTGTGGCTGGTAAGGGGAGTTGAGGGAAAGCTAGTTAGGTCAGGGGGGTACCTGGAACCACTGTCCCCTTAGACATCCAGATCCTGTTGCTCAGTCTGATCCATTCTGGCAGATTTCTTCACATATGGCTTTCTCTCAGGGACCCCATCACTTCCCTCGATCCATCTTCTTTTGGGGAATCCTAAACCATGAGAGACATCAGCACATGTCTGAACTCCAAAATGTAGCCAGGCTTGAGTTCTTACACTCAGGATTCCTGAGCTCTATGGAAATCATGCATGTCGCTTCCCTGTCCCTAAACATTCCATGACAGTTAAGAAGGCCACTCTGCCCACAGCACATGGCACCTTCCGGTTGGAGTTACCCATGATATAATCCAGCCTGGTAAAAATGCATCTCTGAGTCACCCAGAATATTTTATATGTTTATTAGCTGCCGTGTTGATTATCAAAAAATGAAGGGGGCAGGGAGCAAGGTGGAGGGAGAGGTTGAGGGGGAAGAGGAAAAGGGGAGGGAAGAAGAAAGAGAGAGAGGATCAAGAGTGGGAAGAGAAACCACTGGAGAATTTTTTGTCTGGATGTCACTATCGCAAAGTTATTTTTACCTGATACTTACATCAAATTCATCAAACACTGTCTCATAATTCAAAAGCAAGATTCCCCACCATTCATGGTTTCTAAAGGAGAGGGAATAGATTTGGTCTTTCCTTTGATGTCTTCCTCTTTTAACAGAAAACTTCACTTTGTTTCTTCTTCATTTTCACATATATGCCATAAATCAAGGCCTCTACAAGCTTACTCATTTGCCTAGTTGCAAATGAGTAAATGATGCCCCCTCAGGTTACAAATGAATTAGAAAATGGCACCCCTTCAGCTCTGTGTCATGGCACAGTTTGGCTAGCTAAAGGTGCCTTTGTCGAAGGCAGGGAAGAATTAGGAGGTGGAAGTCACCTCTTAACCTGACAGATTCAGTTGTGCCCAAGGACACGTGCGTTGTGAGCAGAGCCAAGATGATTCTCATCCCGACAAGTGTCCTTTGCCAGGCTGCACAATCACACACTGAGGCCCTGACCTGCTGGGGTTTTGAATCAATGTCCATAGGCCAGATAAATTTAGCCCATTTTGTGTAGCTACTAGTACATGCTGACACAGAGGTTGGTGATAGTATTAATGAAGATGATGACAATAATGGTTGGGGTGGTCCCAATAAAACTCGTCAGCTACAGAGTCTTTGCTCGTTATCATTTAAGGAGAGCTGATTTTGAGAGGGATGGAGATAACTTAGAGACACAGAAGGTCAAGCGGTCTGCAGTGTTGGTAAGGTGTAGAAGGAGGGTGACTAACAGTCATGAAGACATGCAGCTCAGAAAGAAGAATCTTAAAAAACTCATTTTAAATAGCACGCTGGAGCAGACTGCTGAAGTTGAGGATGGATGTCTGCTCCCTGCAGAGAATGCTGAATTCCCAGAGGTCTAAACTGAAAGATGACTTTCTTCAACAGCTGGAAGGAAGGTTTGGGAGGCCTTATTTGGGACTGATAGAAGAGGTAAGCAGCTGAGAAGCCAGGAGGCCAGTGATGAGGTTTCCATCATCCAAAAGGGAAAGAATAGAACCTGGTGGTGGCCTGGAGATGTGTGAGGAAGAAAAAGTCTGAAGCTGCCTGGGAGCTGCCTGGCAGAAGCCAGTGACAGATTGGAAGGGGGAGGAGAAAAGGTCATGGTGGAGTCAAGGATGACTGGAGTTCCCTGCCTGAGGAAAGAACTGATGGCTGTGTTTTAGTTGCCAAGACAACAAGCCCAAATGGCAGCCAGAGAGGCGACAGAGTCTCTCTCTGGGATTCTCCCACTCTTGGTTATGCAGCGCAGAACTGATCTTCCACTTAAAGAACAATGTGCTATTCTGTTATGTGAGGTGTGTTTATCACCTGAAAAGACTCACCTCCAATTGTACCAGAATGCTGTAGGTTGCAATCATGCTTCAGAAACACATATTTTTCAGCATTGTTAATGGAAACAAACATCTGAAACACCTAATCCAAACCCATTCGTAGGAAAGAGAAATAAAAACATTCCAACCCTTAGCATTATGCATAATTTCTTTAAACACAGAGAACGTTACAACAGAGATCTACCTTTCCAGTAGAGAATGTACTACATATTTTTCTCTGGAAACTAAAGATACTACATATAAATTTGAAAACATATATTTCTTCAAAGGATTAATTTTTAAAGCGGCCAAAATTGCTAACAACCAGGGAAAGTACCAATTTATAAATTATGTTCTCGGCATATAGTATACATTGTGAATTTGCATGCATATTAAATGCAAATAACCAGAAGAGCATAACATTAAGGCTTCAAATTTATATGTGCAAAAGACAGTAAATTCTAACATTAAAAGTCTTCCCAGGAAATATTAACTCCCCACTTCCCATGTGATTGTCATGCAGTCAGCTGAGCAGTCTCCTTGCAGAGCTTAAGAAGTCCAGAACCTGCACCAGCCATGCCCACTCCCTCACCAGGCAGAGCAGCCAAGACCATTTGGCATCATGTGGGACAGAAGTAAGGTTCTAGTGTTGCCCAGCTTTTCAAAGATTTTTTTTTTAATAATTTGACCAAAAAAAAAGGTACCACTAAAACTGTGACCTTTGAATCACTAATAGGCAAAATAAGAGATTTGTGAAGTTAAAATTTTATGTGTCAACTTGGTAGGCTATGGTGCCCAGTTATTTGGTCCAACACTGGTCTAGATGTTACTGTAAAGGACTTTTGTAGATGTGTTTAACATTATCCATCAGTTGGCTTCAGGTAAAAGAGATTACCCTGGATGATCTGAGTGGGCTTCATCCAGTCAAAAGCCTGACAAGCAAAAACTCAGATTCCAGGGGAAGAAGGAATTCTGCCTCAAGACTATGATATAGAAATCCTGCTTAAGTTTCCACCTGTCAACTTGCCCTATAGATTCCAGACTCAAGGCTACATCATCACTCTTGCCTGAGTTTCCAGCCTGCTGGCCTGCCCTATGAGTTTCAGACTTGCCAGCTCCCACAAGTACATGAGCCAATTCCTTAAAATAAATCTCTTACAACATACTATATACACACACACACACACCCCCATATCTATTGATTCTGTTTCTCTGAAAAGCCCTAACTGATACAAGATTCAAAGGGATTTCCAGTTTAGAACTAACAAAGTGTACAGTATTATAATCCACCCTGGTGGGTGGGTGAGTGTTGTTTGATTTTGATTACAATGTTAAAATTAATGTACTGTCTTTTAAATTTCTTTTTTATTGAGATATAATTGACACATATCATTATATTAGTTTCAAGTGTACAACATAATGATTCGATATATGTATGTGTTGCAACATGATCACCATAGTAAGTCTGGTTAACATCCATCACCACACGTAGTCACAAATTCTTTTTCTTGCGATGAGAATTTTTACAATCTGCTCTCTTAGCAACTTTCAAATATACAATACAGTACTATTAGCTATAGTCAACATACAGTACATTCCATTCCCAGGCCTTGTTTTTTTTATAACTAGAAGTTTGACCACCTTCACCCATTTTGTTTAAACAGCTCCACCACTGTGGAGTGCAGGATTTTCCTTCCTGATACCCATTTAAAGAATTTTCACAGTGAACTCTAAGAAGAATAGGATGAATTGTGTTTGTAAAAGAGGAGGGGCTCATGAAAATCTTTCTGGTAGCCATGTTAGTTTTGGGGCTTGACTTGTTGTTATTTATGTTACAAATTCTCTGTGGATGCTCAGTCTTAGGGGACGGAACTGTCCCTTCATTTATGGCCTAAAAGCACAAATCACACTGTCAGCTCTAATGAAGCAAATATCCATTTCAAGTTCAGATCAAACAATTTCATGGGTTTAATGCCACTCTGACCGTTCTTTCTCTAGCTCCTTTTCTCCCTTGGCCTTCTCACACAGCTGCTCACAATGTCGGCTTCCAAGCCTCTGCTCTTCCCTTCTCTCTGTGACATGGAATGCTTCTACACACACCTTGATCCAATTACTGTGTGCACAGATGATCCTAGGCCTGTGCTTCCTTCCCTGACTGCTAGCTCTTATCACATTCCTTTATTTATTGCCATCAGTAGGATCTCCTGGGAGTGTGTGGAATGAGGGGAAGGGTCATAGCACATCCACGCCACAACAGATCAACTTAACAAATTTCTGTCTTTTGCAAACTGTTCCATTTCCACTGTTCTATGACTTGTAAGCTGGAAGGAGAACTGACCTATTCCAGAAGGCAATTGAACATTTGCTGTATAATCTTCTGGATACCCACTTTTTTTTTTGGTTTTGTTTTTTTGGACTGGTAGGGATGGGAGGAGTTCCCCAAGGCAGCAATCCAGATTTGACTGAAACTTCTCTGTAACTTCTCTTTATCTTCTGCCTTCTCTATCAATCCTGTCATCAAATCCAACCCCTTCTCCCTCTTCCTCCCTCAGCTGCAATCCTTCTTATCATGTCAGCCGCATTCCTCCTCCTGAGTTATTTTATAAGCCACAGCAAGAATCACCTCCCCTAAATGTCATTTTGATCATGTAACTTGTTGCCAAATGCTCCAAATGTTTCTTCTGAAATTGAATGTCAACCTCAGATCTAAAAGTCCACCAGCTGACTCCCCTCTTCCCCCTGACTCTCATCCTTCCCAACTGTGACCCCACTCCCCTGCCCTACCCCTGTCACTGTACCCTCTCTGCTCCCCAGACAGTGGGACAAACCCTTCTCTCCCATTATCCTCCCCCTAATATGTTCCTGATCTCCTTTGAATCTCTACTCAGAACAGATATCCCTTAACATTAAAAAATTACCCCTGTTCATTTTCCACTGGGAAAATTCAAGAGCTGATAGGTTTCCTTGATCCCACATTCCAAATAACTAACTCATCATGGTTTTCCACCACTCTTGATTCAGATCATAAGGTTTGGACTCACACCCAGGAAATCCTGGGGCAAAAAGTTGGTAACTACCTGAGTAATCACTATCTCAACTTCATCCAAAAGTACCCTTATTTTTACCATTCTCATGATGAAGTCTCAAATGAGAAACCTCCCCCAAATTTAACCTTTCTTCTTGGTAAATTCTCTTAGATATGTAAACCTATCTACACAAGTATTATTCAGCATGCATATCAGAATACATTTCCCATTGTGATTTATGCACATTACATATAGTTATGGATGTATTTTTGGAAAATTGTTTTTTAAATATTTAATAGCCATTAAATGGGTACAAAAAGAAATACTCTGCTTCTCATGGAACAGTGAGAAGTCATTCTAGCACTTTTTGCAAGTATTTGCAATTGTAATCAGTAACGCGAATAGAAAAAATGCCAATGTTTTTCAATCATCACTGGCAAAAATGTAAATTTTTAAAAATTAAGATTCCAAAGTTCACGTGCATTAATCTACTGCTAATGCAAGCTGAGACTATTTTCTTGGATTCTGAGTGGCTTAACATCAAGACATGTCACAAGCTTCATCCAAATTATTCAGTGCATACCATGCATTATTCTGAACCTCTCAGAAGATGAAACTGGGAGAGGCAATGAAAGAGTCTGAAGAACAAAAGGAAAAATAAAGCACAGAGACCTCAGGCTAAAAGTATAAAAGCCTTGAAACAGTTTTAAGGCGATATTAGAAGCCTGAAAAATGAGAGCAAACCAGAAGACCCATTAACTGAGCAGTAAATTAAAGCACCATTGTTTCCAATTTCAGTCTTGAATATGGAGGGCACCAAAAGGACCACGCTCTCCGTGCCCCAAGCAGAAGCAGAGCATTCTCTGCTATGTATTCTCAAGTGCCTTTCTTCTTCTCCAGCTAATTTAGTGACAGAGTGACTATCCATTTCCTAACTCTTCTCTTAAAACATTACTACTGACTTCCCTAGGAGCATGTTAAAGGCACAGCAGGAAAATAATCAAAAGTACAAAACACTAGTTATATTTCCCATTAATTTCAACTTCTTTCCCCTTTTATTAATAAATAAAGTTTGCTGTCTTCAGATGTAGTGTTCTTTTCTTTATCTTAATTCCTGAGACAAAATGGTAAAATATAGCATATAGGAATCTACAAACTGAAGAGCCTCTGAATTTGAGAGGTAGACCATATTCCACAACTGGATACATTTTATTGGCTCATCTCATGAAAACAGAGTGGAAAGCAGCTCTCTCCGATGCCTGGATAAAATAAAAGGCAGGGAGGAGCTAACACAACCACATGAGACATACTTATACCAATTTATTCATAACACAGTTTCAACTGTTAAGGAGTACTAGGCCAGAGGTTAAATGCTTTCAACTCTTTAAAAGTATTTATTTTGGACTCTTCTTCCACATCTGGAAATCAGTGCTTCCCAACCGGTAGGGCTCGGCCCACCGCCATGTTATGAATTGGTTCCAGGTTTGCTAAGAGCTATTGACAGCCCTCAGTCTCAGGGAACAAGGTGGGGCCTAGGACAAACAGGCCTCTAGACAGGTCATAACTGGCCATCAGCTTCCCCAGAATCCAAAGGCACAGTACCCACTGCTCTGCTGAGGGGCATTAAACACATCCAGGGACGCCATTTCAATAGGCTGCTGCAGAAGACACACCGCCCATCATGGAGTGGCTGCCGGAAGAGTTTGCATTCCAGATTACAAAGTACACGGGCTAAAGTTGGGGGTTTAGAAAGTTGAGGAGGAGGACTTGGTGGGCAAAGGTACAAGTAGCAGCTCCCCAAATTCTCTGTTTATGGGTTTCAAATAATTCTTTCCATTTGAGACTAATATGTTCTTTTATTGGCATCCAAGATACCTATGGGGTGACTGCTCCAACAATGAACATACATTTACAAATCAGGGCCTCATCATTATTTTTAATTACTTCATAGGAAAAAATTCAATGGGAAGCATCAGAGTATTGTCTTTATATAGCAAAGAAAAGGACTAATGTTATTGAATTTTTTAAATATTATTTTAACCTGCAAAATTTGGAAGAGTGGTGAAATAGCTTAAATTTTATCATTACTTGTGTAGTAACTGACAGGGACTAACAAGAATTTGAAGAGGAGAATCACTGAAATCTTGATCAAGAATTACATTTAGGGGCTGGCCCAGTGGCGTAGTGGTTAAGTTCACACACTCCGCTTTGATGGCCCAGGGTTGGTGGGTTCAGATTCTGGGTGTGGACCTACACACAGCTCATCAGGCCATGCTGTGGCGATGTCCCATATACAAAATAGAGGAAGACTGGCACAGGTGTTAGCTCAGGGACAATCTTCCTTACCAAAAAAAAAAAAAAAAAAGAAGAATTATATTTAACTATGTCAGGCACATAAGCAATATAAAAATAAGTTATATTCATGAAAGCAAGCTCAAGTCTCTCATTAGAAAACTTGAAAAGATTTTATTTGGAAGTCTCCCACCTATACAAGATTCCCCAAATGGATGTCTGCAGCTTATTACATTATTTATCAGTTTCTATGTGTGCCATAATGAGGCAAAACTGAGACGTGATTTAGATAACAGCTTATATTACTACTACTTTGTTTTTCAATTTTAAGTGTTATCTATTGGCCTCCCAATGAGGAAGACGAGGGTTGGGTTTTTCTTCCACACACATATACATGCCCCACGTTCTCTTCCTCTCAGCATTTTACCACAATTTTGGTTATATTAAACATCCATTTTTATATCATTATAGCCACGAAGATACTATTAGAAGCTGAGTCATGTAGCATTCTATGATTACATTTCCTTTTTGATATTACTTTCTGTCTTCCCTGGAGTGAATCATTACTATATTTAATTTGGGTTAGTTTCTATATACTTATCATGAGGTTATCTCCAAAGCCTCCTCCAGATTTGTAAATCTCCTCTCAGCACAAACATTTTAGGTGTTTCATCCTCTTCAAGAAGTCTTTCCTGAACCCCTCCCCCAACTCCAATTTGGACCAGTCCATCCCTAGTCCTGCTGCACAGCTGGCTCTTATGTTGCTTCCATCTCTAGGATCCCAGGTGTTTCTTTTTATTGACTTGCCCTGTCATTTATGGCAGCACAATGGAGTCATAAAATTTCATGATGATGTATCAGTATCATCTTGTAATCTGGAAACTCCTACTTCTGGTTATGGGAAATTTTGTTGAATTATTTCTTCAATGGTGCTCTGTCCTCCATTTTCTATATTCTCTCAACCTGGTATCACGATTTCACATATTGGATCTCATGGACCAACCCTAGAAGTTTCTTATTTTTTCTATATTATTTTCTATTCTTTCTCTTTTTATTTCACATCTTGGGAAATTTCCTTAACTTTATCTCCTGACCCTTACAAATTGTTTCATGATTGCAATATCATGCCTTATGTTTCTGAAGATACTAATGATGTCTTTTTTAAGATTCCTTCTTCCTGCAAAGGTTCTGTTTCCTCCAAGTTGCTTTTCTTCTGTTTGCATGTTTTAGTTTCTGTCCCTCATGATGGAGACTTTCCTAAAATTTCTGATGATCCTTGGCTGTCTGATGATATGTGAGTGGGGAACTAGAGAGTCAACAGGAAGCTTGGGGAGGGGGTGCTGATTTGGGATTTATTTTAGGATTTTTCTGGTTAGGCCTCTTCTTTGAGGGACCCCTGATGTCAGTATCCTTAAATTTCTAGGTCAGAACTCCAAGGAAGTCTCCTGGAGTCTCCTACAGATAGGGTATCAACCTGGCTGCCCTCAGGCTATGGGGCAAGAAGATGGCTGTGGTTCGCAGGATTTGGTATATCAATGCAATCTCCCTGATTTCAAGACTATATAATACCATTTTTAACTTTCCCTGATACCTTTCAATCCCGAAACTTTCTATTTTATCATCTCTATCAGAAAAAAATAATCTCCATTCCTCTGTTGGAGTGGAAAAGAGGCAGTTACCTGCTTGTATAAAGTCAGGGGGTGAGGGGAATCTGAACTTTCAACCAATGCTCCTAATTTTAATCCTATCTTCACTCTCATTTCCAAAGGGTTCCTGTTGCTGAAAATTCCTGAGCTTTTGCAGAGTTCCTCAGTGCAAACTAGGCTACTTCTTCCTTCTCCTCTGCCAGGTTAAAATCCTGTCTCAGGCATGCTCAGTAAGCTACCACTTATCCATCTATATCCCAGATCCCAAATGCTATAGCTGTTGCCCCATTTCTTTGCTCTTATAGATGTGTGCTTTTAAAAAAAATCCCTTAAACATCATTTTAATGGAGTTTGGGAAGGACCAGGAACTAAAACATGTATTCGTCTTTAACCTGAAACCTATCAATCATCCTTTCACACTGACATTGAAATGGCGATTACTCAAATTTTTGTTTATGGCATTTATTTATTTTTACCATTAAGATAAGGCCCAATGTTTAGGAGGAACAGGAAGTAGGGAAAACAGCAATTTGTGGAGTCAGGCAAAACTGAATTTTATAATTGTATGCTCTTATAAACTAGTATATTTCACTGCCCTTACAATGTGTTGGTCATTGTGAGAAATAAAAATATGCCCTTATTTCAGAACAGTCTCTAAAATTCTCAAAAAGGTTAACTATTAAAGAGGTCCTTGAATTGATAATGAACCCAGAAAAAGAGTATTCAGAGGGAAAAAGCACCAGGCAAAAGAGTGGAACGGTAAGAGGTAAACTCAGTGAAGGAAAAAGAGCTTAAAGTCAGTTTTGAAAAAATAAAAATAAATAGACAATTCTTCTGCAGAGTTTGCATAATGCATATTAGACATAAAGTGATCAATTGATTGGGGAATAAGATGTACTTTATGCAAAATAAGGCTGCTGGCATAAGAAAAAAAGCTCTTCCGCTTACAGTTCAGCTGCTTTGAGTCTTTATTCTCTGTTTTTCACCATAGTCGATCATTAAGATGTTGAAATAATTTTTTTAAATACCAGTCGAGTTCACTACAAACTTGTGAAAAAAGATCCAGCAAAATGCTATATTTTTTCAGTGATGTTCAGGTTTTGAAGTTATACTCTTAAAAAGGTCAACAATACCATTATGACTGAAATAACTGCAGATAAAAACAACTTGGTTATGGAGCGCCTGCAAGTCTCTAGTCCCTAATACCATTCATCCCACTGAAATAATTGTCTATATAACACGGTTTTTGATAATGCATAGTTTTAAGGAAGATAACTACTGCCTTAGGCACAACTAACTCTAATTAGATGGATATACATAAGCGAGGAAGGATTCCAAGGAGAAAATTGTGGACGTTCGAATACAGGATGACACAAGGAAGACACACATCTGGGTCCAGGTAGGGGGCTACTGGAAATGAAGTGCAGATGGGTAGTGGGAGAACTCTGAATGCAGAAGCTCTTCAAACCGTATAGCAGGGAATGAACTCTAAAGTACAATGAGCCCATCACTTTATAGACAAAGAGGAGACACTGAAGTTTTCTGAATAGGGAGTAATGTCATCAAAGCGATGTTTCAAAAAAAACGTAATCTGCCAGTGCTCGATAGGGCAGAAAGTCTAGTCACAGAAAACAGTTCAGACCCTAAAAGATGCAAAGATCCAAGGTCACTGAAGCTGGCTTGGATTGCCTGGCAGTAGAAATGTGAGAGAGCTCACTTTAGAAATCAATGAAATTGAGTAATCTACTTTACAGTACTATAGATACAGCCAGTCAAGTAAAAGGAACAGGACTGAATTAGTACTGACAAAAGGACTCACACTGATGTTGTTTTAAAATTAAATCCATGGTATCCTTTGGTTTTAAATTCAAGAAACATTTACTGAGTACCTACTATGTGCAAGTCATAGTTTTTTCTCATCATTTGTATCATTATCTTATAAGCTGAAGGTAAAAAATTCCAGTTAATTGATTTCACAGATTGATTGATGTTCTTCTGTAAGAATAACAGATTGATTTTTTAGACAGCAATAGCAATTCTTCCATTATGTCCTTCTCTTTCTGTACGCACAGTCCAACTGACTTTAGGGCCAACTCAATACAAAGAGCAGAAGAAAGGCATTAAGAGAACAAGCTCCATTAGGCCCAATATTGCCTCAATTACTTTAATTCCATTATTCCCGTTCATATTACTTCTTTAATCAATATCTCCTTTCAGTTATTCATGTTTACCCTTTTCAAAATCACAGGTAATAGGATTATGGTCTTTTGAGCTCAGTGGCAACAGACCTTCATAAATATATTTTTGATTTTGTGATTGTCTCCAGATCTGCAACTGAGGAGTCTTAAATTGAATCACATTTTCCAGAGGCCATCTCATATAAAGATGCAGAGCATCTTAACGCAATAAAGGTGCTTTTACCTGTTAAGTCATTTGTCACTCACTGTCATGACCAGTCACATATGGCTTAATGGCTTTCTAAGTTTCTTCTCCCCGTGTCTAAGCTTAACTGGTTTTCACAGTGGACCTCTTTTCTATACATGTTTCTACCTTTTTTTAATG
Source organism: Equus caballus (assembly GCF_041296265.1). Classification (NCBI taxonomy): domain Eukaryota; kingdom Metazoa; phylum Chordata; class Mammalia; order Perissodactyla; family Equidae; genus Equus; species Equus caballus. The sequence continues at coordinate 47,172,427 of NC_091700.1, read as the reverse complement.
TAATCCTTCTACTTTCACTGACAATTATTCTGCCCTGCAAGAGCTTCATCTGGACATTATACTAACCACTGCCTCATCCATATGACAATTAATCAATCGCTCAGTTCCACCTCTGTAACGGCCTTACAAGTTAAAGGAACTCTGATCCCCTCCATGCTGTTAACAAACATCAAGCATCGTCTACCATATGCAAGGAGCTGCACTTTCAGCATAAACAGGATACCTAACGGGGAGGTAACCCTTCCCCTCAACATGTGGTCGTCCTTCTGAGAGTGGTACAAAAATGATACACAGTGGTACGTGAAAACTGTGATAGGAAGAGTCCATTGAAAGTTCTCCTGGAGTTCAGAAGGGGTGCAATTATGCATGAGCAAAGTTTCACAAAGGACAGGAATATGAGTGAGATCTTGAAGGATGGGAGGATTTTGGAAAGGGACGCGAGGAGGGGAAAGGAACAAACTGCGTGAGAAGCCAAGCAGACAAAGCTAGCTTGAATAAATGATTTACAGAGTAAACAGAAGAGAGAAAAGGCTGAGACTTTCAAGCACCCGGCTGGGAAGGCCTGACTTCCCTTTAGAAGCCATGAGCCTGGGGAGGAGTTTGGCAGGAGATGAGCACTTCTTTAAGGCAATGTGGAGGATGACCTCAAGGCAACTACAACCTGTAGACATGAGACAGAAAGGAAGGGTCAGCAGTATGTAAGGGGACCTTCAAGATTTGACTCTTGCCTACCTAAAAGAGCCTCATCTAGCCCCACAACCTCATTCCCACTTCACGCGCCAGCAACATGCAAACAACAAGGAGTAGACACACACACTCTGCTCCCTCAGACCTCCCTGCTAAGCTGCCACTGGTCTCATTGAGAATGTTCTCTCTCCACCACACTGGTCCACACAGCAATGTTCTACTCCTTCCAATCTCCACTCAAATGCCATCTTCCCCGTAAAGCAGTTTCTGACTCCCCCAAGCCAACTTAGGTGCTCTTTTCCTAGGTGTAAGCTGTAGTCAGTATATAGCTCCATCATAGCAGCAATTTCTATGTGATTATCTCTCACCTAAATTATAATGTCCTTGACGTTATCCCCAGAGCAATTTTTGGCACAAAAGGACAATATATGAATAAACGGATGAACGAACAAACTGACTGGTCGTGTAAATAAACAAGAGAAAAAGGGAAGGAAAGTAAAAATATAAAAGAATTACAGAAACTTGACACAGCTTAGTGATAACTAAATGTAGGGTAAGCAAGAGATGGAGAACACCAAGCTTCTGAGTTCTATGCCAGAAGCCCACTTCTCTTCTTCCCTACTTTTATACTATCAGCTTAAAAGTACTAAACATAAACTCGTGGGTTTAAAAGAAACAAAGAAGGGGGGCTGGCCCAGTTATGTAGTGGTTAAGTCCACTCGCTCTGCTTTGGTGGTCTGGGGTTAGCAGATTCGGGTCCCAGTCGCAGACCTACACACGGCTCATCAAGCCATGCTGTGGCGGCATCCCACATACAAAATAAGGGAATAGACTGGCACAGATGTTAGCTCAGCGTCAATATTCCTCAAGCAAAAAGAGGATGATTGGCAACAGATGTTAGCTCAGGGCCAATCTTCCTCACAAAAAATAAATAAATAAAAAGAAACAAAGAAGGAATCATCAGGAGACAGAGGCAGAAGAAGAACCTAGAGAGAGCAAACACTAAGATTCATATTTTAACTTACCCATGTGCAAATATTTTCTTGAAAGTTTGATAGAATCTTGATTCAAATTATAATTTCTTTAATCAAAATTCTTCCCATATTTCATAAATACACTCTAATTTCAAGGGTCTAAAAAAAACCCTACCATGTTAATTACTAACTAAAAGGACATAAAAATCATTTTCCCTTTTTAAAAATCAGAGTTTAACAATGAAATTTTTTTTTTGAGGAAAATTGGCCCTGAGCTAACATCTGTTGCCAATCTTCCTCTTTTTTTTTCTCCCCAAAGTCCCAGTACATAGTTGTATATCCTAGTTGTAGGTCATTCTAGTTCTCCTATGTGGGACGCCGCCACAGTGTGGCCTAATGAAAGGTGCCATGTCTGTGCCCAGGATCTGAACCGATGAACCCCCGGCCACCAAAGCAGAGCACACAAACTTAACCACTCGGCCACAGGGCTGGCCCCTGAATGTATTATCAATTCTACCAAACTCTTACATCTGAATTATTAGAAATCTAAGATTAGTGAAATTGGAGAATGCAAAATGGAAATGGGGAAAAGACTAAGCAACAATAAGTTAGTTTTTAGTTTTCAAGGCACTTGAGGTTTTGTTTCTGGTTTCTCTTTAATAGTAGAGAAGTGTTAGGTACTCATAAAATGACCTAGTTATTAAAATAAGATTTATTAGAATATTATAATTATAGTAGTGCACACTTTAGAGCACTTAGCAACATATTTAAGGACAGTTTAATTGACCAGAATGCAGCTGCTCACCAAACTCTACATCTAATCATCAAAGGGCTAGTCCAGCAGCACTCTGATCTGGTCATTGTGTGACCAAAACAAAGTAACTGTTTTAATTCTAATTAAGTCCTGTAGACATTCTCACAAACCACACAAGGGTATTTACATGGTAAGTTATAGAAGGCCTCTAATGGAGAGTGGTGAGCTCTTGAAGAAAATGGAAAAGAAAAGCAAGCAGTGGAGGCACAGGGATGAAGTTATACATCCGGACATGGCATCTGGTAGAACTGTGCCTGCAGGCATCACACACTTCATAAATATTTGTCCTTTGATTTACCAATTTTCTTAGGACTAACGTCAGTGTGAAAAACGCTAAAATGAATTTTTATTTTCATTTTCATTTTCTACTGCCTGTCATCATCTTATAAATCCAACGCTGTCTAGGCCAATGCTATCTTTGGCTATGGGACAGCCTGCAGCCCAGCCGCCAGGAACAGGAAATCTTCTGTAGGGTTGAGAAGCCTGTAAGTAAACTATTCCAGCCCACCTGCCATGCAGCCTTGGGGAGGCGGGGGCCTGAGCCACAAAGTCAATATCTAGACCTTGGCCTACCTACATGCAGCACTAACTCAGGGACTGAAATGAGCTCCTAAGGCTCCTAAAGGCGCCTCCTTCACTCCCAGGAGGAAATCTGCCACTGGCCTTTGACCTCTCTCAGCAGGAGACGTCCTTTTGGTATAAAAAGATAATCTTTCTCAAAGTAACAGTAGATGTGGCCAGAATTCTCTACCCTTATGGGAAATAAGGGTTTTCTAAATAAATATCTCCAAAGAATGCATCATGTAAGTGTTACCTTGAGACCAGTATACTCATATTTTATCAACACTCAAATCTAAACCCTCAAAAGATAACTTCTAATAATTTTGAGCTAAGGAAGCACAGAAAAGAGAGAAGAGACAACTAGAGCAGCTCTGTTTCAGGATAGCATTTATAAATTAGAGCTAGGGAACAGAACGTTAAATTTAATAAGCGCAAAGCGATGCAGCTGGAAAGAAAGAATAGCCCAGCTAAGTATGATTTAAATGGTATTGAATTAGCTGGAAGGATATCTTGATGTACTGATAGAGGCAGCATGTAAATTGGCATTTCAGCCTACGATGCCAACAGAGAAAACATGACTTACTCACATAGACGGCTATATTCTATAAAAATCCTACATGCTATTACTTTTAAAGGAAAAATGTTATAACATTTATAAGGTTGTTTAACTTAGACTATCCTGACATTAAGTTCACTGAGGACAAGGCTTACCATAATACCTGCCCACCTCTGGTCACTGTATTTTGCTTTTTCAAATTAAATTTGACCATGGCCATTATGGTCTTTGCCATTCACTCATTCGACCGATATTAAGCAATAGGCACCGTGCTACATTCTTTAGGGGATGCCAAGAGGAATTAAGTCCGCTTCCCCCAGGCAGTGTTAGGGTTTGAAATGTGTACTCCCAAAAGACGTTGAAGTCCTAACCTCTCATACATGTAAATGTGACCTTAATATTTAGAAGCAGAATCTTTGCAGATGGTCAAGTTAGGACGAGGTCATTGAAGTGCTCCCTAATCCAATATGACAAGTGTCCTTAAAAAAAAGGGGAAATTTAAACACAGAGATAAACACAAATAGAAGGAGGAGGATGTGAAGACACAGGGAGAAGATGGCCATCTATTGGTCGAGGAACGTCTAAGGCCATCAGATGCCAGGAGAAAGGCATGGAACTGATTCTCTCCCACAACTTTCAGCAGGAACTAGCCCTGCGGACACCTTGCTTTCAGACTTGTAGCCTCCAGAACTGTGAGATGCTAGTGCCTGTTGTTTAAGCCACCAGTCTGTGCTACATTTTTACAGCTGCCAGAGAAAGTAACACAGATTGGGTCACAAAAGAAGTGAAGCCAACAACAAAATTGCCATGGTGAACAGAACTCCTCATGTGAGTATAATTACAGATGCCTCAACTCAGTTAATGGGGCCAGCTTCAGTCCCTGGACCACAGATCACCACTATCTACGTCGTTCCACAAAGGCCACCACAGAAAAAGATGGTTTATACCCTATATAAGGGCTGACCCAATGGGGACCATTTAATCCTCTAAAAAGATGACTAGAAAAAAATAGAAGCAATAAAGGTTAATAGAAAATTAATCTTGGTGACCTATTTTGGCAAATCAAAGTTGTGGGACATGCATTTATTTAAGAAGAAAATGCAAAGAACATTTAGAACGGCAACTTCAGATTAGGGGACAGAGATAAGGCTTTAATTAGAAGATTCTTCAGTAGTCACATATTTACACAAATGTTGAAAAGATAAAAGCCTTCTGATAAGGTAATAAAGATGAACAATAGTAATAATTCTATGTTAATTCTGTAGAAGACGGAAAGAGATTTCAAGTGACCGTGCTGTTTCCTTACTGGTTGTTTACGGAGGCCCTGTTGTAGGTACTTCACAGACGCTCCCCAAATGCACGTTAGCTCACTGAGTTCACCTACCACAGGCCCTCTGCACCCCAGGCACAAGTGACTAAAACACATATGAGAGAATGATGTCAACGGTATAATTAAGCTGAATCACTTCTCATACAGTGACAAACAACCTGCCATTAGTCCTGCTTGTCACTTGCTGTACATACCATCCCTTTACCTGAGCATGGTGAGCTCTCTCTCCTCCACGTGTTATAAATACGTTATCATGCTGGCTGCAAAGGACCTGTAAAATAAAGGCCATCTTGTTAAAAAAAAAAACTTTAAACATCAAATTCAGAGAGCTGTTTGAACATACGTAAGCAGATGCAAGTTTTTGCTTGCAAAGTTCGAGCTGAACACTGAGCTTTCCTATTTCCAGCCATTCCAAATGACTGCCCATGCAGAAGGTCTCTGCATGGTGCTAACCTGGTAACAATCAATAAATGTGAAGGTCTCACCGTAAACACAGCACTTCAACTGCCAATCTTTCAAAGAATATTTCTGCTTTAAAAATAGTCCTTATTGCTAAAGTAACTACACCAGGGCCAGGGCCTCCCAAATCTGAGAAAGTCTAAATAAATAAAACTGTGTGTTAATTAAGGGCAGTACAACCTAAAGTATCAATCAAAAGCAGTTCAGGGGGATGACCAGTATTGGATGTACTATTTTTAAGTGTGGGAAAGACTTCTTGCAAATTTCCAGGTTGAAATAAGAGTTAGACAATTACAAGTTTCCTCTCGGAAAAGCTATTGTTCTGCAAACTATGAAATGCATCCAGTAGATATCTTCATAGTCTAAATCCCAACTTTATTTTTGAGAAAGTATTTTAAAGCCTTGTTACTCAAGTCTGGTCCATGGACCAGCAACATGAGCATCACCAGGGAGCCTGAAATGCTGAATCTGAGAACCCACTTAAGACCTAATGAAACAGAATCAGCATTTTAACAAGATCGTCAGGTGATTCCTATGCACATTAAAGTCTGAGACCCATGGCTTTGAAGTGCCTTATGAATCTGGCCTGCAATTACTAGGATCACAAGAAATAGGTTGGCTGAAACTTCAAGACTGTCCTCTGGTACCCAGGAGTTAATGGAATCATAACCTCTTTTCTTTAGTTGCATGAGTCGAGGGGAAAAAATATCCTACTAAACTCCCAAAAACCCCTTACCATTGGCTAAATCAACTTTTCTTTTCCAGAACATGTAGGCTCATCATAAAGCACACACACAAATTTGATATCCAAAAGCACAGCCAATTCTAGAAGAACTGCATTTTCTGTACACAAGACGGGCATGATAGGCCGTTCATTCATTACATAACCAGCTAGTGAACACCTATTTAGGTGCTCAGTAATAACCAACATTGTGCAAAGAGCCCAAAGTCTAGGGAAGGACAAAAATTGCAGCATGGAATGGTACCTCTAATAGGGGAAGGTTAGCACGGGAAGCCAGGCTGCAGAGGAGGGCACTGCTGCACACTTAGAAAGCATCTGATCCAGACCCAGAGTATTGGAAAGGCTTCCTGAGTTGAGCTTTGAAAAAAAAGAGGGAAGATTTTTCAAGGAGCAGCCCACCTGGAGGCACAGTACGTGTGCTGTTGGGTTAGGGCAAGTACCCAGACCAGCAATGAAAGAGTCAACTATCTCACTTAGGAAAAACACTTGATTGTGATGTTATCATTTGTTCCACTGTTTTGAATATCTGTATGCATGAACTATAAGTGTGGCAGCCCTTAGGAACAATTTTTCGGCTTCAACCCCCCTACCTGTAGACAAGGAGAAAGGGCAAACATCAAACACGAGAAGCATCAACTCAGAAGTCGGCTTCTGGAGCAAGGTGGCAGGGATAACAGAACTGCGCCTCCACACCTGCTATTTGATCACACGGAGTGTCAATGCAGCTGCAACTGGCAACACAGGGGCCATAAAGAGAATCACATTAAAGTTAATACAAAAGTCAGGAAAACATCTTCGGTAAGGGACACTGGTTATTTGGCAGGTGCACCACTGGGAGCAATAGAAGGTTCTCAGTGTGACCACAGTGGGCACTCCCGTCTGGTGTCTCTCTCTTCTCCCTGCATTTAAATAGTTCCTACCCCATCTCCTTGCCCCTCACTTACTCTTGTGATTTCTCTGACTCATTCTCCTTCTCCCTCGCTACCTTCGAGTGCCCTCCCATCTCTAATTCAACTCTCTTTTTTTTCCCTCTCAATCTGCCTGCTTTTTCACATGCTCCTTTTGCGAGAAGGAGGAGATAAGGGAGAGAAGCAATGACCACTGAACATCTTTCACCCTTTTTGCCTTGATCTTTTCCCCTTTTCTTCTCTAACATCCCCACACTCCTATGCCCCTTTTCCATGCTCTCTTTCCTTCCATAGAGTCAAATCTCTGTTATCAGCATATGGCCAGTCCTCCTAAGCACAGAGCTTAGAAATGATAGGAAAATTTCTGTATTCCTCTACTGTTTCATTGTCATATTTGGAGTTCTCAGATTCTCCTAACCTGCTGCCAGCCAGGTCAACAGTTGAGAAGAAAAACAATACTTTAAGAAAGGTAGTCAGCTAGCATTTTCTTAGGATTTTTAAAAATGTAGAACAATCCTGGGCTATTCAGCTGCTGTGCTGAAAGGGTACAAACATGTAAAACACACTAGGCAGAAGGGTTCCATTCTATCCCTGGTTTTGCCTAAGTGCATTCCCTCCACCCCACCATGAACCCAACTCTTTCTTAGTTTTATCCCTCTTTGTGCAGACCCACAAGGCCCTCCTGGAATGACTGAAATGTGCCTTATTACCAGCCCAGGGCAGATGAATGACACAGGTTGGAGTTAACAGAGTGCTTCGTGACAAAGACACAATGCAGTACACAAAAAGGCTCATTTAATGCCCCATCAGGAAGCCTTACAAGTTACAGCTTAATAAATATATGGAGACTATTGTAATATAGAAAATGTCTGGTACCACTTCCTGACATGAAATGCACTTATGGAGAACTCTCCAGAGTAGGCTGGGATATGGCAATTTCACACATATTCTTTGAATTGCAGAAAAGCAATTTGGTTTTTTTTTTTTAGGTATTTCACTCTTTTATTTTCAGTTCCTGTGAACTATCAGCAAAACTTTGTAGACAAATCTGTTTTGCTCACCCTTTTATCCCAGTCCCTAGATGGAGTATATGCCCCTGGCACATATTATATGCTCCCAAAATATTTGACGAATGAGTGAGTTAATTAATCAATCAACTGACCATTCACTATAAGTCTAAGACACAACAGAACTAAGTAGCTAGAGGAAAATACTATCACATATTAATGCACTTTGAAAATTTCTGCTAGGTTTTTGGTATTACCATCTAATCGTAAGGTTAACACAGGGTCTTGGACGTAACTGACCTCCAAGAACTAGAAAGGGAAGAAGGCTGCTTTGGGCTGGGACACTGAGCAGTCAGATGTGACAATCAACATTCTAATAGCAAATAAGAAACAGAAAAACTCAAAAAGGTAGATAAAAGTTCTCAAAAACATACAGTAGCCTAGGATAAATTAGTCAACCCCTCCGTTTGTTCCCATGATACAGTAGTCTCCCCTTACCCGCTGGGGATACATTCCAAGACGCTTAGTGGATGCCTAAAAGCTCAAATAGCACCAAACCCTATATACACAATGCTTTTTCATATACATACATACCTGTGATAAAGTTTAATTTATAAATTAGGCACAGTAAGAGAGTAACAACAATAACTAATGATAAAGTTGGCTTTTAGCCATTATTAAGTAAAATAAGGGCTACTTGAACACACGCACTGCCATACAGCAACAGTTGATCTGACAACCTAGATGCCTACTAAGTGACTAAGGGGCAGGTAGCTTATACAGCGTGGAAATGCTACACAAAGGGATGATTCACGTCCCAAGCAGGATGGAGCAGGATGCACACTACTCAGAATGACATGCAATTTAAGACTTATGAATTGTTTATTTCTGGAATTTTTCATTTAATATTTTCAGACTTCAGTTGACCATGGGTAACTGAAACCAAAGAAAGCGAAACCGTGGATAAGGGGGGACTACTGTACTTTGTACATACTCTATTATTACTGATGGTCTCATTGCACCATTACACTTCTTCATTGGTTTCTGAGTCATAGTAGGAAGTAAGGACCTGACCACAGTCCACCAAGATTTTCTAGGCAAGCCAAGAAAGGTCCCAAATGGATTCACTCTACAGACCAGGAAAGAGATTATAATCTTATCATGGGTAAGGAGAAGAGGTGACATTACGAGTTCAGCTGTGGCTGGATAGAACCCTGAGTACTAACCTCTCTGGATTCATCTTAGAATTCAGGGACCAGGTTCCCCAAAACAGGAACTGCAAGTCACTCCAAATCAATCAATCGAGTTAGAAGCAGAGGTGGTAATCTTTCATATCTCGCTCTGAATCTGTCAATAACCTAAAAAATGTATTTCCTTACATATAATCAACACTGTTCCAGAAATTGGGATTCACTTTCTTCATGTTCAAAACTATGAGAAGCTGTTTTTATCATGAACACCATTAACATCACTGGACTGAGATGGTCACCCCTCCGGAAAAGAACTCTTTAGAAACATATCCAATCTATCATATAGAGAGAACTTCCTAATGTTAACTTGCATCTTCATTGCCCCCTCAGACTTGAGCCAGTTTTAATAAATGCTCTGCACTCACATCTAAAAAAGATTCGAGCACTTAAAGGAAAACTCTGACAGCTCTAGGACACATAGATTTTAATTTAGATCTGACCCAGTGTAAAGCATCCAAATGACCCATCAATGGAAAAAGAAAAAAATAACTGTTTTAAAACAATCCCTAGATGTTACTTACATTACTATACTGCATATCATGAGACCCAGATTTGTTACCATTCAACAAACAGGGTTCTCTAATCTTAAGGAATTGGAGAAAAGATAGCATGTTTTAACCTCCCCTCCCCCAAATTTGAGGTTTCCAGCAATACAGTTCCCTAGCTATACAAGAACCACAGCTCTCTAAGTATTTCCAGGAAGCTGTATTTGCCATCGGCATTCAATACCTAAAGTTCTATAGTGATGTCTTTGCATGGGGGCCTTAAGGATGGCAAAGAGTAGGGAAGCAGGGGAGAAAAATGTGTTACCTCCCAAAGCCCTCTCTCTCTGTGATTCACATGATAGCTTTTCCAAGGGATTCCTGTTCAGTTCCTCCAGCACCTCAGCATCTTTGGATTTCTTCTGTTCTCATCTCAATATGCCACTGTCTATAGGCAGAATAAAAACGACTTCCTTCCATAACATTTGCGGGCATGTGTGTATATGTAACCACGGGCCCTCTAGGACCAGTTCAACGGATCTCATCTTATCAACAGAGTAATTAAGAGTGGTTTTTCAGGGGCCAGCCCAGTGGTGCAGCAGTTAAGTTCGCCCGCTCCGCTTCGGCGGCCCGGGGTTTACCGGTTCAGATCCTGGGTGCAGACATGGCACCGTTTGGCAAGCCATGCCGTGGCAGGCGTCCCACGTATAAAGTAGAGGAAGATGGACACGGATGTTAGCTCAGGGCCAGGCTTCCTCAGCAAAAAGAGGAGGATTGGCAGCAGATGTTAGCTCAGGGTTGATTTTCCTCAAAAATAAATAAATAAAATAAAATGATTTAAAGAAAAAAAAAGTGGTTTTTCAGAAACTGAGACCCCTTGTCCAGTCCAGGCGAGACCACCAATCCGTCAACTGGACATGTGCAAATGCCAGGTAAGTGACTCTTTTGACGTCAAAGGGCTGAAAACTCCACCCTCACTACCATTTCATGAACATGCGTCCTAGGAAGAGCCATGAAGCTTGACTACCCTTGTGCCGATCATCAATTACCTCATTTCTCCTTACCTCCAATCATCTATCCCCACACTTCAGACAGCCCTGCCCCTCATCCCATAAATTTTGCTCCAAGCCCTGGATCAGGGAGACAGATCTGAGAGCATATGCCTCCTGTCTCCTTGCAGATCACACAAACAAAGCTACTTTTATCTTCCCAAAGGCTGATACTGTAATAATTGGCTCTTTGTGTGCATTGGGTAGCGAGCCCTTTTTTAGTAAAATATATGTGTATTCATCTCTCATATAATTTCCAAATTAGAACTCAAGATCAAGTAGCCAAATAGTGCATACATCCCTGAAAGACAGGAGCCAGACCATCTACTTCTCAGTCCCTAGATGCAGTCAAGCCCTCCATTAAGCAGACCTTCCGGACAGAGGGGACTGGGTGACTGCCTCTGTAAGAGATCACCACATATTTTCATAGTTTACAAGGATAAAGCAATTACAGCTTCAGTCTTTCATGAATAAAGCCTCTTTAACATTTTAATGAGAACATTAAACTCAGCTTCACTTGGTTTGGCCTCCCTAGAAAGTCTGTTAGCCTTAGAGAAAGTTTCTTTTAAAAGCAGTCATGAAATTGCAGGCCTCTCTGTGCCCTACAGGGCATGACTGGGCCACAAACACCACCGGCTGCATTATTTCTCTCCTGAACGAGCCTATATATTTTGATAAGACTACAGTTCGGTAAATGAGAGAAGGCATCTGAAGAAATACCTTCCTTTCTGCAGTATTTGTGTGCTTGTGTGTGCTCACTTATTTTATATCTGACTTGCCTCCTAATTCGCTTTTTATGTTATACACAGCTTTGAGTACAATGTGTGACTCAATAAAAGTTAAATCATACTTTTCTGCTATTTTCCCTTAATCATCTTCTACTGCCTCTGTTCTCTCTCACAATGTGACTGATCCCCACCAAGTCTACCAACTGCTGTTCGCCTGGAGACCCATTAAATTCAGCAGACAACCAAGAGAGCTTCAGAAGCCAAAGGTGAACAAGAAATAATCCTCAGACTCAGTGACTTAACATGAATGTCTGCCTCCTCCTCTGAACAAAACCTGGAGCAGCGTGAACAAAAGAGTTTGTCACCTTGAAAGCCAAGTAGAGGAGAAGAGTAAAGCTAAAGAGGATTAATACTCAGGTCATTCATGCATTCAACTCTTCAAACATTTATTGAGCACCAACTACACACCAAGAACTGCTCTAGGTACTCCGGGTACAGCCAGGAATAAGACACACAATACCTCCACTCCCATGGAGCTTACAATCTAGTGGCAGAGACAGACAGTAAAAAAGAAAATGTCAGAGGGTAATAAATGCTATGAAGAACATGTAACAGGCTGATGTGATACAAGAAGCTGGTGAAACAGAGTGGACAGGAAAAGCCAAGCAGATCAAAAAGCTAAGGTAAAAATCCTTAAGGTCATGAAAAGACATTGAGAAAACTGAAACACATATTACTAAGTGAAAGAAGCTAATCTGAAAAGTATGATTCTAGCTATAGTATGATTCCAACTACATGACATTCTTGTCAAGGCAAAACTATGGAGAGATTAAAAGATTAGTGGTTGCCAAGGGTTGGGGAGAGGGAGAGATGACTAGGAGAAGCATGGAGGACTTTTAGGGCAGTGAAGTTATTTTGTATACTATAATGGTGGACACACGTCACTATACATTTGTCAAAAGCCATAGAATGGACAACACCAAGAGTGAACTCTAAGGTAAACTTTGGACTTTGGGTGACAATAAGGTGTCAGTGTAGGTTCATCAATTGCAACAAATGTACCACTCTGGTGCAGGATGCCCATCGTGGAAGAGGCTAGGCATGTGGGGGGAATGGGGGCAGGAGATACATGAGAATTCTCTGTAATTTCTGCTCAATTTTGCTGTGAACCTAAAACTTCTCTAAAAAATAATTCTATTAAAAAAAAACCTCTTAAGGTAAGAAAGAGTGTGGTGTGTTGAAGAACTGAAAGGCATCCAGCTTTGCTAAAGCTTAATGAACAAGGCAGGAATAAGAAAGACATCAAGGTAAGCCTGGGAGGTCATGGTTAGAATTTTGAGTTTCATTCTCAAAGTACCAGGAACCACTGACTAGTTTTAAGCAGCACTCATCAGAATGTGTTTTACATTTCTTCTGAAAGGTCACTCTGGTCACTGTGTGGAAAATGGATTATAGAGAGGCAATCAACAGAGGCTGATCATGGTGGTCCAGTCTAGGGTGGGAGCAGTAGAAGTGTGTGGATTTGAAACATGTTTTGAAAGAAGAGCTGACAGAATTGGTGATGGATAGAATGGACATGGGAGTGAGGGAGAAAGAGAAACCAAAGATGATTTCTGAATGGGAGGAGACACCATTGCTGAGATGGGGAAGATCCTTCTGGAGGACTATGTATAAAGACCACACAAGGTGGCATGTGGCAGACCTATAGAAGTGATTGGGAGCACTCAACCACTTGGTCCACCAAGAGAATTCAAGTCTGGTTTGCTTGATTTCTGCCTTACTGTGAACAGCAAATGTATGTGTGTGATACATACACAGGCACACACACTCACATATATACATATATATATACATATATATCTACATATATCTACATATACGGATATATATAATATTTAAAAGATGTTCCTCACAATTCAAAGCAAATTTGAAATCATACCAACAATCTTTCAAGGAATAAAGAGAAAGAACTGTTGTTTTTATTAACTTGCAAGGAAGCTGAGGGCAAATGAGGTGAAGAGTCTTACTGAAAGTCACACAGCAAGTTATCAGCAGAACTGAAACTAGGAACCAGGTTTCCTTATAGGAGATCGCATCATTCATCACACACCTCTGTATGTCATCCAGAATGTGCAGGGAGCCCTGCAGGCACCGTGCTCAACGTGAGAACACACATTCTGGAGGAGGGAAGGGGAGGTGGGGGGGCCCTGCTGCCACCTCTCCTTTAGCTCATCCTGTCTAGATGCGATTTAAATCATGTATAAAATGTGGCTGACAAAACCAAAAACTCGATAACATTAAAGCAAACCTCACAGAAAGCAAATCAAGTATTTAAGTGCAATGTGACATTTTTAGATCTTTAAATGGACATTTTAATTACGAACAACAAGGTCTCTTGTGCACAAGCCCTTCGGACACCGTCCTAAGGGTTACATTGATGAGGCATCCTCATAAATGGAAGAAACACATGTGCCCATGACTCGCTGGCATGACAGAACCTCTTTATACACCTCATCTGCATTTCCTCACCTCTTCTGTAGGTTTCTCAAAAAACCCCAAATGCACTGAACACATTTTAGGAAAAGGGAAAACAAAAACACTGGAACCAAAGAGTTGACAGGTCTGGTCTTTGCAACGTTATTTAAAGGAGTAAAATTCAACGAGATGAAATTACCACTAAAATAATTCAGATCATATTTAAAGAAGACAAAGTTTGGGGGCAGGACTGGGAGGCCTGGACATGCGGTCTAGTCTGCATTCTACCTGTACAAGTTTTAAAAATCAGCTTTCATTTCTCATCCGCAAGGCTCTCCCTCAGAAGCTGCGAGGACTCCCACCTCACAACATTTTGAAGTCTGACAGGGAAACAGCGAGGGGGTGTCCGCCTCTGTGTTTGTCCCTGTGAGTCATACACTCTCTGCGCTGACTGGATGTGGGTTGTTTGTTTTCTTGCTGATTTGTAGACTTCCTCTCAACTGCTTTTCTCTACTAATGTTTTCCCAAAGGACCCCTACATCGCAGGCCCCACTAATGGACAGCATGGTCACAGTTAGCGGCACCCACAATACCTGGACTGAGAATATCCAAACAGAGGGGTTCAGGAGAAAGGAGTGTGAGATGCTTGGTCAGCTGCATCCTGTCCTCCAACCTGGAGATTTAGAAAACCACTTTTCAGGGCTAAAACCGTGGGTGAGCATTTATGTTAAAATAGAACTCACTCTCCTCCACCAATAATTTTCTTACCAAATGCATTCATAAAGGCACATAAGTGATACGCTCTCAACACACACAAAAGGAGACTTGACACTTGCCCTTGAAACTGCCCACGGGCTCTCACCATGATGCCCTTCACATCAAGATCCTCCATCCAGGCCTTATCTCCCTGTCCGTTCTGCCCTGCAGAAAACCCTTTTTACCACTTGGACACATCACTTTCCTAACTCTTTCTCATATCACTAAAATTTTCTTTCGTTTTTGATAGTGTGGTAATTGAGATTTGCAAGAGTTCAGGAAACACAGATGGCAAGAGTGAAGGCAATCTGGGGGTAATTTATAGGGTACTCTATTCAGAGACTATGCTCCCAGGACAGCTTGAGTCAGTGATCAAGATGGACCAATGATGGGAGGCCCGGAGAGCAGACAAGCACACAGGTAGGAGTGATGGAAGGAAGCAGTGGATTAGAAACCAGGGAGGCATTCAAGGTGGTGGGCCTCTGACACCACTATGAGACATCTTAGATGCAACTCCAGAGACTGGAAGCAGAAGGCTGCAGGATTCTAGTGGCCCCGATCACTGGAAAAGGCAAGGAACTGAGTAGGCAAAAATAAGGCAAATGCTGGCACTCTTCTTTTGTAGTCAAAACAGCCTCTCTCTACAGCACTATTTCTTGTCTTTCCTTCACAGCTTGAGCCCAATGTCAAATGCCCTATTATCCTCACATGACACCTGAAACTCTGGCCTGCCAATTATCATAGTGATGACAGTGATGATTCTATAAAGATCTTTACACAAGTACACACTATAACTTTCTTTGCAAAGCATTTTTCACTCTACTGTGTCATTTAATTTTCATAACACTATGTGACACAAGCACTATTAAATAAATAAGTCAAGCTCAAAGAGATTTATAATCTTGCACAATGCCACACAAGTGAAAAAACCTTTATTCAAACCCAGATCTTCTGACTTGAGGTCCTGCACTTTCTAGAATATGGTGTTAGTATATTTTGTACTCTCTGACTCCATGTGCTGCAAATTTCACTAACTAGACTTCCTCGGACTTCACTGAGGCGATAAAATATCATCCTTTGTTACCCCACTGACTTGGAATCTGGGAGGTGCTACAATAAATGTTGTGCACGCAATCTCGGTACAGGATGCTTAATGGGGAAGCTGCCACCTTGAAGGAGGAGAAAAATAAAGTTTGCCTTTGTTTAGTCATCAGGACCAAAATCACTAACTTAGCACCAATACGCAATTTTTAAAAAATGGATTTGTTGATTAAAAATGATTTAATTCTGTTTTCCTGGTTAGCCTATGTTTTTAAAAATTCAAAAAAAATCCCTCAAATATAAGCGGTATGATCCTAAAGTAATAGTACTCAGTCTACAGGGTAAAATAAAAATCAACCACAGCTATTTGGTTATTGTTTCTTACATTATTCTGTAGTTCAAATTTTCTATTAATTCATATCTGCTTCTCCCTAAAGAGTCCAGCTTAAAGCTGGCTTTCAAATATCTGTTGAACGGATGGATGGATGGATATAAAAATGAATAAATGCATGTGTCCATCCAGCTACATTGCATGTCAGCTACAGAATGAAATGCCACTCGCTTCAGGTACAATGGACCAAACCTGGACTTTGGAATCACAAAGATACAG
The DNA here is from genome assembly GCF_041296265.1 of Equus caballus. Lineage (NCBI taxonomy): Eukaryota > Metazoa > Chordata > Mammalia > Perissodactyla > Equidae > Equus > Equus caballus. Next base: position 47,155,998 of record NC_091700.1, on the reverse strand, counting down.
ATTAAAATCCTGCTGTTTGCCATCTATGTCATCTCGGGCAAATTAATTCACCTCTTGAGTCTAAGCTTCCTTATCAGCAAAATTGGATAACACTGAGTACCATGCAGAATTGCTGTGAGGATCAAATGAAGTCACAGACTTGGCACACTGCGTAGGCTGCAGAAGTTGCTGCCTACTTACCTTCCCCCTATCTCACATTTGGCATGACCCCTTGCACACCAACCTTTATGATGGTGCTTTAGTATACAACCTTGTTATAAAGTTAATGGCTAAACATCAACTTTATTTACAATGCTAGCCAATTTCCCCTTCACTAACATCAAACTTATCTATTCATGGTCTAGAGATAAGTTGTAGTGTGTAGCTACTGATCAACAAATTTTGATGACTTTGGAGTAAATGTCCCAGAGAAGTGAAGCTTACCCTTTTATGTACCAATACTCTTTATATTTGAAAGCTTTCTAAAATGTATCACACACTCAACCATTTTATTAAAAAAGCAGGTCGAAATAACAAACTTTTTCTTGACTCAGGGTTATCAACATATACTTAAGACTTAGCACAGGAATAAAAAGATAATTCTTTGGAGCCTTTTTAAGTCAGTAGATTAGCTCATATTAAATGTTCCCAGATTTCTACACTGCGATCATTCCTTTCAATTCTTCCTGTGGTCAGCAGCTTCATCTCCTGGAAGGCATGAGACACTGGGGAATGAACAAGACAAAGTCCTCGTCATCCTCAAAACGCTTACCAGGAATCATTCTCAGATATTTCTCATCTGCGGCCTCATGACACACGTTTGGTAAGACCTTCGAGGAGGACCCATACCTTTCCTAGTGTAAGGAGGATTGCTCTATCCCTAATGTCTTACACATAATAAGATCCTCAATAAGTATTTGTTAATTGAATTAATAGAGTAAACAGTATGCAGCCTTTGTAATTACTGTTCTCTATTTGGAGAATTTGCTCTACTCCAAGACTAGGCCCCTTACTCTATGGGGCTGTATTTTTTCATCTGCAAAATAAGGAAATTGGGTTAAATTATCCCTAAGATCCTTTCCGATATTAATGTTCCATGATCCTATCTTTCCGAGAACATATACGTGTTCCAGATAATAGAGCTGCTGGAAATCTGACTACCAGATAAGTGAGGTATTAGAGGGCATAATGAATAAACAATGCATCCTTTGCCCTCTAATATAAACAGCCTATAAAGGAGGTATTATCTTTGTACCATGGCAACAAATATAAAAAATTTTGCTCTCATTTCTTTCTCTCATCACTAATACCATATATAAGAGTAGAAATATTGACCTTGGAGTGTAAACATATTGATCCTTTTTCTTTTCTGTGTCAAATGTTCATAATAAGTGAAAAACCTAGTATATCTCAAAAGAAGTAGATGTGTTTGGACAAATAAAACCTTAAAGAAAATTTTCTTCTAACAACTAAATCTAGGCTTTTATTGACCCTCTGTTCCTAGCTTTCTTCAAATACCCCTTGATTCACATATTAACTTATCAGCTACATTGGTTTAAATAATACTACACTTTCACTCTTTGCAAGGAAGATGCAAGAATAATGATGAAATTTGTTGGAAAAAGAGTTTTTCAGTTTGTTTTTTTTTCCTTTCATTTCCTAGGGTTTGTAATAACTTCGATTTTACCAAATAAAAAAATGGAAATTTTACACTCATAGGTTATGTCTTCATGATGATGATGATGATAACCGTGATGATGATACTAACCTTGAGTGCTTACTATGTGCCAGGAATCAACTCCAATTCCTTAAACTACAGTCTAACTTTCGCTATTAAAAATAAAACTTCTAACTTAAAAGAGTCCATGAGTTTCACACAGACAGGAAATCGATGCTTTCAAATAACAAGTCAAATATTTGTCAACAAGCATGCTTGGGAGGGCATTACGAGCACAGCTTCTCAAGGCCAGAGACAAGGGAAGCCGTGGACAGCTTTCTCTTCCAGGTAGGATGATGTTCCTTTAATTCATTTCTACACATATTCAAAGTATACTTTCCTCAAGCACTGTACCAAATTCTCAAGGTGATACGAAAACGAATGAAATATATCATCTCTGCCTCAGAGGAGATGCAGCAAGGCCGATGGATAAAAACAGTGACACTGGAAAAGGGCTGCCTAGAATTCAATCTCAACTTCACCACAATTAGCTGTAAAACTCGGGCAAGTTATGCAACTTTTCTGATTCGGTGTCTTTATCTGCGTAATGGTGACGATAACAGGACCTACATCATAGTGTAATTATGAGGATTAAATAAATTATTCCTCCTAAAGCATTAAGAACAGTTCCTGGCACATAGTAAGCACTCAAGGTTAGTATCATCATCATGATTATCATTATCATCATTATGAAGACATAACCTATGAGTTGAAAGTTTCCACTTTTTTTTTTTTTTAATTTCCTCAGCCTCTAGGCTAGGAGTTCTGTTCTTTTCTTTTCTTTTCTTTTCCTGCTTTTTTCTCCCCAAACCCCCCCAGTATATAGTTGTATATTTTAGTTGTGGGTCTTTCTAGTTGTGGCACGTGGGACACCACCTCAACGTGGCCCAATGAGTGGTGCCATGTCCACGCCCAGGATTTGAACCAGCAAAACCCTGGGCCGCTGAAGCGGAGCTCGCAAACTTAATCACCCGGCCACAGGGCCGGCCCCTAAAGTTTCCATTTTTTTATTTGGTAAAGCTGAAGTTACAACAGGTCCTAGGAAATGAAAGGGTGGAAAAAAAACAAACTCAAAACTCTTTTCCAGCAAGTTTCATCATTATTCCTGCATCTTCCTGACAAATTCTAACTACATCCATTCCTTGGAGAGATGTAAAGATGGTGGTGAGCTGGGGTGTGGAGAAAGACGTAGAAACAAAGAAACATGAGAAAGAGAGAAAAAAAAGAGGAAGCAGACTGGAGGAGCATTGCTGAGCTATCTAAAGCCATCAGACAGGCAGGAGTTGAACTGAAGACAGAGAGAGAAGAGAACATTGTTGCAGCCTTTTTCTGACTTGTCCATCTCTCCCCAGAAAATCCTTCCTCAAGCAGTGAGTTACCACACTTAGCATTTCCTTACCACTTCTCTTCTTTTCTTTCCACTGTTTACACCTTTGTTTTATAGAATATTCAACGTAGAAGTCCCCTAATCCAATCTTATTTTATACATAAGAAAAACTCAGAGCCAATGAGACAAAGTCATTTGCCTCGGGTTGCACAGCTCTATAACGGCACAAATGAAATTAAAACAACTCCCTATGCCCCAGGTCTGTGCTGTCTACCTTAGGACAACACAATGAGTACATTTACCCAAATGGAGTCTGGCTGGCCCTTATCCCATTTGACACATACATAAATTTTTATCTTGGGAAGAAAATCTTGAGAAATATTTTTAAATGAATTAACAAGAACTGTACTGTTTTTAATTCAATAAGCATGTTTTATTACTAACTTCATTGCCTGCTAAGCCCGAAATTAGGTTTTTCTCTGCTTGGGCAGGCAGGTCCTGCCTAAGCAATAACAGGACAATCAGATCTCAATTAAACAGACATTCCCACTTGGGCCATACGCATAAACACACACACACACACACTCAAGAGGCACTTAATCAAAACAAAGTTTGAGCCTATTCTTATTGTTACTCTTCTGGTCTGAGTTTAGGAGGAGGAGATACCAAATATTATAAGATAAGGCTCTCCTAATACAGAGACTTCAAATCATTTATCTTCCAAAAGAGGAACAAGTTTCTTGCTATTGCTCCATATGCTATTTCTAATCCAACAACAAAAGGCAGCCTAACCATTGTATTCAACAAGCTTTCACACCCGGCTTCTGAATGCCCTCAGTATGGTTTGCCCAAACCAGGTCAAGCGCCTCCTAAATGTTCAACTTGCCCTACTCCCAGCTTTCAACTCCACAATGGAAGACTGAGGCTCTGAAACTAGTCTTTTAATACCTTTCAATAATATATTTAAAAATAGACACTACCAATATGTTTTCCTGTTGCTGTTATAACTGAGATCCTTAAGTCTAAGTATCTGGTAAAATAAACATTCGGAGGGGCCAGCCTGGTGGCGCAGTGGTCGAGTTCACACATTGCATTTCGGCAGCCCAGCGTTCGCCAGTTCGGATCCCGGGTGCAGATCTACACACCACTCGTCAAGCCCTGCAATGTCACGTGTCTCACATATAATGTAGAGGAAGATGGGCACAGATGTTAGCTCAGGGCCAGTCTTCCTCAGCAAAAAGAGGAGGATTGGTGGCAGATGTTAGCTCAGGGCTAATCTTCCTCAAAAAAATAAAATAAAATAAAAAATAAACATTCTGAGACAAGAACTAGCCCCTGGTTTGCTTACACTCTCCTCCTCTTCCTTTCCCTTCTATCAGGGCCGGATCTTCTCTCATTTGCTTCACTGTGTGGGGTTTCAAAGGTGTGATCTCACTGTGATTAAGGACAAGATTTTGGCAGTCTTCTCACAGTCATTTAGACTATAGGAACATCTGAATCGGGGCCACTAAAAATAACTCAGCTCTGTTATCTAAATAGGTGTTTACTCTTAGGAGACTAGACGCACATGGAGACAATTTATTAGCACTGTGCTTGGTAAGTATTATTTACATGGACCTATACTCTGCTAATATGTGTTTTATTTTTTCTTTTTCTCTCTATTTTTCCTTCACAGTAGATATAGGCTGGCCACCATGGGCGGTGGCAGTTGTGGTTGCCATTCTTACTCAAATGAAATTCAATTATAGGAAAACCAGAACCCAACATTACAAAAACAATTGCAAAAATCAAATACTCAAGCTCAGGAAGAGTTCAGTCAAGATTTGAAAGTTTCTAAGGAAGAAAAAAAAAACCTTGCTGTATCCTCCTACCCTGCATGCCAACTAGCAATGGCAGTTCAGTCTCTCCAGATGCCTCTCAAAAAAAGAAACACCACAAATGTAACAGGAGCTCAGATCCTAGGGGAGCCAATTAGATTTAAGCTGCTTTCAGAATTCTGTAAAAAAAAAAAAAAAAAATGGAATTAGAAAAAACTTGGCACTTGAAATGACATTTTACATGTTCTGCTTAGGGCCTGTGGAATACTACTCAAATAATGGCTAGCTGTCCCGCTTTTAAAATAAACCTTGGATTTTTAATATAACAGAATAGAATTATTAGCTAGTAAAACAAACGTAGCTTCAGAGGAAGAATGTGGCACTTCAAATCTAATAGGCACCTCATCGTTCATCTTTGGAATTATCAGCCAAAACATGACAAATTAGGCCAAGGTCAATGGCAGATTACTGCAGAGAAACTGTCCTCCAATGGCCGGCTGTGTACTGCTTTGAGATTCCTGCAATGGTCCAGCCAAGCTAAGGTGAGGGGAGACCTGCAAGGCAAAAGGAATTTTCCGATCCACCCCCAATACAAGCTCCTCAATGGCCTTTTGAGAATCTACGGCAGGAGAGGCTGGGGTTGAAGAAGAGAAGCTCTCGGAAAAGATTACACGTGTCTCCTCAGTTGTGGAAAGCATCTGGAGAGGGTGAACTGCCACTGCTAGTTGGCATGCAGGGTAGGAGGAGGGAACAATGCTTTTTTCCTTCCTCAGACGCTTTCAAATCTTAGCTCAACTCTTCCCGAGCTTGAGTGTTCGATTCTTGCCATTGTTTTTGTAATGTTGGTGTCTGCTCAGTTGGGTTTCAGTTGGTGGTGAGAACAGAGGACCCACTGTCCCCTGACTCCTACATCTCTCCAGTACTCACTACACACTATGCAATGGCTATTTGTGAGTCAGGTATAACCTTTCTTAAATAGATGCAAAGCAGATGTGTCAAAGACAACAGAACCAGACAAAAAGACAGTAAGACTTAAAAGTAACCAACTTCAGTTGGGTTGCTGGGATAGTTTCTCTTCATCCCAGGATGAAGCAGCCAAAGATCCATCTCCAAAGATGATTTTGGAAAAGCAACCAGGCTCTACTCCTCTGTCCCGCATTCACTCCTCCACCTTCCCTTTACTATGGCATCAAAATAATTGGGTCCAAAAAGCCTATTAAAAGTTAAAAGGAAAGATGTCCTCTTGAAATACATTGCAGGGCTACTGAGCAACGATATGCTCTTGTTACTATGTGGTTGAATGTTTTAGTTCCATCACCTCAATCCTTCTCCTCCTAGAAGGGAGGCTTATTTCATTGCCTCTGGTGACAAATACGTATTAGGCACCTACTCTGTGTCAAGCACTGAACCATATGTCAGAAAGGACACTAAAAGAAGAGAACCCATATTCTGCCTCCACAGAGACTACACTCTAAGTGAACGAAGATGTATGTATCTGCACAAGAAGCAACTCACCTGTCAAAACCTGATCTTTTTCAAGTTCTATCTTAAACAGAACCTATTTCATTGAGGTTGTTCTGAAGTCCTAACCAGAAATAACATTCCCTCACTTGAGTTCCTATGTTCTTTTCTATTTTGTATTTTAGCTATTTGTATAACTGTTTTATTGCCCCTAGAAATTCATTGAACAATGATATTTTAATGACTGGAAAGAGCAAAATATGTCAGTAAATGTCAAGTTCTTGATGGTATGGTAGAGACAAGTATCTCAGTTTCCGATGAACCGAAGCGGTCAGGAAGGACTTCACCCAACTATAACTGACAGGACACCAGCTGAATTATCAAAGGGAAGGAAGAAGAGCATGTCTAAATTAAGGAAGAAAGTAAGCAAAAGTCTGCTGTCTCAGCATGTCTCCTAACACAAATATTTAAAATGTAGGAGGTTCTGACGACCCTCTGAGTGACCATGAAGGGCCATCAAACGTCCTTTTAAGACGAGATCATCAATCCCATGATAACACCACTGATGGTAATAACTAGGGGATAATAATATCTTTGTTTTTGAAGCCCTGGAACTCCTCTGAGGACCATCACCATACAGAGAATAGGTAATCTTCAGAAACTATTGAATTCCCATGTTTGCCTTTACAACACTGAATGATATGACCTCTTTGGAGAGAAGGAAGGATTAAGAGCTTAATTAAGTTGATGCTATGTGATGCACAGTAGCTACAGCCAATCACAGATGGTGAGAAACTATGTCTTTTCATGGGCTTTTTAGAAGACTATTTTCCCTAAATATTTAGAAAATGGGAACATATATATTGCATCAGCCAAACCAAAAAATTTCATAGTCATAGCTAAATACTATCAACATAAATATTTGAGCTTTGCAATGGGAATGTCTCTTTAGAGCTGACAGCTTTTTAGAAATTACTGTTCCTTAAGCATTTACTTTCTTTTTGGTCTCACTGTATAAATCACACTGCTCGTCTTCAATTTCCCAGGATCCCCAAGGTCATTCTCTACGGTGTTTGCTTTAAACACAACTCAGTGCCAAAGATTCTGCCTCAGCTCTCAAGTTCACTCAGATGACACTTTCCCACACTGGGTCTCTTCATATTTCCCTACATCCAGATCTAGTCAATCTGCATTTTCTGCAAAAAGTTTCACTTCTCAGTAATTGCAACCTGCCTCTTGCATAGTTTCCTTCCATTCCCCTGGGTAGGTCGCTGCCAGGAAGGCAGAGGATAGGAGGAGCTGACTGATGCTAATGAGGCCTCTGTGCAGGACTCACAGCTAATGGTGAAGAGCTGAGGATGGTATTTCCCTGGAGAGCCCAGGTGAGTGCAAGTGTTAGGGCACAGCTGAGAGTCAGGGCACCTTGCTGTTAGCCTGAAGCAGGTATTCCAGCATCTGAGCAGCCTGTTAATGGCTTACATAGTGAAGAAATGAGTCAGGATACCTGGCAATTCAGATCTGAACAGCATAAGCCTTAATCCAAAAGTAAATTCAGAAAGAGAAGTGTTAAATGGTGACATCATTTTCTTTAAGGTGCTGGTGATGGGATAAAGGCTAATAAATTATGGGCATCTGTATTCTGCTGCTGCCTTCATCTTTCTGGACTTTCAGACGTCAGTGAGCTCCACTTTGAGCTCAGCTAGTGTTGCCTTCTGGGCATTCTGGGAATGAGAGCACCTTGGCCTGCTGAGAGGCAGACCTATTACTTATCAGATGAGCCCTTCTCAGGAACTGAAGAAACTTGCTGCACCTTTTAGAAGACCCAGGGAAAAAGATCACCACATGGTGTTAAGCACTGAGAAATCTCCTAAAATAAGTGAAGAGACAGCCAATAATCATCAACCAAGGAGTCAAACGTCATGTATGACATCTCAGGATAATCTTTCAGCAGGCTCTTGCCACTGTCATGGTTGGAACGGCAAAAGAAAAGTGTTTGATCTTCTAAACAGAGAAGAAACAACAAGCAAGGCTTAAATTTTTGGACCTAATAACAAAAGATAACCTTAAGGAGATCTTAGGATAGATCAGGACTTTATTTCTATTATCTCATTTCCTCATATCCTCATAACAATCTTTTGAGGTACACAGTACTATTAATATTCCCATTTTTGATATGAGGAAAGTGAGGTTTAGAGAGCTTCAATAAATCATCCAAGTCTCCCCAATTAATAAGTGACAGAGATGGGATTCAAATACGTGCTATCAATTATACTTTCAGTAGTCAATGAGATTTTTCTATCAGGATTGGTCTATTTCCAAGAAATTTTGGAGGACGAAGGAAAAGGGTGAGCAGAAAAACAAGAGTTCCTAAAAAAATTTTTTTAAATAAAAAATTAAAAAATAAATAATTCAGAAGAACAGAGAGAAAGAAGCTGAGGAAAACACAGAATTTTTCCAACCAAACTGTCAGTTCATTTCTGTGTTATCTGGCTTAATGAGGCAAAAGGAGATTCTAAAGTCCAACTATGTGAATATTTGCACACAAAGACTGGGGTCTGTTCTTAGCCAAGTGAGTTGCCTGTTAAATAAAGTTTCCCATGTAGTCTCAAACCTCACTCACACGGTATCATTCTTATTCAAGTGTGATTTGTTCCCATTTGACTATTTCAAGTGGTCAACGCCCAGGAACTGAGTTTTTCTACTGTGTCTCCTCAGGGAGGCTGGGAGGGGTGGTGACATCATGGGAACAACGTCTGTCTTCTCTCCTATGACTCAACCGAATATGTCAAAGAAATGCTACTACTGCTAGTCTTGCAGCAATGCATGAATTATTCGATCTGCCAAGCAAATTCATGTGGAAAACCGCATACTATCTCCATCCCAGCCCCAAAGAAAAGTGGGAAAGACAGCAATGAGAAACTACTCAAGCAAAACTGTACCACAAGAGAGGTGAATTTCACCCATTTCCTTCACTCCTCACAAAAAGAAGTGTACATACAACATTTCCATTTTGATATTGCCATAAACAGGTAAAAACAGAATTGGCTTCCTCTCCTGTGCTCTCATACTACGTTGTCCAAATTGCTAAATTATAGTGCTTACCACACTGTCCTGTAATTATATTTTAGATGTCTGTCTTCCCACTAATGTAATAGCTCCTTTTTCCCCTTCATATTTGTACTCTATGCATCTGGTATCACACTTAACAAATATTTGTTAAACAAACAAATGAAAGATTGACTGTAACAACGAATGAATGACAACTTGCTCAAAAGCCCTTTCTAACCAGGGCAAAAAGAAATGTTCTTTTTCCTCTATTCTTTATGACTTAAGATAGTGGACACTGTCACACATAGACTGGGGTGGATCATGTTTGTTAGCAGGATTAGGAGTCTAGGATGTTTTGGTACTTAATGAATGAGTGTTTTGTGTGCAGTGTATGTGCATCTATCTTGCAGTTTCCTCTGCTTCTGTATTTCTGTAGAGTTCATCTCTCCCACCTTGCACCCACCAAGCCTGCCAAGCCTGCTTATCTCACCACTTGCTCCCTTAATTGCTTATTTTCTTTGGACTTAATTAATTTAATTAGAATCCTTACTCTAAAAAAGGCATTCTCCTTATTGTAAGTTCCAGGAGGGAGAGCGGGCAGGAAATCTGACTTGGTATTACCCCACAGTGCTGCCCTGACAGCCATGTTCCAAATATGATGGATGCTGGATATTCAGCAAGACTCAATACAGACACAGCCCTTCCTCTTGCAGAATTTACAGTCAGTGGGAGGAAGAGCGAGAAATAATAAGGCAAGTAAAGTGTAGTAACTGTAATGACAGAGGAAACACAGGGTGCTATGAGAGCACATGGCAAGGAGATCAAACCCAATCTGGACATCAGGAAGGGCCTCCTAGACAAAGTATCTTTTAAGTTTTGACCTGAGAGATAAGTAAGATTTATCGAGGTGAAAGGGAATGTGAGAAAGAGGAGGGGAAGACCCTCCCTCTCCCAGAGACAAGGGAGAACACAATGTAAGGAAAACACCTAAAGAAGTTAACAGTGGCTGGGGTTTAAGTGAGAAGACAAGTCTGTGCCTCAGCTCTTTATTCTAAGGGCGATGGGAGGCACTGAAAGATCTGAAGCAAAGTGTTGATATCTGGATCGGAATTGTTCAGGAAAGAGACTTGGGTTGTAGGTAAAGATACATAGATGTGGGAGTTGTATCCTTAGGGTAGACTAAGTGTAGTAATAAATAGACCCTCAACATTTTCCATTCTAGCAAGATCACTTTGGCTGCCATATGGAGAAGGGATTATAAAACTGTGATAGTAGATACATAGAAACCACTTACGATGCCATTTCAGTGATCCAGAGGAGGATAATAATGGAGATAGTGGAAATGGAAAGAAGTGGATGGGTTCAAGAGAACATTAAGATGACAGGTGACGACAGAATTAACAGACTTTGGCAATCGATAAGAGGTTGGCAAAATTTTCTATAAAGGGCCAGACAGGAGAACCTTAGGCTTTGCCAGCCATATGGTTTCTGCACAACCACTCAACTTTGCTGTTTTGATGAGAAAGTAGATATACACAATATGCAAGTGAAAGAGTGTTCCTGTGTTCTGATAAAAATTATTTACAAAAAACAGGCCAATAGGCCAAATTTAGCCTGGGGCTAAAGTTTGCTGACCTCTGGACTAAATGAGGGATGCAGCATTAAGAACAGTCAAAAATGGTTCCCAAGTATGTGGTGTGGCCATCTGGTTGGCCAGGGCTGCTATCTACAAAGAGAGGGACACTGGAAAAGGAGCAGAGTCAGAGAGAGGGATATAGTGGTCAGCTTTTAGACAACCTGAGTTTAAGATACCTGAGACAGTGGGGCCGGCCCCATGGCCGAGTGATTAAGTTCACACGCTCTGCTTCGGCAGCCTGGGGTTTCGCCAGTTCAGATCCTGGGCATGGACATGGCACCACTCATCAGGCCATGCTGAGGCGGCATCCCACATAGCACAACCAGAAGAACCTACAGCTAGAATATACAATTATGTACTGGGGGCCTTTGGGGAGACGAAGAAAGGGGAAAAAAAGAAAAAGAAGATTGGCAACAGATGTTAGCTCAGGTGCCAATCTTAAAAAAACAAGATGCCTGAGACAGATTACCCAAGACATGTCCAATTAGCAGTTAGATATTTGAGTTTCAGTTTCAGGAAAAAGACCTGGGCTGTAGGTAAAGATCTGGGAGTTGTCTTAGTTAGGGTAGACTAAATTGTATTAACAGACCACCAAAATTCAGTGGCTTTAGCAATATAAAGTTTAATTCCTTTCTCACACAATGAAGCAAGGAACGTAGATGGCAGTGGGAGGAGAGTCCATCTAGGAGCCCATCCACTAGCAGCACCATGTCACTCAGCCAAAAGGAGGGAAGTTCAGAGAGGAGCACTTGAAGGAGGTTTTTATGGGTCAGGCCTAGAAAAGGTACATATCATGTCTACTACATTCCATCAGAGAGATCTTACTCCTAAGGCCGCCTAACTGCAAGAGAGGCTAGGAAACACAGTAGAGCTGTGTGTCTAGGATAAGGGTAGGGTGGATTTTGGTGGACATTTATAAGGACCCACCACAAGACTCAAAAATACATACAGAGGCAGGAAGGCATGAGGATGAATAAAAGTGACTCAGGCAACTATGAAAACTGAGACAAGTTCAGAGCTCTGAAGAACACCAACATCAGGAGATAAAGTGACGAGAAAGAAGATCCAGGAAAGTAGAAGAATGACAAAATGAAAATAAAACTGGGAGATCATGTTAGATATGGAACGGATGTATGTAGAAATGAGTATAAATTTAATCATTAAGCATTGATCCCATTTCTGACAAGCTGACACTTATTTGGCACCACTGATATTTCAATGAAAAATGAGCCAAATTACATTTAAGAGAAAATGGCAAAATTAGCTCCTCAGAAAGCCAGATTTTCATTACTATTCAGATAGACAGCTTTAGGGCTATGTATTACAATATTCATTTTCTCCCATTACTTTTGAGTCTGTAAATCAACTATGTAGGTAAAATGTGTATTCTGCATCAAACCTTATACACATATGAACATATTAATATAAATATGAATCTATACCTGTCAGCATATACACACACACTCAGCACTCACAGAATTCGTTACCACAATGCATTTCTTCTTCGCTTCCATTTTTTGCAATTCTCCATGCTTTCTGCTTTGTTCAATATTTCTCCTCCACCTCTGACTCCACCCATTTGTATGTCAGTTCTTGTCTCCCAACGAGAAGACCAAGGAAAATAAGTTGGTTTCCACCTTGATAATATTTTAAGTACTGCTTCATTATTACAGAAATTATTACATTATTTCCACCTTGATAACATATTAAGTACTGCTTCATTACTACAGAGCTTAAACAAAAAAAATTCATAACAGAACACCAATGCTCTCTTCGTTGGCGATTCTGAGCCAAGGAGACCTCAGCTAGGAATAAAAGAACCTGAGATCTTGCACAGCCGTGTTTACCAATATACCCTCTTCTTTCTCTTTAGAATGTAAACTCTTTGGGGCATGGAAGGGTTTTCTGAGGGTTTTGTATCTGGAACACTCTTTTTGGCAGAAGAACAGCCAGCCTTGCTTATAAGTTAAAAAAAAAAAAAAAAGACAAGCAGATTTTAAAACATGATCTGCCACAGACAGCTATGCATAATATGTCACAAAAGTTTTTTAAATTGGGTTAAAAACAATGTATAGCATTGTCCTATGTTAAATGTTTGTCTACATGCACAGAAGGAAAAGAGAAACCAAGCATGTACTTGGAAGCATAGGCACCAAACTGTAAACAATCACTACCTCTGAGAAATGGAACATGAATTCCTCCTTCACACCTTCTTTTCTTCTTCATATCTTTTTATATTATCTAATTTCTTTGTACCAAGAACATGTATACCTTTATAGTTGAAAAATAATTACCAACAACATAACTATTTCCACTGTTTAAAAAGAATGGACAAAATGAAGAAAAAAGACGAAGACAATGTTCATAGGAACGGATTGAGAGGGTAGGGTCAAGTTTCTCAGAGAGCTGCCATTTTCACTAAATTATACCAGCCACAAACAAGGGACGCTCATAAAGTTCATCCTCTATAGGTTTGCCAAACACAATTAACAAAATACCACAGGACCACCTAAACTACTGCCTGAACAATTAACACTAGACATTTACTTTTCTGAATCTTTCTCATACACAAGACAGTCCAGGAACTATTCTGATTCCAGTGAGTATAAAACAAGGATGAACTGTTAATTTTTATAACAGAGGAAGTAGAGCTCATTTTCTCCCTCCCTCTCTCTGTTTGCCTATTTTTAGTCAAAAAAAAAAAGCTGGAAGACATTTCAGCTCTAAGGATAAATCCATGAATAGTTTACCAGGACATGCTGCAAATCCATACATATGTTCCTTTTTTAATTATTTTAATGTCCATGATTAGCTAATAGTTCTCACAAAAACAGATGGGTATCAGAATATGCTAGAAAAATGCAACAAACAAAATGTCAACTAACTAAGCTTTAAATTCTACAGACTTCACTATCCAATATCAGTTTACGTCCATCATTTTAAAATATGGCTTTTCAAGCATGGCGAGTAGGGGAAAGCTAGGACTTAGTGACTGGTTGTTCTGAAAACAAAAGAAGTAAAAGTTATTTATAGTGACCTTTTAATATTTACCTTAGAGCTGGCTAATCAGATGTAAATTGTCACCCCATGGATATGCATAATCAACTTTATTCCCTTTGCTAATTGAGAAATAGAGCTGTTAATGTCAAGAAACATTTGAAAAATGCACCAAGCTTGCTCAATGGAGCAAGTTCTTTATAAAAGTCAGAGTTTCCATATGGTAAAATCATGGAAATTAGGCTTAGGGAAGAAAGAAAAAAACCACTAAGAAAGACTAATTTGTTATTGAGCTAGTCTGTGCTGGAACAAAATCAGTCTTAACAACCTCAAACCTGGGATTTTTTACCACTTCTTATGTTCAAAAATAACTCCGTCAGCTCTCATAAAAAATCATTCCATCACCTTACTCCAAAGTTCCTCTCCTGCAGAGTTTGTGCCTTCCTAGCTGGCAGTGGCTCTGGCTTAATTGTCACTTTGCCAGGACACTCATTTACCTACTGCGCTTGGTTCACACAAGTCAGTCCTTCCTTTAACTCTCAGGTCTTCTTTATAGTTTCCTTTAAAACTGACCACCATCAGGTAAATAAGTCTCAATTCAATTGTGTAAAAAGGAGACAATACATTCCCTTGAACGACACTTCAAGATTGCTTCCGTCTTTATAATATCATTAGAAGCATGCAGAATTTCAATGTATTGTCAATGTTGGAGAAGATCTGGTTGAAGCAGTGGCTAACTGCAAAGAACCACTCTGCCTTCTCCTATTCTGAGATAAGAATAGACCTCCACCCTTATTCATGGACTCCCTTGTTTTATGAAACCCGTTTTCTCCCTCTTCTTTGAGACGGTCCTCATTAACAGGCATTCTCTCCCTTGCAATAGCTTGAGGAAAATCCTCTCCTGAGGATGTTTGGTGCATTTTGTCTTTTATGTGGTGCTTTTAAGAAATAATAGCCACTCCCAAGCATGAGGCCCAACCATGCTCTTTTCCCAGGGATGAAAAATAACCACTCTGCTTCTAGTGAGGATAGCCAACACAGGAACAGTGAGAAGAGCACAAGCACTTACAGCACACACATCCACAGCACCCTTTCAAGGCATTAGAAGGCAGACAATGGGTGGGGCTTTATCCTGAGTGAGTCCAGCTTTCAAACAGCCATCAGGCCTCAAAGAGTGATGTGTTCATAACACACATCTCATATGAGGTGTATGCTCTTCTGAGAAGGGAACATAATTAGTGGAAGATGCATGGGTTTTGAAGAATGGTTCCTTACTCCATCCCCACCACACACTGCAGGATCCTAAGGAGGGTTTCTTTAACCTCCCAGAGCCTTGATTTCCTCATCTGTAGAAGAGCCTCAAGTAGCCTAACCACAGTCAGAGAGCCCACCTTGCTTCAATGAAACATATTCAAACCCTTTCTCCTTCTACCCTTAAATTCTCTAATCTTTTCTTCTTATTTTTTTTAATAACAGCTTTATTGAGATATAATTCACATACCATAAAACTTAAACCTTTTAAAGTATACAATTCAGGGGTTTTTAGTATAATCAGAGTTGTGCAACTATCACCACTATCTAATCCCAGAACATTTTCATCATCCCAAAAAGAAACCGCATACCGATTAGCAACTCCCCATCCCTCCAGCGCAACCCATGGTAACCACACTAATCTACTTTCTGCTTCTATAAATTTGCCTATTGTGGACATTTCACACAAATAGAGTCAGTAAGTGGCCTTTGTGTCTGGCTTCTTTCACTCAGCATAATGTCTTCAAGGTTCCTCCATGTTGTAGCATGTGTCAGCACTTCATTCCTTTTTAGAGGCGAATGAAATTCCATCATGTGGATATACCACCTTTTGTTTATCCACTCATCAGTTGATGAACATTTGGGTTGTTTCCATTTTTTAGCTATTATGAATAATGCTGTTATGAACACTCATGTACAGGTATTCGTGTAGACATACGTTTTCATTTCTCTTTGATATATACCTAAGAGAAAAATTGCTAGGTCATGTGGTAACTCTATGTTTAACCTTGTGAGGAGCTGCCAAACTTCTCTCCAGAGTGGTTATACCATTTTCTTTACTTTTTGACCTCTTTTGGTTCCTTCTGTGTCTGCTTTCTGGACTCGGAAGGGAAAATAATTGGGGTGATTGGTGATTATAAAGACATCTTCCACAGAATGGGCAATTTTTACCCACTGAAGGTAGATACAAACACAACAAGGCTGTTGATGTGAGTTTTGGGACCACGTAGAGTGCTATGGAGCACACCAACAGGATATCCACGGCAGGCAGCAATGATGCATGGAGTTCAGGGAGCAATTTAGGCAATTCTGAGAGGGCTTTGATATGGTTTAAGTTTCTAGGCTCTAGACTTATAACAACAAGCCACACAAATATAAGCGCACCCATATCTTTCTCTCAGGTGCTTACAGTAGAATCAGGACAAAACAACAGGAACATAAATAAAGACAAAAATATGGTTTAAAAAAAATACATAAGAGATTAATTCCAACTGGGCAAGTCAGGGAAGATTATTTTGGTGTAGAAAGCATCTTTACTAGCTTTTCAAGGATAAATAAGTTTTAAACAAGCAAAACTGAGGAGGAATTGCATCTCAGACAGAAGGAATAGTAAAAGCAAAAGCACAGAGTGAAGGAATGAGAATGAGGAGTTAGAAAAAGACAGAAAACAAATAAGAAAGAATTGACATTTTGACAATTGACAATGTGAAAAGTGAGGTAGAAGGTGCAAGAAAAGATGAATCCCAGGGTTTTGGCATGGAAGACAGGGTAGATGGTAGTGCCATTAACAAAAATGATGGCAATGCCTAGAGGGAGAACTGGTATGAGAGGGAAAGTACTGAGTTCAGTAACAGACATATATTGAGTTTAAAGTGCCAGGGGAACATACGTAGGTGGGGTCCATTAGGCAGATGAAAATACAAAATTGGAGCTGAGGAAATATTTCCTAATGGAGTCATTGCTGAAGCCTTCGGAGTGGGTGAAGAGTGAGGAGAAAAACAGCCTGTTTTAACTCATACCCAAACTCAGTCCACTGGGGAAGCAAAGGAGGCCAGGACTAGGCAGGGCCCGAGTGTGGGAAACTGACCCAACTTTAGGGCTGAACCTTGAGGAAAACAGCTGGCTGTTCAACTACCATGGTTTGAAGGACACAGAAAATTCAGGCTTAATCAGGCAAGTGCCAATACTTAGGAGGTTTAATCTAGTAGGTCAGGCACAGCAGCAGGAATTTCCCATCAGAGAGGTTAGCCATATTGGAGCAGATGTCCTGCCATTGACTGAGGAGCTGAAGGGCAGAGTCCAGCCTCCCAGGACTAGCAAGAGCTGGGCAAAATATCCAAGTTCCATCCAAAGGGATGGGTTCAACGAAGGCTTGGTTCACACAGACTAGACAGATACGGCAGCTTCTGGAGGTGAGATACAGCTTGGTAGGAATGTGGGTAATCAGGACTCACCCTAGCTACTCACTGTCAACACCTGGCCTAGGGAGCAAGACTGATGTGGCACCTCATAGGCTACTGTAAATGAAGCTTCTACTGTTCTTCCTTCCCTGCTCAGGAAAGGCTCAGAAAGCAAGCGAAGCTGAGCCTGCAGACGCTCAGTTATTCCAGAACCAGGGTTGAGGAAGGAAAGGATAGAACCATAAAGAACATCTACATTTGGCAAAGAAGGAAGAGAGAGAAAAAAAGTAAGGCAGAGAAAACATTCACACAACACTCTGTGTAACACTAGAGAGTGATGGGGAGGCAGGAGAAAAGCAGATCAGGGAAATTAAAGGAGGAGGACACTCAGAAGAAATGGATGGGTCACGAGGGAGCCCCTTTGATCTCCCTGGTTTTCACTAAAATTTTCCCTTCACTGTATCCAACAGAGATGCTCTATCATAAACAATGCTTTGTTTGTTGGCCTATTTTAAGATGCTCCCTTTTTTGTTGGTGACAACCTATAATATGTAAGAGGGCCACTCCTCCATAAATACTTTTTGGTAAACACATCCAGTCTGACCTAGAAGCTATCATAAAAGCAAAGAAAAGATCAATAATACAAAACAAGAAAGACCTCCAAATGCCCTAATTCCTAGAGCAACCAGCAAAATATCAGAAATTCTGCAGAATGCAAAGTCACAGCATAAACAATAAAATGTAAAACTCAATGGTTATAAAATAAGACAGGTGGTGAACTAAAATTTAAACAAACTCTATTATAAAAAGGACATATTTTGAAAATTTAAAATATCACAATTTTAATACAAATAACTCACAAAAATGAATACTTGTTTTTTCCCCTAATATTTTGAGGCAAAAAGTAAAACAAAAACTATCTTAACACCAAGATCAAAAATAGAAAATTTCAATCAACACTGCACTTTTCACAAAATTATAACAGGCTGAAAACTGCAAGTAGCACATGTCAAGTCTTTTGCACACTTCGCTAAAGATATATTTATTCAAAACAAAATGTCTCCCAACCTAGAAGGAACATGAGTCATATATGCTGAGAAACTCTCCTCACAGTTTTAACCTTTTGGGGAAAAAAATGCATAGCTTCCAGCTCATACACTAGTAAAGAGGCCTGTGAAAAACAATTTCACAGTTTTAAAAAGCAAGAATCGCTTTGGCACTTTGAGGCCATATCCAACATTTCAGATATAGAAGCAAAGAACTCATCCCAGTTGACTGCTGCCTTATAGCTTGGGAAGTGATTGCATAATGACTCATTCTGGAACCTGTACAGACACTGGGACAAACACCACGAACCTTGTAAAGGATAAAAATCATGCCAGGGGATCATAAGTCAACATGGTGGCTTAGGTCCTCTATGTAACATCTCATGGAAAAGCTTGGTGGCCCCTATATCACACTGGGACATCAGTTTAGAAACGAAGTGATGGAAGAATGCCACCTACGAGATGATCAGCAAGCCAAGCAAATTGCTTCATGTTTACGCAAAGTGGCTTCTGGTTCAGCGTTCTGATTTGGGGCTGTAGAGGGGCCACCCACACCCCCATGCTGGGGAAACCAGCAAAGAGATTTGTTTTCTCCTTCTCTGATGGAGAAAGTGCCCCAGCACAACAGCAATTGCTACAGGGGAGATATGTTCCAGAGCTTTCTTAAAGTTCCTCCTTTTCTGAATACTAAAGAACTTTTCTCAGGCTTTCTGAATGAGCTGAAAATCAGTTTTGAAAGATAAGATATTACACCATTTCCATAGGGAATAAGAACACTGGAGATTATTTACTTTGCTGTAATTACTCTGGCACATAGAGAGATTAGCTTTTAAATGCTACTAGGTTTGCATACAGAGATTTCAATAAAGAAGAAAAATTAGTTCATGTTTTGAATATTTAGGGGCTTGAAGTATATATTACTACTAAAATACAATGGTTAATACCTGTGCAGTGAATAATAATTACCAAAACCATTAATCGTTCCTAAGTCTGCACATCTTTCCCCTAAAACAATCATTTGTTTTTAAAAAGCATCCTGATTTTATTAGAGCCAATGGTAAATGAAAATGTATTTTTATATTCACAAATGAATTTGAGCTTCATAAGTCCTGGATTTTAAACCAGGAAGCAAGGCAGCCAACAATCTCATCCAGTAAGAGCAAAAATAAAATCTGCCTTTGAGTTAAAACAATCTTCAGGAAGAGATAAATGGACTTTAAAAATTCATTATTGCTAGCATATTTTCTTGGGTTTTCAAGATTATTTGTGTCATGACTTCAGCTGGGACAAAACATATTATGGCAAAGGCTCTCAGAGCATGTCCGGCTTTATAAATTCTAGCTCATCTCCCTGTTTGTCATCTTGTAGCTGGGGAGGAACTTAGATTAAGTGACAGTGTTTGCACACTTTTTTTAAAACTTTTTATTTTGAAACAATTACCAACTCTCAGAAAATTACAAAAATGGTACAGAGAGCTCTGTGTACCTTTAGCCCATCTTCCCCCAAATGGTAACATCTCACATATCTATAGCACAATATCAAATTCAAAAAACTACATTGGTACAATTCTCATACAGACTACAGGCCTCAATCAGATTTTACCAGCTTTAATCTACACTCATTTGTGTGTGTGCGTGCGTGTGTGTGTGTGTGTGTAGTTCCATGCAATTTTCTCCCCTATGTAGAGTCACATAATCAACATCACAATCAAGATACAGAATTCTATCCCCACCAAGGAGCTCCCTTATGTTCTTCCCCCATCCCATCCCTGTTCCCTGGACACTACTACTGTGTTCTCCATCTCTATAATTCTGTCATTTCAGGAATGTCATATAAATAGAATAGTACCCCATGTAACCTCTTGAGATTGGCTTTTTTTTTCACTCAGCATAATGCCCTTTAGATCTATCCAAATTGTTGCATGTATTAATAGTTTGTGTGCACCGTTTTTAGTGCTCTAAAATATTGCTCTCATTATCATCATCTCACAAACTGACTGGGGACAAAAATATAATGTTGGATTTTAAAGGATCAATAAATAACACTCAAGTTCCAAACAACATAAGAAGGCAAATGAGCAGGTAAATAGGGGATAAAGATATCAGTGTTTCACTGTTCCATCTGATTGAAGAATATGGTTTTACATCTGCTGCCAAAAGAGTTTGCTAACACTCTACTGGAGGATTAAACTTACCACTGACATAGCTAGGAAACTACTGGTGGGAGATCTCAAAGTCCAGGGCATGCCGAGTTCCTACTCCCTAACTCACCTCTCAGGTAACCTAAACCCAGCAGAGGAGTGAGTGAGAAGACATAGTGAAATGAGTAGAGTTCTTTCCATATTCTTCCTTCCTCAGGAACAGTGTACAAATTTCCTCTCCTCTACAGAAACACAGAGTATGCAATAACTGTTCCACCCAACAATTTAGCTTTTTTCTCTAGTTCCATTCACTTTCTTTTTGCTTATCTTCTTCATTTATGGGTAACTAGAAATGTGGTTGTCCCTCTGAGGAGAGACTACTTATCAGGACCATAAATCCAGCAGCTCAGATGGAATTCCCAGCCACATTTTTTAGGCTTCTCTGGGAATGTCACACATCTATCTTCCTTCTACTGTCAAAAAGCCCAGTTATGAGACCATTCTTAACTTAGGTCTATAGAATATCTCTCTCTTTTTTGTTTTTTTTTTGGTGAGGAAGATTGTCCCTGAGCTAACATCTGTGCCTATCTTCCTCGACTCTGTATGTGGGACACTGCCACACTATGGCTTGATGAGCAATGTGTAGGGCTGCACCTGGGATCTGAACCCAGCGAACCCCTGGTTGCCAAAGCAGAGTGCATGAACTTAACCACTATGCCAACAGGTGGGTCCCTCAACACTATTTCTTTTTTTTTTTTTAAAGATTTTTTTTTTATTTTTTTCCCTTTTTCTCCCCAAAGCCCCCCAGTACATAGTTGTATATTCTTCGTTGTGGGTCCTTCTAGTTGTGGCATGTGGGATGCTGCCTCAGCGTGGTTTGATGAGCAGTGCCATGTCCGCGCGCAGGATTCGAACCAACGAAACACTGGGCTGCCTGCAGTGGAGTGCGCGAACTTAACCACTCGGCCACGGGGCCAGCCCCTCTCAACACTATTTCTTGATAGTGAATTCTTTTTCAGTAGCTGAGAGACTCAAAGCAAAATATATAATAAACAGGTGATACGCTAGGAATTAAGAGAACTTACCTTAAATTGCAAATGAAGACACTATCTGTTTTGTTTTCCCCTAAAGTTTGTTCAAAAAGGAATCACTGACTATAAAAAACACACTATGTTTACCAATTCTATATCAGCCTTCCTTCAGAAGCTATTTCTTTATTGGCCTCTCAGTTTTATATTTTGAAAAAATGACCCTGTATCTAATGGAATATATTGTATTTTTTAAAAAAAGTATTATATGCAATTGACGGCAAAATAGTAAACTATAACAGGCTGTTGTATTCCTTCTCCGCACTCAAATCTGAAGAAAATATCCTTGATAACAAAGAATTAAAATTCTCAAATGCCAAAATGACAGAGATGGGAAAAGACACTAAAGATAGGTGTACAGTTATACTCTTCTTGATAGGAAGGATTATGGATAACAATTAAATTAAGATACTGATAGAGAAAAATTAAAAGAGAAGAGTATATCTTAATAAGTTATGGAGAATCACCCAAAGAATAAAAATTGAATATCTTTTAAACAAACAAAAGAAAATTTGATATATTCAAAGAAAATTAGAAAAGAAGGAAAAAAGAAACAAAAAGAAAAAACAGTAAATATAAAATGTGAATACGATGACACAAACAAATCCTAATATAACAGTATACAAAATCATTAAAAATGGTTTAAACTCACCAATCAAGACCTTCAGAGGAGTTCTGACTTATAATAATGGTAGAGTAGCTTTTATCAGACTAACTCTCCTGCTGAAGATAATTACAAACTCTACATAAATATAGAAACAACTCTTTGAAGGAACTGAAGGGAAAGCAAACAAAGAGGAGAGCTGATCTTTACAAGACAGAAACCACACTAGGTAATGTCTACTTTACTATATCTTTTCCCAAAGAGCAGCGTAGATGGTATTCAAGCAGAAATCCACAGTCTTCTTGGCCTGAGGAGTCAGAGGACAGAGTCTGAGGCATCCAGAGGACTGTTAAAAGTGGCCTGGGGCTAGAGGGAGGAGATCAAGAAAGAAGAAATTCACAGAAGCAAAAAATAAAACTCACAATCTGCAATATATCCTTAGTTGATTACCTAATTGTGCATGCATGCATGGGGCAAGACTACAAAAGTCATAGGAGAAAACCAACCAGTGGAAGCCTGAAAGAACCAAATAGAGATTTCAGAAACTACTCATCTCAAAGGAAACAAATTTTCAATTCAAGTCCTGCCAACTTAGATGGGGCTTGGGAAACAACTTGGGCTTTCCAGTGACAGCACAGAAGGGCTACACCTAAAAGAAAAGACTATGCTGAAGGACTACCTATTTGTCCTAGGAATAAAGGCAAAACCAAAACAGATCTCCCCTAACAAAGCCTAATATCAACCCTCCACAAGGTTAATGTGATCATTATGTAATATAACTGGCCCTACAACACAACACAGAAGTATTCAGAGGAAAATAACATAATCCAGAGTGTCTACAACATATGATCTACAATATCAGTATGCAATAAAAATTCACTAGATATAAAAATAAGAAAATGTGATGCATAGTCAAGAGAAAATTCAGGCAAAACAAACAACTCTGATGTTGGAATTAACAAACAAAAACTTTACAAGATGTTACAAAATCTCTAAAAGAATTTGTGTCTAAAGGATGACTAGATGGGAAATTTCAGGAAAGATATAAAAATTGCAAAAACCGGACAAATGAAAATCCTCAACTGAAAAACACAGTATCTAAAATTGAAAATTTTAATACATGAGATTAACAGCAGATTGGCCACGAGAAAGAATCAATAAACTTGAGGTGAGGTCAACAGAAATCATCCAAACCAAAGCATAGAAATCATAAAAAAATAAATTTATTATTATTACAGAGTCTCAAAAAACTGAGGGCTGTAACAAAGCAGTCTAAACACACTTATAATTGGAAAGCTCATAGGAGAGAAGATACAGATTGGAACAGAAAAACTATCTGAAAAAATATTGGATAAAAATTTTACAAATTTGATCAAAAACAACAATAACAAATCCAAGATAAAAGAAAAAAAACAAACCCTCACACCTTGGAAAATCATAGTCACACTGCCCAAAAGCAAATATAAAGAAATTAAAAACAGTCTACACAGAGAGTGAAAGAAAGCGAGGAAAGGGGCAAAGAGAGAAAGAGAGAGAGAATAAGAATGAGAATAGATCTACTCTTAGAAATAATGAAGGCTGGGAGACAATGGAAAGACATCTTCAAAGGATGGAAAGAAAAACGAGTAAAATCATATATTTGGTGAAAAAACAGCTTTCACTACCTTTCATTTCAAAAATTATGAAAAATAAAGATATTTTCAGACAAGCAAAAGCCATTTACAGCAGATCTGCATAACAAAAAAGACTAAAGGAACTTTTTGGCTGAAGACAAATGATACTGATATCATTTGAGATCTTGGATATTGAGATCTATAGGAAAGAATGAAAAGATTAAAATAATTAATACATGGATAAATATAAAACGCCACCTCTCTTTGATTTTTCAAAGTCAGTTCACTAATGCAAAAGCAACAGTAATATATTGTGAGGTTTATAACAGATGTAGAAGAAAACTATGAGACATCCATAGCACAAAGCAAACAAGAATGAAAACAGGAGTATATTGTTGAGTTTCTTCCAGTTTATATGCAGTTTTATAACATTAATTGAAGGTAGTTTGCAATGAGATAAAGCTGAATATTATAATCTCTGCAACAATCATTAAGAAATAATACAAGAGATACAGATAAAAGACAATAGAGGATATAAAATGAGATACTAAAAGTATTCAATTAACCAAAAAAAAGACCTGAAAGGAGTAACAACAAACCAAAGTAGAGGGGGCAAATAGGAACCAAATAATAAGATTGCATAATTAAACACAAATATCAATAATTACATTAAATATACATGGAATAAATCATCAAATTGCAAAACATAGATTGCTATGCTAGAAAAGGAAGCGAACAATTACATGCTCTGTAAAAAAGATGCACTTTAGATGTAAAGACACAGGTTGGAAAAAAAGAATAGAAAAAATATATTTCACATAATATGACATAAGAAAGCTGGTATGGCTATATAAATATCAAACAAAGTATACTTCAGGTCAATGAAGATTGCCAGAGAAAATGAGTTATATAATAATAAAGAGAAAGGGGTATGACTTAGAGGGCTATTTCATTAATAGAGAACAACAATCCAAATATGTATGTATCTAAGAATTTTAATATACATGAAGCTAAAAAAAAAAAAGGCAGAAATAGAGGAAATAGAAAAACTACACATAGTTGCAGATTTTTAATATCTTTCTCTAGGGAGGTAATAAAAGATAGAAAAAAATTAATGTGGATATCTAAAATCTGAACAGCACTATCAACCAAATTTAACTTAAAATATATATAGAATACCAAACTCAACAATGCGGAAGTCGCATAATACACATTCTTATCAAGTACTTTGAAGAACATTCAATATTACAGAACTATTAGAAACTAAAACAATTCTCAATAATTTTTTTAATATCATACAGAATGTTATCTGTCCACAAAGCATTTAAATTAAAAATCAATAATTAGAGGTCTAGAAATTTGCCACAAAATATTTGGAAATTAAGCAATATCTTTCTAAATAATCCATGAATCCAAAAAAGAAATCATAAGAGAAAATATAAAATATTTAGAACTGAATATTAATGAAAACACAACATATAAAAATTTGTGAAATGAACTAGAGTGCTTAGAGGAAAATTTCCAGCTTTAAAAAGCCTACATTAAAAATAACAAGGGTTTAATACCAATGATCTATGCTGCCAAGTTAAGCAGCTAGAAAAAGAACAAATTTTAAAAAGTAACTAAGAGACTGGCTACCCTCCCTGGATACCAGCGAAGCTGGCAGATACCTCCCTCGCCTTCTCCCTCTAACCAGCTCCAAGTCGCTTGTATCTTCCTTGAAGGAACTTGTACACAAGTCTGGCACCCCAACATGTTGATGGACTTAACAGACATTTACAGAACATTTCATCCAACAGCAGCAGAATACGCATTCTTCTCAAGAGCACAAAGAACACTCTCCAGGATAGATAATACGTTAGGCCCTAAAACAAGTCTTAATAAATTTAAGAGGGTTGAATCATATCAAACATCTTTTCTGACCACAATGGTATGAAACTAGGAAATGATTACAAGAAGAAAACTGGAACATTTGCAAGTATGTGGAGATTAAACAACATGTTACTGAACAACCAGTGGGTCAAAGAAGAAATCAAAAAAGAATTCAAAAAATACCTTCAGACAAATGAAAATGGAAATAACATATCAAAAGTTCTAGGATATGGCAAAAGCAGTTTTAAGAGGGAAATTTATAGCAATAAATGCCTTTATCAAAAAAAAAAAAAGAAAGATCTCAAATAAACAACTTTACATCTCAAGGAACCAGAAAAAGAAGAACAAAGTCCAAAATTAGCAAAGGAAAGGATATAACAAAGATCAGAGTGGAAATAAATGAAACAGAGACTAAAATGGCAATAGAAATGATCAATGAAACTAAGAACTGATTTTTTAAAAGGATAAACAAAATAGACAAAACTTTAGCTAAACTTACCAAGAAAAAAAGAGGACTCAAATAAATGAAATTAGAAATAAAAGAGGATTTCATTTCAAAGAGAACTTTACAACTGATACCACACAAACACAAAGGATTGTAAGAGACTACTCTGTCCAATGATATGCCAACAAATTGGACAGCCTAGAAAAAATTGATAAATTCCTAGAAACATTCAACCTACCAAGATTGAATTATAAAGAAATAGAAAATCTGAACAGACTGATTGCTAGTAAGGAGATTGAATCATTAATCAAAAACCTCCCAACAAACAACAGTCAAGGACCAGATGGCTTCACTGGTGAATTCTACCAAACATGTAAATAAGAATTAATATCGATCCTCAAACTCTTCCAAAAAATAGAAGACAGGACAGTTTCAAACTCATTTTATGAGGTCATCATCACCCTGATACCAAAACCAGACAAGGATACCAGAAGAAAAGAAAATTATAGGCCAATATCCCTGATGAATATAGATGCAGAAATCCTCAGCAAAATACTAGCAAAACAAATTTGACAGTATATTAAAAGGATCATAGTCCATGATCAAGTGGGATTTATTCTATCCTTATACAAGGATGTTTCAATAGCTGCAAAACAATCAATGTGATACACCGCATTACCAAAATGAAGGATAAAAATCATATGATCATCTCATTTGACATTTGATAAAATTCAACATCCCTTAATGATAAAAAGTCTCAACAAACTGAGTACAGAGGGAACGTACCTCAACATAATAAAGGCAATACATCATGAGCCCGCAGATAACATCATGCTCAGTAACGAAAATCTGCAAGCTTTTCCTCTAAGATCAGGTACAAGCAAGGATATCCACTCTTGGCACTTCTATTCAACACGCTACTGGAAGCCCCAGCGAAAGCAATTAGGGAAGAAAAAGAAATAAAATGTATTCAAGTTGGGAAGGAAGAAGTAAAATTGTCTCTATTTGCATATGATATGTTATTATATAAAGAAAAACCTGAAAACCACCAAAAAACTGTTAGAAATAATAAACAAACAGTAAATTTGCAGGATATGAAATCAATATGCAAAAACCAGTTGTGTTTCTATACACTAACAATGAACTATCAGAAAGAGAAATTAAGAAAACAATCCCATTTACAATAGCATCAAAACAAATAAAATACTTAGGAATAAATTTAATCACGGAGATGAAAGATGTTCACTGAAAACTATATATAAGACATTGATGAAAGAAATTGAAGGCACAAATAAATGGAAAGATATTCCATGCTCATGGATTAGAAAAATTAATATTGTTAAAATGCCCATACTACCCAAAGTATCCCTCAGATTTAATCTAACTCCTATCAAAATTCCCATGGCATTTTTTTACATAAAATCTTCAAATTTGTATGGTACATGAAAAGGTGCTCAACATCACTAATCATCAGGGAAATGCAAATCAAAACCACAGTGAGATATCAGGTCACAGTTGTTAAGATGGCTATTATCAAAAAGACAAGAGATAATAAATGCTGATAAGGATGTGGAGAAAAGGGAACCCCTATATACTGTTCCTCACAATTTCCTCTGTAAACAACTATGTTGTCTAGAGAAAAAGAAAGAGTTTTACTTTACACACACACACAGACACACACTCCCAAAATTACTGGAACTCAAAAATTCATTTAGTAAAGTGAGATGATAGAAAGTTACTGTATTTCTATATACCATTAATGAATAATTGGAAATGAAATTTAAAATACTGTTTACAATAGCATTATAAAATGTTGAACACTCAGGAATAAATATAACGAAAAATATGCAAGCCCTCTATGCTTAAAACAACAAGATATTAGAGAATAAAATAAAGACCTACATAAATGAAGAGCTATTTCATGTTGCATGTTCATGAACTGGAAGTCCCAATAACATTAAACCATCAACTGCTTCAAAGTCAATCTATAGATTCAAAGCCATTCCAATCAAAATCTCAGCAGTATTTTTGCAGCAATTGACGCTGATTCTAAAACTTCTTTGGAAATGTAAAGGACTTATAGTCATCAAAACAATCTTTAAAAAGAAGAACAAAGTTGAAGCATTTACAGAATCTGATTTCAAAATTTACAAAAATGCTACAATGATCAAGAAAATGAGATACTGATGTAAGGACAGATAAATAAATCAATGAAGTGGAACAAAGAATTGAGAAATATGTGGATGTATACGACTGACTAATTTCCAATAAAGGCAACAAAATAATTCAACATGGAAAGTATAATCTTTTCAACAAATGATTCTGAAACAACAATGAATCCCCAATGAACAAATGAACCTCAAAACATGTAGAAAAAGTAATCCAAGATGGTTCCTAACATATGGGTTAAGAGATGGGACCTAAACATAAAAATGAAACTGTAAGAGTTCTAGATAAAAATGTAGGAAAATACTTTTATATCCTTAAGATGGAAAAATCTTAGTGCACACAAACCAACTAAAGGTTGGGCAAAAAACCGATATATTGGCCTAAAATTAAAATTCCTGTTCTTCAAAAGACATCATTAAGAAAATGAAAAGGCAAGCCACAGACAGGAAGAAAATATTAAAGATACATATACCTGACAAAGGACTTGTAACAAAAACATTTAAAAATTCTGCAATTCAGGGCCGGCCCAGTGGCACAGCAGTTAAGTGCGCATGTTCTGCTTCTCAGCGGCCCAAGGTTCACCGGTTCGGATCCTGGGTGTGGACACGGCACAGCTTGGCAAAAGCCATGCTGTGGTAGCCGTCCCATGTATAAAGTAGAGGAAGATGGGCATGGATGTTAGCTCAGGGCCAGTCTTCCTCAGCAAAAAGAGGAGGATTGACAGTAGTTAGCTCAGGGCTAATCTTCCTCAAAAAAAAAAACATTCTGCAATTCAATAATATATAGACAACACAATAAAAATCTGAGCAAAAGAATTAAACAGAAGCTTCACACAAGAAGATACAAATGGCCAATTAGCACATGTAAAGATGTTCAAATAGACATCACTAGTTATCTAGGAAATGCAAATTAATACCTACCTACCAGAATTGTAACTAAAAGAGACTGAGAATGTGGAGCAACTAGAACTCTCAGACATCACTGAAGGGAACACAAAAACAGTAACACTACTTTAGAAAACCATTTGGCAGTTTCTTATATATCTATCCCATGACTTAACAATTCCAATCCCAGGTATTTACACACTCCTCCCTTCCCCTAAAAAACCATTGCACTTAAACGTTTACAGCAGCTTTATTTATAATAGCCAATTAATCAAAACAACTAAATATTCCATCAACAGGCTGACGGATAAACAATGCAACAAACAAAATACTGCACAGCAATAAAAGAAATGAACTGCTGGTACTGACAACAATCTGGAGAAATCTCACAAACATCATGCTGTGCAAAAGAAGCCAGGTATAAGAGAACATAATGTATAATTTCACTTATATGAAATTCTACAACAGGTCAAACTAGGATACGTTGATAAACACCAGAAAAGTGACTGTACCTGTGCTTCAGAGCAGGATGTGGAAAAGTGGGTGGGAAAAGGCATGAGAGCTCATTCTGCGTGACGGAAATTTTCTATACTTAGATTGGAGTGGTGATTACGCAGGTATATACATTTGGCAAAATCATCGAGCCAAACACTTAAAGTCAGTGCAATTTATCTGTATCAGTTATACCCTTCCTACCAAAATGACAAAGATTCCCAGACAGACTTTTAAATGCAAGCAATACCTTGTCGATAAGAATCACAACTTTAAAAAAGGGATATAAAGTTATAGAAACAAAAAGATAAAAAAATATATATATCAAGCCAGCCCTGATGGCCTGGTAGTTAAAGTTCGGTGCTCTCACTACTTGAGTGGCCTAGGTTCAGTTCCCAGTCTTGGAACCACACCACTCATCTGTCAGTTGCCATGCTGTGGCAGCGGCTCACACATAAGAACTAGAAGGACCTACCACTTTTTTTCCCTTTCCTGGGAAGGGAAAAAAAAATATGAGGAAGATTGGCAACAGATGTTAGCTCAAGGCAAATCTTTCCCAGCAAAAAGAAAGAAATATATATATCACATATCTCAAATATGAATGAACCAAAAGAATGTAAGCAGGGTAATCTTAATGTTTAATAAAAACTAGAATTTGAGGAAAACTAAGGGGCAAAGAAGTTACGTACTTGCAAAACGAACAATAACTTGAGACTATAAATCCATCATGTACACATATGCACTTAACATTTGCCTCAGAATATACAAAATAATAGTTGGAAAAATATGGAAATAAATGGGTAAATCTAAAATCATAATTGTGATGTTACCACATGCTCTCAGAAACTGATGGATCAAGCAGACAACAGAAGACAGTAACACAATGAACAAACTAATAGATTTAGATAAGACTCTACGTAGGGCCAGCCCAGTGGTGTAGTGGTGAAGTTTGCACACTCTGCTTCAGCAGCCCAGGGTTCCCAGGTTGGGATCCCAGGTGCAGGCCTACACACCACTCATCAAGCCATGCTGTGGTAGCATCCCACATACAAAATAGAGGAAGATTGGCATGGATGTTAGCTCAGGGACAATCTTCCTCAAGCTAAAGGAGGAAGACTGGCAACAGATGTTAGTTCAGGGCCAATCTTCCTCACGCAAAAAAATAAGATTCTATGTGAAAACAGAGAAATGCATATTAGAACACTCACAAAAACTGATGACGTAATACGTCACAAGAGTAATAAATTCCAAAAGATCAACATCATATAGAAAATGTTCTATAACCATAACATAAAATAAAATCAGAAACTGATAGCAAAACAGAAGCTAAAAGCAAACCAGAAAACTACGTCTGGAAAATAAATAATGTACTATTAAATAACCATGATAGAGGGAATCTGAAGGGAAATTATAATTTTAAACATGTTTTTAAGTAAGCTAGAAAGACTGAAAGCAAACAAGTTTAACATTCAATACAAGAATCTGGAAAAAACAACAAATTCAGACACACAAAAAGGAAATAAATAAAAATGATGAGGGCAAAAATCAACGTAAAAAGCATTTATAAAGGAAGAGGAAGAAAGAAGATTAACAAAACCAAAAGCTGGCTCTTTGAAAAGAATCCTAAGTTAAAAATATCTCAGACAAATTTGAATAAGATAAAAAGAAGTTGCAGATTAACAAAAAAATAAAAACAACACAGAAATACCTACAAATGGAAAATTTGTAATGGGAAAAGAATAACTATTTGTCAAACATTCTTGAAAATACTAAATGTCAAAATTGTTTGAGATGAAGTAGAAACCTCGAGCTAAACAACAAATACCTAAAAATAGAAATTGTTATAATGACAGTTTAAAAAATCTCTTCCACAGCAAAAAAGATCAGGCTCAGATCACTTTCAGGAAACAGAAAATTCCTGCCTTATCATAAGTTGCTATAATACACAAGGAAAGAGAAAGCTGCCCAACATATAGGATAAAAACACTGGTACCCTAATTACTAAACCTGATAAGGACAATGCAAGAAAATCCTAAAGGAAACATTAGCCAATCAAATCCAACATAGTAAAATAATAATGGAGGAAGAGGAGGAGTCATGATCAGATAAAGTTTATCCTAATACCCAAAAATATGCTATGTCTGGAAAATGAATATCCTGATAATTCAAGGATAGTCTGACATCAGAAAATCTATTAATCTATCACATTAATAGACAAAATGATAAAAATCACACATTTATCTCAATAAATGCAGAACATTTCAAAAACTTTAACAATGATTCATGGTAAAAATTCTCAGACTACTAAGAATGAGGATAAGTTCTTAACAAGATAAAGATTATGTACCAAAATCGACAGCAAGCACCGTAACTGAAAACTTTAGATACATAATATTACCTTCGATAACTACTTCAACTCAATACTATGAAACAAGAAAAAGAAACCAGAGGCATAATGATTGAAGGAGGAGAAAAAAAACTGATTAGCAGAATGTATGACTATCAACATGGAAAAATTAACACAATCAATAGATAAATAGAGAATGTTATCATCAACATTAAACAATAAAATAGATAAGAATTAACAGAATCAATACATAAATAGATTAAATATGGAAAAATAGTAAGAAATTGGAAGAAGGTGGTTAAACTCAAGATCAGCTTATAAAAATCCACAACAGGGGCTGGCCCCATGGCCGAGTGGTTAAGTTCTCGTGCTCCGCTTCAGCAGCCCCGGGTTTTGCCAGTTCGGATCCTGGGCACGGACATGGCACCACTCATCAGGCCACGCTGAGGCGGCATCCCACATGCCACAACTAGAAGGACCCACAGCTAAAAATATGCAGCTATGTACCAGGGGGCTTTGGGAGAAAAAGGAAAAATAAAATCTTAAAAAAAAAATCCATAACAATCTACAAAAGTAATAACCAAGTAGAAAATAAGATAACATCCACAATAAAACAAAATATCTTTAACTTCAGAATGCTAAGACCTCTATGGAGAAATTATGTTAAGATCAGCTATAATGGATACAATGAATTAACAGAGAAACATTCCATGCATAGGAAAAAAAATTGTTGCTAATCCCTGATTTCTTATCACTACCCTTTCTCCAGCTCTCCCTAAAGGCTCAGGGTTTAATTCCAAGCTGATGTAGGTGTAAGACAATGAACTTCTAAATTTCCACTGGCACCCTTCCCACAAAGGTCTGGAGCCAGTCACCCTTCCAGATAATGGCTTTCACCAAGACTCCTAGGCCTCAAACTATTTGCAACTATAACCGAGTTGTAGCGGTCTGCAACCCCCCCAACACAGATGCACACAGAAGCATACACTCATTCACATACACATGCACACACATGCATCAGCACTCACATATTCAGGGTTAGGTATGGGCTTTGCTTTCTGTGACCTGGTCTTGCTCTAGCCTGCCTCTTTGCCTGGGAGCTAGAAATGCTCAGTGCAGTGACTGAGCATTCAGCCTCCCCCTGAATCTTCCCCAAACCAATGGTAACAACACAGTAGCTGGACAGCTGTGAGATAAGGAGCAACTCACAGATAAAAGGAGCAGAAACTAGAAATGTACCAAGTCCTAAGGCATTCGTAAGCAAGACATCTGATTTAAGCCCTCTCCTCATCATAAGGAATTCGAAGCAGCAACTGTCAGAGGACCCAAATGCAGCTTGACAAAATGAACAGCCAGGGAACAT
This sequence comes from Equus caballus, assembly GCF_041296265.1. Lineage (NCBI taxonomy): Eukaryota > Metazoa > Chordata > Mammalia > Perissodactyla > Equidae > Equus > Equus caballus. The sequence continues at coordinate 47,122,522 of NC_091700.1, read as the reverse complement.
GCAAATAGAGCAGCCAGAACTCTGAGAGACCAACTAGAATCCTAAAAGGGTTTCCCACGCCCTTTGGCCATGGACCTAATGGACCATGCCACCTCCCAACCCTCAGCCTGTCCAGATGAACGAGCCTCCTGCCCAATTCTGATCTCCTGTCTCAGGCTACTGGAGAAGGTATCAGGATATATGCTATCTCTGAGACATGATAAGGGCAACATTTTAAATTCACTAGAATTTTCACATATGAAGAAAAGAACTTACAACATGTTCACCTAATTCTTTCTCCAAGCAGATGTAGCTGAAAAAAAATTCAAGATTTATATCCTAACTGTAATCATTCTAAAAGCAAGACAGAGAATTAATAGCGTTTCATTTTGGGGGAAAATTGTCTAAAGTTAATATAAATTACTTACATTATTATTGAAAAATCACATATATAAATCTGATGTTTCTCTCAGGACTATGTTTGCAGATTTATAGACCCCATGCAATATAAATGAGAATAAGGAAGCAAGGATCTTATTCAATTACTCTCGTGCCACACAGAGTAAACGTTCTATAAACCCACCACATTCTCTTTGCTCAGGCCACCCCAGAGCACAGCTGCTCCCTGACCTAAGAGGTTCTCTACTTTCATCCCTCCATGCCTCAGCACAAGTTTCCCTCAGGCAGAAACCCTTTCCATGTTTCCTCTGTTTTTGAGATATAATTGACATAGAACATTATGTTAGTTTCAAGTATACAACATAATGATTTGATATATGCATATATTGTAAAATGATTAAGACAATAAGTTTAGTTAACACCCATCACTACACAGCTACAAATTTCTTTTTCTTATGATGAGAACTTTTAAGATCTACTCTCTTGGCAACTTTCAAATATACAATACAGTATGTAAACTATAAACAATGCCTCTCTTTATCAACTCCTTCCCTCAATGGCTACTCAAACACCACCCACTCCTTGAAACTTTCCCCAGTCTTGACAGATGCCCAAGCCCATCGAGCTGCCTCAGTTATACCTCAGCTTCCATCTGCCTCGTATTAGACTCACCTGTTTCTCCAGTAGGCAGGGCTGGCGTTATGGGTGTGTGCCCTGTGAAGTCACACAGAGCCACACTCTGACAAACGGCCCACACTTGGTTTAAAGCCCTTCTGCCAACATCTTGAAGTTCTTAATTTTATGTTTGAACCTGTGTTTTGTAAGTGAAGCCTGATGAGACAATGCAGTATGTGCTTGAGCAGAGGAGAACACACAACATATAGGTCCATAGTTCCTTTCCACCTCACTGCACATAGCTTTCTCGATGCCCCGTGAGGATAGATTTACAGGGGACTCACAACATGTGGGAGTTTAGCAAGACTCACAAGTACAAGAGAAGCATATTACATTTACAACTGAGCACTGAGTAAGCAGAGGTACTGACAGTCCCAATTGTCGTGCTTTCCATTTGAACCAGAACTTGATTTGATTGCAGAAAGAAGGTGACAGTGCTCCAAATGTTAGCCAACCATCTATGCTGAAAATCATGACAAAGAAAGAGGAAGAGAGGGTAACCCATAGTTTGTTTTCCTTTCAGTTCTTCTTTATTTATCAATGAGCCAAATGTAGAGAGTGTTAGGTGGAATACACACATATCAAAAGGTAAAATAAAAACAACTAATGTATTTTTGTGCAGTGTTTCCACTGTTCTGCTAAATGAATACATATGAATTGTGCAATTTCAGTGATTTAAGGCATTTAAAAAGACCCTGAAGGAATACAGCCACTGACTTCTAACAGCTGAATACCTGTTACAGAGAAAATAGAAGAAGGTTGAAGAGCGACATGTAAGAGCACAGGAGGGACCATGGGGAAGAAATTTATAAGAAGGCACAAAACCAATATGAAGAATTTCTGAAGAGGCAAACATGGGCCTGCCTGGTGATCTAGTAAGTTCCCTGCCCCTTGAGAGAGTGGAGGAGTACTTGTCAAAGTTTTAAGAAACATGGAATATCAGAAAAAGGCTGGACATAAAATGATGATGATAATGGTGGTGGCAGATGTTTCTTGGTGCGTCCTAAGCATCAGACACTACAAGAGGCACTTTACATATATTATCTTATGAAACCATAACAACCAATCCATGAGATTGGTAGTACTCCTCTTACTGCTCGTACTCTTACTCTGAGGGTAAAGAAGAAAGGTTAAGTAATTCATTCAAGATCACAAAGCTAGTATGTCATGAAACCAGGCACTTTCCACTAAAATCTCTTCAAACTCTGTGATTCAGAAATATTGGACAACATTTACCCAAACGCTAAATGAAATAAGAATGAGTACAAATCCCATGTCTGAATGTGAAAGACTCCCAAATGGTACCCTCAATTTCACACAAACATGACAATATCCATCTGAATCATTATGGGGAAACCTAAAAGACACATTAAACCTGTTAAGGAGAATGACATCATCATAAAGCAGAGATTTCAAAAATCAAGGAGCCAAAAAGGTTTTCTTTCTCAGAGCATCAACACAGTTTCAGAGTTTCCAGACTTCCCCAAACTGTTCCTCCATCAGAAGAAACATCCAAGGTTCTGGAGCTCTATTACTATGCAGAGATCCCTAAACACAGCCCCTAGCCTCCGCCTTGGCAGAGCAAGTGACAGCCTGGGCCTGCCAGACAGCAGCTTTGTCCCATCTTAAGATAGCTTCTGTAGCTTTTTATACTTAGACATCTTGAAAATCATTCCTGGGAAGCCATATTTGGCACTTGGAAGTCTAGCAGGTGTGAAATTACCTCTTAGTGGGATGGGACACTGTTCACTTTTTCTAGCTTGTCTCCCACCACTTAAGCCCAGAACGTGATTGAAACCAACATCTGTAAAAGCAAAGCTGAGATTCACATTTAAATGCTTCCATTTCCTAAAAATTACTCCAAGCCACCTAAGTGCTCTGTAGTCTACCTGTTAGGATTGTTTTGAAATGACATCACCACAAATTTCAACTGAAAATTAAGAATTGGAAGAAAGCCGACTCTATGTGCTATTCCTAAAGCCCTTCAAACTCTTAATCTTCTTATATTCATTTCAAGTAGGTAACAAAGCACTCCGTGAGGACAAATGCATTTTTAACACACTTCCACACAAGGGAAAGCCCAAGACAGGAGAGTCTGAAGATGCTCAAAATTAGAAGTGAGTTTCCATCATAGCTATAAATGGGATCCAGGACACTTTCTGTCCAGGTGTTGCTCTCCTTCAAATTGGTGGCGACACTTTAAGCATCTACACAAATGCCTGGAAGAAAAGAAAAAAAAGAAAGAAATATATATATATACACACACACATATATATGTGAAAGAAATATATATATGAAATAAAGAAGAATTGGACCAAACCCTCAAGCTACCAGTAGGAAAAAAGCAAATTAGACTCCTGAATGTTTCATTAGGATAAAAATGTCCAAATATAAGCTTTGCCACTGAAAACAGTTATTCTTGGCTATCTGATCAGCAGTACAACACCTTATCTCTTCACATCACTAGGCAGTTTTTATATTTGAAACTACATAATATATTACACTCTAACACCTATCTGCTTTGAACACAGTAGAAAAACACCTACACAGCATAAATCATACATGACATCACATTAGGTCTTTTAAATAATGCTGCGAACACCAGGAAAAGATTCCAGGGATCCATTTTTCATGTTCTTTTTGCTACTGCTCAAATGGAAGTGCCTACTTTGCCTCTCCACCAGTTTCTTTAAATTAAATAAATCAATGGTATACAAAGGACTTCTCACGCATGGAAGGTAACACAGGCTTCCGCACAAATAGGAATGGCGTATCTATTCTCCCCAGGACCCAGAATGCTGAGTTCAAACAGGTCTGGTCTATCCTCTATGTCTTCTGCCCCGTATTTGTCTGATAACCTTATTTCTCCTTCCAACCTCCTTTTGACAGCTCTGTTTCATCATTACCTCCAACCACAGACGGAAAGGACAGGAGAGGGGATTCCCGTAGCACCTATGCCTCCCTCTCTCCTTGGCAGCACCATCGTACCACACTGATAAAATAATCTCTCTGTCAGTACCTGAGCACAAGGACGATTTTATTCATCTGTGGATCTCCCCTGACGAGCACAATAGGAGAAATTCAATAAACACCAAACGCATATGTAAATATTAAACAAAACCAGTCAAGTTTGCCTTTGTATTATAGCCCTGATAATAGGTTTTGGAGGAAATTCAACTAAAAACTAAAATGAACTTAAAGATTCTGGATTGCTTCCAATTCATATTTATCTAATTCATCCTTCCTCAAAAAGACTCTCACTCTTTCTCTCCACCTCCCCTTCTCTGTCCTTCCCCTTTCACACACACTTTCTATCTAAATCAATGCAAGAATACACTTTTACATTAGTTATGTAGTTACCCTGCTTCATCTTGCTATGAATGCAGCATATATGAAATCAATACAAAAGAAAAATTATCTGACTCTATTATTCTCATCATGAGAGCACAGACCCACTGGTAGAAGGGAAAGAGCATGATTGCCACCACTGAATACTCTGCTGGTTGGCAGGACAAAGCTAACATTCTCTTGCATGTCGAGAATTCAAATGTTACTACATGGGATCTATGTCCCAACTTCCTTGATTATTAAGTTGTAATTCTAAAGCATTTGACCTCAGCAGGAAAAGATAAGCTAAGACTTTCCTGATGGGTATCTGGGAGGTACAGAAACATTTTATTTTTTAATTCTGCTTTTATGATGCCAAAAAGGGTCTCCTTTCCCACCAATTAAGCAATCATCTACCAATCACTCTGAGCCTGACATGATGACTGTAAACTCTGCTTCCCCAAAATGCTTGAATGTTAAGCGATCAGGATATGGCTAACTGGGCCTTTATAATCACCACCAATCTAAAGAATAGGGACCTCAGGGCTCACCCTGTAGTGATGTTATTCTTCTGCTGTAAAGCGTCCCAAACAGAGGGCTCAAAAGAGTTAACACAGAATCAGCCAAAGTCATGCTCTTCAGCCTGAGAGCAGGGCAGGAATTGGGTAGCAAGAATCCTACAAATAAAGCATATCTTTTGTCTCCTAAGTCAAATTTATCTTTCACAAGCAACACATGTCTGCAAGAGAAGTGACTGCTGCTCATGGCTGCTATTTCTACACCCACCTTCTGCTCCTGACCAGTTATGAACCACTGCAAGATACTCTTGATGCTCCTAACTTTTTTGGTAACCAAATATGGTCCAAACAGCACATGATGACAATATTATTTTTCCAAGCAAACCACATATTTACACAACAAAGGAATGAAACAAAGCAGGGTCACACAATTGAAAAAATGTAAACCCACAGAAAAGCACACTCTAAAGGACAAAGAAAATCTTAAGGTTTTATTTTATTTTTTTATTTATTTATTTTTTAAGATTTTATTTTTCCTTTTTCTCCCCAAAGCCCCCCAGTACATAGTTGTGTATTTTTAGTTGTGGGTCCTTCTAGTTGTGGCATGTGGGATGCTGCCTCAGCATGGCTTGATGAGCAGTGCCATCTCTGCGCCCAGGATCTGAACCGGCGAAACCCTGGGCCACCAAAGCGGAGCATGTGATCGTAATCACTGGGCCCCTCTTAAAGTTTTAAATTCTGAATTTTGTTACGTAATTTTTCACATTTCAACTTTCATCATTCAGTGACCATTCTATCATCCACATGAGTTTAAAAAATGAACTGGGGAACATCTGAATCACCCAACAAATATACACACGCTTTAAATAATCAAGACAAGGAGCAGAATAGGCTTGACGGGGAAAGTAGAACTTCTCCTTTGATCAGACTAAAGAGACTGAAGAAACACGCTGTTTCTTTTAGGCAGAAGTGCTTGAACTTTGGCCTCAAGGCGAAAGTTTTGCACCTAGGAATACCTTGAACTTCGTGCTTTCTTTCCCTAGCGCAGGTTGGTAGTGACATTCTACCTCTTCCCGTCTCGCCATCTCAGAGCCCAGGGCAAAGGCAGGTGTCTCCCAAATCATTTTAATGAACTCAAGTTACATCCTTTTTTATGACCATTCTGTGGCTAATTCCTCATTACACATGTTAAGGCAGATGGGAAGAAAGGAGCAACAGCTTCCTCTAGATCCAGGCATAATGAGAGATTCTCACCCCTCCACACCCAGGTGAAGCCCTGCTTTGCGAGGGTACCCAGAGTTGTGCTATCCTTCACTTTTAGTAGACAAGGTAGGCACAGGCTACAATGAATTCAATCCATGTTCTTTTCTACTTGACTGACAGACAACATAAGCAAGCTGGCATTACAAAGTTATTCTAAAAGTTTATTTTAGGCACAGGGTTCCCTGAGGTCAGGGGGCTCACCATGGGGAGAACAGAGATGGCAAAAGATGGTGCTGAAATTCATGCGTGGCTGCTGTGGAGGAGGAGTGGAAAAATCAGGCAGCAGCATAGAGAAGCAAGTGGTCTGTACTGAATCTTGCGTTGGATGGTCAAGTGAGAGACAGGATCAGGCAGCCTCTCTCTACTCTCCTTCCGCCCCACACTCCCCACTGCCTCACCTTTAACCAAATGTATGAAGCCATCTGAAAACTATTATCAATGTTGAGGGTTTTTTATGATGTTGATAAAATTATTACCATTATTATTAGCCATTTGCTTATTTATTCTTTCATTTTAAAGAAATCAAATTTTAAGTTTAGCTGTGGATCCAAAATAACTATATTAGCACATCTGGTATAAACACTAATATCACCAATCCACAAAAAGAAATCATTTTAAATTTAAAACAGAAGCTCCCCCAACACTATTTTCTAGTAGAGAAAATGTAGAACAGTCTAATGCATTCAAGGCCATGGTGCCAGCTGCCAAAGTTTAATAGCCCTTGGGCTTTTATAAATCCAATTTCCCCTCCTCTATTTTCCTTTACTCTTTTCTTTTCATCTTTCTTTTCTCTCTTCCCTGGAGAGGGGTGAAGGGACAAGAATAAGGTGGGGATAGGGCAAGCCACCTACGAATCAAACCAGGCTGGATTTTTAGAAGTCAGAGCACATTCTTTTCTTTTTCTAGGACTGTCTTAAAAAGTGAAAACCTCCAATTCACAAGTTAGTGCAGTTCTCTTGCTTTAATGAAATTAAAGACAATCTGAACAAAACAGCAGCACTTGTCAATTTTAAAGACTTTGAGGGAGTAAAAAGCATTTAGTTTATTTCTTTCCATATCTATTTTCCAGGCCTCCTTAGATTGCAAGAATTCAAGGGGCGGTGATATGCATCTGGGTCTAGCATAGTGCTCATCTCTCTGGCATTTAATACTCTGTCCCTTTAGTGAACATCTAGAAGCTTGGGCAAATATATCATTGCTTCCCATGAAGTGTACTGGGACCAACGGCTCTCTGGGATGGTAATAGATTCTGAGTAAAATAGGAATCTAATAAATTCATCTGAGAAAATGAATGCTGGGTTTAAAAAAAAAACTTACGACATATCTGTTTATAGCAGAATTTCTTGGAGAATGAGCTGCACTGGGAATTTCTAAGAGAGGGGTATGGTAAGTAGTATTTCCCAAGACTTCTTCGGAGTTAGATGTCACTAATCAATGTTCTATAAAATACAAGGTAGAGAAAAATGGACCAAATATTTACAATCCAATCATGCATATTTGTAAAATATTTTGTCTAAATTACTTTAAATGGTAAGTGGACGTGTGTGGAGCATCAACAAGAATATGAGTGACCGGGAGAGAAAGATGGAGAGAAAGTTTCTGCCCTTTCTTTGGTCAGTTAAGCTCCTAATGAGTTCCTTGGCACACAGTTACCTTCCAACTCAAACCTGAGCCTCTCTCTCAGCTTTATTCATTCAATCAAGAACAATAATCCTAAAGACCACTGATTTAGTCCAGTCCTTTTGTTTTACACATGAGAAAACTGAGGTCCAAAAGAATTATTTGTCTGAAGTCATTCAGAGAGAAAATGGCAGAACATAGGACAGAAAATCCAATATTCCAAATATCTAACATTCCCTAAATTGTATTTACTCAGTATGTACTCCAGATATAATTATATAGGCTAAGATAAGGTAGAAAATCTAAATAAATATCTATTAACTCAGATTAAAACACCACTCTTTTGATTAAATTATAGTAAAACCTCTTAACTTGCACTCTACAAATTTGGCATTTGGGATAATGCAGTTGGGCCTAGGTAAACGGTCTCCCTTGCATTATTTATCAACACGGCACATCTAATGTAAATATGATTAACACTGGGAATGGTGGAATTCTCTCTGCTCCTGCTCTGCGTCTCCCCCCTCATTTCTGGGCAGGATCCCCACCCCACTCTCTGGAAGATCTCCTCTACCCTGTAATCTCCTCTACCCTGTATATGGGGGTCCTTACCATGCTTTTGGGGGGATCCCCTCTACCCATGGTGGGGGGAGAGGAAAAGGAATCTTGTCCACACTCACAATTTTATCTACTACCCATATGTTAATGACTTCCAAACTCATTACTGCAGTTGACTACCTTAAATACTTCTGCAGTAAAGCAGCAAAGAGAAGAAAAGAAGAAAGGAAGAAGAGGAAGGTGGTATCTCCAGAGTAGAACCTGCACCAGAGGTACCATTTATACCCCATAGCATATCAAATTAGGCATGTCCTCATTGTCACCCACAAACCTGATCCTCCACTTTTGTCCTCAACTTTAGTTGTTAGCACCAGCAATCCACTAGATATCCAAACAAGGGAGCTGGGATTTATTCTATATTCCTCCATTGCCCTCTGAATCTACATCCAACTAATCTCCAAGGTTGGCTGCTTTTACCAAGATTCTAACTCTTCTGCTTTTTAGCCTGGATAACTCAAGAAGTCTCCTCCCAACTGGTCTGCATACCTCCAGCCTTGTTCCACCCTCAAATACACTCTCTATTCAAGAAACCGTTCCCCAGAGATCTTTGTAAAACACAAAACTGACTCCATCACATCCTTCCTCAAAACCCTTCAGTAGGACCAAGCCCAAACTCCTTAACACAGGCTCTGATCTAGCCTCTGTCCACTGCCCATCCCAACCCTCACTGCCCCACACTCTGCGTGGTCCAGGAGCTGCTTGTGGCTTCCTGCTATGCCTGTGTTATTTCTGACCTTGGTGTTTTTGCTTATGCTGTCCCCTCATCCTCACCTTCATTCTGTAGAATTCAGCTCAAGCATCACCTCCTCCAAGAAGCTTTCCCTGGCTCTTTGGCTAGACTACCTATCCATTCTCAGTACTTGATACCATGTAACCGGCCACTGCTCTTTAACATAGCTTACTAATCTTTCTTTAGGATGTATCTCATCCTTGGGGTCAGAAACAATGTCTCACTTATCTGTGTATGCCCAGTTCCTAGCACAGAGCCAATTACATAATAGGTGTCTAATAAATGTCTACTGAATGCATAAAATGAGTAACCAGTTATGACAAGCACAGACTCAATAAGCCCATCTTCTTTCTGAGTTCCTCCCCACCTCCCAGAACCCCTGCCAAGCTCTAGGTAACGGCCTTGGGTAATCATATCAATTTGCCATACACTAGAGTTACTCTAATTTAAACTTCACTAATTTGGCTGGCCTCTCCCAGTCAGTTTTAATTAATAAGGTTTTCTCTGTTGAGATATTCCACATGCAGTGTTTTCTCAACTGAATTACTCTGATACGTGCCTCAGTTCTCTGTCCCTTTCCATATATGGAGCCTTCTACAGTAAATGACAGAGTTTACAATTTTCAAGAAGTTCCTATTGAAGATATTTCTAACCAGAATATTATAGCCACCTGTTTTCACTCAATCATAACTCCCTTCCTCAGCCAAACCTTTTTAAGCTTGGTCCCAGACTTATTTTTTTTTTCCTTTCTTTGGGAATAATTTGAGAAAAAAATCCACTTCACCATACTGGAGTGAGAGGAGATTGAAAATGATTAAAATATACTTTACATTGAAGATCTAACTGCTTTTGGCTCACAATAACCAATATAATTCAAAAATGCATTCAAACTACATTTCAATTTAGTAGCTAGCTTAGTCTTCTTGTGAAATCACTGTCTAACCAGCTTAAAGCAAAATAGAATATTTTCAAGTTAAAAAGGACTAAAGCTATCACTTCCGAATAAATGCAATCAGCATGATATTTTTAGCAGAACATCATGATTATTATAATACATAATAATAATAAACATTTCTGCCATTGGGGTCCTTTCCACCGCAGAGAAAAGAAAGGAGTTTGCCCCATGGGCTTGTAATCTAAATTAAACAAGCAATGTGAGTCACACAAGTTTCACAGGTGAGAATTAATTAACATTTTATCCCAAGCAGAGAAGGAAAAAGGAAAGAAAATTAAAATCAATATTAATGGCATCAGAATTCACTCCAAACCTTATAGGAGTCATCTGTAATGTGAGTATAATTTAAGAGGCTTACACCACCACCAAGCCCAGCCTGACACCCCTTGCTCAGGCACCTACTCAGCTAAGCCTTGCAAACAGCATATTCGCAGAGTTGATTCTTGCACAGCCTCACACAGCCAATGGCAGACTTGCCTAGAGACACAGGATGGATTAGATGACCTCCAGGAACCCAATCCTGTTTTATGACTCAATTTTCTCTTAGTTTTTTCGCCTTCCCCAACTCCTTATGACTAAGCAGCCAATGACAGAAAATATGTTGAACCTGTATCTCTCTCACACCATGTTTGTTCATAAGTAGGCACCCTCAAATCCTTGTTACCAAAGACTATTTGAAATTGGTATATAAACAACTTAAGCCTCTAGAATATACTTCCATTCTCATAAAATTAGCTTCATTTCCTACCAAATCATTGAAACACACGTACCAAATAAACATGAATGCTCAATCAGCCCCTTCCTATTAAAAAAAAAAAAAACGTTTACGTGAACTAGCTTCCAGCTGCAAAGCACAGAAGAACCAATACCAAAAACAGTACCCTTAAATAAAAGACAGTGTGCTATTAGATGAGAGAATACTAAATATATTTCCCCTTAAATCTTGCTCTAAGATTTTCTTAAGAGAGAATCCCCATAAGAATTAAGCTGGTAAATTCAAAAAGTTCAGAGAGTAGAGCATGGGTTCAGGCAGCACTGCCTATTAATGTTTTTGGTTTATTGGCCCTCAGCACTCAGCAGATTCTCTCTGACCTTTCAATCCAGCCCTGAAGGAAGGCAAGACAAAGCAAGTTCTCCACCTGCCCATCAGACAGCTCTGGACGTGGCAAAGTCAGTGGCCAGGCCGCACACAGTGACAGCTCACATCACTGACACAAATTACATCTAATTGCACAGGGGCACACACACACAGAGTAAAAGACAGTCCTCACCTAAGAGGATGAGCCAGTGGCAAGATCCACCCCACTATTAACCAGGCCCTTCCTGGAACCCTGCCTCCATACCTGGTGAAGGGTCAACCTCTCTCCAGCATATACCTGGTCTACCTGGATGACCAGACCTCATCCTCCACCAAAAGTGTATGTATTATGGGGGATGGGGAACAAAAATAAAAGGATTTCATACACCCTAAATAATCTCATACCGTCTTCATAGGGGAACAATAACAAGTGTGTGTGTGTGTGTGTGTGTGTGTGTATAAAACAAATGGTACACAAAAAATAAATGGTACATAAAATACCTTCTGTGGCAAGAGAAGAGCAAAGACCAGACAGCAGTTGCTATGTGGAAGGTCCAATAACTGTTACTGAAAAACACCATCTGCTCAGTTATACTCCACACAAAGAACGGAAAGATAATAACCTCCATGCACAAACGAATCTTGGGCTTTACAAACATGTCAGAAGCATCAAAAGGCATTAGAGTAAGCCACGTCCAATGTGGCGATTTATCCTTGACTCTGTCTGAATGCTCCAAAGAAAAACAGAGACCCAGTTTTTCCCTGCACCAAAAGCAATGTCCTTTAAAAAGCGTTCTCCTCTTTCCTTGTACCAGACACTTGTTTTCCAAATACACTGTTCAGATTGCTGATCTTCAGGGCTCTCTGCATCTTAGACAAGGAAAAAAGCTTCAGGATTATTATGGGCTGAATTGTGTCCCCCAAAATGGTATGAAATCCTAATGTCCAGTATCTGTGAATCTGACCTTATTTGGAAATAGGTTCCTTGAAGATGTAATCAAGCTAAGATGAGGTCATTAGGGTGGGCCTAATCCAATATCACCGCTACCTTTACAACCAGAAGAAAACAGATACAAACACACAAGAGCAGAACGCCATGGGACGACCAAGGCAGAGACTGGAGTGCTGCAGCACAAGCCAAGGAAGGCCAAGGACTGCCAGCAAACAACCAGAAGCCAGAAAGAGGCAAGGAAGCATTCTTCCCTGCAGGTGTCAGAGGGACCATGGCTGGCCAACACCTTAATTTCAAACGTCCAGAACAATGAGACAATGAGACTTTGTTTAAAGCTACCTTGTTTATAGAACTTTGTTACAGCAGCTCTAGGAAACTAACACAAGGGTCACCTCTTCCATTCTTTTACCTTCCAGACGAACTCCATGAAAATTAAGCCTGATAGGTGGACTAAGCTGAGGCAACCTATCCCAATGGATACAACCCCATGAAATCAGAAATCCTTATCTGTAACCAAAAGAGCAATGAGAAAGTGTTAACTGCAATTCACCACTTCAAATCTGAAAGTATGCTGGGAAACTGCTGAGGTCCCCCTGCCCTCCTTTCCTAAGGGAATCATCTTAAAGGAGGCAACGAGGCAAATCCAGAAGTGCCAGCAATCAACTTCTGACCCTTGTCATTTGCCTTTCAGAACACCCAGATCTAAAGAGCCTTCAGTAACCTGATGCTTTAACATCTGCAGGTATGAGCACATAGATGATGACAACTCTATATCATTTGATGAAATCACAGCATGCACCACCAGCAACTGGGAAAATTGAGCATTCCTGTTGAAGAGACTATATAATGAAACGTGAGGTAAAAGAGATTCCAGTTTGCTCTGTTTGGAACAAAGATATATGGGACAGACTCACAAGGATAGAGAACAGCTCTGTAAGACACAGAATCAAAGAACTTATTGCTAGAGCTAGTTATATTTTTAGAATCTCATACCACAATTTTGCAGATGAGAAAAATCATGCTCAAGATACATCCTTAGGACACCATTGCCAACCCTGACCTTGATGGGCTTTCTACCAGACTGCTATCTGTCTGCTTCTCTACCTCCAAAGAGAGTGGTGATAGTATTTGTTATAATATGCTTTTAGATACCCAGCTAAAGTCAATTTTATGTCAAGAAAAAAAAAATACCTACCATTTAAAGTGAAAAATGGGTTTGGGAAAATGGGAAACATATTCATATGCTATAAAATATTAATCAAAAATCTCAATGTTCAAATGTATCAGAAACCATGACATTTAAGTTAACAATCTAGTAACTGGGCCTTTAAAGACCACAATTACAACTTGGCTTTTCTGAACAGACATAAAAAAATCCTCTCTGCTATATATAAAACAAAACAATAATATAATCAATAAAATACATTACAGTATTTACCAAACTGAAACAATAAAATTTATTAGCACTCATTTTAAACCACACAAGTACTTGCGGAATCAGAAAGTAGGAAAGAAAAAGGCAAATTTGGAGCAAAAAGGAAATGTGAAAGATGAAAGGCCACGGAGAAAAGTAATTCAGAACCTCCAACTTGGAAGGTCAGTTAATAAACATCTATCTAGTCACACCAGAAGGTCATTCAAGGTTAAAACTTAAAACAACATGGGCCTTCCATTCAGTACTGACCACAGTGCAGACAATGACAGGAAGAATCCTTGCTTCCTCAGACTTCCCGTGAAAGTGTAACATTACAAAAGGTAATGTGAGCAATAGAGAATGATGATCAAAACCCATTGTCAGGACTAACTCGTTCCATTTCCCTCCTTTCATTGATTTTTTTTTTTTTAAATCCACTTTACACTCTCTCAGTCCGCTTGGTTGCAGGAAACATCGTTCAATGTATCTTATTGATTCAATCATACACATTTATACTTGTGTAGAAACTTTTGCTACAGTGCATTTATTGATCTTTTAATTATTAATGTAGGCCAGAAAACCTGAAGAGCTTTACTGTAAATATTTTTTATTTTCCCAAATTATGGCAAGAAAATTATCAAAAATTTTCAGCACATGAAGCATCACAGTCTGAGTATTCCCTCTAGAAAAGCTAGTCAACAGGTCATGTTTCAGAGGTGCTGTCAATAAGAATTTTTTTCTAAAGTCAGAATTACACAAGACTGAACAACTCATTGGATGAAAACGTTTTTTACATTTTCTAGAAATATTACTGCCATGCCCTTAATTTGGCCCTGGGAATGGCAAGCAAGTCTTCCATTTCAGGATGGCCATATTCAAATTATGACATGAGCAAGCTTTCTGGCAAAACTGCCACAACGTTAAAATCTTGTGCTAACAGTTGTGGACAAATTGTGAAGCAGCATGTATTGCCTGGTGAATTACTTTATCACTCTTAAATTAGCTCTTAATGTTTTGTCTCCAATCTACAGCACAGCCCTCTAGTCCTAAAGAAAGACTCATTCTCACCCAGATACTCTGTACTAAATTAGCCATAGACGTTAAAGGGACTACCTGGGTGGGAAACTCTAGAACCAGCCACAAGGCTATAATGAAAGGTGAGTGGGTTCTGGGGCCTTTAGTAGAAGTGGAAGGAGTGGTGCTGGACTCTTATTGAAGGCATAGGACATAGGAGCAAAGACACTAGGTTCAAGGTGGAAAAGAGATCAAACACGGGCTTGTCATCCTTTCCTACCCAAACTCCTCTCTAATCTTTCCCCCACAAATCTCACTTTAGGTAGCCTTAGATAGTCAACTTAAACTTGGATGAATCAAGTGAGTGAGAATATACAGTCCTAATGCAGGTCAGGTCTTATCTCACTCTGCCATAGAAGATTTCTAGTGGAAGGCAGCTTTAGACTGAGATTGTTTTCTTTTTTTTTTTTTTTGAAATATTGACCAGCAAATATTTTTCCCATTGCATCATGTACTTTTCAATATCAAGGCAATGATGTGTGCAATAAAATCAAGAATGACCTCTAAAAGACACCCCCAGACTCATGGATCAAATCTGGAAAAATGATTTAACTTAAATCTGTATTGCCACACACATTGTCCTTAAGGTTTTCCCAGTCCAGACAACAGCGAGAAGATCTGCCACTTCTGGCGCGAATGGTCCTGAATATTAATAGAGGAGCTACATATCCGGGAGTATTTATAGTAATTATCAGACAGCATGGGCATTGGACTAGTGACTGATGCAGATTTCCTCAAGCAAATGTTGGTCTGAATCCCTGGGAAATCTCTGCATCGCTCAGCAGTGGCAATGAATGCTTGAATAGTCTGACAGGTTCTACTCTCGTCGGAGCCTCACTGCTCCTAAGCATGGAATGCTCCTTCCATTTGGTTCAGACCTTCACTGAACTATTTGGATAGATGGGAGCCCTTCGTCAGGACCGATCTCACTGGCCGAGGACACCACCCATTTGCACGAGTCACATACATTACCCAGAATGCATATTTAACATATTTATATACTAGGAGTAAAAAGAAGGTTAACATTCATCAAAGGAGACCAGGCTTGACCTTCTAGAAAGGACCACTTGACTAAAGGCCTGGTATTCACAAATATAAATGATATCAACCAAGTCATAATTTGTGAATATCATGACTATACCTTGACTTTTATCATTTAAAATTCATGTATAGCTAATTTGCCAATCACACTGAACACACAATGGGCCCTTACACAGCAAACACAGCTAATAATGTGGGATCTAATTCTCATTCTGCTCAACATCCCACACAGGGGATCAGCTTCACTTGAACCAATTCTCATAGGAGAATGGGGTTATGATTTTAAACCATGTTTCTCTTCCTTCTGTAGAATTCTTACTTTAATTTAAACCTAAATTCATCACCATAATTAGTTTCCTTGAAAATCTTGTGTATCTTAAATGAAAATGTGTAGGAAAATATTAATAAGACAGTGTCTTCCAAATATTATTATAGAGCATTAGGAATGATATACTCTTTACTTTACAGTATGAGCACTTTCAAAAGCTCTTTTATCCAAGCTCAAAGAGCACATAGCATATGACACAATCTAGAGGAAAATAATTTTATAAACTTGCCATAATATTTTAAATGTAAGAATCTTTAATCTGTTTTTCAACATATCAATATGTAGCTATACAGTCAAGTATATAGTCAACAATCCAGTAACTTAAGGAAATGCTCTGAGACATTAAGTGAAAACGGAAAAAAACAGCTTAACACTGAAAACACCTATTCTATGGTTAATTGCCTTTCTCTAGAGCCATATATAGGATTACAATGGAACTAGTTCTTAAATTATCAATTAAAAAGATTACTTGGTAAAGATAATCTTAACCAGCTCTATTTAAATGACCTCTCACCCACATTTAAACAGAAACAATGTTTTCATTTAGCACTTTTCAGAGAGAAGTGCCTTCCTAATTGCATATTATGAGAGATGTTTAAAAAAATAATAAAGTGAGTTAATGTCCAACAGGCATACCAAGCTGACAACTGATTCTTCCTAGGTTATGTTTGCTCAGTTCCTTTTCATGATACCTGACTATCACAAGCACATATCAATAATTTTTTGCCTTAAAAACTCTGAAATAGGGGGCCAGCCCTGTGGCCAAGTGGTTAAGTTCGCGCACTCCACTTCTGCGACCCAGGGTTTCGCCGGCTCAGATCCTACACACGGACCTAGCACCACCCATCATGCCATGCTGAGGCAGGATCCTACATAGCAGAGCAAGAAGGACCTGCAACTAGAATATACAACTATGTACTGGGGGGCTTTGGGGAGAAGAAGGGAAAAAAAAGATTTGTAACAGGTGTTAGCTCAGGTGTCAATCTTTAAGAAAAAAACAAAAAAACTCTGAAATCATTTCATCTAAACTAGTTTTGCTAATCAGTAACTCAATTCTTAAGAAGGCCCAACACTCACTATAATTAAACTTGCAAAGGAAGAGGCACTGCCTGCAAACCGGTCCTTTTCTGCTTTGGTAGTCCTTCCATCCCATTTCCTTTCTGAACCTTTTTCTCAACTAGCACCCAAGACCCTCACCTTCCACATTCGTGGCTTAGAGAGGATGCCCTTTTATAGGCAAACTTTGACCATTCTGCAAAGGCACATCTGAAAAAAGAATTTATCCTTTCTCTCATTTCTTCTGTCTCCAACTATTTCCTAGATTCCAACTAGCTAATCAGAATAATGGTACCAATTGTTCACTAGCAATCTTACAGTCATTCATTCATTCAACAAATATCCACTGAGTCCCTACTAAAAGCCAGCAATCTTTAGGTGCTGAGGATATACCGGTGAATGATACCAGACCAAAATTCTTATCTTTATGAGAGACTGACACAATGCATGAATTAGTAATAAATATATATGTATGTGTATATGTGTGCGTATATATTCTGTTAGATGGTTTTAAGAGGAATAGAGAAAAATAACATAAGAGAAGAGCTGTTGCGGTAAAGTTGCATTTTAAAAAAGATAGTTAGATAAGGTGATAGTGAATAAAGACCTGAAGAAGGTGAGAGGTGAAGTCATAAGTGGATAGATACGGGGAGAAATGTTCCAAGAAGAGGGAACAGTACGTTCCAAAGTACAGAGTTAGAAGTCTAACATTTCTGAAGAACAGAAATGAGGCCAATGTGTCTAGAGTGGGGTAAATGAGGCAAAATATAGTGGGTATTCAAGTCAGGGAGATTTCAAGTAGCATCGTAAGGGATTTGCTTTTTCTCTGAAAGAGAAGGGAAGCCACTGGAGGATTCTGAGCAAAGGAGTAATATCACTTAACTTGTATTTTCAAAAAAAATCTGTCCTGAGATAATAACTGACATTAAAGTGTGCAATTCAATGGTTTTTAGTATATTCACAGAGTTATGAAACAATCACCACCATCAACTTTAGAACATTTTCCTCACTCCGAAAAAGAAATTCCAGGGGCCGGCCTGGTGGCACAGCGCTTAAGCACGCACGTTCCACTTCGGCAGCTGGGGGTTCGCCCATTCGGATCCCAGATGCAGACATGGCACCACTCAGCATGCCATGCTGTGGTAGGCATCCCACATATAAAGTAGAGGAAGATGGGCACAGATGTGAGCTCAGGGCCAGTCCTCCCCAGCAAAAAGAGGAGGATTGGCAGCAGTTAGCTTAGGGCTAATCTTCCTCAAAAGAAAAAGAAACTCCATTCCCATCAGCAGTCACTTCTCATCCCCCAAACTCCCAGCCCCAGGTAACCACTAATATACTTTGTCTCTATAGATTTGCCTATGCTGGACTTTTCATATAAATGGTGTCATGCAACATGCGGTCTTTTTTGATTGGCTTCTTTCATTTAGGATAATGTTTTCAAGGTCATCTATGCTATAGCATGTATCAGTACTTCATTTCCTTTTTGTTTTGTTTTGTTTTGTTTTTAAGGTATGCTTTTCGGTGAGGAAGACTGGCCCTGAGCTAACATCTGTTGCTAATCTTCCTCTTTTTTTTTTTTCTCCCCAAAGCCCCAGTACATAGTTGTATATCCTAGTTGTAAGTCCTTCTAATTCTATGTGGGATGCTGCCACAGCATGGCTTGATGAGCAGTGTGTAGGTCCATAGCCAGGATCCAAACTGGTGAACCCCAGGCTGCTGAAGTGGAGCCCGCAAACTTAATCAATGTGCCACTGGGCCAGCCCTTCATTTCTTTTTATTGCTCAATAACATTCCATTGTATGGATATAACACATTTTGTTTATCCATTCATGACTTGATGGACATTTGCATTATTTTCACTTGTTAGCTATTATGAATAATGCTTTTATGAACATTTGTGTACTAGTTTTTATGCAGACGTATATTTTTCAATTCTCTTACGTAAATACCTAGGAGAATTGCTGGGTCATATAGTAACTCTATGTTTAACCTTTTGAGGAACTGCCAAACTATTTTCCAGAATGGTTGAACTTTTTTACCTTCCACCAGCTGTGTATGAGGGATCCAACTTCTTCACGTCCTCACCACTTGTAATTATCTGTCTTTTGATCACTGCCATCCACAGTGGTATGAAGTGGTAGCTCACTGTAGTTTTGATTTGCGTTTCACAGATGACTAACAATACTGAGCATCTTTTCATGTGCTTATTAATCATATGTCTGTTAAGATCCTTTGCTCATTTGTTAATTGGGTTATGTCTTTTTATTATTGAGTTGTAAGAGTTCTTTATATATCCTAGATACAAGTCCCTTATCAGATACATAATTTGCAAATATTTTCTACCATTTTGTGGTATTTTCACTTCTTTATGTATTTTCACTTCTTTATGATGTGCCTTAAAACGCAAAAGTTAATTTTGATAAAATTCAATTTATCTATTTTTTTCTTTCGTCACTTGTGCTCTTGGTGTCATATCTTAGAAACTGTTGCTGAATCCAAGATAATAAAAATTTACACCTATGTTTTCTTCTAAGAGTTTTATAGTTTTAACTCCTATATTTAGGTCTTTCATCCATTTTGAATTAACTTTTACATATGATGTGAGAGAAGGGGGTCTAACTTTATTCTTTTACAGGTAGAAATTCTGTTGTCCTAGCACCATTTGTTGAAAAGACTATTCTTTCCCCATTGAATTTTCTTGGCACCCTTGTCAAGCTAAACTACATTTCAACAGGATCTGTCCAGCTGCTGTATTTTGAATAGACTAAATGGGCAAGAGAAGAAGCAGAGAAACCAGTTAGGAGCCTACTATCATAAACCAGGTAAGAGATGATCGTGGCTCAAGCAGGAGGGTTAATTAAGAGTGGAAGTGGTGAGAAGCAGTCACGTTCTGGATACGTTCTGAAAGTTGAGTTGATAGAATCTGCTGGGAGATTGCACGTGGGTGGGGGAGAACTCAGTGTTGACTCCAATATTTTTGGATTTGAAATCAGACAGATTGCAATTTCAGTTTGGGGAAGAGTGACGCGATCACCAGTCTGCTATACTAAAAATAGATGGTGGGAGGGTGAGGACGGAAGCAAAGGGACCAGTCAGAAGGCTGTTGTGATAATCCCTCATTGGGAATTTATTTGAATTGTTGTTAGCACTTCTTAGACACAAAGACTAACCTCAAATAATTAATTGTGAGAACTACGCATCTCACCACAGGTAATGGAGAAGATGTTAAAAGCCAGGTGGGATTCTGGGCACCCTTCAAACCACACTCCTCCAGAACATTTTCACTGGAAGACAAGATGGTCTCATTTCCTATTAACTCAGAGACTCTTTCAAGCAGCTTTTGTAGTGGACTTTCTAATAGGTCCAGCCCAGGGGGTTCTCAGGCATAAATCCTCAAGTCCTATTAAAGCCCCTTGAGAAAATGGTCAAGGCATAACTCAAATAGCTCATGCCACCGTGGTGGAAAAAAGCATTGCAGCTCTAGTGTCCCTTGAAGAGGGTTAATCTTCCTCCCCCAGCCTTAGGAGAGGCCAGTGAAGCAGCGTAAGTACTGCAACAGACAGGGAGGAAACAGAAGCATTAAAGCTGTCTTTTTCTGCATAAAAAGGGTGATTTTCTTCTGAATTTAGCAGCTTTCCATCCCTTTCTATCCTAGACAAGATTTCTGCTTCAGTGATAATCTACAGAGTCCACAGGCTATACAGAATAACGGGTGTTCCTGTCCAGTGACAGCATGAGGCTTTGAGGCTTCTCTGAAAACAGGTTCTGGGCCACCCTGAACTAGTTCTGAGAACCTGTTATGCAAATAGACAAAAAAGCTCAGTTCAAGACCTAATAAGCCCCTCAAGTCATTTTTTTTCAGTGAACCAAGAGTTAATGAGGAAGTGGTGCCTCTCAGCACTGGAGATATTCAGAGGAAAGGAGGACAGGATACCATGTCAAGGATTTCCAAGGCACACAAAGGAAAATGTAAATCTGTCCCCAGGCCTGGAGACAAGACAAAGACCAAATGGAATCCTGGAAGAAGCTCTTAAGCAGTTAGGTGTAGAGGAATGGAAGACATGTGATGAACCATTCCAAGAACTAATATTAAAACAAACAACCCAAATGTAAATACGAAGACTATTTGCTTCAATTAAGTCTAAGCTACAGGAGTATGAACTTTAATATTTCCTCAGTGTACAGCTCTGCCAGTGCTTTCACCATTATTAAAGTGTGTTTATACAGGGTTTGGCTTTTCATCTATTATGGAAAAATTACATCTTGCCAACGGCACTACAAAGGCCTAAACACAGTAAATCCTCCGCTGACCTTGAACCCAAGCTAAAGCAAACAGTCACTCTCCTTGGTGCTGAACTGCCTAAATAATACACAGCATAAAATAAATTACATCTACAATGCATTTTAGCATTTATGGATTACCAACAGGGTACATGCTTTTCCAGAAGGCAGTGTTTGTAGAAGTACTACAATGTGGATAGGGAGACACCTGGGAAGACACTCACTCACAAATGATGATCACGTATTTATTGAGCACTAAGAGTATGCTGGGCCTTGACCCCCACAGAGGAGGTGCAGCAGCCTCTGGTCAGAGGTTTCACAAAAGTGGAGGGAGAATAATCTGCCTAGCAGAGGATATGTAAGAAGAGAAGTAACTGCAACAGAAAGCTCAAATTGGTGAAGCATCTTGAGACAGGTAACAGAAAGCAGAAGGAAGATTAGAAGAAGACAGAAACAACCAGAAATCAAGTTAATGGAAAACGACATTTCCATTAAAACCACCAAGAGAATTTATCAAGGTGGAAAAGTGATGATAAAATAATGTTAAATGAAAAAGCAAGATATAAAATAATAAATACATTATGATAAAAATTATGTATACAAAAGGCTAAAGTCTGGGAGGGAATATAGAAAGTTCAAAACCACTAGATGAGAGTAGTTTTCTTTTGAAATTTCCTTTAATCTTACTGTAAATACACATATGTACACACACACTATATTTTTATAGGCAATTAGAGTATATGTGAATATTCACTGAAGCTCTGTGATGTAAAAAAAAAGCGGGGGAACAACTCAAATATCCATCTATAAGAGACAGATTAAATGCATTATGGCATATACATAAAACAACCTCCTATATCACTTTAAGAACTGAGGTATAGGGGCCAGCCGCATGGCACAGCTGTTAAGTGCGCACGCTCCGCTTTGGCGGCCTGGGGTTCACCAGTTTGGATCCCAGGTGCAGACATGGCACCGCTTGGCACGCCATGCTGTGGCAGGCATCCCACATATAAAGTAAAGGAAGATGGGCACGGCTGTTAGCTCAGGGCCAGTCTTCCTCAGCAAAAAAGAGGAGGATTGGCAGCACATGTTAGCTCAGGACTAATCTTCCTCAAAAAAACCCTGAGGTACATCTATTTGTATTGACATGAAGATATGTCTACGAGATATGACCAAGTAAAATTTTCAAAAGGCAAGTTGCAGAAAAACATGCATAGTATAATCATATTTACAAGGAAGTAACCAACTATATTAATATGTTGGTGTATACACAGGAAAGAGTTTAGAGTAATAGACACTAAATGAAGGAAATTATGGAATTGTATATTTTCATTTTCTACAGTAATATATTTCTATAACATTTAAATTGTGTATAATCTTATATTACATGTGTCATTGGAAAGACATTTTAAAGAGTAAAAGTTAAATTAAAAATTTTTTAAATAATTGGGAAGAATGACTAGCATCAAAAAGACAGGATAACAAATGCTGGTGAGGATGTGGAGAAAAGGGAACACTTGTACACTCTTGCGGTAATGTAAATTGGTGCAACCACTATGGAAAACAGCACTGAGGTTCCACCTCAAAAAATTAAAAATAGAGCTACCATATGATCCAGCAGTTCCACTTCTTGGAATATATCAAAAGGAAATGAAAGCACTAGGTTGAAGAAATATCTGTACCCCCATGTTCACAACAGCATTATTTATAATAGCCAAGACATGGAAAGAACCCAAGTGTCCATCAATAGATGAATGGATAAAGAAGATGTGATATATATATACACACAATGGAATATTATTCAGCCATTAAAAAAAGAAGGAAACCTGCCATTTGCAACAACATGGATGGACCTTAAGGGCATTAAGCTAAGTGAGATAAGTCAGACAGAGAAACACAAATACTGTATGATTTCACTTATATGTGGAATCTAAAAACAAAAACAAAAAAACCCCTAGTATATGGGAACAAACTTTTTAGAAGTTTATCTTAGGGTAATGAAGGATAAATCTAAGAGAAGCTTTGAAGAGCAGAGAGTGGGTAGGGATAGGGCAAGATACAGACAGGCAGCGTAACTAAGGGAATGAAAATAAGTGGTTGAGCTGAGCTCAGACCTGGGCAGCAGTTAACCAGTCACCCTAAGTTAAGGGGTAGCAGGACGAGAAAACCGTCTGAACAAAGGCAGGAGGTGTTTCACGGGGCACCAAGGATCACTGTTCATCCACAGAGTGCTGAGAACAAGTGCCGGGGAATTTCTGAAAGCTAGAAGAGAGGAGGTGGCAAAAACATGGGAAAGTGAGGCTGAGAAAGAATGGGTCGTGGTGAATACGCAGCACAAAAGAAAACCGAAGGAGAGAAAATTTATGAGGAGACTCATAATATATGGCTGACTTACCAAAAGCCAGTCAAGCACAAAGTAATCTGGCTCCAAATCCATTTTCCTGAAATCCGCTTTCTTGCTTCCAAATACCAATCTGAACTTCGAAATGCAGTTTGTCTACCCTTAACAAGTTCAGCAAGTTTCAGTCGAAAATCACCATTCCTATAAATCACGTTAGTCTCCATCACCATGTCGCAAATGTTCCTGGGGAGCAGGGCAGCTAAATTGTTTGGTTACTGGGCCCTCTGCTCCAGTTTAGCAGGCTGGGAGAGTTGATAAGAGGAACGGGTACCCCTCAGTATAAAAAGTAAGATGAGTGGCTCTACCACTTACAAGCACATCAAAACCACTACAAGCTTCGAGTTCCTAGTCTGGAAAATGGGTATAACTTCAAAGAATTGTGAGATTCAAATGATAGACAAATGGTAACTCAGTGCCTGGGACACAGCAGACAGTCAATAAATACTTCTGAAGGAACAGATGAACCAATGTGGTGTGGTACTCTATGGTACTATTAATGTGCACAAATAGAAGGTATGGGAAAGGGTAAAATTCTAGTGGATTCTATCACTGTAGTAAAGTCAAGCAAGTTCCTTTTAACATCAAAGTCTCCCATTTACTGTCTCTACCACTGTAACACTGTGCCCGTCATAAGCCAGTTTCCTGGGTGGGGATAATCCCATCCTCAAGCTTGAAAGTGTATTTCTGTACTTTTTGCCTGCTCTCTTTAGAACTGTACGATCTACGATGGTGAGCGCTGTGTCTTCACACTTCACGAGCAGGCAAATAACCAACACTAGAAAGCCCTGCAGAGAAGAAAGTATTTCTAAGTCTCCCTCAGACCCAGGGAGAACTTTCTGGTGCCAACCACCACTTGGTGGCAGTGAAAGGAATCTCAGATCCTTTCGCAATGTTGAGGCTAAAAAGTTCTGAGGACCTCGATGTGAAGAGCACATCAAATTGGGTACATTTTACTTGAAGGGCATTAAGATTAAGCAAAACCCTCTAGACTAGAGTTTGTTAATCTAGGTCTTTGGATCACAAAGGGGTTCATGCATAGAATTCATGGAGGTACTTAAACTCAGATGGGAAAAAATTAGATCTGTTTTTTTTCACCAATATCTAACTGAAATTTAGCATTTGCTTCAATTATGAATTTAAGCTACAAATCATGGTGGTGTTAGCAGTATGTCACCAAGAAAAATCACAGATATTTTCATATCTCATTGCAATTGTTGCTGATATTTTAAAATATCATCTTGGTTCATAACCACTTTGATATTATAGTGGTCATTATATCCACCGCTAGATCTAATGTATTAATACAGAAGCACATGTATTACTACAAATTTGTTTTAATAATTTCATAAATGAAAACTATAATCAATATAATTGTTTCCTTGTCATTCTATATATCTTATTTTATGTATTAACATACTTTACTCTCAGAAGCAGGGCACGGACTCCACCAGACCATCAAAGATGTCCATGACACTAAAAAGGTTATGAACCCCTGCTCTAGACTACAGTGCCCGACAATTCAAAGCCTTATGCAGGCACTAAGTCCGTTGCTTGAAACACTTTTAAATGTGAAGATGAAAACACGTGAGAATCTGCAACTATTCTGATATGTACAAGTTATTTATATTGATTAAAAAGTTCAAAATTAATGGCATGACTTGTATAATAGAGCAGACTATGCATGAAAACAGTCCAATTTGAGTTCTTTTTATTACCTTTGAATACAGGGTTAAAAACACAAGCATTTGAGTTAAGGACTGGGCTTGAATCCTATCTCAAATTTACTACCCGGCCTTTGGCAAGCCAGTAAACCGCTCTAAGCCTCATTTTTCTCAACTACAAAATGTGAATGATCATACCTGCCACAAATCGTTATTAACAGGATTAAATAATACATGCAAAACACTAAATAACACATGCAAAGTACTGAGCACAGTACCTTACATAGTAAGTACTCAATAAATTGTAGCAATATTGCTGCTTTTAGTTGTTAATTTAAATCATAACTTACATTGAGTCTTTAAGATGATTTCCTTAAAAGATTATATCATTAAGAGCCAATATAGTACACTGCTTCAGAACACAGACTCAAACAACAGACTGCCTGGGTTTGACTTCGCCTCCACCACTTACAAGCTGTGTAACTCCGAGTGAGTTACATAATGTCTCTGAGATTCAATTTCCAGGTCTACAAAATAGGGAAAATAATAGTATCTACCTCACGGGAACGTTATAAGGATCAAATTAGTAACCACACATGAAGCACATTAAAAGGGCCTGGCACACAGTAAACACTTTGTAATTACCGCTATTATTATCATTATCATAATCAATAGTTACAATGGTCTCTCATCAAGTTACAGAGAACTGTTTCTTCCTCTCTTCTGAATTTCAGTGAACTTATTATAAATGAAGTGAAGTCAGTCCCTTTAAATGAAACTATTCACATGAGTATATTTTGATGTTAATAAGAACCAGGCAGGGAGCAAATTCAGCTACAATTATTTCCTAGGAGGGATTAGAAAGACCCCACTTCCTGTGGCTTTGTAACCAAGTCAAAGCCTACTCAAGCAAGAGTCTCTGAAGTTTGAACACTTCTTTTATGGCAACAGATCTGTGCCATATAAGGATAAACATAACTTTGCTTTTGTACCTTTAAGCAGGCGCAGAAAGGGGCCTCCGTGGCCCAGGCTGAAGCTCACCTTGGAGAAAGGAGCCATGGAAATGCTGGGCTCGGTGACAACAGCAAGGACCACATCACCATCACGGGAGCAGAGATGCACCTGTTTCCTAGCAGGGGACCAGCCTTGCTCCTCACCTGGCAATTAGTAGGGGTTTGACTTAATTTAAAACCTACACAAACCACTGATCTCTGAGAAAGTGACTGATGTTATTTTCCGAACTAAGAGTAACAGTAAAAACAATAATAATGATAATAACAAACACATTCTCTTCTCCCCATCTTTTAAGGTAGTTGAGTAATTAGCAACTCAACAATTAGTCATCAAAGCAAAATTATGAAACAGGTGAAATTATTCTCACCATCATTTTATTTCATTGTTTTTTTACTGATGAACTTTGAAAATTTAGAGTTCTTTGCTGAATGTAATATTAACCCTTCCAGCATGTAAGATAATATATATTAAAACCAAATTATGATACATATCCCAATAATCCTAATATATTGTAAAATTAATGCTCATCATCACCCCCAGTAATCAACAAACATGCAAATGCTGGATCTGATTTTTTTAAATAACAATTAAAAGATTACCAAACCATTAGTGTTAAAAGTCAAAGGTAATAAATCTTGAGGTTTTCCCCAAATGCACACAGAGGTATCCCTTGGAAATTTAGATTTCCAATACATATGACTAAAGGTTCATTCCCAGGAGGGAGAAAAAACAAGAAAATATAATTTGGCATACTCTGGGTTTAGTAACCAAAGATTGTCAGGTAGTGGAAATATTTACAGTGGACTCAAGACAGATGTGGTCATTAGACGGCTCTTCTCTTCAATGCTCTACTCATGCCAGTATTATTATTTCCAGCATCCATTAATGGTGTCCCAAGTATAGCAATCCAGCTGAGGGATTAGCAGCTGCCCTTGCAATGCTGGCTTTCAACATTACCAGGGGCTTTTCAAAGCACCCCAGGGACAGGTGAGCCTGGTCTTTAGTGCTTGGACCACTGGAGCTCAACCACACAGAGATGCCTTCCAAATCTCCAAGCTGCTGAGCTTGGTTCTCAGCTCCACTCCGATGTGACTCTGCAGTGAAGCACTTTTACAATTTAGATTAAGGCAAGATCTCTGATCTGGAACCTTTTGCAAAAGAGCGTTGGAACAAGATTGACAAAAGTGCCCTCTACATCAAAAGGTGGGGTAAGAGGAAGACAGGAAAGAAATCCAGAAACATTCCATGTGTATGGGTCTACACAGCTGGCATTTGGTGCCAAATTTTCCATGTGGTCAAATTTCTTTCAGGCCCATTCAAAGTAAAACACTTTCATAGGAAGTGTTCATATGGAAGCTTCATCAATGGAAAATTCTATTTTTATTTAACTAAAATCCTACATATCCTTAATTACCATAGTTAAGCACTCATTCTAGTGTGAGAATAATCTTCCTTAAAATGAATGTGGCCTGTTACTGCCTATAAGCTAAAATCCTAATACTTCAGGACAAGACCTCTATGGTCTGACCCCTACCTACATCTTTAGCTTGATTTTCGTCCCTGGCTGCCAGGATGCTAAACGCCTCGTGAGCCCTCAAATTTTTGCCATGCTCCTTCACACCTCTCAGACCTTGCTGACACTGCCTCTGTACCTGGAATGCTTTGTCTTTGTAGCAGTTCCAACAAGCGCTTATTCATCCTTTCCTGTTCAGAAGGTTACCTCCCCTGTAAAGGCTTTACCAACCCTCCTTTCCCGGGAAGACTGGCCCACTCCTTTCTCTGTGCCCACCAAATGCCCTGTACACTCCTGCTCTCCAGGCTTCCACAGCACTTTACTGCACTATTTTTAATAGTTTTATGGAGGAATAATTTAAATTCAACACACTACCCATTTTAAAGCGTACAATTTCATAAGTTTTAACATATAGCTATACCGGTGAAACCATCACCACAATCAAGATAATGAACATATCCACTGTCTCCAAAAGGTTTTCATGCCTTTTTGTCATCTCTCCCTCTCACTTTTCCCCATCTCAAGGCAACACTGATCTGCCTTCTGACACTATAGATTCACTAGCACTTTCTGTCGTTTTAAATATATGGAATCATACATTATATATATACTTTTTTTTTTGCCTTGCTTCTTTCACTCAGCATGATTATATTGAGTTCATCCATGTTCTTTCATAAATCAATAGTTCACTACATTTTATCCCCGAGTAGCTTCAGCATGGATACGGACATGTAACAATGAGTTTGTTTTTTCAACTGTTGATGACCATTGTAGCTGTTTCAAGCTTTTAGCTATTACAAAGTACACTGCTATGAACATTCATATACAAGTCCTTGTACAGACACATGTTCTCTTTCCTCTTAGGTAAATATTTAGAAGTGGAATGGATGAATCATGTGGTAAGTATACATTTAAGTTTTGAAGAAACTGCCCAACTATTTTCCAAAGTGGCTGTGCCATTTTACATTCCCACTTACAGTATATGAAAGTTCCGTTTTCTCCATATCCTCATTAATATTTGATATGATCAGTAGTTTTAATTATAACCATTCTAGTATGTCTGTTGTGTTGTCTCATTGGGGTTTTAATTTTCATTTATCTAATGATTAATGAAGTTGAACATCTTTTCATGTGCTTATTTGTTACCCATATTTCTTCTTTGGTGAAATATCTATTCAAATAATTTGCCCATTTTTTAGTGGGTTGTTTGTTTTCCTTTTATTAAGTTTTGAGAGTAAGTTATATATTCTGGATACAAATCCATTATCAGATACATTTGCAAATGTTTTCTCGAAACCTGTGGCTTATCTTTGTATTTTCTCAACAGTATCTTTTGAAGAGCAGAAATTTTTTATTTTGATGAAGTCCAACTCACCAATTTGTTCTTTTATGGATTGTGTTTTTGGAATTATATCTAAGAAATCTTTGTCCAACCCAATGTCACAAAGATTTTTTCCTATGTTTTCTTCTATAAGATTAATAGTTTTAGGTTTTACATATGTCTATAATCTATTTTGTGTTCATTTTTATATACACCATAAGGTATGGTTCAATGTTCATTTTTTTGCTTATGGATATCTAATTGTTCCGGAGCCATTTGTTGAAGAAACAATCCTTTCTCCACCAAATGGCTTTGGCTACTCTAGGTTCTTTGCATATCTATGCGACTTTTTAGATTCATCTTTGCAATTTCAAAAACAGCTAGCATTTTGAATGGGGTGGCACTGAATCTAGAGATCAATTTGGGAAAAAACCACTATCATAACAATATTGGACTTCCAACCATGTACAAGTTATAGCTCTCCATTTATTTAGGCCTTCTTTAATTTTTCTCAGCAATATGTTACGGTTTTTCACTGTATAGATTTTGCACATCTTTTGTCAGATTTATCCCTAAGTAAATAGCATTTTTACTTCAATTTCTAATCATTATTACTACGACAGAGTAATACAATTGGTTTTTATACACTGATATTGTATCCTGGAATCTTGCCAAAGGACACTGGAATTAAGATTGACATCTCAATGCCTAGGGGGACAAAGGAAGTTGATCACAGCTACATACAGAAAAAGGTGTGCTGCAGAGACACTTACATTGCTAGTGTAAGACGAGACAGGAGATATAAAGATATATCCTCAGCATTTCTACGTCTTTGGTCTAGATGGTTTGAGTGACACTTTGACCCCTCACCCAAGTGGTTTGGGAAAAATTCTAAGATTTCATGCATATGGTCCTTCCTAAAACAATTTCTGAAACGTGAAACAGTATAAGCCCTCACCACAGAAGAACTCCATGGGACCAGTCACAGCAATGTTTCACCTTTCTTTTGGTCCCAATTCCTTTAGACTGGTTTCTGCTTCTTTTCCTCATCCTGTTATGACCAGATTTCCTTAATAGGAATCAAGCCCCTACATTTCAGAACTGGGAGTTAAACTGGAGTATTTCCTCATATCTGCTTGTACTGGGAATGATTAGTCTTGGGTTCCTGATTCTAAATTTTACATACTAATTATGTAGCCTGTATAACTAAATTGGCTTATGCTCTTGCTGACCCTACATCCATAAATAGGATGCTTGCTTCACAATGCAGCATATCCTGTTTACTGCATTGATTTTTCACAATGGAACTCAGAAGTCACATGTTTCTCCATCCTTCACATCACCAAAACTCTATCTGCTCGGAACATAAAAGAAAGAATACCATTGTTACAAACCCCAGAACACAAACAACTTCTCTATTTCATGCTGCACAGAAAACTTCAAAGCCTGTCCCTAACTGAAAGGATTTTTGGTTGAAAATGAGCATTTTCAGCTATATCCATGTCTCCAGATGACCATCACTGTCAGAAGTATCATCTTTGAGTATGAATGATCCACTGTAAGAATGGCAGAGAGAAACAGAGACACCAGAGGGAAACACACAGAATTAACATCAAAGAATGAAATCTGGTCCAAAATCCCCTAAACCTACTTCCAATCTCTCCATGAGGATCTAACAGTCACGCAGGAGGCCCCTGCCACGCCTTTATTCAGGGCCACACATGCCTGTGAAGCTCTAAAGCCTCTCACACTCTCTCTGGTTATAAATCATCACTCATGAGCCCTAAATTTCTTTCATATACACTTTAATTTTTTTTTACAATCATAATAGACTTTTATAGTATAAAATTAGAAAACACCATTAAGCCTAAATAACAAAACAAATCATCATTAAACCTACCAGCCAGAGATTACCACTTCTAACATTTGGTATATACATTCCCAGACTTTTCTCCTCTGCTACATTTTCAAAATAATGAAGTTATAAAGTTATCCACAATTGTTTTCTAAGTTGTCAAATAGAGAAAATGTCAGGAAGACACATTGATTACTTTTTGGTACCACCCTAACAAAATAAGTAAAACATTAGGGACAGCGTCAGACCTTCAACCAAAGCCATAAAATAACTATGCTGTGAACCTGCACTACCTCCAGCCAGTCCACGGTTTGTTACTAAAATGAGCAGAATTAAGGAGCAAATGGAGAAATCCCTTACTAATTAGAAAACCACATCCAGGACACTGTCACTCAGCCAGATCACAGGAGGCACCCCATCCACAGACAAAGCTCTAAGCAGCCTGTAGATACACATGGTTGACACACTTGAGGGTAGGAAAGTGGAAAAGAGTTGAGGTCATATCGTTCCTGGTGAGAAGGAAAAACTTAGGTGTCAGCGGTCCAGAGAAAAAGATGTGCGTGAGTGGGAGATACAACTTACCACTTGCCATTTTTGTGTACATCCATGTATCTCCCTGGACTGGAAATCCTCAGGAGGTATCTTATTCCTCTTTTTTATTCCCAGTGCCTGGCACTTAGGAAGGATCCGCTAAATGTAGGAGCTGTCCCTGAAGCAGGTGAATTGAAATCGGATGGGCAAAACCTAGCCTATGTAACACTTAAGCTACAAACTAGATGAAAAATAATATTCTCTAATTATAAGTGTCCCATTGTGATTTAGGCAGAAGCCAATCCTGCATGTTAAAGGTAAATGTTCATAAATAAGCTGGATGTATCAGAGCTTTAGACATCCTCACCCCAATTTCTTAACACACATAGAATTGAATTTCCAACTCTCAGTCTAACATTTTTTCACTGGAGGCACACTGTTTCCAAGGTTAATACGTGTCTTGAAAGGAAAAAATGGGTGGAAGATAACTATACAAGATATCTGATGTGGTATATTAACTGCAAAATGGCCCCCACTTCTCTGCTCCTCTCTGTATCCGTGCCCTTTGGTAGCTGACTTTGTAGCTTCTCCCATTAAGACGTAGACAGAGTCTATTCCCTCACTCTCTGCATCTGGGTTGCCCTTGTGACTTCTTTGAGTAACCAAATACAGGGGAAGTGAAGGGGTGCCCATTCCAAGTCTAGGTCTCAAAAGGCCTGTGAGCTTCTTCTCACTCAGAACATGACCCAGTCACCAAGCTGGCCTGCTGATGATAGGAGACGAGAGGCCATGTGACTCTGCCATCCTCATTGCTCCAGCTGACAGCCAACCACCAGACTTGTGACCAACCAGCCCTGAGCCACACTGCCATGTAAACACAGATGCATGATATTTCACCACGGAATAAGGGAAATGCAAATTAAAACCACAATGAGCTATCACTAAACACCTATCAGGGTGGCTAAATAAAAAATGACACATCATAAAATATCACAATCAGGATATTGACACTGATATAGTCAAGATACAGAACATTTCCACCACAAGGGTCAGCCACATTGCCCTTTCTTTATGCCCACGCCCATCTCCTCTCTTCTTGCCCTGGGCTGACTTTGATCTGGGCTGAAAATTGATTAGTCACCAAATGCTGACGAGGACACAGAGAACCAGATCACTTCTGCATTGCTGGTGGGGATGTAAAATGGTATGGCCACTGTGGAAAACAGTTTGGCAGTTTCTTATGAAACTACCCACCAATTGTACTCCTGCATTTATCCCAGAAAAATAAAACCTGGGATATGTTCAAACAAAAAACCTATTCATGAAAGTCCATAGCAACTTTATTCACAGTAGTCAAAAACTGGAAACAACCCAAAAGTTCTTTGACAGAAAAATGGTTAAAAACCTGGACTACTCCTCAGCAGTTAAATGGAACCAACTATCAGTACACAGAACAACTTAGATGAATCTCCAGGGAAACATGTTGAGTGAAAAAAGGCCAATCCCAAAAGGTCACACACTGTATTTATATAACACTCTTGAAATGACAAAATTAGAGAATCTGGAAAACAGATTGGTGGTTGCTTAAGTCACAGCTATGGGGAAGGGCAAGAAGAGAGGAGATGGGCGTGGGCATAAAGAAAGGGCAATGTGGCTGATCCTTGTGGTGGAAATGTTCTGTATCTTGACTATATCAGTGTCAATATCCTGATTGTGATATTGCACTACCGTTTTTCAAAATGTTACCATTTGGAAAAACTAAGTAAAAGGTACAACGGATCTCTCTATATTATCTCTTACAACTGCTTATGAATCTATAATTATTCCAAAATAAAAAGTTTAATTTCAGACTAACTTCCTAAATGGCTTTGGGCAAGTTACTTGAACTCATTTTCTAAGACTTGGTTTCCTTATCTGTAAAATGGGGATAAAATAGTACCTATCTAATAGGGCTTAAATTAGATGATTAAATATAATGATGTTTGTAACGTCCTTAGAGCACGATTAGTATTCAATAAATGATGATATTATTGATACTATGATTAGCAATGGTAACAAACAATAATAAATACAGTCACAAAGAAATAAATATTTTTTTGTTTGTTTAAAGTCCAGACAAACGTTGGGGGCCGTAACAGCAAGGCAGACAGTAGCAGTTCACATTGTCAAGGTGATGACTAGCAAACAGGGGAAAGGAGGCTGTTTTTACTCAAGGACCAGGAAACTGAGAAAAATAGCTCTATTTTAGAAAAAGCTATAGAATGGAACAAAGAAAACACGTGTCAGAAAGTTAAGTTAATGAAAACCTGGGCTGGAAATTGATTAGTCTCTATAATATGCCTAAAGATATATAATTAAACGTAGACCTCAAGAGTCAGAGAATCTTAGAGTTAAATTAAATTTATCCCCATTTAACTTTTCAACCCCTCATGCTATGCTGAAATAGTCTCTATGATGCCTAATAAGGATGTCTCTCACTTTTAAAAAAGTGATGGAGATTGAGATGATGGGGAAACTACTATCTTTCAGAGTAAAATGTATTGTAAAACGCTACACCAGAGGTTGACATTCCAAGCTGCCATCAGAATCATCTGATAAGCACCTTAAAAATAAGAATTAATGTTTCCACAGTTATGACATTTTATCTCACCTTGGAATGATAAAGAGTGATGTCTCTTCAGTGTTTGGATATGGGCAACACTTTAAGATATTTACTTCTTGGATGGTGTCTGAATCCAGTCAGGGTACAAGATAATCAAGCTGCACTATATTTAAGTACATCCATCCATCTGTCCAACAAACAATTATTGAGCATCTGCTACGTGTTTGGTACCATATTATATGCTGGAGCTACAACTATGAGCAAGAGTGACGTGGTCTCTGCCTTCATGAGACTGATATTCTATCAGGAGAGCAATATAATTCTTAATCATCATAAAATATACAATGATGGAGATTACAGAGGGGCCATGGGAATACCTCCTTGGATGTAGAAGCATCTACTCATCTGAAAGGTTATCGTCAACAGTAAGACTCTCTTCCATACAATGATACACTGTGAAAACACAGTTGAATTTTTTTTTGTCATTTAGATAATGAAAATAAACACTTAATTTATCTGTCATCATCAAAGAGTATTCTGGTCTGGTTAAGTGTACTTTCTAGAAAGCTGGAAAATATCACCTTGTACTAAAATTTTGTTTGAAATTTCTAAAAACGGAATCCTTCTAAAATGTGACAAGTTGCACACTGTCCTGCATCACTAAAACAGACAAATGATGCAATTTACACTCTTCTCAATGGTCCCTGGTGATCAGTATGAATCTCAGTACCATGCATTCACTTTGAACTCTGAGGTACATAGAGGACTAGAACATGCTGCATGCTGGAGCCTGCTGTCCATGCCCCCTCCCCTCCTTCTAACCAGGGAGCACCTCAGTACATTTGCTCTGCACTGCACATCCCGACCGTGTCTAACTCCACTGGCGCTTGTCCATACTGCCTGCCTCTGCCATCACTCCTGCCTTCTAACCTGCTCTCTTCAGCTATGTTGTTCTCCTCTTTGTATTTTATAAGCTGGATCAAAAATGAAAATTTCCAGGGGAACCCAAACAAGAGGCACCATTATATAAATTTTAAGTAAAAAGACCGGTTGCCTTAAACAAAGCTGAAATGCATGGGATTTGTGGGAAATAGTTTCAATGGGCCAAGGGGTACTGTGCTTTCCTGAGTTTACTCCCAGGATTTCAAATATTCCAGAGCATTAAAGTAGAAAAAAGAAAGGAACAAACACACACCACCCACCTGGCAGTAAGCATTATGTCAATTACGATTATATAGCATTTTCCCTACGAAGAGCTCAAACGCTGGTACTCTTCTCTCATTTACTTTCCCCAGATTCCTGAGATACAGAGAAAGGCAAGTATAATTACTAATACTTTGAGACAGAAGCTCTGACTACCAAGATGATAAGTGAGTTGTCCAAAGTCCCAGAAAGAGGCCTGACCATCTTCCTGCCTCCCTGACCTCATTTTTCTTTCCAGGAAACAAGCTTCCAGAGCCGAAATGGCCACAAAGTATCAAATTCTCCTCTCAGATATAGAGAAATTGAAGTAAGAAAAAGCAAGTTCCACAGAACTAAGATCAGTAAAATTTTTTTAATAGATGTTTTTATTCTGAAGGAAATCACCTTTATTTCATACCAAACTTACAGAAAGTACCTAAAATTTCCAGGAAAACACTCTCAACTTTCTACCATCAGATGGATGACTCATCTTTACAAACACCTTGAAATTACTTCAGATAAATGGAGGAACTCTCAGACCACTCCTCACAGGGTGAAGAAAACCACTCCATTCTATGAGAATAGAGAACTATCTACACGCTTTCACAGAAATGACTTTGCATGGGCGTGTTACAAACAGCAACCCCCTGCCCACTATCTTTGGATGTCTTCTCACTTTACTGCATCAGACTGGATTGTTTTCTGATGAATTGCACTCTGTTGTGACCTGCCTCCATGCTATTCAACTAGAGGGACTGTGGCTCCTCTGCTTTCTCTCCATTTGTGTCTGCTGAATCACCCATGACTCTTGCTACAGAACATTTTAAAGTGTTCACAATGTTCTCACCTTTTTAAGCCCAAACCGTGTCACTTTCTAGCCTCAATGAGTAAAATACTACAAACTTTTATAAGAGAGGAATTGGGAACAGTGATCCCAGTAGTCAGCAGCAGAAGAGGAAAAGAAACAAAAATAAAATAAAAGCATGAGTCTCTACCCTTCTCTAGGTCATGCTGCCTCCTCCTGCAAATCCAATTAATGCACATCCTTCTTTGTTTTTTCTATACCACATGTCAAAGAAAGCTGGACTTATTGGTACAAGTAGAAGAAGAATGCTTAATGTGCCTGGGTGTATCTGAGATGGATGTGATTGTTGAGATCCGTCTTGAGGAATAGCTCAGTGTTGGCAAAAGTCTGAAGAATTCGTCTGGCAACATGTCCATTAAGTGAGAAACTCATAAATTAAAGCAGCTCAGGGGCAATTTAAATTTTGTTACCAATTCAGTTATTCCTTCCACAGTGCACCCTCTGGAGCTCCAGGATAAATGTAAGCTACAGATGTAGCCACTTCCATTTCCTCCTCCCATATCTTGCCTCCAATTTTTCCCCTTACTCCCTGGGCTATAGACAGCCTACTGTTGAGAAGAAAGAGGAAAAAGTGTGCATGTTGGGAGCTATTATTTATCCTACTGGACAGTCAAGTCTTGGTTTTCTGTGGTAATTGGGGGTTAGTTAGCTTTGTTTTAACCATCAGATTTGGCTGTCTTCCTCATCATCTTCCTCACCTGTTTAGTTAACCATGGGATAAAATTTGAATTTAACTCCTTACAACCATTCCTATATGTCTTTTAAGGGGCAAGAAAAGGAGAAACACAACCTGGATCTCTAGCCTCCAACAAGAGTAAGCCTCTGGTATCCAATCCCCAGATGGAAGTCAATAACCTGGGATAAGCACTTGCTTGCAATCTTCCAGTCCTAAAAAGGCACTGTCAGTGGCCAACTGTGGGAATCAGGCAATACATTTACTCTCTTACTATTTATAATGCAAAGCAATACCTATTCTAACTAAAGTTAGAAGATACTTTAAGGGAAAAAAAAGTGTCACATTATATGAAGCCTGCGAAGTATTACATATTTCTGAAATATTTATATTTTTAATGTAATTAAGAAGGTGTCTAAGTGATTCAGTCAATTCTCAATTATCCCTACTAACAGACTTGATCAATATAATAGACAGCCCAAAATGGGAGACCATATAGTTTAATTATGGCTCATAAGTCCAATCTATTATTGGTATATGGGGGCACTGAATATTCTTCAGATTTAATAGAATTCATTATTTCAGAGCACTTGCGAATCTTAGAAGGTCATTTTGTCCAACTCTCTTATCTTGCACCCAAGAGAAATTTGGCTCAAAATATTTAAGGGACCCACACAGTTATGAAATGGAAGAGTTGGGCCTTAATCTAACCACTCCAGCAGACAACATGAAGTAGAGCCATGTGAACTATATTCAAACAAAGTCTGAAAACCAACTAGTTGCCTCAGTTAGTGTCTTCCCTCCCAACCGCAACCTTAGTTCAACCCTCAGGCCTGATTCACTTCCCAAAATACCAGCAACAAATACCTACTGACAACCTCCTGTGTACACTCTCAGATTGATTCGATACTCCAACTTAAATAGGACTTGATGTCCTTTTATCTTTCTATGGCTGTTGATTGATATCTTGCTTGAGGAAGTAAGTAATTAGCTATTTTGATTTAAAGAAAATGCTATTGAAAAGTTTACTAGGACTGAATAAGCAAAAGGCTTTTGTACATCAATTATGCAAGGGGAATAACATAGCAGCTTAAAAATAAAATGTGGACACAGCCTAGAAATAGAGAGCTCTATGTATTATCACAGATATATAAGACTCATAGAGAATTTGTATCCTAAACAAATGAGAATTTATCCTGTTTCTGAAGAATTCCAAAGGAGGTTCCAGGGCTTTTAACATTTCCTAGCAGCACATTTTAATGTTTACCTCTCTCCCCACCATCATAAAACACCTATTTAAAACCTACCTACTGCAGTTTAATAGGTATAGTGTGTATTCTAATTTTGCCAAAATGAGGTCAGTGAAGACATAAACAAGGGATACAGTGCCTCTCAATTGTCACCCACTATAGCAGAAGAAAAATTCCCAAAACCTACCTCTCCCTAAGCCCAGCCCACACTCTGAAGGACCTATGGACACATTTTTTAAACATAAAAAATTAAAATGATTGAGACAGTAAGAGAAATTCTTAAGATGTTTGTGAAAAAAAAAAAACTGCTGGAACAGAAGGCCTTATATTCCACAACGAAACATCCTCATAAATCCAGCTGAGAAATGAGCCCACTTGTAACAGCACAACCAGGAGCCAGGATAATTACAATAGAAACACTTTATTTCAAATCATGAAAAGAGTTACACTTGATCTTCTCCTTAGCAGGGGCTGTGCAGACAGCAACATTTACTGTGAAATGTAAGGGCAGATAACAGCTGATTTGAAAGAGGATTGTGTAAATCTAGTTAAAGAGCAACTTTAGAAGATTATTTTCAATTACTGAGATAACATCATGGCTCTCAGAAAAAAAAATTGGAAAGGTTTGTTCTTTACACCACATAGAGTATACAAAATCTAACAATACCGCCTGCTTTCA
Source organism: Equus caballus (assembly GCF_041296265.1). Taxonomy (NCBI): domain Eukaryota; kingdom Metazoa; phylum Chordata; class Mammalia; order Perissodactyla; family Equidae; genus Equus; species Equus caballus. Next base: position 47,083,667 of record NC_091700.1, on the reverse strand, counting down.
AGCAGTAATAGCAGCCAGCAGCTTATTATGCTTTACCTCCACTTTACTCTCCTTCTTCAAGTCATTTTCAATTATTTCTAGCACTTACTCAGCAATGTGAACAAAAGTCATCTCTAACCAGAGAAATGGCTTTAAAAAACACCATCCCCTTCAGAATAATTACTAAAGGTTTTGGATTTCCAAGTACCAAATATGCATAACCTGGGAGACCTCTCAAACCAGGGCTGGGGTCATGCAGTCAAAGTACACCTGTTTGTGTTTGATAAAATGACATTTGCATCCCCTGTCAAAATATTTAATAGAGAACATCTGGGCCTCAGCCCTCAGTCACTTCACCTTAACTAATACATAGGAACACACAGATTCATACATTGACCAAAATACAAGCTATGCCTCTAGCCAAATGAGATAACCTTGTCAAATGAAATCCCTAGTTGTCACACTCTGTCACAGGGCTTGTGTAGAGGATGCTAATGATGTATTTAGAAAAAAAGGAAAGCAAAACCTAAATAAGCAACAAAGAACCTAGTGCAAAGGAGAAACATTAAACTAGGAAGCAGAAAATCTTGTACCTTCCCAGCTGTCATTTGCAAGCTGTGTGACCTTTCCAAGCCTCATCTCCCCGAACTCATTCTCTCCACACGTTCTCAATGCTGCAGCCACTTCACACTTCTCTCCCTGGACATACTACGTTCTTTTGTGTCTCTGTGTCTCAGCTTTGAATGACCATCTCCACCTGGAGAACCCCTTTGGCGCCTAGCTTAACTCTCATCTCTATAAATGGGACCTCAATGCCCTCGTCAGAATGAATCGCATACCTTGCCACAGGACCCTCTAACGCTATCTGCCACACAATGCTTATCACCCAGCCTTAGTTCCCCGTGCCTATCCATTTCCTCTTGTGGCCTATGTGCTCCTCGAGGGCAAGCATCATCTTACCTTTGTACATTCAGAAGGGTCATGACATTAGGAAGCACTCAGTAAAAGTTTGTGAAATACAGAATGAATCAATAAAGGAATGAATAACAAACTGACTCCACCAAATTTCAGTTTCATCACCTTTAAACAGGGATAATAATCATTACCCACTTCATTCAGAAGTCATGACAATCAAAAGATAAGATGATCCTTTGCATATTGTTGGGTGCTGTATAAATATATGTAATGATTATGATAAACATGGTAATATTAGAACATCATAATGTGCAAATGTAATATGATGTCTTCATGTACGGTAAAAAAGTTATTTTTCCACACACACACCACATGCCTACACTCAACTCAATTTCAGTATTTTTTTCTCAGACAGAGAAATTAAAAATTTAGCAAAAGGGGACACTTCACAGCCCAAAAATGTTCTTATGACACTAAAACTAAATATTGAAAAATAAGAGAATCATTAAAGTCACTTTACATGTGCTTCTCCTTAGTCACATTTTTCTGCATGGCTGTGTGACTAGATGGAGATTCCACCCTGTGATGTAAATTGAATGCAGCATATTCCACTCCCATGTTGCCGCCTCAGAACATTTTAAAAGCAAAACTGCATTTCTCTGGAAGAACAGGTCCATGATGCACGAAAGGGTTGAGGCATCTCTTTGAAGAGAAAAAGATAACTGCAGGATTTTGAAAGTGAGCAACAGCAGGATAATGATCTCATATTTCAGCTGCAGGTAGGTAACTGAGGATTGTATGTTAAACATTTCTCTTCAAATACGTCTGCTCTTTCTAACCAAGATACTCTCTTATCACAGAAAGAGAAAGAAGTTTCCCATTTGATGAAGACCGCGGCTGTAGCAATAATAAATCCTAAAGCAGTTTCATGAGCTTGAGGAAGCATAGTTCCCTAGCCATGCACTCAGGCCAAAATGCCACATCCTCTCAGGCATTGGGACAACAGGGCATTGTCACTGCTATAGCTCAACTATAAAACGATCAGCTTTGGTACAGTGAAGTCTAAAAACCCATAAGCTCACAACTGTTCCCTTATTTATAGTTTATGATTATTTTAAGATGACAACTCCAAAATTATGTTCAAGTCCCAATGTCTCCATTGCTCAGAAGAGCTAAACACCTAGTTTCTAAACTTATAGACACAGACAAGGTCAAAAATCCTGCAAAAGAGTTAAACTAATTTCACCATTGGACAGAATGATGGGAACTGAGAGTTCTCGCTAAAAAGATGAAAAGGCTGACCCAGCTGCAAGTTATCACAAGCTAGTTGGCCCATCATCGAAACAGCTACAGCTGTATCTAACTCTCAGTTCACCCAAAGAGATTCACACTCTCGTGGTGCCAAAATGAATGTCTCTTAAAAAAAAAAAAAAGGCCAATTGAAAATAACTCTCCAATCTGCATCCTTTCAATAGAACTGAAGTGCACTTCACCAACACAGAGCACAGGCATCTTGAATTAGCAGAGAACTATTTTTAACACATGAAGGATAAGATATGAAATTAGTTTCACGGGGAATAAGAACCTTGGAGATTATTTACTTTGCCTTAATTACTTTGACTCACCATTAATTTAGCTTTCCTAGGGTACTAAATATTTCACGCTAAGATTTTGAGACTAAGGAGACATAAGCACAAATTTGGAGCATTGGAAGGTTGCGGTAGCATCTTCAACACTGAGGCACTGATGCCCCCATTGGATGGTGAAGGCCATTCATGGATGCAATGCTCAATGACATTTTCAGTTGCTGTTTCTGTGTTGTTTTTAACCCTGGGACCAAAAGCTCTGCCCTGAAGTATGCAGGGAGCCAAACTTTATTCTGCTTCTGTTTAACTCCTCCTCCAATAACACCACTCGTGCTCACAGCTACTCACGGTGACTGCCAAATAGGGCAGGCAGCAATTGCCTCGAGCCAAGGAAAGAAAAGTTTAGACAGCACACTAAGAGAAGTTTTTAATGATCAGTGCAATTGGGCAATGGAGTCAATTCCCAGTAAAGGTGACTAAGGAGATACTAGAGCAGATATTCTGTAATGGGCTCATTAGAGAATCAGTGGGAGGAACACACTCAGCTCCCATCAAAGCACTTAGAGTGAGCAGGCTCTGCCATACACAGCTGGGCACTTGCCAAAGCCCTGTACTCTCCCCCGTGGCTCTGAACCAGTCGTCCACTGGCAGACACCACAAACATGGGCAGTGCATAGCAGCCGGCAGGAGCCCAAGGAGAGTAATACACTTGTTGCCAGATGCAGGAGGAAACTCGCTAGGCCCACTCGAAATCTGTGAGTGTCCTCCAGCTCCACCTGGCATTCTGTCATTAGAGTGGGGGGAGGAGGGAGAGAGACACAGAGAGCTGGAGCCCTCCTTCTGGCCCATGCCCACAAAGAACTCTCCCCTAGTCTAAACGTCAGAAGAACTGACCCTGTGTTATGTAATTCCATTCCTGTGAGTTTAAGCCATTACGTACTTTTCTCCACTAAGTACACTACACCCTAACATTTTTTTTAAGTATAAATGTATTTTCACTCAAAGTTGTGGTTTTCTCAGCTGCCCTTTCCTTCTTATTCTTCTTCTTGATTAGGATATTGTTTGACTTAATTGAGCCATACCCTTGCAGCATTCTGAACCCAAATAAACATAGCAGCCAAGTTCAGACATCTCCAAAACTCCACCACTTCCCTACTTTGGAATAAAATTCTGTCATGGAAATATGCTTCATGATAAACATTTCTAATTTAACAATAATAATTTATATTTCTTTAACATATTTTTTTAACATAGTCTTCATTTCTTTAACATAGCTTTAGAACATGCTCACATATACCATACACTTTATCTTATCTATTTTTCCCATTTGGCCCCTTTCCCCATGTTTCATGCTCATGAAATTCCCAACTTGCAGAGTCATTTCCCACACAAGCTGGTTCCCTTTGTCCTTGTTGATCCACCTTCCTTATGTTATAGGTCACACACTTCATTTGGGCCATTTGCACTTTTGGTCATTTTTATCATTTACAATTCTCAGGTGAATCTCTTCAATGTCATTATCTCAATTTCAATACTAGACATTGTATTCTTTTTAAATCATCAGTTAAAATAAAGCAAGTTGCTATTAATAATTTCTATTTGGGAGAGAAGGAGAATTCATGTGGTGGAAGAAAGAGTTCAAAATTCTTGCTTCTTCCGTTACCAGCTATGACAGTGCTGGACAAGTTACTCAATCTTTCTGAGCTTTGATTTCCTTTTATTAGTGACGTAAAAAAGGTTGCCACGAGGACTAAATAGGATGGCATATGCAACCGTGCCTGAAAATCCTCAAAAGACATTAACTGTAAATCTGAGATCTCCTGCTAGGTTTCCATTTAAGTGCTCTTCGCATTCATATTAATAAAGAATAGCCCAGCAAACAGCATCTCTCTGCCATTGGGTTCCTGAAAGTGTGTCATTCCATCAGCTTCTCCACTCACTTTCTCAAAGTGAGGAAGGCAAGGCAATGCACACAGAGTCCTGCCATCCCCAAAATTACTGATTTCTAAGTTACCTGTTTCTACTAAATTCAACTGCAAGTAGTTCAGAAGCACTACAGTTGGAAAGTACAGAGTAAATGCCTGGATGGCCATCAGCTCCCAGCACTTCCAATTAGGCCTGGCTGGTCTTTATATCACACACTGGAATGGGGAGGCAGGTAGTAACAGTGACTGCAGAGCACATGCCAATGGCAAGACACAGGCGGGCACTCAGGGGCACGCAGTCTATCCCTGGGCCATCACCCACCAAGCACTAGGCCTGCAGCTGGTAGAATACATTCCTCTCCATCCTTTTCTCTTTGCCTGTCTGGTGAAATATTTTACACCACAGAAGCTTTAATTAACCTCAAATTACGTCACTTCAAATTTGTCTGGCTCAGTGACACCTGAAATTCTGCTTTAATTCTGAAGTCTCCCCTTAAAGATTCAGAGGCTAAAAAAAAAAAAACGCTCACAACAGGCAGTTGAGGGATTTCAATGTATAATCAGCAAAAGTGTGCTTTTACAGCTTAGATGGCTTATGGCTATTAAAATGTAAAATGGGCATACCTTTTGATCCAGCAATTCCTCTAATAAGAATTTACCCAAATGAGATTATTGCACAAGTATCAAATGGTGTACAGACAGGCAGGCTCACAGCAGCAATGAATTTTAGATTGAAAGCCTGGAAATAACATAAAGGTCTATCAGTAAGCCTAGTGCAAACTCTGACAGACATCATTAGCTGCCTCCTCTGCAAGCTGTTTCCCCTTCTTCTTTTGTACCACAACTCTGAGTTTCCTATTCCTGCGGTTTGGATGGGATTAGCATAAACTTCTACCCAACCCAAGGCAATCAAAACGGCCTTCACTGGGTCCCATCACTTAAGATGGTCCAAGTAGAAGGAAGCCTGGGATTTTAGTTTGATGATTAAGAGAAGTTCTCTTTCTCTGGTGAGTGAATGGGCCCCTAGAGCTGCAGTGATCTAGCTACCATGAGGAGCAGGAAAAAGAGTAGGAATGAGAAAATCAGAAAGAAATCCTAAATCCTGATTAAATTGTGCCTGAAGCCCCTACCCACAGGATTTTTCAATATATTCTTATTATTTAAGCCAGGTAGCCCTGGGTTTTGTGTTACTTACGATAAAAAGCACCTAATAAAAGTATTCAGTCATTAAAAAGCTAACGTATATTTATCGACATGGAAAGATGTCTACCACGTTATTAGAAAAACAGTGGATTACAGAATAGTGCATACAGAAAAATCCCATTTATTGAGAATTTTATCTGTGTGTGGTGTGTATGGGTGAATATATATACACAGATATATGCACATACAGAGAGATAGACAGATAGCGACAGAGATATGCCTGGAAGAATTTTACTAAAATGTCCACAGTGGTTAACTCCAGTGTTTCTGAGGAATTTTACTTTCCTTTTTGTATTCTTCTATAGTGTTTGCTCTTATACAAGAGCAACATGCATTTTTGTGGGACAGAAAAAGTAAGCTTTAAAAAATCTGGCCATTTACTGATTCTGTTTATCTTTAGTGTAAAATAAATGGACAGCTTTGCCTCGCATCCCTCTCCAAACTTAAGTGTTCCAGGAAAAAAAAAATCAAAGAAGCTAGGTAGGCACTCAAAATATTATTTCATTATAAAATTCCATGATCAAGCAATGAAACCACTTTAAATCTGAATTTGTACATTCTCTGTCTGAAAAAGAAACACAGCCAGAGGTGCCTAAGTATCTTTCTAGAAGAGTAGAAATAATATTAATTACACTGAAGCATCTTCTTATAGAGGCTGAGCACTTCATATTCTGAAAAGGGAGAGCCATAGTGGAGGAGGGCAGAAAGTGCAGAGAGAGCAATACATACAGCTACTTCCAGAAAGAGCAGGTGCCACTGAGGCTACTCAAAAGCTGCAGAGGGGAAGCTGGTTTGGGATGCAACTATGCTGGGTAGAGTAGAGCGTTTAACTCTTGACTGCTGCTGGATATATCCACACCCTTTTCTCATGGGGATAAATCCTCAAGGACTTAACCTCACTCCTCAGTAGCACAGCCTTATTCTAGTCACTTTAAGCTCTTCAAAGGTAACAGTTTCTAGAAAACTAGATGTTCTCTGTGACTCCTTTAAGTTCTAAAATTATAATTTAACCAAACATATTACATAAATTGTTGGGGGGAAGGGGTTGTTTGAAAGATCTGAACACCACTGGGATAGAAACTTCTGAGTAGTGACAGCTCTAAGAGGTAGCACTTGGTTAGAAAAACCTACCAATGGCAAACAGAAGTCAAAGACAAAATCTTGATTTGTTTATTGGTGGTTTTTACTACAGCTTGTAGGATTTTCTGACTAGAAAGTCTCAAGAACTCTGGCTTCTAAAATCAATTAATTGGAGTGAACATCTCTTTAAAGTAATAGGAATCTTGCAGCTACAAGGTAACTGCAAAAAGATACTAGGATGGTTTGTTTTACAAGTTAATTTCCAGCAGTTATTTGTTTCTTTTACAACAAATTACTATCCTGTACCTACACTGTATTTCATGATAATGCCATTGTTCTCAGTCAGTCACCATTTAATTCTGGAAGAGTCACAATACACCAAGAAAGAAAAGAATTGAAAATAAATACCACCCATAAAATTGTCTGTTTTACATATTTGCCTTTAGGATCAAGTTAAAGATGTGACCCTCCCACTCAAAATTACAAGCGTGCACTAGATTATCCATTTGTCTATTCTGTGTCTCCTCCTTATTCATCCCACTTTGACGGACTGTTGGCAGCTTCAATCTTAAAGGGCATCAGAATGAGAAAGAAGACAACAATGAGTGGTTCTCAAACCTCAGTTCCAGTAAGGATCCCTCAGGGTCCCTCTTCAGTCCCATGGCATCAGTGTCGCAAGGTGGGCTTAAGTAGCTGTACTTTTACCAAGTATCCTAGACAAATCTGAAAAGGCTACAGATTATCCTTTGGGAAACAGGAATGTAAACAACTACAAGGTGACTAAATCACTTCCAGACAATCAAACCTGATTATATAACTGTGTTTGGGATAACTGTACTCTACTCCATATCCGTGGTCACATTCTTGTCCCATGTCCAGGAAGCCACCAGCACCATCTCTCCCTGGACTGGACCATGATTTCCAAGTTAGTTGTCTGGCTTTCACTCCTGCCCTCTCCAATCCCTTCTCCAGAAACTTGCCCGAAAGCTCTTACATACTACAAGATCTTACACACACCACGTCACTCCCCTCAAAACTCTTCAGTGATGGCTTAATGGATATGGAGTTTCCATTAGGGGTGATGCAAATGTTTTAGAATAGATACAGATGGTGGTTACAGAACATTGTGAATGTACTAAATGCTACTCAATTATTCACTTTAAAATGGTTCACTTTATGTTACATGAATTTCACTTCAATTAAAAAAAAAAAGAAAAACAAAACAAAAAGCTTTCAGTGGCTCCCTACCACACTTAAAATAAAAGCCAAAGTCCTCAGGCTGGCCTAGCATGTCTGGCATAACCAGGCCCTAACCTACCTCTCAGCAGCCTCATTCCAGCCACTCTCCACCCTCACTCTCTGCACTCCGGCCACATTGGCAATGTTTCAGCGACTCCAAAAGCCAAGCTCTTTCTCACGTCTGGGCTTCACACATGGGACTCCCCACCTGAATAACCCCATCCTTCTTCAGGTCCTAATTTATAAATTACTCTCCCATGTAAGCCTTCTCTAACCACTTCACTCTCATCATACCCCTCCAGAGAAACCTGGTCTTTTCCAAGTATTTATCATGAGTTCCAATTATATAATTATTTTCATTTTACTTAATATCCTTTGTAGTAAACTGTGGGCTCCCAGGAGGACAGGAATAGTCATTGTTTTTGTTCACTGCTGCATCCTCAGCACCTAGCATGAACTTGGCACAATTAATACTTATTTGTTTGGCACAATGAATATGAAGCATGCTTTCTTCCAAAAACATTAAATTTCAACTACAAAATGAGTATCAAGCTAGTTCACAATATTACGTGAGATTTAAAATATATACACCAAAATTTTCTTTTAAAAACTAGATGAGAAAAATCAGAAACTACCACCTCGACACCATATAGAGTGCACCAACCAATGCAAAGAAATGACTTCTCTGACTTCCACATCACCTGCTTTGTGTTTCTCAACAGAATCAAGTCCTTCATGCCCAAGAAAATTCCATTAAAAACTGTCTCCTAGTGCCACTGCCTATTACTATTATCTTTAGTAATAAGGGAAGAAATAGGGACTATATTTACAGAAAGATGCAAATGAAATGGGTAAAAGGCCAGGCTTCAGAAGGATGTCATGAGAAACTGTTGGCTGCCCTCACCCAGGCACCACTTTCTTTGCTGTTGTTGTTGTTGTTATTGTTTTTGTTTTGGTGAGGAAAACTGGCCATGAGCTAACATCTGTGCCAATCTTCCTCCAGCTTATATGTGGGATGGTCCCACAGCGTGGCTTAACGAGCGGTGTGTAGGTCTGCACCCAGGATCCAAACCTGTGAACCCCTGGCCTTCGAAGCAGAGCACGCAAACATAACCACTACATCACCAGACTGGAGGCATCACTTTCTTGAGGGAAAGTGCACAGGGTACGACCAGGGCAAAAGAAGATCCTGAACTCAGTCAGTTCTGAGAGATAAAGGAAAAAGGGAACTAGAGGAGAAACTCACATAAAAGCCCACATAATTGGTGTTTTGTTACTAAACAAACTGTTCTTGAGTGATTATAGGTGTACAAGTGATTCATTTTTTCCAATCTTGCACCTGCATTAACTAGAACCCTAATTTGTCCATGAGGCTGAAGTGTGTCTTGATTACTTGCCTTCAAAGCTTATGTCCATTGAAAATAAGCTTATTTCTCTCCCACGGTCAGTTCCCAGAGCCACCTAATCCATAATTCTCCCGCCCAGCACTCACCATTTCTGATCATTACGGAAAGCAGAGGCAAGCAAGTGGCCTTACAGGCAGGTTCCAAAGAGATGCATCTGTTCACAACTGTGTTCACAGCCTACAAAGCTCTCCCCAGCCCCTGTGCCCATTGCAAAGGCAGGAACATCAGGACCTGAACACACATACAGCTCATCTCACGGGCTATTTTTCAATACTTGAATTCTTCTTTAGCCAAAGCTTTGGATTTTCCCAGACCCCAGTCCACAGACATGGTGGTGATTTGCATGGCTGTTAATTTAAAGAATATCCCCATGTTGCCGCAGTGCCTAAAGGTAGTGCTCCTGGCATCTAAGGATGGGACATGTACAACTGGGTTGTTCATCAGAGAGAGCTCAAAAGCTTTTCCCAAGCTCCAACTCCGAGCTCTCTGTGCTCGGCTGGGGATCCCCTGGAAACAGGCTGAAGCTGCCCAGTGCAGCCAACTATGGGACCAATATGGTAGCAACCAACAAGACTGTTCTCCAATAGGCAGAGGAGCCTGAGCAGTCACTATACTGCCCCAACATCTTCCCCAAGCATCCTAAGTTTCTCTCTTGTGCCCTCTTCCTTAAGGCAATATATGTGGCCACCATGGTGGACTCTGCTTTGCTTCCTCTGACCTGGCTTCTAAATTTGCCTTACACTTGAAGATGCTACTTGAGTCCTGTTCCCATATTCCAAAAGCACTCTTATGAACGTTCTTACCATTGTTTTTGTTACAGAACCACATACACTTTTATAGGAGATGAGGAGCCTGGTAATACACATAAAAAGCATTCAAAATACATGATAAAAGCAACTCAGGCCAGGAGGAAAGTGAAGTGCCAGCAGAACCAAATCATTAGGTAGCAGAGCTATGACCGTAAAACAAAATACATTCAGGAGTGAGTCATGAGGCCAATAGGTTAAAACAGGCATAAGGAGGTTATACATGGGGATAGCTCAGTAAAAACTGCGGGCAGAAAATAAGATAGGGAAGGTTAGTAAAAGAGGAGTTCGAGGACAAGAGTAGAGGAGTTTGCCAAAATGCCAAATATATGTGACAAACGGAAATTAGTGTTCGGAAAGCCAGACACTAAGAGGGGATGAATAGTCAGTAAAGGGATGGAGATTCCTGGTGGAAGGGGTGAGATTATAAAGACAGGTACTTTCTACCCTGACTGGAGCTAGCAAGATTTTTGCAGTAGAAGAAGCCAGAATGCCAGAAGAGGAAAACCTCATCAGATTTCTACCATTTCCATGCTTTGAGGAACTTGGGAATATCTAACTAGGAAAATAGAAATCTCTTCAAGTAATTTTTTTTTAGTGAGGAAGACTGGCCTTGAGTTAACATCTGTTGCGAATCTTCCTCTTTTTGCTTGAGGAAGATTGTCACTGGGCCAACATCCGTGGCAATCTTCTCCTATTTTACACGTGGGACACCACCACAGCATGGCCCAATGGGTGGAGTGTAGGTCTGCGCCAGGGATCCGAACTGCAAACCCCAGACTGCCAAAGCAGAGCACATGAACTTAACCACTATGCCACAAGGCCAGCCCTCTTCAAGTATTTTTTCGTGGAGGAAATTTAATATGCAGAATTGATTACTCAGGTGATGAAGGAGCAAAGGGTAGTACATGATAGTGAGGTAATCCAGAGATCAGCAAAAGCAGGAAGCTGCTACCTCCCTGAGGCTGAAGAAACAAGAGCAGGAGGTAGTGCTGTTAGAGTCTGTGGGCCAAGGTCACTTGTGAGCAGCTGGAGCCAGAGAAGGTCTGTCAAGCATGAGTGGTGCTACAGGGGAGGGATTCCCACTGCCAGGGATGCCGTAGGAAGCTGGAGGAAAGGAAAACACACCCTGGCATTGCCCTTCTCCCTGCTCTCTCCCATCAGTGCCTCCCATGGGCTGAAGAGAGTGGGCCAGCTAACTCAGAAATCTGGGAAAGCAGCCTGCAGGGGTGAGCCGCCTCCAACACAGAGTGGAAGAGGGAAGGGCAAGGAATGCTGGAAGGGAAGGAGAGAAATGCTGGGACAAGGAAGAGGAGTCCCAGGGAGCTTTAATAAGCAAGCTGCTTCTACAACAGACACACTTTTAAAAGGTTTGCTTATTGCCATATAATAGTCACAGAGGAATAAATAAAAGTGGAAGCTAGACTTTGCAGAAAAACCTACTGACCTTTCTGCCACCTACAGGTGGCCCCTGATGCCACTCTGCAGAATCCCAGAGTTGGAAAGGGGGTGGGGAATTTATTCTATTACCCTTTCTTCAGTTATAATTAAGCCAAACTAGTCTAAACTAGTGAATTTTTTTCAAAATTCTAGAATGAAAAGGGCTTTTACTTTTAAAAATAAAAAATAGTATTGAATAGAAGAAAATACACACATGCACATGTGCGTGCACACACACATCCAAATGACTACAAGTAAGACTGGGGAAATCTGAACGAGACTGGTGGATTGTATCGATCAATATCCTGGTTCTGACACTCTGCTATACAGGTTTGCAAGGTGGTATCATTGGACGGAAATGGGTAAAGGGTATACAGGATCTCTCTATTGTTTTTTACAACTGCATATGAATCTAGAATTATCTCCAAATAAAAAGTTTAATTATAAAATATCATAAATACATAGATAATATTCTAAATAAACAAGGCCTCTTTCTCTCCATCGTGTCTCACCCATGGTGTCTCCGGCCTCTTTACACTCACATGCTCGGTATTTCTACTCCCATGCCTGGTCTCCTTGTTAAACAAGGCCCGGGAAGCTCTTTGCCAACCCTCCTACAACTTGCCACAGTTCTGTCTTCTCTTTGTCACTGGCTCAATGTTACTTTTACAGAAATACGACTGTCAGGTTGCTCTAGTTTGATTAGTCAGCCTTAGCCTTTCTGGCTGCAGATGCAGCCAGCATATTAGTATTCATACATGGGACAATTAGAAGGCTGCCTGATCTTATTCCGTATCATCTAACAAGCTCTAACCTGCTCATTTCATAATTAAGTATTTAATTCAAAATGGCTCTCTTTCTGGATTTATGCTTTCTTCTCCCACCCTCTATATCCTTTGATCTCCTTTGGGAACTGGTGACCTAAGAACCAGCAGGAGAAACTACAGCCAAAAGCCTGGCATTTTGACAGAAGAAGAGAAAAGAACCAGCTCCACCCCCAGCTACCACTCATTCACTTAGCTAAAACACAGGCTATCAGAGAAGCACGGAAAACAATAGACATAAGTGCATGCTAGGTCTTCCAGAAACCGAGAGTGGATGAAAATCACCTCTTAGCCAAGAGTATGGGGGAAAAAAATCACCATTCATCACAAAATGGGCACGGGTCACAGACATTTCTCCAACTCTCCTTCTCTACAACTCCACAAATCCTCCCTGTGAAATATAACTTTCTTCCTTTAATGACCTGGTAGTCAATTATTTATATTCTTCAATTTATCTTTCTGTCTTCTTTTATTGATGCCCAGATTGTACTACTTAACTCTAGAAAGCCTGACCAAGATTGCAAGCAAGGCAGAGGAGACAGCTCTTCAAGGGGTGCCACGTCTAATGGACAAACAAGGCTGTGGTGCAGGGTGGAAGGCTGGAATCTCATTGTAGGAACAACAGTGAGCTAAGTGATCACACACTGCAGGCCTCTCTGTTGTGCTGACTTTTCTAGACAGCTTTCCATCAAAATCCATCACGCATCCCTTGCCGATCTCAAACCCCACAGTCACTGCCCTCACCTAGGTGCTTATCATTGTTTGTCTGGGCCTCCTAGCAGATATCCATGCCCCCAACTCTTCCTCCATCAAGCTATTCCCTACATACCTGCCAGCATGATCTTTCTAAGGTGCAAATCAAAACTGACAATGCCTTCATCTTAATCCTTCAGTAGCTCTATCACCTGAGACCAGGTCTCCCAAATCTGCCTCATTATAAAAACCAGTGGGGGCATTAACAAAAAATGAAATAAGATAAAGCAGATTCTTCAGTATCTTATGTTGGGTTCCTCCAGAAACAGACCTTGAGACAGCAATTAAGTGCAAGTTATTTATTTGGGAGGGGATCCCAGGAAGAGGTAGAGGAAAGGGAGACAGCCAAAAGAAGCACAGATTATCTAGCAGACTGTCATTGTGGGCAACTGAGGCTCCGTTGCACTGGGGAACTCTGGGACACAGTGTCGAGCATGCATCAGTTATTACACCCAAGGGTCTGGGATGCTAGTGTATTAATGCCTGGCTCTCTTCTATCATCGGCTGAGGTCCACTTCTCAGGCCATGAGCTTCACTGCCTTACAAAGTTGCCCCACCTGTGGGAGAGAAAGCCCTCAGATGGAAAACAGTAGCTGCCTGCAGAATAATTCTATACCCATGTACTAGAGCAGTCAGCATCTGGGCATATGAGTACGAAACTGACCATGTCTGCTCCACCAGGCCACCTACCTGAAGATTTGGATTCAGTGGGTGTGGCATGGGACCCAAAAATCATTACTGTGGCAAGCATTTCATGGGATTCCTTTGAACAGGCAGATTGTGAAACACTGACCGATATCATTAAGTTCAAAATCTTCGGTAGGCCTTACTAAGTCCTCTATGGTCTGTCTCCTGCTCAGCTCTCCAGACCTTCTGACTCCCCTGCATAGTCACTTTTAAACCACAATGAACTGGTGCACTTCCCTGAAAATAGCATGTTCTCTTCTGTGAGTAGGAACTGTGTCTTAAGAAACTTTATGATCCCCAGAGCCAAATACTGTCCCATTCATACGGTAAATGTTCAATGAATATTTGTTAAATAATCCTAAAAGAAAATAGTATAATACTATTTAAGTAGGTTCCCTGGAAAAATCTATCTTCCTAATCTATCAAAATAGTAGGTACAACTCCACTAGTAAAACTAAACAAATATATATTGAGCACCTGGTATATACAAGACACTCAAGAATCGCTCCAGGGAAGTACTGTAACCTTTTATCAGCATACACCTTAACAAAGATTCGCTGATAGGGAAACTGTGAATTAAACCCTACGAAAAAGATGAACACTGAGGCAGTGGTGGAAAGGTGAAGGATGCTTTAAGGGTAACTGGAAGCATGTCAGGCTTCACACACCTTGTGATTCTGCCAGGGTTATCCCCAGAGACACAATCACTCTCCATCTACTTCAGAAAAATGGAGCAGGATAAAGAAGAAAGTCTTACTTCAATGGCATTGCATGCTCGGGATCATGATTTCTTCCAAGGACCAGAAATTTGGTACCTGGAATCTAGATGCACAACAGCCTGTGCAGTTTTCAAGCTACTCAACGTGCTCTCTTGCAAATGAGACCAAAGCAGAGGTCCGGCCACTTGAAGTTACTAAAGACCTCATCCGTGGCTTTTCTCCCACTGTTTGGGATGTTAACCACAGCACCTTGGCCACATTCCAGGCTGGATAATTACATTGGGGCTAGCAAACTTCACCCTCCAGCTCCAACTAAATAAAGTATTCCTTCGGACTAGCTGCCATAACCTTTGTTATGCTGCTGTGGGCTATTAAAGAGCTATTCTGCACTTAGGATGGCTGTATTTGTGAAAAATCAATACCTCTGGTATAACTTCCTACGCTGACAAGAAGTATATTACAAAATATCACTGGCTAAGTTAGCTATTTTGATGTTTTTTTAATACAGTGCCAGAAACAATTAGAAAACTACAGTAATTTCTTCTCTATTTTCTCAACTTTTACAATTCATACAGATACAAACTGAAATATTTGCAACATTACATAAAGAAGGGCAAGTGCATATTCCACAAAATATATACCAGGTGCCCAGCCTCTGTTGGAGGTACTGGGCACTGTTCTAAGGGCCATGGGTTACAGTGTCAGCATAAATTTGAAAGTTTTCCAAAGAGAATAATTCAATTTAATTCTTCCTATGCTACTGCATTTCTGAAAATCTGAATATATTTTAAGCTTTACTTAAAAAACTACCATACACAGATCTCCCAATCAAACACTATTTCTGTCCACTCTTAAAATAAAATGAGTCTACAGGACCTGACAATCAGTGTGTATATGGGTGTGGGTGAAAGTATGTGTGTGTCTAAGAAAGAGAAAATATGCTTTCTTGGCTAGCCTGGAGGGTAGCAAGTGACATGCTACTTAGATATATATTTATTTGTTTGTTTGATTTTAGCAATCATCCTATTTATGTGGGTAAGAGTTTATAGGTAATAAAAGCAGAAGCTGACATAAGGAAATTGAAAATGTAAATATCTCTTGTTTAAGTCTTCTCTACTAAACGAAAAAAAACACAAATCTGGTCCTTTAGTGTTGTATCCTAAGGATGAAAACAATAACAAAAAATATAAGTATTGTGTATGTGTTTGCACATACACACACATTATCTCATACATGAAGATAAGAGGGAAGTTATTGAAATTTCAAGATTCCAGTGGATTAAATTAAATGTATGAAACAGAATATTTAACATCACATTATGCAAAGGGAGATGGTTCTGAAATTTTAAAAAATAATAACCTTAAAATTCAGATTAACCCTAGAGGGTCCAAAACAAGTGTATGTCCTGGACAAACTATAACCAGACTGTAGAAAATGGTTTTAAAAAATCAGGGAAGTTCACTTGAAATCTGCCAAATTATCATTCTGCTTGAAAATCCTTCTAGGCAGAACAAGTTAATAGCAGGCTTCTAAAACTAGGTTAAATAAACTGTAAATCAATTTATTCCTCCATACAAATCTGTTAAAGTGCACGCTTTTCTCGTGAAAATGGCTCTTCAATGGTACTTAATATTGTCACTATATTGTTTCTCCAAACTTGTCTACTCCAAGTTTTTCTACTTAAGGTGTTGTATAAAAGGGAAATGTCTACCTTCATCATAAATAATAAATAACAGAATACAGATTCTTTAAAATAGCATAGGAAGAGTCAGCCCTGATGGCCTAGTGGTTAAAGTCCAGCATACTCTGCTTTGGAGGCCCGGGGTTCAGTTCCCGGGTGTGGAACCATGCCACTCATCTGTCAGTAGCCGTGTCGTGGTGGTGGCACACATAGAAGAACTAGAAAAATACAGAACTATACACAACTATGGACTGGGGCTTTTGGGGGGAAAAGGGAGAAAAAGGAGGAAGATTGGCAACAGATGTTAGCTTAGGACGGACCTTCTGTAAAAAAACAATTACCTTAAAAAAGTAAATAAATAAATAAGTAATAAAATAAAATTGCATAAGAAACTTCAAAACGCATCATGCATGCAATACACTTCCTAAGTTTAGAAGAAATGCTTAATAATGTACATGCAATCCAGGTTTGCCACCCAATAACCCATTTATTACCATTTCAGAAGTAAGAAACAATCTGCAGTATTACCATCTCTCACGGATGACTTGTCCTCCATGAACAGGCTTCAGGTAACACCCCGGACAAGACAGCTTTGATAAAAAACTGAAAGCAACACTAGGCAGCGACACAGTCTGTCCCACATACTTTAAAGAGCCCGGATCACTACACCAACAATTTGTCTATCACGTTGCAGACAGAAGCCCTCAACGAGTGATTAATTAGCTATAACGTTTAAACGCTTGCAGGTATACAAGCTAACCAACACAATCTTCAATCCCATCCCAGTTCAAGATTCACACAGAGAATAACAGATCATGAAAGATTGTCCAAAGATGTAAACAATTACCAAAACAAGGAGCTGGGCTTCCGTAGTTTGGTAAAACAGGTGGGAGCCATAGGACTTTCAGAAACTGAAGGCAGAATGCACGCTATACAACGCATCGAAAACCATAATCTAGCCTGGTGTCAACACTGAATTTTACTCCCAAATATTACTGTATTTTCTAAGTATCCTTAGTAGAACAAAAATCTTTGTTACAAATTTTATGTAAATAAAGAACAAAGAAAGAATAATTCAGGGGAGGAAATGAGGGAGAAAATTTTCAAGTGTGACTCTGGAGATGGCTCCGTCCCAGCATTGAGTCACAGCATCTCACTGTGCCTTGGTGTTCCTTAAAATTAAAGGGTTAGACCAGAGCATCAACCTCTAATTTCCCCCTAGCAGCAAAATCTAGCCATCTATTTAGGTATCATAAAGAACTCAAGTTTTCGTAAAATCCTGAGAGCACCTGACGGCAGCAGAAAATGTGCTTACAGTGTTTAATGATTTTAAGGGGAAGAATGAGAAGGGTCCAAACAGCCCTCCCAATCTTGCATTTTTCAGTGTATACTAGATTTAAGAGGGCAATTGAAATTAGATGCTTCATTTCACCCTACAATATCAACATAATTCTTATTAGAATAAAATTTTTAAATATCCTTTTTAAAAACATCCCATAAAAGAAAGAGCTTCACCTTATTCAAATAAAACTCAGATCTGTCTCATTTGGAGGGTTCCAATGTGTGAGCTACAGTGTGAGCATCAGGATGTGGAAGCAGCTGTCACTGCTTTGTTTTTCATTCACAGTAGGTGGTTGCCAAGCAACAAAATACTATTGTCTGTTTCCATGATCTATTGGCCAATTCTACTGGTGATAATGCTTTCTACAGTTTAAAACAGGGTCACCTTTTGGACAAGAAGAAATGAGAAAAAATTCTCAGGATGATAATAACATATATAAATAAATACACTGAAAGTACCCCAAAATTATGTGTATAAATAGATAACTGTGTGCTGATATACACACATATATTTTGCATATATGCACATGTGTATATGTGATAATACATTCTCCTACCTACCTCCAAATCCATCTAAATTTCAAAGGCCAAAAGCTAGAATCTAAATCCCTGAGGGAAAATCAAGGCATGACCTAGAGATATAAAAATCTAGTAAGAATTACTTTTTCAACAGTAGCAATAATTTCCAATTTGCCAGATGTATCAAATTCTGTCCCTTGAATACAAAGTCCTCCAGTCAGAAAAGCAATTCTGTCACATAAACATCATAACAAATGGAAATCCTTTACTGTCAACTTTCGAATCATCTAACATTTAATACGCTGTTTTACTTAATATCATGTGCTACCACTTGTGTACAGAGATAATAATTCAAACGGCAAAATTCTGTTGCTGTCTACACCAAAGAATCTTAAAATATACTGATTTTTAAAATACTTGAATTGTTCTCCCTGGAATAGCCTCATGTGATTCCCCACTTTGTTTTGATATGGGTCCCTGGGGAATAGCAGTCATGCTATGTTACTGTTGCATATTTCACTAGCTTACAAATAAAATAACACACAGTGTACTCTGTATAAAGTTGTCAACATTAACTTCCATCAGTTGCTGTTTGTTTTGCACTGACAAGGCTTCTAAAGACAAGAATTACAATATTCTTAGATGTACAGACACAACATCAAAACAGCCTGAAGGAATTAAAGCTTGAAAATGCTAGAGGCAATCATGCTTTGTAATGAAGAGAAATCAGTATCATTTACGCATACATATATATTTCTGCAAAGGCCCTAAATAATGCCAGAACAATCTTTGGATTTTATGCAATGCTCATCCCTCTTCCTTCACAATATTTCAAAAGCACTTTAACTTAACTATTTAGTCCCTCCCTCTATGGGAGACTTTGAAATTCACTTTTTGAAATCCATTACCACTTGCAAATCTATATATCACAAGAATGTGGAATAAGCAAAATCTATCACATGGATTCACGTTATTACTATAGAGTCTCTTATTAAAAGGGCAACGCTAACAAAACAGAAGCAGTGTGTGTTAATAATGAACTAAACACTAGCCAAAATTACCCCTTCTCCGGACTGAGCCGTCTTCAGCGGAACGCACCCACCTCTCGGGAGAGCCCATCCGGGGTCCTCCTTCACATCTCACCCCACAAATGACCCACTTCCTTCTCCCTCAGCTTCCCAAGCTCGCTCACCTGTGTCTCTCCTGCAAGAACCAATTTCCTTCACACTTTCTCCACCTTCTTCAGATCCCTTAGGCACCCATTACTTTCTCTAAACTACTGGACTCAAATCTGCAACCCAGTTTGCCACGAACCTCCCCATACGACTTGTTTCCCTCATTCTTCTAGATCTGCTTTAAAAACTGCTATCACCAAACAAATATAATATTAATAAAAGAAGAGTTACAAGCCAGTTTTTTAAATTTTATAGCAGTAAAAGATTGAGAAAGAGACAGAAAAGGAGAAAAGCAGGAGTGTATGTGGAGGAAGGAGAATGGGTGAGTAGCCACACACAGCTGGACGCAGGGATCCTACCAAGCAGGGCTTCCCCACCTGTGGACCCCGCTTCCCCCATGTGCGCGCCGCGGGATGACAACCACAACACTCAGAACCACCCCCCTCCGGAAAGGAGGCGGGGTTATGTGTTCAACCAATCAGGACCCGCGAGCACCGGGTGTCCAACCTATGGGGTGTCCGTGTCCGTGCAGGGGGAGGACGTTGGGTGGCCGGGGAGGGGCCGCGTTCGTGGGAGGCGCGCACGTGTGGAGTCTGGAGAGGCCGGGAGGCGGCAGGCGTCCAGTTCCCCAGGCGCGGGCTCTGCACCCTGGCAGCCGCCAAGTCCAGCTGCCCAGGGCCTCTTTTGCCCCGGGCTCGGCAGGACAGGACATGCTCCCGCCGAGGAAGACCCATCCAAGGTGTCTGAGTTCCCCTTGTAAGGGGACAGTCACAAATAACAACAATAGTACCTAGCACCGACGAGGCGGGGAGTAAAGTTTCCAGCCCGCACCAGAGCAGAGTCAGCCAGGACAGGGACGACATGGGATGCAGGGCGGGGGGTGGGGGGGGGTGACAAACTGGAAAGAAGAGGGCAGCGGGAGGGAGGCGCGAGCAGGACGCGGTCCCGAGTGCTGTGCAGGGGGCGGCGGGGTGCGCTGTCCAAGGTGTAGGGGAGGTGGGAGGCGCGCGGCGGGCGCGGAGCCGGGAGCCAACCCTGGCTGGCGGAGGCCGGGAGAGCGCAGAACAGCTGTCTGGGGCGCACGGCACCCCTGGGCTCGTAAAAGTGACAGGGCTGGAGCTCGGGGAGAGCAGGGAAGGGCGCGGGGGGCTGAGCCGAAGCCCCCACGCTCCCACGCTCCCCTCCCTGCCAGCCTCACCTCTACCTCCATTCCCCTCCCCCCCGAGCCCACTCCCCTGCGAGCCTCTGTCCCGGTGCCTCAGCGAGGGCGGGACCGAGAAACCCCGGCTCCAAGCCCCAACGCCCCAGGGATGCTGCGGGCCGCGGAGGTGCTTACCTGGGGCCGCCGTGCGGGGAGCAGAGGCAGCCCGCCGCGTGGAGCCGGGCGCCGGGCGCGGCGCGGCTCCTCCTTGCCTCGGCGTCCTCCTTCTCCGCTTCCCGGACTCCGTCCCGGGCGCGGAGCTGCCAGACGGGGCCGGGCTGCAGCTGCCGTTCCCTCCGCTGCCTCTGCCGCCGCTGCCGCAGACAGAGGACGCCCCGTGGCGGCTGGAAGCCTGTGTGAGTAGCGGCGCCCGAGAGAGTGGGATCTGCTGAGCGGCGCTGGAGACTCCGCGGCTCGGGGCGCGCGGGCGTGCGCACGCGCGCCTGCGAGTGTGAGTGTGTGTGAGTGTGCGCGCGCGCGCCCACGAGGTGGGGGAGTCGCGAGGGGAGGGGGAGAGAGGTCGAGAGATGCTCGTAGGGACCGAGGCAAAATTCTTCGCCCCCCGGAAATCCGTAAACCCGGGGAAGGAGGCTAGAACGCGCGCGTCTTGGCTGGGGGAGCTGCCGGCTGGGCGGCGGCCGAGGAAGAGAAGGCAGCGCGGCGCGCGGGCTCCAGATCCAAGCGGGGCTGAGCCCAGCGGAGCGCGCAGCCACGGATGCAGCAGAGGCGGCGCCCGCAGCCCACGGTCGCGCTGCCTCCTCTAGGGAGGGGCCGAACAGCTCGCTCCCGCCAACGCCGCCGCTGCCCGGACTTCTCAGCTGTGCAGGAGGGGACAGAAATCGGGACCCCACGGTTGCTACTGCAACCTTGGAGGCGCCCGGCCTGCTGAGGGAACGAGCGGAGGACCCGGGCGCACGTGGCCGACTACCGGCTGGAGCCGGCGTGTGCAAGGGCTGCGGGCGTGGAGTGGGCGGTGGAACCTCGCCGAGCGCGGCCCACCGCCTCGCCGGGGTACGGGATGCGGGGAGGGGGAGCGAGCGTGAGGGCAGTCGCGGATGAGGTCAGCTGGCACCGTCGGGGGCAGGGCGGCCGCTTCTCACTCCAGGTGGAACGTGGCCTTTTTCCTCCTCCGAGGCCACTTTTCCTCAAAGTTAATCCACTTCCCAGGTGAAAGTGCCAGCCTCCTCTTTGTTCGGATTCAGCTAACTGTGCAGGCATCCGCGCAGTGCCTCTTTGAAGTCAGGCTCCTCCAGGAAGGGGCCAGTGCGGCCAGCCTGGCGCCTCTCTTGGCGGGTTCAACTCTCTGCTCCCTCATTCATCCGAGCCACGTTGTATACCTTAGAAATAAATTTTTAAAGCACATTTACATGCCCTCCCTCCTAAAAGACAGATTGTCCCAGCGGTATTCTTTTCCATGCTTCTTTTAAATTCTGACTGCAATTTTATTCGCCCAAGAATTTCTTGAAGGGTCGTAAGGTCTGGGTGATACTTGAAATGCCCTTCCCAGTGGGAATCCTCTGGGCAGGGATTGTGTTTTGCATACTTTTCCATGCCCTCCAGTACTTAGCACAGTCCCGTGTACATTGTGTGTTCTCCATAAATGTTGAATGAATGACATTGTTTTCTAGCTTCACACATCCTGAAGGAAAGACTTGGTTGCTGGGAAAGTCATTACCATCCCACTAGGCTTGCTTGATTTTAACTTATGCCGGTTCCCTGTGGGTGGCTGTTTTCCCCTCTGGCGGCCAGAGCCCCAGTGCAAAGACAGACTGCAGAGAATACTGACCCACTGTGCACTTTACCAAAGGGTGCAAGCAAAAAGCACTCTACAGGGAACCCAATGGGATGCTCTGAGTGTGAGAAGACTAAAGCATGCTTTATTTCAGTCCTGGGGAAATCTAACCTCTCAAAAGGTCGAAGTCAGTGTTCATTAGCAGTTTATAATGTCCCTTCTGGAGCAGAAGGAAAGGAAAAGAGTTTTAAGAGAAATGCACGTTTTTAATAGTCAGGTAGGAGCTTTTCTCTTGTAAAGAGCATTGCTTCATGGACGCTCACCAAGACTTGCAGAATCACCCTAGACTAATAATTCTGCCGTAGCCCCAAGCCTTCAACTTCCGTATTTCTACAATCACCCTCTTAGAAGCAAAAGTCCTCAATTTTACATTCCATGCTAAATTTCAGTTTCTTTGAAGTCAGGCTCTTCTATGAGCTGCTTCTCTTTCCACTCATGATATCACAGCTTTGAAATATAACTGAAATAAAGTGAAAATTAAAATGGATTTATTTGGGTGCTGCTGTGTTCTCTAGTGGGGGTCCCTTTAAATGACTTCTCTTCTCTCACTCAATTTACAGTCTTCTTAGAAGCCATTTGTTGTGGTATGGAATTCATGTGACTTGTGTTATGTTGAAAACTTAGATATTCAAAATTTTTACTTGAAAGGAAACTCTAGAACTTGCAAAAGGAGCAGAAAAACACTGATACCTGAAATGGACTCTTTACAGCCCACCTTTAAATGGGTATGGGTCAAAATCTTCCACAAGAATTTTAAAGCTTTGTTTTCCTTAGAAAGTTGCCTTTAGGTTTTGCCCAGCTTCCCAAGTTCTTGTCTCACTTGGTGGGATGAAAGAATGTAACAAAGCCGTACTTTGATGACCACCAAAGGGGGCAGTCTTGTCTTTGTAAAAATAAAAACATTTATAAGAAGGTAACATTTGAAAATAAGAATGTAGGCTTATAGCAATCTTAGTATATGTTAATTTAAAAGATAAGCAATAGAAGGAATGAATAACAATCTAAGATATATAGTGTTTCTGACCCACTTAAAGATAAAACTTTGGAGGAACAGCTAGAATTAAAATGCTGTAAACCACAGCTCCTCAGGTTACTTAAGTACTATATGATAATAATAAAATGTACTAACCGAGAGACTCATTTTCATGTGTTATTATCGGTTGGCCTGAGAATCAATAGCATAGTTATAAAGGTCCTATTTTTTTCCTGAAAAGGGAGTGCTCCTTAACATAGCTACTTCTTTCAATTTGCAGCAATGCAATAAACTAGTCAAACATTAACTTCCTTAAAAACACAGGATTGGGCAAGGGTAGGGTGTGTAGAGAAACTTTAAACTGATTTGACCACAACTCACTAATCTATTCTGTCAGTCTAAATAGAAAACAAAAGCTTTCTACCTCTGAAGTAAATTTAGGTTGTGAGATGTGCCATGAATTCCAAAGTCAGCTCCTCATGCTGGGAGCAGAGTGCCCCAAATTCTTTGGAGCGAGAAGGCAGGGACCGTTAGCTGAAGCGCTGCTGTTCATTTTAGTGGCTGTGAGCACGCATAAGGATGCAGGTAATTTCCCCCATAATTAGATCCCAGATCATTTGGTCCATTAGGGTTTTAAATGATAAAAAAACACCTTGACCTGCACCTGGACACACAGTACCAACTCAGTACAGAGTGGCACAGGAACAAGGAGAAGTCAAGTTATCCTGTTTGTATTCGTGCTTTTCTACGTTGCTTTATTCTGGATATTACTCAGGGCAACTTAGTTCTGACTGGAGATCAAGCATCTTTAGGAAAATCAAAAGTCAGAGAAAAAAGGTTATAGTTTATTCCAAGCAAAAGTAAACAGGTTTTCTTAGTTATCAGTGCTGACATTTGGGGTGTAGGTAAATATATTAATTACCAATGGGTTCTTAATAGTGTATGAAGTTATAGGTTTCCTGGAAGCTGAAGAAAGCTATGGATCCTCTCAGGAAGGTGAAGGTATGAACATACAAAAAATTTTTGAATAAGATTTTAGGCTGTTACAGGAACCCCCTCTTTACCTCAGGTTAACCACTACTAACATAGATCCTTTGCACATAGATATTTATGGCTAAAGAAATGAATTGGTGGATTTACTAATATCTTCACTTCCATTTTTAATCTAATAGTTTATTTGATTGTCAACACCAAGAACATGCGTAAGCAAATCAGTAAACTGAACAAGCATTTACTGAGTACCTACTTCATAATCAGTTCTGCTCTTCATTCGATGGTTATTTCCAATAAAGTATAAAACCCAATCTGTCTCTGCCTTTCAGGAGCCTACAGTCGAGTTATCATTATTCTTAGGAACAAAAAAGTGAACAGAAACATAATTTATCACTTGACCAGGTGCAACAAACTTCCATTTGAATTACCCCATACGACTTAAATGAAGCCATTTCTTAAATAAATAAACCATTTTGGTTGAAAATTGATTATTAGTGGCCAATGTATATATGCTTTTTTTTTTTTTTTTGAGGAAGATTAGCCCTGAGCTAACATCTACTCCCATCTTCCTCTGCTTTTTTTTCTATGGGATGCCTGCCACAGCATGGCTCGATAAGCTGTGGGTAGGTCACATGCCTGTGATCCTAACTGGTGAACCCCGGGCCAGCCAGGCAGAGCATAGGAACTTAACTGCCATGCCACTGGGTGGACCCCATATATGCATATTTTCATTCGTATTTCCTAATAGTAATCACTCAGATTATCACATGATGTATAATGTAAAAAGCCAATCCATTACTGTATCTTGAATTTTAGATTGGGGATAGGAAGAGAATTACCGACAGAAAAAATGGACCGTCTTGGCAATGGCAGCTGTGGGTTACCTGTCACTGGGGATGCCGAAGCAGAGTGGAATCAATTAGAATATGCTAGAGTTTATATTCAACTGATCAGAGAATTAATAGGACCATCCAAGTATTTTGAAATTTCTTTATCTACAAAGTCCCAGGAGTCTATTCTTGGATAATTCTAACATAATATTTTATTATTACTCTTTTTTTAATTTCTTAATTTTTGCCTTCTCAGCTTCTTTTCAATTATTAACACAGAATTATTTTTGGATAATATAACTTTTAAAAATACAACTTCATTCCATTCATGACAAAATTATTAAGAGTAGAGGAGCAATAATCCAAGGAAACAAGAAGTTTTAGGTGGTTAAAAGCAGCGTTATCATG
Source organism: Equus caballus (assembly GCF_041296265.1). Lineage (NCBI taxonomy): Eukaryota > Metazoa > Chordata > Mammalia > Perissodactyla > Equidae > Equus > Equus caballus. The sequence goes on along the minus strand of NC_091700.1, from coordinate 47,058,192 downwards.
AATTCCTCTCCCACTTATACGGTGGCATCGACATAAAGCCAGTCACCTAATTAGAGCTGCTGAAAGCCCAACTATCCATGCATTGAACACTTTATAGAAGCTGACCCTCCAGGGGCCTCAGAGGCTTCACGGGGGGAAACCAGGACTGTCAGTCAGATCTTTTTACTTTTCCAGAGGCAGTCTTAGTGCCATATAAAAATAGCACTGGGCACCAAGTTCTAAGATTTGAGTTCAATCCCAGCCTGGCTACCAACTTGCCCTGAGACTTTGGGCAGTCCACTTTCTGAGCTTCTGTTGGCCTTCGTGTGTAATGTGAATAGTACAACCACCACACTGGTTAAGAAAATTACGTGAAGTAACATGAGAAAATGTCCCTCATGTTGTAAGAGCTAAGTAACTCTGCGCAATCTTGGATCTAAATCAAACGTGTGTGGCAGAAAATTAAAACATGTACAGGATTGGGAAGCTCCTGTAGAAATTCTGGAAGACTTCGTTAGGCTATAACTTAAAGAACAGTGAACTGGTTTGATGAATCCTAGGACTCCCTTCCAAAGATATTTTAAGAAAACCACAGACAACCAGAAGTCTGCGAAACAGACACATGCAGGAAACTGTGGGTTCCATAATTCTAGAGGTGCCGTAATTCTGTAAATTCTGCTGCTGTTGCAAACCCCAAGCTTTCGTGTTCATTTGTTTTTAAGGAGTCTCTGTTTTTCTTGTCACACAGATTCTGCTTCCCCAATGGTGCTTTCCCCTTCTAATTTAGCTAGGCGAACATTTATTTTACAGATTAATACCAACTGTAAACTTTCTTTTTTTTTTTAAATGAAAATAGTTCACTGTTTTCTCCCCCTTAATTGGAAAAGCACTGTGTATACTCATTCGGGAAAAAAGTAGGCAATACGGAAATGTATAAATAAGAAAAAACATCACCTCTCATGGACCAACCACTGTTACGATTTTGGTTTATACCCTCCCAGACGTTTTGCATGTGTTTATTCTTTTAAAATGTCATTCAGTCAAAGTTCAGCTATTTAAATACATGCTAGCATTTTAGCAAAAACAGTTAAACACTTTCACAAAAAGATTCAAAAGTAGGGTTTTTTTCTTTCACATTCTTTCTTTCCAAAATGAGCTCTTTGCTCAGCAAATCCTTTGAACAAGATTTTAACTAGTCATCCTTGAAACCTTCCCTCTTTATTTCCCCACTTTCACCACTTCTAACAATGAGTACTTTTTAATGGCCCTTTAAAAACTTAATCTCACCTTGAGCTGACGTGTTCTGGAGTCACAAGCCCTGCTCTTTAGCCTCTGGCCATTCTGTGGATGCTTTGAATTGCTTAACCTCCACCTCTAAGATGAGGTCCAGCTCCGACCTTGGATCTGGTACTGCATTCCCTGATGGAGCAGAAAAGATTCTTGATTTCAATAAGTAACCAGAGTGTTCACTGGAGTAACCATCTACTGGTTCTGCAGAAGGTTGGCCTGGAGAGGAATTATTTGAGTTCATGTTTTGGGTCAATTACAGCAGGCAAAATGGGGGGAGCTTGTTTTATTTTGCTTTTAAGGGTCTATAAACAGTCCTTCACAATGCAAATACTGGCTATAATTCCAATAGAATCTCCTACTTTTGCAATCCACCACATGTTCACTATTTTACCCAGGAATTTATCAATATTAATGAAACGTATAACAATGTTTATAACTTTGCCAATTTGCTAGTTGCACTGGGGGCTACAGGTTCCCAAAGTAAAACAACCCCAACCCAGCCTATCCTACTCTGTAAGTATAAGAGACCAAGACCTCTGATGCTATTCTTAAAATGAAAGCTAAAGAATTAATGGTAGGAAAGAAGGAAAACAAAGAAAACAAGATGAGATCAATTATCTGTAGCAGTTCTCTGAAGAATATACACCCTACATTGTGAATTATGAAAGTTTTAAGTAAATAAGTTACCACCTTGTATGTGCAACTCATATAAAAAATAATGAGATAATAAAATGCAACATATGAGAGAAGCTATAATCTTGGAAATTGTATATGTGGCATAACAATATGCATTAAAAAGCTTTGGAGAATTGACAGCATGTCCCTAGCATTAATCAAAGGAGAAAGCCATCATATTTAGCAAATCAGAGAATTTTAGCAACTAGAAATGTATACTCTTGGATCACTTATCTTGATTTTTTCCTGGGCTGGATGCTGTAAGTTTCTTTGTGTAGGTCCACCTTGGGCTGAGAAGTAGCCTTGGACAGAAAGAGGTAGCAAAGTGTTTATTGAGAGATGCCAAGTTTACGACATTGAACCTGAAAGGTAGGGTGAAGGCAGAAGCAGGGAATCTGAAACTGGGAGACAGGATGAAGCCAGTGGTCCAGAACGAAGGCCATGAGAGTTGAGTAGCCATGGAATGCCTCTCATATGTGATATCTGGCTTGGGTGAAGCTCAAAGAGATTGAGCTTTTATTTCTTTTGACTCCGTTCTCAAAAATCAGCCTTTATATTAATATAATAAAACCATATTTGGCCAAAATAATTAAGAAACATGAAAATAAGTACCAAAATGTTTTTAATTTATACTTTGTCACAGTTCTGCTAAAATATACTATTCTCTATATCTTTTAACCTAATCTTCACAAATTGGAATCACTAGAATAAATATTAATATTTAATAGTAATATAGAGAGCACAGGAAAATAAAAATATTGTGGAATAAGATCAGGTTGAGTTGGATTTGAATCATGGGTCTGTCACTCTCTAAGTCAATTTGCATAAGTTTCTTAACATAAGTCTCAGTTTCCTCATCTGAAGATAGGGATAATTTAATACCTCTTAGGACTTTTTGGAAAGATTAAATGAGATAATACTAAGCATTTCCTTCTTCCCTAATGTTGACATGTCCCTAAGGGATCATGGCGATGTATAAGATTTACCCTCTGTGATGGTTAATTTTATGTGTCAACTTGACTAGACCACAGGTATCCCAATATTTGGCTAAGTATGTCTGTGAGGGTGTTTCTGGATGAAACTAGAATTTGAATCAGTAGACTGAGTAAAGCAGATTTCCCTCCCCACTGTGAGTGGACCTCATCCAGTCTGTTGGGGGCTTAAATAGAACAAAAAGGCAGAGAAAGAGAGAATGCACTCTCTCTGCTTGACACCATTTGTTGTCCTGGTTCTCAGGCCTTTAGGCTCCAACAAGCTACACCACTGGCTCTCCTGGGTCTCCAGCTTGCAGACAGCAGATTGTGGGACTTCTCAGCCTCCATAATCATGTGAGCCAATAAATCTCTTTAAAGAAAATTCTTTAAATATATATATTGGTTCTGTTTCTCTGGATAACTCTGACTAATATACCCTCCTTCTCCACCAAATGGACCTTTGAATTCACATGTCTGCTTTCTCTATATTTCTTAAGATGTCAGACATTTCTTCTTGTTTCTATCAGTGTGACCACTTGTAGATTCTTCTCTGTTCAAAAGAGAACTCTATTGCATAGTCTTAGGGACATCTACTTTTCACTACAAATAGACTCTTTTTACTTTTTTCCCATATCTGAGCTGTATTCTGAATACAAAAAGTATTATTGGAACTAAGCTTTTCAGATACATTGATATCTGAAAAAGAACAGCCCAACAGAAAAGGTGCACATCTGCCTTTCCTCCTTCCTGCTCAGCTCCCTACCCATCATATCGTACTCCACATTCGCCCTTGTAAATCAGTGTCTTGTGATTTCAGCTACAGCGAATGAGGGCCAGACCAATCCTCAGTTTTTTGATTCTACAAAACTGTGGACCACACCCCAGACCATGAAATTCTCATCAACGGGTTGCATCTTATGTGACCCAGCCTGAAACATTCAATGAGTTTCACGTCATAAAAATCACAAGTCTTTAGAAATAAATGAATTCAAGTTATTTCCCATATTTAACATTTTCCAAGAGTCAAGTTTTCATATGCAAAGATTCAGTCTGTATTTTTATATTTCTTAATCTGTGGCATATAAAGGATTTAATCAAAGTATAAGAGTTTCTTTTTTCTTTTTTTTCCTGAAGAAGATTCACCCTGAGCTAACATCTGTTGCCAATCTTCTTCCATTTTTTTTACATGAGCTGCCACCACAGCTTGGCCACTGACAGAAGAGTAGTGTGGTTCCACACCCAGTGACCAAACCTGGGCCGCTGAAGTGGAGTGTGCCGAACTTTAACCACTAGGCCACTGGGGCTGGCCCCAAAGTATAAGACTTTCTTGACAAAGAAAGTGATTGTATCCAAATTAAGATAATAAGAAAGACGTTGGAATTGTCCTCCCTGAAGTTCTTTATAAATAGGTCTAAATAAGAATACTTATACACAGTACTTCCTAAAGCTAGATGCTGATGATCAAGCAAGTATTCTTCTAGTCAGATACTAGGTACTACAGTCTGATACTACAGAATGGAAAATCCAGACTAGGAGGTTATTTTGATATATTTTTTAGCTTTATTCCATGACAGTTATAGAAGGAAAAATGAATAGAAATGGAAATTGGCCTTTAGCAGCTGGTTTAGTGAGACAATCTCCATCTTAGATTTCTAGAATGAAGACAATAGTTTAGGAGAGAAGAAGCAAGATTTTCTTCTTCTTGTGGAAAAGATCTTGTGTTAAAGATCTTGTTCTTATTGTGGAGAGAGAGACAGAGAGAATGCTAAGCTACCTGCTCTGGACTGAATATTTGTGTCTTTCCAAAATTCATATGTTGAAATCCTAACCCCCAATGTGATGGTATTGGTATTAGGAGGTGGGGCCTTTAAGAGGAGAGGTACTTAGGTCATGAGGGTGGAGGCCTCGTGTATGAGATTAGTGCCCTTACAAGCAGAAACATGAGAGTTTGCTCTTCACTATGTAAGGATACAGTGAGAAAATGGCTGTCTGCAAGCCAGGAAGAGAGCCCTCACCAGACCCCGGATCTGCCAGCACCTTTATCTTGGACTTCCCAGGCTTCAGAACTGTGAGAAATGTTTATTGTTTCAGCCACTCAGTCCATGGTGTACTGTTATAGCAGCCTGAACTAAGACACCACCCCAAGAGCTACTGGGGTAGTTGTCTTTACCCTAACTTTGGCAAAGGGGCCATGGAGTAATATTTTCTTAGACTAGAAAACTGAGTTTCTTGGAAATCATTAGATTTTTGCTAACAGCCATGCATAATTATGTAAATGTGTTTTACTCATATAGCCTTGTCATTAATATAGTTAACTAAATCTTGTTTAATTTTTAAAATTGAAATGCCAGTTATGACTTTGTGTTTGGCTTATATTTCTCTAAAGCCATTTTCACTCTCTTCAGATTTCATGTTACAGATGATTACCTATAGCTAGATAAAAATAAAATAAATGCTTTAAACATTTTAGTAAATCTCACATCAATCTCTTTTTTGAGCATCCTTACAATGCTATGAAGGAAATGTGTACTACACATATGTAGCACCACAATCCACAATTAAACCTTCACAGTGACATTCTTTAAGAAGGCAGTATTTGCCGAGAAAGACTATTTCACAAAATCCTTCTAATGACTGCATTATTCTGGAAACCTATGGAATTGACTTGTAAATTCTACAACTGGAATAAGATAAGGGGTTTGACAGACAATGATTCCAAATGCAACTCATGCTTTGAATTTGCTTTTTAATTTATTTTCCAGGTTTCTTTTTTTTTACAGCTCATTATAATAGTGCTTTATTTTAGACTGTTGACTTAAAGATGGAAAACACATTTTAGAGTCAGAAAACCTGGGTTCAAGCCATGGGTCTCCCACTTACTGCCTTATTTTGAGTAAATTATTTTACCAACTCCCCTCCCAGCTTTTTCATCTCTAAATTAGAGATCATGGTGATGCCCACCTCACAAAATTATTATGAAGATTAAATTGTTCACATAAAAATTTTGTAAATCTAAGGCATTGTATAAATGCTAAAATATTTGGGGGTTATTACTGTAGTTGTTACTATTTTAAAATATTAATATTTTCAAAGCTAAATATAGGATCAAGTCAACCATGAGCTGAACTACTTGGCATACTTTCCAAAGGAAAATAAAGAATCCACTTGAAAGTTGAGTTGCTGTTCATCTCATGCCAACATCAATGTTCCCCCATCTAGCACTCAGCATAGTACAAAGCATGTAGTAAGGTGTTCAATACATCTTGATGGACTCAACTACCCCATGTGTTACTTATTCCCTTCTTTTCGCTCAACCTCATCTCTTTTCAATCCTCCTGTAGCTTTCTTCTTGTTTTACATTATGTAGGTTATTTTTGCACAATAAGCAAATGTGCTCAGGACTGTGAAACATGCCCATAGCATTTTCCATCTAAGAAATGCGTAGGCCTTTTATAAACACATTAATGATCATCACACAATACTGTCTACCCTGAATGTTTTCTCATCTTTTTATCATGCGTGTCTGCGTAGTTTAAAATCACAGGGCAGGAACTCTGTCTAATTCTATTTGTAAATCAGAGAGAGAGCATTGTTGTTCAATAAATGCCAAGAAGCAACAGCCTCCATGTGAGGTGAATAGGTGGAAATTATTATTTCTGTCTATAGCAAGGTGAAAATAAAGTGGGTACTTTACAATTTTCAAAGCATCCTCTTATCGATTATCTCGTTTGTCTATCACACCGACACTGTGAGGAAGCTAGATAGGGCAGTTTTACTGTTAGCCTCCTTGTATGTGGCAGAAAGTGAGACCAAGAGGTTAAATGCCTTGTCCAGGGCTCTCGGCAAGTCAGCAGCACAGCTAGAGAGGAATCCAGACCCGCACAATCTCTGCCCCGCGCTCTTAACTGATGCTGCAGGAATTCAGAGCAATAACCGTGACAGGTCTGTGAACATGTCAAGAAGCATATCTATTTTCTTTCCTTTGTATCTCAGCACTTAACTCTGATGCTAGTCCACAGCCTTTCACATGAAGTATGAGGTATGAGAGCAGGTAGAGGAAATGACAGAGGAAAGTGGGTCCCAACTCCCTACCCCATAACTCTGAAGTCTTCTTTGTGTTTACTTTGTTAACCTTTAATTTCCACAAACTGATTAGGCACATATTAACTAATATCTCTGAATAGGGCAAAAGAACATATACATATACATATTGACACCAGCTAAATTAACAAACCCAAATATCATAGTATCGACCAGTCCTATTTAAACCAAAAATGAAAAATACTTGGGAGGTGTTGCTCAAGTAGAGGAGTTCATTTTTATTAATGGGACAGAACAAATGAATGGCCTAGAAGCAACATAATGCCTCACCCTTTGGTGTTCTGTTAATTCTACAGTATATTTCACTGTACTTAATAATGTTTTGTACCGTGTTTTTTTGTTAAAATTTCAGTATACTAATAGATGCTTTTTAAAGTGATTCTGTTGTTAATTTCTTAAAATTATGCTAAAAATTAACTATCAACAACTAGTTTTTTGTTGTTGCAAATCCAGATTTTCATAAATGAAGTTGTTTAATGGCTCATGTATGTTCTAATTTTTAATCAAGTATTGAGCATCTCCTACATTTCAGGCATTGGGATAAAATACACCAATCACTTCCTGAAGGGCGTGTCTTATATCCTCATTTTTTATGGATACCAAAACTCTGCTTCAGAAAGGTTAAAGACGTTCTCAAGGTAAGAAAACTGATAAATGCTAGTATCTGTCTAGGAATCCAGATCTGTCTTTCTCCAAGGCCTATGCTTTTTTCAGTGTATCATGTGGCCTCTTAAATTTGAAAACCATCAAGATTTAAATAGATATACGTACTTTCACACATACATATACACAAGTAGAGTAGGATTTGTTCCTTTTTAAAAATAGTCTTGGCATCCAAAAAACAATTGGATTGGAAACACGTGAGTACCAGTAGTGAACTTCTGACATTTTGGTATATACCTGCCTTGGCTTTAACCTTTACAGAATCTTAATTAGCACTGGGCCAACCTTAATGAATCATCCTTGCTCTTAGCAAAGGAAATACGATTTGTGAAGGAGACAGTTTCCCATTTTCTGCACCTCTAAACAGTTGTGTCATCAGGTATAAAGGCTAACAGTAGATTTCATAAGCTATTTATTTTCTCTAATGAGAGAAGCCCTTATTATTCACTAGGAATAGACTGCATTTGGGGACACTGTAAGAGATGGCAGAAATAACAATGGAAATTCTGAATACATTAGAACCACAGCATGTTGCCAACCAATTAAAATTGACAACCAAGTGAAGCAAATACACACAGATAAATACAGAAAATTCAAGTTGTTAGGGTGATTTTTTTCCCCCTTTTCTCTTCACTAGTTGGTATTTTTCTTCCTTCTGAATATTCCGGTTCATTTTGTTAATCTTTTTCTTTTTGGCTTCTGAATTTTAATCAAATTGCATGCCAACAGACATTAAATTTTAATTCATAGTAGAATACCTTGGCATTTTGATGTATTTAGTGCCCTGATGTTGGGAAACTATCACTAACTAGAAATACTAGCTTTTGTAGACAATATATAATTTTCATAATCTTAAACCAAGATGAGAAAAATAGATACTGCACTAAACATTTCAGCCGTGTGTTCACCTTTCTGTATTAAATTAGTATTGGCAGCTGAGTAGGAGATTACAGGGTACAGCTGCTTTCACCTTCAGCAGTAAATGATGCTTGCTGAATTGCCTCCATGTGCCTCAAGAAACTTAAAAATATAGGTTTGATGCTAATGATGAGAAAACACAGTAAATTAGCATCACTTAGGTTGGGGGAAAGTTAGGACTAAATACGTTGCTAATGGAGATTGTGAGATTTTTTTTTTTCTGAAGTTCTTAAAGAACATTTTGTGTCAGGCATGCCTGGCTCGAGGAGATTAAGTTTAATATAACAACATAAACAACAGATAACCACTACTTGCGTACTTAGCAGGTATCGTGCATTGTACTGGATGCCTACATTATCTAGTTTCATTTTCATAATATCCCTAAGGAGTAGGCATTGTTATCACAATTATACACCTGATAAAAATGATGCTCAGAAATGTTAATTATTGTACCCAGGGTCATACAATTAGAGCTGGATCTGGAATCCCAAAACCCATACTAGTGCTCCTTCTGATTTCAGTGACCTGCCTACATCGATTACACATTCATTCTTTCTCATGTCAAAAGACACAATAACATATTCGTTCATAAATGTATTATAATGTTTGAAAAAAGTGATGTTAGAAAACGATTAGGTGTAATCGCAATACAAACATCATTTCCTTTAAACACAAATGCAGTTCTGGCCTGAAATTGATTTTTAACCCACGGGGTTTTTTGACGAGATTGTATCTGTAATGTGTCTGGGGGCCAATGTGGGAGGAGAAATACAGTTGTCTTAGCAGCACTAAAAGAAAGGGAGGAAGTTAAATGCTTTCTGCTCTCAGACAAGATGAATAATCCTTAGGTATTTTCTGTTTAATAAATTGTGACAGAGTTACTCAATGTGGGTCTGGAAAAGGACATAATGATTAGGTTGCTTGTAAGTAATCCTTTTTAAAAACAGAGGTTGGATTTATATTATTGTAAAAACAAATAGTTTTGGGCGTGAGGGGAATGTTTCCTCATAGGATTAACTTATAAAAAGTAGCAAATAGTGCCATCTACTGGACTTTAATTTTCTCTTTGTTATAGTTTTTGCAGATGATCGTAACTATGCATGTTGAATTCATATACACAACATAAACAAGAAAAGACATAAATAAGAAAAAAATTGCCTGTCATGAAGATTTCAAGATATTTTAAAAAGTGGCTGTGTTTGTTTCTTTATGAATACATTTTAACTCATTTTACTGTTGATATTAAAAAAGTATTTAATATAAACAAAACAATTGCCTTCAAAGACATCTATCTTGATATTTTAAAAAATCTTTCTAGAAAGTTAAATTACTCTACATGGAAGCATCACCAAGTAAAATTGAAAGAAACCCACTTTTTGAAATAATTTACCTCCTCTGCTCAGCTGACACCTCTCCTTTCCAACCTCAATCTGATTTACCTCAGAAGCTAACACATTTCCATTTTTACAAAGAAGAGGAGGAAAAGAGAAACCCTTTTCCCAGGAAGGGGGCCATGGTCTACATATTGTGTGCAATGCTCATTGTATACAATCCACTTGGTAGAAAAGGAGAGACTGGGTATTTGGTTCCCAACTTGTCCCTGGGAGGACTCAGCATGCTGGGTCATCTGGCTTCTCTATCAGTCGGTGTGAGCTCAACCGTCCGCAAGATGGTTCGTGATCCATGCCCAGGCAACACCCTGGCACGGTGTTGCTCAGATTGTGGTCCTTGAACCACCTGCATCAGGATCATCTGATAGAGCTTGTGAAAGACAAAGGTTCCTGGCCTGAACCAAAGACATGCTGAATCATACACCTCTGGTCTGGCACCCAGACATCTTCATTTAACAGACTATTCTTATGCACACTGGAGTTGGTGAACCTTGGGATTCTTTACTCTCTAGCTTCTGTGGTGCCTAAGATCAACCTGCAGGACGTGGGCCTCCAAGGATCCATTCTAGGGCTTCCCTGAGAAGACTGTTCTAGAGCAGTGTGTGCCTGCACATCAGCACCACCCCCAGCAGCACTGTTAAAAGTTGTACATTCCAGGGTCCCCCTCAGCGATTCCAACTCACTGGGTAGCTCCTCAGGCCACACCAGTGTACAGCCAGTATTGGTAAGCTGCGGTTGTAGGGAAACTCCAGGACTCCTCCATCAAGACAGTCCTCAGGAAAATTATGAAGCAGACAGCATTTGGTGGATGTCTCCCCACTGCCTTGTGGGTGCCCCCTCCTTCTTCTTGGCACTCTGTCTCTCCCTGTCTCTCCCCTCCTCTATCTTTTACTGCCTATACTCAGATTCCTTTTACTTATCCCATTCTTGATGAGGCTTGTTGATGGCATTTATCCTCTCCCAGAACATTAGCTTTTAATGATCTTAGGTGCCCAAAGGGGCGCCTATAAAGTCTAGAAACATAAAATATTATTTTGTCTTGTTTTATAATATAATATCAATAAACCATTTATTCTATATCTAACTATGTTTTCAGACAGGGTACTCCTCTTTTACATAAGATGTCGATTGCTTTGGCCTGGTAAAGTGTCCAAGTTGTTATGGTGATAGCGAGTGTAGTTCTCAGAGTGCACTGTGAACGGGGTAGCCGTGTGGACAGAGGTTTGGTCATCCAGCCTGTTGTGGAAGTCGGCTCACTTGAGGTGTCACCTATCCTGTCGATGCTGGTGCACACTACGAAGGCAGTGAGGCCTCCTGAGCATCAGCAAACCAGACCTGTCTCTGACTTCCCGAGGGGACAACAGTAACACCAGGGAAAGACACCCCCAGGGCAAGAACACTCTCCTTTCTCTTATCTATAGACAATTGAGCCATCAAACCCAGCTAGGGTCTAAGCCCTCTGTGAAGCCTTCTCCTAGGTCAGGTCTCTCCATAATGATGCGTTCTTTCTCTAAAACCATGGCACTTACTGCCTGACCCACTACATGACAGTTAGTTACAGACTTTGAATAGTTCTTAAGTTGCATTGAAGAAGGGTATATAGAAAAATGGTTTGAAAGTGAAAATTTGCAATGACATGTAACATGAGTATTGTTAGTATTATTATCTTTCAGATTCATTGGAAATATGCTCATTGCAGGCAAGGACCATGTCTTGTATTTATTTATATCTTCCATAGTATCTCACACAGAGAAGGTGCTCAACAAATAGTGGCTCATTTGATGCAACTTTTTCTCTCAGACCTCTCCCTGGCAACGCCATGAATAGCAATTTTTAAAAGTGCTCAAGGGCTCTTTTAATGCAGAATTTGTTGACTGTTCTGCAGATTGGCAATTACAAAGTCACAGAGTAGGATAGTTCTTAGATCAAGAGACCCTCTGGATATCATTGTCTTGTCATTCAGATTCAGCCCCTTCCCAGACTAAGTCCTTCTTACTTGGTGATCTTAGAAGCCAACCAGCTCAGTTCTCTTCGTTCTCCTCGTTCTATCAAACTCTCATTGGTTCTCCGTGCTTTTCCTTTTATACACAACCACTCCTGAGGCAATTCCATTATTCTCTAAGCAAGATTTTTGTCCTGTTCCCCAGAGTCTTTCATAGCTATAGACATCTTCTTTTCACTCGTTGGTTTACTTTTTCCAGTGATTCCCAACTCTAGTTACACATCAGAAACATCTGGACAAGTTTGTAAAATGCTGATGCCCAAGCCTCCTAAGCAAGTCTGATTTGATTGGTTTGAAGTGGGCACGAGGATTCAGTGTTTTAAAAACATCCCTCAGGTAATTCTACTATGCAGCCGGAATTGAGAACACCCTACTAACCTTGTAGTCAGCTAAGAAGTTCCTATTTTGCTTCCTCATGAAATTTAGGTCAAAATTCCTGGTTTATGGCTTAACTACTATAAATTAATATATGCAAGTATAGGCATTTACAAAAAATAAGTAGACAGTAATATATACAAAAAATAAGCAGAGAGAAATTAGACTATCTAAATCCAAATATAACTTTATAAATACAATGTAGAAGAGTGTTATATTCTCTCCTATTTCCATCACCTTATGGAGCTTACTAGAATCTTAAGGTATTTTAAAGATTTCAAGGCTAAGGATTCTTCAAATGGGTTTAAGAACTACCTAGTTAGTGTAAAAATTATAAATCGATATGAAATGGAAAGTTCTGGTAAAAGAAGACTTTGAGAATCTTCACCAAGTTTCTCTCTTCCCAAACATTTCTCCCAATCTTTAATGCTGGAGAAATTAAGGAGTCAAAAGATGTAATTTACTTTGAGGAGAGGATTGCCTTGAGTGGAATGTAGAAACATGACTCCCACGCAGATACGCTGCCCAGTAGATGATGTTGCCGGCTATGATATCTAACGGACCTACCGCCCACTCAGTGCATGATTTAGATGCTAATTATCATTGAGAACAACAGTGTGGAATATTTCTCAGCCCATCACTGTGTTTCACATAGCATGTAAGTGACTAGGGGATATGTGAATGGCTAATAAATATGTGTGTAATAGGTTTTGTGAAAATAAAGTGGTTCATAGTAGGACAAAATGCCCTCCGCCATCCATTTGAAATTGTCTTATTTAATTGTATTGCACACTATTGGATCCCTCATATTTCTGTCAGTAACCAATGGAAATGATCATGGCATAAAATCTACATGTCTAACATCTATTTTGTTGGGAAAAATTAGCTGATCTGAAATACGTAATTAGTTTGTAAAATATGTTTTTGAACACATTTAAAGAATCAGAGTTTTTTATCTGCCGATTTCACTGAATAGGCATTCATGGGTGTATAGGGAACTTTGAGGGCGATTGTAAAAGAATTCATAACAATTGAGGTGATGAACCTTAGAAGAGTTGTCTGAACTATTGACCTGAAATTGTGATAACACCATGTTATCCTCCCCAAAGCACACTCTGTGCTGTGAGCTGAGAACAGGCATTTCTGTTTCTGTTCCACCTTCCTTGCTTTTTTGTTTCTTTTTTGAGAGTTTTAACAGATTTGCTAGGTTTAGGTTTTGTTACCTTTCTAAGTGTTCAGAGATGTGTAATTGAAAAATCAAAAAGATTTGAGAAGTCAGAAAGCCAGAGTGACAGGCAGAATACATAGATGTGGGATTCTTGAGAGAACCCCAACCACGCTGCCTTCTTTTTAATTGGCAGGCCCATTATGTAAATTTTGTTTTCTTTGTTCTCTTTTTCCCATTAACTGAGCATGTCAGAGTTGACCCAGCAGCATTTCATAGCTCCTTAGAAATAAAGTGGGTTGCAGTGACACAGTGGCATCATATACTTTTAAGCATGAAATTTTGTTCCTTTACAACTGTTATTAATGTTGGATAAATGCCCAGGTACCAGACTTTTTTCCCAACACAGACTAAAGGACTTTCTTGTTAGCTGTCTTGAAAATTAACAGAGAAGATCAATAGAGTAGAAAATTGTCAAAACATCATGATCCCCTGCTGCCTAACAAGGACAAGATAAAATCTAGAAAGTAGGTGGTGAAAAGAAGCCAACTTTGTGACAATTAGTGATAGCAGTAATTTGAGGATTTTGAGCTAACTGATCAATTGACAAAAGAAGAAAGAGAGAGGGCGATGGAAAGAAATCTTTCTCCATTTTGCTCCGCTGAAGAAGACTGTTTTGTAAACCATTGAATGAGAAACCAGAAGGTACTCCTCATTGCATACCACAGTTTCTGTGGTTACACGTTGGTTAGAAAGTAAATTGTTTCTTCAGCCTCCTATAGGATAACAGCAATTGACTTTTCCTCCTCTACAACTATTCCAAGGAAGTCCAAGCAAATGCATTGCAGTGGGCAAAAACTTCCTGGCCTGCATTAATAGACGAGTGGGGCTGTGGGTTACACAATTCCTGGGGCAGCATTCATATAGTAGGCTTACAAAAAAAAAAAAAACCTCTCAAACTACAAACATAACTCTGAGAGAAATATCCATTTATTTTCTATAACTCAACTTAATTTCTGACTCTGGACTTCCCATCATTCCCGCTTGGAGGAAAATTTAACCTCTGCTGTTCTTGGAAACCTCCCCTGCCCCAAAATGTGTCCTTGCTCTGGGATTTCGCACATCACCGGGTGAACACCAGAGGGAAGCCAGGTTTGAGCCAGCTCAAGAGGCTGCCTGCTGAAGTGAAAGGACCCCAGCAGGGAGAAACTGTGGGTGCGCCCCCAGAGGGCAGGAGTCACAGGGGAAGTTTTCCCACTAGAGAATGGTGCAGACTGGAGTTCCCTGACTGGGTGGTATTTAAATAATCTGCAAATACAGCCAAAAAGAGAGAGAGTCTAATTTGACAGAACTACAAACAGCAAAAGCTAAGTAAAAAGGCCTTTGCTCTTTCCTCTCAGGTGTCCTCCTCCACATTGGGGTGGGGAGGGGAGGTCGTGGTGTTGGGACCTGGCATTTAGAAGAAGACATCAGTAGAAGAGACTGCGTTTCCTGCTCTTGGTACCTAGACAAAGCCAGGAGTCAGACCTCAGTTGAGAGAAGAGGAGAAGCTTTAGTTGAAACAGGAAATTAAAGTTAGATCTCTGTTTGCCTGAAGATGACACTGTAGCTAAGCTTGAAAATGATCAGAAATGCTCTGGGATCTGTCTGAGATGTTGCCAAGTGGTAGGGAGGACACAACAACCGGAACACGGATGAAGACAGTATTTTCCTGATTGTATACTACTGAATTCACATCCATTGTCTCTTTTCACTTGCTTTGTCCCTTCCACTATGGCAGCCATCTGATGCGTCCATGTCCTCCTTCCTTGCCAGTCATAGCCGGTGCTTGCAGCTGTTCTGCTCTAGGCTCTTGTGCCTGCCTGCATATTTCCTGAGGGCTACATCTGACTCCTGCTCCAGGACCTCCCTCCCTGGGAAAGTCCTTCTCTTCCACTGTTTTGAAACTCCCAAACATTTTCTCCCTTATGCCACTTCTATAAACAGTGTAAGTTCTTCTCTGGGCTTAGGTTTATTTTTAGAAAGAAAAGCCAAAAAGGGTAGGGGCTACTTTACTTTCCATAGTTAAGGTAGTAGCACGCTGAGCTGTCTATTGGCTTGACACGGAAAAGGGTGAGGGAAAAAATAGATGAGGAAAAATATAAATTATATCTCAAAATAGTATCCAGCTCCACTTTGATTTTTGGTGGAATTTAGTAATCCTTGATCTGATTGAATTTTGCTATTGAAAGCAGAAGACAAATGTACTGAAGCTAATGAGAGTGTATTTTATACCTCGATGTGCTTGCTTCTCCCTGTGCTTTATATGGCGGTGTAAGAGAAGCAGCAGAGTGTGGTGGTTGACAGCACCTGGGTGAGAATCCTGGCTAAGACATTACATCACTATACGACCATGCACAAGTTACTTTAATCTCTCTGTGCCTCAGTTTCCCCATATATGAAATGAGAATGATGATACCAATAGCATCTACCTCCTAAAGAACTTATGAGGATAGAGTTAATGTTTATAAAATGCTTATGAGAGTGTATGATTCATAGTAAGTAAAAGAAAAGTATTTGTTGATGATAATTTGTTTGTTCTCTTACATTCTAGAATTTTCATGGGGCAATAAATTTGCTACATGTGTAGCATTCCTTAGATAGACAAAGTCTTTCTTAAGCCCCCAAACTAGGTTATTCTCTTAGGAGTTTCCTGTATTATTTTTCCAGAGCACTTACTATCTTTACAATTTAACAATTAACCTCATAGTTATTTACCGTCTGCCTTCCCTGCTCAGTTATAAGCTCCATGACTTCAGGAACCTTGCCTGTCTTTTTACACTGGGCCCTAGTAGCCTGCAGGGTGGCTGCGCCATAGGTATTTTTGTTAAATGGATGAAGGAATCTGTTGAAGTGTTAGGTGTGGTGGGAGGTGTGGGCCAGAAGATGTGGCAGCACATGCCAGACTCCCCATCTAGCTGCTTTGTGTGAAGAGCCAGGGACTGGGGAGGGGTGAGGAGACCTAAAGGAAGTGGACTCCTGAAATCCCTTACAGCTCAGGCCACTGACCAGGGTTTCTGATTCAGTCAGCCTCGTGTCCTAGCTGACCCGCTGGAGGTTTGGGGGTTAGAGAACATATTCAGGCAGATTTTGTTCAAGCGTATGTTAAAGTAAAATTTAGCGGGCCATTTCTTTTTGCTTTCAGGAGGTGTGATAAAATGGGATCAACCCATTAGCTGCTTTTAGAGCTATAAACAGTAAAAA
Source organism: Equus caballus (assembly GCF_041296265.1). Lineage (NCBI taxonomy): Eukaryota > Metazoa > Chordata > Mammalia > Perissodactyla > Equidae > Equus > Equus caballus. The sequence continues at coordinate 47,041,416 of NC_091700.1, read as the reverse complement.
CATCTGAACTCCGTTTCTGGCTTTAAGAGAGAAATTTTAAAAATTTAAATTGCCACCTCTTCATATTTATTTAGTATATTTTAAGACTTAAAGAAAAAGTATCAGTTGCTTAAAGGCCTTGTGGCTTGATCCAAAGTTGGTAGCTTCCAGTCTAACTCGTACTAACAGGTTGGTCAGCTGAGAGTTGCTTGGCGGAGAGGGACTGACGATGATGACGGAGAACACTGATACCCACAGACTTCATGTTTTCAAAATCATTATGATGGAATTACTATAAATAATAATAAATAATATAAATAATAACAACAATATAAATAATAAAAACTGTATGAAGAATCGTGTCATAGTTATGATTTCACGTCCAAAACAACCTGGAGGAGTTCGAACTAGCAGATAAACTAACGATGGAGACTCTCAGAGGTGTGTTTCCCTCCTCTCCCTCCACCAACCATCTTTCCCAACCCCACCCAGCCTCTGAATCCCAAGGTGCCCGGTTCAAACGTTCTCTTTTACCTCCCTGCATAGTAGTTACACCTCCTCGCCGTGGTTCCCGCCCACGTCAGCTATGGTTTGAAATATCCACTCCTTTCCATCTAGATCCTGCCCATTATCCCAAAGATAGCTCGTGTTGTTCATTCCTCCGAAAATTTGTGGAACATATTGGTACTTCATTATACTCTCCTTTCAATGTTGCTAAACTTGTTCATCTGTTTCATGTCTTACTGGCACAACTGGATGTAAGATAAAGGAGAGAAAGGACTATACATGGCATATTATATTATGTTGCAGAGAGATGCAGTTAGTACATGTACAATTGTTGAATAAATGATCCAGAATGTTAGCATACTTAATTAAAGCAAGTTACATATTTATGCGGTGCCCTAGCAAATGTCTGGCATTTCTTAGCTGTTGGGCAGTAAATGTTAGCACTCCACTTGTATCTGAGATGTTAAATTTAGTTTTAAAATAAACCAACAAACCAAACAAACTACTTCCCAGATATGTTTTGAGTTCAGCCTTATCTTTTACAACATCTATTATTTACCAATATGCTACTATATTGAGACAATAGTTATTTAAAACAATGACCCTGAGGTAAAAACCTGAAATTATTAAGAAAGAAAAGTAAAAATATGTTTGATGTATTGAATTACTTAACCCAATTTTCATCCCACCTTTTGTGGTGCCCCCTGATCCTGGACAACAGAAGTTTGCTGAACGAACATGGCAAAGCTGAACTTTGTAGGCTCACCATGGATTTACTCTAATTGGCATCATTTAGATCATTAATGCCAATCTCTTTTTTCATAGCTTTATGGCTGTTCACACCATTTCATTCTCCTCAAATGTGCCAACTCTACACTGTCACCCTCAGCTGTTATCCTTACCCTCTATCTAAACAACTCCTTCGATTTCCCTCGTTCTCACTTTAAATTTTTCTTTTCCTTTAGTCCTTCTCTTTATTTCCACCCTGTTTCAGGAGCGCTCTTTCTTCTCCAGGTTACTCCCTTCCTCTCTGCCCTGGAGCCTGCCCCTGCTGGCCTTCCAGGATCCACTCCATGAACTAGCTTCCAGGCTCTGGCATCCTCAATGTCACCTTTTTCACGAGCTCTACAAGTGTGGTTGGATTTCCTAGGTCCTAGAAATGCCTTCTCTCAACTCTTCTTGCTACCCTATAAATTATTGCTATGTTTCTAGCCTTTCATTTACTATCTTATTTCTCAAAAGTGCAGTCAACCTATGTTCTCCCCATTTATCGACTGTTTCAGTTGGACGCATGGCATCCCTCCCATCCTCACACCTGAGGCCTCAAATTCCAGCCCAAAGGAATGAGGAGTGAGCTTCCTCATTCCTCAATGAGGAGGAGTGAGCTTGTGCCTGCATTCTAGGATAAACGTAATCACAAGGAAGCAACTATCACACCTTAGATTCAGTTTCAAATCTCCGTGTCAAGTGCTCCAACACGGGACTAGATTCTGCCTATATCACCGCTACTGGAACTCATTCTTGCTGACCCCTGTCACACTGCTTCCTCTCCTTCCTTGTTTGGACAAATAGACATCAACTGTTAACTTCATTGTTGATGAAGCTGATTGGGAAATGTGTCTTTAGATGTTTTGCCAAATAGCCTTATTAAACTGAATTTTCTTCTATAAGAGCAGGGAGATACAGATTTCTAAAATGATATACCACTTCATACCCATAAGAATGGCTATTTAAAAATAAAATAACAAGTGTTGGCAAAGATGTGGAGAAGTTGGAACCCTTGTGCCTTGCTGGTAGGAATGTAAAATGGTCCAGCTGCTATGGAAAAAGTATGGTGGTTCCTCAAAAAATTAAACGTAGAATTACCATATGCTCCAGCAGTTCCACTTCTAAATATACACTCAAAGGAATGGAAATTAGAGACTCAAACAGATATTTGCACACCAATGTTCACAGCAGCATTACTCACAAGAGCCAAAAGGCACAAACAATCCAATATCCACAGATGGATGAACGGATAAATAAAATGTGGTATATACAGAGGGTGGAATATTATTCAGCTTAAAAAGGAAGGAAATTCTGACACATGCTACAACATGGATAAACATAACATTTTACTGAGTGAAATAAGCCCGGTGTAAAAAGACAAATGTTGTTTGATTCCAGTTATCTGAGGTACCTAGAGCAGTCAAATTCATAGAGACAGGAAGTAGAATGGTGGTTACCAGGGACTGGGAGGAGGAGGAGTGGTAGTTACTGTTTAATGGGTACAGTTTCAGTTTGAGAAGATGAAAAATTTCTGGAGATAGATGGGGTGAGAATAGGTGGTGATAGCACAATAATGTGCATGTACTTAATGCTACTGAACTGTACATTTAAAAATGGTTAAACTGGTAAGTTTTATATTATATATATTTTACCACAATATAGGACAACAAGAAGGTTTATTATTGCTTATACAAAGGGGCTTTAAAAATTGAGAAGAAAAAAAATCAACTCAATTTGTTTTGTTTTGTTTTTTGGTGAGGAAGATTGGCCCTGAGCTAACATCTGTTGTCAATCTTCCTCTTTTTGTTTGAGGAAGATTGTCCCTGAGCCAACGTCTGTGCCAATCTTCCTCTATTTTGTATGTGTAACACTGCCACAGCATGGCTTGACGAGTGGTGTGTAGGTCCATACCTGGGTTCCAAGCCCACGAACCCCGGGCCGCTGAAGCAGAGCATGTGAACTTAACCACTATGTCACCAGACCAGCCCCTCAACTCAATTTTTCAAATGGGCAAAACATATAAAAAGAATTCCCAAAAAGAAATGCTTGTGGCCTTTAAACGTATGAGAGATGCTCAACTTCACTTATTAGAGAAATGCATATTAAAATATGTTTACATAAAAGTTCTCTTACTTATCAGGTAGGCAAATCCCCAAAGGCTTGACAATGTACTCTGATGGCAAGTTTGGAGAAGCAAGCAGTCCATACATTGTTGGTGGGAATACAAAATGGTACATCACCATAGAGAGGAATTTGGTAATATCTAGCAAAATTATACATACATGTATATACAATTCAGCCTAACAATTCCACTGCTAGGAAGCCATTGCAAAGATACACTGGCTAAAATAGAAAATGGCATTTGCACAAGGGGGCATTCATTACTGTACTTTTTATAATATCAAAAGATTAGAACAAACCAAATGTTCATTAAGAGTTGAATAAGCTATGGACATCCATTAGAATGGACAGCTATGTAGCTACAAAAAAGGAATTAGGAAGACTCTTTATGAAAATAAATATGAAATTATCTTATTGTTAACAAGGACATTGTTATTGTTATTTCAAAATAATAAATATTCATATTAATATGAGTTAGGAACTAAGATCTTCAGCATAAGAAATAAAACACCTATAAGATTAAAAATGTTAAGTAAAATTCCATGTAATCTTTAATTTGAGTTGAGAATATAGTATAAATTCATGATTTATTTTTTTGGTCCAAAAATATTGATATCTCCTACCCTTACCCACTGAAAAGCCCTAGGAACAATGACAACCCCGTTTCAGTGAACACTCAGTGCTCAGATTGCTATCTCTAAATACCTTTCCTAATAAAGAAACAGGAGCACCATGGGAAAGTATCAGGTTTCACATCTGAGGCAGGGAATGTAGAAGATAAGTCTGGGACAACTTGTCACTCCTGAAAGCAAATAAACTAAAGAACTTGGGGTTGTGCCAAAGGAATAGAAGCTAACCTCAGGAAGCCCCGACTGGTCAAAGATGGGGCTATTTGAATGTTACTACTACTACTACTGTCATTGGTTAAAACATCAAATATATACAAATCTATGAGTTCACTGTAATGCTTTAAAAAGATAACTTGAATTTCTACCTTGAGACCTTGTTAAGACATCGGCTCATTATTCTAAAAATTGAAAATTAAAGTGAGAGAATCTAACATCTCTACCACCTCTTATACAAACCGTGTTTCTGGTTAACCAAAGAGTTGGTGAAGCAAAATTTTTCTTTATGTAAGAACTACAGCAAATAAATAAATTTCTCATCTGTAAAATGGGAATATTTGTGACCTACTTCATAGTGTTATTGTGACTCACAGTAAAGGCTCAGTAAATGTCAGCTTTTATAATTACTCTTTTTGAGGAGTGCAATTTCTCTTTCTGAAGATGTTATAGAGAGAATAGACATGCTATTGAGAATATTCTTGAAATTTGTTTTCCTACTTAGGATAATGTTTGATTTCAACTTACAATATTCCCTATCCGAAATCAAATTTCATTGTCAAATATCACATCCGGTAAGTCCAGGGTAAGCCAGTAAGAAAAATTTATTAAGCGACAATTAATAATGGTTCCATGGTTGAGCAAGGAATTTAACCCTTTGTATGCCAACATAATCTCTCAGGTTTGAGGAGCAAGTTCAAAATGAGTGAGTGATATGATTTGACTACCATAAAAGCCCTTATAAATTTAGATTGCATTAATAGAAAACTGAGTCCCAAATATGGGAGGAAATAGGCCTCTTCTACAAGCAGCTCATCAGACTCTACCTTAAGTATTATTTTCTGTTCTGCATCTTTCATAGGACAGTATCAAGGCAGAGTATATCCAGAGAGATGTGATTAGGATGGTGAAAGGACTTGAACTTATGTCACATGAGTTGTTGTAGAAGAACTGAGAACATTTAGCCCAGAGAAAACAGAACTTGGACTGGATGTGAGCTAAATATTACCAGCTCTTTGAAATACAGCTGATAGTCACTTTTAAATTACGTTCAACTACATTCATGTAAAAATGACTTTCTACTGATACAGTGGAGGGATAGGAGCTTTGGAGTAAAAATAGATCAGGGGTTCGGTTTGAATCCCAATTCCAACACTTATATTGTTCATCATGTTTTGTAATCTACTCTTTTCCTTAACTCATTCAATGAACTCATACTATTGGTAATATGCATATCTAATAAGCTCTTTTGTCCATTGTTTAATAAGGTGTATTTGGCCTTTCATTTTTTTATTCACTTCACTCCAGTGCCCACCATATTAAATAGTGCTGCATTTTTAATTCAGATTCAAAGAATGCTTACAATTTCAAGGACTTTGGTATTCTTTGACCTTATTTCCCTAAATCGTGATGTATTAGCAATTATAATAGTTAATATCACGGAATACACGTTTTCCCTTTGGTATATGGAATACTAAACCATGTCATTGTGGTTGTTTATTTATTGGCTACTTGGTGCTTTTCCATTTCACCACGTAGATTACTTCTCAAATATCCCTGGTTAAAGCAGGTATAATTGTGCTAAACTGTATTTGAAATTAAAGCATTTGGGAAACATCCTAATGAAAGCTCAAAACTTCCTTTGTACAGAAAATTAGCACTCTCTACAGCCTAATAAGCATGGTTAAGGATACCTCTGATGCCAAAATTCTGAAAAGTACTCAAAGCCCCTGTGCCATCAGCTAATGGAATATTGTAATTCTAGGGGAAAAAAGTAAAGTGTATTTGAAAGTGATTAAAAGAGAGACTATTATCAGTGCTGTAAAGAATAATATCATAGACATAGAGAGCTGGTTTCCTGAAAATGATTTTGCTACAGATGTAATTAGGAAAGATATAAAGCAGGTCATTGGGACAAGTTATATTAGAATTATAGTTAAACTCCATAATTATGCATAACCTACATAGAAACAATAAAAACAAAGTGAAATTGCCCCAAATTATCCTAAATATGCATTAGATTTATGATTAATGTGCAATATTCTATTCAAAGAAATGTTATGATTTCCATTTTTAAGAAAGATTTTTCCTTCCTATTTCCATACAGTCCCACTTATTTAGTTGTATTTTCATGAAGCTTATTACAGCTTTCTTTTTGAAAGGATGGAACATTTTACATAATTTTTCAATATATAAAGCTTTTTAAAAGCATAGTTCTATCAAAGCATTTATAATTGAAGAACACAAAAGCATATTTCTTGTGGCTTGTTAAGCATGTTTACTTTCATTAGGGCTCCCTAAAAGTATCATTACATTTTCTAGAAATGTGTTTTTTTAAAAGAAGTTCTGGTCTTTATAAATATTCACACATTTTAGTTTAAAATCATGAAAGTAGATTTCGGAAGTATTCATGGAACAATGAATTTTCATGTTCTTTTATAAATGATAAATGAATTATCTCTTATTTGCTTTCATCCTATGTCAATCAAATAATCTCCTGCCAGACTGTCCATAATAAAGCCTAACATTTAAGAGTTTAAAATTATTTTAAACAAGGAGCTCTACATAAGTTCTCTAAGTTGTAAGCCAATATTTATTTTGATTCAGAAATCATGATACAGATTTCTTAGTACTTCTAAGTTGTGGCATTGCAGAGAAACTGAGGCATTTTAAATGTAGTTCAGCTTTGTGGTAGCTGTAACCATTGAACTGGGTTCTGAAGGCTGAGTTGGAGTTGACTCCTGTATTAGGCATACAGAAGAGTTAGAATTTTGTATGGGGTGGAGCATAGGGTTTATCGTTAAACAGAATAGGAAAAAATGAGGGTGGTCAAGCAGGTTGAGTCAGGTTTTCAAGTGTTTACTGTTTAGTCGTGAAGTGGATTTTGCATCCGTGGAAACTTTTTGTTTTCTTTCTTTTTAGAAGGGGCAGCACATGCTCAGTGTTTACTCAAAGAAGACAACTCAAGCAATAGTATTAACAGGGAGTTTAGACCTAGGAGAGATGAACACAGGAATGTTGGGAGATGTTAATAACAAGAGTAGTGGTTGATTATTTTATTCACTAATTCATTCAGCGTACATCAGAGCACCTGGTATGCATACCAGGTATCTGCCAGCTGGTGGAGATGCAAAGGGGAATCAAGTAGAAACTTTCAGAGTCTGATGAGTGGAAACAATCATGAAACTTAATAATTGCTTTGCAGCCCACTTCAAATGTCACCTCTTCTCTTAATCTTCCCCGCCCCTGTTTGGAATTAATGGCTCCTTATTTTGTGTTTCCACTAGGCTTGGTTTATGCTTCTATTACAGGATGTTTTATGTTGTATTTGAACCTGTTATATACATGTTATCTCTCTTGCCAACTAAATTGATCTCCTGGATGGAAAGAATCATGTCATATCTATTTTTTTTTATTAAGATTATGATAGATTACAACTTTGTGAGATTTCAGTTGTACATTATTGTTAGTCATGTTGTGGGTACACCACTTCTCCCTTTGTGCCCTCCCCCCACCGCCTCCCCTTTTCCCTGGTAACCACCGATCAGTTCTCCTTGTCTATATGTTAACTTCCACCTATGAGTGGAGTCATATAGAGTTCGTCTTTCTCTGTCTGGCTTATTTCGCTTAACATAATACCCTCAAGGTCCATCCATGTTGATGCGAATGGGACGTCATATCTATTTTTGCAGTCACCTAGCACAGAGAAGGTAGAAGATGAAAATTGTTTCTTTGCCATCAGCTTACTGTTTTTGGCTTTAACTCATACCAGTCACCTTTTGTTTTAGACTATGTCACAAAACAAAAGTTGATATTCAAGCTTTACTCCTATGCTGTGCCCCACTTCCATGAGTGTATGACATTTTGCAGCAGTTTTAAATTATTCATATATCAGCTTGACGTTTTGAAGACTAGCAATATTAATGTTTACAAGTGTTTTGAGGTCAAGAGCAAAAAGTGTTATATTTACTTTAGCCTAGGATAAAATCATTTTCACAACACCAGTAAGTATTTGTGTGTGTGTGTGTGTGTGTGAGGAAGATTGACCCTGAGCTAACATCTGTTGCCAGTCTTCCTCTATTTTGTATGTGGGATGCTGCCTCAGCATGGCTTGACGAGCAGTGTTGTGTCTGTGCCCAGGATCTGAACCTGTGAACCCTGGGGTGCGAGCTTAACCACTATGCCACCGGGCCAGGCCCCACTGATTATTTTTGATAATTGTTACTAATCTTATATTTTTAAGTGTTGCTTAGTAAAACATCACAAAGATACTATAAAATATTATTAGCAATACTCTTATTGTTACTGTAAATTTTCTGAAACCATGATGACAGATGCTATGACTTTGATATTTTACAATATTGTCTTGTAGATCCATATTTCTTTGTAATTTTCTGAGTTAATTACTCTTAATCTGCAACGACTGTTATTCTAGTGTTCTTGAGCTGTAGGTGGGATAATGAATGATTAGAAGGCAGAATTGCTAATTTTAAAAAATGGAAAAGATGGGAAAGAATGATTTGAAAGAGCCAGGATGATTATACGAGGCTAGAGGATCTGAGAATGTGCACACATGATTTATTCCTGTCTCTGTCTTTGTCATCTAGTTGGAATGAGAGCAACCAAATGTTTTCCCCAAATATCACCCTTTTGTCTGGTTGCATGAATCTACTAATAAATCCTTCTAAAATCGCATGACCTCAACACAGTCGAGAAAATATCCTAAACTTTTAAATTGGGGTTTCAGAATTAAGGTTTATTTAATACATTTATTATATGTAGCAACATGATAGTTCCTAAGAACACTAATACCAAAAAAGATTAAAACAAAATAGTGATTGATTTATTATATTTGAAGGCTAACAGTGTACTTTTATTGTTGTACTAAATATGTGGGATGAGATTTGTGTCTTTTGGCTTGTTTTTTAAATTTAAAACAAATAACATCAAAATTGTAGTAAATGAGATAGTGATTAGCTTTCAAAGGTGCTAAGTGTCTTCCTTTTTTTTTTGTTCTGCTGCTGCTGCTGCTGCTGGGAGTAGAATTGATCGGGAATGAGGAAAGGAGTGCAGTAATAATCATCTCTTGAAAATAGAGATTTCAAAGTGTGATTATTTTTGCAAGGTGACTTAGTTTGGGATTCCCAGGGGCAGACTCTGAGCAAGTGATTTATTATTGAAGAGATTGGTAAGGAAAGCAAGACAGGTCAGGAGAAAGAAGCCAAACAAGGCTGCAATATGAGGCCAAGTCCTTTTGAGGGTAGCACACCTCCCACAGAAAGTCATAGAGGAGAGCTGTTGGAGGCAAAAGCATGTCTCAATCCAAAGAGAAGTGCTCAAAAGGATCAAAAAAAAGATCTGAGATGATCTGACCATGTCCATTATACAACATTTCTGCGAGAGTTAGTCTTTGTGAGGCATTTCAAAGTAAAGACAAGATGGATTCTCTTGCATAAGCCGGTTATAAATGAAGAGATTGTTTTCAATGTTCGGGATCTACCTTTAGGCCAGTGGATTAAACTTCGGAGTTACAACAGAAATGAGAAGTGGAGCCTGAAGATGATACAACTGTGGATGTGCAGGGACTGAAAAAAAGGTAAGGTCTGAATGAAGAAGTGACATCTTTTTTGATGGAAAGAAACAAAAGAAAAATGAGAGAATTATTATTAGGAAACTGTGCATGGGTAAATTACACTGACAGGTTAATTGAGACTGAAAAGCTTCAAAGATGAGTAATCTAAATTAGTGAAAGATTAGAAAAAGAATGGACGTTTCTGAAAATTGAGTGCTTTATACAAATCTATATGAACCACAAATTAAAATAATATCAACGTTATCTAACTGCCTAGCAAAGTCAACATTACATCTAAAGGATGGAAGTGTCCTCAGAGACATCCCACGCTAATGAATGACAGACACTTGAAAATGGCGGTACCCAGTCTCCACGGAAAAAGGTGGGTGAAGAGAAAATCGAGATATTTTCAGCCAGGAAGGTGTGCTGACATCTGGCTGGAGCACTGTGCGTGAGTTGGTTAACGCTAGTCATTGAAGACAAAACAACTCATGCAAATTGCAGGGTTGTTATTTTTTTCCATATCACATACACAAGGAAGCGCTGTGGATTCAAGGAGAGGCAGAGCTGAAAGCACCTTGAGGAAGCTCCAACACGAGCATGGGATTACATATGTCTGTTCTATCTAAAATAACGTGACAGGGAGTAATAAGTAATAGTAGATGAGGTGGATGATATGTCTTGACTTAAACGTTTTGGACAAAAAATATCTGAAAATCCATCTTAGACTGGCAGTGTATTATCATTACCTCGTGCCATGTAACTAAGTAATACTGACGAATATCTGTAATACAAGTATTGTATTCCAATTTCGGCGTGATTGTTATGCCAGAGAGCCTTATTGAGTAAGAAGTCTTTTAAAACTATTTGCCACATGAACTCTGATTTTGCTTTGGAATACATCATCTCATTAAGTCTCACTCCTTCACGTCTGTCTTCACCAGATTATGTAAACAGCAACTCTGTCATTACCAAATCATATGCTATTTTTATTTTTCTGAAGATCTATATCCCACAGCCATCATTTAAATGGAACATTACAGAAGAGAAAAAGCAATTTGGAGCATCCCCTTCTTATCTACATATTGAATAAATCTATTCTGTTATTAGTATCAGTTTCAATTTCTTTTTCCTGGTTTTGGTCATAGTTCAGTAACATCCAGGAGAAAGTGCTATATGGTAGCTAATGTGATGGAGAAAACTCATTCCTTCCGCTGCCAAACTTATCAGAAAAGTGAAAAAAAAAAAACCCTTCCTTTATAAATACATTATAAATTCAAAAAGACAAATATAGCACAGGTTATTTTTGACAGGCACATAATTTTTAGCTTCTGATCATTAGCTTCAGTAATCATTAGCTTAGTTAATGAAAAATAAAGTATTTATAATAGTGACAATATGAGCAACTAACACATCAATTGGTTTTTAGTTGCAAATCCACAAGTTCTTCTGAATCCACTGACTCCCCCCACCAAAAAACAGTCCAAAATCTTCATAGTATTGATATAGGCCTTAATTATTTTTATGGAGGAACAATGGATTCCATGTACAATGCAAGATGATACAGGAACTTAGAGTTTTAATTGCAATCACCTATATGAACTTTGACAAGTTTTAAAGCAATTTTTTTAAATCACTTTTTTTTTAAAGATTTTATTTTTCTTTTTTCTCCCCAAAGCCCTGTGGCACATAGTTGTGTATTTTTAGTTGTGGGTCCTTCTAGTTGTGGCATGTGTGATGCCACCTCAGCATGGCTTGATGAGTGGTGCCATGTCCGTGCCCAGGATTCGAACCGGTGAAACCCTGGGCCGCCGAAGCAGAGCACACAAACTTAACCACTCGGCCACGGGGCCAGCCCCTTAAAGCAATTTTTATAGGTAAGATCTCACTTTCCTTAGCCAAAATGTTTTACTGACACAACCCTCTCGTGGTATTATTCATGCATTTGCATGCTTCTTTTTAAAAGACTTAATTTTTTTAGAGCAGTTTTAGGTTTGCAACAAAATCGAGAAGAAGGTATGGAGATTTCTCATATACCACCTGTTTCCCCACATGCATAGCCTCCCCCGTTATTAACATCACTCACCAGAATGGTACTCTTTTTTTCTTTTTTTCTTTTTTTATCTAGGATGAACCTACATCCACACGTCATCATTACCCAGAGTCCGTAGTTTACCTTAGGATTCACTTTTGGTGGTATATGTTCTATGGATTTTGACAGATTTATAAGGACATATTCATCATTATAATATCATACAGATTATTTTCACTGCCCTAAAAATCTTCTGTGTTCTGCCTGTTTATCTCCCCTTTACCACCCCCAACCCTGGCAACCGCTGATCTTTTTACTGTCTCTATAGTTTTACCTTTTCCACAATGTCACGTATTTGGAATTATACAATATGTAGTCTTTTCAAATTGGCTTCCTTCACTTAGTAATATACATTTAAATTTCCTCATGTCTTTTCATGGCTTATAGCTCATTTCTTTTTAGCACTAAATAATATTCCATTGTCTGCATGTACCACAATTTATTTATCCGTTACTACTGAAGGACATCTTGGTTGCTTCCAAGTTTTGGCAATTATGAATAAAGCTGCTATAAACATCTGTGGTTATGTGTGGACATCAGTTTTTAACTCCTTTGGATAAATACCAAAGAGTGTGAATGCTGGATCATGTGGTAAGAGTGTGTTTAGTTTTGTAAGAAACGGCGAAACTGTCTTCCTAAGTGGCTGCACCATTTTGCATTCCCACCAGCAATGAAGCAGAGCATTCCTGTTGCTCCACATCCTAATCAGCATTTGGTGTTGTCAGTGTTCCAGATTTTGGCCATTCTAATAGGTGTGTAGTGGTATCAAATTGTTGTTTTAATTCTCATTTCCCTGATGACATACAATGTGGAACATCTTTTCATATGCTTGTTTCCCATTTGTATATCTTTTTTGTGAGGTGTTTGTTAAGATCTTTGGCCCATTTTTTAATCTGGCTGTTTGTTTTCTTATTGTTGAGTTTAAGAGTTCTTTGTAAGAGTTCTTCATATTCATATTATGATGTACATCTAAAAGTTATATAACGTTATAATCCAATGTTACTGCTATAATGACAAAAAAAAAGTTCTTCATATTCAAAATATAAGTAACAATCCTTTATCAGATGTATCTTTTGAAAGTATTTTCTCCCAGTCTGTGGCCTATCATTCTCTTGACAGTGTCTCTTACAGAGCAGAAGTTGTTAATTTTGTTTTTTGGTTTTGTCTTTTTTGGTCAGGAGGATTGGCCCTGAGTTAACAACTATTGCCAATCTTCCTCTTTTTGCTTGAGGAAGATTGTCCCTAAGCTAACATCTGTGCCAATCTTCCTCTATTTTGTATATGGGATGCTGTCACAGCATAGCTGATGAGTGGTGTAGGTCCACACCCAGGATCTGAAAACCGAGCCAGGGATCTGAACCCTGGACTGCCAAAGTGGAGCACATGAACTCAACCACTATGCCACTGGGCCAGCCCCAGAAGTTGTTAATTTTAATGAAGTCCAGTTTTTCAATTATTTCTTTCATGGTTTGTGCCTTCAGTGTTGTAACAAAAAAGACATCAACCATACCCAAGCTCATCCAGAATTTCTCCTATGTTAGCTTCTAGAGTTTTATAGTATTGTGTGTGTTTTATATTTAGGTCTGGGATCAACTTTGAGTTAATTTTTGTAAAGGGTATATGGTCTGTATCTAGATTCATTTCTTTGCATATGGATGTCCAGTTGTTCCAGCACCATTTTTTGTGAGAACTATCTTTGCTCCACTGTATTGCTTTTGCTCCTTTGTCAAAGATCAGTTGGCTATTTATGTGGGACCATTTCTGGGCTGTCTATTTTGTTCCATTATCTGTTTATTATTTCACCAATACTACACTGTCTTGATTACTGCAGCTTTACAGTAAGTCTTAAGGCTGTGTAGCATCAGTTCTTCAATTTTGTTTTTCTCTTTCAATATTGTGTTGGATATTTGGGGTCTTTTGCCTCTCTGTATAAACTTTAGAATCAGTTTGTCAATATCCATAAAGTAACTTGCTGGGATTTTGATTCGGATTCCATCGAGTCTGTAGTTCAAGTTGGGAAGAACTGAGATCTTTGCAATATTGAGGTTTCCTATCCATGAACTCTCCACTTATGGAATATCTCTCCACTTATTTAGTTCCTCTTTGATTTCTCTCATCAGAGTTTTCTATTTTTCCTTACAAAGATCTTGCATATATTTTGTTATATTTATACCTAAGTATTTAATTTTTTGAGGTGTTAATGTAAATGGTATCGTGTTTCCAATTTCAAATTCCACCTGTTCATTGTTGGTATATAGAAAAGTAATAGACTTTTTTATATTAACCTGTATCCTGTAACTTTGCTATAATTGCTTATTGGTTCCAAGAGTTTTTTGTTGATTCTTTTGGATTGTTTTACCTAGATCATCATGCCATCTGCAACAGCTTTATATCTTCTTTCCCAATCTGTGTATGTTATATTTCCTTTTCTTGCCTTACTGCATCAGCAAGGACTTCCAGTATGATGTTGAAAAGGAGTGGTGAGAGGTGACATCCTTGCCTTGCACCTGATCCTAATGGGAAAGCTTCAAGTTTCTCGCTATTAAATATGACATTATCTATAGGTTTTTTGCAGATATCAAGTTGAGAACATTCCCCTCTATTCCTAGATTACTGAGAGTTTTTATTCATCAATATGTGTTGGATTTTGTCAAATTATTTTTATGCATCTATTGATATGATCATGTGATTTTATTTTTTTCTGTTGATGTGGATTATATTAATTAATTTTCAGATGTTGAACCAACCTTGCATACCTGGGATAAATCTCACTTGGTCATGGTCTATTAATTATTTTTATGCTTTCTTTTGGATTTGATTTGCTAATATTTTGTTGAAGATTTTTGCATCTATGTTCATGAATGATTTGGTCCGTAGTTTTCTTTTCTTGTAATGTCTTTGTGTGGTTTTGGTATTAAGGTAATGCTGGTCTCATGGACTGGACCAAGTGATATCTCTTCTTCATTTCTGATATTAGTAATTGGCATCCTTTTTCGTTTTTTCTTAGTAAGCCTGGCTAGGGGTTTGTCACTTTTATTGATCCTTCAAAGAATCAGCTTTTAATTTCATTGATTTTCTCTATTGATTTCCCGTTTTCAATTTTCTTGATTTCTGCTCTAATTCTTATTATTTCTTTTCTTCTTCTTACTTTGGATTTAATTTGCTCTTCTTTTTCCAGATTCCTAACATGGAAACTCAGATAATTGATTTTAGATCTTTCTTCTTTTCTAACATATGCATTCAGTGCTATGCATTTTCCTCTAGCACTGCTTTCACTGCATCCTACAAATTTTGATGACTTGTGTTTTCATTTTCATTTAGTTCACAATGTTTTTTAATTTCTCTTGAGATTTCTTCTTTGATCCACATTATTCAGAAGTGTATTGTTTAGTCTCCACCTATTTTTGGATTCTCCAGTTATTTTTTGTCATTGATTTCTAGTTTAATTCAATTGTGGTCTAAAAGCAGACATTTTATTATTTCTATTCTTTTAAATTTTAAGGTGTGTTTTATGGCCCAGAACATCATCTATTTTGCTGAATGTTCCATGTGAGCTTGAGAAAAATGTGTCTTCTTCTGTCATTAGATGATGTAGTCTATAGATATCAATTATATCCAGTTGATAGGCGGTGTTGGATTCAACTGTGCCCTTCCTGATTTTCTGCCTACTAGATCTGTCGATTTCTGATAAAGGGATGTTGAAGTCTGCAACTATAATAGTGTACTCATCTATCTCTTTGGCAGTTCTGTAAGTTTTTGCCTTACATAGTTTCATGCTTTGTTGTTAGGTGTGTACACATTAAGAATTGTTATGTCTCCCTGGAGAATTGGCCCCTTTATCACTAGGTAATGTCCTTCTTTATCTCTGATAACTTTTCTTTCTTTGAAGTCTGCTCTATCTGAAATTAATATAGCTACTCCTGCTTTCTTTCCATTAGTGTTAGCACGCTCTATTTTTCTCTATCCATTTACTTTGTATGTGTGTGTCTGTGATGAAGACTGGCCCTGAGCTAAACATCTGTTGCCAATCCTCCTCTTTTTGCTTGAAGAAGATTGTTGATGAGCTAACACCTGTGCCAATCTTCCTCTGCTTTGTATATGGGACACTGCCTCAGCATGGCTTGACAAGCATTGAGCAGGTGCACACCTGGGATCCAATTCCATGAATCCCGGGCCGCCAAAGCAGGGTGTGTGAACTTAACCACTACACCACTGGGCAGGCCCCAATTTCTCCTTTATTTTTGAAAGATAATTTCATAGAGTAGAGAATTCTAGGTTGGTGGGGTTTTTCTTTGAACACTTTAAATATTTCCCTCTACTCTCTTCTTGCTTGCATGGTTTCTGAGAAGTCAGATGTAATTCTTATTTGGAGGTAAATCTCACAATATTTTGGGGCCCCCCCATGACTGAGTCCCCCTGGAGTTTTTAACTCTCAGAGTTGTCCACACTGAGCCTCTAGCAATTCATCAGTTACAGTTCAGGTTTCTAATCCTGGCACTGGTTCCCATGGCGAGTTCTACTTGTGAGTCTCTGGTCAGCATGACTCCCTGTATTTGCCTGGCTGTCTCTCCAATCTTGGAGGCAGCAGTTTGCCCCATGTTCTCATCTCTCTTAGGGATCCAAGAAGAGGTGTTGATTTTTCAGCCTATTCAGCTTTTTACTTGTTGTTAGGACTTCCAAGCTTCTTCCATGCACAACCCCCACTTTTTTTAACCACAAAATTTCTCTTTTTTGGTTAAATTCTTTTTATGCTTTACAATCTATTAAAAGGATGCATTAAATGTAGAAATAAATTATTACTTATTTACAGTAAAATTGAGGCTTACCCTTGGAATTATTTCTTGCAGTGCCATGTAGCTAAAAGAACAGGGCGTTGAATTTCAATTCTGCCCCTGAAAAGCTGTGTGATGAGATCTTAGGCAAATTACTTAACCTGTCTAAGCCTTAGTTTCCCTATCTGTAAATCAGGGTTACTAACATATACCTTAAACCATTATTCTGAGAATTAAATGAAATAATATATAATAATATAATAACATATACAATGAAATAATATATATTGTATATATTATTATATTATATACAATTACATGTTTGTATATATACAATTGCATATTTGTGTATATCATTATATTATTTCAAATAGGGCACAGCATAGTTGCTGAGTATGTTATTGTTATTAGTGTTATTTCATATCTGTAGTGTTTTGGAAAATAGTATGATTACCCAATTGACTGGAAGAGTATGGCCTAACAGATAACTTATAGATCATTTATATGGGCCATGGCCATGGTGGGTGACTTGACTGGCTTTAATGTGTACTATCTGGTGTTTTCCATGGTTAAGATGTGTCTTAAAAGTAGATATCGATTTCTTTACGTTGGTCAACTATAATTTGCCCATAGATTGCACATGTAGTAACTATTATTTTGACATGTTAACTGTAGGTTTTTTCTCCTCCCTCTGCTTCCTTGCATTAGTTGCCTTTTCCTGATCATTTAGGCAATATAACCTAGTAGGCTAGGGTCAGGACAGATGCGGCTGAGATGTAAGAAGTCATTCATCAGCTTTGAGCTTCATATTAGGTTTTTTAAAAACTCCACAGTAGAAACAATACTCTTGAAATCATAACTTTCTTTTGCAGAAGACTGGGCGTTTTGAGAGAGAAAAATGTTTGCTGAGCCCCAAAGCACCGAGAGCCTTGAAATCCTCATTTTATAGCAGAAATCAAAGAGTGAGGAAGAATGCATGGACAGAATAACGGGACCCAAGAGGTAAAATCTGGCCAGCATACAGAACGAGAGAATTTAATAGGACCAGAAGAGGCCTGGTGAATGGAAAAGGGAGCTGACTACACTGACCAGAGAAAACAATGGCAGACACAGCATGGACAAAAGGTAATGCTCAAGACCAAGAAGAACGGAGTACACCTCTGCAGAGGCCAGTGAGGTCAGAGGACAGCACCTGGACCAGGATCCTTCCCCTGATGACAAAACAATATAATCCCCCAGGAACTTAGACCACTTCCACGGAGAAAATGAGGAGAAGGACAAGGAGGAAAATTCTGAACTGAGTGGTTACACAAAAAAAGACTGAGTTTTCAATCAAAAGTATATGTGAGAAAGGCCATTAAGCACAAGAGCTCATGTTCTAAGGTAGGCTCAGTTATAAAGAAATTTTTTAAATTACTTTAATTTTCTAACTTTAGAGTTTGTGACCATGTTGAAATATCATATCCACTAACTACACAATCAGGCTTAAGGATGCCTCAAGTTTTAATTCTTATTGGTTAGTCCGAAAGCTTCTGTCATCTGAAATGGTTTTCAAGATAAGAAAGGGCTAGGAAGGAAAAAGTTTTCTCTTTCAAATAATTATTTCAACTGTCACAAAATTTAAAATGGGTACATGTATTATTATCATGGATTTTTTTTAAATTACTTTCTCAAATAGGGAACAAACCTATTTTCCTCATATCTTAATTTAAAAATAAACTTTCAAAAATATAACTCAAGGTGTTAGTTGTAAACTTAGCAAGAATTTAGAAAACTAGAAGTTTTCTTTGATGAGTTATAAATGAAATTATGAAGTATAGCTATAAGAAGAGTCTTTGAAATATGCAAATTACATTGAAATATTTTGACATAACCAGGCTTTGGTTCAGCCTTATCTTCAGCTGAGCATAGTGGGTTCGCTCCACGATCTGCAGGTTTAACTTTTTCATTCACAGCCGTGTTTCAGAGTCATGGACAAAAGCTGACTGCGTTACAGCATAAGCCATTTAAAGTGTTAGCCATAATAAGCCATGCTAATTCATAAGAAGACTGTTAATGTAAGACATACCAAGATTACTAACATCAGGTTTTATATCAGCTAGAATCTTACTGAATCTCAGGCACATAGAAACGTGAAGAGAAAATGGACTTCAGATGTCATTTTGATGTTGTTGATTTGAAATCAAGTCGTAAAAGCGAATGTTTAAAAACTGTCTTCAATAATTAATATTTTGTTTCTGCTCCTAAAAATTTGACTTGGTGGAGCCATGAGAGGGAGTACTTTTATCTTAAAAAGGGGCAAGTTAAATTTTGATTTGTTGCCATGGACGTAGCATTTGCCTTGCCTTTGAATGAAAAAATATACGTTAGTCTATACTGGGCAACATTCTTCTTTTAAGAGCTTGTATGTTTGCCTTACACAATGTTATAGCTTTAATTTAGTCATAGAATAGTAATAAAGAATTTACAGACAGAAAAGTGCACAAAAAATGTATGCATGGCAACACTCCAAAAATATGTTATCTAATAAGAGAGAAAAATGATTGCTACCTTCTGGATGAAAGAGAAAATTGAGAAAAATATCTGAAGCACTGAACATATAACAACATTATTGAAAATGTCAATATTTATGGACTACTGTGAAGATGGTGGTAGAAAAACAAGTTCTAATAAAAAGTTTGAGAGAGACACCATTTAAATGTCTTAACAATTTAAATCACTGTAAATTCAAGAGTTTCTTTTCTTCTAAGTTTTTACTTCATATGATAGTGAAGGCAACATGTTTATAAATAGTACTCATGAGAACAATACATCTTATACATTCAAAATATTCATATAGCATCTTCCACTATTCTTCTGTAAGCATTCCTATTGTCTATATTGCTATCAATTGTA
Source organism: Equus caballus (assembly GCF_041296265.1). Taxonomy (NCBI): domain Eukaryota; kingdom Metazoa; phylum Chordata; class Mammalia; order Perissodactyla; family Equidae; genus Equus; species Equus caballus. The sequence goes on along the minus strand of NC_091700.1, from coordinate 47,021,868 downwards.
GGGTTAGAAGGCACTTTAACAAACAGATAACTAGTTCAAAAAAAGAGAAAATATATCCATCATTAAGACAGACCTCTGACAGTGAATGCTGGTTGTTAAGAATCCAAAGGACTTTCCCAACATTCTGCCCCATAATCTTTGTTGGTATAGTCTGTGCTCTATTGCCCTACAGCCATGTTAATCTTTCATTCCAATGCGTTTTCTCAGTTCAGCTGCAGTTTTCTCCAGTTGTTGAATGTTCCATTGCCATTGTCTTCTATTTGACTGAAGCTTGTTCACCTGACAATGCAAACGCTTAAGAATTGCACCATATCTCTTATGTTGTACCTATTAAAAGAAAACTACACGTCAGCAGGGCTTGAGAAGGATAAATAGTAAATAGCCATAAATGATATTTTGACTACTCTAAAGAGGAAAGCACTTGATTAGAAATTATTCACTGTAAATAATAATAATAATAAAAATAAACAGTAATTAGAACTACTTAACACATTACATACTGTGTAATAAGATACTGTGCTGAGAGCTTTTTACATATAATTAAATTCTCACAACATCTTACGACATGGATATTATTATCCTTATTTTTGTATAAAGAAACCAAAGATCAAAGAGTTTAAGTACTTCAACCAAGTTTTCACAGCTAGCAAGTGATGGTGATTGGAATTTGAACCCAAATGAAGCTTCTGTGATGGAGTGCCTTCTACTCATCACGCAGTTACCAGTTGGGGGAAATGGTTTCATTTCCTGTATCTAGTCGTTCCCTGAAATGTAGACCCACTGATCTAAAAGCTCTTGGAGATCATGTAGCCCATTTCCCTGCCATTAAGTACATCAGCATTTATGCTGAGCCGGACAATGCTACACTGGAAGACGAAACACAGTGGAAAGTGTAAGAGTTTTGGTGTCAGGCCGCAAGAAAGTAAAAAAGCCAAAATTCCTAATGCTACTGTTGGCTATACAAACAACATTCAATCCTTTTTTAACAGCTTTATTGAGATATAATTCACATACCATACAATCCATCCTTTAAAGTGTACAATTCAAGGGTTTTTAATATATTCACAGAGTTGTGCAATCATCACCGCAATCAAATTTAGAAAATTTTCATTACCCTAAAAAAAGAAGCCTAGTATCCATTGGCAGTGACTCCCCACTCCCCCATCCCCACCCTTAGAGGGTTACGACCACTAATCTACTTCCTCTTTCAATAGATTTGCCTATTCTGGACATTTTATAAAATGGAATCATATAATATGTGGTCTTTTGTGACTGGCTTCTTTCACTTAGCATAATGTTTTTGTTATCCATGTTTTAGCATGTATCAGTACTTCATTTCTTTTTATTGCTAAATAATATTCCATTGTATGATAGGCTACATTTTATTTATCCAATTCATCAGCTGACGGACATTTGAGTTGTCTCCACTGTTGGTTATTATGAATAATGCTGCCGTGAACATTTCTGTACAAGTTTTTGTGTGGACATATGTTTTCACTTCTCTGGGGCATATACCTAAGAGTAGAGCTACTGGGTCATAAAGTAACTCTGTGTTTAACCATTCGAGGAACTTCAAGACTGTTTTCCAAAGTGACTGCATCATTTTTAGATCCCCATGATCAATGTGTGAGGGTTTCAGTTTCTTCATATCCTTGAAAATACTTATTATCTGTCTTTTTGATTATAGCCATCCTAGTGGGTGTGAAGTGGTGTCTCATTGTGGTTAAACACATACCTTTAAATGAACTGATAAAATAGAATAATAGGGCTGGGAAAGTTAGCTATTCATTTTTTAAGGTCTCTTTTTAAATTTATTTATTTTTAATTTTTTGTGGTAATATACACATAAATTGCACTATCTTTTTTTTTTTTTTTTTTTGAGGAAGATTAGCCCTGAGCTAACTACTGCCAGTCCTCCTCTTTTTGCTGAGGAAGACTGGCCCTGAGCTCACATCCGTGCCCATCTTCCTCTACTTCATATGTGGGATGCCTACCACAGCATGGCGTGTCAAGCGGTGCCGTGTCTGCACCCGGGATCCGAACCAGCTAACCCCGGGCTGCCGAAGTGGAACGTGCGCACTTTGCTGCGCCGTCGGGCCGGCCCCTCTATCTTAACTACCTTTAGGAGTACAGTTCAGTAGTATTAAGTACATTCACATTGTTACACCACCGTCACCACCATCATCTCCAGAACTCTTTTCATCTTGAAAACTGAAGCTCTGTAACCATTAAACAATAACTCCCTCTTCCTCACTCCCCTTAGCCCCTGGCAACCACCATTCTACTTTCTGTCTTCTATGAATTTGACCATTTTAGGTACCTCGTATAAGTGGAACCATACAGTATTTGACTTTTTGTGACTGGCTTATTTCACTTAGCATAGTGTCCTCAAAGTTCATCCATGTTATAGAATATGTCAGAATTTCCTTTCTTTTTACCACTGAATAATATTCCATTGTATGTATAGACCACATTTTGTTTATCCGTTCATCCACCCACGTACACTTTGGTTGCTTCTACTTTCTGTCTTTTGTGACTAATGCTGCTGTGAACGTGGTATACAATATCTCTTTGAGACTCTGCTTTTAATTTAATTTTTTGAGGAACTGTCATACTGTTTTCCACAATGGTTGCACTAGTTTACATTCCCACCAGCAATGTGTGAGTACATCATCAGAAGGGGTTTTGTGAAGAGCGTAGCACAGAAATAGGCAAGTGAGGGAGGCATGTGTTGATAGTTCCCCTCCAGGTACTGTCCATCTGACAAGCGTAATCCTGCTATGGAGATTGGCTCCTTGAGCGTCCACCAATAATACACTTTCTTGATAATTACAGCTTCATAAATCTTAATGTCAGGTAGGGTAAGTACTACAACTTTATTCTTCTTTTTCAAGATTGTTTTGGCTAACTAAATCTTCTGTATTTGCATATAAATTTTAAAATCAGTGTGTCAGTTTCCACAAAAAGCACCACAGGAATTAATGGAATGATGTCAAAAATATAGCTCATTTTTTGAGAAAGTTAACACTTTAAAAGTATTGAGTTTCATAGACCATGAATATACTATATCACTCGATTTATTTAGTATTCTTAAATTCTCAGTCATATTTTTATTGTAGAAGTTTATACATTTTTCATAAAATTTATTAGCAAGTATTTTATGTTCTTTAGTGTTAGAGAAAAGAGTTTTGTTTTATTCATTTCACTTTCCAGTTGTTTACTGCTACTATCTAGAAACCACATAGAAATACCCTACTGGTTTATTAGTCTTCTTGTAAATTCCTTAGGATTTTTTACATAAGCAAATATGCTTTCTGTGAATAAACACAGTTTTACTTCTTTACAATCTTTATGCCTTATATTATTTTTTTCCTTGCCTTATAGCACTTTTTATGACCTGCAATACAATGTTGCCTAGAGGAGGTGGAATCAGACATCTTTGCCTTGCACCCGGTCTAAGGGGGAAAGCATTCAACGTTTCACCAATAAATATAATGTTGTTAGCTACAAGTTTTTATAGATGGCTTCTATCAAGTTATGCAAGTTTCTCCTACTCTAAATAGAGAAGTAATTTTTTTAATTTATTTTTATTTTTATTTTTTCCCCTTTTTCTCCCCAAAGCCCCCCCAGTACATAGTTGTATATTCTTAGTTGCGGGTCCTTCTAGTTGTGGCATGTGGGATGCTACCCTACCATGGCTTGATGAGCGGTACCATGTCCATACCCAAGAGCCAAACTGGCGAGACCCTGAGCTGCCGCAGCAGAGTGCATGAACTTAACCACTCAGCCACGGGGCCAGCCCCTCTCCTACTCTTAATTTGCTGAGAGCTGTTATTAAGAATGGGCATTGAATTTTTCTAATACTGTTTCTGCAACTATTAAGTTGATTATGTCTTTTTATCTCCTTCCTTTTGTTAATGTGGAATCATATTCTTTGCTTTTTTTTTTTTTTTTTTTGCTGGGAAAGATTCACCCTAAGCTAACATCTGTTGCCAATCTTCCTCTTTCTTTTCCTCTCTAAAACCCCTGGTCATAGTTGTATACTCTAGTTGTAAGTGCTTCTAGTTCTTCTATGTGAGCTGCTGCCACAGCATGGCTACTGACAGATGAGTGGTGTGGTTCCACGCCCAGGGACTGAACCCTGGCTGCTGAAGTGAAGCATACTGAGCTTCAACCACTAGGCCATCAGGGCTGGCTCCATTGTTTGCTTTTTGAAAGTTGAACCACCCTTGCCTTCCTGGGATAAACTCTGCTTGCTCATGAGGTATTAGCCTTTTTATACATAACTGAATTCAATTTGAAAATATTTTGTTAGGGAATTTTGCATCTATGTTCATGAGGGACGTTGGTCTGTAATTTCTTTTCTGGTAATGCTCCTGTTCATTTTTTTGTATTAGGGTTATGCTGGCCTTATAAAATGAGTTGGAAAGAGTTCCCTCTTCCATTTTCTGAAAGAGTTTTTATAGGCTAGGTATTATTTCTTCCTTAAATGTGTAATAGAATTCACAGTGAAGCCATGTCAGTCTGAAGCTTTCCTTATGGGGATGGGGTGGTTTAATTATGAATTCAATTTCATTGATTCCTACCTAACACCATTTATGACACTGATATTTGAAATGGATCATAAGCCTAAACATAAAAGTAATTTCTTTTTGTGTTAGTTATGGTATGTGTGTTTTTCAAGGAATTTGTCCCTTTCATCTAAGTTGTCAAATTTATTGACATAAAGTTGTTCGTAATAGGCCTTTATCACCCTTTTAAGTCTATAGGACGTGAAGTAATATCTTCACTATCCTCTCTTTCCTTGATCGGTATTGCTGTGGCTTATCAATTTTATTAGTCTTTTCAGCTTTTGGCTTTGTTGACTTTCTCTCCTGTTTTTCTGTTTTCTATTTCATTGATTTGTGCTATTTTATTATTTCATTTCTTCCATTGCTGTCAGCTGAATTTGTTCTTTCTTTCTCTAGTCTCTTATGGTAGAAGCTTAGCTAATGGCTTTAAAATCTTTTTTCTTTTCTAATATAGGCCTTTAAAGGTGAAAATTTTCCTCTAAATACTGCTTTAGCTACCTCCACAATTTTTCATATGTTGTGCTTTCATTATCATTCAATTTCAAATATTTTCTAATAATTCTTGTGATTTATCCTTTGATTCATGGGTTATTTAGAATTGTAATGCCCAATTTAGAAATGTTTATGTATTTTCTAGCTATCTTATTGCTATTGAATTGAATTCTGCTGTGATCAAAGAATATCAAATTCTTTGAAATTTATTATCCAGTATACTGTCTAACTTGGTGAATGTTCCATGTGCACTTGAAAATAAAGTATAATCAATAGTTGTTAGAATATTTTATAAATATTAATTATATTAAGTTGGTATATAAGTTGTTCAAATGATCTATATGCTTACTGACTTTCTGTATTCTATCAATTACTCAAAAAAATTCTTAATATCTCCAATATGACTGTAGATTTCTCGTTTTCTTTCTTGTTTGGTCAGTTTTTGCTTATGTATTTTGAAGCTGTGTGATTAGGTGAAGACATATGTAGTGTTACTATTCCTTTTTGATGAATTGAATGACCCTCTTTACCTTTGTTAGTAATCCACATCTTGAAATCTACTTGATAGTAATATAGCCAACTAAGATTGACATCTTCATAGTTTATCTTTTTCCATCTTTTTACTTTCAACCTATCTGTGTCTTTATATTCAAAGTGCATTTCTTGTGAAGAGGTTATATTAAGCAACTTGTTTTTTTATCCAGTCTGATAATTTGTCCCTTTTAATTGGAGTGTTTGGTCCATTTACATTTAATGTAACTATTGGTATGTTTGGGTTTAAGTCTACCATTGTAATATTTGTCTCCTATTAGTCACTTTTGCCTTTTTCCTTTCTCTTTCCTTTTCTGTCTTCTTATGGGTTAACTGAATATTTTATTATTCCATTTCATTTCCTCATTTATCTTTCTAGCTATACTTATGTGTATTTTTTTAAAAGGAAGTTGTTCTAAGAACTTCAATAGTTCTTAATTTATCACAGTCTTAATTTATCACAGTCTATCTTCAATAATATTATACCACTTCACATAAAATGTAAGAACCTTATAACAAAAGGAAATTATTAAGATATGTTTTACGTTTATATATGTTATAAAACCCAAAATACATTATTGTTTTAATTTTATACTGTCAATTGACCTTTAAATAATTCAAGAAATGAAAAAGGCTCATTTATTTATCCATATATTTTCCATTTCCAGTGCTTTCAATTACTTCCTGGTATCATTTCCTTTCAGCTTTAAGAACTTTCTTTAGTATTTCTTATAGTATGGGTCTACTGGAAACAAAGTCCATCAGGTTTTATTTATTTGAAATTTATTTCACCTTCATTTTTGAAAAATATTTTCATTAGATCTAGTGTTCATATAGAGTCCTTGCTCAACATTTTTTCCTTATTTCAGCAATTTAATGATGCTGTCTATTTTTTACTGGCCTCCATTGTTTCTAACTTTTAAAAAATCAATAATCAATTATAGCAAGGTTGCAGGAGACAAGGGTAATGTACAAAAGTCAATTGCTTTCTTATATACCAGGAATGAACAAGTAGAATTTGAAGTGAAAAACACAATACCATTTAATTAGCACTCCCCAAAATGAAATACTTAGTTAGAAATCTAACAAAATATGTACAAGATCTATATGAAGAAAACTACAAGACTCTGATGAAAGAAATCAAAGAAGAACTAAATAAATGGACAGATACTCCATGTTCATGGATAGAAAGCCTCAATTTTGCCAAGATGTCAGTTCTTCCCAACTCGATCTATAGATTCAATTCAATTCCAATCAAAACTCCAGCAAGTTATTTTGTAGATATTGAGAACCTGATTCTAAAGTTTATATGAAGAGGCAAAAGACCCAGAATAGCCAACACAATATTGAAGGAGAACAACAAAGTTGGATGAGTGATACTATGTGACTTCAAGACTTACTATAAAGTTACAGTAATTAAGATAGTGTGTTACTGGCAAAAGAATAGACAGATAAATCAATGGAACAGAATAGAGAGCCCAGAAATAGACCCACATAAATATGGTCAACTGATCTTTGACAAAGGAGCAAGGGCAATACAATGGAGCAAAGAAAGTCTCTTCAATAAATGATTCTGAAACAACTGGACAATCACATGCAAAAACAAAAAGAGAATCTAGACACAGACCTTACACATTTCACAAAAATTAACTCAAACTGGATCATGGGCCTGAATGTAAAACACAAAATTATAAAACTCCTAGAAGATAACATAGAAGAAAACCTAGATGACCTTGGGTATGATATGACTTTTTAGATACAACACTGAAGGCACAATCCATGAAAAAAATAATTGATAAGCTGGACTTCATTAAAATTAAAAACTTCTGCTTTGGAAATTACACTATCAAAAGAAGGGTAAGACAAGCCACACACTAGGAGAAAATCTTTGCAAAAGACACATCTGATAAAGGACTGTTATTCAAAATATACAAAGAACTCTTAAAACTCAACAATAAGAAAACAATCAGGTTAAAAAAATGGGCCAAAAACCCAAACTGACACTTCACAAAAGAAGATATACAGACGGCAAATAAGCATATGAGGAGATGTTCCACATCATACGTCATCAGAGAATTGCAAATTAAAACAATGAGATACCACTACAAACTTATTAGAATGGTCCAATCTGGATCACTGACAATACCAAATGCTGGTGAGGATGTGGTGCAACAGGATGTATGTGTGTGTGTGTGTGTATACATACACACACGCACACATTTAAGTGCACACATATATAAGACTTGAAGGATATACACCAAACAGTGGTTGCTATTAGTGACAGGGGAGCGTGATAAGAGAGAGCAATGCAATGGGAAGCGGTGGTCAAGGAACTACAGCTTTCCTTCTAATATTTTAATCTTTTTCAAGGAGAACGTATTCCCATAGACATGAAAAACATTTTTCAAAAAGACTGAGAGAAATAGAGTCCAACCAACCTGGATTCATACCCTACTCAGTCACTTATCATTAACTATACAACCTTATACAAGTTACTTAAAATTTCTGAATTCTGCAAAATATGTTATTATGAGAATTTAAATGGGATAGCCTATGTAAAGTGTTTGAAAAATGCCAGGCACTCTATAAACAACAATAGATTTAATAATACTGAACATTTCTCTTTGTACTTTTTATAAAATAGAATAGTTTGTTATCATGTTATCTAGCTATCTGCATAATTCTTACCCTGCCTTTAGGTCATTTTTTTAAACCTTTGCTTTTCTGGATTTTTCTCATAGGACTGGCTTTCTAGTTGTATAATAATTTCTGTGGCTGACTTCAATAAATGAATGCATTAATTGTGTAAGCTGCATGTTGTACTGTACCAGGTTAAACATATTTTGTTCCTGACACCTAGTAGCTCTGAAAGTGCTCTAAATTTTTCCCTATCCTTTTAAATTTGGAGACCAGATTGTACAAAATTTAGGCAAGAGCAACCATCAGTGAATCTCAAAATGCTTTACACAGTATCTGTTATCACAAAATATTGCTTGCAGCACTCATCATTTGCTAAAAACTCCTTAAATGCACTAGTCTCCCTTTTCTGAAAACTCTTAGATTTGGCAAATAATATTTTTGTAACCTTGAAATGAAAATCACTGATTATTGCTGAACACTTTGTATTTGAAGCTTTGTGTTAGTATACTTTGTATTTGCTTCCTTAATTTTTAAATCAATGACTCATAGCTTATTTTTATTCTCCTTTCTCTTATTTTTAGTTTCCTTCTCCCAAAACATATACAGACAACAGACAAGAGAAAAAGGCATTTTTGGATAAACATTTGGAAATACTTCTTTCATTTAGATATGGCCTAAAAATACCAAAAATAATTATTTGACAAAAATACATGTGAAATTCAAAAACTATTTTCATTATTTCTGAACCAAAAAAATGTAAAAAAGCAACATTAATATCAAAACTAAAACATGCAAAGCACAAATGTTCGAAAGCATTAAAGTTTAGAACAAAGAATGCTGTATCTAGGCAAGGGATGACCATGAACTGTACCCAGGCCATGGCTAAAGACATTCAGAAGGGGTAGAAAAAAAGACTCAAAGAAGAAATAAAAAGTAAAAATCTTCTGGTACTTGAATTTATCCCCTTGAAAAAGTGGTTGTTTTGAGAAAGAGGTTACTCATATCAATGATCAATTCTCGTCAAGCAGTAAGAGAAATTGTTGAAAAAAATGCAATGTTCTCAAGACAATGGTGTGGCTGTATTTGTCTTCAGTTTTATAATTTCTTATAGATAATCTCTAATTTCTTAGATTTTCATTTTTTCAACCATAATATTGTGGTAGAATCGAGGACTACTTTTAAATGTATTGGAGGTAATAGAACCAAAATGAAAAAGCCCAAAAGAGAGGTAGCCCTATTGTGAAAGCTTAAAAACAATTTATTAAATTTCCCAGGAAGAAGTTGAATTATGAAAACTTTTTTTTAGGTTTTATTTTTTAATTTTTTTTATTGAGGTAAGATTGGTTTATAACATTATATAAATTTCAGGTGTATATCATTATATTTCAGTTTCTGTGTAGACTACATCTCGTTCACCACCCAAAGACAAATTACCATCCATCACCATACACATGTGCCTAACGGCTCCTTTCGCCCTCCTCCTCCCCTCCTCCCCTCTGGTAACCACCAATCTAATCTCTGTATCTATGTGTTTGTTTGCTGTTTTTGTTTTTATCTTCTATTTATGAATGAGATCACACGGTATTTGACTTTCTCCTTCTGACTTATTTCACTTAGCATAATACCCTCAAGGTCCATGCATGTTGTTGCAAATGGTAAGATTTCATCTTTTTATTTTTTTTATAGCTGAGTAGTATTCCATTGTGTATATATACCACATCTTCTTTACCCATTTGTCCCTTAATGGGCACTTAGGTTGCTTCCAAGTCTGGGCTATTGTGAATAATGCTGCAATGAACCTAGGGGTCCATATATCTTTACGCATTCACGTTTTCGTGTTATTTGGATAAATACCCAGCAGTGAAATAGCTGGATCATATGTTCTATTCTTAATTTTTTGAGGAATCTCTGTACTGTTTTTCATAGTGGCTGCACCATTTGCATTCCCAACAGCAGTGTATGAGAGTTCCTTTCTCTCCACATCCTCTCTAACACTTGCTATTTCTTGTCTTGTTAAATATAGCCATTCTGACGGGTGTGATGTGATATCTCATTGTAGTTTTGATTTGTATTTCCCTAATAATTAGTGATGTTGAGCATCTTTTCATGTGCCTGTTGGTCATCTGTATATCTTCTTTGGAAAAATGTCTGTTCACATCTTTTGCCCATTTTTTAATTGGGTCATTTGTTTTTTTCTTGTTGAGATGTATGCGTTCTTTATATAGTTTGGGTATTAACCTCTTATCAGATATATGGTTTGCAAATATCTCCTCCCAATTGATAAGTTGTCTTTTCATTTTGTTGATGGTTTCCTTTACTGTGCAGAAGCTTTTTAGTTTGATGTAGTCCCATTTGTTTACTTTTACTTTTGTTTCCCTTGCCAGGTCAGACATGGTATTTGAAAATATACTGCTAAGACTGACATCAAAGAGTGTACTCCCTATGTTTTCTTCTAAGGAGTTTTATGGTTTCAGGTCTTACATTCAGGTCTTTAATCCATTTTGAGTTAATTCTTGTGCATGGTATAAGATCATAGTCTACTTTCATTCGTTTGCATGTGGCTGTCCAGTTTTCCCAACACCATTTATTGAAGAGAATTTCCTTTCTTCATTGTATGTTCTTGGCTCCCTTGTCAAAAATTAGCTGTCCATAGATGTATGGGTTTATTTCTGGGCTCTTGATTCTGTTTCACTGATCTGTGTGTCTGTTTTTGTGGCAGTACCATGCTGTTTTGATTATTATAGCTTTGTAGCATATTTTGATATCAGGGAGTGATGCCTCCAGCTTTGTTCTCTTTTCTCAGGATCCCTTTGGCTATTTGGAGTCTTTTGTTGTTCCATATACATTTTAGGATTCTTTGTTCTATTTTTGTGAAAAATGTCATTGGAACTTTGAGAGGGATTGCGTTGAATCTATAGATTGCTTTATGAAGTATGGACATTTTAACTACATTAGTTCTTCCAATCCAAGAGCACAGAATATCTTTCCCTTTCTTTGTGTCTTTTTCAGTTTCTTTCAACAATGTTTTATAGTTTTCAGTGTACAGGTCTTTCACTTCTTTGGTTAAATTTATTCCAAGGTATTTTATTCTTTTTGTTGCAATTGTAAATGGGATTGTATTCTTGATTTCTCTTTCTGCTACTTTGTTGTTAGTGTATAGAAAAGCAACTGATTTTCGTATACAGATTTTGTATCCTGCAACTTTACTGTCTTCATTTATTATTTCTAATAGTTTTTTGATGGATTCTTTAGGGTTTTCTATATATAAAATCATGTCATCTGCAAAACGTCTCAGTTTCACTTCTTCCTTTCCAATGTGGATCCCTTTTATTTATTTTTCTTGACTTATTCCTCTGGCTAGGACTTCCAATACTATGTTAAATAAGAGTAGTGAAAGTGGGCATCCTTGTCTAGTTCCTGTTCTTAAAGGGATAGCTTTCAGTTTTTCTCTGTTGAGTATGATATTAGCTGTGGGTTTGTCATATCTTTATTATGTTGAGAAACTTTCCTCCTATCCCCATTTTATTCAGAATTTTTACCATAAATGGATGCTATATCTTGTTGAATGCTTTCTCTTCATCTACTGAGATGATCATGTGGTTTTTATTCTTCATTTTGTTAATGTGGTGTACCACATTGATTTATTTGTGGATTTTGAACCACAATGATGAAAACATTAAAAAATGATGTCTCAAGCTAGTGACATTCCATCTAAATCTCACATTAGTGGCCATTTACATCACCCTCTACCATTAAAAGTACCCACTTACTTTTCTGCTTCTGTCAACATGAAGTAGACATACTTCATAACGTATTCTTCCTGCTAAGTAGAACTAAAAACCCTGCTCATTATATATAAAATAAAAATAAGAAGCTTCTGAAAGGTAGAGAGAAGAAGGCAAATGGACTATGGACCTCAGGACCCAAGGAGTAACATGGTGATGAGTTCCCTGGGTTTTATTTTGCCTCATATACCCAGAGTAGATACTGGAGAAGACAGCAACCTGGAAATGCCAATAGGTGCAGACAAAAAAATTTCCAAGAAAAGTCTGCTCTCTAGCCAAAGAACTAGGAAAAGGGCAGCCTAGCAAAGTAGAAAACTTTTAGATAGTAACTACTTTATTAAGGTAAAACACCACGAATAAACTATGATCCCCTGCCACTGACCCCCCCACCCACCCACCCAACACACACACACCAGCAAAGGCTGTGTGGAAAGCCTAAACTTCCACCATTGCTAAGTTATAACAAGGTGCCCTAATCCTCCTGCTGGGGTTGTGTCAGAAAAGGCTAATTAGGGAACCAGGACTTTTCATCCCCATTGGGTAGTAAAAACCACACCCAGTGGTGTCGCCGGAGCCAATTTGGGGAGCCTGGACTTCTAACCCCTTCTAGTGGTAGCAACTCATCCTTCCCCTTCTCACTGAGAGAATGTCAGAGGAGGCCTACTTGAGAGTCAGGACATGCACCACCATTCAGTAGAGACAAGGCCACATCTACATGGTATCAGTGGAGGCCACATGGGGAAGAGTAAGGAGGTGCCCCTGCCCCTCCCAGCCAGGGGGTTAAAAGCAGAGGCCCAGTGGGCAGGCGGAACTCCCTCTCCTGGCCAGCAGTAACAAGAAGCTTTTTCTCCCTCCAGGAGTGGCAATGGACACTGAGTGGAGAATCTGAGTTTCTAACCACCACCTGGAAATAACAATGATCACGAGTCTTAAAACATAATACCCAACACATTCAGATTTCAATAGAAAATCAATTATCAAACCAAGAACTAGGAAGATTTCAAACTTAATAAGAAATAACAATGGACATGTGCCAGTACTAAGAAAATCACAGAAGTCAGAATTATCTGACAAGCATTTTAAAGCAGTTATCATAAAAATGCTTCAATGAGAAATTACGAACTTGCCTAAAACAAATGAAAAAATAGAAAGTATCAGCAAAGAATAAAAGATACAAAGAACAAAATGGAAAGTATATAATAATCAAAATGAAAAATTTAATGGCTGGGCTCAGTAGCAGAATGGAGGGGAAAGAAGAAAGAATCAGTGAATGGAAGATAGAACACTAGAAATTACTCAATCTGAAAAATAGAAAATAGACTGGAAAAAGGAGTAAACAGAGCCTCAGGGACCTGTGGGACTATAGCCAAAATCTATCATTTGTGTCATCAGAGTTCTGGAAGGAGAGAAGAAAGAGGGCCAAGATGGAAAAGTATTCAAAAAAAATAAGAGCTGAAAATTCCTCAAATTTGGCAGAAGACATAAACCTACAGAATCAAGAAGCTGAGGATATTCCAAATAGGGTAAATCCAAAGAAATTCATGCCAAAAGACAGTAAAACTTCCAAAAACCAAAGACGTAGGAAATCCTGAAAGCAGCAAGAAACAAAAACCTTATCCATATGGAGAAAATTTGAATGACTGAATTTCTCCTCAGAAAGAAGCATTTTTCAAGTTTAGAAAGGACTGTCAACCCAGAATTCTATATCCAGCATAAATGTCCTTCAGGAATGGAGGGGAAATCAAAACATTCTCAGATGAAAAAAACTAAAAGACTTTGTCATCAGCAGACCTATCCTAAAAGAATGCATTTAGAAGTTTTCTTTTCTTTTTTTTTTAAAGATTGGTCCTGAGCTAACATCTGTTGCCAATCTTCTTTTTTTCTTCTTCTTCTTCTCCCCAAAGACCCCAAGTATATAGTTGTATATTCTAGTTGTAGGTCCTTCAAGTTCTACTATGTGGAATGCTGCCTCAGCATGGCTTGATGAGGAGTACACCCAGGATCTGAACTGGTGAAACCCTGGGACATTGAAGTGGAATGCATGAACTCAGCCAATTGGCTATGGGGCTGGCCCCAGAAGTTTTCTAAAGAGAAAGCAAATGATAAAAGAAGGAATCTTAGAACATCTGGAAGGAAGAAAGAATATAGTAGAGCGAAAACATGGGTAAATACAGTAGACAAATGGAGAGGTCATAGCTAAAGTGTATGAGGTTTCTTTACAAGGTGATGAAAATTTCTAAAATTGACTGTGGTGATGGTTACAAATTATGTGTGACTATAATAAAAACCATTGAATTATACACTTTAAATGGGTGAATTGTACAGTATGTGATTTATATCTCAATAAAGCTGTCTTAAAAAATCAGAGGTAGCCCAGGACCAGCCTGGGTACTTAGTGGTTAAGTTTGCACACTCTACTTCAGTGGCCCAAGGTTTGCAGGTTTGGATCTCTGACCTACACACTGCTCATCAAGCCATGCTATGGTGTTGCCCACATACAAAACATAGAGGAAGATTGACACAGATGTTAGCTCAGGGTCAATCTTCCTCACCAAAATAAAGAATCAGTGTTAGCCTGAGGAAAGTGGTACAAGAGAACTTTCCGGGCATCATGGGAAAGTTTTATATCGTGGTCTAGGTGATGGTAACATGGGTGTAAGTCAAAACATACATTAGGCAAAATTAATCAAGCTAAATCCTTACGATCTATGTACTTACTCTTATGACAATTATACTTCAATAAAGTCTATTAGCATAAAAAAATTACGAGGTAATCTCAAATTCCATTCCAAAATGCTTTTACCAATTTATACTCATACCAATGGTATATTAGAATTCCAGTGTTCCACATCTTACCAATTGTAATACTGATAATCCAATGGGCTAAATATGGGACCTCATTCTGGTTTTAATTATCAATCCATTAATGAGGTTAGTCATGTTTGCCATTGCTTTTTGGGATATTCATATTTCAAAAAATAAGACTTTTCATACTATTTACTCAATGTTCTATTGGCTTGTTTGACATTTTCTTATCTCTTAGTCACTTATGTGTGTTACAAATATCTTCTCTCAAAATGAATCCTGTTTTATATATTGTTATGGTGCATTTCAACAACCTAGAAATTTATGATATAGTCAAAAGTAATATTTAATCATGCAGTGTGTGTGTGGGTAGGTGTGTGTGTCTTTTAAAAGAAATATCTCTCTGACACAAATGGTTAATTTTGTCATTTATATTGTCTTCAGTCCTCCTGGAAGTGTGTGTATGTGTGTGTTATGAGGTATGAATGCAGTTGTATTTCAAAATTTTCTTTATTTTTCCATATGGCTAACAGATTTTTTTGTATCACATATGATGGGTTATTGCTGGATTCTTTTTTTTCTTTAACAATTTTTTTTCCATTTCAATGTCATTTATATTCTGTCTTACTACTTATGGTTTTACAATAAATCTTGATATCTAGAAGGGCAAAAAAACCCCACACTTATTTTGATTACTAGTAAAATATAAGAGAAAATCATAGTGTTTCTTAAAGAGAATGTTTTGTAAAGGTGAGGTTTTTTTATCTTCAACTTCCTCAGATACTTTGTAATTGTGTCAAATTTAGTCACAAGCAAGTTAAAAACTTGCATCTTTTATTTTACAAATTAATTTCTTAAGGGTGAAAATTAGTTATTTGCCCTTAATGACATATTCTTTTCCATTTTTGTTCTCCATTTTGTGAACAATAATGATCACAGAAGTCTACCAGTGGTGGTACAAATTTAGTCTCACTTTCAATTTTGCACATCACTTTTTTTTTTAATTTGACTCTTGGTAATGGCAAGTATGAAGTCAGAGAGGTTTAGAATACTAATGACTTCCATTGATTTTTTACTCTATTTTGAGGAGTCTCTGATGTCTACTTAGGAATTGTCATCTTTTTGACTTGAGAGCCTCTGTTTTCTAGCCATTAATTTGGTGCCAAGCTGTGGGTGGAATGAGACCTGGAAGAATTCTAGGCCAGATTTAAATAGGACTGAGTGCTTGCTCTGTTTGAATACATTCACGTATTTGAACACCTTTGAATGAGGGAGTTACCTCTAATTATGTATTAATGATTTGGACTTATCTACTGCTTTTTATAGTTCTTTTTTGTCCTCTTGCTGCTTTGAGAATTGAGAGTAAACTATGGAAATTATGAATGTAGTATAAGTTTAAGAAATGATCTCATAAACATTGAAATCCTGATGATTAAAGCTTACCTCTATTTCTTTCCTTAATCTTTCATGTGTCTCTTTTTCTTCCTCAAGAAAACAAGTTTCTTCAATGATAGACTCTTTTACAGTTATAATTTTATCCTTTAGCTTTGTAATGTCTTCCTGTATATTTATAAAATTCAAAATATACAAGTCAAACAATGAATGGTCAGTATAAATCCAAGATTTTCAGTGTTTCTATAATGTAAGAAAACTAGCCATCACATTTAATTTTGTTAAATAGGATTAGAATATCGCTTCCATATGTACAAAGGATAAAGAACTGTTATTCAGGTGAAAAACTTTAGATTTGAAAACTTAGAACTAAAAACCAAATGAAAATAAGACATAAAGGAAAGTGGTAGTTATAGTGGCAACTGCCCAGAAATAGTATAATGGGTATTTTTAATTCTCTTGTAAGAAATTATAGGTATTTTAAGTTTGTGTCTCCCACTGTCTTCAAAGAATAGTAAAAGAAATAGAAGATGCTTAAGGTGAAATTATTAATTCATAGTGTTTGCATAACAGCATTAAGCATACTAAATTGATTTGAATTGGTCTAGATCCATCAGTCTAGAAGCTGGGACTTCAACATTTTTGTGAGTTCTACTTTCTGCAACAAATGGATTAACTGTTCACTGTGATTTTATTTGTCTATATATTTTTATTAATCCACAGAGGATTTGGGACATTTCCTTTATGCTTTTTCACATTTGGCATAGTTGTTACATATTCATGTACTTATCCAAGTTTTTAAAAATTGTGAAAATACTTTCTGAATCTAGTTAATGCAGCTATGGGTTTTTTATTAAAGTAGTGATAAATTTATCACTTAAGAAGTGTACTTGCAAAAAAGGAGTGACAGAAAAAGTTTTGATAAGTGATATTTCAAACCTGTACTTGTTTCATCTGGTTTCCTTCTGGATTTTGGAGATCTTGCACAAGTTCCTCTTTCATTGCCTTTAGTTTTTTAACAAGATCTCGTTTTTCCTGGAGTTCACTCATAAATGACCATTTGCTTTCTATTTCCCCCAAACTATCTTTATGCACTTTTATTTTTGCATGATATTCATTATATCTTATCACTTGTTCCTCAAAATCTTCTTGGGCAGCTTCTATGTCAAATTTAAGCTTTACGTTTTCTGAATGTAAGGATTTGATTTGAGTTTCTAGGCTCCCACACTGAAGTTTGGTATTCTCTATGGCAGCATCTTGCTGATAAATTTGCCTCTCTGTTTCCTTAGTTTCTGCAGAGACAGATGCTATTTGTTTTTCAAGCTCATGAAGTTCATTCTGTAATATATTTCAACATTATTATTATTAATTCACGATATGCAGCATAAGAGAAAAGTCATTGTTTTGATCCACAGTGCATGTAGGAAAATCACTTAACATAAAAAATATGTATTTATCAGATATAGAAAAATTGATGAATAGAAAGAAATGTGCAATAAAGTAAAAAAATTATTTTATAATCTCAGAGGGAGCCCAAAGTTATATATTTCTTATTTTTTAAAGTTCATCTAATTCTAAATATTACAATTTTATCATTTGTCTTAACGTTTTATATATAAAAGATACTTTACAATCATTTTAATAATGTATTTATGGGCATTGGAAGTACACACTGAAGAAAGACAATATGATAAAAATGATAAAGCCTTGGGTTAAAAAATCAAAAGATCTGGATTCTACTGCCCTTACTGCTATTTACTAGTTGGTATGATCATACATAGCAAGCTTAATTACCCTATCCAAACCTCACTTTCTTCACTTGTAAAATGAGTATAAAGGCATCTATTTTACCTCTCTGTGACATTTGGCATTTCTAACCAACACCTCCTCTTTGAAGTTTTCACACCACCACTCTTCTCTGGTTCTCCTCAGATATCTATGAGCATCCCTTCTCAATGTCAATGGTTCCTTCAAATATAGGTCTTCCTCAGGGTGCAGTCATCATAACTTCCTCTTTTCATTCTATATATAATCCTGGGGTAATCTTATCCTTACTTAAATCTTGAGCTATGTATATGATGATGATTCACAGATCACAAGTGGCTGTTGAGTCCTACACTCAGCTGCCACTGGCCATCTGAATCATCATGTCCAAAAATCAGACTAATCCCCCTCACCATCCCATCCTGTTCTTCCTTGTATCAGTTATCTATTGTCAGAACCACAAAATTTCAGTGACATACAACAATAATTGCTTATTGCTCACATGACTGGGAGCAGCTGGGATTGGCTAGATGTTGACGTTGGTTGGATTTGCTCAAATGTCTGGGGGTTGGCTGGCTGGAAGATGATTGGCTGACTGGGCTGGCTGGGGTGTCTTGGCTTTGCTTTACATGTGTCTTATCCTCCAGTGGGCCAGGCCAGACAGGTCCCTCTTATGATGATAGCAGATGCAGAAGAATGGAAGCTCAACTATGTAAGAGCTTTTTCAAGCCTCTGTTTGAATGACATCTGCTGACATCCAGCTGGTCATATGATGAAACACACAGTCGAGGGGGTAAAAGTATGCTTACTCACTATGGAAGGACACTGTAATGATACATGGCAAAGGGTGTAGATATATACAAGGAGGAAGAATCTGGACCAAAAATGCAAATTACCACACCCCTATTTTCCCAAACTAATTAACTAATGATACTACTTGGGAGCCATCCTTAATTCCTCCCTTCTCTTTATTATCTATATCTAACTGTTCATCAAGTTCTATAGATCCTCCCACCAAAACAACTCTGTAGGCCATCCTCCATCCTTTTTTTTCCCTATCTAGTAGGTTATCCTTTAAAGAAATTTATAATTTTGAGAGGGAGGCGCTGCACTAAAAAGGCAGACCCAACCTGTCTTTTCCTGGCAGAGACAAGATAGGGAAGCACCATGAAAAATACAAGATGCTGATATCTCCAGCTCTTATATCTCAATGCCCGCTTGACATTTGTATTTAGATATTTAACAGACATCTCAACTATACATGTTCAGAAAAGAACATTTATTTTACATACCCAGCATATTTCTCCTCCAGTCTTCCTCATTTCAATAAACTGTACCACTTTGCACCTGGATACTCAAAAACCTAGAAGCTATTCTTGATTCCTCCCTTTACCTTAGCCCCCACAACCTATTGACTAGCAAATCCTGATGGTTGGGCCTCCGAAATAAAATCCTCAATTCACTTCTGACCAATCTTTGTAGCGTGGTCTAGCTCCTACCTGGTCTCCCTCTCTCCATTCTTCCTCCTTTCCCCCAACTAGGCTCCATATATTAAGCAGAAGAATCTTTAAAAAACATAAATCATATCCTGTTACTTCCCTGCTCAAGATCCTCCAATGGCTTCTCATTGCACTGATAATACAATTAAAATTCCTTACTGTGGCTTGCACGGCCTTATGTGCTCTAGTCCCTCTCTACTGTGCCATCCTTCTCATGTGCTACTCTCCCCTCTTCCAGCCTCCTTCTATAACAAAACACCAAAGGCTGGGTGGCTTAAACAACAGACATTTATTTTTCACAGTACTGAAAACTAGGAAGCCCAAGATTAAGTTATGAGCAGATTTTGCTCCTGGTGATGACCCTGTCCCTGGCTTGCAGACAGCTGCCTTCTTGCTGTGTCCTCATAAGACAGAGAAAGAGAGAGAGAGCTCTGGTCTCTCTTCCTCTTCTTATCAGGACACTAATCCCATCATAGGGGCCCCACCTTCATAACCTCATCTAATTACCTCCCAAGGGCCACACCTCCAAATGCCATCACACTGGAGGGAACACAAACATTCAGTCCATAACAGCATCTCTTTGAAATCAATTGATATGTGTGGGGCTATTTCTGGACACTCTATTCTGTTCCATGGATCTGTATGTCTTATCTTTATTCCATATCACACTATCCTGGTTACTGTACTCTATAATAAATCTTAAAATCAGGTAATATATGAACTTCCAACATTGTTCTCATTCTTCAAAATTGCTTTGGAGCCAGCCCTGATGGCTTAGAGGTTAAAGTTTGGCACTTTCACTGTTTCAGTGGCCCAGGTTCATTTCCTGGCCATGCAACCACACCACCTGTCTGTGGGTAGCCAGGCTGTGGCAGCAGCTCACATAGAAGAACTAGAAGGACTTATAAGTAGGATATACAATTATGCACTGGGGCTTAGGGAGGGGGAAAAAAAAGAGGAAGATTGGCAACAGATATTAGCTCAGGGACAATCTTGACCTCCAAAAGGGGAAAAAACATGGTTTTGGCTACTCTAGGTCCTTTCCATTTCCATATGACTTTTAGAATCAGCCTGTCAATTGCTCTAAAAAGTGCCTGCTGAGATTTTGATTGAAACTGCTTTTACACTATAGATAAAATTGAAAGGACTGACATGTTAACAATACTGAATCTTCTGATTCATGAAAATGGTATATTTCTCTATTTATTTAGATCTGTAATTTCTCTTAGCCATGTTTTTCTGTCTTCAGCATACAGGTCTTACAAACCGTCTTAGTCTACTTGGGTTGCCATAACAATATACCGTAGACTCAGCGGCTTAAACAATAGAAATTTATTTCTCACAGTTCTGAAGGCTGGAAAGGGTGTCAGCATGGTTGGATTCTGGTGAGAGCTCTCTTCCTGGCTTGCAGACAGCTGTCTTCTCACTGTGTCCTCACATGGCAGAGACAGCCAGTAAGCCCTGGTGCCTCTTCTCTTTTTATATCACAAAGGCCTCACTCTCATGACCTCATCTAAGCCTAATTAATTTCCAAAGTCCCATCTCCAAATACAAATTAAATTTTAATTTCTGACTGTTTCTTTCAATGTATAGAAACACAGTTGATTTTCATATATTAGTCTTGTCTCCTTCAACATTTCTAAACTCACTTATTAGTCCTAGTAGTTTATTTTTTTTATAGATTCCTTAGGATTTTCTAAAGATAATCATGCCATATGTAAATAAAAACAGTTCTACTTCCTCCTTTCCAATCTGGATGCCTTCTATTTATTTTTCTTGCCTGATTGCACTGGCTTGAACTACCAGTACCACAGAATGAACAGAAGTGGTAAGGGCACACATCCTCGCCTGGTTCCTGATCTTAGGAGAGAAATATTCGTCTTTTACCATGAGATATGAAGTTGGCTGTAGGATTCATGTAGGGATGTAGATGCCCTTTTTAGATTGAGGAAGTTCTGTTCTATTCCTACTCTGCTGAGAATTTTTATCATGAATGGATGTTGGATTATGACAAGTGTTTTTTATGCATCTGGAATTCTCTTTCTAAAACATAAATTTAATCTTTTGCTCCCTTGCTTAAAGCTCATCAAAACCTTCCCATCACCTTTAGAATAAAGTCTGGATTTCTTATCATGGTATATATCTCCCACCACTTCTCAAAACACACTCTAGACTATACCACCACCAAACTACATATAGTTCTATGAATGTATCAATGCGATTCCAAGACTTTGTGAATTTTCTCAGGTTCTTCTTTTTGGAATATCATCCTCCTCACCCTCTAACCCTTAAACCTGTCCCAGATACCATTCAAGTGAACTCCAGCTATCCTTTAAAACTCAACTGAAACATCACTTTCTTTTGATCACTTCTTCCGGGTTAAATCTGTGTTCATGCCTCTATTGACACTACTCCCTGCATGTAATTATTTATTTACTTCTTTGTCTCCCTCTTCAATAGATGGTGAGAAACTTAAGAGCAAGGACAATGTTTAGCAAAATGCTTAATAGAACATAAGCCCTCAATATAAGTGAAATAACATCTGTGAAACTCTTTGAAGACTGAGAAGTTTTACAGAAAATATCTAAACCTAATGTCAAAATCCAGCCCTATACTGTCCACCAGAGCCCGAGCAAGAATATCCTACATATATTTATAAGTATTAATTCATTTAATCCTCATGAAAATCTTAGAAGTAGGTCCTATTGTTATCTCCATTTTACAAATATGAAAACAGAAGCACAGAGAAATTAAACCACTGAGCGACAAGTAGCAAATCTTATTTTTCAAACTAGGCAGCTGGGCTCTAGAGCCTATTCTTTTCATTTCTATGATATATTTCATTAAGAAAAACCTTTACAAAGCACATAGTAAAGATACTATTTCCATTTTTCTTCTTCTTCTTCTTCTTCTTCTTCTTTTTTTTTTGCTGAGGAAGATTCACCCTGAGTTAACTTCCAATGCCAATCCTCCTTTTTTTTTGGTCAAGGAAGATTACCCCTGGCTAACATCCCTGCCAATCTTCCTCTATTTTTCTTTTTGTATGTGAGACACCGCCACAGCATGGCTGGTGAGTGGAGTAGATCTGTTCCTGGGATCCAAACCCATGAACCCAGGCTACCAAAGCAGAGTGCATGGAACTTTAACCCCTTGGCCATGCGGCTGGGACCTCCATATTACTTCTTTAGCTATATTAACAGAGCACAGTTATATCTAATTATGCTGCATGCAAAAACCAATTACAGCTTCCAGATTACCTGTAGTGGAATTATGAATATATTATGAAATATAAGGGACACAGAAATGTTCTCTGTCTACTTGAAATGTTCACTCACTAGTTCACAACTAGTAACTCACAAGCCATAGCTTTAAAAACACTGGCTTAAAAACTTAACCTTCCTTCAATTCAGCATTTTAGGAAGAACTATCAAATAGAAGTAAATTTAAAATAATTTTGTGTGACACATTGGGTTTTATATGCTCATAGTACAGTTGCAATGACACTGCCGAATCTTTGCATACTGGGTGTGTAAAATGTTCCATGAAACTCAAATGCTCATATAGACTTCACTTAGTGATAAAAGAATAATTAAGAAGGAGTAAGTGTGAAACAGAAGTGTTTAAAATTGCCTCCCCAAATTAAGTATCCTTAAAAACTTCTCTGTTACTAACTTAAAATAGTTTTGAAGAAAGTAAAGACTCATTTAAAAGACTGTATGAAATAGGTTACCTGCAAATGGAATAAAACTTTTTTATTTTTCTCTATTTCTGATGTTTGTGATTGTTGTTGCTTTGCCACTTGCTCTACAGCATCAGTTAATGAAGATGTGTCCTGTTTAGCCACAGCTAGACAAAAGAATATAGCACATAAAAATTTAAATGCAGACATTCTAAGAAAGTTATGCTTCTTTACTCAAAATCATGAAAAATTTGATATTTTCTCATAAATAAACGACATTTAGGATTGGTAATCTTCCCTTTATGACTATAAACAAAACCAAAATCAAAGGCAATAATAATAGACAATTGAAAATAGCCTACTGCAGTGTTATATTTATTCCTTTATGGAACAACATAAATATTTTGATTGTCCTATTTTTTTTTATCCAGACCACTTGCATAAATACTATAATTATAGTGCTGCCATAACAACTTTATAGCAATTACAGTTAATGAATTTTCATTATAGGCCTGCATTCTCAGGTTGTTATGCCTTTTCTAAAAACTGTATATGTTTCTTCCTGGCAAAATTTAACAGCTTCCCTCTATTCTAATTTGCTATCAATTTTAACACAATCATCCTATCATAGTACTTTGTTGTCCCTTATCTTTTAATTATGTATTTCTTAAGAATCCTTCATTACCTTCTTCAGGAACTCCTTGACTCTTCCTTTCTATGTTGCCTGACATTCTTGTGTGCCTCTTTTCCCCTTTCTGGTTCACCTTCTTTACTCCTACAAAATAATCATCGTTGATAATCTTTCATTTTTCTTTATTTTTTTCCTTTCATATATTGGTGATTCTAAAAGTAAATTAATTGTCAAATACCTCCCAGGGATGGCAATGACATTTCATCATTTGTTCTAAGAGTTAAATACAATGGTTAAGTGAGAGATTTTTGGAGGAAAGTAGAACTGTATCTGAATCTTGGTTCTCCTGCTTTTCAACTGTTATGAGCTTGAGCAAGTTTCTTAACTTCTCTGATCATCAGTGTCCCCACCGGTAAAACCTCACAGGGCTTTTGTAATAATTAAAGTAATATATGTAACAAGCTTAACACGGTACCTGACATATATAGTGAGTAATTAATTATTATGGATTAGTAGTCGGTACCTCCAGTACGATGATGAAATGGGTTCTGAAACTGTAACCAGAATCAGTGAGAAACA